>NC_052148.1:125560510-126870437 GCF_902713615.1 Scyliorhinus canicula | reverse complement strand
GCATTATATCCAAGGTCATTGATGTACACAGTGAATAGACGATGCCCCAAAACAGAACACTATGAGGCACAATTTCCCACTTACAACCACTCAGAGAGACAGTCCTCAACTCCTACTCTCTGCTCTTTCCTGATAATCCCAATAGTCTGCTATTGGTACATAGCAAAGACTTTTTGGAAGTCCATGTCCATTTCATCCAGTGAATTTCCTCCTCCAACACAACCCTACAAGATTTATAAATACAATTTTCCATTCTAAAATGCATGTGGCTGTTTCTAATTATTTAATCTTCATCAAGATATTTGTCATGTGGGCAGCACAGTGGCTCAGTGGGTTAGCCCTGCTGCCTCACGGCGCTGAGGTCCCAGGTTCGATTCCGGCTCTGGGTCACTGTCCATGTGGAGTGTGATGAACAGTATTAATAACTGCTGTAAACGGTACCTGACCTTTAATACCTTGCCCCTTTAAGATGCTTGGAACCCTGGGGGACTCCGCCTCTGGCTACGCCCCCAGGAAACGGTATATAGGATAATGCTCCACGTGGTGAGCACACTTCTCTCGGATGCTGTTCAGTTCTCTGTAGATTAAAGCCTTTTGATTACCGACCTCGCTCTCGCGTCGTAATTGAGGGTGCCTCAATTTAATCTACAGACACATCAAGATGGACAGCACTCTAAAACCGGAGAAACTCAACCTGGACGCCAGGTCGCCGGAAGCCCTGGAAATTTTAAAATATTGGCTCCGGTGTTTCGAGGACTATCTGGACTCCTCAATGACTGATGTTGACAGCACTCGCAAGCTGCGTTTACTATATGGCCGGGTGGGCCACCGACTCTCCGCCGTGATCGAGAACGCTACAACCTATGATGCGGCGGTCGAAATACTGAAGAAATGCTTCATAAAACCTACTAACGAGGTACACGCCAGACATTTGCTCTCAACCTGCAGCCAGCGTTCCGGGGAAACGCTGGACGAGTTCGTGGAAAGACTCACTGCGCTCGCAAGGAACTGCAACCACAAAGCAGTGACGGCAGAAGACCACAGGAACTTGCATATTCGCGACGCCCTTGTGTCCGGTATCAGGTCCTCGTACATCCGGCAGCGGCTCCTAGAAGACGGGGCAAAGGATCTCCAGGGCACGGTAACGCTCGCCTCTTCTCTCGAAATGGCCCACCATAACCTCCGTACGTACTCCGCAGACCTTGCAAACCCCTCTCGATCCCCTCCAGGCTCGGCCACGCTACAGGCCGGTGCCGCTTGGCGATCCGCTCACTCCGGGGGTTCCCCATGCTATTTCTGTGGGCAAGGCCAGCACCCACGTCAGCGTTGCCCGGCCCGCTCCGCGATCTGCAACGACTGAGGGAAGAAAGGGCACTTCGCTAAAGTCTTCCTGGCTGGGCCCAAAGGTCACAAACGAAACCCTCACCAGGCCCAGAAATCAAGCTCCCGGTCTCACAGACCCCGCAACGTGGCTGCGCTGCGGCCGGGCACGTCCACTTCCGATGCGTCATCGACCTCGTGCGAGTCATGGGAGCGACCATCTTGGCGGGAACCATCTTCGAAACCCGACACGTTCAACCGGCGCCGGCGGCCATCTTGCGACTCCGGGCAGCCATTTTGTGAGTTCGACTCTGACGGCCCACAACTAGGAGCGATCACACTCGATCAATTGCGGCCAAAGGACCTGCGGAACTCAATGATGCGGGTTCAAGTCAACGGCCATGACACTCCCTGCCTATTCGACTCCGGAAGCACGGAGAGCTTTATCCATCCAGACACGGTAAGGCGCTGCTCCCTGCGCACCCAACCCGACTCCCAAACTATCGCCCTTGCTTCGCGGTCCCACTCGGTACAAATCACGGGGTATTGTGTCGCTGACCTCGCAATTCAAGGCGCTGAATACACCCGATTTAAACTCTTCATCCTCCCTCGCCTCTGCGGCCCCCTGCTGCTCGGTCTGGACTTTCAGTGCAGCCACCGGAGCCTGACACTGAAGTTCGGCGGGCTCCTGCCCCCACTCACGGTCTGCAGCCTGGCGACACTCAAAGTTGCGCCACCCTCCCTCTTCGCGAACCTCACTCCCGGATATACCACCATCGGAACCGACCGATGCACGGCGCCACCACCGGAGCAGCGAAAGTCAGCACGGATGATCAGACCACCACAAAGACTGAACTTATAATTCCACTTCACCCCCGACGGACTATGTGTTTTTTAAAACGGGGTGAATGTGATGAACTCTATTAATAACTGCTGTAAACGGTACCCGACCTTTAATACCTTGCCCCTTTAAGACGCTTGGAACCCTGGGGGACTCCGCCCCTGGCTATGCCCCCAGGAAACGGTATGTAGGATAAGGCTCCATTTGGTGAGCACAATTCTCTCGGATGCTGTTCAGTTCTCTGTAGATTAAAGCCTTTTGATTACCGACCTCGCTCTCGCATCGTAATTGAGGGTGCCTCAAGCTGAGGTCCCAGGTTTAATCCCGGCTCTGGGTCACTGTCCGTGTGGAGTTTGCACATTCTCCCCGCGTTTGCGTGGGTTTCGCCCCGACGACCAAAAGATGTGCAGGCTAGATGATTGGCAACGCGAAATTGCCCCTTAATTGGAAAAATGAATTGGGTATATATATTTGTCATGCTCCTTCATATCGCCTCATAACTGCAAATTTTCAAAGCTAAAACAAAGTTTGCTTGCAAGCTTGTGATTTCTAACTGTTTCAAAAATAAGAATGAGACCGTTATAAGCGATGTGTTAAAAGCGAGAATCCAATTTTGTTTGCGAATCATCTTTCAATTCAGATTTAGAGATGCAAAATTGAGTTAGTAATAGTAAATCTTAAGGTCCAATCCCGATGTATTCCTTGAGAAAAAGTATTGCAAATTTACTTCAAAAAAAGGTAGATGACCCTCCAGCTCTTAAAAAATATACTATTTCGTCTGAAGGCGCCGAGGTCCCAGGTTCGATCCCGGCTCTGTGTCACTGTCAGTGTGCAGTTTGCACATTCTCCCCGTGTTTGCGTGGGTTTTGCCCCCACAACCCAAAGATGTGTAGGCTAGGTGGATTGGCCACGCTAAATTGCTCCTTAATTGGAAAAAGTGAATAGGACACTCTAAATTTATTTTTTAAATAAATACTAAATTTATTTTTTAAATAAATACTATTTCAAACTATTTTAAAGTGAATGCCCAGTTTATTGAGGATCTGGGGCTCATCCCAAGCTTGGAACCCCACTTCCACTGATCCAACCTGTTATGGTTAGAGACCAGTAACATTTTGATTACATTAGACAAAGATTTGAAATCCCAGGTATCAACTAAGACAATACAACCTTAAGATTCCATACTGCACAATAAATGGCAGACACAACTAAGACAGATCCCATGGATTTCTCAGCAACCCACCCTGACAGTGGTGACTGTGAATTACACAATCATGAATTACACAGTCTTATTAAAACTCTGTCTCGTTAAACTCTGATTCGTTAATGAGCAATTTCACGTCTTCACTTTTGAAGATCTAGCCTCTGAATTACCTCCAACAATTGCTCTGGCTCGGACTATTGCAACACCTCCAGATTCTTCAATCTCTTCTCCTGAGACTGTGTTCTATGGGATTCACAATGCTGAACTCCAGCATCGACTCATGGGCACAACTCCAACTCTTCAGCCATGCCGGGCAGGATACCACTGCTCCCAAGTGTTGCCTTTGCGCAACAGCCCACAGCACAGGGTCACCAACCTTTCACTCTTTTTCAACTCTTCATGGCTTCTCCCAAGCTCTCACTACCTAGAGCTTGCCAGCAGCAGCACTTTTGTTGGCTGGAGCCTCTTCTTCAGCCTTTCAACACATTTAGTCCTGCGGGCTCACTTGCTCGGTGGTTCCTAGTGGCTGGTGCATAGTGAAGATCCAGCTCGGCAGCTTAAGCACATCGTTCAGAATACCAATGGCTTGTTCGATCATGCATCTGGAAGTCATATGGCATTGATTATAGCACTCTTGGCTTCATTTATAGGCTTTCTAATGGTGCTAGCAGCCAATTTTCAGTGAGTATCTATTATCTTCCAAAAGCCACTTCTAAAGTCTGTTTCTAGGTCCAAAGGCATTGTGGAGCTTGGACTGTTAAAGGATGAATGCATTATGGCAGGCTACCAGAAATCTGGCGTGCTGCTGCAGAATTATCTGTTTTTGCTTACAGCTGCACATTGATGGGATAAAAGCTGATGAATACTCTTGTTTGTTCTGGGATTACCCAGATTGCCACTTGTATGTAGTTGATGACACCATACACCTGTTGAAAGTCAGCCAGAACAGAAAATCTGAGCACTCACTCATTCGAGCTATCGTTGTTGCAGGCACAGTTCACATAATTTGTAACTCTGATAAATGAGTTACCTGCATTCTGCATTAGTAAGGTGTCCAAGTGGGAAATATCAGACATATTTCCATCTGAGTTCTGGAGGTAAAAAAGTTAAGCATGGTGGCCACTTTGACAGCAGGAAGTTGATACTCTTTTTGCAGGCTGCAGATGTCTGCCACCACCTGAAGCACCAGCCAGAGGCACCTGAGACAATGCTGTTCCAACATGTCATGGATATTCAGTCTCTGCCTGTACACCCGGTGTCATGTCGAATGCATCCTATGGGCGGTAGTTCTGAGCTGCTACCCTCTTTGCTGCACACATCCGTTGCCACCCTCACTGCTGTCCAAGTACAGATTCCCAAATGACAGGCTGCTGTTGGTATCAGTCATATTTCTCCTCATCCAAAGTCTAATCTAAGGATCCAAAGTGCTACCCATCCTGATTTGATTAAGAAAATCACCAACATATAGAAAGCAAAAGTACCATGAACATTGTCAAGGTAGAGCAGTGGCCCAGACCCAACTAACTTTAGCTGTTGCATCAACAAATCTTCCTTCATTGTAAGGTCAAAAGTGGGGATGTTCACTGGTGGCTGCAGTGTTCAATTCCTTTTGAAATTCATCAGTTACTGAAACAGCCCATGCCTGCACACAGCAATACATTGGCAACATCCAGGCTTCAACTGATAGATGGCAGTAACATTTGGCCAGGAAATGTCTATCTCCAACAAGAGACACTAACAACTTCCCCGTTAAGTTCAATGGCTATCGATATATCTCTCACCATCAACATTCTGGAGTTACCATTAACCAGAAACTGATAAGACCAGCCATATAAATACTGTAGCAACAACAGCAGGTCAGAGGTTGGGAATTCTGTGGCAATTAACTCACCACCATCTACAAGGCTCAAATCAGAAATATGGTGAAATAGTCTCCATTTGCCTGGACCACAGCTCCAACAACACTTAAGAAACTCAATATCATCCAGAATAAAGCATTCACTTGATCAACACCATCTAACACTTTAAACATTCACTTTCTCCACCACTGGTGTATACTGACAGTATTGTGGATCTACCTCTACCATCTAGAAGGACAAAGGCAGCAGTCATATAGCCTCCAAGTCACATACCATTCTAACTCAGAAACATATCACTGTCACTTCATTGTCATTGGGTTAAAATCTTGGAACTCTACCTCAGCAAAATTAAAGAACTGACATCACAAGGATAGAAGTTCAGAAAGGCAGTTTACAAGGCCGCACAGTGGCACAGTGATTAGCACTGCCACCTTACGGTGCTGAGGACCTGGGTTTGATCCTGGCCCCAGCTCACTGTCTGTGTGGAGTTTGCACATTCTCCCCGAGTCTGTATGGGTCTCACCTCCACAACCCAAGGATGCGCAGGGTAGGTGGATTGGCCACGGAAATTGCCCCTCAAATGGGAAAAGATAATTGGGTACTTTAAATTAAAAGAAAAAAAGGCAGTTTACCATTAACTTCTAAAATGTAATAAGTCAGCCATGCGCATATGTTAAGAACAGCTGAGAGCACTGAATATTTATTGTAATAATTTATTGTAATGTAATTGTGAGGTTGATTCAGCCGCCTCAAGAGCTGTGTTCTCATTTTCCTTTACTAACAAGTTTCAAGGAGCAGGAGAAACTTGTGCATTTGCACTTCTAAAATTTAAACGTCAGTTTAAATATTGCTCTTATTGAGCAATGAGCAAATTTTAATAGCCAACCTGTGTCTCCTAGGGTAGGTGCACACAGGAAGCTATTGCATTGCAGTTAAACATGTAAGTTGGCCAGTTGAAGCTGGCTTCACGACGAGCTGAAATCTTGAATGATTTTACACCCCACCCTAAATTAAACCACATGTTCCCCCAGGTTAACATTTTCCTCTGTGCCCATCCACCTCCCATGGTTTCTGTTGCCACCTATGCCAGGTTACGGCCCTCCATCTTCCATGCCCATTGGCGGAGGGCCCAGGCATCCATTATTCTTGTTGAAGCAGCTGTGCCCCAAGGAAAACATTGTTTGAGTGACAGCTCTGGCTCTCTGATCTCTGTGGTAAATTTCACAATGTTTATTTACACAAGGTTAAGAGGGTTCAAGGACTTGTGGTTTATGTTATTAATATTGCCGTCCTTTGTTTCTTCCCTTTCCACTTCTTGGAACTCTACCTAACAGAAAATGAGAGAACTGGCATCATAGGATAGCAACAGTTCAGAAAGGCAGTATACAAGGCGGCACAGTGGCGGAGTGGTTATTCTGCTGTTTCAATTTTTGTACATGGACAATTAATTAATGGGGCCTATGCACTTCAGATGAACTTCACCTTTAATTCAAGTGGCTGGGAAAATGAGGTTTGATTTGTGACTTCAGGCAAGGCAGATTACAAAGAGTGGTTTGTATTTCGGATCAGCAGATTCAAGAGAGACCATTGATGACACATCTTGATGGACTTAGCTATCGGCCAATGGATTGTTTCAAATTGCTGGGCCTTACCAAAGGCCCCTGTCAATTGGTCGGTGTCCTCTCTGGAATGTTCCTTCCTCTGTGTGACGGTTTTTTGCTTTTACTTTCGCTTTTGTCAGAAGCTGGTAGGTCAGATTTGGCTCAGTTTCACCTCTGAGTCAGAAGGCTGAGGGTTCAAAGCCCAGTCCAGAGACATTAGTACATATCTAGGTTGACACTTAATGATAAAGGTGTGCTGAACTATCTTTCGGTAATGAAATTTAACTAAAGCTCTGTCTGTCCTTTCCACTGGATGTAAGTGATTCCATGGCATTCAAAGAAGAACAGAGGATATTTCCTGGGGTGCTGCCGAGTGTTTATCCCTGAATCAACATCATTTCAACAGACATCCTGGTCACTGTGCAAATGTCTGACTTTGTAGATATAGCTCTTTTCTCTGCCAGCTAAACACATTACAATATGGAGTACTGATATAGTCCCCACAACATGATGTTAAAAATTACTGCAATTTAAAAATAAAATCCATTAGTTCCTTTCTCAGTAATCTGCTTTACTTCAGGCTTACATGAACTGTTCCCAAATAACCACAGCAGTCATCCATCTTGTGTTATAACATGCAAGACTAGGGCTTTATCCATGTTCAGAAAACCATGATACACACCAATTTCATACCCCACAGGTATATTACTAAATCGTTCATCTTTTATGTTAGGTATGAAACGCAAGACAAAGGGATTTTGAGATGAGAGATTTGAGTCAGATCCTGCTTTAGACAAGACACCGACGATGGTGACCAGGTTTGTGCTCTTTCAGCTGCTTCAGAAGTATTAATACAGTTTCACAATTGGCTGATTTAATTCATTATATCTTACAAATTTGTATTTAATAGCATTGGCTTAATAGTGCTCATCTGCATTTATATTGAGAGAGGGATAGCTAAAATCTGCATATAATAAGATCTAACACATCCTCAGAGAAAGCTGCTTATAACTTAGTTACAAGCTGAACTAACTTAATACATTTGGAACCCTTACATCTCTCAATTCTACTCAGGTAATGCGTCTATATGTTTGAAAAATGTGAAATCCTAACATTTTAAACTGACTCATAACAAGATCATAATCAGCTACTAACACACTGGATAAGTGAAAATTCCGTTTTGGAAAGAGCGAACTTGCAAGATTCCCAGAGCTTAATGTCGTCCAATATTATTCAATAAGCTTGTATAATGTAACTTTGTCCACATCAAATATATACCAAACTTCTTTAAGTTGGGTAATCTCCCAGGTCAATATTATTACCTTCTATTTGTCACCTTCGGTAATCCCTTATAATTACTTAAAAATCAGCCATTTGCAAAGACTAGCTTGTAATGATTTAACAATGTGGTTCGTCCGTTCAATGTGATCATAATGAGCAAGCAGTAAATTTCTCCTGGCAGTAAACTGAATTTTATATTTTAGTGGTCATTTATGCATTTTCCTGGATCATATATCTAAAAAATATAAATGCTGTAATGCACATTTTAGAGGTCATTTACCCATTTTCCTGTATCATAAATCTAAAAAATATAAATGCTGTTATACAGAAAACAGTCTTCATCAAGCACATACTAACATGAACTTAATGGTGCAAAACCAATACTTGTTTGACCTTTCTAGCTCGAAGCTTAAAAATGAAAGGTCATTAGTGTGACTAAGGAGGGCGCGATGGGGGATTCGAGCACTGAGGCAATATGGATAGAGCTAAGAAATAGGAAGGGTGCAGTAACATTGTTGGGACTTTACTATAGGCCTCCCAAAAGCGAGCGTGAAGTAGAGGTACAAATATGTAGACAGATTATAGAACAATGTAGGAGCAATAGGGTGGTTGTGATGGGAGATTTTAACTTCCCCAACGTTGAATGGGACTCATGCAGTGTTGGAGGCATAGATGGAGCAGAATTTGTAAGGAGCATCCAGGAGTGTTTTGTAGAGCAGTATGTAAATAGTCCAACTCGGGAAGGGGCCATACTGGACCTGGTATTGGGGAATGATCCCGGCCAGGTGGTTGACGTTTCAGTCGGCGATTACTTTAGGAATAGCGATCACAATTCCATAAGTTTTAGAATACTCATGGACAAAGACGAGAGTGGTCCTAAAGGAAGAGTGCTAAATTGGGGAAAGGCCAACTATAACAAAATTCGGCAGGAGCTCGGGAATGTGGATTGGGAGCAGCTGTTTAAGGGTAAATCCACATTTGAAATGTGGGAGTCTTTTAAGGAAAGGTTGATTAGTGTGCAGGACAGACATGTTCCTGTGAAAATGAGAGATAGTAATGGCAAGATTAGGGAACCATGGATGACGGGTGGAATTGTGAGACTAGGTAAGATGAAAAAGGAAGCATATAGATCGAGGCGACTCAAAACTGATGAAGCTTTGGAGGAATATCAGGAAAGTAGGAAAAATCTCAAACGCGCAATGAAGAGGGCTAAAAGGGGTCATGAAATATCTTTGGCTAACAGGGTTAAGGAAAATCCCAAAGCCTTTTATTCGTATATAAGGAGCACGAGGGTAACTAGAGAAATGATTGGCCCACTCAAAGGCAAAAGAGGGAATTTATGCCTGGAGTCAGAGGAAATGAGTGAGCTTCTTAATGAGTACTTTGCATCGGTATTCATCAAGGAGAGGGACATGATGGATGTTGAGGCTAGGGATGGATGTTTAAATACTCTAGGTCATGTCGGCATAAGGAAGGGGGAGGTTTTGGGTATTCTAAAAGGCATTAAGGTGGACAAGTCCCCACGACCGGATGGGATCTATCCCAGGTTACTGAGGGAAGCGAGGGACGAAATAGCTGGGGCCTTAACAGATATCTTTGCAGCATTCTTGAGCACGGGTGAGGTCCTGGAGGACTGGAGAATTGCTAATGTTGTCCCTTTGTTTAAGGGTAGCAGGGATAATCCAGGGAATTATAGACCTGTGAGCTTGACGTCAGTGGTAGGCAAACTATTGGAGAAGATACTGAGGGATAGGATCTATTCACATTTGGAAGGAAATAGACTTATCAGTGATAGGCAGCATGGTTTTGTGCAGGGAAGGTCATGTCTTACAAACCTAATAGAATTCTTTGAGGAAGTGACAAAGTTAATTGATGAGGGAAGGGCTGTAGATGTCATATACGTGGACTTCAGTAAAGCGTTTGATAAAGTTTCCCATGGCAGGTTGATGGAGAAAATGAAGTTCAGGGTGTACTAGCTAGATGGATAAAGAACTGGCTGGGAAACAGGAGACAGAGAGTAGTGGTGGAAGGGAGTGTCTCAAAATGGAGAAAGGTGACTAGTGGTGTTCCATAGGGATCCGTGTTCGGACCACTGTTGTTTGTGATATACATAAATGATCTGGACGAAGGTATAAGTGGTCTGATGAGCAAGTTTGCAGATGATACTAAGATTGGTGGAGTTGCAGATAGCGAGGCGGACTGTCAGAGAATACAGCAAAATATAGATAGATTGGAGAGTTGGGCAGAGAAATGGCAGATGGAGTTCAATCCAGGCAAATGCGAGGTGATGCATTTTGGAAGATCTAACTCAAGAGCAGACTATATGGTCAATGGAAGAGTCCTGGGGAAAATTGATGTACAGAGAGATCTGGGAATTCAGGTCCATTGTACCCTGAAGGTGGCAACGCAGGTCGATAGAGTGGTCAAGATGGCATACAGCATGCTTGCCTTCATCGGACGGGGTATTGAGTACAAGAGTCATGTTACAGTTGTATTGAACTTTGGTTAGGCCACATTTGGAATACTGCATGCAGTTCTGGTCTCCACATTACCAGAAGGATGTGGATGCTTTAGAGAGGGTGCAGAGGAGGTTCACCAGGATGTTGCCTGGTATGGACGGTGCTAGCTATGAAGAAAGGTTGAGTAGATTAGGATTGTTTTCATTGGAAAGACGGAGGTTGAGGGGAGACCTGATTGAGGTCTACAAAATCATGAGAGGCATGGGCAGGGTGGATAGCAACAAGCTTTTCGCAAGAGTGGGGATGTCAATTACAAGGGGTCATGATTTCAAGGTGATAGGGGAAAAGTTTAAGGGAGATGTGCGTGGAAAGGTTTTTACGCAGAGGGTGGTGGGTGCCTGGAATGCTTTGCCAGCGGAGGTGGTAGAGGCGGGTTCGATAGCATCATTTAAGATGCATCTGGACAGATATATGAATGGGTGGGGAACAGAGGGAAGTAGATCCTTGGAAAATAGGCAACAGGTTTAGATAAAGGCGCAGGCTGGGAGGGCCGAAGGGCCTGTTCCTGTGCTGAAATGTTGTTCTTTGTTCTAACTATAACCCTTTGAAAATGTTAGAACATATTTATTTTGGTCCAATATTGTCACTGGAGTTGTCAGAGACATCTGTATGTTAACTTCTAAATATTCCACTGGCTGTGTTAAATCAACTTACCAAAGACGGTTCTTGCAGGGACTGACTCTCTGTTCAACCAAAATGATACTTGTGAAAGAATGACAGTCATGATACACGGCAGGTACGTCTGGATCACAAAATACCCAATTTTTCTCTTCAGATGGAAATATGTTGTCATGACTTTGTATTCACCTGAAATTAAACAGCAATGAAGAGTGTTTTTGTGGTGAAAAAAATAAACTAATTCTGTAAGCCAAGGCATTGTTCGAAATACACTTTATGCACAAATGGGGCGCAATTTAATGGAAACAAAGTGTCCCGTTTTGGGCATGTGTAGCAGGGTGCGACACTGCTATTAAACGGAAATTTGGGTTTTTTTGGGTCTCGGCGAGGAATGCACAGCCGAGGTCACACTTCTCTCATTTCCTGCACTGAAGAGCTGATCGGTGTTCCATTTTTAAATACCACCCCGATTACTTGACCCCCTCAGCCACCCCATTGTGGCCTCCAGACCCCAAACCTACCTCTTAGGGGGTCCTGAAGTCCCCCTCACCCCACCTCTTAATGGCTGGGTGCACCTGGACCCGATCCTGGCATGGGAAATCCGGCACTTGGGCACCTTGGCAGTGCTTCTGCTAGGTTGGCACTACCAGGGTGCTTGGGTGGCAGTGCCAAAGTGCCAGATTGGCAGTGCCAAGATGCCCAGGTGCCAGTAGGAGAGCCAGGGTATCACCCTGCCCAGAGCCTGACCACCCAGGGGCCTCCAAAGGCCTGGGGGACCCACCCAGGTGCCATTACCCCTCGCCCACGTTTGCATGGATCAGTGTTAAACGGCGCCATGGCGAGGTCTCCCTGATGTGGGGGTTAGTTCCTGGGCCTCGGGATAATCAGGTGCAGAAATACTTAAATGAGTCTAATGGCTAATTTAAATATGTTACTATGTATCTCGTCCAATGAGGCCTCGTTGCATCACCGAGTCGGGCACTACGAAGTTGTTTGATCACACCTCTTATCACCTGTATGCATCTCTCTTAAATGAAAGCTGTATCTACATAAACTATGTGTCGCTTATTCACTAACATTTCGTAAATTATAGTTACATAGTAGATACAACAGCGTTGATTATGCAAAACGTCATACAGCCCAGACTGCACTTTAAATGAAAACAATTTGTTGAGTTGTTTGGGAACAGATAAGCAAATATTTATTAGGGATGTTCATAACGAGCTGGTTGGATAATGGAATACACATATTGTGTGTCCTTTTCAATTAATTAATCAATTAATTATGCTTATCAATAATGCATCCACAAGAGGCATATTGAATCCCTTGGTGGGGCAGACAGGAAGTGGCCTGTCCGCCCATCATCTCTTACACTCCAATGTTCTGACACCAAATTTAAATAGCACCAGATAGCCATTACTCACTTCTGGCCAGGACCTCCAGATTCCATGAAAGAAAATAATGTGGAGATAACAGCAATTTTTGGCCTCATGGTTTAGTGATGCCTCCCTGGAGATTCTCCTCCAGCTGACCGAGGATAGGTCGGAGATTCCTTTTCGGAGGGATGGGAGCAGGAAGCCCTCCCATCTGGCTATGGCAACCCAGGAAGAGGTTGCCAGGGTGGGGAGTGCCCATCAGGTTCAAAGGGTAACCGCCTGTAGTGTGGATGAAGGAATGAATGATCTCATCCACTCTGCTAGGGTACATCAAACTTCTACTCATTGCATACTCACACCATCATAAGGGCACCACGCAGTCCAAGGGTCAGAGTCGACAGGGATGCCACACGCGGTCAGTGGATCAAACAGCAGCAGTGCTATTTCTATTGATCCACAGCAGGTGGAAATTTCTGGCCAGGCCAGCACTTTTGTTGCCCATTATTAATTGCCCTTGAGAAGGTGGTAGTGAGCCGCCTTCTTGAATTGCTGCGGCCCGTGTGGTGTAGAGTACTGAAAGGGAGGAAGTTCCAGAATTTTCACCTGACAACTATGAAGGAACAGTGATGCAGCTCAAAGTCAGGATGGTGTGTGGATTGGAGAGGAACTGTAGGTGGTGGTGTTCCCAGGTATCTGCTGCTCTCGTTCTTCTAGGTGGTAGAAGTCCCAGGGTAATAGTCACTGTCAAAGGAGACTTGATGAGTTGCTGCAGTGAATGTTGTAAACGATACACACTGCTGAAACTATGCCTCAACGGTGGAGGGATTGAATGTAAAACGTGGTCGATGGGGTGCCAATCAAGTAGATCGTTTGGTCCTGGATGGTGTTGAGCTTCTTGCATGTTTTTGGAATTGCACTCATCCAGGCAAATGAATAGTATGCCATCAACCTCCTGACTTATGTCTTGTATAAGGCAGACTGATTTCGGGGAATGAGGAGGCAAGTTATTCGCTGCAGAATTTCCAGCATCTGATTTGGGGCACGATCAACCCGAATGGGAACAGAGTCCCACAGCACGCGTGATTAGTCGGGTATTTCCCGGCGCTTGGAGCGCTGAGAAATCCCACGCTATCGAATGGCCATTTGGCGAGATTGGGAGCCTTAGAGGGGAACGCGCGGCCGAGACTATACTTAGTCCCATTGTCTGCACTGCGGCACTCCACTCGCCGGAACTCCTCAGTGCAGTGATAGATCGGGACATCCTTTTTAAAAGGCATCCCGATCTCCAGACCCCAAAGCCCTCCAAACCCAGAGCTTAGGACCCTCTCACAATTTGAAGAGCAGGCTGCAGGTTCACCTTCCCTTAAAGAGTCAGGGAGAGGACGAGTCAGGGAGAGAAACCCAAAAGGAGCAGAAACGCCAGCAAGACACCCCGGGAGCATTCGCCCAGGACACTCTAAGCGTGCCCCGCTGTTCCACCTCCCCTCTGCAAGTGACTCCACTGCTTGCAGCGGATCAGGCCAAGGAGGGAGCACGTGTGTTAGAGAAGAAGACCCTCTGCATGCTGGGGCCCACCAGGCCTCAAGCCTCCAGAGGATGCCTGCCAAAGGTAACCCAGACTACAGTGCATAGCAGTCAACAGGCTACCTCCACCTCGGCTGCAGATGTCAAGTTGCACCGAGAAGTAGTAGTAGAGTAAGGAAAATTAAAAAGTTTGAAAGCACAAAGGTGGCATTGGTTTTCACTCATTATAGAAACTTCTCACTTTTGTAAATATATTCTGCTTTCTTCCTTCTCCATGTCTCATGGATTCAACAGAGATTCAATTGACACAAAATTCTATAATGCATTCAGGGATGAAATATATGCCTCCAAATAAGAACTCCCAACTGTAACTTTAAATGCAGTGATTCCACACAATCTCGGCACAGTGAGGAGATTTTGTTTCCACATCTGCCATCAGCAACACCACATAATATGGCCAAGAAACCTGGCACTCTTCAATCATTTGAGTGCAGGGAAATTGTTCATCAGGCCTGTTGATTATCCTAATGCTGTCACCTTTTCCTGGAGGACCAGAGATAGGTGTTCCTCCCATTCACACATGGACGCATACAGAGGCATTACTCTTTGTCCAGGGTGAAGAGAGCCACATGCAAGAAACCTTTCCACAGTCGGCTGCCCTCCACCAGCCAAGTCCATAGAATCCCTACAGTGCAGAAAGAGGTCATTTGGCCCATTAAGTCTGCACTAACCTCTTGAAAGAGCACCCTAACCTAGGCCCATACACCCACCCTATCCGCGTAACCTAACCTGCACATATTTGGACTGTGGAGGAAACCAGAACATCTAGAGGAAACCCACGCAGATACGGTGAAAACGTATAAACTTCACACAGTCACCCAAGGCTGAAATCGAACCCAGGTCCCAGGCACTGTGGAGCAGTAGTGTTAACCACTGTAGTCATCCACCTCCCTCCCTCCTGGCCTTTGTCTGCAGCTGATGGCAAATTGCTCAGAATGAACAGCAGCTCCACAGCTCGATGTTTTGAGCCACATGATTCTAGAGTAAATCTGCTGCTGTGTGGGCTTCACCATCCATTGTTAAATCATTGGAAGTGCTATCAGCACATGAATTAAAATAGCGGTACAGACAGATTTTTAAAAATTAATTTATGGGATGTGAGCATTGCTGGCTAGGGCAGTATTTATTGCCCACCCCTAATTGCCTTTGAGAAGGTGGTGATGAGCTGCCTTCTTGAACCGCTGCAGTCCATGTACTTTAGGTCCACCCACACTGCTATTAGGGAGGAAATTGCAGGATATTGACCCAACGAGTTTGCACATTCACCCCATGTTTGCATGGGTTTCGCCCCCACAACCCAAAAGATGTGCAGGGTAGGTGGATTAGCGACGCTAAATTGCCTCTTCATTGGGAAAAAAAAATAAATACTCTAAATTTATAAGAAAAATAGGCATTCTTTGGTTATGCATCTAGTAATGTGCCTTGGTACATTTGGGCATGTTAAAGGTGCAATTCGAGAAAAATACAATCACCAGGGAAGTGGTGTTGAGCAAATTGTTGGAGCTACAGCGAGTCCTCGGGTCCGAACAAACCTAATCCTGTGGTGTTAGTGAGAAAGTTAATGTGATAGTTTTAACTTTCCAAAATTCCCGAGATTCAGGGAAGTTTCCATTAGATTGGAAAATGGTGACGGAACTACTTTATTCAAGAAGGAGGAAGACAGAAACTGAGAAACTACAGGCCAGTTAACTTAACATCTGTCCTAGGGAAAATGTCAGAAGCTATTTGTAAAACCGTTATGGCAGGCTATTTAGATAAATTCAAGGTAATCAGGCAAAGTCAACATGGTTTTGTGAAAGGGAAATCATGTTTGATCAACAGGCACGGTGGCAGTGGTTAGCACCCATTTTAGTTCTGGCCTGGGTGACTGCCTGTGTGAAGTTTGCATGTCCTCCCCGTGTCAGCGTGGGATTGCTCCAGGTGCTCAGGTTTCCTCCCACAGTCCAAAGATGCGCAGGTTAGGTGGATTGGCAATGCTAAATTGCCCCTTAGTGTCCAACAATGTGCAGGTTAGGTGGTGTTATGTGGATAGGGCAGGGCAGTGGGGCCAGATAGGGTGCTCTTTCAGAGGATTGGTGCAGACTTGATAGGCTGAATGGCCTCCTTCTGCACTGTAAGGATTCTGGGTTCTAATTGATTGGAGTTTCCTGAAGTAATATGTGCTGTGGATGAATGGGAACTGGTGGATGTATTATACCTATATCTCCAGGAAGCATTTGATAAGGTGCCACATTAAAAGTTATTGCAGAAAATAAAAACTGGTGTAGGGGGTATATATTGTGGCTGACAGGAAGACGAGAGGCTAGCTCCTTCACATAAAGTAAAAGGTTATGACCATAACTACAGATTAATCCAGAGATTCTATTAGCCAATTCTGGATGCACAGGCTGAAGTAATAACGCATTTGAAAACTGACCCTTTTATTTAAATAAAATCACACCAAGGACTATATGCATTGGATATGTATTTACAAGATATAAAAAGTTATTGCAATGTACTGTATAATAGTTTAATTTCAAATTAGTTCGATTATAGACTTTGACAAAGATTAATGGCTTGGATCCTGCAGTTCTAATAGTTGTGAATGCTGAACTGCCAGTTATCATTTCCCCCACCCCCTTCACAGCTGACAAGAAGATGCAGGCCTATGAGTCATAGTTTAAATCCATCCACAAACACCATGGGTGGAATTTTATATCCCCGACCCCAACCCCCCCACCCCCACCCCCACTATAGTTGTTGGATTTCCTCCCTCCTCTCTGCTGAGGTCTGTGTCCTTTCCAACTCTGGTGTTGAAGTTGCCAAGGAAGATCAACTTGTTGCCCGTTGGGACTCGAGCCAAGGATTGTTTGAGGCTTGTGGAAAATTCCTCTTTGGACTCATCTCTAGCTTCTGGTGTTGGGGTGTATGCACTGAGGACTGGAGCATAATGTTTTGGGCTGGGGTGAGCCAAAAAAGGGGGAATGTATTTATCCCGCAAGGGAGGTTTCTGAGAATTTTGAAAGATAAGCAAGAAGAATGCTCACCAAACGATCAGCTACCTGTTATCTGTAATGTCAATTTTGTCCTTTCTCAGAATGTGGTCAGTCCATTCTTCATCCACGGGCTGGACTGAACAGGACACCTCTTTCAGCAGCTGCTGTCAGTCTCTATCAGCAGCTTCTGTCCATCTCCGGATCCTCCTCTCTCCCGCTCTTTCAGCAGCTTCTGTCCGTCTCCGGATCCTCCTCACTCCTGCTCTATCAGCAGCTGCTGTCTGTCTCCGGATCCTCCTCACACCCGCTCTTTCAGCAGCTTCTGTCCGTCTCCGGATCCTCCTCTCTCCCGCTCTTTCAGCAGCTGCTGTCCATCTCCGGACCCTCCTCACTCCTGCTCTATCAGCAGCTGCTGTCCGTCTCCAGATCCTCATCTTTCCCACTTTTTCAGCAGCTGCTGTCTGTCTGCGGATCCTCCTCGCTCCCGCTCTTTCGGCATGCTGTTGTCTCTCTCCGGATCCTCCTCTCTCCCAATCTTTCAGGTCCTGCTGTCAATCTCAGACCTTCTTCTCTCCCCCTCTCTCAGCAGCTGTCTGTCTCCGGATCCTTCTCCCTCCCGCTCTTTCAGCAGCTTCTGTCCGTCTCCGGATCCTCCTCTCTCCCACTCTTTCAGCAGCTGCTGTCCATCTCTGGGCCCTCCTCACTCCCAAGCTCATTTGAAATTGAAATGTAAGTGATTGCCCTCAGCTTTTTAAATGCGCTGGGGGGAGTATTACACTAGGCAAAGGGATGATTTTGGCTAAAGTGGGCGGCATGGTCCCATTGGGATTATATGCTGGGAGACCAATAAATGGCCAACATTAGGACAAGGCAAATAGGAAGTCCATGGTGGGATGTAAGTGGTGACGGTGTAGGTAGTTACCAGCCAGCGGCTGAAGGTAAAAAGGCCGCCAGTAGTGTGCTGCAGGCCAACAGAGGGGCTGTACCTGGAGGGCAGTGTGCAGCAAAAGGGTACAGACTAAAAATCTGCAGACAGATGTGCTGCCGTATTTCTTGCGTAAGGCATTCTGCATGAATGTTAACTGTCTCCACTTCTGCACCCTCTGGCAGATAGTGAGAAGGCGACAGGACTGCCTATCTGGAGCAATGGCAGAGGCACCATCATGGGTGGCCCATGGTTTGACTCCTGCTTGCTATCCTCCAGACCATAACCAAATGGTGGGAGTTTCTGAAAATATTCCCGCTTGACCAAGCAAGCCTGAATGGAGGATGCAGATGAGGTCACCAGCCATGGGATGGTCTGTAGGACCTGGCTGCTGTGCCAAAAAAAACTGATGACCTTTTCTGTACTGCAAGGGTGAAAGTGGATCACCCTTGCAGTACAGAAAGGGTTACCAAATATCCAATGTAGGTGCACACCTATGGAAGGTTAAGCATGTGTTGTGGTGTGTGCAGAATTACCCAGGACAATAGGAGAGTGCTCCCTGCATGTCCGCAATGGCAACACAAGAAGCATCGGCAGCTGACCAGGCTCCCAGGGTCGAGGGCGTAGGGACGGAGAAGGTTACATGGCACAGTAGGTGTAAAATGAAATGGAGGAGAGAAGCATCAGAGCTTGTTGGAACCACTCTAAGGGTTGGATCTCTCCAGATAATGGGCGCGATTCTCCCGCACCGGGCCGGAGAATCGCCGCAACCGCGACACGCCGCCCCGACGCTGGCGCACAATTCTCCGAGGTGCGGAGAATCAGCGCCATTAAAGGCGCTGGTCACGGGCCGCTGTACGCAGCGCGGCCGCCGATTCTCCGGCCCGGATGGCCAAGCAGCCGTAAGGAAAACGCAGAGTCCCGCCGGCGCCATCCACACCTGGTCGCTGCTGGCGGGAACTCTGCGCGAAGGGTCGGAGGGGACGGCCTGTGTGTGGGGGGAGGGGTGCTCCGGCTCCGGCCTCCGATGGGGTCTGGCCCGCGATCGGGACCCACCGATCAGCAGGCCGGTCTCTCCACCACCCGCCACCCCCCCCAGGCCTACTTTGTTGTGCGTCCCGGCCCCTGAACCCCCACGCCATGTTGCGCCGGGGCTGGAGCGTTCAGTACGGCCACCGCGCATGTGCGGGTTGGCGCGTCGCCATTGAGCATGCGCGGGTTGCCGCCACCCCCAGTTCGCACCAGGAAGTGAGGCTGAAGCGGCATGAACCACTACAGTGCTATGCTGGCCCCCCGAGGAGGCCAGAATCGCTACTGCCCACGCCCGTTCCACACCGTTGTGAAACGCAACGGCGCGGACACTCTGTCCGGCGATCAGAGAATCGCACCCATGGAATTTATTATTGTCCACTTGACTTTTCAGGGAAAAATGATCCATAAGATGCCTGAGAGGACAAGGACCATTGAGGAGGTGCCAAATCTGGGTGCCCTGATAAGGTTGGAGCAAGCCTGGTTCTTGCTGCTGAAGAGGCGGGATAGATCAGTTGGATAAGGAGAAGCCGCAGTTAGTTCTGGGTGGGTAAGGATCAGTTGGACCATTTATTGGTTCTGGGGTGTTGCAAGGGAGTGTATCTGGGACAGATGATGGGATGGGTGTGTGTATGTGGCACTGGATGGATATGAACACCTCTATGACAAGTATAATTCATACAACTTCTCTCTCTGAGACATGTGAATATCTGGCAGAATTTCTAGACTATGCGTGACCTGGCAAGAACGGTGAATGTGTCCATTTTGGTAATGAGTGCTGCAATCACCCCCTCATCTCTGTGCATGGGATCCTCCATTGAGAGATTGGTGATTATTGGAGAGCCAGAACCAGGAGAAAATTCAGGAGATTCTGGGTATATATGCAGATCTGCAAGCTATTGGTAAACAGGGTGGCCAATTGGACATCACACTGGTGGATGAATAACAGCTGACTGTATCTGAGGGCTCCTCTCAGGGCACGCATGACGGTGATATGGCTTCACCACATCCCTAAAAATGACACTAGCGCCTCATGCTGCCGTGGCAATACAAAAGGCTCCTATCACGAGGTAGGACTCTCTTAAAATGCTGGGCAACCCCTGATTTGATGATGACTCCCTGCTCGCTCTCCTCCAAGCTGTAACTGAACAGCAGGATGCTCAGGAAAGGGTGGCATCTCCCCCTCAACAAGTAAGCTTGGGTGGAGGATTCAGACAAGGTCAGCAGCCTTGGGGTTATAGGATCTGGTTGGCATGCCTCAAAAGGCTGAACTACCTTCTCTATACTGAACAGGTTATGTGGGTGCACAACTATGGGAGGGTAGGCATATGTTATGAATGTACAGAATAAAGCAAGGGGAGTGAATGAGTGCTCTCTGTATGTCCGCAATGACAAGTTAAGGTCTCTGGTATCCAAAGGACACTCCCCAAGGCCATCCAGACCAGTGAGGCATCAAAGTCATCAGCCTGCCTCCGGTACTGCTGCACAGCATGCCATCAGACATCTGGAGGTAATCTGAGTGCTGCCTGTGGACCTTTCCTTCAGGGTAATGTCTCCTCATTGGGCAGAACTGCCCACCTTGCACTCTGTGTCCTTCTGGATCTGCTGCATCACCATGCTGCGCAATCAATTGGCTAACAAGGTGCTGCTGCCCCTGGCCCGCGACCTCTTTCCCCTTCCTCTCCTTCTTGCTTGAGGATCCCCACCAGAGTGAGCTATCCGCATGACCCTTTCCTTGTCATTCCTTCCTGCCAGCTGCCCTGTAAGGGTTCCTCGGTCACTGTAACCCCTCTACAAAATCATTCTCCTCCAGATGAACCCTTTGGTGTTTCCCATTCAGAATTCTGCACAAAGTAAACTCAAACCTTCACTGCTCATGCAGTTTCAACTCCAACTCTTCACTGTCTTCTCCTCTTCAGACCTCATTCCTGCCATGATTTCCTCCTCATCATGGACCTTGTGCAATCAGTGTAAAAGCACATGGGCATGATGTGTTGGGTAGGCTGGGTCTGCAAGGATTGCGTTTACTGCAGCAATGAGAGAGACAGGCTTCCAACACTTGAAGAAATGCAACTCGATTTTATTGAACTCTTAACTATCATACATACTTTAACTGTGGGTTGACACGATGCTGACTTGACTGGAGACCTGAGGCTAACCTGACCAGACTGTCTTACTACCACATGGTGTATGTTCTACTTGCTGCTCACAGGCTCTGACTGTCTCAGGGGCTGGATCCCAAAACAGCGGGAAAACAGGTGCCCTCTGGCTTTATAGTGGCCGTGTCCTGTCTGGTGATTGGCTGCTGTGTTCTGTGTGTTCACTAGTCATCCTGTGTGTTAATCACTGCCTGTCTGTGCATCATCATATACCTGTGTGGAAATTATCACAGGGCAGTTAAAAATCACAGTTAATTGCTACATCATTGCCTCAGGTTTACTTTATCCGACTTTGTGCTCTGCTCATCTTCTGTATTATTGCGGTCGGGGATGATGTTGGGGGCCATGCTCTTGTCATGACACCAGATTTTATGGAGGAGTTGGTAGGACTGCTCACCTGAGTCAGGCGCGAGGCCATTTAAAATTCAAGCAGGGGCCTCATGATGTAGATAAGATCCCACTTACCATTTTAATGCAGTACTAGGCATAGCTTGTGATGTGCATATTTCAACCTGTCTCAGGCGGCAATCCAGTCAAAATTTTTATTTTTGAGAGCTGCTAGGATTCCTCCGCAAAACCAAATCGTGGGCTGACCCTCCAGGTAACTCCCCACCCAGCGATCCATAGACTAACTTTCTTTGAACCCTGAAGGTGGTCAGATGTCGGAAGCTGGGGTGGATCAGAGCTGGAAGCTGCCCATTTTCAGCCTGTAGCCAGTTTTCTTAATGCTAATAGAGCCCAATCCTCAAAGCCAAACCAGGCGGCTCACTGAGATTATTAGACAGTCAAATCGCACGCTCTGCTTGCCAGCCAAAGTCCACTTGGTCAATCTACAGCAATATCTGTTTTTTTTAACCAAGTTGTTTACTTTTCTGAGAAAACCCAGGACTGGATTCTCCGATTTTCAGGCTATGTCCTGACGTGGGTGTGGGAACAGTGGCGTTTTATGACTGAAAATTCACGGACCCGGCCTGCCAAATATTGCCCTCCACTTTGGCCGGCTCCCAACCCCCGGACCACCCCCCAACAGTGCCGCCAGCCCCTGCCAAATTCCTCACTGCCCGTGGATCGGCTCTTCCCCGACTGTAGCGGCGCTGGACTGAGTCGGCCGAGTTCCTGAAAATAATAGCATGGAGACCCACACTGTCGGGAATGCGGCCGGTCTGGGGTGGAGCATCAGGGGGAGGGCCTCAGGCAACATCCTGAGGCCGTCGATATGGCATGCGGCCCTTTGAAGGGGGTAGGCTCCAATGACCACGTGACCGGCTCAGGGCCAATTGTATGGGAGCGCACAAACCTCGGCCAATCGGGAGTTTGTGTGGGGCCTTGGGTGCAGGACTCCGGGCAAGGGAGCCAAAGTGTTAAGACCTACTGCATAGTGTTCTGTGCCTCTCACTTAACTGCCTTTGCCTTTCATCAATAAACCCCTTTGTTAACTGTTGGAAGCCTCCAGTGTATGTCTTGAGCAACCACATTGGTGACAAGGTATTCACAGCCGACTGTCACACGAATTGAGGGGGGAAGGAACAGTTGAGAAAATACAGAAGGTCTAGCAAGAGCCGGAATCATTGAAACCATGAATGAAAATGCCTATCATTGATAAACTAGACCCATTTGACCAAGGGGTTGAGCATTGGAGTCAGTATATCGAACGGCTCTGGGTTTTTTTAAACTGTGAATGAGATCACAGGCGAGTTAAGCAGAAGGTGATACTTCTGACAGTTTGCGGGCCCCAAAAGTATAATTTGAGTAGGAACCTCACGACCACAGAGTCGCTCAACTCAAAGACCAGAGAGTAAAATTGGTTAAAAAAGAATCTACGGCCCTCAATCATCCCCCATTGTTATAAGTTTAACAATGCAGTGAAGGGCAGCACGGTGGCCTAGTGGTTAGCACAACCGCCTCACGGCGCTGAGGTCCCAGGTTCGATCCCGGCTCTGGGTCACTGTCTGTGTGGAGTTTGCACGTTCTCCCCGTGTCTGCGTGGGTTTCGCCCCCACAACCCAAAAATGTGCAGAGTAGGTGGATTGGCCACGCTAAATTGCCCCTTAATTGGAAAAAATAATTGGGTAATCTAAATTTAAATTTAAAAAAAAACTAAAAAAACAAACAATGCAGTGAAGGGCCATGAAGGGACTGTCTCAGCCTTCAAAGCCAGACTTTGCAATTTGCTGAGCACTGAGAGTTCAGGACCGCATTTAGTGACATGTTATGTGATCGGCTGGTTTGTGGGATCCAAACCTTACCATCCTGAAGAAGCTTTTGACAGAGACGACACTTGCTTTGGAAAAAGCGATCGAGATAGCTCAGGTGATGGAGTGCACCGACAAAGGCCCCACTGAGTTTCAAGGTGTGGCTGAAGGGGCAGTTAACCAAGTCTTGGGGCGGGGGGGTGGGGCGGTATGGCCACAAAGTCTGCGGAAGGATCAATAGGCTCAGCACAGATCCAGAAATAGTCCTCTGGACCGAACTAGAACCTAAGGAGTGGGAAGAAGTCGGAGGGTCAACCCGAGTCCAAGGTGGACTGCTATCATTGCAGGGGAAGACCATCCCCAGGAGACTTGTCATGTTTGGGGCTTTGTGTGCTTTCAATGCAACCGAAGGTGGTACGTTTAAGTACTTTGCCACGTGTACTTGCCATCCCCCTCTAAGGCATAGTGCATTGTCACTGGACTAGTAATTCAGCGACCTAGGATAATGCTCTGGGGACCTGGGTTCGAATCCCACCTGGGCAGTTGGTAACTCGCTAATTTGAATTCAGTAAAAATCTGGAATTAAAAGTCTAATGACGACCATGACATCATTGTCAATTGTCGTAAAAACCCATCTGGTTCACTAATATCCTTTCGGGAAGGAAATCTGCTGTCCATACCTGGTTTGGCCTACATGTGACTACAGACTCATAGCACTGTGGTTGACTCTTAAATGCCCTCAGGGATGGGCAATAAATGTTGGCCCAGCCAGCGATGCCCACATCCCGTGAACGAATAAAGAAAAAGAAAACAATGATGCGGAGGTCCAACATCATATCCAATCCGCGAGCGCCACCTTTGGACACAAAAGGACAAGAGTCTTTGATGACCATGACATCCGTGCTGACACCAAGATCTTCGTGTGCAAGCTGGTCACTCTCCAAACTCTCCTATGTGGCACAGAAACCTGGGACTACATACAGATGCCACCTCAAGGCCCCGCAGAGATACCATCAACGATGTCAGAGATAGATTCTTTGCCTAAGCTGGGAGGACAGGTGCACTAACATCAGTGTCGTCAAAGGAGCCAGGAGCACCAGCAACAAGGCCATGATCATCCAAAGCCAACTCCACTGGGCCGGTCATGTGCTCAGGACATCAGAGGCCCGACTGCCAAAGTAAATCTTATTTATAAAGTTCAAGAAAGCTTCCCGAAAAGGAGGAGGATAAAGGGAGCATTTTAATGACACCCTGAAGGTTTACCTCAGGAAATGCAACATGGATGTCAAACACCTGGGAAATCCTTGCTCAGAAGATACCTATTTGGAAGAACCTCTTGATTGAAGGGACACAATTCTTCGAGGAAATCTGAAGGCAAGTGGAGGCCCGGAAAATGAGTCTGAGAAAGTCCAATTATCGATGCCACCTCCTAAGTGTGCAGTTGAAGACACGGCTCCAGGATCAGGCTCATCAGCCATGAAAAAACCCACAGAACCCATGACCAGTTTCTTAGGTGCACAATCAAACTCATTAGCGAGTAACCACCGAAAAAGATGATTCGTTGAATGCAGTCCAATTGAATAAGGTGACTTCAATTGAAATTGTCTTAAGGGAAAATGGTAAACCTCTTAAAATGGAAGTCTACACCAGCGCTTAGGTGTCCGTAGTGGGCGAGCAGGCTTCCAATATCTTCATGCTGGAATGTAATCTTTAAGCTTGAAGAGTACTACAGTCAAGCTTTCAAGATACACTGGGGCAGCCAATAATCTAGGGTCCCACAGAGGGCAGGAGGCTGATCTGCCTTTGGTTGTCGTAGAAGGACATGGACCCAGTCTGTTGGGAATGGGAAAAGACTGGTTACAGATTAGGCTCAACTGGCAGGATTCGTCTAAATATTTGACGGCGTCCTCCAAGATGTCTTAAGGAGGCATGAAGACATCTTCCACAAGGAATTGGGCCAGATTAAGGGCGTAAAAGTCAAGATACATGTCATTCTACATTCAATGCCTAAGATTTGAAAAGAAATAATAACCTTATAACCTTCCTAACAGTATGTGGGTGGCATGATGGGGCCCTTACGGGTAATTACAGCAAAGCTGGCCATGGGAGGGGGGGGGGGGCAACGGGGGCTGGGAGAGGTTTCCAGCATCATGTGATCCCTGTCTCCAAATATTGTGGAGGAAGAGGCCAAGGAAATATCCAGGCGAATTTACACGAATATCCACAAACCTTGCAGAAACTGCTTTCATCCCAAATTCCCAGTATTCCCCGCCCACTAACCCCACTACTCCCATCCTCAGTATGCAGTAAATCTGCAACCAAAACAAATCCAGGCAAGGGTGTTTTTCCCTAGGATCAGACCATTTTTTGACCACTAATTTTCATGAGCTACTGAACAGCCAAATAAAATATTATATTAGCATCAGCTTTATTTAATTCTCTTTACAAACCTGTACTGGACTGGACAAGCTCTTCCCCCACAGTTTGTCCTAGTAAATCATACTGATTCAGACGAGAGCCATCTTCTGCGACTTCCACAGAACGTTCCGGTCCATGGGTCCAATTGTAGTTTACCTCCGCGCTTGTATATGCATCTGCAATCACAATGAAGGAGAGCTTGGTCAAGCAGAACAAAGATTATTGCCATTGGCTAAATTGCCAATCTGAGTCTCTGCGTCTTGTCTCTCTAGGTCAAATTTAAATACAGTTTAACCAGAGAGATGAAGGCAGGAGGTAGACATTTTTGTTTCTTCAACAAAATTGCTGGCAGTCTCCACCTGATTATCAGGAAATGTGAGTCAACATCTCAAAGCCTTTCTAAATAAATGGGGCTTACTTTGGCAGTCTCAGGTTCTGAAAAGAACAGAACAGAATCCAGCCTATAAAAGCACCAACATTCTTCCAGGTTTATAACTAAAATGCTTTCTCACAAACTCAGATATAACCAGAGAGATTGGTCTGGATTTTGCTGAACTAATAATGTCAAGGCTGTCAGCACTCACCATTATTACAAGGTAAAACTGGCAACTTCTGGTATCTGTGCATGCGCAGTTAAAAATAGAAATGCAGAGGCTGCTGTCATTAATATCCTGCTCCTCAGCAGGCTGCACTATTGCAGTGTTTGCTAATGGAACCAGCACAGAACTCAGTGATATGATGTGAATTTAGGCGCTTTACTCACCACTCACACTAAGGACTGATGAAAAATTAAAGTATTGTTCAATCAGGATTAACTCCATTTTTAGTAACATAATTAGTAGTATATACTGATCAACAATCTCTTTGTAAAGTTGACGAAACTTTAAGTGTGGAGTCTATTCTTTCAGAAGAAAATTAATTTGAGAGATTTTGTTCTAAATATATGTTTAAGCTTTTCTGTTTCTCTATTTGATAATTTTCCCTTAATCCTCAAATTATGAACCAAATTGTATTTTGCTTTCTAACAATGATTTAATATTAATTTAGATTTTCTGTTTTATTTTATTTTTGCTTTGCTGTCCGTGGGGGCTATTCTGCGCACTTTATGTCCATGAGAAACTCGGCACAAAATCAGAATCTGGAGAGAAGTGAAAAACGCGATTCTCTCCAGCATGATTGGCCTTTGGAATTTTACACACCCTCCCGCTACCCGGTGGAGGAGTGCGAACTTGGTTGCGTGAGCCCGGGAACCTCATTTTAATACATTCGCAAGTCAGTAGCGAACATTCGCTCCAGACCTTCACTCCTCACAGAATATTCACCGGGCACCGGTGTGACGCCAAACTGATGTCATTTATAACAGGTCTACAAAAGCCCCCGAATGAGATCTCGGACAGCCATGATTCTTCAGGCTCTTCACTACTCAGGGTGCACTGGAGAGGAAGCAGGAAATGCAGATACGATCAACTCAGGACCGGGGCTGGCGATCAGTCAATCATTTTCGGCGTGGGTAGGGGGGGGGGGGGGGGTTGCAGACAGGCCTTGCTTTCCATTCACTTCGGGGTGGCCCTTGTTTTATGTGGGTCTGGAGGCTGGCATGCAGGCATCACTTCCTATGTCCTCCTTGCTGAGGAAGTGCCCATCCTGACTGGGAACTGGAAAGTGGCAGCTGGTGAATACTGAGACTTAACACGAGGGATGATTGTGAGGTTGCAAGGGCAGAATGGGCAACTCAGGAATGACTTGCTTCCATGCTTCATGATGTGGAGATGCCGGCGTTGGACTGGGGTGAGCACAGTAAGAAGTTTTAGAACACCAGGTTAAAGTCCAACAGGTTTGTTTCAAACACGAGCTTTTGGATTACTGCTCCTTCCTCAGGTGAATGGAGAGGTATGTTCCAGAAACATTTATATAGACAAAGTCAGAGATGCCAGACAATGTTTGGAATGCGAGCATTTGCGGGTAATCAAATCTTTACAGATCCAGAGAGAGGGGTAACCCCAGGTTAAAGAGGTGTGAATTGTCTCAAACCAGGACAGTTGGTAGGATTTTGCAAGTCCAGGCCAGATGGTGGGGGATGAATGTAATGTGACATGAATCCAAGATCCCGGTTGAGGCCACACTCATGTGTGCAGAACGTAGCTATAAGTTTTTGCTCGGCAATTCTGCGTTGTCGCGTGTCCTGAAGACCGCCTTGGAGAACACTTACCCGGAGATCAGAGGCTGAATGCCCCTGACTGCTGAAGTGTTCCCCGACTGGAAGGGCACATTCCTGCCTGGTGATTGTCGCGCGATGCCCGTTCATTCGTTGTCGCAGTGTCTGCATGGTCTCGCCAAGGTACCACGCTTCGGGACATCCTTTCCTGCAGCGTATGAGGTAGACTACATTGGTCGAGTCGCACGAGTATGTGCCGCATATCTGGTGGGTTGTGTTTCCACGTGTAATGGTGGTATCCATGTCGATGATCTGGCATGTCTTGCAGAGATTGCCCTGGCAGGGTTGTGTGGTGTCGCTGTTCCGAAGGCTGGGTAATTTTCTGCAAACAATGGTTTGTTTGAGGTTGCGCGGTTGTTTGAAGGCAAGTAGTGGGGGTGTGGGGATGACCTTGGCAAGATGTTCATCTTCATTGATGATGTGTTGAAGGCTGTGAAGCAGATGTAGTGGTTTCTCCGCCCCAGGAAAGTACTGGACGACGAAGGGTACTCTGTCAGTTGTGTCCCGTGTTTGTCTTCTGAGGAGGTCGGTGCGGTTTTTTGCAGCTTCACGTAGCATAAGCTGCTTCCTTGATGTATATTCTGACAAAGGAAGGTTCAGACTTGGAGATAGATTTAACACATTTATTGAACAGTTAACAATTCTCCTACTTGGGTTCGACTCTCCTGCTAATCTTACTATAGTAACTCGATCTAACTAACCAGTTTGCTCTAATCCACGCAGTGGGTGTGATGCTTCCTGATCTGCCCCTGTCTCTCTGAGTGTTGCCTATGGAAAGAGGAAGAGCATGTGTGCCCTGTCCTTTTATATGGGTAGCCCCCTTGTGGTAGTGTCACCTCTGGGTGTATCTTGACTGCCCATT
Organism: Scyliorhinus canicula; assembly: GCF_902713615.1. Taxonomy (NCBI): domain Eukaryota; kingdom Metazoa; phylum Chordata; class Chondrichthyes; order Carcharhiniformes; family Scyliorhinidae; genus Scyliorhinus; species Scyliorhinus canicula. Next base: position 126,841,459 of record NC_052148.1, on the reverse strand, counting down.
GATCGTGTCCTATCTTACTGACCTATTGGTTGAATGTCTGTGTGTCATGATGTCTCTGGTGCTCCCTCTGGTGTCTATTTAGTCCCAGTGTATTTACATTAACCCCTTGTGAATTTGCAGTCCCCTCGTGTATCTACATTAACACCTTGTGCATTTACAGTGATGCATATCACCACATCAAGGACATTGAATTCAAACTAATGCTGGATGACTGAAAGTCTCTACAGACAAGCCACTAAAAATCTGTGGGCAGCTTATGTCAGATGAATGAAAAAAGCCATTTCTCTTCCATTCCAGGTCCTTATTACAGTCCTCACATTCAAAGTGGGTAACATTGCGTTCTGCATCAATACCAGCTCTCATTGTAATTATGTTAACAGACATTGGGTGGAATTGTATCATTTTTTGAGTCGGTGTCAACTCAGGCAAGAAAAGCAGTGTAGCCACCCTGCTCTTGACACTTTAGTCAAACAAAATCCTGGAGGCGGGTCCAGAACATCACAATGGCGGGGTTGGCTCTGAATGAGTCCACCCTGCCAGCGTCAACTTTCAGGAGATTTTCAAAGTTGAAAAAAGGATTGCCTCCATAAACACAGAAGCGTCCCCCTGCACCCCCCCCCCAATGGACATGGGAACCCCCCCCCCGGAACCTCCCCGACGGAAAAGCAACTCCTCAGCACTGTCCCTGGCATCGCAGTGCCAAGATCAGTGCCCGGGCCCTGCCCGGGTACTGCCTGGGCATGACCCGCTCGTCCAGGGGATGTACGTACCTGTGTGTCCTCGGCATGGAATGTTAGCCAGGCCCATTTGTCAGGCCCCTGTTTATCAAAAGTTGTCGTAAACCCCACTGACAGTACATCAGTGGGAGTGAGGGGGGGGGGGGGGGACCCCAACATGAAGGAATAATATGTAAATATATGGTAAGGGAGTTCCTTGCCCTTTTTGGTGGGAACCCTTTATGTCATTGGTAGGAGGCGGGGACAATGGGTACAGTAAATCCCACCACTTAAAAGACACTCAGGGATTCCCGTTGTATTCTCTGCCCCCACCGATTTCCCCGCCTGTCAAAAACATGGGCGGAGAATCCCAGCCATTATTTAGGCTAAGATAGTAGATTCCATTATGTTGTCACATTTAGCTTACCAACTAAAATAGCTGATATCAGGATTTCATTGTAGACTGATGTTTTCACCAATTTCACCATGAATCAATTTGAACTAAAAGCATTGCAAAAATAAATCAATTCTTTTCACAAATTATTTGTACTGCAATTTTACAACATTTTCTTAACACTGACCCTTTAGAAATAATGACAGTCCCTTTCAACTGAATGCTGTGATTATGTATGGATGCAAAAGCATTTGGAGAAAATCAATTTGAGGGCAGCACGGCAGCACTGTGGTTAGCACATTGCTTCACAGCTCCAGGGTCCCAGGTTCGATTCCCACTTGGGTCACTGTCTATGCGGAGTCTGTAAGTTTTCCCCGTGTCTGCGTGGGTTTCCTCTGGGTGCTCTGGTTTACTCCCACAGTCCAAAGATGTGTAGGTTAGGTGCATTGGCCATGCTAAATTGCCCTTAATATCCAAAAGAAAAATGGTCAGGTGGGGTTACTGGGTTACAGGGACAGGGTGGCGGTGCAGGCTTAAGTAGGGTGCTCTTTCCAAGGGCCGGCACAGACTCGATGGGCCGAATGGCCGCCTTCTGCACCGTAAATTCTATGATTCTAAAAGTGGTGGCATAGTGGCATTATCACTGGACTAGCAAACCAGAAATCCAGAGTAATGCTCTGGGGATTCGAGTTAGAATCTCACCACGGCAGATGGTGAAATTTAAATTCAATAAAAATCTGGAATTAAAAGTCTAATAATGACTTTGAAATAATTGCCAATTGTTCTAAAAACACATCTGGTTTACTAATGCCCTGCAGGGAAGGAAATCTGCTGTCCTTACATGTGTCCTTACCTGGTCTGACCTACATGTGACTCCAGACCCACAGCAATGTGTTTGGCTCTACTGCCCCTCGAGTCAATTAGTAAATAGCCAGTGATGCTCACATCCCATGAACAAATTTTAAAAAGTGACAAGTACCGACAGAGAGCAAAAAAAAGAAAAAGAAAGTAATTTCCCACATCGTTTCTCCTGGTCTCCTGCACTGAAACTCTATGAACCGTTTACCTGGAGGTTCTGATAATCTCCTGACAAGAGTTATGACATGAGTCTGGGAAAATCCCTATGGAATTTTAGATCCAGTCATCTATTCAGTTTTGTACTGTTGAAATGATTTGCACCAAGATGAGGAACTGAGATGAAACTTTTATTTGTCAGTGTTAAAATAAACAGTACAGCACAGTTAGAAGCAGAACAATCTTTGTCTATTCCAAATTAACGTCTTAACCTGGCTCAATTTTTAAAAATCTACTTCTTTCGCCTCTGATTTTATGCACCCTAAATAGATTAATTCATATTAAAGTATCAGCAGTTTTGTGGTGTGGGCATTATTTATCGAAGGGCAATGGATGAAACCTTGGTCGGAAGTGTAGAATGGATGACAAGAACAGAGGTAACCCATTTTATGCGCCGTCTAATTTTTTCTTCCGTCATGTAAATTAGGCTCTTGATGCACTGTTGTCCATTTCACACTCCTGTTCAAGATACATTTACTCACCCTGTGCCACTTAATGCTCAAATACAAAAAGTGTTTGAGTTGGAATAATAATCAACTGTAATCTGTTTAGTCACTTGGATAGTCTGAAACCAATATCTAATCTGAAGTTCCTTATTTAAATTTTTTTTTTCAAACTTGCTAACATTTTACTCTCTTGAAGAACTTGGTGCTGATTTTCCTTCCTTTTTCCACATTGTCACAATATCAGCAAGCAATGATTTCTAGTCACCACAAATCTGTTGCCGCTACCACCTAACCACAAACCCCAGGTGAATTCCTTTAGGCAGTTCTCTGAGCTAAATCAGCAAGACTCCCAACTGCATTGGGAAAACCTGCTTTAGGGGAATAAGCAAAATGCATTCCATAAGCATGCGAAGAGACAAAGGTCTGCTCTCCTGCATGCTCCACTCCATATTTAATCAGATTGTATCCGCTGGAGTTTGGAACAGTAAGAGGTGACTTGATTGAAACATGTAAGATCTTTGGCAAGGTGGGTATGATGAGGATGTTTTCTCTTCTGGGAGAACCGAGAACTAGAGTCACTGTTTAAAAATAAGGAGTTGCTCAATTTAAATGGAGATGAGACAAAGTCTTTTCTTTCAGAGAGTCGCGAGTCTTTAGAACTCTCTTCCTGAGAAGGCAGTGGAAGTAGAGACTTTGAATATCTTTAAGGCAGAGGCGATAGGTTACCAGGGGTAGGTAGGATGTACATTTGAAGTACTATTAGATCAGTCAAAGAAAAAGAGTATTTTTATAAAATCAGCCATGATCTGATTAAATGGCGGAGCAGACTTCAGGGGCTGAATGGCCTCCTCCTTGTTCGTATAACAGCACATGGATTCTCAAAATAGCCATAATTGGCAGTGGCAACAACTAATTGACAAGAAAATGTGCACACAAAACAATTTCAACAATTATTCTCAGTTTTCAAAATGGTTCCGAGATATTCCTTTGGAAAATATGTGTGTTTATCCGAGAAAGTGGAAATTTGATGATTGCGTCAGGACTTTGCAGAGTAGTCTGACAATAAATGGAATAGTCCAGATACGTGGAAACATGTCAACATGGCCATCCAAAGGTAATGCAAAGTAACTACCTTTAGTGTTCTACGAAGCCATGGAGTGATTTATTCCACATCTGCCTGTGTTGCTTCATTTATACATAAAACACGTCTCATAAATAACAAGCATTTTTGTGAACTGTATTTTTATAATCAGATGGCTGCACACCACTTCAAGAATCTGTATCAGTAAGAGTATTTATGAGTTTCTCCGAGTGATAGATTATCAGTGGCAACAGGAATTATAAAACTGAAGATTCAAAAATCATTGCCGTCACGTATCAACAAGCAACAGCGCTAGAGAAGACTGGGGATGGGGGGGTGGGGAGCAATAGAAAAATTCATTCAAAATGGGAGCAACAGGATAAATTATATTACAGTGGTATGGTTTGGTGATTTTCAATACAGGTACAAGACATTATTCTCTGGGAACATAGCTATGGAGATCAATCTTTATATTTATTCTTACTTCAGCCAACACTGATACAGACAGAAATTGTGTAACTATTCTGTCTCTGTCATGATTTGGAACGAAAAATAAATTTGTAACATTTGATATTTGATTCACCAAATGCCCTCAGATGTTTTCAAATTTCCTTCTCGTGTGGTGGATCAAAAAACCTTGAGCGTTGAAAGGACTGAAAGTCCCTACACTACTATGGTTGGCCAGGGTTACAGTGGGATCAGCCAATTTATATAATGCTAGCTGTGCCCGTATGGCCACCACTTCCGCATCTCCTGGGGGCAGGTGTTGTGGGTGAACTGGGGGGAGATAATGAATCATGGAAGGTTGCTTAGGGATGCAGTCAGGTGAACAAGTGCTCAAAAGTTGCAGCCATGCAGTCAATTATTCTCCTTTCTAAGAGAGACGATGTTAGAAAAGATAATTATCAGGTGGGGCAATGGTCTTCGGCATGCCGAGTCCCGCAGGTCCTCGAATGACAGGCGCTGCAGGTACTTGCGAGGTCTCACACTGCTCTTCCTTTGCACCTCCTCCTCGGCCTGTTGGGCGGCCAGCTCTCCATCCTCAGCCGCTACCTCCTGTTCCTCTGGGGCACGCTCCACTGCAGCAGCTTCCTCCTCCTCCTCGAGCAGCTCCAGCTCGTACAGCCGCAGACGCCCCCTCCCCACAGCTGCGGCGACTAGTAGGAAGGCCACCATTGTTGGTTAAATTCCAATATCCATTGTTTGCAGGGCGTGAAAGGCTGACATGTTAGTCTGATGCGCACCCCCGTGCCAACTAGCTTCAACAGGCTAGACGGTGGCCCCGGTTGGCACTGAGGACTCTGCATGTCCCCCCTCCCCAATTCCCGTACCCATGGGGCCTTTGGCCCTGATGCCCATTCTTGATGCCATGAGTATCATTGGCTGTCATTGCCCATCCCAGCAGTATGCTCCCCAGCCGCGGGCCAGGTGGGCCGCATGATGCCCCGCCGATGGGTGGAGGCCAGTTTGGGGAGGTACGGCGGAGGGTCAGGTGTGGGAGAGGGGGCTTGGGTAGTGAGATGGGTTAGTGGGGGCTGGTGTGCTGGATTGCTGGGGTGAGTGTGTGGGGCCTGGGGTGTGGGTGTCAGGGGTGCGGCCACTCATATGGCTGGTGTCATTCTGCAGACCCAGAGGCCAAGGTAAGTGGTCAGTAGGGTGTGCACTAAGATGCTGCCTTGCAGGCCAAGACAATGGTGGTCTGTGCCTGGACACCGCCCCAGTCCCATGGGGGGTCACTCCAGCCCCAAGCCGATCCCCGGGTTCACCCGCTCCCCTCCTCCCAGCCCTGGCAGGGCTCCAACCCAGCCAATGTCCAGCCAGGTAGCTTCTCCACGTCCTACCTCCTCTCTCACCCTCATCAGCCTTAGCGTCTGCTTCTCGATTTTTAAAAGCACAAGTGAATCTTGCCATTGGGATTTCCTCCCAGCGGAGGTGGAGAATCGTGGAGGCCCTGGAGAGTAGCACGTCAAGCCCACTAATGATATGCCATCAGCGTTTGCAGTACATGCGGAGAGGAACACTTTGGCGCCATTGTCGAGGCACCGGAAAATTGTGATTTGGCGTGAAACCGACGCCGCCATGATTTTGCCATGAAAACAGACTGTCCGCCCAATTGCATTTTCAGATTCTAGTGGCAGCCGATGGAGAATCCGGCCCAGTTAGTTGAACTGGGATTTTCTGCACCATATGTTCGGCAATGCAAATAGTTTCTTGCTTGGTCTAGGTATTTGATAAATGTTGGCTAGACCATGGACAAGTACTTCTGGCTCTTCAAGCCAGCAGGATCTTCTGGTCCTGCCGATGGCATACCCTGCTGCAGGTTCCCTAGGGTACACGTAAAGGACATGCTGAGACGCATGAGGCAAATTCTACAGCGGGTCTTTAGATTGTAACATGTGTGTGCAAGGCACCTGGCCAAAGAGGACAATGTGTAGGTGCAGGGTGCGATGTGAGGGAAATGCGGGCAGGTGGGTTTTGATTGGCTTCTATGGGAGTGGCAGAAGACAGGACGGGGTGCATTGGACCTCAAGCTCTCACCCCCGTCAAGCAGTGGGCAATGGAATTATCTGAGGAGGTGTAAAAATGGATTATCTCTGTGGTGGAAGTTGGCATGCGACAACCAAGGGAGCCCCTAATGCAAAACGATGGTCTTGTAGCAAGTGAGTCATCCCTCTTCCCCAGACCACTCCTTCCCAAGATCTCACCATGTGTCTTGCCTTTTGTCTTGCAGGATCACCATCAGACCATGCCGGATGTCTGGGGTACCTAGCCCCCAGCCACATCCAAATACACACCGGAGAACCAGTCCTGTCGGGGACAACACTGACCTCTCGGCACTGCATTCACCTGCACCTTCTACCATCACAGGTTTGAGTGAAGAGACTCCTGGGTCACCTTGCTGACACACATCGCAAATGCTGCAGCACATCAGGAGAAGGTAGGGATTCTGAGAGAGCCGACCGTTGGAGGGCAGTCCAATCCCAGGAAACAGCTGTAGTCCAGACAGATGTTGCACATCTGGAAAGTATGATCCCATCAGTGATGGTGATGCAGTCGCAGAGTCAGTATCTACTGCATGCCCGGTTCTTCCTGGCCATCCTCCTCATCCTCCTGGTCAGATCATAGATCATAGAATTTACAGTGCAGAAGGAGGCCATTCGGCCCATCGAGTCTTCACCGGCTCTTGGAAAGAGCACCCTACCCAAGTTCAACACTTCCACCCTATCCCAATAACCCAGTAACCCCACCCAACACTAAGGGCAATTTTGGACACTAAGGGCAATTTATCATGGCCAATCCACCTGATGAGGCGTGGCTTTCTGCCTCCTCCTCCAGAATGTCCTCTCTCTGCTGTGCGATGTTGTACAGAATGCAGCAGGCCAGTACAATATTGGAGACTCTCCTGGGGCTATATTGGAGAACCCCACTGGAGCAGTTCAGGCATCAGATGCACATCTTGAGGAAGCTGATGCACCACTCAATGCGCTCCTAGTTGCCTCATGGGCATCATTATAGCGCAGGGGTGGGCAAACTATGGCCCGCGGGCCGCATGCGGCCCGCCAAAGGTTTTTATGCGGCCCACCAAGATCAAGTCATTAAAAAAAAAAAAATTTTTTTTTAAATTTTATTTTTATTTAAAAAAAATTTTTTTAATAAGGTTAATGGGGGGGGGGGCTGTTGGGTTACTGGTATAGGGTGGATACGTTGACTTGAGTAGGGTGATCATTGCTCGGCACAACATCGAGGGCCGAAGGGCCTGTTCTGTGCTGTACTGTTCTATGTTCTACATGAGGCGCCCAGAATCATAACCGGGTGAAGCGCCATTTTTGAAAAGTAGAGAAAAAGAGGGCTAAAGGCAGGATGCCACCGGGGGAAGCGCTGAGGTATATGCTGCACGCTAATTGGTTACAACCGGGACTATTAATTAATATACTATGCGGCCCTTTAAAATTGTGAATTTCTGAATGTGGCCCTTGCACGGAAAAGTTTGCCCACCCCTGTTATAGCGGTTCTCCGCTTTGATCACTCGAAGCTGTCGGGAACCGAAGAGCACGCCAGGATGTATGTGCCGTGCACACTGCGTGGGTACCAGGCACAGACATGCATGATGTGCAGCTGAAATGTAATTAAAATGAGTATTCCCTTGCCCATCCAGATCCACAGGCTACATGTTGTCCCTGAGTTTCACTTCAGCTCCACCCTCCACATGCCCCCACCCCCCCCCCCCCCCCCACCCGCAGCCATGGATGAGCCGTGTGTTATCTCACCAGCAGATGGCATCTGGTTGTGTGGTGGAGAGGGTCATTGTGTGCCACCAAATGCCTGCATGTTTAGAGGTTTGTGTATGGGTACGTCCTACAGATGGGGGTGAGGCAGGGAAGTGTTTGTCTGCTGGGAGTGCAGGTGCAATGTGATGTGGGTCCTAGTGTTATGGGCCAGTGTTGAGAGAACACCAAAGTATATCATGGAGTTCATCGGACCTACAACGTTTAATAGATTTTGGTTACGGGGAGTACAAGGGTCCACTCTCCAGGTGTTATGCAACAGAGACCTAAGTATTTTCAAAACAAAACAATGTTTATTCTATGAATTCAGTGAACACTTTATAAACACACAGTTAACAGTTTATCAACTACCAACACTGATGATGCCCCAGATACAATACTCTATAGGTAACCCTTAATAACTTTCCTAACAACATCCATTAGTCAAAAAACCCCTTTTAACAAAGACAGCAGGTTTGAAATCTCTACAGAAAGCAGGTATCACGTTTAAATTATCAAGTGATCTGAACACCTTTTTAAACATAGAAAGAGAGAGAGAGAGACTCCAACATCCTTGTAGTCTGAATACAGCTTTCAACTGAAAACAAAACTAAAACACACAGCAGCTTCCAGCTCAAAACGAAAGTAAAGGACAGAATCACATTCCAGCTCCACCCAAACAATTACATCGCTGCAGTCATTTAATAAAACACACTTTTCTCAAAGAGACCCTCACATGACACCTAGGTGTGACACACAGGTTGTGACAACCTGTGCAGGGGATGGGAGCAGGGGTGAAGTGGGTAGGCAGGGCTTGGAGACAGCAGATGGTCCTGTGGAGTGGGATAGCTGATAGTGTTGCTGGTGAGGCCTCCTCCCTGAGGGGGACAGCACTCCAGAGTGGGTGCCAAGGCCACAAATCAGGTGTCCTTTATTTGGGGTCAGCTCTGCTATTGCCTTGATCCCCTGCAGTGGGGCACAATTTTGATGAGTTCACTGAGTGGCAACACCTGGTATGCCACTAATGGATGGCATGGTAGCACAGTGGTTAGCACTGTAGCTTCACAGCGCCAGGGACCCGGGTTCGATTCCTGGCTTTGGTCACTGTCTGTGCGGAGTCTGCATGTTCTCTCTGTGTCTGTGTGGGTTTTCTCCGGCTGCTCCCGTTTCCTCCCACAAGTCCCGAAAGACGTGCTTGTTAGGTAAATTGGACATTCTGAATTCTCCTTCTGTGTACTCGAACAGGTGCCGGGATTTTCACAGTAACTTCACTGCAGTGTTAATATAAGCCTACTTGTGACACTAATAAAGATTATTAATTGATCAGCTGCGGTCGGAGGGTCTCCGGAGAGGCGAACTGGGTGAGCTCCCAAATAATCAGAGGCTTTGTGAACATTTGCAGGATACAGTGAGTGGTCAGGAGAGTGAGCAGCCGGGGCCTGTAACTTGTACCAGATGGGTGTGTTCAAAACAAATACTGCAGCAATGGTGGTCTGAACCAGGCCACCCCAATCGCAAGGGGGCACCCCAAATACACAGAGCTGTCGCCAAGTGTCAGTCGCCAGTGATGTCCCTTCCACCGCCCCCGGCCCTGGCAGCCACACCCAGCAAGCGGTACAATTGTTTTCTTTTAAAAACAAATCTTTTTTTCCAATTAAGGGGCAATTTTGCATGGCCAATCCATCTACCCTAAACACATCTTTGGGTTGTGGGGGTGAGACCCATGCAGACACGGGGAGAATGTGCAAACTACCCACGGACAGTGACCCGGGGCCGGGATCGAACCCAGTTCCTCGGCGCTGTGAGTCAGCAGTGCTAACCACTGCACCACCATGTCGCACAAGCGGTACAATTGTTAACAGTTTTTCAAACTTTGCTTACCTTCTCTCTCCCCCTCAGCAGCCGGGCCTCCAGTCCCCGTTTGAAAGTACCTGTAGTATATTTTGCTCATGTGACTTCCGCATGAGAGGGGCAGAGCATCACAGAAGTCCAGAGCATAGTGGGGCAATCGCGTTAATCACATTTAAATGAATGCAAATGCCGGTTTTTCATGCGCCGCCAGCGTGGGGTGCAAACCTCATTATCGTCACCAGCGAGGGCCGGAGAATGGCACCCGAATCAGTGTTGGGCACAGACTTCGAATTTGGCATGACGCCTGATTCTCCGTCCGATCGTGGTTCGTATTTGCGACATTGCGAGGTGGAAAATTTCAACTTAGAAAAAAGAAGTCGCTGACAAGATCTGTGCCGTAAGAAAGGGAAGAAAAACAACTTTCGAAGAGGATTTTATGAGCCAAAAGAAGGAATCATCGACAGAGATTCAGGCACATACACCACTGGGAGTGAGGATAGGAAAAATATTGTTGACTTCCAAGTAAAAACAACTTTCAAGAAAATACTTGGACACCGTACTGTTAGTAGCAGGGCATCAGCTGGTGCAAGTAAAGGGGTTTTGAAAATTAAAAGCTATTGGACAATTGCAAATTACTGGGGCTGTACTTCAAACATGGGATCTGAGTTTTCAGTACACTTACCGTTGGAGTGGGCAGAGTTGTGGAGACTGCGCTTAAGGCACTGAAGTGAGCCGGAGGAATGCAAACCTACAGAGCTGCCAACCTACTGCCCAGCAATGGATAGTAAGGCACCCAAACAGCTGGTCTGCTTGTGCGCTGCGAGTGTTTCTGTTTTAAACAGAGGCAAAATAGGCAGCAGGGAAGACAGGCTGTAGGCTGAGCAACACAGATCGGGGTGCTGCAATCCAAAAATGGTGCGAAGGAAAGGCACCATGGACACGTTTGATGAGGAGGAGGAGACATGGAACTTTTATGAGGAAAGTTTCCAGTCATTCCTTAAAGCCAATCAGACACCAGCAGACCTGAATACTGCGACCTTTCTCAGCTCAGTTGGGAGGAAGACATTCATGTTGCTGCAGCATTTAGCGCACCCAGCTAAACCTGAAGACAAGTCACATGATGAGTTAATGAACGTCTTGCAAGAACATTTCTCGCCCCGTCGACTATTAATAGCTGAAAGGTTCCACTTTCACCGTTGTGCACAGGAGGAAGGGGAAAACATTTCACACTTCGTTGCATCACTGCAAAAGCAGCAAAGTATTGAGAATTTGGCCAGACTTTGGATGTTACACTTTGGACCGATTAGTTTGTGGACTCAGGAATGACACTATCCAAAGGAAATTGTTGATTGAATGTGCATTAATCCTAAAATCTGGTTTAAAGGTTGCAACAACTATGGAACTTGATGCAAGTGAAGCTTTGCTGATTGGAGTTCAAGCCAAAGTCCATTAGATGGAGTCTGTGAGAAGCAGGTCCATCAAGAACCTACCATGTTATTGCTGCAATCGCCATGGTATCGCCATGTTATGTTTCAGTACGAATATGTGGGGATTTCAAAACGGCTATCAACCCTGTCGTATGTGCTAATTCGTACCCTTCATCACTTATCAAATATCTTTTTGCAGACCTCTCAGGTGGGCAAAAATTTAGCAAAATTGATCTTTCCTAAGCCTATCTGAATGTCGCTATTCAGTCTCGCCGTTACTGGCCATAGTAACACATAAGGGCCTATTTTAATATCGGATAATGTCAGTTCCGGCTCTCTTCCAACAATCTATGGGTCAAATGAGTGGGCTATCAGGTGTGCAATGCTATCTGGATGACATTTTGATTACAGGTTCGAATGATGCAGAGTATTTAAAGATGTTCTTGCAAGACTGCAACTACATAATCTCAAGGTCAAGAAAAAGAAGTGCAAATTTTTTACATTTTCAATTCACTATCTTGGACACGTTGACCAAGACAGTCTGCACAAAGTACCTATGAAGATGTTGGAGATCCTGGATGTTCTACGACAACAGAACGTGACTCAATTAACGTTCTTTCTTAGATTCTAAAATTGCTGTGGAAAGTTTGTACTGCACTTGGCAACAAAGGCTGAAGAATTTATATACAGATCTGGTGATGGGGGTGGTGTTGGGACTTGATTCAAAAAGGCACTCTAACACAAGAGCACAGAAAGAATCAGACCGTAAACCCTATCTTGTCAGGCATCATGAGTTGACCGTACAAAATGGGGTATTGTTGTGGGGTATTAGGGTAATCATTCCGCCGTGTCTACGAAGTGAAATCCTGGAATAGCTGCACGAGGACCATCCCGGTGTACTTAGAATGAAGCAGTTGGTGAGAATCTACTTCTGCCGGACCGGATTGGATACCCAAATAAAGGAGAAGGTGGAGTCATGGAACCCCGGTCGAAGGATACATGTTTTTGGTCATAGTTGACAAGCATTCAAAGTAGCTGGAGGTTGCCATCATGAAATCACAACTACGAAACAGACTATAAAAAGGCTTGAGGAGGTATTTGCAAGAATCAGGCGACCTGAATAACTCATGAGAAGTAGTAGTGCCCAGTTCACATCAGCCAAATTCGAGGGCGACCTAAAGGGGTGCATCCACCATATCAAATCTGTCCCCTACCCTCCAATTACCAACAGCTTAGCTGAATGTTTCATACAAACGCTCAAGCATGTAGTGAAGGTTTTGAGGGATAAAGGCACTCTACCTAAACATGTTAAAGCTTTTTAATGACATACAGAAACACTGCACATTCAACAACACAAAGCTCACCAGCTATTCTTTTTTTTAAATATAAAAGATATTTTATTCCAAACATACACAACATCAATAGAATACACAGTCCATCAAAACAGCCAACAGTTTGTACAGCCTTCCCCCTTCAATCCTCCCCTCCCCCTCCTTCCCCCTTCCCACGATGAACATCTCCTTAAATAAGATCATGAATGGCCTCCACTGCCCCTCGGAACCCTCTTCTGACCCCCTCAGAGCGAACTTAATTTTCTCCAGCCAGAGAAAGTATTCACCGCCCATTCTAATATTCCAAAAGAAAACTATACACACAGTTCAACCTTTTGATCCCCCCTTCTACTTCAGAGATAGTCAGGCAACAACATCAGATGCAAGTGGCTGGAAGCGAATAACATTCCAAAAGCAGACTCTGTCGCCATGGAGAATGTGTTCTTGTGAGAAATTACACCTCAGGCAAATAATGGACTCCAGCATTTGTATTAGCCAAAATGGGTCCAATTTCATACACTGCACAACCTGATGATGAACGAATTTGGCATCAGCATGCTGACTAATTATTGTCTGAATGTAGTGACAGTACAGAATCTGCACCAGATGTTTACACCACAGAAATTGTGGATAGTGACATGCCCGACTTGAGGACTACAACTGCCAAAATTACAGAACCTGTAACGACAGAATCATCCACACAACCAGTTTCTGATTTGGTTTCATCAGATGTAACACTGACCAGTGTACAGGAAAACACTCCTGGTACCCCTAACAGCTAAGTTCCTGAACCTTGTGTTCTGCCAAAATGAGACAGACGTCCACCCAAGACTATCTTACATTTGTATCCGTATCATAACAATGTTAGTTATGGCAAAATGTGTTGGCTCTGTGTTAAAGTGTTTGATTAAATAAAAATGCTGGAGGCACTAAAGGAGTAAAAAGGGAGGGATGATATGTATCAGAGTAATATCATTGACTGGTGTAATGTTACATGTTACACAATGTCATCGGAGCGTTTCGGGGGCTTTTGGGGAGTTCACCATTATACTCTGTTTGAGCAGCATCTTGTAAATTAAACCCCCTGTACCATGTTGTACAAACTTGGCCTGTGCCACCTCAGATGCTTTCTCTTTGCAGCTATAACAAAAACTACAGTGGCAACCTTTCCTTGGATTGCTACCTGTCCATGGTGGAGAGGCTGGAATGTTCCGTTACCCATAATGGTAAGATCAAACGGGAGGAATCAGACAAAGTGCAATCCAAAACAAGTCCAAGTTCTTAATGGCGGATCAGGCGGAAGATACTTGTTTGGTGTCAACGGCTGCGATGGCGAGTGAAGACCGCAACAGTAGGAACATCCCCAATTGTTGAGGTTCCCTTGTCACTGGAACTGGACCTATTCTCTGTCAAGGAGCTGGTTTAGCACAGGGCTAAAGAGCTTGCTTTAAAAGCAGACCAAGGCAGGCCAGCAGCGCGGGTTCAGTTCACGTATTGGCCTCCCTGAACAGGTGCCGGACTGTGGCAACCAGGGGCTTTTCACAGTAACTTCATTTGAAGTCTACTTGTGACAATAAGCGATTTTCATTTCATTTTTCAAGGACCACGTATCTGATTATGTCCAACGGTATACCCACTTTAAAAGATGTCTGGTACCAGGCATCTACCTAGCGGAAACCAGCATACTCCTCACACTGTTGATGGAGTTTTTTAGGTGGAAAATCATGCTCATTAGCGAGTGATCACTGAAAAAGACGACAACAGAGAATATAATAAATGGGAAATCCCATTGACAGCAACGGGACCAGAAGATCCTGCCACCAACCTCCTGCTGCCGAAAATCATACCATGGGGGGGTCAGAGAATTTTGCCCCATATTTATGGTTCATCTCTAATTTACTTAAGAAAATGATATGGTTCTTCGCCATGAAAGGCTATAGTCTATCAGAATATCTCGTGTGGAGCCCATGTTGTTCCCACAACATTGCTGCTGTTGTCCTTATTGGTGGGAGAAAGGTGCTCTTGAAGTAACTTTGGTAAGCTGGAGTGCATCTTTGCAGAACTCATTCTGCAAGTATGGTGTGCGTGTTGAAATAGGTCAATTCCAAGTGGCTCTGTAGTCAAATAGCAGGATCCCTGATCAAGGGAACTGCTTTATCCTGCATAGTCTCAAGTCTCTTGAGTATTGTTGCAACTATACCGATCCAGGTAAATAGTGCGTGTTTCATCACTCTTTGGACTTGATAGTTGGCGATTTGTGATAGGTTCTGACGGTCAGGTATTGAGCCAAACATTGCAAAGTATTCAGTATCGATCCCAGTTCTGCTATTGTACCCCAGTCTGGATGTGGCTGTTCAAGTTCAGCTTATGGTCAGTGATGACTCAAAGTTGTTTATGGTGGTGCCATTGAAGTTCAACAACAAATATGAGGCTGATCGTTATCTGCTGATTATGTGGTGCAAATGTTATCTGCTGCTCGTCAACTCAAGCCTGGATGGCACCCAGGTCTGCAGTTTGCTGGCATGGGCTGTTTCATTATTGCACATCTATGAATAGTGTTGAACACTTGTGCAATAGTCAGTGAACTGCCCACACCTGGCCTTATGGTGGAGTAAGGACACAATGGAGCAGCTAGTGATGCTCAAGTCAAGGATGCTTCCATGAGGTTGTGACAACTGACCTCCTAAAATCACAGCCACTGTTTTCTAGCCAACCGAGGCAGTTCCACTGAACCTCCATTTATAGAATAGAATAGAACAGTACAGCACAGAACAGGCCCTTCGGCCCTCGATGTTGTGCCGAGCAATTATCACCTTACTCAAACCCACGTATCCTCCCTATACCCGTAACCCAACAACCCGCAACCCCCCCCCCCCCCCTTAACATTACTTTTTAGGACACTACGGGCAATTTAGCATGGCCAATCCACCTAACCCGCACATCTTTGGACTGTGGGAGGAAACCGGAGCACCCGGAGGAAACCCACGCACACACGGGGAGGACGTGCAGACTCCACACAGACAGTGACCCAGCCGGGAATCGAACCTGGGACCCTGGAGCTGTGAAGCATTTATGCTAGCCACCATGCTACCGTGCTGCCCGTGCATTTGTTTTGCTGGGGCTTCTTAATGCCGTATTCAGTCAAATGCTGCCTTGACTTTGATTTGATTTGATTTATTGTCACATGTAGCGAAGTACAGTGAAAAGTATTTTTCTGCGGCTGAGGGAATGTACACAATACGTACGTAGTAGACAAAAAGAATAATCAACAGAGCACATTGAGACATCGGCAAAACAGTGATTGGTTACAGTGCAGAAAAAGGGGCCAAACAAAGAAAATACGTGAGCAAAAGCAGCGTAGGGCATCGTGAATAGTGTTCTTACAGGGAACAGATCAGTCCGAGGGAGAGTCGTTGAGGAGTCTTGTAGCTGTGGGGAAGAAGCTGTTCCTATGTCTCGATGTGCGGGTCTTCAGACTTCTGTACCTTCTGCCTGATGGAAGGGTCTGGAAGAAGGCAATACCTGGCTGGGAGGGGTCTCTGACAATGCTGTCTGCCTTCCTGAGGCAGCGGGAGGTGTATACAGAATCAATGTGGGGGTGGCAAGCTTGTGTGATGAGTTGGGCTGAGTTCACCCTGTTCACACTCTGCAGTTTCTTACGATCTTGGACCGACCAGTTGCCATACCAGGCTGTGATGCAGCCAGATAGGATGCTCTCTATCGCACATCTGTAGATGTTTGTGAGAGTTGATGCAGACATGCAAAATTTCTTTAGTTTCCATAGGAAATAGAGCTGTTATTGGGCTTTCTTGACTGCTGCATCAACATGAGTGGACCAGGGCAGACTGTTGGTGATGGTGACCCCCAGGAACTTAAAGCTATCGACCATCTCCACTTCGGAGCCATTGATGCAGATGGGAGTGTGTGTCGCGCTAAGCTTCCTGAAGTCGATGACTAGTTCCTTGGTCTTTCTGACATTTAGAGAGAGGTTGTTTTCGGTACACCATTCAACCAAGTGATTTATTTCCCTCCTGTAGTCTGAATCGTCGTTGTTTGAGATATGGCCCACCACAGTCGTATCAACCAGAAACATATAGATTGAGTTGGAGTTAAATCTTGCCTCACAGTCATGTGTGTATAGGGAGCACAGTAGAGGACTGAGCACACATCCATGCAGGGCCCCGATGTTGAGGACTATTTGTGGAGGAGGATGTTATTTACATTCTTCATACATCACCAGGGGTTTAACCACCAGTTTAACTCTTCTTTCTGACAGTTATCTCTAGTTACACTCTCATTAGCATGATGGCGCTGGAGCGTCATGAGAGCTCTCTTACACAGATACACTTCTTACATCTCCTATAACCGTACACATTTCTTAAAACTTAATTCTAACACTAACACTATCCATGTACTTGCATTGTGTATTTTATGTTTGCCCTATTATGTATTTTCTTTTCATGTATGGAATGATCTGTCTGAGCTGTGCACAGAACAATACTTTTCACTGTACCCCGGTATACATGACAATAAACAAATTCAATCCAATCCAATTAACCAAACAACCTGTAACCAAAAACATGCGAATCTCAAGAACATTTGCCTTTGACTCTAATATTAACTTGGAGGCAAATGCAGTGCAGGGATACTCTGCTGTAACATGGCCAAAATAGAAGTGTTTTCAATGGACCTGACTGACACTTTCATACAGCGTATTTTAATTTCATACAGCGTTATTTTCATTTTACTCCTGGGTTTGGCATCGAATGCGTGGCAACACACATGATAAAATCTGAATTTAGTAGTTAAGGGTTCAATCCATTGCAGAAGGGATTTCACAACACTTGGGAAAGGGGGAGAACAGGAAGTGCTCTGTAAATATCTCACACTTTGAACTGCAGAGAAAGCACAGGAGACAAATGATGTTTTGACATCCCTAGCTATCCAGGATGATGACTTCCCAGCTACCAACTGTGACAATTAAATTTAATTGATTCTTATGTTACATAACAATCATTCATGTGAATATGTCATCATCTTCACAGTGATAAGTTCCAACTTCCTTACATTGTCAGTAGTAATTCATATTTTTTCTCTTCAAATCCTTCAGGAATTTGGCAATGGTTGCTATACCACAAGATGACAAATCTTCACAGCAGCTCATTCCTTCTGTGTTTGTACCATCACAGGACTCATGCTTGCCATGCACTGATAGTGATTCTGGGTTTTTACCCAATGACCCACAGCCCACAAGCCATCAAGAGCAGACAGTGATGGCAGGGACCATAGTGGAAAGTCTGCGGAAGAGAATCTTTCATTCTCACTCCACAGTATAAATATTTCCCACTCTCTCTGTCTGTTAGCTTTGACAAAGAGTCATCGGACTCGAAACATTAGCTCTTTTCTCTCCCTACAGATGCTGCCAGACTTGATGAGATTTTCCAGCATTGTCCCTTTCGGAAGACAATCTATGCTCTCGCCAAGCTCAGCTCAGCTGAACACAGGCTGCATCCTGAGGGCTGACAATGAAAAGCATAATCACTGAGGGACAACAGAAAATTTTCAATGTACTGTCAGGATTCCGTGCACAATATCTATGACTGCATAGAAAATGAAGATTTTCACCTCAAGCATGACTGGGTTGGTGGCGACAGAACAGTAAGGATATATTTATCTATGATATACTGGCCAATCCTGTGCAGCATTAATGACAGCAATCAAATACATCCATCTGGGCCTTGACCACCATGACACCTTAATCTTGGTCTTGCAGGAGGACCTCAGCAGAGTGGTAGGAGTGAAGTATGACTGGTCCATGAGAGGGATGATGGAGAGAAAGAACATTAAAGTGGGGATGGCACTCAAAGAACCCCTCTTTTCACTCATTGCTTCCCCCTTAGTTAGTGCCCAATGTGCTGTCTCCAGTTGTAGTTCCAGTCAATGCAGTCTTTGAAGGTATCCTCACAGGTTCCAAAACCTGGAGATAATAAGAGCACCTCAGCAATCAGTACAGGGATCTGGGTAGGCAGGCTCTACCTCTGCTGGCTTTGCATCAACGTAGGAGCAGTAGGGAAAGGAAGAGTACAGCTTTGTAGGCGCATATAGGTGTTTGACAAAATCACTTGTTGAGTGACTTATCTGGTAGTCATGCAGCTGCCATTACATTACCTTTGAGTCCCACTGCTTTGGCTAATTAGGAGTATCATCAGGCCAGTATGAATGGGTATCACTTAGCAGCCATCCTTTAAGTCTGCTTACAGATCCAAAGATATCAGATAGCTTGGAGAGCTGCAGGATGAAATTGGAGCTTCCTTGGAGTCTTGCACCAATCACAAATAATCCTGCCTGATTCAGAGGTGCATGGATTGGCATGTGTGTGTGTTCAATGATGCCCTGCACCTATCAGAAGCAAGTCAGAGACACAAACCTTAGCACCCACTCATTCTGACTGGCATCATTGTAGCGAGGTTGACGAATGCCAACCTTGGTAAACAACCCATCAGAGACATAACGCAGCTGACTGGGAGATACTAAGAACATAAGAACTAGGAGCAGGAGTAGGCCATCTGGCCCTTCGAGCCTGCTCCGCCATTCAATGAGATCATGTCTGATCTTTTGTAGACTCAGCTCCACTTTCCTGTCCGAACACCATTCAAAAAAGTTCAAAAAACTATCTATCTTTATCTTGGGTATGCCTCTGTGGAGCCCTGGGTGTTGGATCTGGAGACATTTTATTTAAGGGCAGTGCCACTTTCAGAGACACTGGTAATATGTGGCCATTGTGTTTAGGAGGGAACAAAGATTTCTTCTCAAAGGCTGCAGATGTCTGCCACCCACTGATGTGACAAGCTCAGTCTCTGATAACTCTGCTCTTCAGGGAGGATAAGGAAGCTGAGCTGCTGCTTGTGTGCCCCATAATGCAGGTAGTGTTTCTTCCAACTTTGACCCCTCTGCTGCCTACCCTGTCTCCAGGGCTCAACATTGCAGGCTCTTGTTGTTCCTGATGGTTATCTTGCTTCTTATCCGAGGTATAATCTAAGCTTGTCAGGTTTTCAGCCACCTTTATCTGAATCTCAATACCTCAAAGGTTCAGAAACTAATCTCTTAAAGCAGGGGCTGGTTTAGCACACTGGGCTAAATCGCTGGCTTTTACAGCAGACCAAGGCAGGCCAGCAGCACGGTTCAATTCCCGTACCAGCCTCCCCGAACAGGTGCCGGAATGTGGCGACTAGGGGCTTTTCACAGTAACTTCATTGAAGCCTACTCGTGACAATAAGCGATTTTCATTTCATTTCATTTCATTTTTCAAGTACTGTGGACACGTCTTTGCCCAGTGATAGATTTTTCCAATTCTGGCCTGTTCAACATCATCAACAGCAACTTATATTTATGCAGGAACTTTTGATATAATGAAACATCCCAAAGCACTAATAAAATATATTAATTAGGCCTCATCCAGTACTGCATCCAGTCCTAGGTACTATACTTGAGGAAAGATGTGAAGGCATTGGAGAGAGTACAGCAGAGATCCACAATAATGATTCCAGGGATAAACAACTGTAGGTATGAAGTTAGATTGTAGTGGTTAAGTCTGTTTTCCTTGGAGAAAAGAAGGCTGAGAGGAGACTTGATAGAGGTATTCAAGATCCTGAGGGGTATGGACAGTGTGAATAGTGAAAACATTTTCCCAATCAAGAGAGCATCAACAACTAGAGGGCAGGTTCAAAATGTATTATTTTTTTAAAATTGAAAGTACCCAATTCAATTTTGGTTTCAATGAAGGGGCAATTTAGTGTGGCCAATCCACCTACCCTGCACATTTTTGAATTGTGGGGGTGGGACCCACACAGACACAGGAGAATGTGCAAACTCCAAACAGACAATGACCCGGGGCCAGGATCGAATCGGGTCATCGGCACCATGAGGAAGCAGTGCTAACCATTGCACCACCATGCTGTCCACAGGACACAGGTTCAAAATAATTGGCAAAAATATTACAATGATGTGAGGAAAGGTTTTCCATGCAGAGGGTGGCTGGAGTCTGGAGTGAAGTTCCTGAGAGGTTGATCGAGGTATTCGAAAGGGAATTGGATTGTTATCTGAAAAGAAAGAATGTGCAAGGTTACAGGGATAAGGCAGGGAAGTGGGACTAGGTAGAATGCTCTTTCAAAGAGTCAGTGCAGACTTGAATGGGCCAAATGGCCCTGTAAATAGTCTATGAAAGCACGTCATATGAGCATTATAAAACAAGGTACGATACCAAACTACAGAAAGCATGGTGGTTAGCATAAATGCTTCACAGCTCCAGGGTCCCAGGTTCGATTCCCGGCTGGGCCACTGTCTGTGTGGAGTCTGCACGTCCTCCCCGTGTGTGCGTGGGTTTCCTCCGGGTGCTCCGGTTTCCTCCCACAGTCCAAAGATGTGCGGGTTAGGTGGATTGGCCATGCTAAATTGCCCGTAGTGTCCTAAAAAGTAAGGTTAAGGGGGGGGGGGGGTGTTGTTGGGTTACGGGTATAGGGTGGATACGTGGGTTTGAGTAGGGTGATCATTGCTCGGCACAACATCGAGGGCCGAAGGGCCTGTTCTGTGCTGTACTGTTCTATGTTCTATGTTCATTGCTGACCTAATCACGCCACCACTGAAGGCACTGTCTTCAGCTGTCAAAACCTTAAACTCTGGTATACTCTCCCTAAAACTCTCCTCTTTCCTCCTTTAAGATACTCCTTAAAATCTACCTCTTTGACCAAGCTTTAAGCCATCTGCCCGAATATCTCCTTTTGTGATTCAGTGTCAAATTTTATTTATTACGTTAAAAGTTGTATATTAGATATTTTATTGTAGATTAGATATCAGCTGGGAGCAATGCATTTTCATTACTCTGTTTGTCTGACCTTCACCGAGCTCTATGAGTGACCATAGAACCTTAGTTTCATTACTATTTTTGAGAAACCCATCAAACCCTTGAATGTGGCATTAGTATTGAATGTAGATTGAAATATTGCCAGAATTCAGTGATTAACATATTTAGTTTGCTGCCTCCTCTGAGGGGGATACTTGTAACCAGTTGAGCATGTTCAAGTTAAAGCTGGAAGTTGGCAGGTTTGAGATGGCTTGTGGATATATACACAGTTTTGGCCATTTGTAAATCCCACCCAGGCCATTCCAGATTTTACGACAGTTTAACTGATCAAGGCTATTGGGCAGAAACACAAGAAGAACGTGATACAAATTTTAGCTGCAATTTCAAATTCAATCTATTGTTCTACTAAACAGCCAAGAGAATGTAATATGAACAATTTCATCAACTGAAATATATTTATATCAAACATAAAAGACTCAATTTTTATGTCTTGTGTCAACAGGCAGATCTGGCAGGATTGAGGCAAATTCCACACAAATGCCACTGATCTCAGCAGGGTGAGGTCCATGCAATTTTAATTTCCAGGCCTCAACTACATGACGACTTCTGCTTTAACCAGCTTTGCAGATATATCTCTGGCTGACTGGATTTTCCAGGCTTCAAGAAAGCCAGCAGCTTAAGGTAGGTGAGAAATACTTCCCTCAATGCGCTAAGCTCTCCATGCCATGTGCTGGTACCCCTCAAGGTCCTCCACAAAATTCCTACGAGCTACAGTAGGTGAGTGCTGAGTGCTCCCTGTCTGAATGAAAACCAAAACTGTCAATCAGACGGACCTCTGGGTGTCAAAGCAAAACTCCACAGCAGGTAGTGAAACTGGAGCTCCTTGGTTTTCTGGCAGAAACTCCACCTCCCACCCACCTGCACATCCCCACCTTATCTAGATTCAACCACACTGTGAGCCATGGCAGAGTTAGAGATACAAGGAGAGAGAGAGAAAGGATATAAGGCAGGGGAGGTAGTTTCCTGAAGTAGCAGCTTAATTCACTGACAGGTCCATCATATTCCATGACATTTAGTGCCATCATTATTTCACTAGAGCCTGTCCCATTACCTTTCAGACAGCTGGAATAGATTTTGGTTGCAGTTTGAGTACCATTCAGCTGGCACCTGTTGCTGTAGAAACCAAAAAGGTTGTAAACGTCTAGCATCAGGAGCCCAGGAAGCATTCTGAGAATTAGTGCTGACAATTATAGAGGTGTGAAAGATAATCCTAAACTGAGAACGCACAACAGGGTGGATGCTGAGTTTGTGAGAAAAATGAATGATGAGCAAGTTGGCAGCCCATTTTATATATTTCTCAATTATTAGTTCCATTGAATTTATTTGAGAAAATAGTAATATAATCATAAATTATGCAGCATACAATAGGTTTGAAATGACATCTTATGAATATCAATGTACAACACTTACAGTATTCATGAGAAATTTTGTATACTGTTTTAACAGAGGTGTTAACATAGTTTAAATGGATTAACATCTCTGTTAATATCACGCCGTTAGCTCAAGGTCAATGAACACAAATAGTAAATCATCAGGTTCAAAATCATGATGAAAATGGTATCAAACAAACCAGATCATGTCCAAACTTAAATACTTACAGCTTCCAAATTTCAAGGGGCAAGAATGTGCATCCATTGGAAAATCCTCCAAGTGCATTGGGCACTCTGCCTGGACAGTAAGCCTGTGAGAACACACATTCAATGACTACCTAAAATAAACTGCTGCTGTTATACAGTATGACATGTCATGAGCACTTTTATCGCATGAGGGATGGCGTGTATAAGTGAGGAAGTCTTGCACCAACTGTAAAGGGCATTGGTGAGATTGCACCTAGACTATTGCATGCAGTTTTAGTCTCCTTATTTAAGGAGGGATAAACTTGCATTGGTGACAGTTGAGAGAACGTTCGCTAGATTGATTTTGGGGATGCAGGAGTTATCATATGAGGAAAGGTTGAACAGGTTGGGCCTACAGTCATTGGAGTTTAGAAGAATGAGATGTGATATTAAAGCATATACAATTCTGATGGGGTTTGACACAGTAGATCTTGAGAGGATGTATCCCCATGTAAGAGGATCTAAAACTGGGGGCACAGTTTAAAAATAAGAGGTCTCCCTTTAAATGGAGATGAAGAGGAATTTCTTCTCTCAGAGGGATGTTAATCTTTGGAATTATCTACCCCAGAAAGCAGTGGAGGCTGGGTCATTGAATATATTCAAGGCGAGGTGGACAAATTTTTGATTGACAAGTGAGTCAAGGGTTATGAGTGGGCAGGTAGGATGGATAGTGGAGTTAAGGCAACAACCAGCCATGATCTGATTGAATGGTGGAGCAGGCTCAAGGGATCAAATAGCCTACTCCTGATTCTGCTCCTATTTATTATGTTCTCATTTACAAATGCACTTTGAGAATTGCGTTGCACCATTTATAATTTTTTTAGCCTGCAAACCTGTGGCATTTGACACTGTCAAAAGGAAAGTAAGGCTAATTAAACTGGCAGAGTTTCTGCGGACTTTACCGACATTAATAGATGTGCCAGACAGTTGTCTTCTTCAAGGTCATATAACTCTAGTTGTACATAAAATGATCTTACTGCACTATATGAGGACGATGATTAATCAATTAGTCACAGTAACGTGACATCAATGAAATACAGATACACACTTCAACTGTTTCAGATAATGCATACATCACCAAATATGAAAACATGTTGATGTTTATCCTGTAAATGAATCATTTCACACAACTGAACTCGACTTCAAAATAAAATAATCACTTATTTTGCAGATAGCACAACATTCAGAAATGTAGTAAAGAGTGAGAAGAATAGTAACAGGCTTCAGGAGGAAGTGGATAGACTGGGAAAATGAGAGGATACATGATCGGCAAAATTTAACACAGAGTAGCATATTTGCTAAGGTATGGGGAAAGACTAGGGCAGTAGGACTAACCGGATAGGTCTTACAAAGAACCAGTCATGATGGGCCTTCTCTGTTACATGATTTAATGTTCATGCAATCTTTGCAATTTATTCCACTAAATCTAGCAAAAATATCTCCTGGGGTCATATTAGGAGCAAAATTACAAAATTAGAACAAAACCACAGGACTAGAAATTTGGCTGTGCCCATTTTCCAAGTGCAGAGTGGGTAGACTTCATTTCCTGCCATTGACTTTGATTGCATTATACTGGAGTATATTCATCATAATAAGTTCAAGGTCGAACAACTGCTAACTTCACAGCAGCCCTGAGGTAAGCGACCCATGGGTCGCATCTGGGATAATGATCAGGAATCTGGTGGTACAGGAGGGGGGTCAAGGTGGGGACAGATTGCAATGGAAAGGGAGTAGTAGTGATTAGTTTCTTTCGGTACTCCTCCTGACACCATGTTCAGTTAAGTTACTTCCTGGCTTGGCCTTAGAGAAGGCCCTGAAACAGGTTCAGCCGCATGAGGAAAAGGGTTACTACTGGCTTCAGGCATCGTTAAACAATGCATATTTTTGTCTTCATGCAAAAAAGGTGGGTGGTGCATTTATAACTGGAATTATGCACACGCCTCTTATTCACCATTAAGGGACCTTTCCAGTTACAGTTGTCGGATCAATTTCAGGCTACAGATATAAAAAGAGAATAAAAAGAACGAAAGGACAGAGGCGTGAAATATGAGTGCGTGTATTAGGCCAACGACTATACCTTTCTTTTAGCTGAAATGTGAATCTTCCTTGCCCTAATATGGATTAGAATGCAGGAGGATTTCATGGGGCCTGCAAGAACAGGAATTGTGGTGGGGACGGTGATTTAATTAGGTGATGGTGATTTCCTGATGGTAGGTTCAAATGTCAAGATTAATACAGCAATGTACTATGGACGGTCCTCTCGCTGACCCATGATTCTTTCCTATCTGTAATTCATTTACATGCCATAAATACTCATTATATTGAAACATTCTGTAATTGCATCCTGCCTTCATGATAATGCCAGCAGCACCCAAGAATCTCGTGACACCCAGTTCATGTTCATTTAAAAGTCGGCATGCAACAGTAGCTTTCTAAAGTTGTGTTTTAGGTCAGAGGTTTTCCTTGTTCTATTTTGCGGCACAAGGAAGACAAGCAGGAGAATGACAGGTTGAATAGACGTTCAGGACTGACAAAGTGAGTCATTAGTAGAGGGGTGAGAGGGTGTGGTGTGGTGCGGAGTCGGGGGACATGGAGGTGCAAAAGAGATCCAAAGAAACAGGGTGGGGTCAGGTTTTTGGAGAAATGAAATGGGAAGGGCCTGGATCTTAGGTATGGCTCGGGGCACTGGCAACAGTCAAGCTAAGAAAATGAGGGACCTAAAGGGCAGTGTTAGTATTGCCCACACGTGTGTCCATCTCAGGATGGTGGCTGCAGAGTCCTTCGAAGGCTTTGGGTCTCAATTTCAATTATCATTGCTAAGCATGCTCTCAGCCAATATCCTTTACAACGCATAAAAGGGAGGACCAGCTATACCTGCAATTTCAGCCATGTCCCGCAAAGGTGGTGAACACAACACTGGACACTAACATAAACATTCAATAAAGAGTGAATGCAGAAACACAACATGGTTTCTTTCACAATTTAGAAATGTCCCGAACTCCTTTGTAACCATCAATGCGTGCCAAGCATGATGCATGCCAATATATTTGGCTCTTTGACAAATCTGGACCCAACAAACAATCATGAAGCAAGTGTAAACAAAGTGAAACCAATGCAGCGTGAAATATTTACAAATAGAATTTAAATTTGAAAGATAAGCTTTTTCTTTGTGCTCTCAATAAGTCTTCTGTTAGTGGCAATGGGCTGGCCAGGAAAGTAGTGGCCAAGTTGAAGAGCCTCCCTGCATGTCCAGGAGGCTCCTACTCATACCTGCTGCATTGCCAGCTGACAGCGGCTTTCACCAGTGAAGAGCTTGTCTCTCTGCATGACTGCACATGTCCCTCAAGCACATCGCCAGCACTTTAAATTTTAAATGTAATTGTGTGGGAACCAATGAAAAGCAATAGATCAGAAGGGACACATATTTCCTGATCCACTGCTGGGAACAGGACACCATGGTTAAAACTCTGCCCACACACACACACACACACACACACACACACACACACACACACACGATTGCAATGGTGAGTTTCAAACACTATTCCTACCATTTTCAGGACTATGCCAATGAACTTTGCTACAGTTAAGTGAATTAAGAAACAATATAAAATTAGGTTCTGCAATCTTTATCTATTACATACCACTGCAAAATGAAAGGAAAATGTTATATCTGGCTTTGATTAGGGCGGCACAGTAGCATAGTGGTTAACACTGTTGCTTTACAGCACAAGGGGCCCAGGTTCGATTCCAGGCTTGGTTACTGTCTGTGCGGAGTCTGCACGTTCTCTCCGTGTCTGTGTGGGTTTACTCCGGGTGCTCCGGTTTCCTCCCACAAGTCCTGAAAGACGTGCTTGTTCGGTGAATTGGACATTATGTCCGTGTACCCGAACAGGCGCCGTAGTGTGGCGACTAGGGGATTTTCACAGTAACTTCATTGCAGTGTTAATGTAAGCCTACTTGTGACACTAATAAAGATTATTATTATTTAAAACCTGTTCCGCTACATTATGCACGCCTCTGCATTAACACTCGCTTCATGGCAGGGACACTTAACACTGGGCTTCCAAATGGAAAAGTTGCAAAAATAGTTATTGGAGCTTTTAATGTTTAACATTTTACCTCATTGTATAAAGAAGCTTCCCATCATCTTGGATTCGTAGCAGCTTGTTAGGCATGGTCATGTTATGTGCCACTGATTTCTTGCCATTATAAAAGAATGTGTCTGGTGTCCATATCTTACTGGCCATCAGGTTGTTCAATCGAAGAATGTTCATTGGACCCTTAAACTTAAGCCTTTCATCACTCCAACTTTGCCGAAAGAACACATCAATTGTGTATTCCTGTTAACATTAATCAGTTTATATTCAGAACAGTAGATACATCTTAGTGGCAAAAAATGCATGAAGTTATAGTCTCAGCACATGATGGGAAAGCAAGATCAAATCCATTGCTTTTCCCTCTGTTTTCACCAAATACCTAATGAGACCATTCTTCGTGTAGTGTCAAGATGATCTTATTTAGATGGTAAGGAGTTGGGAGTGCTGCTCTTAGCTAGAAACCTAGGACTCAGAAACATCACTGTCGTAAAATTTAAAGACAATATTTACTTCATTTTTGAAGCTACAACATTGTCGAACAGTTCTGATAATCCTCCCAATTTCATAGTGCCTTTGTTCAGAGTAACAGTGAACAGGAAACAAACAGTTTTCTTGCAGTTTATTTATTCAGTAGTTGAATTTTTCCAGTAAATATAAAGAAACATTGTGATATCTTGACCAAATGGCACATTGCTTTTTCTTGATGTACATCTGATTTCAGTATATTTGGAGGGTAGACAATGGCATAATGGGGCAGACAGTAACATGGTGATAATTTCACTGGAAAAGTAATCCAGAGGTCTAGTCTAAATTCTTGGGGCTGGTGAACAGCAGCTGGTGGAATTTAAATTAAATTATTTTTAAAAAATCAACTGATTAATAAAATCTGTAACTGAAAGCTGGCCTCAGTAATGGTGCCACGAGGCTATCATTGATTGTCAAAAGGCCCAGCAGGTTCATGATATGGCCTTTAGGGGAGAAAATCTCTCATCCTCACCTTAAATAGGTCGGGCCTACATGTGACTCCAGATACACAGTAATGTACTCAACTCTTAACTGCCTCTGAAATTGCCTAACAAGCCGCTCCATTGTAAGAAATTCAATAAACTGGATTATCCACTTGACATCAACTTAGGCACTAGAAAGAACAAAGGGCACACAATCCTGCAAAGTGCTCCATACCAACATGTGGGGCCTTCTGCCAAAATTGGAAGAGCTGGTCCATAGACCTTTCAAAGCAACAGATTGACATAGTCATACTGACCGAATCATACCTTACAGATAATGTCCCTGACACCATCACCACCATCCCTGTGTATGCCCTGTCCTCCCGGATGGACCCACCAGAGGAATACGGTGGTATACAGTCAGAAGGAGTGGCACAGGAGTCCTCAACATTGACTCCAGACCCCGTAAAGCCTCATGGCATTAGGTCAAACATGGGCAAGGAAACTCCTGCTGATTACCACTTTTCTTCAGTTGATGAATCAGTACTTTTCATATTGAAGACAACTTGGAGGAAGCACTAAGGATGGAAAGGACACAGAATATACTCTGGCTGGCAGACTTCAACACCCATCACCAAGAGTGGCTTGGTAGCACCACTACTGTCTGAGCTGGCTGAGTCCTGAAAGATAAGCTGCCAAACTGGCCTGCAGCAGGTAATGAGGGAAACAATGAAGCGGAAAATCCCACAATACCTTGTGCTTATCAATCTACCTGTTTCGGATGCATCTAACCTTGACAGCATAGGTAAAGTGATCACTAAACAGCTCTTGGGAAGACAAATTCCTATCTTCTCACTGAGCTTATCCTCCATCACGTTATGTGACACTACCCCCTTGCTAAATGGAATAGATTCAGAACAGATGAGGCAGCTCAAAAGTGGGCCTCCTCAGGGTGCTCTTGGCTATCAGCAACTTTTACAGATGCACTATAGAAAGCATCCTATCGGGCTGCATCAGAGCCTGGTATGGCAACTGCTCGGCCCAGGACCGCAAGGAACTTCAGAGTCGTGAATACCGCCCAGTCCATCACACGAACCTGCCTCCCATCCATCGACTCCATCTACACCTCCCGCTGCCGGGGGAAAGCGGGCAGCATAATCAAGGATCCCTCCCACCCGGCTGACTCACTTTTCCAACTTCTTCCATCGGGCAGGAGATACAGAAGTCTGAGAACACGCACGAAGAGACTCAAAAACAGCTTCCTCCCCACTGTCACCAGATTCCGAAATGACCCTCTTATTGACTGACCTCATTAACACTACACCCTGTATGCTTCAACCGATGCCAATGCGTATGTAGTTACATTGTATACCTTGTGTTGCCCTATTATGTATTCTCATGTATTTTCTTGAATTTTGTTTAATTCCCTTTTCTTCCATGTACTGAATGATCTGTTGAGCTGCTTGCAGAAAAATACTTTCCACTGTACCTCGGTACACATGACAATAAACAAATCCAATCCAATCCAATCCAAACAGCAAAACTGTATTCAACCATAATCTGTAACCTCATACCCTGGCATATTCTTCACTTTACCATTGCCATCAAGCCAAAGGATCAACACTGGTTCAATGAAGAGTGGGCAGCATTATAGAAGCAACACCAGGCATGCCTAAAAATGAAGTGTCTATCTGGTGAAGCTATGACACAGAGCTAATTGCATGGCAAACAATGGAAGCAGATTACAATAGATAGAGCTCAGAGATCCCATAACTAACAGATCAGATCAATGCTGTGCAGTCCTGCCATATTTAGTCCTGAACGTTGGTGGACAATTAAACAATTAACAGGAGCAAAAGGTTCCACAAATATCTCCATCCTCAAAGATGGGGAGCCCAGTAAATTAGTGCAAAAGAAACCGCTGAGGCATTTCCAATCATGTTCAGCCAGAAATACGGAGTAGTCAACATGGGCCAACACCTAATTGGAACAACCATATAAATACTTTAAGTACAAGGGCAGCACGGTAGCATAGTGGTTAGCGTAAATGCTTCACAACTCCAGGGTCCCAGGTTCGATTCCCGGCTGGGTCACTGTCTGTGCGGAGTCTGCACGTCCTCCCCGTGTGTGCGTGGGTTTTCTCCGGGTGCTCCGGTTTCCTCCCACAGTCCAAAGATGTGCGGGTTAGGTGGATTGGCCATGCTAAATTGCCCGTAGTGTCCTAAAAAAAAGTAAGGTTAAGGGGGGGGGGGTTGTTGGGTTACGGGTATAGGGTGGATACGTGGGTTTGAGTAGGGTGATCATTGCTCGGCACAACATCGAGGGCCGAAGGGCCTGTTCTGTGCTGTACTGTTCTATGTTCTAAGAGTAGATCCGAGATAGGGAATTATGTGGTGAGTAACTCACTTTCTCATTCACCAAAGCAGGCTTACCATCTACAAGACCTATTGGGATACTCTCCAATTACCCGGACGAGTGCAACTCCAGCAACACTCAAGAAGCTTGACACTTGGTCAAAACAGTCTGCTTGATCGGCACCCCATCCACCAACTTAAACATTAATTCCCTCCACCACTAACGAACAGTGGCAGCATTGTGCCCAATATGCAAGATCCAATTCAGCAACTCATCAAGACTCGTTCAGCAGCACCTTCCAAACCCATGACCTCCACCACCTAGAAGGCCATGGGCAGAAAATGTGCAGGAAAAACACAAACTGCAAGTTCCTCTCCAAGCCACACAATCCTGACTTGGGACTGTATCACCATTCCTTCACTGTCATTGAATCAAAGACATGCAACTCCCTTCCTAACAGTGCTATGGGAGGAACTGCACCAGATGGACTGCAGTGTTTTTCAAGAAGGCAGCTCAACATCACCTTCTCAGGCAGCACGGTGGCGCAGTGGGTTAGCCCTGTTGCCTCACGGCGCTGAGGTCCCAGGTTCGATCCCGACTCTGGGTCTCTGTCCGTGGGGAGTTTGCACATTCTCCCCGTGTTTGCATGGGTTTCACCCCCACAACCCAAAGATGTGCAGGCTAGGTGGATTGGCCACGTTAAATTGCCCCTTAATTGGAAAAAATGAAGTGTGCACTCTAAATTTATATTAAAAAAACATCACCTTCTCAAGGGCAGTTAGGGGTGGGCAACAAATGCTGGCTTTGGCAGCGATGCCCATATCCCACGAAGGCATAAACATTTTGTGAAAATAGCATGTGGGCAATAACAATACAAACATGCCCATCGTTATTGCCCATAATTATTATATAAATTATATCTGATAACATTTGTTCTGTATTTTGAAAGTTATTTGCTATGGTTACTGGAGCAAGATGTCAATTTGATTTACCATAATGACTGTCGATGACATTTGTTGACACACACATAATAGAGAATTTATTCAGCCATCCTTGATTAGCAAAATCAGACTTTTGACCTTTTCTAATTACAGACTTCAGAAAGAAAGTTTATTATCTATCTCTTATACTTTTTCAGTACTAAAAATAAATAAAGGAATGCACATGGTAAACAAGTTGAATAAGATTAAATAATTAAATAACCAAATATTTTATTTGTGCAATGCATATGTAAATCTCGTTTAGAATATGGAAATGTCTGTGAACAACAGACAAATTTAAATATTTTGAAATAACGCTGGATCATCCCAAAGAAACACAAACGCTAAATAGGACAGATGCTCAAAATCCAAAATTAAAATGGAAAATGCAAGAACACACAAGTCTGGCAGCATTTATGGAGAAATCAACAGAGTTAATGGGTGTGGTTTACCGCCCGCATCCCCCCAGAATCGGGACTGGACACGGCCGGTAGATTTCGCGAGAAGGTGTCTTCCGGAATTCCCGACGTTCGTTTCACCTTGCGCCCAACGGTCATTATGCCTCGCTAGATCTAATGGGATCTTGCGCGATGTCACAATCTGGATCCCACCAACAATAGGCTTGCATAGTTAAGTGAGTTTAATTACTCACTTAACTATGCCGACGCCGGATCTAATCGACACCCATAAACTGGGACCAGTGCTAAATGGCGCACGGTTGGGGGCACCGCGGGGTTTCTCTCAGGTTATTATATACCCCCGGGTGGTCGGAGACAGGGCAGGATGGTACCCTGGCACTCCGATGGCACTCGGCACCTTGGCACTGCCAACCTGGCACCCTGGTAGTGTCACCCAGGAACCTGGGGTCCTTGCCAGGGTTGGGGATGAAGTGGGGGCAGGGGGGTTGTCAATAAAGCAGGGGGGGGGACCTGAAAAGGGGTGGGGGGGGGGGGGGGGGGAGAAAGAGGAAGATCTGAACTGCCATTCAAAATGGCACCCCAATCTGCAACTAAAGTGTGGCCTCAGTGCAGGGAAACCCCCAAGGCCAAATAAAACAACAAAGTGATGGTGAATAGCGGGATGGTCCTCAGCACTGAGAAACACCCAGCTAACCACACCCGAAAGTGGACTTTAACATTTGTCCACTGAATTACGTTCAAAATATTTGAGGTAATAGATGCATTGGTTCTAATTTTCCAAAATTGCCATCAAAAGTGGAAAATAGTGACCCAACTCCTCGATTTAAGACTGGAGCGAGACTGAAAGCAGGAAACTACAGGCTGGTTACCTAACATCTGCAATAGGGAAATGGCTGGATTCTGTTACTGAGGAGGTTATCCTGCAGCACTTAGAACATCTCAATGCAGTTGATGGACGTGGGGGTGGAGGACCTCGTTGGGGGAAGTTAAGAAGAAGTGGGAGGAGGAGCTGAATGAGGGATTTGATGGGGGGGGGGGGGGGTTTGGCGTGAGGCACTGTTGAGGGTAAATGCGACATCCACCAATGAGATTAAACTTAATTCAATTTAAATTGGTGCGTAGAGCGCACATGACAAATCAGCGTATGAGTCGTTTTTTCCTGGAGATGGAGGACAATGTGGGTGGTGTTTAGGGAACCGGTGAATCATATTCACATGTTTTGGTCATGCCCGAACTTGGTGGAGTTCTAGGAGTCCTTCTCGGGGACCAAGTCAGAGATTTTGCGGTGAGCGTGTCTCCGAGCCGTGGGTGGCGATATTCGGGCTTTTGAGGATCCGGGAGTGCAGGTGGGGAGAGAGGACGACATGTTAGCCTTTGCCTCCCTGATAGCCCGGAGGCGGATCTTGCTAGGGTGGTGGGCTTTGGAACCAACCAAAGTGGTGGGGCGGGTGAATGACATGGCGGCGGAATGAATTCCTGCATCTGGAGAAGATAATATTCACCATTCGAGGGTTAGAGGAAGGATTACTCTTGAGGTGGAGATTGTTCATCTCCTGCTATAAGGATCTATGAATGTCAGCGGCTGAAGGGTGGGTTGTGGAGGTGGAATTGTAGATGGGGGTTGGGTTTTGTTTATTGTTTTGAACTATAATCATTACTGTTTTATTGGTTAGTTTTAAACGTGTCATGTAGAGTGTTTAGTGGGGTGGGGTGGTGCAGTTATATGATAGATGCATAAAGCTGGTGGTGTTTTTGTGTTTTGTATAAAAATGAAAACACCCTTGAATAGAACATATTTTTTAAAGAAAATCTCAATGCAATCAGGCAGAGTCAACGTGATTTTGTGAAAAGGAAATTACATTTGACTAATTTATTGGAGCTCTTGGAGGTCAATGTGGATAATGGGAAAACTGTGGAAGTATTTCAATTTCCAGAAGACACTTGACAAGGTGACACATAAAAGGTTCTGATCATGTGAGAGATCATGTTGCAGGGGGTAACATATTAGCATGGATACTGGATTGCTCAGCTAACAGCAAACAGAATGTTGTATCCGGGTTGGCAAAATGTGACGAGTGGAGTGCCACAGGGATTTGTGCTGGGGCCTCAACTATTTACAATTTATATCAATAACTTGGACGAAGGGTCCAAATGTATGGTAGCTAAATTTGTGATGACACAAAGATAGGTAGGAAAGTAAGTTCTCAAGAGGGTATCAGGAATCTGCAAAGGGACATGGATAGATGCAGTGAGTGGGCAAAATTTGGTAGATGGATATGATGTGGGGGAAATGTAAACTTGTCCAAATTGACAAGAAGAATAAAAAAAGCAGCATATTATTTCAATGGAGAGAGATTGCAGAACTTGAGGTATGGTGATATGCCTGTGCATAGCTCTGTATACAGCTAGCAGTACAACCTCCAACCAGCTGGTGGCGATAAAGATCTATCATGTGACTCAAGACACCCGCCAGTTGGTAGTAAGACATGCAAGAAGATAGTCGCACCTAGAGTAGCTCCAGAAAAATTCTGTGAATTCATTTATTCGCCATCATCTGTATTATAGTTCGTTAGTTATCTTTTCCACATGTTTGTTAATAAATCATCTTTACAGTTAAACAACTAGACGTTCTGTGTACATCATTGCAACGGTCATATCACAAAACACAACCTGAGGTACAGAAGGTCCTGGATGTCCTGGTACATGAATTAGGATGCAGTAATATGTAATTACAGCAAGTGATTAAGAAGACAATGGAATATTGTCATTTCTTACAAGGTGAACAGAATATAAAAGTAGGAATGTTTTGCTAAAGTTGTACAGGGCCTTGGTGACACGATAGCCGGAATTCCTTGGTTATAGGGATTCTCTTTTCCCTCCGGCAGTGCATCCTGCCTATGGGTTTCCTAGTGGGGTGAGGTGGCTTCAATGGGAAATATCATTAACAAGGGGAGGGAGAAGAGAATCCCACCACCAGCTCACATTGCGCCACTGAGAAACACACGGCTGGAGGAACAGAGAATTCCACCCCAAATTTGTGTATAGTCTTAGTCTCCTTATTTAAGAAAATATATAATCGCATGAGAAGCAGTTCCGAGAAATTCCCCCCGACTGACACTTGGAGGGAGTTACCTTATGAGGAAACTTTGGTCAAGTTGGGCCTATATCCATTTAAGTTTCCAAGAATGAGGTGATCTTATTGAAAAACATATGATCCTAAGGGGACTTGACAGGGTGGATGCTGAAAGGTGGGAGAGATTAGAGGCGCAATTTTATCACTGCATTGTGCCCAACGCAGATCTGAATGCATCGGGTAAACAGAGGAAAAGGTCAAAATTGAGGTTCGCTCTGGGCGCAAATCAATTTGCTATCTAACCGGCCCGCTCCCGATGGTGAGTTCCAGATAACGACCAAACATGGTGAGCATATCATTATTCCTCATTTTCAATCATTTCCAGCTCATTAGCGAGATTGAAGTCGAGCATAACGGCCTCCCGGGAACTAACTGTCTCCCCAGCAAGAAGTCACTCCGGTGTCGTTTTGTACTCTTTTTTTTTTAAAAACGTGAAGATGGCGCAATGGCAAATGAGGGGAACTGAGGAGGTGAGTAACCATTTTCATTTTCCGGAATGCAGCTCAAGGACACTGGAGCTGTTGCCACGGTGCTCATGTCGGAGGGGGAGAAGGCAGCAACGTTGGCGCAGACTGGAGATGCCACCCTATATGCAGGGGACCGCCCATCAGGCTGAGGAACCCAGAAGGTCACACCTGCAAGGTATACAAGCATCGTTGGTGTTTTGAGGAGATGATGAACATCATGTGCCACAGAAAGCTCAATCTCAACAAAGAGACAGCGCTGTACTTGTGCCATGTCCTCGTGGACTCGGCACCCCGTAGAGGAGGAGGAGGACACCCGTGGCTGTGAAGCTCATCGCAGCCCTAAACATCTATGCCACCTGTTCATTCTCGGGTTTGAGCGGCAAATTGTCTGACATTTCTCAAGCTACAGCCCACAAGTGCATTGGTGAGTTCACAAATGCCCTGTTTTCCCTGGCAGCTAATTTTGACCTGGACGAGGCCCACCAAAGTGACCGGTGCAGGATTCTCTACCACTGTCGGGATGCCCCATGTCCGGGGGTAATTGATGGCATGCACATTGTTTTGTGAAGGGATTCCACTCTCTGAATGTTCAACTCATGTGTGACCACCACCTCCAGATCATGCACATGTGTGCACACGTCCCAAGGAATGTGCATGATAGCTGCACCCTGGGAAACATGGAGATCCCTGGCGTCTTTGACGAGCACCCGAGGATGATGGATTGGCTCTTTGGGTTGGGGGGGGGAGGAGTTAAGGGGTACCTGCTGATGTCTTGGCTGATAATCCATTGTGGAGGCAGGGACCAAGGTGGAGGCCCGATATAATGAGGCCAATGCTGCCACCCATGGTGTCACTGAGTGGTGCATTGGACTGCTCAAAATATGGTTCCGATGCCTGAACAGCTCTGGTGGTGCACTGCAGTACGTTTCCAGATGGTTTCCTCTTTGTGGTGGTCTGCTGTGGAAGGTGAGAAGGGAGGTAGCAAAAGGGTAGGTGTTGCATCTCCTGTGCTTGCACAGGAATGTGCCATGGAAAAGGGACTGAGGAATGGACCAGGGTATCATGGAGGAAATGGTCCCTTTAGAATGCTGAAAGGGAAGTGGAGGGGGGGAAGATGTGTTTGGTGGTTTATTGCATCTTTTTTTTTTAAACAAGTGAGAACAAATCCAGGGGTCCTAATTTTGTTATACTGCGATTGCGAAAATGCCAGGAGCATCAGAAGGCTAGGTTGTGACCTTGATATTACGATTCCTGGCTTTGAATTGAAGATTCAGCAGAGCCTCTGCCTGTACCTCACAAGACAACTGGTGTAGAAATGAGCAAGGCCAGAGACCTAATTTCAGTATTCAAGACTTTGGAAGGACCTGACAAGTGAATGACAGACACTGAATGATGGTTTTGGGCCCCTCGCCTTAGATTTGACCCCCTAAGATTTTTGGAATTTTAAAAACATTTTTTGAGCAAACTCCTCACAAAGATAGCCAGTGGCACAACTTCTTACTCTTTTTCACCTCTTCAGTGGCTCATTCAAGAGATGTGCACTTAAATCTGCTATGAAAAAAGGGACTGCTCCTAAGCACATGCTTTCTTTGGGTCAGCAGCAGAATTTCCAGCAAGGTACATCTTGGCACCAGTGCCACAATACAACCCACTGGCCCCATGGACTTCCTCTTTCTCTCAATAATTTATTTGATAATTGTGATGTCTGTGAAGCAAAATTATCAGTTATATCTGCGGAAATATTATATCAATAAATATTAAGGGTACTTTTGTGAGCCTCGTTCACTTACAGACACTTGTAAGCAGCAAAGTCGGAAGACCAATGCTAGTGTTATAGCTGTACTTCTGTTTTTCACCAAAGTCTGTACCAGGTTAGCATCTCACAAAATGACCATGGGCTGGATTCTCCACACCCCGACGCCGAAATTGTGGCCGGCGCGGGGGCGGAGAATCCATTTTCCCGCAAGGAATCGGGACTGGCACTGGTTCCCCGATTCTGGGGGCCCAGAAAAGTCGCCTAGGACCTACCTGCGGCCATTGCTAGAGGCCCGCTCCGCCATTCTCCGCCCCCAACTGGCCAAAGGCCTGACAGCGTAGAACTAATGTGGTCCAGCCGATCAGGATACTCGCGTGGCGGGCCGATCGGAGGGCAGGGAGGCCTTATAGGCGGCCGGGAAATATTTGTGCAGGCGGACAGGGTCGGGCGCGCAGCCGATTGGGGGGGTTTATTTTTCAGGTCCAGCTCCGCGGTCCGAGCCCACTATGGAGCATGGCGCGGCTGCAGGAGGTCGCCGCTATGCGCATGCGCAACCTCTGACCCGGAAGGGCAGAGGGCCTTATCTGCAGCTAACGCTGCTAGGTCTACGCCAGATCCCTGCTATCCCCCTGTAGGACTAGGAATATGTGACCCTTTCATGACAGTTTTTCTGGCGTGAAACTCCGTTTTGATGCAGACGTGGGGACATAGTCCCAATAAAGGCGAATCCAGCCCCTTGTGCATTAATACCACAATAAGAAGAATTTAGGGTGCATTTCAAGAGGATTATTTTGTGCTTTAAGGTTCGTAACAGGACAACCTCTGCAGAAATTCAGCCTCTTTAGGGAAAATAATATAGGCTACAAAAGGATGCAACAGATGGACAACTTGGATTACACCATATTACAACATACTTCAATTGTCATGTACAATTTCTAATTTTATAAATGTCAATAAAACCTCTTGCCTGAACTACATTCAGCAGTTTGAAGAAAATTCAGTTACAACCATACTGTACAAGTAACTGTGAAATGCAGTAAGCAACTGTGAAATTATATCCTTAAGTTGTTGTAGCCTTTATAAATGACATAGCGACTGAGACAATTACAGCGCGTTCCATATTAGGGAATAAACTGAATTCTCTGAAGAGCTGTTGAATTCAAAAGCAGCAAGTAAAGTGTTTAGATTTGTGTGCTGATGTTGCTGTGATATGACAATGTTCAGTTTGTGCTTGGAGTTGTAAGCAAGGAGTGAATCAAAACAATTGAAATCAGATAAAATAACCCGATTTAAATTTCCATTCAATTGTTTTATGTGTTGAATGTGGACCAAACAAAAAACATTGAAAATAATCTCCATTAATGTTTTTCCCTCGAAAGCTTGCTGTTGGCAGAGTCAATGCAATATTCACACTGCCAACATCACTCAGCAATATAAAGATGGACTCTGCATTTCCAATGGACTTTTTGTACTTTCTAAAAACCATCAGAGGGAGTGAAAATGGTTCCTTCCTGATGTGTCCAAATTGGGAAATAGAGGTGTATTGTCACCCGGGCATAAAACTAATGTTGCAGATTGGCCCCCGTTACAAAAAATTATCCAGGTTTCATTGCCATTGTTATCAATAAAAATTAAAATTCAGCAATTTTTGTAATGGCTGGAATAAATTTTAAAACCTACCTCATTGTCACAATGAGCTAAAATAGAAATGTTTTGGCTGAATTGCTGTAAATCATCTGCTAGCACTTGGTGGGTGGGTTATAATTCAGCAGGGTTTCATAGGTGAGAATAGAGCTGGAACACAGGAGCCTAAGAGTCCAGGACAACAGAGGCCAAGGGCTGGAGGGTTGGATTTTTGCTGTGGAGGCAGGAAACAGGAGCAGGTTTGTTTTTGGGTAAGAAACCCACCTCCAGTGGGAAACTGATTTTGATTAACATTTTTGTTCAATGAGTATAGGCGACAGGTTTCCTATCCATCAAAGCCAGTGGGGATGCGAAGAAGGCGAGTCAGATGAAGTATGGGACTGATTCAGATTCCCCACAGCATCCATCACCGAGGCTGCTGTTACCCTGAGAGAGAAATCTGTTGATTGTGCAAATGCTTACCACAGAACCAGATGGGAGTAAGATGTCCAGGAGAGCTGGAGGCCTGACACCCAGGGCAAGCCTGCCCCTCATTTCATCGATGTCGACTTGCATTTTGTGTTACAGGCCATGAGGGAAAGGGAGGTCCTCTTCCTGGAGGGTGGCAAGAGGAGGCTGTTGTGTTTCTATGTCTACTTTACATAAACTCACCAATCTCACATCAGGAATATACATAGGTTCAGTTTTCTTGGAAGATATATTCCGGATGGCTGACCAGATCTACTTTATGGATTCAGCAACTACTCGCAGGTTCAGCACTGCTGCAATTACTATACCCACCACTAGCTGATGATCACACGCAAACATCTTGGGCGCGATTCTCCGAGCCCTGCGCCGGGCCAAAGAATCCCCGCAACCGTGCCACAAACCCCAACGGCAGCGCACGATTCTCTGAGGTGCGGAGAATCAGCGGCAATTGCACCGGCGCATTTGGCGCGGCGCAGGCTGCGGACCGATGGAATCGGCGGGGCCGATTCTCCGGCCCGGATGGGCTGAGCGGATACGGCAGAGTCCAACCGGTGCCGCTCACCCGGTCGCTGCCGGCGGAAGGTCGGGGGCGGCCTGTAGGGCGGGGAACAGCGCTCCTTCACCGGGGGGGGGGGGGCGCTGATGGGGTCTGGCCCGTGATCGGGGTCCACCAATCAGCGGGCCGGCCTCCGCCTCCACCACCCCCCCACGCCCGGCTTACTTTGTTGCGTGGCCGGCCCCTGAACCCCGACGCCATGCTGAGTCGGGGCCGGCGCGCTGAAGAAGTCCCCCGCGCATGCACGGGTTGGCACGGCGCCATTTGACGCCGGGAAGGAAGGCTGGAGTGGCGTGAACCGCTCCAGCACCGTGCTGGCCCCCTGTGGGGGACATAATCGGTCGTTCCTGTGCCCGTTGCGCGCCGTCGTGAAACGCGACGACGTTCACGACGGCGCGAACACTTGGTCTCCATTTTGGAGAATCGCCCCCCCTTGGCTGCTTCCTTATTTGGATATTCCTTTAAAGTGGTATCACAACAATGCCTCCCTTTTTTCCATGATAACATTACATATATTAAGAGTAAAAATACATGCACAGCAGGCTGATTGCAAAAACGATTCACACAAAAGATAGATCTCTGTTTAACAGTTTAAAAGTCTGTATAACACATAGGCTTACTAATCCTCCTGAATCTCCTAATGATATGAGCTCCTTGAGATCTAGATTTATCATTTAGGTGCTTTGACTTGTAGATACTTTAGAATATCTGTCTTAAGAAAGCTCTGACTGTTTTCACGTTGGTCTTCCATAATTTCACTTTTCGAGTTCATCATTGGATGGGTTTGGATGAATACCTACAGTGCATAAGGAGGCCAATCGGCCTGTCGAATCTGCACTGGCCCTTGGAAAGGGCACCCGACTTAAGCCCATGCCTTCACCCTTACCGAGTAACCCTACCTAACCTTTTGGACATTAAGGGGAAATTTAGCATGGCCGATCCACCTAACCTGCATAACTTTGGACTGTGGGAGGAAACCTGAGCAACCGGAGGAAACCCACGCAGACACGGGGAGAATGTGCAGACTCCACACAGACAGTCACTCGAGGCTGGAATTGAACCCAGGTCCCTCGAGCTGTGAGGCAGCAATGCTTACCACTGTGCCATCGCATCGCCCCTTAGGTGCAATTGTAGTGCTGGATGTTATACTGTTCTGCAATTCCCATTCACTAGATTCTGTTTCCCCTTAACGCTGTCTCATTTGGTTTTGTGAGCTCATAGGATCTAGGGTCATTGCACACTGTGCGGGTGACCAGATTCCCTGGGTAGGAGGTATAACCTCCTCTGTTAGGTGCAGATGAGACAGTTCTGCACTTGCATGTCAATCACGTGCTGTCTTGATTCTCTCTTGTTTATCAATAAGTTTCTCTTGTATTTGTGAGAAATGTGATAGCTTGGCAAGGTTGTCCTAACCTGCCTTCTGAACTTGATTTCTGTCGGTGACATCTATTTTCATCATCTGTAAATGCACACTGCACTTATTGGGAGGATGAATCGATGGAATTGTATCTTCCCTGGGGCAGGGAGACCTTTGGAGCCCTGGTGGTCAGGGACAGGGCAGGGCAGTGCCCTGGCACTCAGGCAGTGCCAACACGCCAGCCTGGCAGTAGCCTGGCACTGCAGGGGTGTCAGGTTGACACTGCTCAGGTGCCAGGGGCAGTGCCGAGGGGTGGGGCATGAAGGGGGTATGAACGATGGAAAAAGGAAGGCCGTGTTGGGGGGATGGGGTGGCAAGGCCTGAATGTGGGGGGACTGAAAGAAGGGGTGGCCTTAAAAGGTGGGGGCCCCTCAGTGACCCCCTAGCAGGGTATGCTCACTTGGCGGGGGGGGGGGGGACACTAAGCCTTGAGGAAGCAGAGGATGGATGGGTATGGGGCCGGGTCATTCTGATGACTGGGAGGGTGATGCAGACACAGTGATGGGGGGAGGTTGCGGCCCCCCCTCCCCCTGATGCCGCACTTCGCTTAATTTCCTGCACTGAGGAGTTCTGATGAGTGGAGCTCCTCGCTGCAGGAAAAGATCCCGTGGGGCACCATTTGTAATGGCGCCCTGATCTTCCGACCGCCCCCCCCACCCCCAATGCGACACCTGAACACCCCCAATGCCCCAACTTACCTAAAAGAGGGTCCTCGAGGATTCCCCCCACCCCACCTCACACGGGCAAGGTATCCCTGGGTCCGATTCCCAGCATGGGCAAAATGCCAAGGTGCCCGGGTGGCACCAGCAGTACCAGGGTACCAGCCTGGTCAAAGGCCAACCATGTGAGGGCCTCTGATCGGCTGGGAGATCTCCTAAGTGCTTGTATGCCTGGTCCCTATTTGTGGGAACCTACACTAATCGGAAATCGGCTGGGTTCTCCTCGGTAAGGCTGATAGATGCAGGGTGGTCATTACATCCGGCATTAGCACAGCTAAGTGGGTTTTTAAACTCACTTAACCGTGCGAGACGATTAGCTCTGCTTAGTCCTTGCAAGGCGCAATGACCATTGGAATCCTGGGGGAGGTCCGCCGCAATCGGAGCGGGACGCAGTCAGTAAATCGGGCCCTAAATGTGGGTGGATTGCGATCTGGAAAGCTCCCATACACCTGGCAGCAATCACTCCACATTCCCACCCAAAGTGACAATCAGTTTTCAGGAGAATCGTGCCCTCTGTCTGTAAAGGGACCCTGCCTCCTGAGATCTCCAATGATATAAAGCCTTTGCACAGCACAGAATGTGGCTTTTCCTGCAACCTATAAACCTTTGTTAGTTTTTGTAATGGAGAACACTGCTTCTCACTGTATTAAGCAAACACAGAAATACAACATAAACTTACCAATCTCTCAAAGGACCGAAAAACTAAACATAGTTTTGGTTTATTTTAAATCTAGTACAGGATCATTCAGCAAATAGATTTACTACAAAGATTCAACAGCTGTTGTTAACAGTAATGTACACCTGCAACTCCACACCCCATGCTGCTAGCTAAGCGGGAAGCACCTCTGAACAATGTTTACTGGTCACATGGTTTGCACCTTGGCTTCTTACTCATTACTTAAAGCAATATTACAACACCTACGTGCAACCCATTTCGTCATTCATCCACTCATCCATTCACTAACATTCAAACTGGACCTTTTAACTTGATATGGCAGCTAGTGCCGTAGAAAAGTGGAGGTGGGGGGTGGGGTGGGCGTCCTATCTTCACTGGACTCTACTCCACTTTGACTGAGTTTTCCCAAGGGATGCTGCTCTCAACATTTCTGGTAAAGTTGGGCTCAGAAGACCCAGCTAGAAATGCAGAATAGCAGCAAATCAGGGGAGAATTCATGCAGAGCGACAATCCAACAATGATTGCTGCTTCTCGGAAGCTCTGAGCCTGCATCTTTATCTATCCAATTGAACAGTCCCGTAGGTGAGCTGAACAGGCAGGTAGGTGGCAGGTACAATAATGCAAGTTAACACTCAATTGGTAAGCAGTGAAGAGTGCAGATAAACAGAGGCATGTCGTTTTTCAGTCCAAGAATTGTCCTCCTGAATTGTAAAATAGTCAATGTTACTCCACTATTTAAAAAAAGGAGATAAACTAGGAAATCATAGACATCTGGTTTAATGTATGTTGGGAGGAAGCTACTACAATCTATTATTAGGGACAAGTGACTGAACACTTGAATAAACTTGAGCCAATTAGAGAGTTAGCATGGATTTCTGAAGGGTAAGTCATGTCTAATGAACCTAGCTTGAGGAAGTAAATTGCATAAGGAAGTCTACATTGTTACGATCCCAGTTGATGTTATAACTGGACGGGCAGATCCCACAACGGAACCTTTGGCTCAAAAGACCTTGGCTGGATTCTCCGAGCCTTCGCGGCAAAATCGCATTTGGCATATGGGCCGAGAATGGTCGTAAACCCGGAAATCGGGACTGGCACGTCCCCGGAGAACTGCTTGGGAGTCTCGGGTGAGCAAACTACGTGGCGCGGGTAGGGGGCCATTCACAGAGGCAAAACTGGCTGAGTTCCCGATGGCGTGGTTCTAACCATCTATTGGCCGCCAGGAACGTTGAGTGGCGGCTGCGGACTCAGTCCACGGCCGCCCTGGTGAGGGCAGGGGGATGGCTCATGGACGACCAGGGGAGCGATCAGGCATCACAGACCCGCGGGTGCGCGCAATCTCGAGGGGGGGCCTACATTTTTGGTGCCGCTCCGCGGTCCATGTCCGCCATGTCCCACGGGGCAGCCGCTGCAGGCCGCCGCCATGCACATGCGCGGACTCCCGACCCGAAGTGCCGGGCCCCGTATCTGCAACCAGAGCTGCGAGGAGCACTCCGGGGCCCTGCCAGACCCCTGCAGGTAAGCAAATCGCTCAGGACTTTCTAAAGGAAAATGCAGAGTGAAATGCCAGCTATTTTACGCTGGCGTGGGACATAGCCCCATTATTGGAGAGTCCAGCCCCATAACTTTTTTTCATAAAATGTGGAAGAACAGAGTCACAGGATCACTAATTAGTTTTAACAAAATAATACATTAAAAAATTGGATGATGATAGAATACACCTTTACTCCCCCTTAGTTTAACAATTAAGCGCAGGTTTTAGGATTAACACAGATTACAAAGTACATCTTAATCTACAATTGTCTCATTAACATAAAATTATTTTCAAGCACACAGGATGACTGTGGGCAAATCCACTCTCCACTCTGTGGATGCCCCCCCAGTCGATTGTCATGTGAGTTTCCTAACTCCACTCCCAAAAACACGCTTTAAAATCTTTGCACAAAATGATGCTTTCTCTTCGAGGTTTGCATTCTGAAATCCAGAGCAGATGTTCCAAATTACATTTTTAAACAAATCTTCCACTCCACTTTTAACAGTGAACCCAGTCCAGGCTGTTACAACACCCCCTTTTAGTTTTTATTTGTCTAAACTGCTTTTACACAAACTCCGAGATCCAACCTCCGAT
Organism: Scyliorhinus canicula; assembly: GCF_902713615.1. Taxonomy (NCBI): domain Eukaryota; kingdom Metazoa; phylum Chordata; class Chondrichthyes; order Carcharhiniformes; family Scyliorhinidae; genus Scyliorhinus; species Scyliorhinus canicula. Next base: position 126,796,573 of record NC_052148.1, on the reverse strand, counting down.
TTCTGTAGATATTTCAACTCACGTTCCACAGGCTGCAGTAAAATCTCACAAACCTGAAAATCATTTCTGATATTTTGCTGGCGTCTCAGCATTCTTTTCAGCTCAGTCTATCTTCACTAAACAGTGTTCTCTATCCTCAGACTTCTTGTAAACGTCTCTTCATTTCTGCAGTTTCCTTAACTAGCTGCCCTCTCTGAGCACAACAGAAACACAGTTGGAACTTAACCAACCCCCACACATACAAACATCTTTGTCCAGCATAAATCAAACTACAAGTTTTACACTTCCAGCCACATAAATATTAAATTAAGCCCACTAAAAACTATATCTTGGACACTATTTACTGGCCTTGTCACGCCCGACCTGGTGATGGGACAAGGCCATTGACTCTCGCGAGAGGCTTCTCGCATGATTCACAATGTTTGAAACATATCACAAGCATTACCATCATATCGCGAGCATTGCGATCTGTACCTTGCCCTCATTGGGAATGATTCAGATGAGCAGGTTTAAATAAGCCATTACACTAATTTAAATATGTCTGTGCCAGATTCTCCTAGCGCCGGGGACCTAATGGTTGCATTTGGGAGACGCGCCAGGGTGCCGTTTAATACTAGTCCACACAAATGTGGACCAGGTGTAACAGCACTTGGGGAGGGTCTTCCAGCCCATTGGAGGCCCCGGGCGGTCCGGCATTGGGCAGAGTGGAACTACCTCTGGCACCTAGGCACCTTGGCAGTGCCACCTGGGTTCCCTGGCAGTGCCACGCACAGGCTGGAAGGGGCACTGCCAGTGTGCCAGTCTGACAGTGTCAAGGTGACCAGGTGCCAGATTGCCCGTGCCAGGTCCAAGGTGCCTTGCCCATAAGAGATGGTATGAGGGGTTCTCGAGGAACCCGGAAGCTGTACGTTGGGTGCAGTGGGAGGCCGCTGAAGGAGATTCAAAGATCGGATCTGCCTTTAAAAATGGCGCCCCCATGTGCGAGCCACCTTCCTGAGCTGAGCTCATCAGTGCAGGAAATTATGCAAGAGCAGCCATGGCGCGGCGTTCCTCACCGAAGCCAAAAAACCAGCAAAGTGCCCTTGAATAGCGGGGTGTGCAGTGCCAAGAAACGCTCCGCTCAACACGTTGAAAAGGGGGCTCTGTTTTTGTCCAATTAGACTCTGTCCCATATTTCAAGTGTTTACTAATACAAATATAAATCCCTTAAAACTACCTTTGTTTTGATAACAATATGGAAGTTATTTTTACGGACTTCCAGAAAACATTCTACAAAATTTCACATAAGAGACTTAACAATAAAGAAGAGCACAGGGAATTGAAGGACAGTGAATTGGTTTGGAGATAGGAGACAGAAAGGATTATCAACATGTACTCAAATCTGGCAATGTAGCTAGTGAGACCGAATTTTTAAAAAGGTACAGTTTGGAGGTGGGTGGGCACTCAACCTGACACGACCGGTCTCCATTTCACTTCCCCACCATGATCCCAATTGAGAGTCACTTTGAAAGGTGGTGATTCGGGTCAGATTAATTAGATTTCATTAGGGCCTATAAATCTCATGCCAACTGGGATTTTCTGCATGGATCACTAGGATCATGGCTAGGTGGTTGTGAATTAAACATAAATAAATAAACCTCCTAATACTGTGATGAAGATCACACTGTCCGTAGAATTCGCTTTAGAATAAGGACATCTATAAGCAGCAGAAATTAATACATCGAGCATTTTAATTCAAAGTAGAATAAAACCACTTCAGCGAAAGGTCTTTCAAAAGTCACCATTTGCTGCAAAAACTTTGGCTGACTCTGAGGATCATTAAGCCATTCCAGACAAATGTGGGATAAGAAGGATCCTTGAATTGACAGCGCGTAAACTCGTTAAATTACCTTCCTTAAATTATAACCAAAAGCTAGACGCGGGAAGGACACTACAAGGTAGCAAGATAAATCAATTAACAAATTTCTTTCTCAGCTATATAACTTTTGTCACTTAAGATAACACCATTCAAAATAGTGTATATCTGAACATCTACATAGCTAAGAAAGTTGACACATTGAAAATAGACATAACTAGAAATATGTCTCAAACTACTCCCTGTCCAACCATATATTTTAGAAACCTGGCATTCAAGCAGACACTAATATCATTAAATCACATATTGTTGATAAAACAACAAATCTGACCATTTCGCTATAGGGAATCAGCCAGATTAGATAACAGGAAAGCCCTTCACTAAATAGGAAAAATTATGTATAAAAAGAGGGGCATTTTCACAGAACCGGTACTCTCGCTCCTGCCAGAGTGCGTCAAAGTTCTTTTCTTCAATCTGCTTCATCAAACAAATACCATCGTGGTTTTTGTAAGTATGTTTCTATTAAACTTCTTAGAAATGATTTAGAAATTGATATGAGGTACTTTCCGATTTTCTTCCTTCTCTTAGAGAAGTTAGTTTGTTAGCAGATAACAAAGGCTGTTAACTGTTTTATATCCTTAACAGATAACAAAGGACTGTTCACCAATTTATATTTTGAACTCTGCAATTCTGTGTGTATCAACTGAGAGTATTTTATAATAAAAATACCATTATTAGAAATTAAACTGTGCACTCTTACTCTCAATAGGTTTTAGATCCTAGGCACTCATTTAGGAAGTCTTAAATGACAAGGATCCACGATCGGCAGAGGTAGGAGGTTTTAGTAATGAGTGACGTATCTGAACTTCTACCACAAGAAAGTAACTGAGACAGAAAAGTAACCTCCCCTCATGAGAGCTATTCTGAGTCTTAATAAAGGAACAAATTTCCCTCATTTGGTGGCTTAACCTGATACAGGTTAGTAAGGTAGTCTTTCGGATCGGAATACCGAAACCCGTCGCACCCTCATATTGGCAGCTCCCACCTTGGCTGTCGGGTTTGCTGATCTTCGAGTTTTGGAGGGTGTCCCATTGGTCTCTATGAGAACTTGCCTACCATCCATGATTTGGTGACGAACCCGTTCCCACATCTTTATTGGCTGAAGCTTTGAAGATTCTGGTGGGGATGCCTAAAGCACACAGTGTGGGATCAGGTCCCAGAACTGGTCCCATACTTAGTTCTTGATCTGTTATTAAAAATTCCACCCCTGGTGTCTCCATTAGATCTGTACTAGGATGTACTAGGATTAGGCGTGTGTTCCCCTGAATGTAGAAGATTAAGGAGTGATCTAATTAAGGTGTTTAAGATGATCAGTTGATAGGGCTGACAGTGATACAATTTCTCTGGTGTGGAAGTCCAGGCAAGGGCATAACCTTAGAATTAGAGCTAGGTGATTCAAGAATGATGTCAGAGAGCACTTCTCCACACAAAAGATATGAAAATTTTGAATTTGAAGATTTTTGAGGCTGTCAAATATCGAAAATATCAAAGAAAGAGATGAATTGACTTTTGTTAAGCAACGTTATAAAGGGTTATGGAACCAAAGTAGGTTGTTAAAATTGAAATGCAGATCAAGCATGATCTAATCGAACAGAAAATAGAGTCAATCAATGGTCTTCTTTTGTTCCCAGGCTCATATCTTCTACACATTGTAATTATTTGAAAGTGCAATTGTGGTAGAAAAGAATCATAACATAGACATAGAATTTAAAGTGCTGAATGAGGCCATTCGGCCCATCGAGTCTGCACCAGCCCTTGGAAAGAGTACCCCACCCAAGCATGCACCTCCATTCTCTCCCCATAACCCCACCTAAACTTTTGAGGACACGGAGGGCAATTTAGCATGGCCAATCCACCTAACCTGCACATCTTTGGACTGTGGGAGGAAACCGGAGCACCCGGAGGGAACACAAGTAGACACGGGGTGAACGTGCAAACTCCACACAGACATTGACCCAAGCCAGGAATCGAATCTGGGACCCTGGAGCTGTGAAGCAACTGTGCTAACCACTGTGCGGCTGTGCTGCCTTAGAAATTTATTCGTTCATGGAAAGTGGGCGTCGCTAGCTGGGCCAATATTGATTGCACAAAACTGAGCGCATTTAAGAGTCAACCACATTGCTGTGCGTCTGGAGTAACATTTCGGCCCGACCAGGTAAGGACGACAGATTTCCCTCCCTAAAGGACATTAGTGAACCAGATGGGTTTTTCTGACAATCAACAATGGTTTCATGGTCACCTTTTAATTCCAGATTTTGTTTTAAATTGAATTCATATTTCTCCATCTGCCATGGCAGGATTCGAACCCGGGTTCCCAGAGCATGACTCTGGTACTAGTCGAGCGATAAGATCACTACGCCACCGCCTCCCTTAGTAGAACAATAACATCTTGCGTATTGTAAATTGGACCATTTAAGTGTAAAAGTGATGATAAATTGAGACAAACCATTGATTATCTTACTGTGTGCATTTTTGAAGCAGTATGTAACTCGCCCCTCCAACCAGCCAATTTTCAGCTACACTTTCTGGCTGCTTCATAAGAACTTAAGAAGTAGGAGCAGGAATAAGTCATTCAGTCCTTTCACTCTGCTGTGCAATGCAATTGAAGCATGGCTGAACTTCTACTTCAACTCCACCCTCCCATTGTGGTGGGTTGCGGAAAAGCCTGCATTTTTATGAACATAAGAACTAGGAGTAGGAGTAGGCCATCTGATCATGGCTGATCTTTTGTGGACTCAGCTCCACTTTCCTGCCTGAACACTATAACCCTTTATTTCTTTATTCTTCAAAAAACTATCTATCTTTATCTTGAAAGCATTTAATGAAGGAGCCTCAACTGCTTCACTGGGCAAGGAATTCCATAGATTCACAACCCTTTAGGTGAATAAGTTCCTCTAAACTCAGTCCTAAATCTACTTCCTCTTATTTTGAGGCTATGCTCCATAGTTCTGCTTTCACCCACCAATGGAAACAACCTGCCCGCATCTATCCTATCTATTCCCTTCATAATTTTATATGTTTCTCTAAGATCCCCCCGCATCATTCTAAATTCCAACGAGTACAGTCCCAGTCTACTCAACCTCTCCTCGTAATCCAACCCCCTCCACTCTGGGATTAACCGAGTGAATCTCCTATGCACATCTTCCAGTGCCAGTACGTCCTTTCTCAGGTAAGGAGACCAAAACTGAACACAAAACTCACTAACACCTTATACATTTGCAGCATAACCTCCCTCATCTTAAACTCCATTCCTCTAACAATGAAGGACAAAACTCCATTCGCCTTCTTAATTACCTGTTACACCTGTAAACCAACTTTTTGCAACTCATGCACTAGGACACCCAGGTCCCTCTGCACAGCAGCATGTTTTAATATTTTATCATTTAAATAATAATACTTTTTGCTGTTATTCCTACCAAAATGGATAACTTCACATTTGTCAACATTATATTCCATCTGCCAGATCCTAGCCCATTCACTTAAAATATCCAAATCCCTCTGCAGACTTCCAGTATCCTCTGCACTTTTTGCTTTGCCACTCGTCTTAGTGTCATCTGCAAACTTGGACACGTTGCACTTGGTCCCCAACTCCAAATCATCTATGCAAATTGTGAACAATTGTGGGCCCAACACTGATCACTGAGGGACACCACTAGCTACTGTTTGCCAACCAGAGATATCCCCACTCTTTGCTTTCTATTAATTACCCAATCCCCTATCCATGCTTTACGCTTAACGCCATGCATCATTATGCAGCAACCTTTTGTGTGGCACCTTGTCAAAAGCTTTCTGGAAATCCAGATACACCAATCCATTGGCTCCCCGTTGTCTACCGAACTGGTAATGTCCTCAAAAAGTTCCACTAAATTAGTTAGGCACAACCTTTCCTTTATGAACGCAAGCTGCGTCTGTCCAATGGGACAATTTCCATCCAGATGCCTCGCTATTTCTTCCTTGATCTTCCCTACTACCGAAGTTAAGCTAACTGGCCTATAATTATCCGCTTTCTGCCTACCTCCTTTTTTAAACAGTGGTGTCATGTTTGCTAATTTCCAATCCGCCGGGACCACCCCAGAGTCTAGTGAATTTTGGTAAATTATCATGAGTACATTTGCAATTTCCCTAGCTATCTCTTTTACTACCCTGGGATGCATTCCATCAGGGCCAGGAGACTTGTCTATTTAGCCCCGTTAGCTTGCCCATCACTACCTCCTTAGTGATAACAATTGTCTCAAGGTCCTGACCTATCATAGTCTCATGTTCATCAGTCACTGGCAAAACTAAAAGCAAATTAATGCGGATGCTGGAATCTGAACCAAAAGAGAAAATGCTGGAAAATGTCAGCAAGTCTGGCAGCATCTGCAGGGAGAGAAAAGAGCCAACGTTTCGAGTCCGATGACTCTTTGTCAAAGCGGACTCTTAGTCACTGGCATGTTATTTGTGTCTTCCACTGTGAAGACCAACCCAAAAACCTGTTCAGTTCCTCAGTCATTTCCTCATCTCACATTATTAAATTTCCCTTCTCATCCTCTAAAGGATCAATATTTACCTTAGCCACTCTTTCTTGTTTTATATATTTGTGGAAACTTTTATGATCTGTTTTTATATTCTGAGCAAGTTTACTCTCGTAATCTATTTTACTCTTCTTTATAGCTTTTTTCATAGCTTCCTGTTGCCCCTTAAAGATTTCCCAATCTCTGCCATTTTGTATGCTTTTTCCTTCAATTTGATACTCTTCCTTATTTCCTTAGATATTCACGGTTGATTTTCCCTCTTTCTACGGTCCTTCCTTTTTGTTGATATGAAGGTCACTTTAATCCCAAAGTGAAACTAAGAGAATTCTGAAAAGAGGGAATTGTTTTTGAGATAGGAGAGAGAGAGTATAGATAATTAACATGTATTCAGATTTGGCACAATGTGACTAGCGAGACAGGATTTTGAAAAAGGTACAGTTTGGAGGCGGCGCACAACTTGACGCAGCCAGCCTCCATTTTGGTTCACCGCCACAATCCCCCAGTTGGCATGAGATTAATAGGCCCCTACTGAAATCTAATTAATCTCAATTGCTAATCTGACCCCGAGCCGCCGCCTTTCAAACTGACTCTCAATCAGAATTGTGGCAGGACCAAAATGGAGGCCCTAGTAGGGGAGTTTGTACTCCGCAAGGATCATGGGGCAGACAATCATTCCCACCCCGTAGGTCCCGTGTGGGACATTACAACATCCACCTCCAAACACATCCCCGGGCCACCTCTCACTCTCTGTCCCTTTCTCAGTCAGGTCAGAGAGGGTGGTTTAAGAAGCCTGAAAGAGTTTGTCGCTCATATTGTGCAGTGATGCGAGTGAGGAGCATTCTGTCTGGCAGAGGGAAAGGAAGCAAAGGACTGGGTAAAGACGGAGCAAAGCAGCACCGCAAAATGCTTTGTCATAATAACAATTCAGAGACTTCCAGTGGCAGCCATGGAGTAAGAGGACACGCATTTGGCAGCTTCCGCTCATGACAGACCTTTTGGACCTTTTCTCCTGATTTTCTCGGAATTTCATGAGAAACATCGGTGGAGAGTGAGACAGTGATGAGAAATCCCCCACCAGTACATGGAGCCGTGGACCAGAAGTGATCATATAAGAATTCGTCGAGTAACAAAGGCGATTGTAGAACCTGCAGCATGGGAAAGCATGGCGGAGATACAAGATCCCGGCTTGGTGGCACAGTGGTCAACGGCACAGCTGGTGGAGTTCATTCAGGAGAGCTTCGCCAAGCAGAAGAAGGAAGGGTTAGACCCGATTAAGGCAACGATTGATCAGGTGGAACAGGAGCTGGAGGCCCACGGACTGGCGATTCAGAAGGTGGAGAAGAAGTTGCAAGACGACCATTTGACTGCGTTGGAGGAGGAGGTGGGGCTGATGAGGGACCACCAGAAAAGGCTGCAGGATAAGGTGGAGGACCTGGAGAACAGATCCCGGAGACAAAACCTGAGGATCGTCAGCCTCCTGGAGGGCAGTGAGGGATCGGACGCAAGGGCATATGTGGCAAGTATGCTGGAAAAGCTGATGGGAGGTGGGGGTTTACTCGACCCTTGGAAGTAGACAGAGCGCATAAAGCGCTTGCGAGGAAACCGCTAGTGAATGAACCGCCGAGGGCGATGGTGGTGCGAATGCACCAGTTCCTGGACAAGAAACAGATTTTGTAGTGGGCCAAGCAGACACGGAGCTGCAAGTGGGAGAACTGTGAGTTGCGCATCTACCAACACCTGGGCTGGAGCTGGCCAAAAGACGAGCCGGATTCAATAGGGTAGAATCGGCCCTCTTCAAGAAGGGGGTGGAAGTTTGGGATGTTATACCCAGCGCGTCTGTGGGTCACTTATGAGGGCCAGGAACATTACTTTGAATCACCGGATGAAGCGATGGACTTTATCAAGGACAAAAGGCCAGGGCAGCACGGTGGCGCAGTGGTTGGCATTGCTGCCTCACGGCGCTGAGGTCCCAGGTTCGATCCCGTCTCTGGGTCACTGTCCGTGTGGAGTTTGCACATTCTCCCCGGGTCTGCGTAGGTTTCACCCCCACAACCCAAAGATGTGCAGGGTAGGTGGATTGGCCATGTTAAATTGCCCCTTAATTGGAAAAAATTAATTGGGTACTCTAAATTTATTTCAAAAAAGACAAAAGGCTGGCAGGGGTCTGAGGGCATTGAACCTTTGGGGGAGGGTATTGCGGTCTCGATTCTGTTAAAGTGATTTTCGTTTTGAATTGTATATGCAGTGCCCTTTGTAACAAGTTTTTGGGCCGTTGCTCAGATCTGTAAGTTAACTTTGTTTCAGTGGGTGGAGGGTGGAGGGATTTTTTTCTACTGTATGTTTATTGGTGACTGTGATGTTTTGAATATGTATTTATCGAGCGGGAGAGGAGGGAGAACAATAGGGGATAGGATATCTGGTGCCATGGGCGGGGGGGAGGGGGGGGGGGTTACCAGGCTAGCTGGGTGGGCTAGCTAAAGGAAGCACAGTGGAGGGCGAGCTGGTGGTAAATTTGTTAAGGGGGGTTGGGATTATGGTGCTGTTGATGGAGTGGGGGTGATCTGCTCTGCTGACAGGGGAGGAACTGTTGCTGGGAGACAAATGGAAGGTCGAGGATGGTGGATGCCTGAGGGCGGCTCCACGGAGGTGGGGGGGGGGGGGGGGGGGGGGGGGGAGTCTCCCGACTAGGCTGATCACAACATTAGAGGGCTGAATGGGCCGGTTAAGAGGGCTCACGTGTTCGCGCATCTAAGGGGCGGGGTGGGTCGGCCAAGTATTTCATTCAGGGTTGGATTCTAAGACGAGAGAGGTTGCGATCCTGATCAACAAATGGGTGGCATTTGAGGCAGGGAGAATAGTGGCGGATGTGGGGGGCAGGTACATCATGGTGAGCGGGAAGCCTGAGGTGATGCTGTGGTGCTTGTGAATATATACGCACCAAACTGGGATGATGTGGAATTTATGAAGCGGGTGTTAGGGAAGATCCCGGACCTAGAGTCGCATAAGCTGATCATGGGGGATGGACTTTAATACGGTCACTGATCCAAGGTTGGACCGGTTGAGGTCAAGGACAGGGAGGGTGCCAGCCGTAGCGAAGGAACTAAAGGAGTTCATGGAGCAGATGAGGGGAGTAGACCCATGGAGGTTCGGACGGCCAAGAGTGAAGGAGTTTTCTTTTTTCTCCCATGTGCACAAAGCATACCCCTGGATCGATTTTTTTATTCTTAGCGGGGCTTTACTGGCGGGGGTGGTTGATACTGAGTATTCAGCGATTGTTGTGTCGGGCCATGCCCCACATTGGGCGAGTAAGGAGAGAGGGCAGCGCCCGCAATGGAGGTTGGATGTGGGACTGTTAGCGGATGATGGGGGGTGCAGCAGGTGAGGGAGTCCATTCAGAACTATCTGGAAATAAATGACACAGGGAAAATCTCGGCAACAATGGTCTGGGAAGCGCTGAAGGCAGTGGTTAGTGGGGAGCTAATCTCGATATGGGCCCATAAGGAGGTGGAGTGAGCAGAGATGGATAGGTTGGTTGGGGAAATACTCCAAGTGGACAGGAGATATTCGGAGGCCCCGGAGGCGGGGTTACTGAAGGAAAGGCAGAGGCTACATATAGAGTTTGGTCTGTTATCTACAGGAAAGGCGGTGGAGCATTTGAGGAAGGCGAGGAGGGCGATATACGAGTATGGGGAGAAGGCCAGCAGGATACTTGCGCACCAGCTGAGGAAAAGGGAGGTGGCAGGGAGATAGGAAGAGTGAAGGACAGAGGTGGGAATGCGGTCTTGGGCCCAGCAGGGGTGAACGGGGTGTTTATTATAGCAGGCTATGTGAGTCAGAACCCCCAGCTGAAGGAGAGGGGATGAGGCAGTTCCTGGGTGAGTTGAAGTTTCCGAATCTGGAGGAAGGATTGGTGGAGGGGTTGGGAGCCGCGATTGGAATTGAATATAGTAGAGGGGCAGGAGGCCATGCAGTCGGGTCAGGCCCCGGGACCGGACGGCTATCCAGTGGAATTCTACAAGACGTTATCGGAGATGCTGGGGCCGCTGCTGGTGAGGGCATTTAATGAGGCAAGGGAGCAGGGTGTGTCCTTCCCCCAACAATGTCACAGGCCTCTATCTCACTGATCCTGAAGCAGAAGGACCCAGAGTTATATGGGTCATAGGCCAATGTCCCTATTGAATGTCGATGCTAAACTGTTGGCTAAAATATTGGCCTCAAGGATAGTGTATCGTGTCCCTGAGGTGTTAAGGGAAGACCAGACGCAGTTTGTTAAGGGCAGGCAGCTGACGGCAAATGTTAGAAGGCTCTTAAATGTTATCATGATACCCTCAGAAGGCGGGGGGGAGAGGTGGAGGTGGTGGTTCGATGGACACGGAAAAGGCCTTTGACCGGGTGGACTGTAATTATTTCTGTGAGATGTTAGGATGGTTCGGGTTTGGGCAGGGCTTCATTGATTGTGTTCGGTTGTTGTACCAGCCACCGTTGGCGAGTGTAAGAACGAATCGGCCGACGTCGGGCTATTTTAAGCTGCACCGAGGGACAAGGCAAGACTGTCCCCTCTTCCCACTGTTGTTTGCTCTGGCCATAGAGCCATTGGCGATGGCATTAAGAGCATCGAGGGACTGGAAGGGGTTGATCCAGAGGGGGGGTGGTGCGGAACACAGGGTCTCGCTTTACGCTGACGACCTGCTCCTGTATATTTCGGAACCTTTAGGGGGGGAATGAAAATGAAAAAATGAAATGAAAATCGCTTATTGTCACGAGTAGGCTTCAAATTAAGTTACTGTGAAAAGCCCCTAGTCGCCACATTCCGGCGCCTGTTCGGGGAGGCTGTTACGGGAATCGAACCGTGCTGCTGGCCTGCTTGGTCTGCTTCCAAAGCCAGCGATTTAGCCTTGTGCTAAACAGGGAGGTTATGCGGATCTTCGGGGAATTTGGCCGGTTTTCGGGGTATAAACTGAATATGGGGAAAAGTGAGATGTTCACGATCCAGACGAGGGGGCAGGAGAGAAGACTGGGAGAGCTACTGTTCAGAGTGGAGGGAGGGAGCTTCCGCTATCTAGGAATCCAGGTGGCACGGGAATGAGAGGCACTACACAAGTTAAATCTGACTCGTCTAACAGAGCAAACAAAGGAGGACTATGCTCCCGCTGTAACTGGCGGGGTGGGTACAGACGTCCTCCCCAGATATCTGTTCGTTTGTCAGCGCCTCCCCATCTTTATCCCAAGAGCCTTTTTAAAACGGTTAAACAAGGTGATTTTGGGCTTCGTGTGGGCGGGTAAAATCCCGCGAGTGAAGAAAGTGTTGTTGGAGCATAGTCGAGGGGAGGGTGGGTTGGCTCTGCCAAACTTTAGCAACTATTACTGGGTGGCAAATATAGCCATGATTAGGTAGTGGGTAGTGGGGAGGAGTTGTCGGTGTGGGAGCGAGTGGAGGCGGCATCATGCAAGGACACAAGTCTGGGGGCATTGATAACGGCACCTCTGCCGTTCTCGCCAGCCCGATACTCCACAAGCCTGGTGGTAGCGCGGCCCTGAGAGTCTGGGGGCAGCGAAGGAAACATGTGAGAATGGAGGGAGCATCGGTCTGGGCCCTGATTTGCAATAACCATCGGTTTGTACCGGGAAGGCTGGATGGGGGATTTTGGAGATGGCAGAGAGCAGGGACTGAGAATATGGGGGATCTATTCATAGTTGGGAGCTTCCCTTGTTTGAAGGATTTAGAGAAGTTTGAACTGCCAGCAGGAAATAGATTCAGGTATCTGCAGGTATGAGATTTTTTTCGAAGGCAGGTTGCGACCTTTCCGCTCCTACCGCCATGGGGAATGTATCGGGCAGCTACAAAGAGCTTATGGAGTCGGAGGAAACTCAGATAGAGGAGCTAAGGGCCAAGTGCGAAGATGAGCTAAGGGGAGAGATAGAGGTGGGTCTCTGGGTGGATGCTTTGAGCAGAGTTAACACATCCTCATCATTTCATAGAATTTACAGTGCAGAAGGAGGCCATTCGGCCCATCGAGTCTGCACCGGCTCTTGGAAAGAACACGCTACCCAAGCCCACACCTCCACCCTATCCCCATAACCCAGTAACCTCACCCAACACTAAGGGCAATTTTGGACACTAAGGGCAATTTAGCGTGACCAATCCACCTAACCTGCACATCTTTGGACTGTGGGAGGAAACCCATGCACACACAGGGAGGATGTGCAGTCTCCGCACAGACAGTGACCCAAGCCGGGAATTGAACCTGGGACCCTGGAGCTGTGAAGCAATTTTGCTAACCACAATGCTACCATGCTGCCCTCATGTGCCAGGCTTACCCTGATACAACTTAAGGTAGTTCACCGGGCACACATGAAGCTTAGGGGAAGCTTAGGCAGATGTCATGTCCATGGTACTAAAAACATAGGTGGTGGCGAGTGCAGGGGTGGCGATCTTTGTAGTGTCAGAGGATCCGGGAGTCCAGGGGGAGAGAGAGGCTGACATCTTGGCATTTACCTCCCTGGTAGCCCGCAGATGGATATTGCTAGCGTGGAGGGACTTGAAGCCCCCGAAATCGGAGACTTGGGTTAGCGACATGGCTGGGTTTCTCAGTCTTGAGAAAATCAAGAGTGGGGGTGGGAGTGGAAGTTAGGCTATTTTCTGTTAAGGGTAGGAGGGACTTGTTAGGGATGGAAATTATGTATGTACTACTACGTTTATATTTGGATTTGCTTTCTTTTCTGTTGTTGTTATTGTTATTATTATAAAATTACAAATACCTTAAATACAAATAAAAAAAACCTTTCTATAGGCCTCCGAAAAGTTCCAGAGATGTAGAGGAAAGGATTGCAAAGGTGATTCTGGATAGGAGCGAAAGTAATAGGGTAGTTGTTATGGGGGACTTTAACTTTCCAAATATTGACTGGAAACGCTATTGTTCGAGTACTTTAGATGGGTCAGTTTTTGTCCAATATGTGCAGGAGAGTTTCCTGACACAGTGTGTAGATAGGCCAACAAGAGGGGAGGTAACATTGAATTTGGTACTGGGTAATGAACCAGGCCAGGTGATAGATTTGGAGGTAGGGGAGCACTTTGGTGATAGTGACCACAATTCGGTTACGTTTACTTTAGCGATGGAAAGGGATAGGTATATACTGCACGGCAAGAGTTATAGCTGGGGGAAAGGCAATTATGATGCGATTAGGCAAGACTTAGGATGCATAGGATAGGGAAGGAAACTGCAGGAGATGGGCACAATTGAAATATGCAGCTTGTTCAAGGAACAGCTACTGCGTGTCCTTGATAAATATGTACCTGTCAGGCAGGGAGGAAGTGGTCGAGCGAGGGAACTGTGGTTTAATAAAGTAATTGAATCACTTGTCAAGTCACAGAAGGAGGCTTATGTAAAGATGAGATGTGAAGGTTCAGTTAGGGCGCTTGAGAGTTACAAGTTAGCCAGGAAGGTCCTAAAGAAAGAGCTAAGAAGAGCCAGGAGGGGACATGAGAGGTCCTTGGCAGATAGGATCAAGGAAAACCCGAAAGCTTTCTATAGGTATGTCAGGAATAAAAGAATGACTAGGGTAAGAGTAGGGCCAGTCAAGGACAGTAGAAAGTTGTGCGTCGAGTCCGAGGAGATAAGAGGGGCGTTAAATGAATATTTTTTGTCAGTATTCACACAGTAAAATACAATGTTGTCGAGAAGAATAATGAGATTCAGGCTACTAGACTAGACGGGATTGAGGTTCATAAGGAGGAGGTGTTAGCAATTCTGGAAAGTGTGAAAATAGATAGTCCCCTGGGCCAGATGGGATTTATCCTAGGATTCTCTGGGAAGCTAGGGAGGTGATTGCAGAGCCTTTGGCTTTGATCTTTATGTTGTCATTGTCTACAGGAATCGTGCCAGAAGACTGAAATAGCAAATGTTGTCCCCTTGTTCAAGAAGGGGAGTAGAGGCAACCCCGATAACTATAGAGCAGTGAGCCTTACTTCTGTTGTGGGCAAAGTCTTGGAATGGATTAGAAGAGATAGGATTTATAATCATAAGGTTCCCCACGGTATGCTATTGCAGAAAATACAGTGGCATGGGATTCAGGGTGATTTAGCAGTTTTGATCAGAAATTGGCTAGCTGGAAGAAGACAAAGGGTGGTGGTTGATGGGAAATGTTCAGCCTGGAGTTCAGTTACTAGTGGTGTACCAAAGGATCTGTTTTGGGGACTGCTGTTTGTTATTTTTATAAATGACCTGGAGGAGGGCGTAGAAGGATGGGTGAGTATATTTGAGGTTGACAGCAAAGTCGGTGGAGTTGTGGACAGTGCAGAAGGATGTTGCAGGTTACAGAGGGACATAGATAAGCTGCAGAGCTGGGCTGAGAGGTGGCAAATGGAGTTTAATGCAGAAAAGTGAGAGGTGATTCATTTTGGAAGGAGTAACAGGAATACAGAGTACTGGGCTAATGGTAAGTTTCTTGGTAGTATGGATGAGCAGAGAGATCTCTGTGTCCATGTACATAGATCCCTGAAAGTTGCCACCCAGGTTGATAGGGTTGTTAAGAAGGCATACGGTGTGTTGGCTTTTATTGGTAGAGGGACTGAGTTTTGGAGCCATGAGGTAATGTTGGTGCTGTACAAAACTCTGGTGGGGCCGCATTTGGAGTATTGTGTGCAGTTCTGATCGCCGCATTATAGGAAGGATGTGGAAGCATTGGAAAGGGTGCAGATGAGATTTATCAGGATGTTGCCTGGTATGGAGGGAAGATCTTATGAGGGAAGGCTGAGGGACTTGAGGCTGTTTTCATTAGAGAGAAGAAGGTTAAGAGGTGACTTAATAGAGGCATACACGATGATCAGAGGATTAGATAGGGTGGACAGTGAGAACCTTTTTCCTCGGATGGTGATGGCTAGCACGAGGGGACATAGCTTTAAATTGAGGGGAGATAGATATAGGACAGATGTCAGAGGTAGGTTCTTTACTCAGAGAGTAGTAAGGGCGTGGAATGCCCTGCCTGCAACAGTAGTGGACTCGCCAACAGTAAGGGCATTTAAATGGTCATTGGATCAACATATGGATGATAATGGAATAGTGTAGATGGGCTTTAAATTGGTTTCACAGGTCGGCGTAACAACAAGTACAGGCCGAAGCCTGTACTGCGCTGTAATGTTCTATTGTTCTCTCAAATGCTTTTTTAAAGAAAAATAACAATTCAGATATTAATTCAGTTATTATACAAACCCTAAAACATACAGCTTTTGGAGTGCAGAGCGGCAATCTGATCTAGTGGGAGAGGAGAAGGAAGAATTTGTGACAGAACCCATCATCACCTCTACCTGACTTCACATGTAAATTTAATTTTGAGCACAGTTTCCCCAGATATCGTGTCAGTTTTACTTCCGTACTGTAAGGATCCTCTTATAACTCCTTGTCTAATCCGGGTGTCCTTTTTAATCCCCGTCTTGCTGGCCGTTTTTTGCTGGCTGATTTTGTTGGCTGCTGTTATTAAAACTACAGACTTTTGGTTTTGAATTTCAACTCCCCTGCTACAATCTGATATTTGAACTGACCCAGGGACACCCCTCCAGGCAGTGTTCTCTGTGGCATAGTCTCTGATGTCATTTTGATGGACTTGGCTAGCAGCCAATCTCCTCTTCTTAATTTCTGGGACATTTTCTGTTTTCGATTGGGATTGGTAGAGACCTTCAGAAACTTCTTGAAGATTCCGGGAAACCCAGGTAATTTCCATTTTGTTTTTCAGTTTCTGCTTAAGGCCTGGAAAGCAGCACACAGCAGGTCTGAGCTCTCTCTATCAACTCTCTACCTAGTGGTTTAAAATGCTCCCAGCCAGCCTGTGAGAAGTTCCCATGGAAACTAAAGCAGATGTCTTGATCCAGGCAAGATCCAGTGTCTTTGAGGACCACCCCAGGATGGCAGGTAGTCTCGTGGGGGACAAGGGATATCCGCCAGGGTGATCGCTGATGACACTAGCATAGAGGTGAGAGCGATGGGGAGACTCGATTTAATGAGTCCCACGTTGCCACTCGTGCTATGATTGAGCAGTGTATCGGGCTGCGGATAACATGGTCCCGATGGCTGGAACGGTCCTATGGGGCTCAAAGTACACCCCCCAGAGGGTCTCCCGCTTTGTGCTGTGCCCTTCACAATCTGGCACAGCAGCGGGGCGACATGCTGGAGGAGGAGGCGGAGAGACATGCGGCCTCATCTGAGGAGCTGGTGGACCAGGGAAAGTGGCATAGTCTACTCACTGCAAAGTGACAATAATAAGGGCATCCAAATAGCCTACAACTGAGAAAAATGGCCTTCCCTAAAGAACATTAGTGAACCAAATGGGTTTTTTATTGGCAATATTTTCATGGCTATCGTGAGACTTTTCATTCCAGATTTTTTATTGGATTCAAACTTCACCATCTGCCCCGGTGGGATTCAAACCCAGGTCCCCAGACCATTACCCTGGGTCTCTGCATTAATAGTCAAGTGACAATACCACTATATCACCTTCTCCTTCAGCCAAGGCACCATCCCTTTGTAGCACAACATTGTGCAGAGCACAGCAAACAATGACGATTGAAGATACTCTGTAGTGAGTATTGGAGAGCTCCGTCTGAGCAGTCCAAACAGCTAAACCTCATTATTAGGACTATTGTCTGCTCAATCGTGGACCTTGTGGAGACATGTGCAGCACCATTCCTCTCTTCAGCGGCTCTCTGCAGATAGCAGACTGGCATCATAAGCGAGGTTTTCTGGAGGCACCCATGTCCCAGGGTGACAGCCCTGCAATTAGAGGTCCCCCAAAAACCTACGGTACCTGGGGATGATTTAGAATGGAAGCCTCTTGAGGGCTCCCTGGGAAACAAACACTAATATGCAGGATTTGCCTTCTGTAATCACAAAGCACTTTCACTATGAAAATTTAATTGATTAGTGTGACTGGCTGTTGCCAGGGAGCTCTCAAGGCCACATGTGTGCAGTCAATACGGCTTTGAGTGAAACCTGTAAATGCTGTTGGCTGGATTTTGGGATCCAGGCGGAATTTGGCAAATTGGTGCACTTTCCAAAACAGGACATCTGTAACCTCTCAGATGCACTTGTGTACTGCTGACTGGGGAGATGCTGCACAGATCTCCAGTGGGACAGTGGAAAGAACCACTCGCAAAGAGGTTGAAGGTGGTGGTCACCTTTAATGCCACTGGCATGGGATTGCCTCCATGTCCTTGTGGCTCCAGATCCTGGGGGAGAAGCTGGCAGATGTGAGCAACCACCTTCTGGGACATCCCGAGATACCTCCACATTGCTGCTCGCTCATCTGCAGACAGGTGCATCATCTTCGATATATCTGTGGTGGGACCAATGCTTGCCATTTCACCGGACTGTGATCATCAGCATCCTGACATAGTTGAGGCTCCAGTGCCTCTTGCTGCTTATTTTGTTGCTCTTTCTAACTCTATGTCAACCTGGACTGGTCCCTCCTCCTTTTCATCTTGATGAAAGCTAGTAGAAAGGTAGGGTTGCCTAGGCCTCAGATGGTCAGAGATATTTGTGCCCTCACTGCCAAAGGCCTCGCACTCCCATAGCAGTGACCAACATGTCCTACTAGTGACTGTCACAGATACTGTACCTTTAAGTTTTTTACTTTTTTTTCATTCCCAGAATCAGCTGTGGACCCTAACGGCCTCATATATGGCTGCACACCACTGAATCTTGCTGGTCACTGACGCCTTCTTTGCCTGAGCTGAACAGCATATTCATTTATGGACAGGCATGCAAGAGAGCATTGGGATTTTCACTATGTAGGGTGCTCTTTCCATAGTCTGGTGCAGACTCGATGGGCCAAATGGCCTCCTTCTGCACTGTAAGTTCGATGATTTTGATTCTTTGTCAGTGTCACTGGTTTGGCTAATATTTGTTGCCAATCCCTTTTTCTGCACTGCTGGACAGTTCTTCTGTGGGACCCACCATTGCTCACCTCTCCTGTGACCTCCATCCAGGTTGCTGTGGCCAGCGAGGCGAGCCTCCTGCTGCCATCTCTGGAAAATAGCACCTCCTGTCTTTTCTTGACAGCCTGGAGGAGTGTCTATAGGGGCTTTCACTAAACTATGGGGCCACACGTCGTCTTCCCTGCAATATTTGGGTAGCATTAGAATCTTGAATGACAGCCAGGCTCAAGCTCCTAGCCTGCAGTGAGTGAATGGCTATCCAGGCGCCCTTTACATACATAGAAACATACATGAAAAAATAACAGAAAACCATTCAGCCCTTCGAGCCTGCTCCTCCATTCATTATGGTCATGGATAATCAAGTTCAATATCCTGATCCAGCTTCCCCCCCTCCCCCATATCCCTTGATCCCTTTAGCCCCAAGAGCTATATCTAATTCCTTCTTGAAATGACACAATGTTTTCAGCTCAACTACTTTTTGTGGTAGTAAATTCCACAGACTTACCACTCCCAGGGTGAAGAAATTTCTCCTCAGTTGAGTCTAAAATATTCACCTTATCCTCAAACTATGACCCCTGGTTCTGGATCCCCCACCATCGGGAACATTCTTTCTGAATCTACCCTGTCTAATCCTAAACCTGTTAGAATTTTATAAGTTTCTATGAGATCCCCTCTCACTCTTCTAAATCCCTAATGAAGATCAACCGAACCGACTCAGTCTCTCCTCATACGACAGTCCCGCCATCCCAGGAATCAGCCTGGTAAACCCTCGCTGCATCCCCCCCGCCACAACAAGAACATCCTGATAAGGACATCAAAACTGCACACAATACTCTCGGTGTGACCTCACAAATGCCCGATACACTTGCAGTAAAACATCCATATACCTCTTCTCAACTCCTCTCACTATGAAGGCCAACATGCCATTTGCCTTCTTTCTGCTGCATCTGTGAGCTTACTTTCAGTGACTGATGCATGAGGACACCAAGGTCTCGCTGAGTATCCACCTCTCTCAATTTAAACCTATTCAAATAATAATCTGCCTTCATACCTTTGCCACTGAAGTGGATAACCTCACATTTATCCACATTGTACTGCATTACCCCACTTTTTATTTTCACAGGATGTCGATGTCGCTGGGTTGGCATTAGTTGGTTCAATGGCAGCAACAGATACTTGAAAATGTAGGTGGCAAGAAGCCTGAAATATCCCCCCCAAAAACACCTGCCTTAATCTTACAAATAATTGAGAGATATTGTAAATATCATAGGCAGGATTCCAAGTGGCGAGGAGCAATCCCAACAGTTTGTCTACGGTTCCGTCCCAAGTGCTGGTGTTACCTCATGTTACAGCCTGTTTAAAACCCAACAGAATTAAGAATGAAAGTATTACATGAAGTTTCTGAACAAATCAGGACATCCGTGACCGCAGATAAATCATTTCTTAGAGAAATATGAGCAGTGCAGGATGGATGATGAGCAATCAGGTTATTTTTTTCACTTCCTAGCTGCCATGGAAACTATTGTCACAAGTTCCAAATGTTTTCTGCTAGCTGTACCTCTCTCTCTGGCCAAGCCCCAAAACATGTTCCCTATCATTATGTTTACAATCAAGAATTGCAATCAAAAGCTAGAGGGGAATAAACAAACACAAAAAAAATGTCCAAAAAATGCCACAGTGGTCCAAAATAACTAGCCTCCGATGCAGACTCCGCCACGAGGATGGGTGTGAGCGCGCTGTCAGCAGACAGGCAGGAGTCAGACTGAATCAGAACCTGAGGAGCAGCACAGCTTTCTTCAAAGCGAGTGGTCTTCACCCTCTTGCCTTGAATAGTGACCCCACTGACAGTGTCAACACAGGCCCATCACCCTGGTGTCATGTACCATAGACCCTCGGAGAGGGGGATTGGGAGGGGACAGGGGGATATGGGAATGGGGAACAGGGAGATCAGGGAATGGGCAGCATGATAAGGGGGGGGGCATGTAGAGCTGACGGATACACACCTTAATCTCATGCAAATCTAGAGATTATGAGGGCCTCCCTCATCCTCCTGACAGGTCGGTGCCTTGCTGCTGCCTAACCTCCATCCTCCGGATCTTCCTCGGGCTCGTCCACGAGACCCACCTGGTTCGCCACCTCCTCAGACAAGGCTGCATGTTCAGACTCCTCGTCCTTGTCCAGCAAGTCGCCCTGCCACTATGCCAGGTTGTGGCGGGCACTGCAGACCACCATATAACGGGAGACCCTTTGGGGGCTGTACTGCAAAGCACCGCCAGAGCGGTCCAGCCAGCGGAACTGCATTTTCTGCAGCCCAATGCACCGCACAATGACAGAATGGGTGGCAGCATCAGCCTCACTGTAATGGGTCTCTGCTTCGGTCTCAGGCCTCTGCACTGGCATCATCAGCCATGACCTTAAAGGGTATGCCTAGTCCACCACGAGCCAACCCGCCATCCTGGGGTGGATCTGAAAGACACCCAGGATCTCAGAGTGTCCAGGATGTAACTGTCGTGCATGCTCGCAGGGTAGCAGGCACAAAGGTGCATGATACAGAGGTTGTGGTTCCACACGATCTGTACATTCAAGGAGTGGAACCCTTTCCTGTTTGGGGTGATATACGTGCCATTGATGGCCCCCTGGACCTGCGGCATCCCAGTGATGGTGGTGAATCCTGCAGCCCGGGCATCCCAGTGGGCCTGGTCCAGGCCGAAGGTGATGAAATCAGATGCCTGGGCACACAGAGCATGTACCTGGGATGCACGTGATGTATTTGAGATGCCACACAGGTCATCACTCGAGCCCTGGAATGATCCAGTGGAGTGACAATTAAGGGTTGCCGTGACCATCACAACTACCAGGAGCAGGTTTCCTCCTTCTCCACTGGGTGCCATATCTGCGAGACCGTGTCCCAGGTGACACACTGTCTCCCTGCTGAGACACAGTCTTCTGCAGCAGATGTTGACCATCAGCTCATTGTAGGACCATCAGCTCCTGCACACCCTTGCTTATCGTTAGTGTGCCCTCTGGCCCACATCTCAGCCTGATGGATGGCCGAATCTTGAGTGTGCGCAGTGGCTCCTGGCAGATGTGTTGGCCTTGAGTGACATCTGCCTGCCTCAATTGCAACAATCAGAACAACAACAACCTCCGCGGATTAACTCCAACATTCATCTTTGTATCTGGAAGAATTTGGAGGAGGAGAGGGACCAACAATCAGTTAGGTCATCCAACCCAGGACCCTCAAACTCCCCATGCAGCCCCCAACCTTACCATGACTGTCACGCCCTCTCTCGGGAGTGCCATACAGTTCAGCTGTCAAACGTCACTCTGCACACTCATTCCCGCCCAGGTCAGGAGACTTCAGACTTCAGACCTCGACCAGCAACATTAGGGAGGTTGTGCTCAGATGTCCTCCGCTCAGCCAGCTAGTTATTCTCTTGCTGCCAGAAGATCCTTAGTGGTGAACCTCTGCTCTTTACTGTTTGATCGTTGGCAGATTCCTCTATGGTGCTGACAGTCCTGGAGTACAGGCAAACTGTTCAGTCATCAAAGGTTGCAGAAGATGGGGCGGGATTCTCCGAACCGAAAGTGCACTCAGCGTGGCGGCAGAGAATGGGCATGACGCCGAAATTTGGAGAATCCAGTCACCAGAGAATCGCCTCCAATCGCCGCACGGTCGATGCAGTGCTGGTTGGAGACCATTGAAAGAGGCCGCCATGGCGATTGTCTGCCAGAAACTGGACGAGTTCCCACCGACGTGGTTCTAACATGGTTCCACCTGGCGGGTACTTGGTGTGGCTGCTGCGGGCCGGGTCGGCCGCCCTGGTGGGAGGGCGGGGGGATCCTTCACCGGGGGGGGGGGGGGGGGGGGGGGGGGGGGGGGGGGCGCTCCAGGACGGCCAGGCATGCGATCAGGGGCCACCGATCTGTGGGCACGCACGATCCGGGGAGGGGCCTATTTTGTGGGGGCTGGTCCACTGTGGGGTCTGCCATGTTGCGCAGACCTCCGCCCGGCCGGAAGTGCAGGGCGCCGTATCGGCAGCCGGAGCTTCGCGGAGCACTCCGGTGCCCTGCTGGTCCCCTTCAGGTAACTGAATCGCTGGGCCAAGGGGCCCGTTGACGCCGGCAAGAACCACTCCGGTGTTTATGCCTGCGTCAACACTTAGCCGCCATTTCGGAGAATCCCTCCCATGCAGTCCACAAAACATCCTCGCAGCCAGATCATCTGTTCTTTTGAAGAGGCATGTAAAAGTCCAGGAACCGTGAAGTGTTATCATAGAATTTACAGTGCAGAAGGGGGACATTAGGCCCATCAGGTCTGCACCGGCGCTTGGAAAGAGCACCCGACTTAAGTCCACACCTCCACCCTGTAACCCAGTAACCCCATCTCACCTTTTTGGACACCAAGGGCAATTTATCATGGCTAATCCATCTAACCTGCACATCTTTAGATTGTGGGAGGAAACTGGAGCACCAGGAGGAAACCCACGCAGACACAGGGAGAACGTGCAGACTCCGCACAGACAGTCAACCAAGCCGGGAATAGAATCTGGGACCCTGGAGCTGTGAAGCAACTGTGCTGGCCACTGTGCTGCCATGCAGCCCTTTCTGGGCAAGATCCTGAACATGCCATCTGGAGCGGGCCGGGAGAATGGCACACTGTTTGGCACCAAGCACGATTCCTGTGTTTGGCCTCCCATATTATGCACCCGACGGAATGGAATCGGCACCATGCGCAACGCGATGGGAAGCATCGGGTGGAGCATCGGTATAGGGGCGGTGCCGACTTTGGTCGCAAGACTAGACACATGCTCCGGACATAGCCTCAAAATCGGAGAATACAGCACTTAAGTCTCAGAAACGGAGAATGCCACCCAAGGTATTTTTTCACGTGTGGATGTTTTCAAGTGTCAAAATCGTAATTGTTTTGATCAGCGAGAACTAGTTAAATCACAGCAGAGAAGATGAAAGCACAATCTGACAAGCCATTGTGTAACATTTTTTACTGCATAATGGTGGTCTCTTCAATAGAAAGCACAATCATATACAAGGCTTGCCAATGTAGGGATTAACTTACCTTTACAGGATACATCCTTATGATGAATCACTTAGTTAAAAATATATCTAGATGCCCTAATAGTGACATTTGAAGGTATGAAACTACTTTGCACTAACCTTTCAGAATATTCCAGACTGTTCAGAAGTCTTTCAATTTTCTTTGCAAACTTTTAAACCTGGCGTGTTCTTAATGGGATCCCAAAATTAATCAACATCAGACGAAAATAATGGGAACAGCACGACCTTCCCATCCCCATCAGGTCCAAGGTGTACGGTCTTACGGGGAGCAGCACCGTGGCGCAGTGGTTAGCACTGCTGCCTCACAGCACCAGGACCCTAGTTCAATTCCAACCTCAGGTGACTGTCTGTGTGGAGTTTGCACGTTCTCCCCTTGTCTGCGTGGGTCTTCTCTGGATGCTCCGGTTTCCTCTCACAGTCCAAAGATGTGCGGGTTAGATGGATTGGCCATGATAAATTGTCCATTTGTGTCCAAACATTAGGTGGGGTTACGGATTTACAGGGATAGGGCGGGGAAGTGGGCCTAGGCAGGTTCCTCTTTCAGAGGGTTGGTGTAGACTCAATGGGCCAAAGGGCCTGCTTCTACACTGTAGAGATTATCTGATTCTATGGATCGTTTACCATTCAACCCCCATTTAAGACCTTTATGTAGGCAATTAATGCCCATTTAAGGCCCTCAAACCGGCACTACTGGTATTAAAATAGCAGCAGGCAACACAGAGCATGGCAATTGTTTCCTACAGGAGCCTGTGATTAGCAAAAGAGCTGCCAGCCTCTAATTGGCCAGCATCTCTAGTGGTGAGACCTTTCACCCCTGGGGTCCTGGTCCTGTGGAGGACTTGCTATTTGCCAAGATAGACTTGTAATTTACCAGGCCTTCTCTAAAGAATTAGCTGGTGGCAGAGACCCCTATTAGAACCATAGAATTTCTACAATGCAGGACACCATTCGGCCCATTGGCTCTACACCGACACTCTGAAACAGCACCCTACCTAGGCCCACTCCCCAGCCTTATCCCATAACCTAACCTGTACATTCCTGGACACAGAGGCACTGGAGCACCCGGAGGAAACCCATGCAGACACAGGGAGGAAGTACAAACTCCACACTGACAGTTACCCAAGGCCAGAATTGAACCTGTGTCCCTGGTGCTGTGAGGCAGCAGGGCTAACCACTGTGCTAGCATGCTGCTGCATTATCTCCATGAGATTCCCTTTTAGCATTCCAGGCCTACAAATAGGACAGGAGAAAATGCTCAGCTTTGACAAAGAGTCATCGGACTCGAAACATTAGCTAGTTTCTCTCCCTACAGATGCTGCCAGACTTGCTGAGATTTTCCCGCATTTTCTCTTTTGGTTTCAGATTCCAGCATCCGCAGTAATTTGCCTTTATCCAGGAGAAAATATTGTGCAATCAGAAATGCAAAGGAAAATGACGCAGCCGGTAGATGCCGGGAGAGGCTTCCCTGCCAGCCGGTATGCCTCGCAAACCTAACCAGGTTCCGCGAGACGTCGTGATCAGGACCAAGCATCGCACTCTTAAGTAGGTTTTAAAATACCAGGCAGAACACCACCCAGGTATCTCCCAGGCCATCGGAGGTCCCTGAGTGGTAAGGGACAGTTCCCCCCTGTTTCTCCCCCTGGAACGCAGGCACCATGGCATCAAGGTGCCTGGGTGGTACTGCAAAGCCGAAAGGATGCTCAGGTGGCACTGCTAAGGGTCAGGGCCTGAGGGGGGCCATGCCCATGAAATGTGGGTTCAGCGGGGGTATGAAGGGATTAGGGGTGCATGGCAGGTATGAAGGGGCCTCTGGAATGTTGGGGGAGGTGAAGAATTGGGATCCTGGAAGGGGGGACTCAAATGGGGGCATGGTAAGGCCTGAAAAGCAGGGTGCCATCACTTGGGGAGGGTGTGGAATAATTTCCATGTGTGCGGCGGGGGGGGGGGGGGGGGGGGGGGGGGGGGCTAACATTGCACATTGGTGGGGAGTATGGAGGACCCATAATCCCACTTCGCAACCGGGCCACCGTTCAAAATAGAAACCCGATCTCTGAGGCGATTTCAGCCCTCCAGTGTTGAAAACAATTCGGCAGGGTGGCTGGGTCGTGTTAGATCTCGCGGAGCATTGCAAGTTGAGTAGATCCCAGGAGTGGGGCCTCCTGTCTTCTCTTGGCCACCCTGCACCATGGCGAGCTGCTTTTCAGGCGCAACGTGGCCATTCGATTGCAACCTAAGTATGGTCAGATAGCAGTGGGGAACTCACCGACAGCTGGGGAGAAACTCCCAGGAAAACCAGCCACAAATGACACTTGACACTTTGAAGCTTTTCCGTTGGATCATGCCCTAAATGTGACAATTTGCGCACTGAAACGTGTCTCCACACCCAGAGATTCTCGGAAATGGCCTTGGGTTTTTCAATTCAGGCATGGTCTGTTTATGTAATGCAGAGTCTGAGCCCAACCGGGAGGCCAGATTAATTTCCACCCCATAAATAAGTCTTCACGAGATTAAACAGGATTGTGTACAGCACTATTAATAATTGATGCATCCTTGATTGTTTTTTCAGATAAGCTGCCAGGCCTCTCTTGATTTTGCACTCTTTGTATTGGTAAGATCCTACATTTTACTTCTATTTGCCTGAGGAAACGAGAGAAAGAGCTGACCAGGCATTGCATGCCGAAGAATCAAACGGCTTGAAATACTAACCTTTTTCTCTATCTACAGATGTTACCAGACATGCTGAGTGTTTACAGCATTTTCTGCTTTTATTTCATATTTCTATCATCTGCAGTATTTTGCTTTTGTTCGAGTATATTTAGTACGTGTGTCACAGAAATAATTTGAAATAGGTTCAAAGAGCCTATGGGATGTTTTTATTTTATCAGGAAAAGGATAATTACCATTCTTCTGCAGAATGTAACAACCACTATTCAACTTAGCAGTGGATATGATCTTGTTGTGGTTGATTTAATGAGAAGCATATTGACCGTCAAGAAGTAACGGCAAAGTTACTAATAAATACACAGCTATAATAATACTCCTGTCACATTTGCCATCTGGGCCTTGTTCCAGAATAATGTTCTGACCACATCTTTCTCTTCTTTTTCAGTCTATAGATGGAGATGAATAAAGACTATTGCTTTGTTGAAAATTTGAGATTGCATGCTCCTCCGAGCACTGGCAGATCTTCCTGAACTTGGTGAAGATCACCAAAGTAACAGTCTTGATTCCCTGCAGTGCAGTCTGCTGGAGAGGTTAAAGTTCCAATTTAGACCGGAGGCAAGAAGAGGGGGATAAGGCCAGCGGAGTGGGTGCCAGCATGGAGCCTGGAGTAAAATGATGCCTGTGCCCCATTACTATATCCCTGTTCGGGCAAGGCAAGGACATCATGGAGCTGCAGGTTGTGGTGATCTCTATGTGTGCATGTACACAAGGGGTTAATGTGTCATCAGTAGTACCACATGATCATTAGAGGGCCGGACCAACAGAGGTATAAAAGGCAGACACATTGTCTCTCTCTCTCTCTTGGGTGCACTAGTTTAGATGACCAGTGGAGTTACGTATAGTTACCATAGTTAGATCTTGTTAACCTTATCACTAGTATCAAAGTTAAAGTAAAGAACTCATGTAAATATTGTTGTAGTTACTCAATATACCTTTTGTTACTACTGGAAGAGTTTGAATCTTCTTCATCGGGATTCAGAATACCTCATCACTAACCAAGGATTGAGTAGCACATGTTACCTACAAGAGGTAACAAAACACAGGTGATTGTTGGGGACCCAATAAAAACAATTCCCAGCATTCAGTTCAATGTATCATGATGTGATCCACTAGGCGTCAGTCCTCCTGGCTGACAAGGAAACTTTAAAAAATCTATCAAAATAACTTAATTATCAGCCCACTCTCGCATAGTCCCATTATTCATGAATGAGGTCAGCATATTCAAATCTGGTTGGGCTCCGGTTGGTAGCACCAACTTTGAATGTTTGTGAGACTTTCAGCTCTCAGCAACAAGAGCCTTACATACCTCAGAAACCTGAACGCTAAATGTATGGCCAGACAGAGTGTAGCGCCAAGCCAGTTGACACGGCCTCTGTAATAAGATCGATAAGCTCCACTCTCACCAGATTTGGGGAGAAACTGGCTTTGCAGAGAATGGCCATTCGTGCTTTGGTAAGAGTTCCTGACAGCAAAGGAAGGTCACTTCATCATAGAACCCATCGTCCCACAAAGAAACCTCACTAAAAGTTTGGTGCCAAAACATTCAAAACATCCATATTTAATATTAAAAGTTGGATTCTCATTTTGAATTCAGGTAGCACCCCTCAGGATATGGTCAACCACCAGATGGAAAAGAGCATCTCACATGGATATGTGCTGTGCAAGTGTGTTCAAAGCTGTTATGGATGTGACTCACTCAACCCTTGCAGAATTTTTCCAGATGTTTAATTTATTTCAGTAAAATAATTGAAGAGCATACAAGTTCACTAATAATGCAAAAGCTCATGTGCAAATCTTTCCAAACTGTTTGGTACTGTTAAAAAAATGTTAAATAATTATAAGAAATAATGGTTTTTAAATGTTTATAAATTCTGCCACATTTGGTACAATCATTCTGAGTAAATCATATCACTATTTTATCAATAATGTCACATGCTCACACCATTGATTCATTTATATATTTTCTTTCAACTATACAAAGTACTGAGTACAATAAACCTAAATTGTATGCTGAATAAATTATTTTGTTAATTGTAATATTTGAAACTGAATCTTTAAACAATGTGAGCTAAAGATGTGTTAAAGATAATTTTCCGTAGCGGAAGTGCAATTCCTGATCTGACAATTCTCGTTCATGTTGATTAATCCTCCAGTCAGTGGCTTCTCTGGGGAGGTGAGCAAACATTGTGAATCACAGTCACTGCGAGCAGATCTCGAATCTGATTTCAAGTCCAACACCTTAACCACTCGGTCATCGCGGGTAGAACATAGAACATAGACTTGTTCTTGTTGAGGTAGGCAGCACACAAACTTGATGCTCTCTCCTCATTTGCATGGCCTCCATCTTTTGCATGGCTGGGGTCTTCCTGCCAACACAAGTGCCCTGCAGCTATTTCACACTAAAATGAGTGTTAAGTGGCTACAGGGAGGACTTCCACCACTCACTGGGGAGATCCATGTTTCTGATGGAGGGACAGCACCCCTACCACCTTCCCGCCCTGAATGACAAACAGACATACTTTAAAATGGCTGCCTGTAATAGCACTGGTTGCAAGTAGGAACAGTACCACCATGGGCAAGAAAGAGCTTCCAGGGACGAGTATCTTCTGAGGTGGAAAATGACAGGAAGAAAGTGGTCAGATTTCCTTGAGAGCCAGGAATTCTTCAAGGTAAACCGTCTGAAGAAAAGGGGATCAAGAGGAATGGGAGCAAGTGGCCAGGGAGAGTGACCCATAGACTGCCTCTGAAAACCTGGTAGCAGTGCCATAAGAAGTTCAGTGACTTCATGCAGGTGATCAAGTGCAGTGAATTCATCTTCAGGCAATGTCCCAGGCACAAGCAACATAATCCCTGGGTGCATCCTGTTCCATTGACAGGATCGACCCACCGGAGATGTTAGCACAGTGGTATGCAGTGAGAAGGGAGTTGAAAGGGGCGACATGTGGCGCAGTGGTTAACACTGTGACTGTGGCACTGAGGACCCAGTTTCAAATTCTGGTCCGGTTTCACCATCTGTGTGGAGTTCGCACATTCTCCCCATGTCTGCGTGGGTTTCACTCCCACAGCCCCAAAATGTGAAGGTTAGGTGGATTGGCCACGCTCAATTGCCCCTTAATTGGAAAACAAAATAATTGGGTACTCTAAATTTTAAAAAAAGACAGGAGTTGGCATGGGAATCCTCAACATCGACTCTGAATCCCATGAAATCTCATAGCATCAGGTCAAACATGAACACACAAACCTCCTGCTGGTTACCACCTCAGTTAATGAATCAGTATTCCATGTTGAACATCATTTGGATGGAAGCACTGGCCAACTTCAATGTCCAGCACCAAGAGTGCCTCAAGAGCACCACGACTGATCGAGCCCGAGAGGATATAATTCCTAGACAGGGTCTTTGGCAGGTGGCAAGGGAACCAACAAGAGGGAGAAAAAAAACTATGTTATCTCATCCTCACCAATCTACCTGTCTCAGATACAACGGTCCATGACAGCATTTGTAGGGGTGACCACTGCACAGTCCTGCCTTCACATTGAGGATACACTTCACCCTGTTGGGTGACACTATCACAGTGCTAAATCAGATAGATTTTGAACAGATCTAGCAACTCAAATTCATGAGACTTTGTGAGCCATCAGCAGCAGTAGAATTGTATTCAACCACAGTCTGTAATCTCATGGCCCAGAAAATTCCCCATTATACCATTACCATCAAGCCACAGGATCAACCTTGGTTCAATGAAGAATGTAGGAGGGCATGCCAGGAACAACACAATGCAGACTTAAAAGTGAGGTCCTGCTTGCCGCCTGTAGCGGGGTCCCGGATGCGGCAGAGAATCTAAAAATCGGGATAGGCGCCGAGCATTGGCAATGGCGGTGAGATCGAGGCTTGCGCCAGCGGGAAGATGTAAATGAATCCCGAAGTGGGCTCTGCACCCTATTCTCTGGCTCTCCATGATTCCCCAGTGCACTGGGCCAGGAATCACCTGTGAAGGGTATACTACAGGTCTCACCAAACGTGAGCCTGACGGGGTAGACCTCGTGGTGGACCGGGGATAACTCTTTCAAGGAGTTGCCCCAAAGTCCATCTGAGGGCCATCCTCCCAACCCACAATGCACAATCTGTACACTTCGCCTCTACCAGACCACACCTGCTGAGACCCCCAAAATGGGAGAACCCCACCAAGAGACCCCCTTAATAGGGAGACCCCAGGGGACCCCCTTACTAAAGAAACATCCCACAGAAACCCCCAAACAAAAGGGACTCCCCATAGAGACTCCCTGACTAAAGCAATCTTGCCCAAGGTATCAACCTGTTGAAGCTACAACACAGGATGCATGCATGCCAAAAAGTGAAAGCACCAAGTCATAGACAGAGCTGAATAATTCCACAGCCAACAAATCAGTTATAAGCTCTGAAAATGGGTCACATTGAGTCTTGACTAGCAGTGAACAATTAAACAACTCATTGGAGAAGGAGGAGGCTCCACAAAAATCTCTATCTTGAATGATGGAGTTGCCCAGCACATCAGTGGAAAATATAAGGCTGAAGCATTTGCAGTCACCTTCAGCCAGAGATGCCAAGTGGATGATCCATCTCGGCCTCCTCTGGAGTTCCCCAGCATCACTGATGCCAATCTTCAGCCAATTCTGTTCACTCCACATGATATTAAGAAATGGCCAAAGGCACTGGATACTGCAAAGGCTATGGGCCCTGACTAAATTCTGGCAATATTACTGAAGACATCTTGTGCTCCAGAAAGAGCTGTGCTCCTAGCCAAGCTGTTCCAGTACAGCAACAACACTGGCATCTACCCGGCAATGTGGAAAATGGTGCTGGTATGTTCTGCACACAAAAAGCAGGAAAATCAAACCCAGGCAATTAGCGCCCCATCTGTCAATCATCAGCAAAGTGATGGAAAGTGTCATCTACAGTGCCATGTACGTGAAATTTACTCAGCAATAACCTTCGTGCTGATGCTCAGTTTGGGTTCTGCCAGAGCCACTTAGCTTCTTATTTCACTCTTTGTTCCAAACATGGACAAATAGGCTGAGAGGTGAGGTTAAAATGACTGCCCTTGACATCAAAGCAGTATCTGATGTGGTGTGGCATTAAGGAGCCTTAGCAAAATTGGTGTCAATGGGAATCAGGGGAAAAACTAGCAAAAAGAAAGATGATTTTGGTTATTGGCGGTGAATCATCTCAGTCCTGGGCCATCGCTAAAGGAGCTCCTCAGGGTTGTATCCCAGGCCAAACCAACTTCAGCTTCTTCATCAATGACCTTCCTTCCATCGTAGTTCAGAAATGGGCATACGCGATAATGATTACATAATGTTCAGCACCATTCATGACTCCTCATATATTGAAGAAGTCTGTGTCCATAAGTGGTAAGATCCAGGCAACATTCAGGCTTGTGCTGCTAAGTGGCAAGTAACATTCCGACCACAACCCTGACAAGAGAGAATCTAACCATTTCCCTTGACATTCAATGGCATTACCATTGGTGAATCCTCCACTGTCAATGTCCTGGGCATTAACATTGGCCAGAAACTAAACTAGACTAGCTGTATAAATACTGTGGCAGGTTAGTGGTTAGGAATTGTACAGTGAATAACTCACCTTCTGACTCCCCAAAGCCTATCCACCATCTACAAGGCACAAGTCAGGAGTGTTATGGAATATTCTTCAATTGCCGGGATGAGTGCAGCTCCAACAAGAGTCAATAAGCTTAACATCATCCAGGACAAAGTAGCCAGCTTGATTGGGATTCTAATCACCACAATAAACATTCATTCCCTTCATGACTGACGCACAGTGGCAGCAGCGAGGAACATCTACAAGTTGTACTGCAGCAATTCACCAAGTCACTTTTGGCAGCACCTTCCAGACCCATAACCTTGACCATCTAGAAGAATAAAGGCAGAAGATACCTGGGAACACCGTCACCTCAACCTTCCCCTCCAAGTCAATCACCATCCTGACTTGGAAACGCAGCACCATTCCTCCATTGCCGCTTACTCAAAATCCTGGAACTCCCTCCCGAACAGCATTGTGGGTGTACCTACAACACAGGGACTTCAATGGTTCAAGAAGGCAGCTCACCACTACCTTCTCAAGGGCAATTAGGTATGGGCAATAAATGCTGGACTAACCAGCGACACCCACATCCCATGAATGAATATATAAAAATCTCCTACCCACTGAACTACCAACCTGTTGCACCTCTCAATGCACCACACCCCATAACTGACCAAGCAGGAATCACTAGCAGTAAAGACTCAGGCCTTACATCCAGATACTTTGGTCTGGAGTTTCATAGCTGAGTCGGTAGTTCAAGTCATGAGATTTCCAATTTGCCAGATCTGCCTCAGTAAAAACGCCATTGAATGTCTCTACCTTCACTCCAAGGGATGGGGTCAGGCTTGCTGATGCTGAAAGCAGTGTTTAATTGGGCACGTGATGGGCACGTGCCAAGGCATGCTGGTTAGAAAACCAAACTCATTTTTCTGGATATCATCCCGGTCGTATTATAACATTTCAGGCCCTTGAGCCTTCACTGTTCACCCGCCACTTCATGCCCATCCCCACCCAGCACCGTGGTCTTTATACCTCCAATTGGTGCCAACTCATGCCCTCTCATCCACCTCCCTATCTATGGCACCTTATATCCTGATGTCTACTCATGGTAACTCACAAAGTATCCACTGAACATACCTCAGGAGCCAAGTAGAGATGACACAAAATAAAGCTGTTAAAGTCTAATATATATCTGACTTTACAGACTTGACAATAAGATAAAACTCCCATTCATGAAGCCCATTCAAAGATGTTTTTAAATTCTCAAGTGCTTAATCCCTAATAAAAACAAACATCTATCCATAACCCACATAAAAGACAGATAATCTTAAATAGGCTTGCCAAACTGTTAATCAAACCTGACCTCAGAACACTGCTGAGATAGTTGTAGCTTTTGGAAATCATTTGGGCATTCATAAGGAGACTTGAAAAGAACCAGTAGGATAGTTATTGAGACAAGGTCAAAAATGGTGCTGGAACGTGAAGCAGAAAAATGCTTTTGAAAAGATCAAAAATATACTAATTTCGTCAGAAATACGAACAGACTATGATTCGGATTTGCTAACAATTGTCGCAGTGCGCACATCAGCTACTGGCCTGGGCCTTGTGCCATTTCTGCTGTTTCAAGTTCAAAAAGTGCTTCCAGGTCTTTCACGGATATAGAGAAGAGGAATGTAATCATCACAAAAGAAGGAGTACAGCCACATGGGTCTGTGAGAAGTTCTCTGATTATCTCCTGGGGTTATGGTGTAAAATTGAAACCAACCAAAAACCTTTGATTACTCTTTTTAATCAAAAGAAAATTTCAAAAACGCTGTACAGAATTCAAGGTTTTAGACCATGACTCATGAGATATGATTCATTTACTGAATACGTTCAAGGGAAGTGCCAGACCACAGCAGATACATTTGATTTAACTAAAAAAAAAAGAGTCCATTCTGGGTTTGAATAGCTTGTAGCGCCGGGAATGACCCCGCTATCTAACGGCACTGGGTTTTTTTTAAGGGCCCAGACAGGCAATACCCCCGCACCCCCCCCCCCCCCCTCCCCAAAGCTGCACTCAACAACATTTGCTGCACTGAGGAGCTCCAGTATCCCAATCTCTTGGCTTCCCTACACGGCCCCCCAACACCCAACCCGCCTATAACGGGGTCCTCACCCCTCCCTCCTCCTCTCCCGCACCCCTGCCACACCCCACCTCACACGGGCAGGGCACAACCAGGCCCGATCTCCAGCATGGGTAAAATGCCAACCCAGCACCCTGACAATGCCCCTGCCAGACTGGTGGCACTGCCAAGATGCCCAGAGGCACTGCCAAGGTGTTTGTTAGTTCATCTAAGTTTGCGGGTCTGTCGCCCATGTAAAAGTCTGACTGCTAGCATCCCCCCACCCTGACTCCACTTCTTAAAGGTGGTGCCTGGCATGACTGGTGGAAATTTGTGGTGACCGCAGATGGGGGCCATCATAGAATTTGCAGTGCAGAAGGAGGCCATTCGGCCCATCGAGTCTGCACCGGCCCTTGGAAAGAGCACCCTACCCAAGCCCACACCTCCACCTTTTCCCCATAACATAGGAACAGCTTCTTCCCCACAGCTGCAAGACTCCTCAATGCCTCCCGCTCAGACTGATCTGTTCCCTGTAAGAACACTATTCCCTGTAAAAACACTATGAACTCTTGCTCATGTATTTGCTTTGTTTGGCTCCTTGTTCTGCACTGTAAGCAATCACTATTTGTCGATCTACAATCTGTTGATTATTCTTGAACCTGGGGCCCTGGACCTGTGAGGAAAGTGTGCTAACCACTGTGCTACCGTGCTGCCATGGAGGACACCTCGGTTGAACTAAACTGTTGTCTAATTTGGTTCCATGTCCTCAATGTGGCTACCACCACTGGGCAGGATGTGTATTTTGCCAGGGGGTTGGGAGCAGTGCCGTGGCTAGGGCTCGGAGGGTTGTTTCCTTGTAGGAGGACTTCTCCAACTTCAGCCATTCCGTATTCGGTCCTCATATTTATCCCCTAACTCTCTCGGCTGTGGCTGCACTCTCCCCGCCAGGGAAAGTGGGAGTGCATCCCATCTCTGTAGGTCGTTTTTAAATTCCTCCGCCAGATGGTCAGGTTGCATTTGTGGATCTGTGTCCAGTCGTGGGCTATCTGGATCCCCAGGTCGCGGAATTTGCTTTGGGCTACTTTGAATGGTGGACCCCCAGCTCTATCCCTCCCCCGTTCAGGTTCACCGGGAATGCCTTGCTCTCACCCAGGTTGGGTTTATAGTCCGAGAAGGCCCCAAACTCTTCCAGGACCTTTATGATTACTTTCAGGCCATTCTGTAGGTCCGAGTTGTCGAGGAGCAGGTCATCCACATAGAGTAACACTCTTGTGCTCTCTGCTTCCACTTCGGATGCCCATCCAGCCTTTCGCATCTCGCAGAGCGATCGCCAGAAGTTCGATTGCCAGAGTGAATAAGAGCGGGGACAGCGAGCATCCCTGCCTCGTGCCTCTGTGCAACTGGAAATATTCAAAGCTGGTAGTGTTGGTCCGAATGCTCGCCTTAGGGACGTTGTATAGTTTCACCCACGAGGTGAATCCTGTCCACAGCCCAGACTGCTCCAAAACCTCGATGAGGTGCTTCCATTCGACCCGGGGAGGGGGGTGGGGGGGGGGTCCATTATTACTTTCAGCAGTCGCCTGATGTTCGCAGTTAGCCGTCTACCATTGACAAAGCCCGTCTGGTCCTCTACAAAAACCTCCGGTACACAGTTCTCCAGTCTCTCAGCCAGGACTTTCGCGAGTATTTTCATGTCTACATTGAGCAGCGAAATGGGTCTGTATGATTCGCATTCCGTCGGATCTTTGTCTTTCTTGGGTATCAGCGATATGGCGGCCTGTGTTAGCATAGGAGGCAGGGTGCCCCTCACTAGAGAATCTGCAAACATCTTGCAGAGGTGCGGGGCCAGGGTGGTGCAAATTTCTTATAGAAGTCCACCGGGAACCCATTGGGCCCCAGTGTCTTCCCCACCTGCATGGAGTCGATGCTCTCCATGATCTCTCCCAGTCCTATTGGTGCTTCCAGCTCCCCCGTCTATCATCCCCCACGATCGGCATGTCCAGTCCATCGAGGAACCGTTTCATCCTCGCATCCCCAACGAGGGTCTCAGAGATGTACAGTCCCCAGTAGAAGGCCTCAAATGCTTGGTTGACTTTTTTGGGTTTGGCTTCCAATCTGCTTGTGCTATCTTTCATCTATGCTATCTCCCTCATGGCTGTCCATTTTTTCAGCTGGATCAACCATACTTACCTGGTCGACGCTCCCCTGCACTTCAGGGTTTACTTTTGCTGGGGGGGCCATCCAAAATGGCTGTGGTCACTGTTCTCACTATGAGATCTGCCGCCTGCACTCGGGGGTTTCGCTTTGTCCAGGAGACACCCAACATGTCTGCTTGCGGCACCACCTTGTTCCCTCAACCTGCACCTTTCCTACTGAAGCCATCTGTAAACCAACCCTTTCTTCTCTTCGTGTTCCCCTTGTGTTCCTTCTCCCCCCCCCCCCCCCCCCCACTGTCTCCCCTACTATTCCCTTCCCCTCACCGTCTCCCTCTTTACATTCCCCCTCCCTGTTCATGCCCTGTGTCCTCCCCCCCCCCCCCCCCCCCCCCCCAGCCAGGCGCTCCCTCCCTGCCGGGAGGTGCACCGCGACCCCCCTTGTATTCGTACCTCCTGTGCCAGCTTTCTCTGCTAGTGTGGTGACCCCACTCCCAGGGCTGGTCTTACCCCTGCCTTGTGACTGTCTGCTTCCTCTGCCTGTTCCTCACCACTGCCCTCGCCCTTCCCTTGATCTGGCCTTTCGGATCAAAGAGAGGCAGCACAGTCCTGCATAAACATATCGTGTGTCCATCATAGTTCTTTCTTTCCCCCTTTCCTCCTCTGCTTCACCTTCAGGGTTACTTTGCCTGATCCTTGTCCTGACCGTTGATCCAAACAACTCGCCTGCCTCCGCCGCGGGGTTGAAGTAATATTCCTTATTCTGGAACGTGACGCCGAGCCTGGCTGGGAGCAGCATTCCAGATTTTACTCCATTCCTGTACAGGGACGATTTCGCCTGGTTGAATTTGGCCCTGCGTTTTGCGAAGTCTGCCCCACTGTCATGATAGACCCAGATTCTATGTCCTTATATGTCTATATACTCGCCTTTCTCTGTCTTGGCCACCGCAGGATCCTCTCACAATCCTGGTCCCAGTGCAATTTTGCGATAATCACCCGAGGTTGTTCCCTCGCCTTGGACTTCAGTCGGAGTGACTTGTGCGCTCTGTTGATCTCCGGGGGGGTTGGGGAAGTTTTCCCACCCGACTAGGTTTCCCAGCATTTGGGCGGCCTAGCCCATCGGGTCCCTGGCCTTGATCCACTCTGGCAGGCCCCTATTCCGAACGTCCTGGCGTCGGGACCTATTCACCTGGTCCTCAACTTTCCCCTTCAAGCTCCCCTGGGTTGCCACCAACCTTTCGATATCTGCCTCCGGGGGGTGAGGCTGATGTTCAGGTCGTCGGTCTCCCTATCTCCGGGTGGCCGGGGTCCCCTCGCCTCATGGGTCTGCCGGCTCGCCCGCATATTATTCATGGCCTACCTGTGATGATATGCCTATGAAAAGTTTTGTACATAGTTAGTAATGCGACCTCCAGCCAGCTGGTGGCGTCAGACATCGGTCACTTGACGTCGAACACTCGCCAGTTGGTAGGAAGGCATACAACAGGATAGTCCCATACAGGAGAGTTCACTGAACTAATTTTGAAACTTTATCTGTGGAGTAATCTGTTTGTTATCTTTCCACGTGTTCATCAATAAATCATTCTAGTTAAACAACTAGATGTTCTGTGTGCATCATTGCAACAGCAAGAACAAACAACACAACACTACCGTCTCTTCAGCCTCTCGAGCTCCCATTAGCTGGTATGCTGGCTCTGTTCCGTCCCTTTTTTAATTGAGGGTATGATACTACCGAATTTTCGGGCTAATTTCGCCTAAATGTGCCTATTTGTAATAATAATCTTTATTATTGTCACAAGTAGGCTTACATTAACACTGCAATGGAGATACTGTGAAAAGTCCCTCGTCGCCACATTCCGGCGCCTGAGGGAGAATTCAGAATGTCCAAATTACCTGACAGCACGTCTTTCGGGACTTGTGGGAGGAAACCGGAGCACTCGGAGGAAACCCACGCAGACACGGGGGAACTTGCAGACTCTGCACAGACAGTGACACAAGCCGGGAATCGAACCTGGGACCCTGGAGCTGTGAAGCGATAGTGCTACCCACTATGCTATCGTGCTGCCCCTACGGCTATGTTCTACTCAGCACATCACCGTCACCGGACGTCCAGACTGTATTTTTTAATGGCCCACAGTTATCAGCCAATATTAGGCGATTGCTAAATGTTGTGTTGTCATCCTCCTTAGGGACCGAGCCAGAGATTATTATTTTGATGCACGCAGAGAAGGCTTTTGATAGGGTTGAGTTGGGGTACCTCCTTGAGATCCTGGGGTGGATTGGCTTTGGACCAAAATTTATTTCACGGATTAGGCTTTTGTACAGGACTCCACCGCAGATGTACGTACTAACCCACTGAGCTCAGATTATTTCCAACTGAACAGGGATACAAGGCAGGTGTGTCCGTTGTCTCTGCTTTTGGTTGCCTTAGCAATCGAGCCACTAGCCATTGCGTTGAGGTTGCCTGACAGCTGGAGAGGGATAAAGAATGAGGGAGGGAGCATACGGTGTCCTTATAAGCGGAAGATTTGTTACTATATAACACAGACCCACCTCCTAATGTGGGGGAGATAATGGAGTTGCTCAGGAAGTTTGGCTCCTTTTCAGGGGACAGCTGAATCTGGGCAAGAGAGAATATTTTCTGGTGAATCCCCCAATGGGAAGGGATCTGATCCGGGGAGGCTGCATTTAATCCGGTCAGAACTAGTTTCCGGTATCTGGGTGGTCCATCATTGGGCCTCGCTCCATCAACTTAAACTTTTCTGGTCTGGTGGATGGGGTGAAGGCTGATTTGAAAATGTGGGATGCCCTTCCTCTGACCTCAGCAGGAAAGGTACAGGCGGTAAAAATAAATATTCTCCTGAGGTTTTTTGTTCCAGCGTCTCCCAGTCTTTCTTCCCAATACTTTATTTTGCAGGGCTAATAAACTAATATCAGCTTTTGTTTGGGCTGGTAAGACTCCTTGGGGTTGTAGGACATTTTTGCAAAGGATTAGGCAGTCAGGAAAGTTGGCACTACCTAATCTGTTACGTTACTACAGGGCAGCAAATATTGCTCAGGTGTGGGGTTGCTTCAAGGATCCGGACTCTATGTGGGGGAGGATGGAGGAGGTTTTGTTCATCGGGTCGAGTCCGAGAGTCCTTGTTACTGCACCACTTCCCTGCTAGATTCTCTTTGAGCCCGGTGGTGATGCATATTTAAGGATTTGGAATCAGTTTAGGCAGCAATTTAAACTGGGTTCCATGTAGCTGTTGGCTCTGATTTGCAGGAACCATAGATGTGCGCCATCTTGCTTAGATTCATCGTTTGGGGCATGGGAGAGGGATGGGTTGGGTAGGTTTCGGGACATGTTTCAGGAGGTTGGTTAGCCAATCTAGACAAGTTGCTAGAGAAGTTCCAGCTCCCGAGAGAAAATGTATTCAGGTACTTTCAGGTGCACAATGTTTTATGTAAGGAGCTTCCTTCATTTCCCCTGGTACCGTCGCCCTCGTTTATGGACAGGGTCCTGTTCTTGGCCGAGTTGGGGGAGGGTAAGATTTTAGATGTCTATGGGCAGATTTTCCTGCTGGAGCAGGTATTGTTGGAGACAGTAAAGAGGAAGTGGAAGGGTGAGCTAGGTTTGGTCTGTGGGGGGAAGGGGGTGTCGGGAACAGTGTGCAGTGAGGCTCTTCACAGGGTCGACTTCACACAGGATGCACCTGACTAGGGCACGAATGAGTGGGTACTTTGAGAGTGGAGGATCGGTGTGAGCAGTGTTCTAGGGGGCGAGCGAATCATACATACACATGTTTTGGTCTTGCCTCAAGCTTGTTAGGTTCCGGGTCTGCTTTGTTGATACAATGTCAGAGTGTTCAGCTGAATCTGTGCCATTGGTGGCTAGTTTGGAGTATTGAACTCACCAGTGCTGCAGACAGGGAGGTGGGCTCACTGTTAGCCTGGAGGCGAGTTCTGCTTGGATGGAGGTTCCCAGTGCCACCTAAGGCCCTGGCTTGGCTGGGGGACCTGCTGGAAATTTTGCACCTTGAGAAGATTAAGTATACCATTTCAAACCGGGCAGAAAGCAGATTCAAAATGGGTCTGGGCAGAGGGATCAGGGTGTCTATGTTCATGAATCACTGAAAGTCGGCATGCAGTTACAGCATGTAATTAAAAAGGCAAATGGAATATTAGTGTTTATTGCAAAAGGACTGGAGTATAATAGTAGCCAAGTGCTGTTGCAATAGTATAGGGTGTTGGTGAGACCACATCTGGAGTACTGTGTCAGTTTTGGTCCCCTTATTTCAGGAAGGATGTGGTGGCATTGGAAACAGTTCAGAGGAGGTTCACCAGATTGATTCCGAGGTTGAAAGGGTTGATGTATGAAGAGAGATTAAATAGTTTGAGCTTATACTCGCTGGAGTTTAAAAGGATGAGGCGGATCTGATCGAGATATATAAAATACTAAATGGGATTGATAAAATAAACATAGACCAAATATTCCCCCTTGTAGGGCAATCTAGAACGAGAGGTCATTGAGAGGTGGTAGATTTGGAGCTGAGATGAGGAGGAACTACTTTGTGGAACTCGCTGCCCCAGAGTGCCATGGAATCTGAGTCATTAAATGGTTTCGAGAAGGAGATAGAATATTTCTGACAAAAAAAAGTGTTAAGGGATATGGGCCACAGGTTGGGAGGTGGATTTGAGACCAGGAAGAGATCAGCCATGATATGATTGAATGGCGGAGCAGGCCCAAGAGGCTGAATTGCCTACTTCTGCTCCTAATTCCTATGTTCTTATTGGGTGGGTGTACTTTTGGCATTGTACGGGGTTGAAATTTGGTGTGTTTTCTTTTGTTATAATGAAAATTATGTTTGAATAAAAATATATATTTTTTAATTCCCGGAGTTGTTTCTTTGGAACAAGTGTCACTGCTCATCTATGAAACTGGTAGCATGTCCCTTCACTTCTGGCAACTTCTCCCCCTTCTACTACCATCTGGCAATGTCCACAGTGCACCACCTTTCCTGCCACTGCATGCTGGATCCACCGATGACTGTTTAAGAGAGACATCATTTCGCCTTTACTTCTTTCCCGCCTTGTTTAACCAAGCGAGCACTTTGCTCACTGTGTATCATTGATAAAAGGTAAAATGTGTCTTATTATTGGCAGTTCATTGGACTTGCAAATATATAACTAGTCTCCCATTATATCACTGCCAACATTGGTAAGATCCAGAAATTATATAATTGCTTTCTAGCTAAACACAGTCCACTCCCATTTTACTAGCACCAACCCACTCCACCCAACTCTTTTGAGTAGCTCATTAAAAATCTGGCCCATTCCTCTTCACAGATGCTGTCTATGATTTTCAGCAATTAGTGTAGAATACACTGTCCATACGCTCAGCCTGAATCAGGAGTTCAGTAACAACATTTATTCTTGGGTTGAATTTAACATGGGTGCACTATTGTAGCTAGGAAGGCAGGAGGAAGTCTGGGCCCATGCTGTGTCTTAAAGATTATAGAACCATTAAAGGACCAGGCACATTTCAAACCCTATGGAGCACCATTTTTGCACCATTTATTTTTGCATGCAACCGGGCAGAATATTTATTCTGATGACATCATGAAGAATAGTAGATTCTTAATATAATAGTTCTCAATCTATCCGTGCCAAGGATTGCAAGGAAACAAGACCATGTTAAAGGTCATCACAGTTATTTAAAGCTTCTAATCTCAGTGAATAAGTTTATGTACCTTCGTTGTAACAATAGCAGCACTTCATACAATAGCTGAGGCAACCCGACAACCTGCCTTCAAGGAAGCTAGTATGATGCTGGTACCAATTTTTGTTTTATTTCTCGATGTGACGTGGTGTGAGCATCGCTGGCTAGGCTAGCATTTATTACCCATCCCGAATTGCCCGCAAGAACTGCTACAGCCCAGCTGACAAGCAATACACAGAGAAACATGGAAAACAAGTGTGGTTATGAAGAATGATTATCAAGGAATAGGAGGAGTATACGGATTTCACTTGAGCAGTCTAAAATGAAACTATGATTTTGAAACCAAAGGTAATTTTATCCAGAGTACCCAACACATCAATCTCTACCCACAATACATGAGGGACTCCTCTGATGTCTTTCAGCTTTTTGGAGATTCCAAATTGCTGGTTTAGCACACTGGGCTAAATCGCTGGCTTTTAAAGCAGACCAAGGCAGGCCAGCAGCACGGTTCAATTCCCGTACCAGCCTCCCCGAACAGGCGCCGGAATGTGGCGACTAGGGGCTTTTCACAGTAACTTCATTGAAGCCTACTCGTGACAATAAGCGAATTTCATTTCATTCCATTTCTCTGACTCAATCATCACCATTTCACCATGTGATCCATCACTTAGTAACATGGTCTCATGATCTTCCACTTCAACAATATCTCATGTCTTTCCACTTTAACAATAAAAAATTGTGTCTGATATTGCCTTCAATGTCAGATTTTGCAAAGTGCTTCAAAAATGAACTGACATCAAGGTGATATTTAGGACAGGTTACTAAAAGCTTGGTCAAGGATGTAGGTTCAAAGGAATGTCTTAAAGGAAGAGAGAAAGGGAGAAAAACAGAGGTTTAGATAGGGGAGTCCAGGGTTTAGGATACATGTATGTAGCTGAAGACAGAGTTGCCAATTGCAGAGCAATTAAAATCATAAATGTGAAAGAGACCAGAAATGGAGGACCATAGAGATCTTGGAGATTTTTAAGGCAGGAGCTGGTTATAGAGATAGGAGGAGGTGGAAACTTGAAAATGACAATCGTAAAATCAAAGTGCTCCGGATCAGGAACAAATGTGGCTCACTGCATTGGACTAATCTTCATTCATTGCCAGTCTCTGTGAATGTACTCGTTTTCATTTTGAACAATTTCTATTTTAGCTTACTTAATTCCTTCAGATAAATGATGTCACCATGGAAACTATGAAAGTCCCAGCTATGCCTGACTTTTTGCAAAGACCTGTTAAGTACATAACCTACTCAGGATCCCTCTTTGTCCTCTTCCTCTGTAACACTGGTAACTGTGTTTGTGTTCTTTGCTGCTCTTACTACAATCTTCCAGTTATTGTTGGAAAATTGTTCAATTTCATCCATCGGAGCAGATTATCTGCTCTTTCTAAAAGCCGCCTGATTCTCCATTGGTTACATCAACAGTGCTATCAAGCTGCATTTACTCAGCAATAAACTGCTCATGGACGCT
Organism: Scyliorhinus canicula; assembly: GCF_902713615.1. Lineage (NCBI taxonomy): Eukaryota > Metazoa > Chordata > Chondrichthyes > Carcharhiniformes > Scyliorhinidae > Scyliorhinus > Scyliorhinus canicula. Next base: position 126,753,361 of record NC_052148.1, on the reverse strand, counting down.
CAGTTTGGGTTCCGCCAGTGTCACTCCGCTCCTGACCTCATTACAGCCTTGGTTGAAACGTGGGCAAAAGAGCTGAATACCAGAAATGAGGCGAGAGTGACTGCCCTTGACATCAAGGCAGCATTTGATTGAGTATGGCATCAAGGAGCCCAAGCTAAACTGGAGTCAATGGGGGGCCGAACGGGCAAGGCAAATGAACTCAGGGCATGGATGTGTACTGGGATATTATAGCTATTACTGAAACTTGGCTAAAGGAGAGGCAGGACTGGCAGCTCAATGTTCCGGAGTATAGATGCTATAGAAAAGATAGAACAGGAGGTAAGAGAGGAGGGGGATTTGCGTTTTTGATTAGGGACGGTATCATGGCAGTACAGCGAGAGGTTATATCCGAGGGTTCACCCACGGAGCCTATATGGATAGAACTAAAAAATAAGAAGGGTGAGATCACTTTGATAGGACTATACTATAGGTCTCCAAATAGTCAATGGGATATTGAGGAGCAAATATGTAAAAAGATTACAGATAGCTGCCGGAAAAATAGGGTGGTAATAGTTGAGGACTTTAACTTTCCCAACATTAACTGGTACAGCCATAGCATTAAGGGTTTGGATGGAGAGAAATTTGTCGAGTGTATTCAGGAAGAATTCCTCATTCAATAAGCGGACGGCCCGAACAAAGAGGGGCAAAACTTGACCTCCTCTTGGGGAATAAGGAAGGGCAGGTGACGGAAGTGTTAGTGAGGGATCCTTGGGGCCAGTGACCATAATTCCATTAGTGACATGACATGCACAGGCAGCTGGGATTAAATAGATCCCTTGAAGAATATAGGGCCTGTCGGAGTAGAGTTAAGAGCGAAATCAGGAGGGCAAAAAGGGGACACGAGATTGTCTTGGCAGATAAGGCAAAGGAAAATCCAAAGAGCTGTTACAGATACATAGAGGGTAAAAGGGTGATGATGGAGAGGGGAGGGCTTCTTAAGGATAAACAAAGTCATCTATGTGCAGATCCACAAGGGATGGGAGAGGTCCTAAATGAATATGTCTCGTCAGTATTTACTGTTGAGAAAGGCACGAATGTTAGGGAAATTGGGGAAATAAAAAATGATGTCTCGAGGAGTGTACATATTACAGAGAAGGGAGTGCTGGAGGTATTAAAGCGCATCAAGATAGATAAATCCCCAGGACCTGATGAAATGTATCCCAGGATGTTGTGGGAGGCTAGGGAGGAAATTGCCGGCCCACTAGCTGAGTTATTTGAATCATCGACAGTCACAGGAGAGGTGCCTGAAGATTGGAGGGTAGCAAATGTTGTGCCCTTGTTTAAGAAGGGCTGTAGGGATAAGCCTGGGAACTACAGACAGGTTATAGCCTTACTTCTGTAGTGGGTAAATTGATAGAAGGTATTCTGAGGGTATGATCTACAGGCATTTAGACAAGCAAGGACTAATTAGGGAATTAGTCCTAATTAACTCTACTCCGACAAGCCCTATATTCTTCAAGAGATCCATTTGATCCCAGCTGCTTGTGCATATCATGTGTCTCCTTCTTCCATTTGACCATGGCATCAATATCCCATTGCTTTGTAAGGGGAAAGTCATGTCTCACCAATTTGATTGAGTTTTTTGAAGGGGTAACCAAGAAGGTAGATGAGGGCAGCGCAGTCGACTTTGTCTACATAGAATTTAGCAAGGCCTTTGACAAGATACCGCATGTTAGGTTGTTGCAAAAAGTTAAATCTCACGGAATCCAAGGTGAGGTAGCCAATTAGATACAAAATTAGTTTGGCGACCTAAACCAAAAGGGTGATTGTGGGGGGTGCTTTTTCAAACTGGAAGCCTGTGACCAGCGGTGTGCCTCAGGGATCGGTACTGGGTCCACTGTTATTTGTTATATATATTAATGATTTGGATGAGAATGTAGGAGGCATGGTTAGTAAGTTTGCAGATGACACCAAGATTAGTGGCATAGTGGATAGTGAAGAAGGTTATATAAGATTGCGACAGGATCTTAACCAATTGGGCCAGTGGGCCGATGAATGGCAAATGGAGTTTAATTTGGATAAATGTGAGGTGATGCACTTTGGTAGATCAAATCAGGGCAGGATCTACTCAGTTAATGGTAAGGAGGTGGGGATATTTACAGAACAAAGAGATCTATGGGTACAGGTTCATAGCTCCTTGAAGGTGGAGTCGCAGGTGGACAGGGTGGTGAAAAAGGCATTCAGCATGCTAGGTTTTATTAGTCAGAATATTGAATACTGGAGTTGGGATGTCTTGTTGAAGTTGTACAAGACATTAGTAAGACCACATGTGGAATACTGTGTTCAGTTCTGGTCACCCTATTATAGGAAGGATACTGTTAAACAAGAAAGAGTGCAGAAGAGATTTATGAGGATGCTACCAGGACTTGATGGTCTGAGTTATAAGGAGAAGTTGGATAGGCTGGGACGTTTTTCCCTGGATCGTAGAAGGCTTAGGGGTGATCTTACAGAGGCCTATAAAATAATGAGGGGCATAGATGAGGTAGATAGTCAACATCTTCTCCCAAAGGTAGAGAAGTCTAGAACTAGAGGGCATAGGTTTAAGATGAGAGGGGAGAGATACAAAAGAGACCAGAGAGGAAATTTCTTCACACAGAGGTTGGTCAGCATCTGGAATGAGCTGCCAGAGGGAGTGGTAGAGACGGGTACAATTTTTTCTTTTAAAAAATAGTTAGACAGTTACATGGGCAGGGTGGGTATAGCGAGATATGCGCCAAATGCGGGCAAGTCGGACTAGCTTAGTGACAGAAACCGGGCGGCATGGACAAGCTGGGCCGAAGGGCCTGTTTCCATGCCATAAACATTTTTGACTATGAATCAGGGAGAAAACTCTCAGCTGATTGTCATACCTGGCACAGATAGTTGTGGTGATTGGAGGTCAATCATCTCAACTCCAGGACATCACAGTTGGTGTACCTACACCTCAAGGACTGTAGCGGTTTAAGAAGGAACTCACCACCACCTTCTGAAGGGCAACTAGGGATGGGCAACGAATGCTGGCCTAGCCAACGACGCCCACATTGCGTAAATAAACTTTAAAAAGCACAGATGAAGTTGTTACTTTGCTAACCACCAATATTCCATCAGTAAGTATAAAACAAAGCTTCCCATGGCGAGCCACTTTTCAGCTCCTCTGCCCATTATCTCACCAAGTTATGTATCTTTGCACTCCTGCACTAATCAACAAGGTTCAGCACAAATTTGTCACTGGCAGAGAAAATCAATTAGTAGTTTATAACTTTGGCAACATTTTAAAAATATGACCTCTGACATTTAATCCACTCACAAATTATTGGACTTCAGAGTGCCTTTTTCTATTAAAAGGAAATAAACTTTCTGTTTATATGGCACCTTTCACATCTTCATTCCATTCCAAATGATCTACTTTTGAAATGTAGTCATCGTTATTTTGGCAAATGTAGTAGCTAGTTTTGGCACAGCAAGGTTCCACAATGAAATTAAAGATGAGATTATCTGTGTTGTCTAGGCTGAGGGAAGAAAACTTGGAGACTTCTCCTACGTTTCCTCAGAAATTGCTAAACATCTTTCACATTCACCTGAATATCCACTTCATTAGTACCTAAAGAGTGGACACTTAATAAGGTGGCAACTTGGAATCTACCATTTGAATTATCATGAACAACTATGTGGGCCAAAACACCATAAATCTACAAATTAGAATTTTCTACATTAGTATGTTTCCAGTCCAGCAAAGGAAGAGCCACTGCTGGATCTGGTTCTGGGAATGTGGGAAGCACATTTTGTAATGTAACATTTAGAAGCAGTGACCATGGGCTGGATTCTCCCCTACCCGGCGTGACGGAGGGTCCCGGCGTAGGGGAGTGGCGCCAACCACTCAGGGGTCGGGCCTCCCCAAAGGTGGGGAATTCTCCCCATCTTTGGGGGCTAGCCCCGCGCCGGAGCGGTTGGCACCAGAAGAGTGGCGCAAAAAACCAGCGCCCCCGGCAGCTGACGTCACCACCGGCGCATGCGCGATGTGGGTTTCTCTTCCGCTTCTGCCATGGCGGAGGCCGTGGCGGCCGCGGAAGGAGAAAGAGTGCACCCAGGGCACTGGCCCGGAGTCTGAGCGGGGGGCCCCGATCGCGGGCCAGGCCACCGTGGGGGCACCCCCCCGGGGTTCGATCGCCCCCCGCAGGACCCCGGGGCCCGCTGATCCCGCCGTTACAGAGGTGGTTCATCCGGGCCGGAGAATCACCGCAGGGGCCTCGCCGATCGGAGTGGCGAGATTCCCGCCACCGCCACTTCCCGGGTGGCGGAGAATCTCTGCCACGGCGGGGGCGGGATTTCCGGCGGCCCCAGGCGATTCTCCGGCCCTGCTGGGGGTCGGAGAATTTCGCCCCATAGTATCAAAACATCTTTGCCTATGGGAAAGGTCAAGGAGAAATCCAAAATAAAAATAATTAATTTGAGGAGGGGAAACTTGTGCGAGTTGAGAATAGATCTGGTTCAGGTAAATTAGGACAGCATATTAAAAATAAAATACTGTGGCTGCTGGAAATCTGAAATAAAAACTGAAAATGCTGGATAAACTCAGCAGGTCTGGCAGCATCTGTGGAGAGAGAAACACAGTTGATGTTTCAAGTCCATATAAGACCATAAGACATAGGAGCAGAATTAGGCCACTCGGCCCATCGAGTCTGCACTGCCATTCAATCATGGCTGATATTTTCTCATCCCCAGTCTCCTGCCTTCTCCCCATAACATATGACTGTTCTACAGAACTCAAGCCGGGTAGGAAAGCGATGAATTATATGATTCATCGTAATTCCATACCTCTTCAGTTCTGTAAAAGCGTCATACGCACCTGAAACATTAACTGTGTTTTTCTCTCCACAGATGCTACCAGATCTGCTGAGTTTATCCAGCATTTTGTGTTTAAATTGGCCCAGCAGACAGGTAGATAAAATATTCCCAGAACAATGGACCTGATTGAATGGCTATGCTGCTCCGTGAAAGCAGCTCACTGTGGCGCAACGTGACTGATAGAAGCCAGGAGACCCCACTCCCGGGATCTATCCGGCTGGCAATGCCTTGCGTGATCTAACACAATTTCACGTTGCAATGTAAATCCCGCCCATTGTGGCATGTCACTTTTTGACAAACCTGTGTATTAGAGCGAGACAGCTAGACTTACTTTAATTTACAGTTTCAGAGGCACTCGAGGCATTGGGATCTATCCCCTTTGCCTCGTAGACCTTGGGGAAGCCCCATTCAGTACTAGTCTCCACAAACTGGGACCAGACGTACCGGCACTCGTGGGGTTCTCCCAGGGGATCAGAGGCCCGCAGGTGCATGCCCTTTGGGGAGGGTGGCACCCTGACACTGCTGGTGCCAGCCTGGCACTGCCAGCTGACAGGGGTACTGCCAGGTACCAGGTTGGCACGGTCAAGGTGCCAGGCTGGCATTTTTCACATGGTGGCAATCGGGCTGGGGTGCCCTGCGCATGTGTTGGGGCATGCGGGGACCTCCCTCATAGTGGGTTGGGGCTTGGGGGGTCCAGGGGTTGCGTCAGGGGCTCTCGAGATAGGGACACCATTTTTAAATGCCGTCCCAATTTATCGCTACATTGAGGAGTTCTGGCGAGCAGAGCTCCTCAGTGTAGAAAACAGGGCTGTGTCCTTGGCCACGTATTAGCCACTGAAGCCCCCTATCTAACCCGAGTGCTCGGGAAACACGCGGCTAAACATGCTCACTGTGGGACTTTGTTCCCGTTTAATTAAATCGTACCCAATGGATTTGCTTTAAAGAGGAGATCTGTAGTTCGGATAGGGTCAAGGTACTTTGCATGAGGGAAAAAGGTAGGGCAAACAAATTCAGAGCCCCGAGATGATGATGGAAATAGAAACTGAAATAAAGCAGAAAAGGGATCATGGAATTTACAGTGCAGAAGGAGGCCATTCGGCCCATCTAGTCTGCACCGGACCTTGGAAAGAGCACCCTACCCAAGCCCAGACCTCCACCCTATCCCCGTAACCCAGTAATCCCACCCACCTTTTTGGACACTAAGGGCAATTTATCATGGCCAATCCACCTAACCTGCACATCTTTGGACTGTGGGAGGAAACCGGAGCACCCAGAGGAAACCCACGCAGACACGGGGAGAATGTGCAGACTCAGCACAGACAGTGACCCAAGCCAGGAATCGAACCTGGGACCTTGGAGCTGTGAAGCAATTGTGCTAACCACTGTGCTACCATGCGTGTGATAAATGTCAGGTCAAAAACACAATTTTGAACCAGGCTTAAAATAGGAGGTTCGGCGGGAATTGATAATTAAGAGAAGCTACGAACGGTGTGCTAGTCGACTAGCAGCCAAGATAAAAGAGATCTCAAAAGTCCTCTATAAGCATATAAATTGTAAAAGTGCGGTAAAAGGAGGAGAATGTCCGATAATGGACCTGAAAGAGGATTTATACATGGATGCACAGTGTATGGTAAAGGCATTAAATGAATAATTTGCACCTGGCTTTACCAAGGTAGCAGATGCTGCCCAAGTCATTATGAAAAAACAGGTAGTTGAGACACTGGGCGGTCTAATAATTAGTAAGGAGAGTTTTTAATCTGCTGGTTGTAGTTAAGATTCATAGAATGATCACAACGTAGAAGGAGACCATTTGGCCCATCCTCCCTGAGTTGGCTCTCTACAAGTTCAAATCACTTAGTCCCTTCTCCTGCCTTGCCCCTTAGTCCTGTAACTCTGTTTTGAAAGTCCCGTTGGAATCTGTCTCCACACACTCTCAGCCAGTGAATTACGGATCCAAAACCTTCTTTGGCAGTCCCTCAGGGTTGAGGACGACTTGCTTCCACTTCGGGGAGGTGGGTTCTGCGGTAGTTGAACAGTCCGATCCCTTATCCGCAAACTCTGTCACAGGTCTGGCAGGCAGTGTTTGATGTGGTGGGTAGGTGGGATGCTCTGGATTCTGCGCTCTCTTTCCGCTATTTATGCTTGGCCTCTGCATGCTCCACCCTGTGATGCTCGAGGTGGTTGGTGCATTTGGGGATGCATCCTCTCCAGTTTGTGCATTCCAAGGCAAGCAATTCCCACATGTAGATGGGAATATTGCATTTATTCAGTGGGGATTTCAAGTGCCCTTGTAGCGTTTCGACCTCATACTGCCGTTTGTCATTGTGGAGCTCAGAGTAGAGCATTTGTTTTGGGAGTTTTGTGTCAGGCTTGCGGACAATGTGGCCCATCCATCACAGCTGGTCAAGCGTGACCATTGCCTCAATACTGGGTGTATTGGCCTGGGAGAGGATACACATGTTGGTATGTCTATCCTGCCAATGGATTTTGCAGAGACAACATTGGTGATATCTCTCTGGGGATTTATGGTATATACTGTACAATGCCCATGTTTCTGATGTATACAGGAGTGCGGGGACCATTGCTGCTCTGTGGACCATGAGCTTGGGTGTTGGATTTGAGGTTATGGACTTTGAATACTCTGTCCCTCAGGCGCCTGAAGACTGCACTGGCACATTGGATTTGATGCTGGATTTCATCTTCAATGTCTGCTTGTGCTGAGAGGAGCCTCCCGAGGTATAGCATATTATCCACATTGTCCAGGGGCTCACCGTAGATCTTGATAGTTAGGGGGAAATTTTGTGTGACAGGAGCGGGCTAGTAGGAAAACTGTGTGTTCTGGATGTTTAGTGTAAGGCCCTTTCTCTATGTGCCTCGATGAATGAGTCGACGATGGTTTGTAGCTCGGCCTCTGAACGTGCGCACACACAAGCGTCGTCTGGGTATTACAGCTCGATGATAGAAGTTGGGGTTGTCTTGGTTCTGGCCGAGAGGCATCAGAGATTGAACAGTTTCCCACTGGTCTGGTAGGTTAACTACACTCCAGCGAGGCGCTTCAGGGTGATGGGTGGAATGTTGCTGGGACGAACATGGAGAAGAGTTTTGGTGTGATGATGCAGCCCTGTTTGACCCAGTTTGAACACATATCAGGTCTGTGATGGTTCTGTTGGTGAGGATGACAGCTTGCATGTCATCGTGGAGCAGGCGGAGAATGGTGATGAACTTCTGCAGGCAGGCGAATTTGAGGAGGATGTTCCAGAATCCATCATGGTTGACAGAGTCGGAGGCCTTTGCGAGATCGAAGAAGGCCACTTGGAGCATGATGCTGTTCCCTGCACTTTTCCTGGATTTGTCGCACGCTAAAGGTCATGAAGATCATGTCCTTGTGCCTCTTGATGAGCAGAAGCTGCACTGAGATTCAGTAAGGAGCTCTGCAGCCACTCAAAAGAGGCAGTCGAGGAGGATTCTCGCAATTACCTTTCTCGTGGCGGTCAGTAGGGAAATCCTTCCGTCATTTCCACTGTCAAGTCTTTCTTGAAGATGGTCACAGTTAAGGCATCTCTTAGATCATCCGGCATGCTCTCTTCCATCCACACAAGGATGATTAGGTTGTTGATTCTTGTCAATAGTGTCTGTCCACCACATTTTAATCACTTCCTCAGTGATTCCATCTGCGCCAGATCCAAACCACTCACTATGTAAATACGTTTTTCCCTTGTGTTGTTGCTGCCTCTTTTGCCAATAACCTTTAATTGGTGTCCTAAAGTTGGTAAGTTACTGTGATGTTCTTTGATTTCTGAATGAGGATGACTTCAAAGTGTAGTATCTCACAAAGAACATCAAGCGGTGTTTTGAACAAAGCTAATTTATTTACACTACAACTAAATATATTCGACTTTCTTGCTAAGATATAAAAGATTACAGATTGTTTAACTACCGAGCTCCTGATAATACGACTATTCACTATCTCGCCTAACAACCTACTCCCCGAATCAAGAATATCACGTGATCCACGTGGATGCACTTGATCACCATCTAGTGGTTGGATGTAGTTACAGTAAATTGTTAACCCTTCATTATTCTTACAATACACATATTGTCAGTCATCAGAACCGGTTAAGATGCATCAAAGGATATTGAGGGCGTAAGGTGGAAACTGCAAAAGTACCATCCCTAATTTTTCTTTTTAGATACACATATGGTGCCTGAGAACCGGACAACTGTAAATGTTCAAAAAAGCATTTGGGATAAGCCCAGCAACTACAGGCTAGTCAGTTTAACCTTGGTATTGGGGAAGCTTTTGCAACCACTGGCTGGAATATTATGCCCTCAATAACGGGATGGAATATGGGGAGGGGGGCCTTGAAATGGGAGTGTCATACCAGTAGGGCTGTTCCTAGAATTATGTGGCCCCACCAGACCCTGCATCAATTTGAGTAACAACTGGGGACGTGTTGGGTGCGTGGCCCACTGGGTTGGCCAACTGAGGCTACTTTAGGGCCTCCCTTCTGATGCCACTGGGAATTTATCTGGTGGGGAAGGCTGCCACCAAATGTCCAGCTCGCCAGCTGAAACCTGGTAGACTGGTGGCGAGGCAAGGGGGACTCCTTATCGAGAGCACTATGTCCATCAGAGGCCCTCCCCAAGGTTTTCTCCCCCACCCACCCCTCCCCTATCCATAAGACCATAGGATCATAAGATATAGGAGCACAATTCGGCCATTCGGCCTATCAAGTCTGCTCCACCATTCGATCTGTTATGGGCCAGGGTTTAGAAAACTTCAAAGTATACTATGGAATTCACCTGACCTACAATTGTTTACTGGTTTTGGTTACGATGAGCACACGGGCCTGCCTTTCTGGTGTTATTCAAACAGAGTTCTTAGGTGTTTTTAATTTTTAAAAAAACTTTATTCTAAGAATTTAGTTAACATTTGTATAAACCCATACAATAAGAATTATCAACTACAAACATAAAGACCTCACATAGGCCACAGTAATCTATGTATTACCCTTCATGAATTTCCCCCTCAACTGTTCCAATTAAATAACACGATCCCATACACCAAAAACTCCTTTTTACCAAGACAGTAGGTAACTAAACTCATTGGGTTTCTTCCTTGGAATAACACTTTAAAATTGAAAATAGTGAGACAGGCCAAAACACTGCAGCAGCAAAATGTGAAAATGAAAGTAAAAACTCACAGAGCCACAGCCCAGCTCCACCTGCACAATGGCATCACTGAAGCCATGTAATAGGACAAAAACATTTCTTAAAAGGACACTCCCATGACAGATCATGGCTGAAATGTTTCTCATCCCCATTCTCCTGCCTTCACCCCATAACCCCTGATCCCTCACTTTCTTTTAAATAAATTTAGAGTTCCCAATTATTTTTTCCAATTAAGGGGCAATTTAGAGTGGCCAATCTACCTACCCTGCACATCTTTGGGTTGTGGGGGTGAAACCCACGCAGACACGGGGAGAATGTGCAAACTCCACACGGACAGTGACCCAGGGCCGGGATTCAAACCCGGGTCCTCAGTGCCGTAGGCAGCAATGCTAATCACTGTGTCACCGTGCTCCTGATCCCTCACTTAATCAAGAACCTATCTATCTCTGTCTTAAAGACACCCAGTGATTTGGCCTCCACAGCCTTCTGCAGCAATGAGTCCCACAGATTTACCACACACTGGCTGAAGAAATTCCTCATCTCAGTTTTAAAGGAGCGTCCCTTCAGTCTGAGATTGTGTCCTCTACTTTTAGTTTTTCCTACAAGTGGAAACATCTCTCCATTTTCACTCTATCTAGACCTCTCAGTATTCTGTAAATTTCAATGAGATTCCCCCCCTCATCCTTCTAAACTCCAGAGTCCAAAACCATTTTGCATATGACTTGGGCAGCACGGTAGCACAATGGTTAGCACTGCTGCTCCACAGCGCCATGGACCTGGGTTCGATTCCCGGCTTGGATCACTGTCTGTGCGGAGTCTGCACTTTCTACCCATGTCTGCGGGGTTTCCTCTGGGTGCTCCTGTTTCCTCCCACAAGTCCCGAAAGACGTGCTTGTTCGGTGAATTGGACATTCTGAATTCTCCCTCAGTGTACCCGAACAGGTGCCGGAGTGTGGCGATGAGGGGATTTTCACAGCAACTTCGTTGCAGTGTTAATGTAACCCCACTTGTGACACTAATAAAGATTATTATTATTACAAGTCTTTATTCCCGGGGTCATTCTTGTAAACATCCTCTGGACACCCACCCAAGGCCAGCACATCCATCCTTAGATACAGAACCCAAAACTGCTCACAATATTCCAAATGGGGTCTGACCAGAGCTTTACACAGCCTCAGCAGTACATCCCTACTTTTGTATTCTAGCCCTCTTGAAATTAATGCTCACCTTGCATTTACCTTCCTAACTGCCAACTGAACCAGCATACTGACCTTAAGAGAATCCTGAACTAGTATTCCCAAGTCCCTTTGTGCTTCAGATTCTCGAAGCCTTTCCCCATTTAGAAAACAGTCTATGCCTCTATTCAGCCTTCCAAAGTGCATATCCTCACACTTTCCACTTTTTTGCCCATTCTCCCAGCCTGTGCAAGTCCTTCTCCAGCCTCCCCACTTCCTCAACACTAGCTGTCCCTCTACAGATCTTTTTATCATCTGCAAGCTTAGCAGTTCCTTCTTCGAGATCGTTAATCTATATCGTGAATAGTTGTGGTCCCAACACTAACCCCTGCAGAACACCACTAGCTGCCATTCTGGAAAATACCCCTTTATCCCCACTTTCTGCATTCTGCCTGTAAGCTAATCCTCTGTCCATGCCAGTACCTTGTCCCTAAAACCATGGGCCCCTTATCTTATTTAGCAGCCTCCTGTATGGCACCTTGTCAAAGGCCTTTTGGAAGTCCAAATAGATCACGTCCACTGGTTCTCCTTTTGTCTAACTTCCTCGTTAGCTCCTCAAAGAATTCTAACAGGTTTGTCAGGCATGATCTTCCCGTGACGAAGCCGTGCTGACTCAGCCCTATTTTACCATGCACTTCCAAGTACTCTGCAATCTCATCCTTCATAATGGACTCTAAAATCTTTGTCCCATCTACCCAGCCTCCACCGCAGCAAGACTCCAGACTTACCTTTGTTCAGGCTCCATCACAGTTTGCCTCCATCTGGGAATCTCTGCAGTACTAGCAGTGGCCACCTCTCCCATGAATCCTCAAGAGGATAGTGTTGAACTTCATAATGACATAGACAGGTTGCTGGAATTGGTGGGCAAGTGGCAGATGACATTTCTGCAGTGTGAAGTGATTCATTGTCATAGGAAGAATGAGGCAAGGCAATATAAACAAAGGGTATAATTCAAAAGGGGGTTCAGGAGCAGAGAGACCCAAGTTAAATGTGCACAAATCACTGATGGTGGAGGGGCAGGTTGAGAAAGTGTGTTATAAAGCAGACAGAATCCCGGGCTTTGAAAATAGAGGCAAAAAAGTAAGAAAGTTGTATAAAACATTGGTTCAGCCTCAACAGGAGTATTGTGACTAGTTCTGGTTTTCGGAAAGACGAGAAAGTATTAGAAATATGTGCATAGGTTACAAAAGATCAGTTTTTCCTTCATCATTGTCTCCCCTCCCCATTAGAGCCATCTGTTCTCTGCTCCAAGTTGACGTTTGACACAGTGCTCACCTTTGTTCTGCCATTAACACATTCTGATCTCAATCTGCCACTATCGGCACCCTTCTTAGCCTTGATCACCACCATTTACATTCCCTTTGTCTTTTTGTCCATGACATCTGTGTCAATGTTCACCTATCACTGTCCCTCTATTCAGCCCCAGTGCTTCACAGCCCCCTCCGCGAAACAGCATAAATCTCAACCTATTTCCAGTTCTCTCCAGCTTTGTCAATGAGTCATCAAGGCTCAAGACGTTAGCTCTGTCTCTCTCCACAAATGCTGTGAGACTGGTTCAGATTGCCCAACAGTTTCTGTTTTTGTTGCAGAAGCTGGGGTTGTATTCCTTGGGGAAGAGAAGATCAAGAAGACTCTGTACAGGGCAGATAAGGAGAAACTGATCCCTTTGGTGGCTGTATCCAGAACCAGAGAAAGGTTCTCTGATAAGGTGCAAAAGAAGCAATGGTCACACGAGGAAAATTCTTTGAATGCAGCAAGTGGTTAGAATGCTGGAATTCACTCCCCGACAGTAAGCTGAAGGCAGATTAAACTGAAGCATTTAAAAAAAGCATTGCACAAATATTTAAAGAAAAAATAAACTCAGGCCATGGAGAAAATGCAGAGGAAATGGACTAGGTAAGTTCTCTTGCAGAAGACGGCACAGAGATGACAAGTCGAATGACCTCTTTCTATAACGTAACCATTCAATGCTTCAATGATGCTGCACTCCGACAGAAGGAATACCGTATTGATGTCCCCACAGTGTGCAAACCTACGCAGATAGTGAATTGATGAAAGCTTGTGCTTTTACTCTGTTAGTCTCGCTGCAAACTCTGAATGCGCTGTAACTGGGTTAACAGTTAGTAAGTCCAATTAATGCCAAAGACCATCACTAGCCTTGAAAAGCTGACTTCATATTTGCAGAATGTTAAGTTTCTGTATTATCTTAATGTAATCATATTTCTGCGTTTTGTCTTACGTCTTAATCCAATTATAATCATTTACTTCGCTATATGAAAATTTAAAGTGAAATGTAATCAGTGATTTTAACTTCCTGACTTGCTGTCTATGAGAATACTTCAATGGGATTGGTTGATTATTTTGCTTGCTATCATTACTGTTGATGGAAGCTTCCCGGTTCCCAAGACTTACAAAGAACAAAGAAAAGTACAGCACAGGAACAGGCCCTTCGGCCCTCCAAGCCTTCGCCAACCATGCTGCCCATCTCAACTAAAATATTTGACACTTCCGGGTTCCATATCACTCTATTCCATCCAATTCATGTATTTGTCAAGATGTCCCTTAAACGTCACAATCATCCCTGCTTCCACCACCTCCTCCGGCAGCGCGTTCCAGGCACCCACTACCCTCTGTGTAAAAAAACTTACCTCGTACATCTCCTTTAAACCTTGCCCCTTGCACCTTAAACCTATGCTCCCTAGTAACTGACCCCTCTACCCTGGGAAAAAGTCTGACTATCCACTCTGTCTGTGCACCTCATAATTTTGTAGACCTCCATCAGATCGCCCCTCAACCTCCTTCGTTCCAGTGAGAATGAACCAAGTTTATTCAACCTCTCCTCATAGCTAATGCCCTCCATACCAGGCAACATCCTGGTAAATTTCGTCTGCACCCTGTCTAAAGCCTCCACATCCTTCTGGTAGTGTGGCGACCAGAATTGAACACCATACTCCAAGTGTGGCCTAACTAAGGTTCTATACAGCTGCAACATGACTTGCCAATTTTTATACTCAATGCTCCGGCCTATGAAGGCAAGCATGCCGTATGCCTTCTTGACTACCTTCTCCACCTGTGTTGCCCCTTTCAGTGACCTGTGGACCTGTACACCAAGATCTCTCTGACTGTCAATACTCTTGAGTGTTCTAACATTCACTGTATATTCCCTACCTGTATTAGACCTTCCAAAATGCATTACCTCACATTTGTCCGGATTAAACTACATCTGCCATCTTGCCGCCCATGTCTCCAAACGATCTAAATCCTGCTGTATCCTCTGACAGTCCTCATTGCTATCCGCAATTCCACCAACCTTTGTGTCGTCTGCAAACTTACTAATCAGATCAGTTACCTTTTCCTCCAAATCATTTATGTATACTACGAACAGCAAAGGTCCCAGCACTGATCCCTGCGGAACACCACTAGTCACAGCCCTCCAATCAGAAGAGCACCCTTCCATTGCTACTCTCTGCCTTCTATGACCTAGCCAGGTCAGGATAACAACTTGGCATGAGTCGTAAACTGCCATCAGGAAAGGAAAAATCCAAGTCACAGAGATTACTACATGTTTGTGGGCAGCATTTGAAAACGATAGTGAATACATTGCTTTGCCACTGAATGTAAACTCCCGCCCATAGTTACATTAGGCAAACATACTCTTTTATTATTATTTCTGTTCTATGCATTGCAAAAACTAAATAATTAACATTTTTGTATTTCAAAAACATATACGTACTTACCATGTCAGTGTCTGAAACAGGTCCAAAGCTTGTAACATAGATATCTGTCTTGACTTCTGTTATTCTTTCTGATAAAATGAGAAAATATAAAAGACTGATAGTTCCCAGTAAATAATTAAAACAAATTTAAATATGTCCTAAAAAATGAAGTGAAAAAAGAATCTTAACATACTGCACCCTACAGCAAATATAATATTTTCAGTTCATGGTGCCCCTACAATAAGGAACAGGTTCCTTACTTTCTAACAATGTTCTAAATTTGCGACATAACATGCTAAATGCGAAGCTCAAAAGAATAATGATTCTATTATGATTCTATATTATGAATGAAATATGCAATAAATATTGATCTTACAGACTGCTTTTTTGCACAGACATTAGAAATGCATATATTTTACATTTAATAGAGCATACTGAATTCTGAGAGGAGTCTGCAAAGGAATGGTAGCGAATGCACTGAGATGATGATGATATTTGAATATTTAGTCAGGGGATTCAGTCCATATCTGTAGAAATAATTAAATACGAATGGCCAGAAAATTTGCAAATCAAAATTCATTGATGAGCTTCTGCCCACCTAACCACCCTATCAAGATTGCCTTCTATTTCTACCTCAGCAAAGAAGATGGTTGTGGTTATTGGAGCCCATATTGCGCAGACATGCAACACCTCTGCAGGTAGTAACGTGGCCCAACCAGATTCAGCACTTTAATCAATGATCTTCCCTCCATTATGAAGTCACAAATGGGGATGCTTTCTGTTGATTGAACAATTTTCAGCACCAGTCGTGACTCAGATACTGAAGCAGTTTAGGTCCATATGCAGGAATATCTGGACAACATTTAGGCTTAGGCTAGCTAATAAGTGCCAAGTAGTATTCATGCCACACAAGTACTTGGCAAGGATCATCTGCAACGAGAGAGAATCAAGAGTGTGATGGAATCTCCACTTGACTGGATGAGCGCAGTTTCAACAACATTCAGAAGCTCAATATCATCCAGGTCAAATCAACCCACTTGATGGGCAACCACGATAGCACCTTAAACAACAACTCCTTCCACTACCAAGCCTCCTTTGATAGCAACTTCCAAATGTGTGCCCTCTATCACCTAGAAGAACAATAGACACATGGGAAAACTGCCACATGCAAGTTCTCCTCCAAGCCATCCACTATACTGACTTGGAATGCTATTGTTGTTCCTTCACTGTCATGAGTGATAATTGTGGAATTCCCTTTTTAAAAGCACTGCAGGTAAACGTATACCAGTCGAATTGCAACTGCCAAGAAGACAGCTCATCACCACATTTGCAAGTGAAAATAGGAATAGCCATCCCATGAAATAATTTTTTTTTTTTAAATGACCATCTCTGTCCCCCTGCATCAGCTCAGCTGCTGTTGAAACATTTGTTATGGACCAGGGTTTAGAAAACTTCAAAGTATATCATGGAGTTCACCTGACCACAAATGTTTATAGATTTTGGTTATGACGAGCATAAGGGCTTACCTTTCAGCTGTAATTCAACAGAGGCCTTAAGCACTTTTAATCAAAAACTAGGTTTATTCTACAAATTCAGTTAACATTTCTATAAACACACACAGTAAGCATTTTTATCAACTACAAACATAAATAACCTTCACAGCTACAGTTCTCTCTCTCTCTTTAAAACCCTTAATAACTTCCCTTTCCGCTGTTTCAACTTGATAACATCCAATAAAACCAGAAACTTTTAACCAAAACAGTAGGTTTGAATTCTTTCCAGAAAACAGTTGTCACTTTTAAATTATCAAGTGATCTTGACACCTTTTAACATGCAGAGAGAGAAGCCTTCTTTGTCTGAATCCAGCTTCCATCCGTGTAAACCGAAAGTAAAACCCAGAGCCACAGCCCAGATCCACCCACAAAATGACATCACTGAAGCCATTTGATGAACACACATTTCTTAAAGGGATACTTTCATGACACACTCATTCATGTCTTGTTACCTTCTAGGCTTTTCTACTAAAATGATTTCCTGGCCAGACTTCCATCTTACACAAACTTGAACTTATTAAAACCTCTACTTTCTATATTCTAACTTTAACCTGCCCTGTTCACCTATTAGTCCTGACCTATATTGGCTCCCAGTCTGGAAACAACTTCTGGAACATTCTCACCCTTGTTTTCAAATCTCTGTTTGCCCTTGTCCACCTCTATCTCCGTGATCTCCCGCACACCTCCAAACTTCTGAGGTTTCGGTGTTCTGCCAATTGTAGCCTTACCGAGTTCAATTGCTGAACCATTGGCAGCATCGCTCTATACTGCCTGTGTCTTAGGCACCAGAATTCCCTCCCTAAACCTCTTAATTTCTTTTGTTTCGCTTCTCTTTAAAGATGTCCCTTAAAACTTACCTTTTTGACCAAGCTTTTAGTCAGCTGTCTACTGAGCTGGTACGTCGCTCAGCCAATTTTGATAACGCTTCTCTGAAGTGCTTTGGGATGTCTTACTATGTTAAATGTGCAATATAAATGCAAGTTAATGCAGTTGTTATTGATCGAGAATAGCATAGAGCTCATGCCCCTCATAAACCCTAAAGAAACTAAATATCTATAAATGGGAGGACACACAACAGGAATTTGTTCAGCAATGCAGGATATTGGATGCTTTGGGACATTTGAGGCAATGACATAACTCAGCAAAGTCTCACGAGCTGATTCTCAGAGGTGCACAACTGATAATCACTTCCAAATAGAATAAAGGGGCTGGTTTAGCACACTGAGCTAAATATCTGGCTTTTAAAGCAGACCAAGGCAGGCCAGCAGCACGGTTCAATTCCCGTACCAGCCTTCCCAAACAGGCGCCGGACTGTGGCAACTAGGGGCTTTTCACAGTAACTTCATTTGAAGCCTACTTGTGACAATAAGCAATTTTCATTTCATTTTCATTTTCAATATTGTGCATTACTATGTCATATGTAAGCAATGTACTGACATATGACACAGATATTCCCATTCTATGTTGTATGGTTAATATCTTTGACTAAATATATTGCCAAACAAATTGCAAAATGTATGCTAGCTACATTGACAATCCTCCAGAGAAAAGAACCTAATTCCTGTAATCAGAACACAGCATGGTAAGCTGATATTAATTATCCAACCTAGGACATAGATACAGCAGTTATATGAATAACAGGCATATTCACAATTTTCCTGTGAGAGTACCTTTAAGAAATGGGTGTTTATCAGTGATGTCAGAGTGTGGGTGGAGCTGGGCTGTCTGTCAGCTTTTTACTTTTATTTTAGGCTGTTTGCTACAGGGTGGGCTTTAGTTTCATTTTCAGCATTGGAGCTGATGCCAGACAAAGCAGGTGTACTGCTGTTCTCTCTGCTATGAAAAGACTATCTCTTGATCAGTTGGTGAATTCAGAATTATAAATGTTTTCAATAGTGAATGTAAACCTAATGTGCTTCTGTTAAAAAGTGTTTCTTTTGTCTTTTGGATGTTGTTTGGGAATTTATTAAGGATTACTTAGTGTTGTATTCTTTGGGGGTTGTATTTGAATTGATGGTTGCTAAGATGTTCACCGTATGTTTTAAAAAGGTTAAATTGAGTTCATAGAATAAACATTGTTTTACTTTAAAAAATACTTTTCCATTTCTGTTGTACCACACCTGTAGAGTGGGCCGTGTGCTCCCCATACCACAATTTATTAGAAGTTGTGGGTCAGGTGAACTCCATGATACACTTTGGGGTTCTCTAAACCCTGGCCCATAACATTACATATAAAGAGGACAGCACGGTAGCATGGTGGTTAGCGTAAATGCTTCACAGCTCCAGGGTCCCAGGTTCGGTTCCCGGCTGGGTCACTGTCTGTGCGGAGTCTGCACGTCCTCCCCGTGTGTGCGTGGGTTTCCTCCGGGTGCTCCGGTTTCCTCCCACAGTCCAAAGATGTGCGGGTTAGGTCGATTGGCCATGCTAAATTGCCCGTAGTGTCCTAAAAAGTAAGGTTAAGGGGGGGTTGTTGGGTTACAGGTATAGGGTGGATACGTGGGTTTGAGTAGGGTGATCATTGCTCGGCACAACATCGAGGGCCGAAGGGCCTGTTCTGTGCTGTACTGTTCTATATCGACCAGTTGAAGTGTGATTTCAAATATCTCCATAGCCTCATCACTCCTTATCTTTGCAACTAACCTCTTCCAGCCCTACAGGCCTCCAGAATCTCTGGGCTTCTTCAATTCTGGCCTCTTAGCATCATTACATTGCTCTCTTCATTTAAGACATCCTTTCACAGCTGCCTCTTCAAACAAACCTTCGGTCACCTGCACCAATCTCTCCTGATAGTGTCATAAAGTCATTACGGCAAAGGAGGCCATTTGACCCATCAACTCCAAGCACGTTCTCTGTACAATAATCCAATTAATTATATTTCTTTTGTATCTGATTATTAACTCGTGTTTCACACTCCTATGAAAAAAAATACCTCAAGACCCTATGCTGTATGAAATATGTTATAAAATGCAAGTTGTTGTTTCTGACAGATACACAAAATTAAAATTCTGGGCTTGCTAGAATCAGAGGATACATTATGAAAACCATTTAATCTCTATTTTCCCCATCATGGTTATTTAGAGTAGTCAATCATTTTTACTAGATTCAGGGTGATCTAAACTGTGGATGATCCAAACATGCATTCCACTGAAGTTCATCTCTCTGGTACATTTGTTCTCCCATCATGGCATCTAATTATGTTTTGAATGATACAAAAGCTTTTGTCATCATTACATGATTTGGCAAAGTTCCAAATGTTTATCATGCTCAGAAAAACATATTTTTCCTTAATTCTGTTCTTTGCTAGGTTTCCAATTTGAAAAAACAACCTCGGATGACTATGTAATTTAATATTTTATACACTGTCATGAAGTCTCCATAAAGTTATTTTTCCTTCCTAACCTTTTGCACATCGGATTAGTCACATCCCTCTTTTCTGCCCCTCACTAACTAGGTTTTAGTCTATGTATGATCTGATCGATGCAATGTGAAACCTGCTCTCACCAGCTATTGTAAAAACTCCTGCAGATTTATGTTCTATGTTTCTGGTTGTAGGGGATTCTTTTAATGAACTGATATAATTGCTTTGTCGCATTTTCGTTATTTTCCTAAACCGTCAAGTGATTTTGATCAATTATTACTTCAGAATGTCCTTGCAAGTCTCCCTCTGCTCATCTAATTCCACTCATAGTACACTTTATTGCACTATTTTTTGCAATCTAGGGTAATACTTTACATTTATCAGTATTAAGTGAGTATGTCAGTTACCATGACAGCTAGTTGAAAGTGTGTTTTTTCCCCAAGCATTGTGGTCAGTGAAACTGGATGCTTTTTGGCATGACACAGCCAGGCAGATTTCTATTTTGCATGCTTAGGCATCCATATTGAACTCAATGCTATTATTCACCCTTTCAACAAAGTTCAAATAAATCAATGCTAGGTGATAATTTAGCTCACTCAGTTTAATCTTCTTTTTTTGAAGATATTTTATTCCAATCGCACAGAATAACAAAACATCCCAACATAGTTGGCAGTTTGTACATTTTTCCCCTTTTAATCCCTGCTCCCCCTCCCTCCACCACCCCCCCCCACCCCCCCCCCCCCCCCCCCGCAACGATGAACAGCTCCTCAAATATTGTCATGAACAGCATCCACCATAACTCAAAGCCATCTTCCGATGCCCTTAAGACAAATTTAACCTTCTCCGACCAGAGAAACTCGTACAGGTCTCCCAGCCAAGCCACAAACCCTGGTGGCGTATCTGATCACCAATTCAAAAGAATCCATCGCCAGGCAATCAGAGTGGTGAAGGCCACAACATCAGCCCCCTTCCCCTCCAGCAGCTCCAGCACCTCTCAAACCCCAAAGATTGCCACCACGGGGTCGGGCTTCACCTCGGTCCCCACTATCCTCGATAGAGTCCCAAACACCACTGCCCAGTAGCACTCTGACCTCTCGCACCCCCAAAACATGTGAACATGATTCACCACACCCCCATCCCGCACTTCTCGTAACCATCTGTTAACCCCAGAAAGAACCCATTCATCCGAGCCCGCGTCATGTGAACCCTGTGCACCCTTTTAAACTGAATCAAGCTCATTCTGACACAGGAGGAGGAGATTGAATTGATTCGCCATATCGCCTCACCCCTGAGTTCCCATCCTATCTCCCTCTCCAACTCCTCCTCCACTTCCACTTAATCCTTTCCATGAACGCTTGCCCTGTTCTCCCAACCACCCATATATGTCCCCGATCCTGCCCTTCCCCACCTCACCTTGGAGCAGCATTTTCTCCAGTAGCGTATACTCTGGTAGTTGGGGGAACGTTATTAATTCCTTTCGCGCAAAGTCCCGCAACTGCCAGTATGTAAACTCTCACCCCTCGGCGACTCGAACCTCTCCCACAGTTCATCCAACCCAGTGAATTTCCCCTCCAAGAACATATCCCTGACCCATTCCAACCGCTCCTCCGCCCACCACCTGTACATCGCATCCATCTTCCCCGGCGTAAACCTATGGCTTCCACACAGTACTGTCAACACCCACCTTTGATACAATTTAAAGCGCCTTCTGAAATCAGCGCCTCCACCTTCTGGAAAAAGTCTTTGGAGAGAAAAATTAGGAGGGACTGAAAAACAAACCGAAACCTTGACAACACATTCATCTTCACTACCTGCACCCTCCCCGCCAATGTCAAGTGCAACATATATATCCCTGTAGTGATCTGGACATCTGCTGGTATGTAAAGGGTTAACAACTGCATCATAGTGTTTGACAACCACTAGATGGCAGCACTAGATTCATATATATATATATATATATATATATAAACTGAACTCTGAGGATTTCCCGCCTCTTTGAACCAGGAGTGACTGAGATGTGGCTTAGTTGGCACGTGTAGTTAAACATAATTAATACTTCTTCTGATTTACTTTATCATCAGTTATAATTGTGGAGAGTGAACGAACTCTTAGAATTTATATTTGTTATTCATTAAATATTATTTGCTTTAAATTGAAGACTGATAGTTTCATTGAACTGCAACCATCAGGCCATTCTGCAACCATCAGGCCATTCTGCAACCATCAGGCCATTCTGCAACCATCAGGCCATTCTGCAACCATCAGGCCATTCTGCAACCATCAGGCCATTCTGCAACCATCAGGCCATTCTGCAACCATCAGGCCATTCTGCAACCATCAGGCCATTCTGCAACCATCAGGCCATTCTGCAACCATCAGGCCATTCTGCAACCATCAGGCCATTCTGCAACCATCAGGCCATTCTGCAACCATCAAGCCATTCTGCAACCATCAGGCCATTCTGCAACCATCAGGCCATTCTGCAACCATCAGGCCATTCTGCAACCATCAAGCCATTCTGCAACCATCAGGCCATTCTGCAACCATCAAGCCATTCTGCAACCATCAGGCCATTCTGCAACCATCAGGCCATTCTGCAACCATCAAGCCATTCTGCAACCATCAGGCCATTCTGCAACCATCAGGCCATTCTGCAACCATCAGGCCATTCTGCAACCATCAAGCCATTCTGCAACCATCAGGCCATTCTGCAACCATCAGGCCATTCTGCAACCATCAGGCCATTCTGCAACCATCAGGCCATTCTGCAACCATCAGGCCATTCTGCAACCATCAGGCCATTCTGCAACCATCAGGCCATTCTGCGACCATCAGGCCATTCTGCGACCATCAGGCCATTCTGCGACCATCAGGCCATTCTGCAACCATCAGGCCATTCTGCAACCATCAGGCCATTCTGCAACCATCAAGCCATTCTGGGAGTAAAGCAAAGAGTAACGATGTATTACGATCACGTAATATAACAATCCGAACTGTTAAGAACCCCTTGACCTCTTCCACTAACCCTGTCAAGTTCCACCTATGCCTTGTGGTCCACTTATACATTACTTGAATCCCCAGATGCCAAAACCACTCCCTTGCCACCTTGAACGGTAGTACCCCCAGGTTTACCTCCCCCCGTCCCGCAACTTTCACTAGAAATACCTCACTTCCCCTATATTCAATTTATAACCTGAAAAGGTCCCAAATTCCAACAAACCCATGATTCTCCCCATACTCTCCAGCGTTTCCGACACAAACAGCAACAGATCACCCACATACAGAGATCTCCGATGCTCCCTACCTCCCCTCATTATCCCTCGCCACTCAGCCGATGCCCAAAAGGCCATCACCAAGGGCTTGATTACCAAGATGAATAGCAACGGCGAGAAAGGGCACCCCTGCCTCGCCCTCCTATGCAACCCAAAACACCCGAAACTCGTCTCATTTGTTTGCACACTAGCCATGGGGACGTGCACAACAATCGAACCCACACCACAAACCTCTGCCCAAACCGAAACCTTCCCAGCACCTCAAACAAGTACCTCCACTCTACCCGTTCAAATGCCTTCTCCGCATCCATAGACACTATTACCTCTGACTCTTGCCCCCTGATGGAGTCATAATTATATTGAACAACCTCCTAATATTACTGGAGAGGTGTATTCTTTTTGTTTAAACATTGCCGAGCGAATAATAGAAATGGCAGATCTTTTGAGTTGAAAAATGATTTATTGTCCTGTTTAGTCACAGCGTTTTAACTTGGAAAATACCCATTTATTATCATGAGGCCCATTAATAATGTGCCAGTGCGTAGATTTGCAATGGAGTGCAATGCTATGAAGATAGTTGTTCTTATATTGAGCAGAAATTGTCCATTGCAACTGTTATTTTGTAATTAAAGTCTAATAACATTTTAGCTACAGCTGTTTTGAGCTGATTTGAATGCCTTGGAGATATAATTTGGCATTTCATGTCACTATCAGAGATCGATATTGGATTTCCGTCCATCAAGCATGTTCTTTCTCACAAGACACCACTGATCGATTATGATATGGAATAAAACTGAACAGAGATCAATCCTCTTGTTTTTGTGCCTTCCAGGGATGTATTAATTACCAAGGAACCAATTTTAAGCATTTGTAATACAAAATAAATGGTATTCACAGAATTAAAATAATTCCACTTTGTTATTTCTCATAGAATCCCTGCAGTGCAGGAAGTCATTGGCCCATCGAGTCTGCACTAACCCTCCGAAAGAGCACCCAACCCAGGTTCATTCACCTGCTCTATCCCCTATAACCTAACCTGCACATCTTTGGACACTAAGGAGCAATCTAGCATGTCAATCCACCTAAGCTGTACATCTTTGGACTGTGGGAGGAAACCCATGCAGACAAGGGGAGAACGTACAAACTTCACAAAGACAGTCACCCAAGGCCTGAATCGAACCCGTGTCCCTGGTGCTGCGAGGCAGCAGGATTAACCACTGTGCCACCATGCTGTCGAGTTGTCTTTCATGCTGCTTTGTAAAAATTATACATTTAAACAATGTGGTGTCAGTGGAGTCCCAGAACTGTGCTTGCAATTATTGTATGAAACCAGAGATGCATTTAGAATTTTAGTCATCCTGGCAGAAGTTAATTACTGACACAGCAACTGGGGAAGATGGACGATAAGGAAGAAAAGGTGTTAATCCATCGCAAAAACTTTTATGAGGCTGGGAGCAGGAAAGGTTTGGCATCAGAAACTGTCGTGTCACCGAAAGAAATTCCAAGAGTCAAAAGGTGTGTGAATCATAAGCACACTTGAACCAAAGCTATGATGCACAAACTGTAGCTGAAGATTACATTCCCTTTGCTTGCTCACAGTAATGTCTATGAGAGCATGGGATTCCACATTTTAATGGTGTTCCTGGTCACAGACTCAGTGTGTTAATAAACTCCTGTTTAGAGCCAAAATCCTATGTACTTCCACCACAGAACGGTCACAAATTAGACTTGCACCCAGATTGGTCAGGAACTACATTCATATTGGGAAATGAATTATTACAAATCAAATCGACCACAAATTCCAACCAATGCCAACAGCAGGAACTCCCAACACCGAGCATTCCGGTAGTTGATAGATTATTGCAGGCCAATAATAAATCCATCTTACAATTAACTTGTTCAGTCTGGTCTGAATGAACTTTGAACAAAATATGCCTTATAATAGGGAACCAGCATTCTGGAATGTTTCTGTCATTTTAGGACCTCCTCTAATCATTATTATGGTCATGGCGTACAAACATTAGAGCTGAGAAGCTTTTGGAATCTCTGCCACTGAAACCGAAGGACCTTCTGGGGTCAGGCGGCTTTGAAACTGAAGTACTATTTCTAAGTACAGTCATTCTTGTATTGTAGGAAAAGCAATGGCAGTTTTCACTTAGCAGGGTCCTGCACACAGCAAAGTGATTCCAGCCAATTCAACTGTTTTGTGATATTGGTTGAGGGAGAAAGTTTGACCAGAAAATTATGGTGAATTCACTCAAATGTGGTGTGCATATCTTTACCCTAATTTGCATTGATTTCCATTTCAATAATGAGATTGAAATCGAATGTTAAGGCCTCCCTGGAAATAATCGGCTCCCCAGCGAGAAATCTCGCAGGCGTCGTTTAATACTCCTTTTTAAAAACGTAAAACTGGTGCAAAGGCTGCTGAGGGGAACTGAAGAGGTGAGTAGCAATTTCCATTGTCCGGCATGCAGCCCAAGGACACTGCTTGTGGGTGGCGGTGGGCAATCCCTCAGGGTGCTCGGGTTTAGTCAGGGTGCTGAAACATTCCAAGCCGGGGATCGGCCCTGGACTGGGGGGGGGGGGGGGGTGCGCACAGTGGACAGTTCAGGGGCTTTTTATATGTCAGGCCTTCAAGTCACCTTTAAATATTGTGGTTCCCCATGACAGAGGCAACACAGCTGCTGCCCATCTGTCCCACCAAACATCTGGGACAGAGCCCTGTTCATGTTGATATGTTGAATGTCACTTTAACTCCCTTTGACTGTGAGCAGCCTCAGGCTTCACAGCCTCAGGCTTCACAGCCTCAGGCTTCACAACCTCAGGCTGTTACTAATAAGGAATTGGCCTTGTTAGTTGTGTGTGAACTCCACAGCTGCAGGTTGTTTTTGCCACTGCTGGTGGCTGCAAATGCCTGGAGGCTGCTTTTGCTGTTTTCACCTTTTCCATAGCCGGAAAGAAGGACAAAGGTTTCTAAGATACCCGAGTCCTGGAACACCGGGCTCAGGGAGCCAGACAAGTCCAGAAGGCAATTGGTTTGAAGCAAGATGACGCTGCAGGACCTGGTGCATGTCATTGATCCAAATGGGCCACCTGATGATGACAAATTAAGTTCTTTACCCGTCAGTCTGGCCTCAATAAAACTCGAGAGGGATTTGTAGGTATAGTATTATTTATTTTTAAACAACTTGCAAGGCTGACCCGCTCTATAGAGATTCAGAACACATGCAGTCTCCTGAAGCCCCCAGAAATGAGTGAAGTCAGAGACAAAGAGAATTCTGCACATATCATTCAAATGACATCAAGTTTCGCATACAAGATTCCCATAGGTCATCCTATACACCTCCTGACCTGGCCATATATCCTGATTGGCTCACTTCGCATTCCTCAACCCTGGGCCTCTTGTTACCCAGCATCCTTTTCACCACCCTCTGCACGAGGCTCACTTCCCCCCCCCCCCCCTCCGAGCTATGCTTTGCTGAATCCCTTTGTTCTCTGTCTGTGAGCTCACTACCATCAGACTGGCTCTATCATCAACATTATTCTAACTAATAATCCTATTTTATATCACATTCGTTTGTTCAATTCCTCAATGATGCCACTGAAGAAATGCTTTCATGCTGTTTCTGCTGGTGTGGCGAGTGCTGCATGTAACTGGCACATCACTGTGGGTTAAGGATGTTCAGCTGCACCTCGAGCACCAGTGGAATATGTGGATGCCAAGATTTGATACCAATGAGATTGAGCCGTGTGGGAGGGCCTGCAGAGCTGTGGTGTATGGACGGAGAACGGTACTGAAATGCGGAATAACCAAAAAGTAATGCATTGATGAACAGATCATTTCTCAGACAAAGTTCTGGACAGATAACATTCGCAGGCTTATCTTCCATTTCTGTTGAAGAATCTGCGAGTGTATCTGATAGTGTATTGGGTTTATTATGTAATGAAGATGATATGGTTTTTGATGGCGCAGACGTGATGGGCCGAAGGGCCTTTTCAGAGCTGTATGATTCTATGACTCTATATAGCTTTGTATTGGTACCAATATAGAATGGCGATGTTTCCTTATTGTTTCATGGTTAGTGTAATATGTGGAATGTTACATAGTTGATTTTGGAATCTTTTTTTTACTGTTTAATAAACAAAATCTTCTCAAGTGCATTTACGTGGGTACACGTGCCATGTCTCACAGGACTATTGCATCGCATTTCAATAAACCTTTGAAACCTGTGATAGGGTTCCCCTCCAAGGGACGCCTGTAATAGGGAGACCACCCACAGGGACCCCTGTAATAAGGGACCCCCCCAAAAAGACCCTCTGCCTAAAGGAACCCCTTCCACCAACAACCCCCTCCCCCCACTGACCCCCCTCCCAGAAAAAGGACCCCTGTCTGGAAGCTAGACAGAAGTCGAGACAGGACAGTCGGTCGCATTATCACTATAATACTTAACTTGCCGCTCCACCTGTCCATTTCTCGAAGGAGAGCAGCTGTGCCTGCATCTGGTTCCCACAGATCCACTACCTGTAATCCATTCATGGCTTTCCAGGAGTGGTCTGTGATTGAGAGCTGGTAAAAGCCACCTGCAGCTTTCATCCATTCATAACCCTTCAGGCTTCAGTGGCCTAAGTGGTGAAATCCCAATGTTTGTAAACATTGAATACATCAAAGAGACGTAAGTGCACTGAGTGCATACCAATCACTCAAGCATGTGATTTCACTGCACTTACCTCTCTCCGCGAAAGCTACAAATGAGTTGCAGATAGTGGATTTGTGGGAACCAGACACAGGCATAGCTGTTCTACTTGGAGGGATGGACATTTGGAGCTACAAGATAGGTATTACAGCTAGAATGCTTCCCCCAGCCCCTGTCAGGATAGTTTTCTAGCTTCCAGACAGGAGTCCCTTTTCTGGGGGATGGTCTCTGTATTTGGGAGGACAGAAGGGATCTGGGGAGTGTGTTCTTTTCGGCAGGGGATCCCTGCGGGGGTCCCCCTATTCCAGGTGTCGCTGTGGGGTGTCCCCCTATTACATGGGTCCCTGGAGGTGTCCCCCTATTGCAGGAGTCCCTGAGGGGAGTCTCCCTATTACAGGAGTCCCTGAGGGGAGTCTCCCTATTACAGGAGGCCCCAAGGGGAGCTCCCCTATAACCGGAGTCCCTGAGGGGAATTCCCCTATTTCAGGAGTCCTTGGCGGGGGTCCCTCTATTACAGGAGTCCCTGGGGGAGGGTTACCCCCGCACATGGGGGTAGGGGTCAGGGTAGAGGGGGTGCCAGCCGTGGGATTTCACCATCTGGCTGCCCGCTCAAGATTCAGCTCGATAGTAGGAATCACTGGGAATCTCTCATATTCCACACCATGCATGAATTCCATGGCTTGGAACACTGAACTTCATCCCATTTTCTGAACACAAGGGAGTCATAAAACTGGTGCAATTCAGCTTCGGTGAGAGAACGTAGTCTCCCAAATAATGAATCCAGCCCCAAATGTCTTCAGAAATATTAACCTTTTTAAAAAGCCTCCTTCAGCAGATGAATAGTGCAGGTGTATTCGAGTGCAAACATGGTGAACTTCCACTGACCCCAGAAGGTCCTTCGGTTTCAGTGGCGGGAGTTCCAAAAGCTTTCAGCTCCAAAGTTTGTATGCCATATCCATAATAACAGTTGGAGGAACTCCAAATATGACAGAAACAATTCCAGAATTCTGGTTCCCTTTTACAAGGCATATTTTGTTCAAAGGACAAACCAAACAAGTTAATGAAGACAGATAAAAATGAACAAGTTAATGAAGACAGATAAAAATGAATAAGTTAATGAAGACAGATAAAAATGAACAAGTTAATGAAGACAGATAAAAATGAATAAGTTAATGAAGACAGATAAAAATGAACAAGTTAATGAAGACAGATAAAAATGAATCGCACAGATATGGTGTGCTTTTACTGATGCTTCTTCCAGTTACCATTTTCAGCCCTTGATGGGCATTTGTCTGAAAAGAATAACACATTCAAACCTGAGGCCTTGCTGTGAAACTCAATAAAATCATACTTTCCTGGGAATAACCCTGCAGCAACATTCTTTGACCAGCAAATGAGCAGAGTCCTAAATTAATATGAAGCAACAAGAAAAACCTTTCAAAGAAATACAGCATCAACTGTGAAAAGAAGGCTTATTTCATGGATGTTACAGAATACAAGACATCCTGAATTATTGTACTCAGAGCGCAAATTATTTACCGTTGTACAAACACATCCAGGGTGTTCAGTTGCACTTTCTCCGAAAGACTACCCGGAGTCCAAATTTAACAGGTGCTTATTCATATCATGAAAAACAAGAAAATTACTGTAGTCTTCAGAGGATGGAACTGTAAGGAATTAGCTACTTCATTTGTCTGGGAAACATAATGGCAGCTGATCAAGAGCTTGAAAAGGAGATGAATCATACTCTGAAAGGCTGCTGGAGCTTTTCAGCTGCCAAGGAATATTAACAGGATCACAAAAGATCTCGAAGAACTCAATCCTATCTGCCTTCTCTACGGCAGTCAAACCCGATAAAACAAGATACAATGTAAACATTGCAAGAATAATGAATATAAGATCAAAACGCCAGATAAGGAATCTGCTACATTAGTTGGAGAACAGTCTAAGCAGCAACATTGACAAAGAAAGAACATCAGGGACACATCATGAAGAAACTCTCACTGTATATCACAGTGTGATATTCTTTGTTGTAGTCGCAAAGAGAAAGAATCAGAGGTGGAAACGTCGACTCCATATAGCATAGTGCAAGGGATTTATTTACAGGATGCTGCTCAAACAGGGTGCAATGGCGAACTCCATGAAGCCCATGAAAGGTGTCAAAAACAGAAGAATATAAGAAATAGGAGCAGGGGTAGACCATACCGCCCACTGAGCCTTCTCTGCCATTTAATGAAATTTGACTTCAACTTCACTTTGTCAACTGCTCCCCTTGAATTTCTCAGGCCAAACATACATCTATCTCAGCCTGCACAGCTGAAGCACTGACAACCCACCAGGATAGAGAAGTGCAAAGAATCACAGCTCCTTGAGTGAAGAAAGGTCTTTTCATCTCAGTCCTGAATGATTGGCCCTTGTTCTGAGACTGTGTCTCTCTGATCTAGATTCCCTGACAGGGAAAACATCCTCAGAGTGTCAACCCTGTCAAGCCCCTCCAGATTCCTGTGTGCTTCAATGAGATTCCATCTCATTCTTCTAAATTGCAGACAGTACAGACCCAATTCACACAGCCTTTCATCAAAGGACAATCCTCTCTTCCCAGGGACCAATTTAAGTACACCTTCACTGTAATGTCCCCAATGCAAGGATAGCCTGTTTTATCATGTGTTCCGGGTGTAGTTGGGGTTACATGTTGGGGTTGCATCATGGAATTTATAGTGCAGGAGGCCATTGACCCATCAAGTTTGCACTGGCCCTTGGAAAGAGCACCCTACTTAAGTCCATGCCTCCACACTATGCCTGGAGCACAGTAACCCCACCGAACCTTTTGGACAGTAAGAGGCAACTTGGCATGGCCAATCTATCTAACCTGCACATTTATGGACAGGGTTCGTCAGAGTTTGGCTATTTTCCTGAAGTGAACAACTCAAGACAGCGGTTTGTTAAAATTATCATTTATTTACAGACCTATGAACATCTTAGGAACTCTGAGCAAGGTTGGACTTCTTCTCCCACCAGATCACTGTTACTTAGTCATGTGACATTACATCATAGTTGCATCAAGTGCTTATTTTAACGCTTTATTCTACATACATTTCCTTAAATATGGAGACCAAAACTGCGCTCAGTATTCAAGGTGTTGGATGCGATTGAACGGCCACTTACACCTGAAAAGCAGCTCGCCACAGCGCAATGTGGCCGATTGATGCCAATAGAACCTGCTCCCGGAATTTACCCGGCTCACAACGCCTCGCAAGACTTAACTCGATCACACAAACGCTGCTGTATGAATCCCGCCCATTGTGGCTTTTGGCCACATCGCTTTTTGGCAAATCTGCATATTAGTGCGATTAGTGCAGCTAGTCTCACTCTAAAATGCAGATTCCCGAGGCACCCAGGCTTTGTGATCTATCCCCTTCACCTCGGAGACCTTGGGCGAGCGCCGTTCAGTACCGATCTCCACAAATAGGAACCAGAAGGAGCAGCACTTGTGCGGCTCTCCCAGGGGATCAGAGGCCCCCAAGGGCATGTCCTTTGGGCACGGTGGTACCCTAACATTGCTGGTGCCACCTCGGTGCCTGACTAGCATTGCCAAGGTGCCCAGGTGGTGCTGGCAAGAGCACTGCCAAGGTGCCCACATGACACTGCCAGCTGGCAGGGGCAGTGACAGAATGACACTGCCAAGCTGGCACTTTTGCACACCATCGATTGGGCCAGGGGGGGCCCTGCACAGGTGTTGGAGGGGTGCATCGAGGGCTCGGTGTCACAATCTCTTGCTACACTGAGGAGGTCAACAAGCGGTGCTCCTCAGTACAGAAAAAGGGGCAATGTGCGGCCTCGGCACCATGTAGTCCGCTGAGGCCTCCTATATAACCAGAGACACGTTAAATAGCATTGTGTCTCAGCGCTGCGAGCACCGGGAAGCCTGAGGCTAATGCACTCGCTATGGGACTTTGTTCCCATTTAGTTAAGTCACGACCGTTGTCTCACAAAAATGCTGTACAATTGTAACTTGTCATTGTTTTTGCTCACATTCTTTGCAATAAACGTCAACATGCCATTGGCGTTCCTAATTGCTTGCTGTACTGTATGCTAGCTTTCTGTATTCTTTGTACAAATGGACCCAAGTACCTTGAACATCAACATTTAGAACTTTAGGGCGGCATGTGGCACAGTGGATAGCATTGGGACTGCGGCGCTGAGGATCCGGGTTCGAATCCCAGCCCTGGATCACTGTCCGTTTGGAGTTTGCACATTCTCCCTGTGTCTGCATGGGTTTCACCCCCACAACCCAAAGATGTGCAGGTTGGGTGGATTGGCAACACTAAACTGCCCCTTAATTGGAAAAAATAATTGGGTACTCTAAATTTATTTAAAATAACATTTATAACTTTAATGCCTTTTGAAAAAATATTTGGGGTGGAATCTTCTGTTCTGGAGTCCAAGCACGGTGGCAGGTGGAAAAATCATTGTGATCCTCAGCGGATGATGGTATGGCTGCCATCTGTAATCTTCCACTGTTCTAATTATGCAAGCACAAAGAAGAATGGCGAATCCCATGGTAAGGAGGCAGAATGTTGCCCATCCAGCTTCACCTAATGGGGTCAAAGGTCCTGGCACCTTCAAACAGCACCTGGACACACATTCACTCAATGCAGGCCATGAGCTCCATATTATTCCTCCAGAGTCCTTGTGGCCACAGTTCATACTGGAGAAGCTGGAAGATGTGAGCAAATGTATCCTGCTATATAGGAAGGTACCTCCAGCATTGCCTTTTGCTTATTTCTAGGTAAGAACACCACCTGCGATACAGCCGTGGTCAGACCAATGGTCGCCGCTGCAGTGCATTCCATTTACCAGCAATGACCTTCTAAACCTTCTTGAGGCCCTGCAGCCTCTTGCTGCTCAGGCACTTGTTCCCCTAGGGTTTGTGTCATCTTGTGATGGGTCCGCTCCTATCTCATCTGGTTAAGGCATGACCAAGGCAGGATTTCGTGCAACCTGCTTCAGAGAGGCCAAAGTGGATCTGTGAATGAACTGAAGTGATATATTTAGTGAGCATGGCCTTTACAGGTTTCCCCCATCTCAAAGCCAGTTGGCAACTGAAAAGTCTTTCACCTGGCCTCATTGTCGACTTGGCTTCCCCCACGACACCCTTTCCAGATGACGGACATCCTGGAGGACCAGAGATGGGTGTTCCTCCTGTTCACACATGACTGCGCATGGAGACCTTGCTCTTTGACCAAGGTACTGAGACCATGTGAAGGATGCCTCCCTGTGACACTATTTCAGTTGCCTCCACAATCCTCAAACATCTATCAAGAGACAATTGCCTTGGTAGCATAGAAAGACGAACGCATGAGCCCTTGTCAGGCATGATTGTTCACCCAGAAGGGTGTGGAGTCGTAAGTCCTCTACTGCCCACCACCATGTCTCTTGAAGGCATTCACCTCCCTCTCTTCGTATCTGCCTCTGACCACAGCTGATTGGAAATGGTACAGAGTGAATGGCTGCTCCACACCTTGCTGGGATCTGGATGTTATGTGACCCAAGAACAAACATACTGCATTGTGGCCTTCACCATAGAGAGACCACTTAGTTGTCTCATAATCATTCAGGTGCCCCTTTAGTCGGCCACATGTGCTGACCTTGAACTCCATCTACCCAAAAATACCCTCCTCCTGCTTCGAGGCATCTCACTTAATAAGCATAATCTTGAGCCTGCACTCTCCACCCGCAGGATCGGCAGCACGGTTTGAAAATATCGGCCAAACATGATTCCAGCTGAAGAGATCGCATTTCCCTATTTTTTCCACCTTCTCGCCGCCAATCTCACAAGACCCACGCCCACAAAGTGTATGAACCTCATATTAAGAAATTTGAATTCATTAGAATGATATTCGTGGGCCCTCCAAATTATCCCCCTCGCTAAATCTTCATACATGCGTCGGCGAGGTTTACTACAGATTAGGCCAGGTGTAAGGTCGTGGAGGGGATCACTCTGGGAGTGCTGGGATAAGTATAGCCGCTGGGGGGATGGGCAGGGTGGTGGTGTGGAGGGGCACACCCAGCAGTGCCCTGGCACAGGTTGGCACTGTCAGGTTGGCAACTTAGCAGTGCCAACCTATGCCAGTGGAAAAGCCATCTTAGTAGGAGCCCCATGGAGCGAGGTGGTGGGGAGATAGTTCGTGGGTTGGGGAATGGGAGGGAGAGCGGGCATTGTGGTGGGGGTTGCGAACAAGAATCGTCCGGGGGGGAGGGGGTGTTGCCGCCGAGGAATGTCGGGGACGTGGGAAAGGGGAAAAGAGCCCTCGATATTTGCATCATGGTGGCTGGGGGCTGTTAAGCTGCAGGACTGATCGTGGCGTCCTTTAAGGAAGGATGTTCTGATTTGGAACCGGCTCCATGAGGCCCTGCCCTGCTTGAGTGATGGCTTAAACAATGCCCACTCATTCTGTTTGGCACAGAGGCTGAAGATTCCATGAAAAAATTGACCTGTGCACCTGGAGTGTAACACGTCAGTTTTCTGCTCCTGACACTTTGCCAAAATCTGAGAGGATAACTAACTGTGTAGTTAAGATCAAAATTGAAAAATGGTGCACGTCACATTCTCGGCTCGCTCCACTATCTTCTACCCTCTTCCTGTTACCTACCAACTTCCTCCGCATCACCATGGAGCTACCCAATATCATCCGATTCGCTCCCCTGTCACCTTTGATCCTCCCCTGGTTACCCTGGATCCAATCACAATCTATATCCCTATGCTTTTCCTCCCCTCGGAGATGACACTCGTTACATCCCTGCCCCCACCAGTTATCAGAGCCACCTGTCTAGGCCCCCTGTGACACCCACCCAATGGGTCCTTCACCTACCAGACTCTCACCCTGCCTACCACCTTACTGCATCTTCTCCCCCATCCGGCTACCCCACCAACTGTTTCTTCCTATCACCAGAATATTGAGTACATTCTCAAGACCCCATCGTTGATACCACTAATCCCGGCGCCCTCTATGACACTCTCTCCCTCCCACTTCTTCAGACATGCACTCCATCCCATTTCCTCAGGCACTCTCTACCCTTTCCCCCAACACTCTCTCTTCCCCACCCCTGCCTCCCTTAGCCTGCCTGCCTCCCGTGTCCAGCCTTGGTACATCTTTTGCTACCGGCACTCAAATCAGTGAAGCTGTGAGAGGTCACCAAAAAAGTTGAAAGCAGCATCTCTTGACATCAAATTCATGGAAGCGGTGAAGCTCTCCAGTTGCACTTCATTTAATTACAATCACAAAAATGAACGGTCAAAATTCTCACTGGCGAGAATCTTAACATGGAGGTTAAATTTAATTTCAATAAGGTGGCCTTTTAATGAGAATGCATGAAATGCTAATGCATGCAAATTGGATTCACGACATTGTTGGCTGGGAAGCTCAACCTGCTTTTAACCTGCCTCGAAAGTTGAGAGAACAAATTCAATGAGTTTATTCGTTCTACTGGAAACAGATTTTTAAAATCCTGCCAAACTAGCTTCCCCCAGCACGGTGCCCACCACAATTCCTTTTTTTCCCCCCAATTAAGGGGCAATTTAACATGGCCAATCCACCTACCCTGAACATCTTTGGGTTGTAGAGCCGAAACCCATGTAAACACGGGGAGAATGTGCAAACTCCACATGGACTGTGACCCAGCGCCGGGATTAGACCTGGGACCTCGGCGGAGTGAGGCACGAGTGCTAACCACTGCGCCACGTGCTGCCCTCCCGCCACTATTCCTGATGCTGGCAGGACAGGAAGATCCCACGCTCTGTTTCTCTATTCTTACGACCAAAGCGAATAACCTCACACTGAGACTCCATTTGCCACCTTATTGACCACTGAATTAATTTGTTTATTTCTCTAGCAGCCTCATCTGACCGCCTCAGAGCTTGCATTTCCACATAGCTTTGTATCATCAACAGAATAGATACATTATGCTCAGTCTCTTTGCCCAAGTCATGAATATAGATTATACATACCTAAGGCCCCAAGGGCGGCACGGTGGTGCAGAGGTTCGCACTGCTTCCTCACGGCGCAGAGGACCTGGGTTTGATCCCGGGTCACTGTCCGTGTGGAGTTTGCACATTCTCCCCGTGTCTGCGTTGTTCTCACCCCCACAACCCAAAGATGTGCAGTTGGGTGGATTGGCCACACTAAATTGACCCTTAATTGGAAAAATATTTTTAAAATTAAATTAAAAACAAAAATAAATAAATACCCAAGGCCCCAGCATTCATCCTTGCCGCACTTCTTTAGTCACAGCCTGCCAAATTGAACATGCGCCATTTTATCTCTACTCTTTGCTGCTTGTTCATTACCCAATTTACTTTCCATGCTGATATATTACCTCCCAGCTCCATGAACCCTAGGGCTGGATCTTTCTTTCGGGAGACTTTTGTTCTCCCACAGGAGCTGAATTGCTTCTGGGAGCGGCGCCCAGATGCGATTCAGTACCACTTGCCATGTAAATTTATCCATGGTGTGGATTGCAAGTGATTTCATCGTGAATCACACCAATGGGCTGCCATTTTGAGTGGGCAGCCCAATAGCATGGTCCAGCGAGGTCTTACAAAAGGCTCCTCCCCCCCTCCCCACAAGGGAGGAATCCCCACAAGGGAGGATGCCCCGATATGTCGGGGCATCCTCCGCCCACCCACAATAGGAATTGCTTGGCCCTGCCCCCGCCACCACAGAACGCACGCAGGAGGTGTGACTCAAACCCCCACATGAGATCCCGCTCCCATAGGAGAGCACTCCCCGTCAGTCACCCCTTCCTGGAAGCCAAATAGCAGTTCAGGCAGAAGCAATGAAAATAATTGCTGCTTTTTCACACACCTGTCCCTTTCACTGGCTGCCTCAGGCAGATGTCTAGAAAGCAACAGCTGTAACTTAATAGCAAGTCAAAGCCACATCACAAGGCTTTAAACCCCCTCGGATCCCTTGATCTGCATGGCTTCTGTTCACTTCAAAGATAAATAGCTTTGGACAACATGTAATTGACAACTTCCAGAAATGAGGTAACACTTTATACAGAGAGTGGGTGGGACAGCAAAGCACTGCTTGAGGGGGTGACATGTGGCTCAGTGGTTAGCACTGGGACTGCTGAGGACCCAGGTTCGAATCCCAGCCCTGAGTCACTGTCCATGTGGAGTTTGCACATTCTCCCCATGTCTGCGTGGGTTTCTCCCCCACGATCCAAAGATGTGCAGTTGAGGTGGATTGGCCACGCTCCATGCCCTTAATTGGGGGAAAAATAATTGCATTCATTAAATTTATTTTTTTAAAAAGCACTGCCTGAGAGTAGAATCTGTGATGACAGATTCAACTGAGGCATTTCAGAGGGATTTGGATTATTATTTGAAAAAGGGTGTGCAGCGCTATGGGGAGCAGGCCGGGGTGTGGCATTAGGTAAACTGCTCCTTCAGAAAGACTGTGCAGACACAACAAACAGAATGGTGTCCTATGCGATAACCATTTTGTGATTTTTTGACTCTCGGTTGAGTTCTTTGAAGAAGCAATGGCACTGGTTCAGAAATATGGGGCGCGATTCTCCGCACTCCGGACGGTGCGGAGAATAGCGTGGCTCGTAAAATTTTACGGCCACGCTGTTCCGACGCCCTCCCGCTATTCTCCCCCCCCCCCACACCCGACTCCCGATACGAACCGCTGCCGCCGTTTTTTTACGGCCGGCAGCGATTCTCAGCTGATGGATGTGCCGAGTTCCCAGCCCTTTACGGCTGTTTTTACGAACGGCAAACACACCTGGTCTGGCCGTTCGTAAAAACGGCCGTAAACTGTCGATTTTTAAAACCGTGGCACCGACTGGCACGGCAGTACCACGGCCGTGCCAAGGGTGCCATGGGCCCGCGATCAGTGGGCACCAATCGCGGGCAGCGGGCCCGCTGCCCGCGCACTCTTTGTCCTTCCGCCGCCCCGCAGTATCCATTCGCGGGGCGGCTGAGGGGCATCCCGGCCCGCGCATGCGCGGGATCGCGCAAATGCGCGATGACGTCATCCGCGCATGCGCGGGTTGGAGTCTTCCAATCCGCGCATGCGCGGCTGACGTCATATGACGCGTCAGCCGGCGCTAACTCTGGCAAGCGGGCTTAACGAAATTCGTTAAGCCCGCGATGCCGGAGTTTACGGCGTCGGGATGCTAGCCCCGACCGGGGACCAGAATTGGTTCCCGGTCGGGAAGGGGGGGCTGGGGTCAAACCCGCCCGGATTTGACGCCAGCCTTACAATTTCTCCCCATATGGGAGAATCTCGCCCACGGTTGATGCTTTGTGTTTGGCATTTGATAAGGTATCACATATTAGTTTTGTCAGCAAAACTGAATCCCATAGGATTAAAAGGAGTAATGTCCATTTGGATAGAAAAGCAGCAAAATAACCAAATGAATAGCGCAGTGGTGAATTGTTGCTTTTCAATGAAACATCAGGTACCACAAAGGACACTGATACCAATAACTTTGAGAATGACTCAAATTATCCACAAGGAACAGTCATTGAGCACAACGCAAATGACAAGAATAACGACAAGAACAACAACAAAAACAACAACAATGAAACAACAACCTGCACAACATGGTAGAACCCTGCACATGAAGGACAATGTTACAGAACAGTCCAAAACAATGACAAGAGTTGAAACATACCATGGACATTGTTCACACAAAACAAATGTCATGACAATGAATTTCACGAGTTCATATTTGCTCCCAAATAAAGAAGCAACACAATGTTTAAGGCAGATGACATATTAAATCGATACCACAAGCACAGAAAAAAGTCCACGTCAGTCAACACAAGTGGTTCAACCATTCGAATACCTGCTGATGACTTGTTGGTACTTCAACACACCACGATTGATTGTTTTTTTTCCTCAAGTGTCACTTAATGAAGCGATATTTCGGGACACCATGACCAACAATTCAACTAGTCAAGACACACAACTATCAACACATCAATGTCTCCACTGCAACTTCTAAGAAGGTCATTGCGACCAAGACGGCGACCTAAAAGCCTGGAATCATGAAAACTTTGTTTCCTATATTTCCCGTACATATATATTTATATATATATAGTTGTGTATATAAAAGTCACACATGTTCTTTTCATGTTCTGACCTTTAGTATTGTCATCCATTTTTTCTTATTACCACGCAAGAAATGTAAATTTAAAAAAGGGAAGGTGTAATGATTTGTAGACATGTAACCAATGGGTAATCAGAACACCCAACTGTGGCATCACCACTAGAGGGCATTACACGACCTGACCACTTAAAACACAACACACACAGGCTACTCGTCTCACTCACCCAGCAGAGACTGGAGGAACGTAGTGTAGCATAGATCTCAATCACGCCACCACATGTGGCCTAGATAAAGTTTGGACAGCTAGTCAAGTTTACTGTGTTACTAGAGTTAGATCAGCAGAGTGTCAAACTCAACTAATAGCTTCGTCGTTACTAAATACTTTCAACTTACTTCGAGGACTGGTGTATCTTTCAACATTGTCTACAGTTAGTAGCGACTTATGTTACTCAAATAAAATAACATAATAAGGACCACTGCTCTTTTTGATATAATGACCAGGCTTGGATATCAAGCTATCATTAAGTTTGCGGACACACATCGGGCAGACTTTTTCCATATTTTTTCCCCAGAGTGTCAGGTTTTGACTGAAGACCAACCTGTCGCTCTCCAGCTGCGCAGCCATGTTTATAGTCTAGATTTTCCGGCACTCAGAAAAAAAAATTCAATGGGAAGGGTTTATGCCATCCGTCTGGTGGTGGGGGAGGGGAGGGGGGGGGGGGGGGGGGGAGGGGGGGAGGGGGTAGGGGGAGCAGGATAGGGATCAGGGCACCTCTTAAAAAAGCCCGTGATCAGCACAGAACACAGAAAGTAAACAACCTCTACCGCCCCACATAGCACAAGCAATGAGGCTCTCTTTTCCCCATGCCCATCACCACAAAACAAGCAACAGGGCTTCCCTACGACAAACATAACAGGATGTTTCCCCCTCCCTCCTCAGAGGGTCCTCCTCTTCCATTTCTCCCTGGCACTGCCGGGTTTGAAGTGTCAACTTGTGCCAGGTTGACAATGTCAATCTGTGCCAGAGCAATGCCAGGTGGTAGTGCCAGGGCAGTGTTCAGGCATGTCCTCTCCCCTCCTGCCCCACCCAGGGGGGACTATACTTACCTTTGCGTCCCTGGATTGGATCTCCTCGACTGAGTCACGCCTTTATAAACCTGTTGTAAACCTCACCAACATGATGTCATGTTGGCGAGTTATAAATATTCAGTGAGTGGGATCACAAATTATATTAGAATTTATTAAAGTGCATTACAATGAGGTTCTTGTTACCGGCGAGAAGCGTGAAAAATCAGGAAATTAGATATCGCCTGCGAAAGAATTTAGAAATGTAAACAGAACAAAGAATGGTAAAGGTTTTCCTTAGGCTTTATGCTGACAATTGAAATGGACAAACACGTGACAGATGAAAGATGTCAGAGGATCGTAAAATGATGCACATAAAAGGAAGAATGAATCAAGGTAAT
Source organism: Scyliorhinus canicula (assembly GCF_902713615.1). Lineage (NCBI taxonomy): Eukaryota > Metazoa > Chordata > Chondrichthyes > Carcharhiniformes > Scyliorhinidae > Scyliorhinus > Scyliorhinus canicula. The sequence goes on along the minus strand of NC_052148.1, from coordinate 126,712,905 downwards.
TTAGACTGGGGGTGCGATTTTTCAGGCCTAGTCACATGGGCACAAATCCCATAATGGCAGGTAACTCACGAGAGGTCAAAAATGGGATTTGCGCTGGTGAGAACTCCGGACATAATCTTCCCAGGCCCCACACCCAGAAAGGGCAGGAACCCGATTTGAAAGCATTTGAATCCATTTGAATGAAATTTGCAAGTTTAAAATCTGATGTTACGGCCTCACTGAATTTTCTCGCCCACCGGCATGATGTCACATGGACGCAAATTGCTATTGCTTTTTAAAAATGGGGATCAGGCGCCATGAACTCAAGAGGAACTATGAAAATGAAAAATGAAAATCGCTTTTTGTCACGAGTATGCTTCAATGAAGTTACTGTGAAAAACCCCTAGTCGCCACATTCCGGGTGTACAAGGGGAAAGTAACTGCTGGCCGGATATAGGGGTGGGGTCATTTCAGGGTGCTGGGGGTTAGGGCAGTCTGGTTGGGAATGTGGAGGGCAGGTGGGGGTCTCCCCTGGGATGGGGGGGGGGGTCGCAGTTATTCTGTGTTACCAGGAAGCTTGCTGTGTGCCTGTTTTACTTCACAGCCCAAAGCTATTCTGCAGCCTGTCTGTTTTAAAAGCAGTTCACAGCCCAGAGTGAGTGAAGGCCCTTTGTTTAAAGAAGCCACCCATTATGATACTTGTTATCGTCCCCCCGCCCCCCGCAGGGTTCATTGACATATGAACAGAGTGATGGCCTGGGTTGCCTGTGTGATGGAGCCACTTGTCAAAGCAGGAGGGTGACGACGACTCGGTGTGAGGAAAGTTCTGAAGGTCCTCATGTTCTGTACATGTCTGACTCCTGTCTGTTTGCTGACTGAACACTGACCCTGGGTTCATGTCCGATTGGGGGTCGGGGATTCATGCCTTTATAACCACAGCTCCAAGGGGGAGAAGGGGAAAGGTAAAGGATGCAGTCATTCCAGGACGTCTGTTACTGTGGGTCTCATTGAATGTCACTGTTGCCATTGTTTGGAGGGCCTGTAGGAAGAGCTGAGTCCAGATGGGAAGATGATCTTTCCCTACGGGAGAGTGGTCACAGACAGAGGCGTTAAGGCTTCGAAGAGCAAATTGGATTAACTTGTTCGGTACACCCTAATTACTGCTGCTTAACTTCAATTTGCACACTGGAACTCTTTAGTCTTGCAATGCCTACCGCTACATGTCGGTGGATTGCCAGGATTCACATCAGAGGTGGAGGCGGCTGCTGCATTCTACATCCTGAAACCCGAGATGCCCTTGGCAGACGTCCTCTGGACGGCCAGGACCTGGAGAGACCTGGCCGACTTTTGCACGTCACTGGTTTAGCTACGTCATCAAGTTCTGACATCTGGTACTGAGAAGGGGAGATTCACAAGGGCTGGAGACTGCCAGAGGATCTTTGGTGGAAGGCCCCAGCAAGGGCTCCAATGCTCCCTCCAGTCTCGGGGCATGTGTGGGCCCCTGGATGACTCCATGGGATGGGGGGGGGGGGGGGGGGGGGGGGGGGGGGGGGGGGGGCAACTGGACTGAGCTCCAGATGTCTCTACATCTTCTGCCGCTGCCAGTCCTGGAGGCCTAAAATTGTCTGCACCATGGTATCATACCCTCAGCAATTGTGTCTGGGCCAGGCTCTCAAGGCTCTCAGCCATGGTACTCAGAGACTGAGCCATGCCTTGGACTCCACCACCCATGGTTTGGATGTCCTGCCCCAGGCTTCCCACTGCGGTTGCCGCCCTTGCTGTGTTGGCCTATTGCCAGGCAATGTCGGTAACATCTCCTGAGACTGAAGGCTTTGGGACTCCTTCAAACAGCCATGCGTTTGCAGGAATGTTGCTGACAACACCTCCTGGATTTCCTGGCTTTGTCTTTACATCTCCAGCACATGAGGAAAGAACTTCTCCAGAGGCTGGGGCATAGCTGAACCCTGGTATCCAGCAGACCTCTAACTGCCCGCTTCCTGGGACGTTCTGTCTCCACCTGATGTGCATCTGAAGCAGTGTGGTACTCACCAAATAGTGACCAGATACCTCTCTGCTAAGTCTGCCCACCGAGATGTGTATGAAATGTAACTTCAGGCTGCAATATTTTCACTCTATCAGCACCCGAATACAGGCACTTCCACATTGGTGAAGGTGGACTCCTGAATGTCTGTGACACTTGCCCAAAACAGGTCCGTAACTTTGTTTATATAAATACTACAGTGCAGAGGCAGCTTAAAAGAACCCTTAAAAGTCCATCATCAAAACATAAGATTAATGTTATATTTACCTTTGTGCATACTCGAGATGAGCATCTAAAAACGGAACATAAAGGGTGGAATTTTCCAAACATTGTGCAGGGTGCTGGATCAGGTGAGGAAAGCAATGTGAAACTCGCTGATTTCCCAACTCCCTTTCCTCACCAGGTCAAACAACACTCTGCGTGATTTCAAACTGCTGGCCAGGATCACATAGCCAGCTGGGGGCAGGTCTAAATTTGCCGGAAAAGCTGGGATTCAGAGATCGGGGTGCCGTTTTTAAAGGGCACCCTGATCTCACGGTAAAGGTAAAGGCCCCCCTTTGCCACTACCCCGGTACATCGGGATCCCCGGCAGACAAGGGGAATATCGCAAATCCTCGAACACAGAGGGCCAACCAACACTCAATGGTCGGATCACCCCACTCACATTACACAGGAAACAGGCTGACCCAACACCCCCCCTCCCCCCACCCCCCGCCCATCTTTGCTAGCATCGGGGCAGCCCCCATTCTCAGTGTACGCATCCCCCCCCCCCCCCCAGCCCATGCAGGCACAACATCCCCCTCCATCATCGTCCCCCGTCCCATCTAATGGGAACCTACCAAATGGGAGTCCCTAAAGACACTGCCCCTGTCCCACCTACTCCACCCCTGGCAGTACCAACCTCACAGGGGCAGCACCCTGCCCCTTACCACCCAGAGGTTATACTCACCTCTGCACATCTGATCATCACAACTGGTTTCCGTTTTGGATACCAGTAATAATTCTTGCCAACACGTCCTGGAAGCAATGACATTTAAGCCAGATAATAATATATAAATGTAGTCAATTTCATGCTGATCAGATTCACCCCTTTTCTGGTGGTACGATTCACCGAAGGTCCATGCCAAAATCGCGAAACACGATTGGCCTGAGAGTCGGCTCCGACGGCGAAATCGGCGTTGCCACCAGTTTCGGGTCAATTTCCGATTCTCCGGACGCCTCCCAACACGACAGAATCGCGGCGCGCGGCCCTCAGAATCGCATCAGGTGGCCCGATGACTGATTCTCCGGGGCTTGAGTGATTCTGTGCGAAGTCCTGATGGCGTGGTTCTAACCACATATAAAAAAAATCATGGAGCCAGCGTGATGGCTGATGTGGCCGCAGGAGGAGGTAAGAGTTGGCGTGGGGGGACCGCGGGCTCCTGAAACGGACATCGACGGTGGCTGCTGTGGGGAGAGCGGGGGGCTCTGCCAAGGCTGGGGAAGTGGCTTGGGGAAGTGGGGTGGGAGGGGGGGGAAGAAAGACAGGTAGAGCAGTGGAGAACCCCCCCGCCATGACATGGCGGTGCCCACGCAATGGGTGCCAGTACGGTGGCCATCTTGTTGGGCACCCACCCCGGACGCTGGATGAGTGCACAGTTAATGGCTGTATGGGTGGGTGCTGTATGGGTGGGTGGGTGCCCGGCGAAACCCACCGACGGCATCCCCCAGTGAGGGCAGTGCCACAAACTGTGGCCATGGCAGCAGGGATGGCCGCCAGGAGCGGGGGCACTGACGGGGCAGAGGTGGGGGTCACGAGAGGCTGGGGCGTGCGGTGCCAAACGGGGCCACCATGTAGTCCATAGCACCTGACTGTGCACGGGTCCATGCGTCATTATGACATTGTGTCCCCTCACCCCCTGCAGAACATAATGTTTGGGAACCATCCAACAATGTTGGCCGGCGTGGCAGGACCCGCTGCCCTGCATGCAGCCCTGTGGCAGCTGCCCTGAATGCAGCCCTGTGGCAGCGTGAGTGCATGCAGCTCAGAGAGGAGGTCGAGGCCGCAGCAGAGGAGTGGGCCGCAGAGGGACAGGTGCTAGCTGCTCAGGCTTGAGGGCCGCCCGCCCGAGGAGGGGTAGGAGGAACAAGACGAGGAGGGTGAGGACGAGTAGGAGGAGGAACAAGACTTTGAGGCGGAGGGGGGAGGATGAGGGGGGGGGGGGGGGGAGGGTGGTGGTGCCAAGGAGGTGCCTGATGAGGCCCCGCATGTACTGGTGCCACATGTCCTTTGGTGACCTTCCGGACCGGGCATGCCGGAGGAGACTGCAGATTAGCCGGGAAACCATCGGACATATCTGCCAGATGATGGCACACCTGCACCGCATGGGAGTGGGGTGGGGGGTGGGGGGGGAACACCCGCTACCGGTGGCCGTCAAGGTGGTCGCCCTGAACTTCTATTCGATGGAGTCGTTCTAGTCGGTGAGTGAGGACCTGCCCGTCATCTCGCAAGCATTGGTGCACAGGTGCATCCGCGCTGTTACCGATGCCCTATGCCCTGCCGGACCAGTACATACAGTTCCATGTGGGCCGCACCCACCAGGATGCCCGGGCAGCAGGCTTCGTTGCCAGGGTGCTCATGGTCCAGGGGGTCATCGATGGGGTGCAAGTTGCCCTTTGGGCACCAGCGGATAACAGGCCAATGTTCACGAACAGGAAGGGATACCATTCCATGAACGCACAGGTGGTCTGTGACCACTAGATGAAGATCCTGCACGCCTGCGCCCGATACCCAGGCAGTCTGCATGACTCGTTTATCCTGGCACAATCATTCACCCCGGCATGTTCAAACAACCCCCCACCCCCCCCCCCCCCCTCCCCCCTCCACACACCCCCCATGCTCTTGCCCACGGAAGCACCTGCCACCTTGGTGATCCCTGCATGCGAGCTGGACACTCCATCACATAGCCATGTCATATCGCTGGGGACGGGGTGATGGGTGCTGGGGTGGCTGCACAGGGCACCCACTGGTGCTCACTCTTCCATCACCCTTCACCCACAGTGACCCTCACTTACTGCCCCACCCCCACACCCATCAGACAGAGCACAGAGGCAGCTTCCATCGATGACAACAGGTGTTTATTGTGCAGAGATATATACAGTCTGTGCATTAGCCCCAAGAACGAAACTATGCCCTGCTCCCGTGCCAATTTAATTGGTGTCTAACTTTCTGGCCTTACGGGTCCTCTCACTATGCCTAGGTGATTGATTGATTGATTTTTATTGGCACACGTACCAAAGTACAGTAAAAAGTATTTTTCTGCAGCCAAGGGAACGTACACAGTAGACAGTACACAAAAAAATAATCGACAGAGTACATTGACAGAGGTGCATCAACAAATAGCGATTGGTTACTGTGCGAAACAAGGGCCAAACAAGAGCAACGAAGGGTGTCGTGAATAGTGTTCTTACAGGGAACAGATCAGTCCGAGGGAGAGTTGTTGAGGAGTCTAGTAGCTGTGGGGAAGAAGCTGTTCCTATGTCTGGCTATGCAGGTCTTCAGACTTCTGCATCTTCGTGACTGGTTGAAGAGTCTGGAAGAAGGCAAAGCCTGGGTATGAGGGGCCTCTGACAATGCTGTCTGCCTTCCTGAGGCAGCGGGAGGTGTATACAGAATCAATAGGAGGATGGCAAGCTTGTGTGATGCATTGAGCTGAGTTCACCACACTCTGCAGTTTCCTGGGCCGAGCAGTTGGCATGCCAAGCTGTAATGCAGCTGGATAGGATGCTCTCTATCGCACATCTGTAGACGTTTGAGAGAGTCGATGCAGACATGCCAAATTTCTTTAGCTTCCATAGGAAGTAGAGATGTTGTTGGGCTTTCTTGACTGTTGCTTCAACATGAGTGGACCACGTTGCAGGTTGATGTAAAGGGGGGGGGGGGGGGGGGGGGTCGTGCTGCGCTTCCTGAAGATGATGATCGGTTCCTTGGTCTATTCAACATTTATGAAGAGCTTGTTCTCGGTACACTATGCAACCAAGTGATCTATCTCCCTTCTGTCGTGTGATTCGTTTGAGATACGACCCACCACAGTCGTATCATCTGCAAACTTATAGATTGAATTGAATTGGAGTTGAATGTTGCCACACAGTCGTGTGTGTATAGGGAGTACAGTAGAGGACTGAGCACACATCCTTGCGGGGCCCCGATGTTGAGGACTATTGTGGAGGAGCTGCTGTTGCCTATCCTGACAGATTGCGGTCTGTTGCTGAGGAAGTCAAGGCTGAGGAAGTCAAGGATCCAGCTGCACAGGGAGGGGTCAAGTTTGAGGTTGCAGAGTTTGGTTATTAGTCTTGTTGGGATAATGGTGTTGAAGGCGGAGCTGTAGTCTATGAACAGCAGTCTGACGTAGGTGTCCTTGTTGTCGAGGTGTTCAAGAGTTGATTGTAGGGCCAGAGAGATAGCATCTGCTGTGGATCGGTTGCCGTGGGAGGCAGACCCTCTGGGAGGCTGGCATTGATCCGTCTTATGACTAGCCGCTCAAAGCATTTCATGATAATAGTGGATCCCCAGACGGAACAACAGTAGTGGAGGTGGGCTGCTGTGACCCCCTGCCCTGCGACTAGGGTCCCCGTTGGCACACGTTTCCTGGGGCGGCCCGGCCTGGATGGGTCAGGCTGCTCCACGTGCATCCCGACTGGCGTGGTGCCAACCTGTTCTGACCGCTGCCTACCAGATGCACCAGGGACGGGGGGAGGGGAGTCTGAGGTGCTGCGATGTTCCGGGACCTCCCCTGCATGTTTCACCGACATAGGTCCCAGCCGCTCCTCCCCCCTCGGGATGCCCGATGGCATCTGGGCTTCTCCATGGGACAGGGGTGCAAGCGGAACATCGCCCGAGCCCTCCCCCCCCCCCGACACCTGCCACTGCCAGTCCTGGAGGCCTGCTCTGGTTTCGACCAGGGTCTGTATGTTCACAGCCATGGAGCTCAGGGAGTGGGCCATCCTGACTGGGGCTGGACCACCTCCCTCTAGCACTGCGCCATCTCCTTCTGGTCAGTGTGACTGTGGTAAACCACTGTTACACCTGTATTAGGCGATGTAAGGTTGGACTTGTACTACAGGTTCGCCGGTAATCCCTGTCTGCTGGCTCCACCCAGTAGGAGGAGTATAACTGTGCATTTCCTCCATTCAGCAGCCATTTCGCCAGCTGCTGTGGGAAGCCACACATCTCAGAGCAATAAAGCCTCATTTGTATCCAACTCTAGTCTTTGTACAATTGATCGTGCATCAATTTATTGCTCTAAGATTTTCTCATAGATGGACCTCCGAATCAAACCGGATCGCCTGCAGCTGGATCCACAATCAAGCGACACCAAAAAGGACATTAATCACTGGCTAGCTTGCTTCGAGGCGTATATCAACTCAGCGACCACCCCTGTTCCAGAGGCTCAGAAGATACAGATCCTGTACTCAAGGTTGAGCTCCAACATGTTTCCACTGATCCAGAACACCCCGAACTACGCCAAAGCCATGGCACTCCTCAAAGAAAACGACACACAGAAAACGAACACGCTCTTCGCCAGACACGTACTCGCCACTCGCTCTCAACTCCCTGGTGAGTCCATAGAAGACTTCCGTCGGGCCCTGATCCCACTTGTCTGGGACTGTGGCTGTCAGACCGTTACGGCCACCGAACATTCCAACCTTCTTATGCGGGACGCATTCGTAACGGGGATTAGGTCGGACCTCATACGCTAAAGACTGTTAGAAGGGGCCACGCTCAACCTAGCTGAAACAAAGAAGCTAGTGCTCTCCATGACAGTCGCCTCACGTAACATCCAGGCCTACCCCACCAGCCGCGCGGCCCACCCCTCCTACCCTTCGTGGACCCCACAAACGGCAGCCCCAGATAGGGCCTTACCCAGCCAGTACGCCTGTGCCACATGCCGGCCCGCGCAACCCACGGGTCCCCGATGTTACTTCTGCGGCCAGAAGTACCCTCCCCAATGCTGCCCGGCCCACGCTGCCCTTTGCAAGGCCTGCGGCAAAAAAGGGGCACTTTGCCGCGGTGTGCCAGGCCCGCGCAGTCGCCGCTACCGCCTCCACCCCTCTAGTTAAACACAATGAGCGCCGCCATCTTCATCTCCCCAGACCACGCGCGGCCAGTGGGCGCCGCCATCTTCACCTCCCCGGACCACACGCGGCCAGTGGGCACCGCCATCTTGTCCAACCCCCGCAATGTGCGGCCCATGGGCGCTGCCATGTTGTCCCCCACAGGAACTTTAGGCACCGCCATCTTGTCTCCCCCACGGGACATGGACACCGACAGCATTCCAGGACCTGGGCCCCCCACCATCCGACGTCAGTGACGACCGACCACGACTGGCCTCAGTGACGTTCGACCAGTCTCGTCCACACAACCTGGCCACCGCATCGACCAGTGTGAAAACCAACGGCCACGTGACCTCTTGCCTGCTGGACTCCGGGATCCCCGAAAGCTTCATATACCCGGATACAGTAAGGCGCTGCTCCCTCGCGGTCCACCCAGCCAACCAAAGAATTTCCCTGTCCTCCAGATCCCATTCCATCGTGATCCGGGAGTTCTACACGGTCACACTCACGGTCCAGAGTGTAGAATTCAGCGGCTTCCGCCTCTACGTCCTCCCTAACCTCTGTGCTGCCCTACTCCTAGGCCTGGACTTGCAGTGCAACCTCCAGAGCCTAACCCTCAAATTCGGCGGGCCCCTACCACCCCTCACTGCGTGCGGCCTTGCGACCCTAAAGGTCGATCCGCCTTCCCTCTTCACCAACCTAACCCCGGATTGCAAACCCGTCGCCAACAGGAGCAGATGGTACAGCGCCCAGGACAGGACCTTCATCAGGTCCGAGGTCCAGTGGCTGCTTCAGGAGGTCATTATCGAGGCCAGCAGCAGTCCCTGGAGAGCCCAAGTGGTAGTCGTTAAAACTGGAGTGAAACACAGAATGGTCATGGACTACAGCCAGACCGGTATACGCAGCTCGACGCGTACCCCCTCCCATGCATATCAATCAGATTGCGCAGTACCGGGCCTTCTCAACGATAGACCTCAAATCCGCCTACCACCAGCTCCCCATTCGTAAAGCAGACCATCCATGCACCGCTTTCGAGGCGGACGGTCATCTCTACCACTTCCTCAGAGTTCCCTTCGCCATCACTAACGGGGTCTCGGTCTTCCAAAGGGAGATGGACCGAATGGTCGACCGGTACAGTTTGCGGGCCACCTTCCCGTACCTAGACAACGTCACCATCTGCGGCCATGACCAGCAGGACCACGATGCAAACCTCACCAAATTTCTCCACACCACTACTCTCCTCAACCTCGCCTACAACAAGGAGAAGTGCGTGTTTAGCACGACCAGCTTAGCCATCCTCGGCTATGTGGTCCAGAATGGAGTTCTGGGGCCCGATCCCGACCGCATGCGCCCCCTCATGGAGCTTCCCCTCCCTCACTGCCCCAAGGCCCTCAAACGCTGCCTGTGGTTCTTCTCGTACTGTGCCCACTGGGTCCCAAACTATGCGGACAAGGCCCGTCCACTCATTCAGTCCATCCACTTTCCCCTGACAGCCGTTTCTCTCCCAAAACTTCTACCTATACAGTAATTGCAAATATTTATAGTTGACCAAGATCCTTGTGTTGATAAAACAAAGGGGCTTTGTTCAGCTTCTCTGCTCACGGCTTCTGGTCCATTGTTGTTTTGGCATTGTTCAGACATTTTGAACGCCCTGGAACAATATACAAGCTCACTGGCTTGTCAATGTTTATTTCAGATATCTTTCCTACAACAGCAGATAGAATTGCCAATGTTGCTGAAAAAAGTCTGTTTCTCACAATGAATCCCCTCTCTCCCTACTCTCCTGCAACAATTATGGGTTTGAATTTTCTGTGAATAAACTCTTGGCTAGCCTTTGCATTTTCTTGTGTTTCAAATGGTCTGTTGAAGGACATATTGTGACCTCATTAGAAGCAATCGGGCCTTTCAACAAATTAAATACACAGTTCACTCCAAGCAGCTACCTCTGAACCTCTTAGCGGCCCTGCTCACTCCCCCCTGGTTTCTCCAAGCAGATCCAAAATTAATCTCTGCATTTCCTCCCGGAATGTTTTCTTACTCACAAAGAAGTTGCTGTCATCTGCAACCTAATTGTAAAAGAGTCCATCAGTATTCTGGCTTGGACTGGGCACTGGCTCTAGAGTAGAAACACCTGGTCCCATATAGAAGTCACCCTACCCAGTTTTCTAATACTAGACCTTATCACATAATCACAACACTAGGGTGTTGCCCTTATCACATAATCACATCACGGGGTCTCTTCTTGCCGACTGCTCTCCAACTCACCAATTTGTCACTGAAATACCCTCTGTTCTTTCAGCCCTCAGCCTTTGAACTGAGTGACTCTTTTTCCTTGATGATTTCAAACTTAATTTCAGCACCGTTTGTCCATTCTTCCTTGAATTAATTTTCTTTCTTGCAACTTACCGTACCCAAGTTAATCCTATTCAAGAGAGCCATTTCTTGCTCCCCTCACCATTATTCCCAGTAAAATGGTAATCATTTATCCTCCCTTTGTGGTCCCTGTGATTGGCAACAGTTCCATTGCCTCTCTTTCAGTACTGCTGTGGTCTCTGTGATTGTCAACACTTCCATTGCCTCTCTTTCAGTACTGCCATCATCAACCATTTTACAAAGAAGTCCACACAGAATTCCTCATGCTTGAAAATTTTCCATCCCATCTCCAAACTCTCCTGCCCCTCTATAGACCTTGAACAAGTTGTTGCCTCCCAAATCTGTCCTCACCCTTGCAACAACCTCATCGTCGAACCTTTGCATTCAGGTTTTCACTCCAACCACGACAGTAAAACAGCCCTGAAAATAGCTGCAGCTTTTGAATTTGTCAACCACACTATGCCCCTCAAACAGTTCTTCCTCATGGTCCAGCTTGGTGGAATTCCCTCCACTTTTATCTATCCAATTGTTGCCTATCTTCGTAACCTCCGACAAAGCTGCTATAAATATCTGCTCGATATTCTGGAATTGTTTCTCCAAACCCCTCCAGAGTCCCATCGCCAGCTCCTTTTCTAACATCATCTGAGCAGCTTTTCTTCACCCTTCCTAATGCTTCCTTCTCATCCAATGTGTTCTAATTATCCCTCTGCTTTGATACACGTTTCTATGTTAAGGATGCTATATAAATGCACATTGTTATCGTTGATGCTGTTTGATTTCTTTCTTCAGTCGTGTTGCAGTCTTTATATGAACTGTTCCACTTCAGATAACTTGAATTTTGATGTGGTTTGTCATTTATAAATCTGCACTTACCACAACTGGTCTATTCCTAAACAGGAATGCTGGAATTAGTGCATGAGGTTTTCAGGTAATCGAGCGATAAATGCACTGCTCTGAACTGTTCCCTAATCTATGAGGATTATGGATAAAAAAATTTCTGGATTAAAACAGGTAGGCTGTGGTGCTTCACTATTTTACTGCGATACCATACCAGTGATCGTTGGAGCTTTAAATTTATATTTTCCTTTTTTAGGAAGGCACAAATATTTAGAAAAATGATAATACACGGAGTAAAAGAAAACCAAATGAAAGTCCAAATACTTTTCAATTGCTGACCTCCTAATCCTGGTCTCAAACGATTGTCGTAGCCATCCAGGAGGCGGTCAAGAATTCTGGTAAAGATGGTGATGTTGTCCCTTGCTTCATCTTCCACTGAGCCAGGCTCCCCTCTTCTGAATACAAAATTGTACACATTAAAACTTCTGATTTGACCAGTCGTCCCTGCAATCATAATACAGCAGTCAAGCATGAAAAGGTGTTACATTTTAACTAAAAATATGCATGCAAAATGTTTTACCGATGTAACATAAAGCTCTGTTACCACAAATTTAAGGGTCATGTGAAAAGAGTAATCTCTCTCTACTTGAAACAAATACATTACATAATAAAAATTAAAATGTGAGGAGAAAATTTCTTCTGTTCACGGTTTGTCATGAAATCATCAACATGCACATCTGCAACGGTGCATCTGAATTTTCTACAAATATTGCACAGATAAAATATTCCCACATGACTATTCCTCTTAGCCGCATCGCAACAAATAAATCAATGAGATAAAGTTACAGTTTCAGTACATCGTTTAAAGCAAATTTGTGCCAAGTATTTTAATGAACTTCTGAAACATTGGGCTGGATTTTTATGTGCCAATGCCGGTGTGTTTTTGGCTGGGGGGGGTGGGGGGGTTGTGGGCACATTAAATAGGGTGGATATCCAGTCCACCACCTTGCCGCCCCTATCCGAGGTCACCATCATAACACAGGAGGGCGGACACCAAAATCAGCAACGTGTCCACCATATGCAAATAAATAATTGAGGGTCAATTGAGCTTGTTAACAAGCCAATTAGCCTCTGATAATATGCTGCCCACACCATAACATGATTGGAGTGAGCAAGCAAGCGAGAGAGTGCAGACCCTTTTTTAAAAAAGTTTTAAATGGGCAGGAAGGAAGGGGGGTATTATCTTTGGGGAGTGTCCTTTGCGCATCAGTGGCGGCTTCCAAGATAGTACTTCCCATTCCTTCCGACCCATCTACTTTCAAAATCTGTCCCTCCCAACCCCCTGCTTAAGCTGGCCAAATCCTCACCCAACCAAAAACTCTGAAGTTACCTCACTCCAGGATACATTAGACCTTCTTCTTGGGACTGATTGCAGTCCCAGCAGCACCCACTATTCTTTCAAAATTAATTCAGGGGATGTGGCTGTCGCTGGCTGGGCAACATTTGTTGCCCATCCCTAATTGCCCTTGAACTTAGGGCCTGCCTAGGCCATTTCAGAGTCAATCACATTGCTATGGATCTGGAATCACACGTAAGCCTGACCAGTGTTATGACAATGGAGAAAAACCCTGGAATTATACAAGGAAATATTGCACTTTTAAAAAAGAGCAGAGTTGTATATTTTTAAAAATGGATCAAACACTAAAGGTAGTTGACCATGTGCAACTAGACACTGACAAGAATGGCTGCAGGGGTTTTTTCCAAGGAATAATGGGCACCTCACTGTACCTTCAGATAAGGTACTTGTAAAACCATCCAAAGACTGATTACCATCTCTGGGAAGGACAAAGGGACAAAATGACTCTGGGTATAAAGGCCTAGATGGCCTCCATTCTAGGAATACACAAATGGGGTTAAAAGTCTGCTTATTACCAGCCTGTGCTGTCTGTCTGAGAAAAGCAGCTTAAAGCTTGCCACACTGAAAAGAATTCAATAACCGAGGCAGGGCCCCTGCATAGTAACCATCTTTTGCAGGAACATCTAATACTCTCTCTGTGGAAGTCACAGCTGGAAAAGAACTGAAATCTCTACCAAACTGCAAGACACTTGAACCGAAGAATCAACTGTTCACCAGCAGAAGCCAACAATAGGAAAACAATTGCAACGGCCGTAATGAGTCATTGTCTACTCCTTACAACTAGAGGACTGTTCCACATACTTTTTAAAAATAAATTCAGAGTACTCAATTATTTTTTTTCCAATTAAGGGGCAATTTAGCATGGCCAATCCACCTAACCTGCACATCTTTGGGTTGTGGGGGCAAAACGCACGCAGACACGGGGAGAATGTGCAAATTCCACACGGACAGTGACCAGGGCCAGGATTCGAACCCGGGTCCTCAGCGCCGCAGTCCTAGTGCTAACCACTGCTCCAGCTGCTGATCCGACCATGGAATGGATGCAGGGAGGTGCGCACATGCGTAGTGGAACCGGCATGAACCCGCGCATGCGCACTCCCACCGGCGCGATTCCCTGTCTCCCTTGACCATGTCGGCCCTGACCCAACATGGCACAGGATTACAGGCAACGGCGTGGAAGAAAGGAGGCCAGGAGACAGAGAGGCTGGCCCGCCGATCGGTGGGTCCCAATCGCAGGCCAGGCCACATCGGAGGGCCCCCCCTGGGGTCAGACCCCGCCCCCTCACCCCCCTCCACAGGATGCCACCCTACCCTTCAACGCTGAGTTCCCGCCGGCTGAGAGCAAGTGTTGATGGCGCCGGCGGGACTCGGCGTTTCCACGACGGCCGCTTGGCCGATCCCATCCCGGCCACATAGAGCAGCCCACAACCGGCGCCGCGCCCAACACGCTGGTGCCAGTGCCATTGATTCTCCGCGGAGAATCACGTGCCAGTGTCAGGGCAGCGTGGCGTGATTCGGGGCGGCGTGGGGCGATTCGGGGCGGCGTGGGGCGATTCGGGGCGGCGTGGCGTGATTCGGGGCGGCGTGGGGCGATTCGGGGCGGCGTGGGGCGATTCGCACCGGTCGCGGGGATTCTCCGACCTGGCCCTGGGCTGAGAGAATCCCGCCCAGGGAGTCATCCATCCTCACCCAGGCTTGCAACCTTTTGGGAGCATCCCAGCAAGACGCTGACAAAACACTGGGTCTTGCGCTGATCGATAACCTTTTGGGACCCCACCTGGGGCTGTTGATAACACCAGGTAAGAATGGCAGATTTCCATCCCTCAAAGACATTCGCGAACCAGATGCGTCTTTACAAATATCTGGGATGGGATTCTCTCAGCCCGTGCTGGTTCGGAGAATCACCTGGCCGGGCGCGATTCGCACGTCGCCGCCCCAACACCGGTCCGCCGATTCTCCAGTCCGGCGCGGTACTGGTCAAGGGCCACTCTACGCGGCGCTCCCGGCGATTCTCCACCCGGGATGTGCGGAGAGTAAAAAAGGCCCGAGTTCCGCCAGCGCCATTCACACGTGGCCTTACCTAGCGGGTGATGGCCTGTTTGGGGGGAGGGGGGGGGGGTCCGATCACCGTGGCTTGGCCCGCGATCGGGGCCTACCGAACAGCGGGCCGGCAACTTCCAGTGGGGGCTTCTTTTACTCCGCGCCGGCCCCTGTAGCCCTACACCATGTTGTGTCGGGGCCGGCACAGAGAAGGAAGTTACCGCGCATGCGCGAGTTCGCACCGGTCGCAGTGCGCATTCGCACCGGTCACAGCGAGCATGCACAGACCCACGGTGCACATTTGACACCGGTATCGGCAGCTGGAGCGGCGTGAGTCACTCCAGTGCTGTGCCGGCCCCCTGTCGGGCAGAGGATCGTTACACTAAGCGGCCCGATGATGCCGTTATTAAACTCTCCGGTTTTTACGACTGCATCAACACTCTGCTGTCAGAGGGGAGAATCCCGCCCCCGATTTCATGATCATCATTAGAAATGAAATGAAATGAAAATCGCTTATTGTCATGAGTAGGCTTCAATGAAGTTACTGTGAAAAGCCCCTAGTCGCCACATTCCGGCGCCTGTCCGGGGAGGCTGGTACGGGAATCGAACCGTGCTGCTGGCCTGCTTGGTCTGCTTTAAAAGCCAGCGATTTAGCCCAGTGAGCTAAACCAGCCCCAGTTCCGTCTTAGTTCCAGATTTTTATTGAATTCCAATTTCACCATCTGCCCGTCCCCAGGAGCATTTCCTGAGTCTCTGAACTACTAGTCCAGTGATAATAACACTAAACCACCACCTCCCCTCTTGGAGCTACATGGTGTTTCATGTTTAAGGAAAGCAGAGCTTCCAGTGTCTTCTCAGTGAGAGGCCTTTATTGAACTGATCTCAAGTTAGCAGCCCCTAGATACACTGCCACATGGTACACATGGTACAATCACATGACTGTGGCAAGCCAGGTATGACCATAGAACCTCCTACAGTGAAGGAGGCCGTTTGGCCATCGAGTCTGCACCGAACCTCCAAAAGAGCATCCGACCGAGGCCCACTTCCCCGCTCTATCCCCGTAACTCAGTTAACCAGCACATCTGTGGACCCTAAGGAGAAATTTTGCATGGCCAATCAACCTACCCTGCGCATCTTTGGATTGTGGGAGGAAACCAGAGGACACAGAGGAAATCCACGCAGACAGAGGAGAATGTGCAAACTGCACACAGTTACCCAAGGTCCGAATCAAACCCGGGTCTCTAGCACTGTGAGACACGGTGCCACTCCAAGAAATACAAACTCAAACATCCCCCTTTTGATACTGAACAGAGACAAATTTGAATGCACAATCAAGTGTAACTGTGAGTGACCCAAATGACACCCACTAGTCAGTCTCTGCTGTGTTAATGATTTCCAGAACAAGTGCGTGTCTATTCATCATATTTTTGTCTACATATTGGGTGCAATTCAGTGACTCTGTAGCGCAGGGCGCACATCCGCGTGCAATGGGTGAATTGCGCAAGAGCCCTAAATCGGAATCCACACTGGGCACTGGGCTTATCACGAGTCACCGGACTCGTTCCGCCCGGTGAGATCTGGATATTTAAATGATCCAATAACCCGGACGTCAAATTCATCCGGAGCCTGTGAGTCAATGGCTGTGCCTTCAAAATCTCGCCATGGTGATGTTTGATACTGGTTTACAAATGTGAACATTTGGCAGCACCTCAGGGGGTCTGTCATGCCATGAGAGACCCCGGGTGGTCAGTGACAGGGCAGGGTAGTACCCTGGCTTTCCCCAGGCATCTTGGTCAATGGGACCAACACAGTAAAGCAACATCATTAAGAAGTGATCAAGGCACTGACATATATTCCACAGAGAAACTGACTTTAAAATGGTTGGGATAGAATCAAATACACGGATACCTGGCGAAATGAGCACCTTGGAACGTTACGAGCAAATTAATATATGGTGTTGTCGAGTCATGTTATCGTTAAGGTTTATATGTGTCGCTGCTTGTTTTTTCATAGAATTTAGAGTGCAGAAGGAGGCCATTCGGCCCATCGAGTCTGCACCGGCTCTTGGAAAGAGCACCCTACCCAAGGTCAACACCTCCACCCTATCCCCATAACCCAGTAACCCCACCCAACACACAGGGCAATTTTGGACACTAAAGGCAATTCATCATGGCCAATCCACCTAACCTGCACATCTTTGGACTGTGGGAGGAAACCGGAGCACCCGGAGGAAACCCACGCACACATGGGGAGGATGTGCAGACTTCGCACAGACAGTGACCCAAGCTGAAATCGAACCTGGGAACCTGGAGCTGTGAAGCAATTGTGCTAACCACTATGCTACCGGGAATGATATTTGTGTGTCTGTGCAAGCGTTCATGATTTCTGTCGAAAACTGTGATCTTTGAGATCCTTGTTCAAGTGACTTCAGTCAAAACAGTTGACGAAACCTGGAATCATGTTTTTCTGGCCAGAGGCATAATTCCGAGATAGTTTTGGTCAACATGTGGGAATATTAATTCGGATACAAATTCACATATGTAAGAGTGCGATAATTTTAATTTCACAGGATTAATTGGAGTTTGAAATATCTAAAATGATTATAGCCAATTCTGCGTTCGATTGGAGCTAAAACATCTTGCCGGTTTCAAAAAATAATTATTCCCAACACAACTAATACAAGAAGAGAGACTCAAAAATTATGAGATTGGAGTGTAAAGTAGCGATTTTTAAAGAAAACAGGTCCAACAAAGAGAGGTGACGTAATGATGTCCAGTTAAAAACTTTCACTCCATCCCCTTTTTCAAACAAGCAAAGAATTAACAGCTGAAGATATATTTATATTTTTAAACAAGTGTTGGAAATTACAAATTTTAAGTTTGAATTGTCAGATCTGGACCAATTAATTAACCCATTTTGCCCCAAGCAGAATGGATCTTTTGTGTTTTATTTTACAGGTAATTGCAAGTGGAACAAGATTTGCAATTTAGCTGGTGTCCATGGATATGTGGACAAAGCCTCTTTTGAAAAAGAGATGAATTGGACACTAATAAAAATTTGAAAGCCTACAACACTGGTTTGAATTGGGGCAATTCAGGGATGTAGACAGACATTGTAATGTAGCAAGACACGTTACAAAAGATGTAATTTAAGACAAAGAACAAACAATCACAATGCTACTGCCTGGAATCAAATGGAAATGTTTGATTTCTGTTTTAAACAGGAGGATACTTTATTGGACTACAAGATTTCTCCAGGGTTGGAATAGGATTAAGTAATTGAGGGGAGACAATTGAGACAGGAAATCAAACCAGGAAATGGGAATTAGGATATTGGGTGAAATTCAATGGAATATTTCAATCTGGCACTAATATGAAGGGGACAATCCAGAGGAGGCTAGTAAATTGATAAAATTTCTCTTGGCAATGCTTGTGTCCTTGTCTATGCTTTTATTTAAGAGAACAAAGTCTGATACTCTGGTCACCACCCAACGCATCGAGACCATACGTGCAAAGATAAGTAACAATTTTGCGATCTTTTGATAAAATCATAAAAGGTTCAAGAATGTGTGGTCTGACATTGGGGGCACTGCATACGTGCGCAGATGAATTACGTGTGAAGTGACTAATAGGCAGGCCTGCCATTATGCATTGAAGAACAGGCCTTATGCATGCACACTACTTGACAAACAGCATGGCGAGAAATGGTCAATGAGGCCAATAGAGTCAAAAAGCATTATTAAGTGATCAAGGCACTGACACATATTCCATAGAGAAACCGACTTTAAAATGGTTGGGACAGAATCAAATACACTGATACCTGTCAAAATGAGCACAATTGAAGTGACAGGGTAAACTATTTGGATATGAACACGTTAAGGGCCTGGTAGCAAGTAAACCTGTTGAGGAATATCCACAAGATGGATCGAGACAATTTGGAGAGCTGGAGAATATTTTAAGTCCATGCATGATGCTATTTTGAATGATATTGAGTGAGATGATCTGCAAGTGGGGAGTGTCAGAGAGAAAGGAATATTTATTCAGAAATCACATTCAAATGAACTAGATTATGGAATAAACTGGAATCAAAACCAAAAACAAAGAAGAATATTTTCTCTCTGCACAGATCACCCCACTCAAGGGCTAGAGAAAGAAAGTGACCAAGAATATTGTACGTTACAAGTTGAAATTATATTTATTTTAGTTAAACACATAATCTCTTTGTACTTATTTTTGCTATATATATATATATATATATCTTGACATTCTTTTACAGATACATTTGTTTGTCACAAATACAAGAGACCATGAAACAGCAGCACCTTTACAGGATACAAGAGGCTCTAACTATTAACTCTTTACCACTAACTTTTACTAATTCTAAATGCTTCTAACCCTATTTTGAGAAGCACCCATCCCTGTGTTGAAGATTGTTCTTAAACAAACGGACAACTGCGAATGCTCCCAAGTATCCTTGGGGTGGAATGTCAGGGATATGTTAATTCTCTCCACTGTGAGGATACCTGGCAGCCTTCCAGGGCCAGGATGTTGACAGGTGTTCAAACTCAGGCGTTCTCATTCCAAGCTGTGCTTGTTTAATACTATTTTATCCAATTATTTCCAACATCTTGCTGACTTCCCCAGCCACTTATCTCTCCTAGACCTGTTTATTTCACTGTATAACTAAAAGGCCCTTCTGCTTGTTCGCTGAACTTCATCTCGGACCTGAGTCACGACAGGTGCCTGGAGCCGAATCTCGAAGCTGCCGCTTCTGGTGTTGTATTCTTACCTTATACCATTCTTATATCATATTATTCTTATCAATAAAGTGGAGTAGACAAATTTCTGTCAGTGTTCTCTTAATTAAATTCTGTCCGAGTCATAAAGAAGCGTTGGAGTAATCCAAGATGGCTGCAGGAAAGGATGTTCTGAGACGTGGTACATCGGTTCGGTGAGACCATGCAGACGCTACGACAACGGTTGAACTGTGCAACAATCGCCAGAAAGGAGTGTTGCCTTCCAGTCGGTGATCACTTCAGCAGTCAAGGATCTTCAGGTAAACATTCTCCAAGGCGGCTTTCAAGACACACAACACAGAATCGCCAAACGGAAATGGTAGCCACGTTCCGCACATGTGAGGACGGCCTCAACCAGGGTCGCAGATTAATGTCACATTACATGCAACCTCACCATACTGCCCGGGTTTGCACAATTCTACTAACTAACCTGGCTTGAGACAATTCACACCTCAATTACCTGTGATTATCCCTCACTCCACTCCACCTGTAAAGACTCACACTCCAACCATTCTTCACGTTCCAATCTGTATTTGCCTTGCAATTGTGTCTCTCCTATATATATGGTTTGATTGTGAATCTCCAAGTGCTCCGGTTTCCTCCCACAAATCCCAAAAACGTGCTTCTTAGGTGAATTGGACATTCTGAATTCTCCCTCCGTGTACCCGAACAGGCGCCGGAATGTGGCGACTAGGGGATTTTCACAATAACTTCATTGCAGTGTTAATGTAAGCCTACTTGTGACACGAATAAAGATTTTCATCATCAAATATCCTTCCCCAGCTTAACTGGTTAGTGGTAAAACCCTTAATTGCCAAGTTTTAAAGTATTGGGCATCGGACCCCGCAGCAGCAACCACCCGAGTGCGCTGGTGGATCCAGGAGCCTTCATGCATCATTTGGGTATCCATGTGCCTTAGCAAATGAAGGACTCCACTGCTGTTGATGTGAAAGGAGGGAACAATCAGACAGGAGGCCATTGACGAATATGAGGGGGCATGGGCAATGCCCGTGGCCATTGAGGCAATGTGTGTTATGCCCAGCAGCTACTTGACATGGTACATGCTGCTAGAGATGGTGAATGGTTGTTATCCACCAGGACTACGAGGACAAGGGGCATTGGGACCAATTGCGAATCCTGAGATGGATAACCTGATTGTCTCTCTCTCTCCTTCTCCCATTCCTCCCAGATGATAAATAAATTTTGAGATAGAGCCAGTCGAGCTGGCAATTATCCTTGTAAATGCAGTGGAGATCGACAAATGTCGCCAACTGCGCCAACACCAATCCAGGCTGGAGCCTGCACCAGAGCAACAGGGCCTACTGGTCAGGATCCGGTTCCGGTAGCCCATCAGGCTGAGGAGAGGGCCCGAAATCAACACTGTAGGCGATTGGCTGTACAGGACTCGCATGCCCTACAATGAGCTGTCAGAGACCATTCAGACTTACCAAGGGGACAGTATGGCACTCGCGGACCTGGCACCATGTGGAGGAGGAAAACACTTGCTCCCGATGGTTGTGAAGGTCACAGCAACCTTCAACTTTTCACCACACGGTCATTCCAAGGCTCGAGCCACAACTTGTGAGGTATTTCTCAATCATCAGTCCACAAGTGCATCTGAGAGGTCCCTATGGCTCCGTATGTCTGGGCATCCAATTACATCCACTTCGAGCTAGACCAGGCCCACCAAGATGCTCGGGTTTCAGGACTTATAAGACATAGGAGCAGAATTAGGCCACTTGGCCCATGGAGTCTGCTCCGCCATTCAATCATGGCTGATATTTTCTCATCCCCATTCTCCTGCCTTCTCCCCATAACCCCTGATCCCCTTATTAATCTAGAACCTATCTATCTCTGTCTTAAAGACACTCGTGAATTGGCCTCCACAGCCTTCGCGGCAAAGTGTTCTACAGATTCACCACCCTCTGGCTGAAAGAATGTCTCCTCATCTCTGTTTTAAAGGATCGTCCCTTTAATCTGAGATGGTGTCTGTGATCCTAGTTTTTCCTACAAGTGGAAACGTCCTCTCCACGTCCACTCTATCCAGGCCTCGCAATATCTTGTAGGTTTCAATAAGATCCCCTCTTATCCTTCTAAACTCCAACGAGTACAGACCCAGAGTCCTCAAACGTTCCTCATACGACAAGTTCTTCATTCCAGGGATCATTCTTGTAAACCTCCTCTGAACCCTTTCCAAGGCCAGCACATCCTTCCTTAGATATGGGGCCCAAAACTGCTCATAATACTCCAAATGGGGTCTGACCAGAGCCTTATACAGCCTCAGAAGTACATCCCTGGTTGCCATTGCCAGAATGTCTCAGGTCTAGGGGGGGAGGGGGGGGGGTGGGCAATCAATGGCACGCATGTGGTCTTATGAGTACTGTGGCATCAGTGTATGCCCTTCATCATGCAAAAGGGGTTCCACTCCCTGAATGGCCAAATAGTGTGACCACCACCTCACATGTGTGCATGCTATCCCGGAAGCATGCATGCTAGCTGTATACTGGGGCACTTGAGAAATGCCTGGGGTCTTCAAGGACCACCCCAGGCTGATGGGTTAGCCTGTACGGTCAAGGGATAACCACTAAGCTCATGGCTGATGACACTGGTGTGAAGGCACAAGGCCGAGGTGGAGTCTCCTTAAAATGAGGCCTCAGCTACCACCCGTATTGTAGTAGTCTGCAGTGCCCTCCACAACATTGCGCTGCAAAAGGCAACATTCTGGAGGAGGAAGGAACATGCGGCTTCCTCTGAGGAAGTGAATGAAGAGGAAGTAGAAGATGAGCCTGAGGAAGACCTGGAGGATGGAGGACAGGAGCTGGCAAGGATCCAACAG
Source organism: Scyliorhinus canicula (assembly GCF_902713615.1). Classification (NCBI taxonomy): domain Eukaryota; kingdom Metazoa; phylum Chordata; class Chondrichthyes; order Carcharhiniformes; family Scyliorhinidae; genus Scyliorhinus; species Scyliorhinus canicula. The sequence continues at coordinate 126,690,494 of NC_052148.1, read as the reverse complement.
GCCAGGAGGAACACGGAGGTCCTCATAGCTTCCAGATTCACCAATTAGGGCTTGGTGTCCGACAGTTCAACAATTTGAGCAAAAGCTTCAACCCTCCTCTCTCAGAACGCTTTCCCCCGTACCCAAGACCCATGCTCCTTCCTCAAAGGTCTCTTTGACCTCACAACAGACAGTTTGCACATTCAGCGTCAGAGATCAAAGTCTCTATTTGGAGTACTTGATAAAGGATAGATTACCTCATTGAATAAATCAGTGCCTAATACGAAATCTGCATTAAATATGTGAGTTTACCATTAACCAGGGAGTTTAATAACGCAGTGGCAATGGACTTGACAGTCTGGAATAAGGATTTGGGTTATTTATATACTAAACTTCAAAGATATGGCAGCCAGATTTAGCTCATCAACTGTGATACACAGTAAAGACGAAAAGGCCGCTTGTTATGTGAGAGTACCTTTAAGAAATAGATGTTTAAGCAATGTACCTTTAAGAAATGGAGCAGCTCATATTACTGAAGTGGTGTCAGAGGGTGGGGGTAGCTGAGTTGAGCTCACTTCTGCTTTTTGGGAGTTTTTAGTTTCAGCTTTGAGGAAAAGAGCTTGGGTGTGTCTGTGTTTGCAGTGAGCTGGATCTGCTGTGATCTCTGCCATAAAAGACTATCTCTGAATCATTTGGGTGATTTAAACTCATAATAGTAATGTCTTTAACCTGATGTGTTTCTGTTTAAGGGTGTTGAGTCTTTTGGAGGTTTGAAGGAACATTTTGAGGGATTATTTAGTGTTGTGTTATTTTTGGGGTTATCTTTGAAGTAAGGGGTGGTAAGTGATCCAATGTTTATTTAAAAAGGTTAAGTTGAATTCATGGAATAAACAGTGTTTTGTGTTTAAAAACCCACGTGTCCATAATTGCAATACCACACCGTGTGTTTCTAAAGCAACAATACATTAAAGGGGGAGGTTGGTTGAACTCCATGATACATTTTGGGGTTCTGAAAACGCCGCTCCCATAACACGTTATTGACAAGGCCCTGGAAAAAAGGAATGGAACAGGATTAGGAATGCCAATGAAGTTTCTAATGAAATGAAATGAAATGAAAATCGCTTATTGTCACGAGTAGGCTTCAAATGAAGTTACTGTGAAAAGCCCCTAGTCACCACATTCCGGCGCCTGTTTGGGGAGGCTGTTACGGGAACAGGTAATGGTGGGGAATTTGGCAATGAGGAATTTCAAGAGATGTGCAAAAATGTAAATATTGGGGCCTGTGCAGCTGAGAGCTTGTTTAGTAATGGTCTCTGCGAAAGAAACCCTGCCGGAATAGATTACAGGTTACATAAAATATTGGCGGATCAACAAGATTGTAAATTGCAAATGGCATTGGTATGGGCAAGGACCTTTTGCAAATGGTTGGGTGGTACAGTCCATACCAATTGGTGTACGGAAAAAATCCAAAGTTGTCTTCTGTGCTGTCAGATGCTCCCCCTGCTCCAGAAGAGACTACCATTAGTTCTTCCCTTTTTGTGCTCATTTGAATGCCTTGCATGCAGGAGAAACGTTTTAATGAAAACTGAGATTTAGGAGAGAATTCGACGAACCCTACGGCAACGCAAAAGGCCATTGAGTGGTCAATTCTGGCAAGGAGATATAGAAGGCCAAAAGAGTGCAACGGGCCTGGCAAGGTCATAGGGAATAATGGGAAAGGAGGAATGGCAATCAGAGTAATCCAGACTCAAAACGTTGGCTTCCTTTTCTCTCTACAGATGCTGTCAGACCTGATGAGATTGTCCAATATTTTCTGTTTTTGTTATGGAAATCAAATTGTTGGGTACGAACTATACATTCACAGGTCCTGAATGGCACATAGAAAGTAGGCAGCATATACCAATGCCACACAGTGCTGATTTAGGGGTGAAATTATGGAACACTGAGAAGCAGACTGCTTGGTCCTGAATGGTGCCTGTTATAAGCAGCACGGGTATCCTGGGTGTTATGGGCCAGGGTTTAGAGAACCCAAAGTGTATCATGGAGTTCACTTGACCCACAATTTTTACTAGATTGTGGTATGGGGAGCACACGGCCCACTCTACAGGTGTGGTACAGCAGAAATGGAAAAGTATTTTTTAAAGCAAAACAATATTTATTCTATGAACTCAAGTTGACCTTTTTAAAACATAGTGAACATCTTAGCAGTCATTAATTCAAATACAACCCCCAAAGAATACAACACTAAGTAATCCTTAAGCTGTCCTTTTAACATCCGTAAAACTTAAAGAAAAACTTTTAAACTGAAGCACATCAGGTCAAAGTCACTACTGAGGGCAGTAATTAGTTTTAAATCACCAAAGGATCGATTTACAGTCTTTAGATCACAGAGATTCTGGCTGTGATTGCAGCTATCCAGCTCTGAAAACGAAACTAAAACACACCCTGCAGCAAACAGCCTAAAATGAAAGTAAAAAGCTGACAGACAGCCCAGCTCCACCCACACTCTGACATCACTGATAAACACCCATTTCTTACAGGTACATTTCTTAAACACCCATTTCTTAAAGATACTCTCACATGACATGGGGCAGGGATGATCCACTGCCCAATGAAGCTTGCAGACTTCATGTGCCTTTGTATAAACAGAGTCTGCCAGTCAGGCATCGACTAGAGAAGACCCAGGAGGGAACTACTGGAGCCGTATATACGAGTAAGTTTTGTTTATCTCTATAACTCAGTGTGGACTCCTTTTGTTTCCCCTTACAAATGTGTCAAGCTTGTTAAATGCAATTTTAACTGTACACTATACACGGGCAGTTGGGAAGCAAATAAGTATTCCATCACAATCCTGAGAAAAATCTCACATTTTCGAGTTTGCAGGCAGAGTTGGGGTGGGGGAGGCAAAATTCCTTGTTTGGTCTTCCCACCAGGCTCCCACCCACTCCAAACCCTTTGTAATTTTACAGTGGGATAGATGATGTTGGTCCACCCTTTCCCAAATTGAGGCCTTTAAGTAGCCAATTAATGATCTCCACTAACAGCCAGCTTTTAACAATCTGATGCTCCCCCCCCCCACCTGCCACCCAAGGTCTGTCCCCTGCAGATGATCCCACGCATCCTGGCCTCTCCAACCAACACTCCCACCCACCACCTCTGTCCAAGCTCCCAGTCCTCGCCTCTGTACCCTGCGCTATTTGATGCTGTGGGACTTTGACTCTGTAGTCCCAATTTGTCCACTGCAGCTTCTAGCGCTGCTGGGAAGCGGCAGTCGCTGAGGTGGAAGTCCCATCTCTCGTCACTTGATACTCCTTGGAGAGTTAACTGGACTGAAGAGTTTGTCGTATGAGGAACGGTTGAGGACTCCGAGTCTGTACTCGTTGGAGTTTAGAAGGTTGAAGGGGGATCTTATTGAAACTTACAGGGTACTGCGAGGCCTGGATAGAGTGGACGTTCCACTTGTCGGAAAAAATATAAGCAGATGAAACAATCTCAGACTAAAGGAACGATCCTTTAAAACAGAGATGAGGAGGAATTTCTTCAGCCAAAGGGTGGTGAATCTGTGGAACTCTTTGCCGCAGAAGTCTGCGGAGGCCAAATCACTGAGTGCCTTTAAGACAGAGATAAATAGGTTCAGGATTAATAAGGGAATCAGGGGTTATGGGGAGAAGGCAGGAGAATGGGGGTGAGAAAAATATCCGCCATGATAGAATGGCTGAGCAGACTCGATGGGCCAAGTGGCCTAATTCTGCTCCTATATCTTATGTTCTAACTGGCTGAGTGGAAGCCAGTATCAGCAAGGACATGCTTCCTGCTGACTCTTTGGAAGGTGGGAAAGTAAATCCCGGCATCCTAAAAATCGTAGTTCACTGAGCTTTTGTCTTGTAGGTGGTGGAGAGACTCAGAAGAGTCACTATGTAAGTCAATTATCATAGTGTACGCAGCCATGTCTAGCCTTTGTCGGTATTTGTATGGCTAGTCAGGTAAAAATTCTGGTCAATGGTCATTTTGGGCTTTATGGAGGAAAATTAATTAAAGGTAAAGATTTTTTTTGTTAGAGACAGGTTATTATCCAGAATGTATAGTTAGTCCCACTTCTCAGCCTAATCCTGGGTGTTCTTCAATTCCCTACATCCATTGACATGAACTCATTCATCACCATTTAATATGGATAAGTGTGAACAGATACATTGGGATATATGGATAAGTGTGAACAGATACATTGGGATGAAGAATATATAGAGGCAGTATAATCTTTAATAGCACTATTATCAGGGTTTGCAACGGCAAGTGAGCCCTGAAGTACACAATCACAAGTTGAGAAGGCAGTTAAGAAAGCACACAGGACACTTGGCTTTGTATATGTGGCACCTTAATACAGAACAGGAAGTCATGCTAAATCTCGCAAATTACTGGTTAGGCCTCAGCTAAAGCATTGCATACAACTCCAGGCACTGCACTTTAATCATGATGTCAATGCCTTGGAAAGGGTATATAGGAAGTTTACTGGGATAATACAAGGGTGAGAGATTTCAGTTATGTGGAAATTTTGGAGAGAATCTGGGATTGTTCTCCTTAGAGCATTTAAAAATTATATGGAGTTTTGGAAAAGCAAATAGGAAGAGAATGTCAGTAGTTTGCTAATCAAAGATCACAGATTTAACTATTTGGCAAAAATTTTGGAAATGTACAGAATGTTTTTCACAAAGTGTTGCTAAGATTTGGAAGCAACTGCAAGACAGTGATGGAAGCATATTCAGTAGGAATTATTAAAGGGAAGCAAAAGTACAAAAAGTTGAAGGGCCAAGTAAATTACCTATTTTCACCTACTCCCGAGGTCGACCAGATGCCAGCCTTCAACCAAATCAATTCACGACATTATGGCAGGAAACAGCTAAGCATATTGAATACATCAAGGCTATGGGCCTCAACAAATTCTTGGTTGTAGTGCTAAGGAAATGTGCTCCAGAATTGGTCACACCCCCTAGCCAAGCTGTTCCAATAAAGCTACAACATTGGCATCCACCCCATGTGGAAAATTGCCCAGGCATCACCTGCCCACAAAATTTAGGACAAATCCAATGTGACCATCAGTCTACTCTCAAACATCAGCAAAGTGATGGGAGTTTTTGCCGTCAGTGCTATCAAGGAGCACGTATGCACCAATAACCTGCTCAGCGACGCTCCATTTGCTTCTGCCAGGACGACGCAGCTCCAAATCTATTACAGCTTTTACCAAACATGAAAAAAGGAGCAGAATTTCAGAAGGTGAAAATGACTGCCCATAACATCAAGATAACATTTGGCCAAATATGCCAACAAGGAGCCCTAGTAAAATTAGAAGTCAATGAGAAACAAAGGGAAAAGTTTCTATTGGTTGGAATGATACCTGGCAAAACAGGGGGTGACTATGACTGTTGAAGATCAACCAACCCAGCACAGGTCATCAGTGCAATTCCTTCGGGTTGTGTCCTACATCCAACAATCTTTAGTTGATTCATCAATGACCTTCCTACCATATAGAGTGAAAGGTCAGGGTATTTGCTAATAATTGCATATTCATAGAATCCCTACAGTGCAGGAGGTCATTCGGCCCATCGAGTCTGCATCAACTCTCCAAAAGAGTATCCAACCGAGGCCCACTCCCCATGACCCCACCTAATCGTTGGTCATTAAGGGCAATTTAGCATGGCCAATCCACCCAACTTGCACATCTTTGGATGTTCAGTTCGATCCACAGTTCTGTCAATAATGAAACAGTCCATACCTGCATGCAGCACGACCCAGACAACATGCAGACTCGGACTGATAAATAGTAAGTAACAACAATGCCAGGCAATAACCAACTCCAGCAAGAGTGAATCTAAAATTGCCCCCTATCTTGATGGCTGCTGGAGACAGCCAGCACAGAGCTCCCATTTGCTTGCCAAGTCCTTTATTAGGTGATAGCCTGAAGCCCTGTGCTTCCTGTGCACCATTAGCAAAATTGAAAAAGCACCACAGAACCATCGCGACAAAGAACAAAGTCTGCCCTCCATGTCAACTGCCTTTAGTAAAATACAAAAACCAACTGAACTTCCATTCTGATTAATTCTGTTCCAATTATTCACCCCCACCCCTGCCTCAAATCCAATTCCAGAAAGGCCCTGTAAAATTGCAGTCTATGTTAATCTTGGTAAGAAGCTCCTTCCAGTGCTCCGAAAGCTAATGTTTGAAACAAACATGTTGGACTTTAACCTGGTGTTGTTAGACTTCTTACTGTGCTTACCCCAGTCCAATGCCGGCATCTCCACATTATGTTAATCTTGGACATTGAGCAGAATAGCAACTTGTTTTAAGTAAAATTCAGTTGCTCTGAATAACCATAATATACAATCTGGCTTTGTAACAATAGATAGTAATTCCATCAGTTTATGTCTATCTATATTACTCAATTAATGAAAAAACAGGAAACAAATGCGGTTTCACCTTACTGCGACACCCTTTAGTGTGTCACAGCCATGCTGTTATGACATTATTGAACTCTATTTAAAAAAAAGCTGAACTAAAAGACTGAAATTCAAAATGGCGTCTGAAGACCATAAATTGTTCTTGTGGATTACAAAACATTGGGCGGGATTCTCCATTGGCTGACACCAAAATCGGGAATGGCGATTGGGCGGAGAATAGGTTGCCACGCCAAAATCGCAGCGGTAACCGATTTGACGCCAAGTTGCAATTCTCCATCATCTTGACAGCGGCGTCAATGCAGTCCGGAACGCACGTACAGTAAATACAGTTTGCTTTTAATTAGCGGGCCTGACCCAGTATTCTCCTGCACCTCCCCGATTCTCCATCTCCGATGGGCAGAGTTCCCGACAGCACAGCTCACTTGTGCTTTTAAAATCGTGAATCAGGTGTCGTGGTTACTGAGGGAGAGTGAGGGGGGTTAGGAAAGTGTCCAACATCACCATAGTTTGCTGACAGTTGTGTTGGAGGGGGGAGTTTCTGCCTGGGCCGGGGAGAGCAGCGGTGGCATGGCCAGTAGGTAAGCTGTGGGGTTGACAGGCACAGAACACCAGCACCGCAGCAGGAAAGACAGCCATGCAGCTGCATACAACGCTGACTGCCCATTATGAACTTAGGGCCACAGGTCTTATAGCTGGCCTCCAGGCTAACCCCCTAGGTGCCCTCTAGACCCAGCTGCCCCATCAGTGGGATGGGCATGCTCCAGCCCAACCAGTGCCATCTTTTTGGCTGGGATGGTGTGTGTGCGGGGATTGCGTTGTGTATAGGCGGCTGCAGCTTGTCAGCCTCTCAAATGTCAATCACGGACTCGGCTAATCTCGCACCGATTTTCATTGGAATCGATTGAGTTCCACGTGGCACCGTTGCTAGCCGCTCCACAGTTGGTCCAGGTTCGGCACCAATTTACCGGAAATGCAACACGGTGCTGTGTCGGGCGTGCTTAGCTAGTTGTTTCTCGGCACTGGCAGTGCTGAGAACGACCGTCCTATTAAATGGGAGTCTACTTCATTTCTGGGCCTTGGCGAAGTACACCTTGCTGAGCCCTCACTTAGTCCCATTTCCTGCACTAAAAAGTTCCACTCACCAGTGCAGGAAGAGATGATGCCCAGTTCTCTGAAACACCCACCACAGCCTCCGGACCCATCCCCCAATGCCCCAGCCTACCAATAAGGGAATCCTCAAACCCTCCCACGGCACCCCACCTAATAAGGGCAGGATACCCTCGGCCCAATTTCCTGCACGGGAAAGATGCCACCCTAGCACCCTGGTGGCACTGCCAGGGTGCCAGGCTGGCAGTGGCACAGTGCCCAAGTGGCATTGAGCCCAACCTCCCCAAGCTGGTACGCCTGCTCCACGTTGGTGGAGCCAGTGCTAAATGGCACTTGATCGGGGTCTCCAAACGCAGGCGTTAAATTCTGCGCCTCTGATAACTCTGCCGCAAACATACTCAAGTGAGCCTAACTGCACACTTGAATATACAAATCTAGATCCCGCCCATTGAGTGATCCAGATCTTCAGTCTGTACGCATTCAGGACCCTGACCTTCCCATTGCTTGCCATTTTACCACAAGACCCTGTTCGCATGCCCACGTGTCCTTGGCCTGCTATAATGTTCCAGTGAAGCTCAACGCAAACTGGAGGAACAACATCTCGAGCGCGATTGTCCGCTCCCCATGCCGGGTGGGAGAATCGCGGGAAGGCCGGGCAACTCATGACACGCCCCCCTGGCGCCCCCCGTGATTCTCCCACCCCCTCTCGGAAGAATCACTGCTTGCCGTTTTTCACGGCAACCGGCGATTCTCCGACCCGGATGGGCCGAGCGGCCTGCCGTTCCCGACTGGTTCACGATGGCAGCAACCACACCTGGTCGCTGCCGTCGTGAACATGGGCGCCAAATGCTCGTTTGAAGCTTGTGGGGTGCGGAAAGGGGAGTGAGCACCACCATGTCGACATAGAACATAGAACATAGAACAGTACAGCACAGAACAGGCCCTTCGGCCCTCGATGTTGTGCCGAGCAATGATCACCCTACTCAAACCCACGTATCCACCCTATACCCGTAACCCAACAAACCCCCCCTTAACCTTACTTTTTAGGACACTACGGGCAATTTAGCATGGCCAATCCACCTAACCCGCACATCTTTGGATTGTGGGAGGAAACCGGAGCACCCGGAGGAAACCCACGCACACACGGGGAGGACGTGCAGACTCCGCACAGACAGTGACCCAGCCGGGAATCGAACCTGGGACCCTGGAGCTTTGAAGCATTTATGCTAACCACCATGCTACCGTGCTGCCCACAAGTACATGACACAGTAGTTGGGAGAGTCAGTGGATTCAGCCCACCGTTTGGCCAGGACATTGGGGCCTACCTTGCCAAACAGTGGGCGGGATTTAACAAGGCCAAGAAGGTGCTCTTTGGGAGCAAGGTCTGGTTTGGGATGTTGTACCCGGCCTAACTTTGGGTGACTTTCAAGGGCAAAGGAACATTATTTTACAATGCCGGAGGAAGCGAATAACTTTGTCAAGGAGCAGGAGTTGGAGAGGGCTAATGGTGGGAACGTTTTGGTTTTGACTTTTATGTACAGGTTTTTGCACATGTTGGTCTTGCTTTTGTTTAGGTTGATGGGGGGGGGTGGGGGGGGGGGGGGGGGGGGGGGGGTTATAAATCCTGAATTTCTTTCGTCACATCCTATAAATGAATTTTTAAAAAAGGTGTCTACCAATATTGCCCTAAAATTACTAACCACGCCCTAAAGAAATCGAGAGGGGATGGGTGAGAGAAATGGGTGTTTGTAAATTATGTTAAAGAACACTGATGAGTCTGCAAGGTCAGTACGTATATTTTGTTCTTTGTTTGTATCCTTCACATAATATGGATACCATTGTGGATAGCACTTGGGGCGAAGGGGAGAAGGATATTGGGGGGGGGGGGGGGGAGTGGTGGTAAGGCAGGATCAGGTTATTGAGTTGGATGATCAGCTATGGTCATAATAAATGGTGGAAAGCCGAATGGATTCGAAGGACCGAATGGCCTCCTCCTGCTCATATTTTCTATGTTTCTATTCCAAAGTAGAAGAAGCTTGGGAGGAATGGAAGTCTATAGACAGGACGATCTTAATCTCTGCTGCTAAACGAGGTCTAGTGAAAATGCTGTTTTGTATGCTGGCCAGATTTAAACAGCAATTGTTATTGAAAAACAACTCACACCTTCATTGAAAGTAACTATCTTAGTAAGCAGCTGGAAAGGAAAGGATGAGGTTCAGTTGAATTTGGTGACATTTCTAGGTGTGAAGTTCTGCCGACACCAAGTAAATTAAAGAAAACTGGAGACTATCGGTCTACGAGAAACATAATTTAAAGTCAAAATCAAAGTCAAAATTATGAGCTGGGGACACAATTGGAGAATAAAACTATAGAAATGACAGAAATTAAAAGTAACATCTCTTGAAACAAAAGCATTTTTGAATATCACAAAGGAACTTTGAACATCACAAAGGACAATATAATCAGATCTGAGGACTGAGGCCATGCCCAAAATGAATACTTAGTCGTGTTAGAAGAATTCAGATTAAAGGTAACTTTTACAATCCAAGGGAAATAATAGTTACTTTACAATAAGGTCATAAAAACTTAATAACTGTTAGAAAGAGAATATAAACCCAGAGACCAGAGCAGGAACTACCAGGACCAGAACTCAGAGAGAGGAGAGAAGCAGAGAAGGAACAAGAGAAGCAAGCATATTCAGCTTAGTCAGCTCGGTCATGGGAACGATAAGACATAGTAGCCGAGCTAAAACAGCTAATACATCCAAGGAAGACTAGAATTTAAAGAGGAGGCAGAGCCAGCTTAGAGTCGGCTCAGAGATAGCCAGCAGAGCCAGCTCTCATAGCTCAGTACATGGGATCGACATGACACAGCAACCGAGCTCACCAGCGAATACATCTAAAGAAGACTAGACTTTAAAGAAGATTGATTGTCAAGGTAGGCCTGAAGGTCCCTTCAACCAACCAGCAGGATCCAGAAGCAAGATCTTTTTACCTTTCTGTAAAGAAAGTGATTGCAGCTTTTAAAAGAAAAAAATATAATGATAAAATAACTTAATTTAACCTGAAACAGTGGTTATTCCTAAGTCTATTTTACTTACTTAGCAATGCGGGACCCAGGATCGATGCTACTAAGTGGTAAGTAGATGAAATCGTCGGTGAAGGTATGGGTTATAACGGGGATAACTTGAAAATATAGTTTGACCTGAATAGCACCCACCGAAGCCTGCATCGGATTCAGGGAGTGAGAATCCCTGTTCACCATTTAGAATGTCGGCCCTTTTTGGTATAGGGGGAATTCTAAGAATAGTGGTGAGTTTTCAACAGCACCATGCACGGTTAAATGAATGAGGGGGTGCTATACATAACAGCCTGGCTTGAAAACAATGTCAATGGAAACCAGGATACGTAGAACAAATAGAGTAAGCTTCAACTGGACCTCTGGGACCTTTTGTGGTTAATTGGCAACAACAAAGAATTAACTATTGCACTATGTGCTGCTTAGTACCAATCTACTTAGCAGCAACAAATAAGTTTGAGGGCACCCTAACCTCCTGAGCTCAGTGAAATGAAAAACAAGGCACTTTCTGAGCAGATACTCATGAAATCAACAATCCTCTCCAACTGATCAAGAATTGGTTAAAAAGAGAATGCTCCATTATGATCAAAAAGCCTCTAACAATGGATGTATCAACTTATTCAGGAACCAGGTTTTCCAATAATGTCTGTTGGGAATCTTGCTGATCAGGAAGTTATATCACAAATTAATATATGTGCTGTGCACAATTTTCCAACCTTTTATGTCAACAGACTAAGATTGTGCAAAGCACACAGCTGAAAGTTCACCCATTTACAGATTAGGCTTCCTGACAGGAGGGCAAAGCTAAAACATGTGCTCTGACAACTCAGTTACGAGCAAAGGAGGATTTATTTGAGTGCAACTTTAATTTGTTTCAAATAAAGAACAATATGAAGGAATGAGAAGAGACTGACCTTCAAAATGAACGGTTGATGAAGGGTGGCGGTCACATGTATTTGAACATTGCTGGGCATCAAACATTGCTCAAAATAAAACTGCAGATCTTCTAGAATGTAATGAACCTTGCAAGTAACAATAATAGATCTGACCACCCACCATAACAAACTTTTGACATTTGATTTTACAAGCCTGGTTGAAGATGATTTCCTCAAACTCAGCAAGGTTTCAAACATCAATAAATAAAAACCTCTGGCTCACAGTTGACAGTTTAATAATCATATTATCAGCAAAAGTAAAGCAGCTGTGGATGCAAAATCTGGCCCCAACCTCCAGAAACTCCACTGTGACAGCGTGTACAGTAGTAAATGTTGGCAGTGCCTATTGCTAAGATTATTCAGAAAGCACTATTGTGAATTAGTCTTCAAATCAGGAGAATGGAAAAAATTAGTGCAAGATATTTCATGTACAGTAAAAGTTAAAGGTCCGTTAGCCTGGAAACAGATGTGGTGATTTGACAAGTGCAGAAACAAGGGGCCCATACTGATTCCAGAAGTGCAAATAGATCCATCAGCTCCTTTCTGTGGATCTTACATTTTGTTAGGTGGGCAGCGAGGTGACGGAGGGCACCGAACATTGCAATGTTTCCCAACGGTGTCTTGAATGAGAGGACCATCCCATAGTTAGACACCTATGTGCTAGTTAGACAGTTTATTGATTGAATGCACAAGAATGAATTTCTCCTGGTTTGCTACTGGAGCAGGTCACATAAAATGTTCTGTTTGAATGCACAATTCAAACAGAAAATTCAAAAAGTTGTAACATCTGACCTACTAGATCCAAACAGTCAATATACCATATGGTCTGTGCCATTAGACCTTACCTTGTGCCTAATTCTACTCAAAACTTGCCCCAAAGTCTAATAGGAATCTAACTGTCACTATCACAGGCTGTTGGGTAGCGACTGGAAGGAATTCTAAAACACAACAAACTGGATGGAATCACAATAAAAGATCCACAAAATGCCAGTAAAAATTTCAGACATTGCTTCGAAAACAGCCTATAAATTATTCAATCACTGTTACAATGGCTGTGTCATAAATTATTTCCTTGATCTATCCTTAGGGGGTCCTGTGATGGTTCATCAACCATTTAAATAGACAAGACAAAGAAAACCCTGGGAGGTAACCACTGTCTGAGCAGATTAAATTGAAAGGCTGCTATTGAAAGGCATCTTGGGGCGATGAAAAATTGGGAGTGCTCTCTCCTTTAGGAAATCTCTGAAAGCTAAACCAATCCTTAATAAAAACAATTCAAAAGGACATTCATCTAGATACCTGAGGATTAGAAAGAGCCAAGAGTTCCCCGCCTTCGAATTACTAAATGCACATGCCATCAGCTTTGAGAGATTTTGTTTTGGTTGTTATGTAGATGAATATGCAGTGCTCCTCCTAGGAATTGGATCACAACACACAGTTTTGGAGGGTGGATTGGGCTATCCAAGTATCCAAAATCACATGGTAGTTGTCATAATATTATGCATGAAGAATAGCCGAGGCAGGATTTCTCCGGTCGTTGCAATTCACTTTTCCCACTGGCAGTGCATTAACGCCAGCAGGGTTCACAGCGGCAAGGGATGGTTACAATGGGAAGTACCATTGATAGGCGGCAGGAATTTAGAATCCCACTGCCAGCAAACGGCACACCGCCGAGAAACATGTGGGACCGGAAAATCTTGCCTCGTGTCCGAGGCCCAGCCATCTTCAGCAGCTTTATCAATAGCCTGTCGTCCAACATCAGGTCAGAGTGGGATCTTCACTGACAATTCCACAATGTTCAGTACCTCCTCAGATATGGAAGCTGTTTGTACCCGAATACAGCAAGACCTGTACAACATTTAGGGTGATAAATGTCAAGTAACATTTGTGCCAAACAGATACCAGGCAATGACCATCTGCAACAAGAGGCAATCTAACCATGTCCCCTTATCATTCAATGGCAGTACCACCATAAATATTCTGAGGGTTATTTTTGATCAGAAACTTAACTGGACTAGCCAGTAGACTACAGTGGCTACAAGAGCAGGTCAGAGGCTGGGAATTCTGTTGCAATTGGTTTACCTCCTAACTCCTCCAAGCCTGTTCACCACCTACAAGGCACAAGTCAAGAGTCTGATGGAACACTCTCCATTTGGTTGGATGAGTGCAGTTACAACAAAAAAGGTTCAATACCATCCAAGACAACACAGCTTGCTTGATTGGCACAGCATCCACCATCTTAAACATGCACTTCCTACACCACCAGTGAACAGTCACAGCTGTTTATACTATTTACAAGATGCACTGCAGCAACTTCCCAAGGTTCCTTTAACAGCACCTTCCAAACACAAAAATGTGTATCAAATGCTTGAGAGCACTACCACCTGTAAGTTCCCCTCCAAGTCATACCATCCTGACTTGGAACTATGTCACTGCTTCTTCACTGTCACATAGAATCATAGAATTCCTAAGTGCAGAAGGAGGCCTTTCGGCACAATGAGTCTGCACTGACCCTCCGAAGGAGCACCCCCTAGACCACTCCCCCGCACATTCCCCTAAACCCACCTAACCTTTTGGACATCAAGGGTCAATTTACCATGGCCAAACCACCTAAACTGCACATCTTTGGACTGTGGGAGGAAACCGAAGCACTGAGAGGAAACCCACGCACCAATGGGGTGAATATGCAAACTCCAAATAGTCACCCAATGCTTAAATTGAACCTGGGTCCCTGGCACTTGCAGGTGGCAGTGTTAACTACTGTGTCAACATGTCGCCCTGGCATATCCTTCCTAACATCTTTGTGGTGTGGATGTATCTACTACACCAGGTGGTCTGCTGCAGATCAAGACGTCTGTTCACCACCAGCTTCGAGAGAATTAGCAATGGGCAATAAATGCCAGCCTTGATATGCCAAGTGTGAATAGAAAAATAGATCCAACTCAGTGGTAGATTAAATAAGCACTTCTGTACCTAGAAGATCATTAATTCTTTTGGATAATGGGAAACCTATGGATGCGGTATATCTTGACTTCCAGAAGGCGTGTGTCAAGGTGCCGCATAAAAGATTGATCCAGAAGGTGAGATTCCAGGGGGCTGGATGAAGAATACTAGATTTCATTGAGGATTGGCTGACTGACTGAAAGCAGAGATCAGGTTAAATGGGTCCTTCTCTGGCTGGCGAACTATAACTAGTTATAACTATAACTAGTGGGGTGCCGGAGGGTTCAGTCCTTGGACCTCAATTGTTTACAATGTATATAAATTATCTGCAAGCAGGGACAGAGTATAACATAGCAAAATTTGCAGAGGATACTAAAATAGGTGGGAAAGCAGGCAGTGAAGAGGAAATTTTCCAGACGGATCAAGATAAGCTAGGAGATTGGGCCAAAATTTGGCAAACAGAATTCAATGTGGATAAGCATGAGGTTATACATTTTGGCCGTCAGAAGAGTCAGGAAAATGATCTAAATGGAAAGCAGATTCAAAATGGGATTGGGCAAAGGGATCTGGGTGTCTTTGTTCATGTATTGCAGAAAGTCTGTATGCAGGTACTAAATGTCATAAGAAAGGAAAATGGAATGCAAAAGGACTGGAGTATAAAATAAGAGGAGTATTGTTGCAATTGTGTCAGCTGTTGGTGAGACCACATCTGGAGTATTGTATCCAGTATTGTTTTCCTTATTTGAGGAAGGATGTGATGGCATTGGTTCAGTTCAGAGAAGGTTCACCAAATTGATTCTGTGGATGAAGGGGTTGATATACGAGGAGCGATTAAACAGTTTGGGCTTATACTCATTGGAATTTAGAAAAAAAGAGGGGATCTGATCGAGGTATATAAAATATTAAGAGGGATTGAAAAAGTAAACGAGCCTTGTGAGGCAATCTAGAACAAGAGGTCATTGAAATAAGTTGAGAGGCGGTAGATTTAAAACTGAGATGAGGAGGAACTACTTCTCGCAGAGGGTGGTGAATTCATGCAACTCGCTGCCCCATAATGTGGTGGAGTCGGAATCATTAAATGGTTTCAAGAGGGAGATCGATATATTTCTGATTTTAAAAATGGGTTAAAGGGACATGGGGATCAGGTAGGAAGGTGGCTTGGAGACCAGGAATAGGTCAGCCATGATCCGATTGAATGGCGGAGCAGGTTGGAAGGGCTGAATTGCCTAATTCTGCTCCTAATTCCTATGTTCCTATGTTCTCAGTACAAATTATCAACAGGCAAGTTATAACTTGAAGAGATGGCTGAGGACATTGGCAGGGTCTAGGAAGGAGATAAGATACCCTTTTTCCTAAGATTTTATGCTAAAGAAGTGTAGCAAAGAATGTTACCATCTTTGTGTGTGAGTGGCATCATCCTCTGAAGTCTAATTTTGGCAAAAAGAGGTAACCAGTGTCAAGTTGGCACTTCCATGGTGTCAAGGGGTGGGGCGCCATGAAAGAAGGTGATGGGGTGGGAAGCATAACAGAGTCTTGCTCTTCTTGGGAGTGGCGGCTGCTGGTGACAAGGATTGTTGGGGGAGGGGGCCTGCTGTTGGCTAGAAGCGGCTGGGGTTGAAGGGGAGACCCTTGGGAGAGCCTTGGTGCCAGCAATCGTTGGAGGGGGGTGTACTTTCACTTTGAGATTGGGACGCCCTTTCGCTGTGAGGTCTGGCTTGCCAATGTCTTTTATCCCACACATCGTTTTCTTGGAAGGTTTCAGCGTAGGCTGCAAACAAATAACTGCATGTGGAAGAATTGTGATGTAAATCACATCGGAACAGCCAGTGGGATTTGCACTGGATTTCCCGCCCAAATTGACACCTGTGCCAGAATTTGGCAAGTGTCAGGTTCAGACAGAAAACTAGCATTTAAATCTCCAGTTGCACAGGTCAGTTTTCTCGCAGAGGCTATACAGATCAGTTTCCCATGGGGCTATACTTACCTTTGCACCCCCAGAGGGATTCCCTTGAATGCATTTAGTGGGTGGGGGAGAATCATTTGGCGGGAGTGGGTGGAGGCACTAATTATATTGGAATCCATTCAAATGAGATTCACGCCCTTTGGGGTGTGAATCTCGTAACGTCGCCGGAGAGAGGGGGGGGGGGGGGGTAAATCAGGAAACACAATTTCTCCGGCGGGAATCGCATTTCCTGATCCTCGTGAGATTTTCCACCTGTGCTGGGTCACCGCAGACGGCAGGTGCAGGTTCAAGATTGCACCCTTAGCCATCTTTTGGGAGAATTCCGCCCATGTTTTCATATTCATGCATGCACATTATCCAGCTCCTGTGAAGTTCTCCAAATGATGTGCCTCACTTATCAGAAAACATGTTGAAAATGCAGGTTCACTCTTTTTGAGGTAGAATAGCCATTTGTATGACACCATCAGAGTTCTCCAAACTTGCAGCACTTTGCAATCATTTTACATCTGCAGGAAAAACGATTATTTCATAGAAGAGAGAGAGACATGCAACCAAGGCATGTTTTGGAATAGGATGGGGTGGCGACCATTCCACCATTCAATTTGATCCTGACTGATCTGTATTTCAATAACGATTACCTGCCTTTGTTCTAGATTCCTTCATACCTTTACCAAACAATATCCATCAATGTCAGTCATGAACATTTCAACTTTTGCAGACAAAATTCCAGAATTAACCATTTAAGCTCTCTTTTTATTCTGGTAGATCTGCTCTCTACCCCTTCCAAGGACAGTAATGAGGATGGGTTGGAAAGTTTGGGACTATTCTCCTTGGAGAGAAGGCGGCTAAGATGAGACTTGATTGTGACATTCAAAATCATGAGGGGAATTGACAAGAGTAGAAACTGTTCCCCTTGTAAAAGGATCAAGAACGAGAGGACACAGATTTGAAATGATTTGCAAAAGAAGCAAATGTAATGTGAGAAAAAGCTTTTTCACACGAGCGGTTTGGGCTAGGAATGCACTGCCTGGAGAGTGGTGGGGCAGGTTCATTCAAGGCATTCAAGAGGGCATTAGATGATTACTTGAATAGAAACAATGTGCAGAGGGAGGGGAAAAGGCAGGGAAATGGTACTAAGTCATGGTACTCATTTGGAGAGCAAGTGCAACCACGATGGGCCAAACAGCCTCCTTCTGCGTCATAACAGTTCTGTAAAAGTACATTTTCCAATGTTTGATCGGTAAAACTAAACACATCCTCAAGACAGGGTCTGACCAAGGTTCTGTACAACTGAAAAATCACATATTCAATTCAGAATGATAACCCCTTGAGATAATAGCCAAAGTTCCCTGAGCCTTTTCAATTACATTTAGTGCCAATACACTGGCTTTCAATGACTTGTGTATGGAGACACTTAAATGGCTCCTCAGTAGTTCTCAGGGAAGGATTTTCCAGTCCCATCCAAATGGCTCCTCAGTAGTTCTCAGGGAAGGATTTTCCAGTCCCATCCAAATGGCTCCTCAGTAGTTCTCAGGGAAGGATTTTCCAGTCCCATCCCTCCCCGCAGTATATTTTCTGCCGGTGGAGGTGGCTTACCATTGGCTGCTACCTGCTCCCACCAATGTCTAAGGTGCTTTGTGTACTCGTCTGTCACTGGGAGCAAGGGGGTGGCCTTCGGCGGGAGCAAGATCCCACTGGCAGCAAGTGGCCGAAACCTCCCGGTCATAGTTATGCCCACTCAATAACATTTCCAAATTCTTCGGAATTTCTTGCTCCCATCCACACAACCTGCTCAATAATCTAATGGGTGAAAAGCCACGGTCATAGCACCATCCTCTGAGGAATGCTACGGGCCCTATTTTCCTTCTGGGCGTGGAAACCAATAAAGGGATGGTTGCTTATTCCTGACCCTGCACCGCTGGAGGCAGGAGGCAGGTGTGGGGTGGGGAGGTAAGAAAGTAGTCTCAGCCCTCAATTGTCTCAGAGGCAGTCTGCTAATTGATTGGATGAGGGCAGGTTATGCAGCTAATTAATGGCTGCGCAGATGGGAATCGTGGCGGGTCGGTGTCCAATGTAAACAGACAATGACAGTCATAACTGTGGGTGTTGTTCTATTGAAGTATTTGTAGCAGAAATCCTGGGAGAGGATATACAGAGGGCTCACACCCAGGGCAGGGATATATTTTGTTTCACTGATGTCGACCTGGAGACCCTCTTTGAGGCAGCGAGGGAGAGGTGGGGCATCTCTTTCCAAAGGGTGGGAGGAGAAGGTCACCTTCCCAGACCAATTAACCGTGGATAGATGTTGCTGAGAGTATTGGCAAATTGCGTAGTCCTATACAGAAAAGGATTCAATTACTTATTCAGTCTGGCAAGGTAAATGCAGGAGCATTTAATACTGCTTAGAATATGTAATATTGCTTAGAATACTAAGCCTCTAGGTATTCAACCTCCAGCAGAGGAGCCCAAGGACACATTTTGTTCCTGATCAAGGGGACTGACCAACTCCTCAGCAAGGCTCAGAGCCATAGTGCTGTTGAAGACTTACCAGTACATAGACACAAATCTTTCTATGTCAATGAGCCACTTGCATGGTCCACGACAGCCAACAGTGCCTTATCGCTTTTTTGTCTTTCTAGGAGACAATGGCTCATAAAGGCAGAAAAAGGATGCCGCCGGGAGAAGCTGTGCCCCACCTACAAATTGGAACCACTATGTAAGATAGAGGCATGAAAATTGGCAGGGTAACCGCGCCACCCTACCCCCCCCCCCCCCCCACCTCCATCCTCCTGGCAAGCTTGCTGGAGAATGCAAGGTGAGCATAAAACGGCCGGGAGGGCGATTCTGGAGGTAACAAATGCACGAGTAAGAGTTTCAGCAGCAGGTGAACTGAGGCAGGGAAGAAGTCGGGCGATGTTAGAGGTGGAATAAGCGGTCTTAACAATATTACGAATATAAAAGGTAACAAATTTCAGGATTGAATGTGGCACCAATGTTGCAAACAGATTTGGCTTACTCTCAAGACTGTTGCCTGGAAGAGGGATGTTGAATAAGCAATCTGATAATTATCAACAGTGAAACAGTCAAGTGAGGTGGTGATGAGATAGAGCGGAGTATCGTCAGTATAAGTTAGAAAATGACTAACCTGCCTCCTGGAACCAGGTTGGTTGCTTGCTCCCTTGTCAAGCCTCTTAAAATTAGAAGCAAGTGGGCTAATGAAAGGTGGGAGTTAGATTTAAATTTTAAACATCCAACCTGTCCCCAACCCACCTCTATTTTATGTGGCTAAAATTTAACTTCATGATGCTAGGAAATTAATCATGCCCAAGCCTTTACAAATCCATGCTGATTCTCTTCAACTGTCCAAGTTCTCAGTCACTCTACGATGACAGGTTCCAGTAACATCCACACAACGGGGGCTGAATTGGTGTTTGGCAAGAAAATTTGCACAAGTGACGTAGGTGAGTAAATAGTCTATAAAGACCAATTGTCAAAGGCTTACTGGGACTGTGCAGGAGTGAGCACAGACTAGAGACCTCTCTGAAGGCAAGCTGCCATTCACTCCACCCAGCTGTATACTCCACCCAGCTGTATACTCAAGTGATTCATACAAAACCTTAAAGAGAGAAGCCAAGGATTTCACCACCATTAAAAGGGTGCCACATCCATACCTGGAAACACTTAGCTGTATCTAGCAGTTAAGCATCTCATTTCTTTCATATACCAGGTTAGCATCTAGATGGAGAATGAGAACAACTATTAAGCAATGATCATTATAGACTTAGCTGGCAAGTTCCCGAAAACAGTGTGCTAAATAAAAATGCACTGAACAGAAATAATTTTCCTGTAAGGATTAAGATGGGTTACATTCCTGACTTGTAATCTTTGGGCTAAATTGTATGCTGAAGGTGGTGGTTTGTGTGTGTGTGTGTGTGTGTGTGTGTGTGTGTGGAGGGGGGGGGGGGCATGATGTTTAACCATGGTGAACTGTTCCCAATGACACAATAAGTGGGTGCTACTATTTTTGTCAGGTCCCACGTGATTCAAGTGCAGATGTTGTATACAGGTGACAGATGTGGTCATGCTTCGGGGGAAGCTTTTCAGTGGTGAAACCCACCATCAGGTGACAATGAAGCAGATACGGGTGAGCTATAAAAGAGCCTCCTGGACAAAGAGAGACGTTCTCCAACACAGCTGCAAATATCCTCCCCATGCCCATTTGACTTGTTGAGAGAACAAACTTGTTTTTCCAAATTGAAATTTTACTTGCAAATATTTCACATTACATTATTATTACTTTACCGATGTTTGCATTATCGGTTTTTGTTGGGACTAGATTAGTCACAGATCTAAATGTACTGGCATGCCTCACGATTGGCATGCATTGATGGATACAGGGGAGTAAGGGAGATTTCTTTATTGAGGAAGAAACTGCTGTGTTATTGCATTCACTCTTTATTGAATATTCATTTTAACGTTCAGTGCTATACTCGCCACTCTGCAGCACATAGCTGAACTTGCAGAATCACCTGGCCCTCCTTTTTACCCACTGTGTGGGGCATTGTCTGAGAGCATGCTCAGTGGGAATAACTGAAATTTTATAAATGAATTAAGCCCTGCAAGGACTCTGCCAGCCAATGCCCCGAGATTTACTCACGTGAACCATACTGGCCCTTTACGCCCCTCATTTTCCTTGACTGACTGTTCCCGTCAGCCTCAACTAAATCACCAGGCTTTTCCTCTCTTTTTTATTTTTACATGGGAATGTGGGCATCACAGACTGGGCCATCCCTAGTTGCTGTTGGGCTGAGTGGCTGGCTCAGCCATTTCACAGGGCATTTGAGAGTCAACCACATTGCAATGGGCCAAG
Organism: Scyliorhinus canicula; assembly: GCF_902713615.1. NCBI lineage: Eukaryota > Metazoa > Chordata > Chondrichthyes > Carcharhiniformes > Scyliorhinidae > Scyliorhinus > Scyliorhinus canicula. Next base: position 126,669,170 of record NC_052148.1, on the reverse strand, counting down.
TAAAGGCGGCAGATTTCCTTCCCAAAAAAGGACGTTAATGAACCAGATGGGTTTTTATGACAAAACGAGAATGGTTTCATGGTCATCGCTGGACTTTAATTCCAGATTTTTATTGAATCAAATTTCACCATTTGATGTGATATGAACCCGGGTCCCCAGAGTATCACCTTGGGTCTCTGAATTACTAGTTCAGTGACAATACCACTAGGGCATCGCTTATACTGTCTGCTATACCCAACTTCACTCCTCACAACACAACCCTTCCTTTGATTTGATTTATTATTGTCACATGTATTAGTATACAGTGAAAAGTATTGTTTCTTGCATGCTATACAGGCAACACATACTGTACATAGGGAAGGAAGGAGAGACTACAGAGTGTAATGTTACAGTCATAGCTAGGATGGAGAGAAAAGATCAACTTAATACGAGGTAGGTCCATTCTAAAGTCTGATGGCAGCAGGGAAGAAGCTGTTCTTGAATCAGTTGGTATGTGACCTCAAACTTTTGTATCTTTTTCCTAACGGAAGAAGGTGGAAGAAAGTATGTCCGGGGTGCGTGGGATCCTCAATTATGCTGGCTGCCTTTCTGAGGCAGCGGGAATTGTAGGCAGAGTCAATGGATGGGAGGCTGGTTTGCATGATGGATTGGGCTACATTCGCAACCTTTTGTAGTTTCCTGCGGTCTTGGGCAGAGTAGGAACCATACCAAAACTGTGATACAACCAGAAAGAATGCTTTCTATGGTTATCTGTAAAAATCACCACAAAAGTTCCCTCACCACTGACTCACTCAAGCCAAACCCATTCTCCTGTTCCCCTACCTTGTGGTGCAGAGTTGAAGAATCAAAACCACTAACCTCAGACACAACTACAGAAAGCTGACTTGAGCATGTCACCTTCAAACAACCATGAACTGAGCACCACAAGATTCCTGGATGCTGAATTGATCTTGAAGACCTGAAATCATTTTTTAAAACCTTTACGTTAATAAGTCTGCTTGGCGTGCAGAAGTATTGGAAGTGGGAACTTGCCACAGGATGGCGTGAGGAGTCACAAAGGCGCTGCTGACTCAATCTCAGCATCACAACCTGCCGTTGGGAAATCAAAATTTCTGTTCCTGCCTAATTCAGCCACACTGCATACAACCTTCTGCTCTTGCAGGCTCCATAAAATACCAATACGCCCCCAGCACACTCCACCACTACAACTGCCCCAACCCCCCACCATTTGCTGACTCCAGAAGCTCCTCCCACCAGATGCAGGGATCTGCTGACTGTTTACTTGTTGGTGGAGAGCGCGAAAACCGGAGAAGTCTATTCAGTCCCTTAAGTATGATAAATTGATTGGAAGTGTTGTGGCTAAGTGGGTAGTGCCCTGCTTCGGAGCCAGAAACTCTGGGTATGTCCCACTCTGAAACTTGATAGTCAAGGAAGAGGAGTTCATAATACAGCCAAACAGGTATCAACTTGAAAATCCTTCCAACATGTGCCAATGGCAGGTGGTAAGAATCTAGCTGCAACATGCATGGGCTTCAATTTCCCCATAGCAGCTGGGGTTGAGGTTATGGAGCGGTGGGTCAGGCCTGCATTCTGGCAAAGAACTCACGAAAACACGAAGAAATCATTGGAACTGTTTTTTATCTTTGTGCATAGAGTTAATTTGTATCGGCTACTTTTATGTAGCAGATGAACGGTTATCCTCAGCATGCAGACTTACACCCCTCTCATAGATGAAATGTAGATATCAGGTCCCTGACCTCCACTCAGTCCCAATTTTTCGTGCCCCACAACCTTACCCCACCCCTGCAACCCTCTCACCTAATCTCATTCAATAGCTCGGCTCTTCACAATGTCAATGTGCAGTCACTGTTGGCTTTCTGGTTGATATATTCTACGTTTAATATAGGTGTCAGCTATGGCTCAGTGGGTTGCACTCTCAGCAGAGCCAAAAGGTCATGGGTGATTAACAGAAATTAAGCAGAAGATAATGGTGCGTGTGAGGTTTGATGAAACATGTTTGAAATATTGCTTCTGCTGAGGTGACTTTGAATTTTAATTGAAATGGTTGTTCATTAAATATTGCAGGATTTGTCTTCCTGGCAGAGGGTATAGTAAAACTGGAAACTATTTGACCTTATAGTCTTTATCAGCATCCTCTTCAGGACCTGCCTGACCAGTCCCTTGTATCTGATGGTTTGAAGAAAATAATTATGCAGTGTTTCATTTCGGATACTTTCGGTGCTGATTAGGTCACCCCAACTTAGTTCGAACAATGCAAACTTTGCTTCATCATGCCTATTTTATACTCCACCTGAATCCTGGTAAAAACATAAGCTTCGTATATTTTCTTTAAACTGTGATTCATGGATTTCTCACTGGCATCATGAGTCAGGCTCAAATGCATAGTCCTTCTCCCCTGGGATCCAGCGATCCACTGCTAATATTCTATTAAGTAGTGGTGACACCGTCAATTATGAAAGTATAAACATACTGTGGTAGTTTTTAAGGAGCCTGGAATGAAAATGCACGATGGTTCCACATAAGCTGTATGTTAATAGATTGAAACGCCTTTCTACTAATGAATAGCACAGACTTATTAAAAATGACCAGAGTTCTCTGAATAAAGTCTTTGCAGTCTGCATCCAGCACTCCTTTTGTGCTATCAGTGGCTTTCCTACATGAAAGTGTAGTCATTAGCCCAGCAGTGGGCAACCTGCAGCCTGGAAGCCACATGCGATCCATCTGGCTTCTGAGTGCAGTGGGAGAACGTGCAAACTCCACACAGGCAGTCACCCAAGGCCTGAATTGAACCTGAATTGGCGCTGTGAGGCAGCAGTGCTAGCCACTGTGCCACTTGAAGCAAACTACTAACTGCCATAACCAGAATCATCCTTGATAAAAGGCCCTATCAGTACAGGGTTTTTGCACGGAGAGTCAAATTCTCTTCAGCTAATGAACAAATAAATTAAAATACAATTGAACAAATAAAAGGAAAATGGCTAAAATCATACACCAAAAAAAAGCAACAAAAAAAATCCCAAGAAAGTACAATACTGTCCCACACTCACCCGCATAAGATGGAGCAGTATAGAACACTTGTTCTGCCATGTCTAACGACATGGTACCAGTAGTCTACTTTATCTAACTGATTTACCTCGGGTGATTCAGTGACGACCAGCAAGTGCCTTACAACAGCATGGAGAAGATCCGGGCTCCTCCACAGCTACGGATCTCCGGCAATCTCGACGCCAACTGGCGGGTATTCAAGCAGAGGTTCCGTCTCTACATTCAGGCCTCGTGCCTCGAGCATGCGTCCGATGTAAGAAAATTGCGCTGCTCCTATCGACTGTGGGGGACCAAGCCATCCAAATTTTCAACTCGCTCACTTTTGCCGACGACGAGGAAAAGACCAAATTCGAGACCATTTTAGCTAAATTCGACAGTCACTGTGAAGTCGAAACGAACGAGACCTTTGAGCGCTATGTCTTCCAGCAACACCTTCAGGGCAAGAATGAACCTTTCCAATCCTTCATAACTCATCTCCGTATATTTGCGCAGTCCTGCAACTATGGTGACACCACTGATTCCATCATCAGGGATCAGATCGTCTTTGGGGTCCACTCCAACGCTTTGTGGGAGGAGCTCAAAATTAAAAACATGACCCTGCCAGTCGCAATTAAGACGTGTAAAGTGCATGAACAGGCGAGAAGTTTGTACTCTCATCTCAAATCGGCAGAACATGAACAACTTGCTTCCCACGAGGCAGAGTGTGTACAGGCCATCACCCGGTTGCGGCGCCTCAGTATCGTGAAGGCGGCCATTTCGCGCGCTTTTCCCGGGGTCTCACGCATGCGCACCACGAACGGGAGAACGAAGCGGCCAAAGACCAAACTGCGCAGGTGCGACCGTCAGCTGACCGCACTGCACATGTGCGACGAAGCACGGAGCGGAACAACGTCAAAGTCATGACATGCCCGAACTGCGGCACCGCCCATTTAAAGTGGCAATGCCCTGCAAAAGGAAGGCGATGTTTAAATTGTGGGAAGGCTGGATATTATGCAGCCTTGTGTAGGTCTGCACCACCGGTCAAGGCCCAGCGATCCCATTTCCAACGCAAACGCGTTCGATGTGTACAGCAAGGTCTACTGGACTCTGATCCTGGTAGCACTACGGATCCAGAGGACAACTGCCTGGAGTCCCCCATATCGTGTGGGCATCATCACTACATGTGAATATGCCTCCTCAAATTCAGCAAGATGCCTATCTAGCCTCAACGTGGATTCTGCAGACAAATGGCGTGCTGTCATACACGTTAACCAATGCAGTATCCAGTTCAAGCTGGACACTGGTGCTTCAGCCAATCTCATCTCTCCAGCAGATTTTGACTGCATTAAAAAGCAACCCAAAATTCTTCCGCGGGCAATGCCATAACTGCATTAGGATTTTGTCATCTGTATGTCTCCAACAAGACCATCAATGCCACACTGCGATTCGAGATTGTCAAGCCTGTCAAGGCATCCCTGCTTGGTGCACATGTATGCAAGCTACTCAACCTCGTACAGCGAGTCCATGCCATGTCCTCTGCCAATGTGGATCTTCAGGCTGACATTGATGAACTCGCACTTCTCCTTGTTATACGCAAGGTTGAGAGTGGCGGTGTGGAGAAATTTGGAAAGGTTGGCGTCGTGGTCCTGCTGATCGTGGCCACAGATGGTGACATTGTCCAGGTGCGGGAAAGTGGCCCGCGGTCCGTACCGGTCAACCATTCGATCCATCTCCCGTTGGAAGACCGAGACCCCATTGATGACGCCAAAGGGAACCCTAAGGAAGTGATAAAGGCACCCGTCTGCTTCGAACGCAGTGTATGGGCTGTCCGCCTTACGGATGGGGAGCTGGTGGTAGGCAGATTTCAGGTCCACTGTCGAGAAGACCCGGTACTGTGCAATCTGATTCACCATATCAGATATGCATGGGAGGGGGTACGCGTCGAGCTGCGTGTAACGATTGATGGTCTGACTGTAGTCAACGACCATCCTGTTTTTCTCCCCAGTTTTGACCACTACCACTTGTGCTCTCCAGGGGCTGTTACTGGCCTTGATGATGCCTTCCCGAAGCAGCCACTGGTCTTCAGACCTGATCAAGGTCCTGTCCTGGGTGCTGTACCATCTGCTCCTCGTGGCAACGGGTTTGCAATCCGGGGTTAGGTTTCCAAAAAGGGAAGGCGGGTCGACCTTAAGGGTCGTGAGGCCGCACAATGTAAGGGGTGGTAGGGGCCTACCAAGTTTCAGCGTTAGGCTCTGGAGGTTGCACTGGAAGTCAAGGCCGGGTAGCAAGGCAGCGCAGAGGTTGGAGAGGACGTAGAGGCGGAAGACGCTGAACTCCACGCCCTGGACGGTGAGGGTGGTGATGCAGTACCCCCGGATTGACACGGAGCGGGATCCAGAGGCCAGGGAGATTCTCTGGTTAGCGGGGTGTACCATGAGGGAGCAGCGCCTTACCATATAGGGGTGAATGAAGCTCTCAGTGCTCCCGGAGTCCAGCAGGCAGGAGATCTCGTGCCCGTTGACCTTCACCTTTGTTGAAGTGGTCACAAGGTTGTGTGTTCGAGACTGGTCAATCGTGATCGAGGCGAGACGGGGTTGTTCGTCGGCGGTCGCAGGCGATGAGCAGCCTGATGAGGTGCCCGATGGGCAGGGGTCCTGAGTCGGGAAAGATGGCGGCGCCCATGGGCCGCACGTGCCCTGGGGGAGGCATGATGACGGAGCCCATTGGTCCTGGGAGAGACAAGATGGCGCCCCCCCCACCAAGCCACCAAGCCGCAAGTGTTGTGAGCAGAGCAAGATGGCGGCGCCCACTGGCCGCATGTGGGGGGTGCCGGGACAATAGCGGCGGTTGAGTGGGCCTGGCACACTGCAGCGAAATGTCCCTTCTTGCCACAGGCCTTGCAGAGTGCAGGCCGGGCAGTGCTGTCAGGGGTGTTTTGACTGCCCACAGAAGTAGCATTTGGGTCCCCCCCGGGGTTGGATGGCTGCCGCGCGGCACAGGCGTGGGGTTGGCGGAGGGCGGTCGCTGATGGGGTCCACGATGGGGTGACCGTCGGCGGGGTCCATGATGCACAGGGGGGGTGGGCTGCGCGGTCGGGGGCATAGGCCTGAATGTTACGTGAGGCGACCGTAAGTGAGAGCGCTAGTTTCTTGGTCGCTGCGAGGTCGCTGCCGGATGTAGTCAGTCCCTATGCCCGTAACAAATGCGTCTCTCATCAGCAGATTCGAGTTTTCAGTGGCTGAAACGGCCTGGCATTCACAATCTCTAACTAGGGCGAGCACAGCATGCCAGAAATCTTCCACCGACTAACCGGGAAGTTGGCACCGCGTGGAGAGTAGATGCCTGGCATACATTTTGTTAGTCCGCTGAGCATACTTTTCCTTCACTAGCGCCATGGCCTCTGCGTAGGTAGGCGCGTCCTGGACGAGGGGAAAGACTTTGGAGCTCAGCCGCATGTACAGAATCTGGAGCTTCTGTACTTCTGGGATTGCGTCTGGCGCAGACGCGATGTACGCTTCAAAACAGGCTGGCCAATGTTCAAAGTCCTTTTGGCATTGTCTGCTTGAGGATGCAGCTGCAGGCGATCCAGCTTGATGCGGAGGTCCATCTCTGAAAAATTTCAGTGTAATAAATTGATGCACTATTACGAGAAGACGAGAGTAGAATGTAATCGAGGCTTTAGTACACTGAGATGTGTGGCCTCCTACAGCAGCTAACAAAATGGCTGCTGTACAGGGTGCACACATATTTATACTCCGCCTACTGGGCGGAGCCAGCAGGCAGGGATCTACCCCCATACCTGTAGTACAGGGGCCTTACCGTAAAAAAAAATATAAATATATATATATAAGAATATATATTAAAGGGTTCACCGCTTGGGTAAAGCTCCTGTACAACGCTCCCATGGCGAGTGTACAGACCAACAATACCAACTCCCAATACTTCCAGCTGCACAGGGGCACCAGACAAGGATGCCCACTGTCCCCGCTGCTGTTCGCACTAGCAATCGAACCGCTAGCAATCGCGCTCAGGGCAGCAAAAAATTGGAGGGGGATCCGAAGGGGAGGTAGAGAGCACAGAGTCTCACTCTATGCGGATGATCTGCTCCTCTATATCTCGGACCCACAAAGCAGCATGGACGGAATCATCGCGCTCCTGAAAGAGTTTGGAGCCTTCTCGGGCTACAAACTCAACATGAGCAAAAGTGAGATCTTCCCATTACACCCGCAAGGGGGGGGGGGGGGCAGCACTAAAGGGGCTGCCGTTCAAACAAGCCCGACATAAATTCCGCTACCTGGGGATCCAAATAGCCCATGACTGGAAAGGGATCCACAAATGGAACCTCACCAGCCTGACGGAGGAAGTTAAAAAGGACCTGCAAAGATGGAACACACTCCCGCTCTCCCTCGCGGGGAGAGTTCAGACGATCAAAATGAACGTACTGCCCAGGTTCCTCTTCCTGTTTAGATCCATTCCGATCTACATCCCCAAGGCCTTTTTCAAAGCGCTGGACAAACTCATCATGGCGTTCGTATGGGGGGGTAAAAATGCTAGGATCCCAAAGAAGGTCTTACAAAAAACAAAAACCAGGGGAGGGTTAGCCCTCCCGAATCTACAATTCTACCACTGGGCAGCAACAGCCGAGCGAGTAAGGGGATGGATCCAGGAGCCAGAAGCTGAGTGGGTGCGTGCGGAGGAGGCCTCCTGCATGGGAACCTCCCTCCGGGCCCTCGCCACGGCAGCACTCCCATCCCCACCCAAAAAACACTCCAGCAGCCCAGTGGTGACAGCCACCCTCCAATCCTGGAACCAACTGCGGCAGCAACTTGGCCTGACCAAAATGTCGAACAGGGCTCCCATCTGCAACAACCATAGGTTCAAACCAGCACTGACCGACGCCACCTTCAAAAGGTGGAGGCAGGACGGGGGGACACTGACAGTCAGGGACCTATACACGGACGACAGGATCGCAACACTGGACGAACTGACAGAGAAATTTCAGCTAGCTGGGGGGAACGAGCTACGGTACCTGCAGCTCAAAAACTTCCTACGAAAGGAGACAAGGACGTACCCACAACCGCCACGACAGACACTACTGGAAGACCTACTGGACGCAAGTATCCTAGAGAAAGGGAACTGTAGTGACATGTATGACCGACTGGTAGATAGGGACGACACCGTACTGGACGCAACAAGGAGGAAATGGGAGGACGACCTGGGGATGGAGATCGGGTGGGGACTCTGGAGCGAAGCACTGCATAGGGTCAACTCCACCTCCACGTGCGCAAGGCTCAGCCTGACGCAACTAAAAGTGGTACATAGAGCCCACTTAACAAGAACCCGTATGAGTAGGTTCTTCCCGGAGGTGGAAGACAGATGTGAACGGTGCCAAAGAGGCCCGGCCAACCACGCCCACATGTTCTGGTCCTGCCCCAGACTCGTGGAGTACTGGACAGCCTTCTTCGAGGTAATGTCCAAAGTGGTGGGAGTGAGGGTGAAGCCATGCCCGATAGTGGCGGTCTTCGGGGTTTCAGAACAGCCAGATCTATTCCTGGGGAGGAGGGCGGATGCCCTTGCCTTTGCCTCCCTGATCGCCCGCCGTAGAATCCTGTTTGGCTGGCGGTCAGCAGCACCGCCCAGAGCTGCGGACTGGCTGTCCGACCTCTCGGAATCTCTCCAAATGGAGAAAATCAAATTTGCCATCCGAGGGTCGGACGACGGCTTCCACAGAACGTGGGAGCCATTCATGCGACTGTTCCGGGACCTATTTGTGGCCAATGTACAAGAGGAAGAATAGTCGGGGGAAGGTAGCGGGAGGGGGGGGGGGGCTACAGGTTCGTTACGGGGGTTCGATGGCTAGCTAAGGCCCAAAACCAAGCTAAATAAACATGTTGAGGGGGGGAGGGGGGGGGGGGGGCGCAGTTACTACTACGAAGATGCTTACCTGTAAATATGTGTGTTAATTTTTGCGTGTTTGTTTTTGTTTGTTTTTTTTTTCTCTCTCCTAACAATTTGTAATTTGTTCAATATAAAATACGAAAACTGAATAAAAACATTTATAAAAAAAAAAGAATATATATTAAAAAAAAATATATATATATATATATCAGTGATGACTATCACAAAATCTTCCACAGGATCATGGAGCAGATGATGGAGGGCATCGAAGGTGTGCGTGTTACGTAGATGATATAATCATATGGTCTATGACCCCCGAGGAACACATATCTCGTCTCAAACAAGTCTTTCGACGTATCCATGCAAACGGCCTCAAGTTGAACAAGGCCAAGTGCTCCTTCGGCATAGAACATAGAACATAGAACGATACAGCGCAGTACAGGCCCTTCGGCCCTCGATGTTGCACCGACATGGAAAAAATCTAAAGGCCATCTAACCTACACTATGCCCTTATCATCCATATGCTTATCCAATAAATTTTTAAATGCCCTCAATGTTGGCGAGTTCACTACTGTTGCAGGTAGGGCATTCCACGGCCTCACCACTCTTTGCGTAAAAAACCCACCTCTGACCTCTGTCCTATATCTATTACCCCTCAATTTAAGGCTATGTCCCCTCGTGCTAGCCACCTCCATCCGCGGGAGAAGGCTCTCACTGTCCACCCTATCTAACCCTCTGATCATTTTGTATGCCTCTATTAAGTCACCTCTTAACCTTCTTCTCTCTAACGAAAACAACCTCAAGTCCATCAGCCTTTCCTCATAAGATTTTCCCTCCATACCAGGCAACATCCTGGTAAATCTCCTCTGCACCCGTTCCAAAGCTTCCACGTCCTTCCTATAATGAGGCGACCAGAACTGTACGCAATACTCCAAATGCGGCCGTACTAGAGTTTTGTACAACTGCAACATGACCTCATGGCTCCGGAACTCAATCCCTCTACCAATAAAGGCCAACACACCATAGGCCTTCTTCACAACCCTATCAACCTGGGTGGCAACTTTCAGGGATCTATGTACATGGACACCGAGATCCCTCTGCTCATCCACACTACCAAGAATTTTACCATTAGCCAAATATTCCGCATTTCTGTTATTCTTTCCAAAGTGAATCACCTCACACTTCTCCACATTAAACTCCATTTGCCACCTCTCAGCCCAGCTCTGCAGCTTATCTATGTCCCTCTGTAACCTGCAACATCCTTCCGCACTGTCTACAACTCCACCGACTTTAGTGTCGTCTGCAAATTTACTCACCCATCCTTCTGCGCCCTCCTCTAGGTCATTTATAAAAATGACAAACAGCAACGGCCCCAGAACAGATCCTTGTGGTACGCCACTCGTAACTGAACTCCATTCTGAACATTTCCCATCAACTACCACTCTCTGTCTTCTTTCAACTAGCCAATTTCTGATCCACATCTCTAAATCACCCTCAATCCCCAGCCTCCGTATTTTCTGCAATAGACGGCCGTGGGGAACCTTATCAAACGCTTTACTGAAATCCATATACACCACATCAACTGCTCTACCCTCGTCTACCTGTTCAGTCACCTTCTCAAAGAACTCGATAAGGTTTGTGAGGCATGACCTACCCTTCACAAAACCATGCTGACTGTCCCTAATCATATTATTCCTATCTAGATGATTATAAATTGTATCTTTTATAATCCTCTCCAAGACTTTACCCACCACAGACGTTAGGCTCACCGGCCTATAGTTACCGGGGTTATCTCTACTCCCCTTCTTGAACAAAGGGACCACATTTGCTATCCTCCAGTCCTCTGGCACTATTCCTGTAGCCAATGATGACCTAAAAATCAAAGCCAAAGGCTCAGCAATCTCTTCCCTGGCTTCCCAGAGAATCCTAGGATAAATCCCATCTGGCCCCGGGGACTTATCTATTTTCACCTTGTCAAGAATTGCCAACACTTCTTCCCTACGCACCTCAATGCCATCTATTCTAATAGCCTGGGTCTCAGCATTCTCCTCCACAATATTATCTTTTTCTTGAGTGAATACTGACGAAAAGTATTCATTTAGTATCTCGCTTATCTCCTCAGCCTCCACACACAACTTCCCACCACTGTCCTTGACTGGCCCTACTCTTACCTTAGTCATTCTTTTATTCCTGACATACCTATAGAAAGCTTTTGGGTTTTCCTTGATCCTACCTGCCAAAGACTTCTCATGTCCCCTCCTTGCTCGTCTCAGCTCTCTCTTTAGATCCTTCCTCGCTTCCTTGTAACTATCAAGCGCCCCAACTGAAACTTCACGCCTCATCTTCACATAGGCCTCCTTCTTCCTCTTAACAAGAGATTCCACTTCTTTGGTAAACCACGGTTCCCTCGCTCGACCCCTTCCTCCCTGCCTGACTGGTACGTACTTATCAAGAACATGCAATAGCTGTTCCTTGAACAAGCTCCACATATCCAGTGTGCCCAACCCTTGCAGCCTACTTCTCCAACCAACACATCCTAAGTCATGTCTAATGGCATCATAATTGCCCTTCCCCCAGCTATAACTCTTGCCCTGCATGTTATCCATCAAGTTCTTGGGCAATCAGGTATCCCAGTAGGGTGTCCAACCGGATTCAGACAAAGTCAAGGCCATTAACGCCATGAAGACCCCGGAAGACAAAAAGGCGGTACTAGCTTCCTCGGTATAGTAAACTTCTTGGGAAAGTTCATTCCCAACCTGGCATCACACACCATGGCTCTCAGGCATCTGGTGAAGAAGTCCACTGCATTCCAGTGGCTACCCACACATAAAGCAGAGTGGCTCGAGCTAAAGGCAAAGCTCACCACTGCTCGCTACTAGCGTTTTTTGACCAGGACAGGGAGACAAAAATCTCCACAGACGCAAGGCCAGGACTGCATTGGTGCGGTGCTCCTCCAGAAGGATGATTCCTCATCCTGGGCTCCAGTGGCTTATGCGTCAAGGGCCATGACTCCTACTGAACAGAGGTATGCTCAGATAGAGAAAGAGTGCCTGGGCCTCCTAATCGGCATTGTAAAGTTCCATGACTACGTCTACGGTCTACCAACCTTCACAGTGGAGACTGACCACAGATCCTTGGTCCATATCATTCATAAGGACTTGAATGACATGACATTCAGGCTTCAGCACATTCTCCTTCGACTCCGCAGATATGATTTTGAATTAGTATACACACCAGGCAAGGAGCTAATAGTTGCGGATGCCCTGTCATGCTCCATCACCTCGCCCTGTGAACAGGTTGACTTCATCCGCCAAATTGAGGCACAGGTGCAACTGTGTGCCAGCAATCTCCTGGCCTCAGATGAAAGAGTTATCAACATTCGTGAAGAGACTGCCAAGGACCATCTTCTGCAGCGTGTAATGCACCACCTCGCAAATGGTTGGCAAAAAGGGCAATGCCCTCAGTTCTTTAACGTCAAGGACGACCTGACAGTCGTCGAGGGGATCTTCCTCAAGCTAGATCGTATTGTTATTCCTCAACGTCTGCAGAGCTTAGTGCTCAAACAAATCCACGAGGGACACCTCGGTGAAGTGTAGGTGCAGGGCACGGCAGGCTGTCTATTGCCCTAGAATCAGTCAGGACATATCCAACATGGTCCTAAATTGAGACTTGCCAGTGCTTCCAGCCTGCTTAGGCGAAGGAAACGCTCCAGCAACATATAACCTCTCCGTGGTCCAAGGTGGGAATCGACCTTTTTCACGCCAATGGGCATGAATATGTGCTCATCATAGATTATTTTTCAAGTTACCCAGAAGTTGTGAAGCTGTCAGACCTCACATCCAGGACAGTCATCAAAGCCTGCAAGGAGACATTTGCCAGGCATGATATTCCACTCACTGTCATGAGTGAGAACGGTCTTTGCTTCCACAGCCAAGAGTGGCCCAATTTCGCCAAGTCGTACAAATTCAAACATTACCACAAGCCCACACTACCCTCAGTCTAACGGGAAGGTCGAGAAAGGAGTCTATATCGTGAAGCAACTGCTCTGCAAGGATGCGGACTCTGCTTCTGACTTCAACCTTGCGCTGTTGGCGTTCAGGGCAATCTCTTTGTCCACCGGTATGTCTCCGGCACAACTCCTCATGAATAGAAACCTGCGGACAACTGTTCCGGCCATACACTTACCAGACCTGGATCTCCTCCCAGTGCTGCAAAAGATGCAGCAACTCAGGAATTGGCAAAAGCTGACGTACGATGCTCATGCTACTGATTTGCCTGTGCTACCTCCGGGAGATGCTGTTCGCATCAAGTTGCCTGGTGGCGGCTGGTCAGCCCAGCTATTGTTGTTCGACAGGCTGCTCCCAGGTCGTTCGTGGTTCGTATGGCTGATGGCGCCATTGTCAGGCGCAAAAGAAGGGCACTATGCAAACTTGCATGCCCACCACCAAATCTCACTTTTCCAGATGTTGTTATGCCTCCTCCGGACACCTCGCGCCATGAGGCCACCAGTCTGGCTGCCATCCCGCCTGTCAAGTCGGCGGCGTCCCCACCTCCACCTCTCAGACGGTCGACAAGGATCCAACGCCAGCCCCAAAGATTGGATTTATAGACATTTATATTGTACATATTGTTCTGTATCTGCACGCTAGACACCTTGTGAAAAAAAAGGAGGGATATCATAATGTGCACTCCTGCACATAATGAGATAAAGACAGGCAGTGACACACACCCAGTGCAGCCAATCAACACACAGGACAGAACACAACCAATCACCAGACAGAACACCAGGGAGGGGGGGTTTCCCCACTATAAAACACACGAGGCATCAGCACTCTGCCTCTTTCCACTGGTAACAACTGTAGTGACAGTCAGGGTGTATATATCAGTTAGCACCTTCTACATGTGGCTCAGAGCTAGTCTGGTCTAGGTAGTTATAGTTAGAACACTTAGATTAGTAGAGTGTCAACCCTCAGCGAACTGTGTGCACTGCTACAGAAGTTCAATAAAACATATTGAACCAATGTCTAAGTTTGGTGTCTACTTTCCAGTACAACTGCATCCAGTTGCAGTCCGTGTTACCCCAGGGTGAATAACACGACAGGCCACAGCCGAGTAGTGTGTGCAGTTCTGGTCACCGCACTATAGCAAGGATGTGACTGCACTAGAAAGGGTGCAGAAGAAATTCACTAGGCTGTTGCCTGGGTTGGAGAGTTTCAGCTATGAAGAGAGGCTGGATAGGCTGGGGTTGTTTTCCTTTGAGCAGAGAAGGCTGAGGGGGAATCTGATTGAGATGTACAAAATTATGAAGGACATAAGTAAGATAGATAGGAGGAAACCTTTCCCGTTAGTTGAGATGTCAATAAGCAGGAAGCATAAATTTAAGGTCATGGTCAGGAGATCTGGAGGGGATTTGAGGAAAACTATTTTCACCCAGAGGGTGATGGGAATCTAGAACTCGCTGCCTGAAAGGAGGCAGGAACCCTAACAAGATTTAAAAAGCATTTAGATGAGTTTGCATGTGGGTGTAGGACCCATCAATTTCCCCAGGTTAAGGTTAGGGTTAGAGCCACCCGCCTTCCCACCTGCCCCGATCTGCCTGCAACTTTATGTTGCAAGCCTGCCCTTGCCTACTTGAGGCCCTTAAATAGCCATTTCTTGGCCTCATAAGAACCTCTTCCTGCCAAGTCATAATTTTGATGTTGGCTAGAAGAATGCAGGGACCCAGGTGGGGTCCAGTAGATCACCTTGCTCAGGCCTTGGATGGAGAAGATTGGAGGGGGGATGGGGGTCTCCATCAAGACCCCCATCCCCCTTCCCCACCATTCCCAAGCCTCCCCTTCATCCCTACCACGAGACCCCAGACCTATGTGGTTATAAGGCACTTAGACTGGTGCGATTGCTTGTAGGAGCGGCAGGGCAAGAAATGGTTTCCATTGTCTCAAAGAACCAAATCAAAATAGTTAAATATAATTTTCCTTTCACAAATCTGTGTTGACTTTCATTCTTTAGCCCATACTATTCCAAGTGCCTATTAACTTTGTTCTGGAATTTTACCTTCAAAATGTTTCACCAACTCTGACATTGAATTGACTGACCTGAAGTTGCAGACTATATAAAAATATAAGAACATAAGAAACAAGAGCAGGAGGTGTCCATCGTGGTCTTTCAAGCCTGCTTCAAATAAACCAATGCTGATCCTTCACTTCAAATCCATGCTGCACATATTCCTCGAGTCCAAACATCTATCAAGCTCAATCTTGAATTATTGCATCCCTCTTTAGAGTAGAATTCACAACCCTCTAAAGGAAGAAATTTCTCCTCATCAGAGTTTAAAATGGTTGATCCTTTATCCTAAAGAGTGCCCCTTAGTTCTAGATTCTCCAGCCGCTCAATAGCTATCCTGTCAAGCTTTCTCAGAATCTTGTACTTCAATGAGATCCTTTCATCCTTTTAAACAACAGAATTTAGGCCTATTTTATTCAATCTCTCCTCATAGGGCAAGCCTCTCATCCCAGGACATGATATAGTAAACCTTGGCTGCATCCCCACAGGACAGGTATATCCTTCCTTAGGAACGGAGACCAAAACTGGACATGGTACTCCAGAGTATGGCTTCACCAAAACTCTGTACAACTGCACCTTAATCTTCTCCTCTGACCCTTTTACATACAAAGTAAACATACTATTCATCTTGCCAATTGCTTGTTATATTCTACATATGTAAATGTACCCAAACTAACATTTTTTCACAATTTATTTTTCTATTCTTCCTACCAAACTGAGCAACCTCATTTCCCCATATTATACTCCATCTGCCACATTCTTACTTGCTTATTATCGTATTTATATCTCATTGAAAACACTGAGCTCAATATTTGGCTCCTCCACACTGTCAAAGTCAGGAATGGAGGCCGTGGGGAAGCCCAAAAATAATAGCAAAAACCAGCTGGTATGTCAGTATCAGGGTAGAGATCCTGGCCTTGCAGTGTTAACCCGGGCAGGAGGAGGATGGGGGCCAGGGCAGAAGGAGGATTGACCAGGAATCCAGTTCTCCTTCATATTGAGGACAATCAAAGCATTTTAAAAGTTTGTGAGAGCTGACTATTCAGTTTTTGTTTCGGACTTCCAGAGCCTGCAGTACTTTGCTTCTACTTTTGTCGCAGCTTCCTTGTTTTTTTAACTCTATGACCCTATTTATGAAGCCTAAGGTTCTGTATACTTTATAAACCACTTTCTCAACCTTCCCTTCCACCCTCAATATACGCCCAGGTCCCTCTGCTCCTGGACCCTCTTTACAATTGTACCTTTTATTTTATATTGTCACTCCTCATTCTACACACCAAAATGAATCACTTCACACTTTTCCATTGAATTTCATCTGCCACTTGTCTACACATTCTACCAGCCTGTTTATGTCCTCGGGAAAATTATTATCCTCCTTACAGTTCACAATACTCCCAAGTTTTGCAGCATCCACAAGTTTTGACACTGTGCCCTTTACATCTATATCTCAGTCATTAATATATATCAAGAGAAGCAATAGTTCTTACACCATCTACTGCAGAACGCCACTGCACCTTCCTGCGGTCCAAAAGAATCCCTCTATCAATCTATTAGTTGGAAGAGAAGAAAGTGCGTGGAACATGGAAACATAGAAAATTTACGACACAGAAGAAGGTCACCCGGATCATTGTGCCTGTGCCAGCTAAAAAGAGCGATCCAGCCTAATGTCACTTTCCAACTCTTGGTCCGTAGCCTGTAAGTTCTGACATTTCAAGTGCATATCCAAGTGTGCTTTAAATGTGGTGATGGTCCCTCCATCTACCATTTATTCAGGCAGTGAGTTCCAGACTCCCATCACGCTATGGGTGATAGCATTTCCTCCAGCTCCCATTTAATTCTTCTGGCATTGTGATTATTGTTCTTTCTGCCGAAGTGATTCTTCTTTTTGAGGTCACCAAAGTCCTTATTTGAATATGCAGCTGAACTAATAAGGAAAACGTTAGATTTAAATAATACAGTTGTTTTAAGAAGATAAGCCTGGAAAACTACAGGCCAATAAGTTTATTCTGTTGTGGGAAAAATACTGAAAGTGGCTAAAGGGGGCATAATGACATCCTGAAGGCAGGGCATGGTACAATGACCCTGATTTATCATCAATTCATGGGAGGAAGCAGCTGCCTAATAGCTTAACATTTTCAAAAACATTACAACACGTCGGCTGAGAATACAAATTTGCAGAAGTGATGGCTTTTGACATGATGTCACGGAGCAATTTGTTGACAAATGTTGGAAGGCATGTAGAAAGTAAGGTTCTGAAATGTTTTGAACATTAGGCAAGCAGAAAAAGCAAGGAATAGTTGAGGCTGGAGCTACATTGGCATGACAAGGATCATCAGCAGGATGATGCTGAGGGCAATGAAGTTCACAGTATAGGTTAATGATTTGATGCTGGGGTCAGAAAAAACTGTCTATGTTTGTGAGTTATGTCAATTTATGGCAAGGAGCAGTTCAAATAATAGAGAAGAGCAAAGCAAATACAAGATGATCTCGATAGATTAGGAAGGTTAGCTGATAAGGAACAAATGATATTCAATGTTGACAAATCCAAAGTAATGAGACTGAGAGAGGGAAATAAAGAACATGAATATAAACAAAATAGTTCTAGGCTATTGGAGGCATTCCAGGAGAAGATGGAGGGTGAGTAGTGTGTGCCAGGACACTGGATTCTGGGCTCAAAACTAGAAGGATATAGTAATCTGTATTGTACTTTGTGTGCATGCATGGATCAGTGTTTAACTTGCAGTTTCAGGGAAGGGCAAGAAACAGAGAAAAAATTGCAACTTCAGTAAAATGAGTCCGAAGGAAGAATAGAATTCATATAGTTCTAGAATAATAGAAGCAGAAAGATTCTCTATGGGTTGAAATAGGACTAATTCACTTAAAAGCCCTCTTCCACAACACTCAGAACTTGGTACAAGCCCGATTAACTTCAACTGACTGTCCTTTCTCATCCCTGATTTCGACCACGTTCATTTGTGCAACAATAAGCATTTATATAAATATATCTTATGTAATAAAGTTTTATGAACCACCAGGCTGAATTTGTCACCAGATACGCTGACTATGCCCTTAGCTTTGCAGTCCTACCTCAATCAGATGTCATGAGGTTAGATGCAGACTGTTCAAATATAATGTTTAGTTTAGTTCTTTGAAATAAGACTTGCTGATCATCTTTCACTCCCATCTTTCACTCCTATTTATGTAACTGATCACACTGATCTGGTGGGAATAAAAATATTCTTCAGCCATGACTTGTATGAATCTTGTGAAGAAGCCCAAGCTAGTAATGGACTATGAAAAATTGTCTTGAAGCACCTTTTTAAGCACACCAACTTCCCAATAAGCAATTTCAATTGCCTTGGAAACTTTATTTTATATTACTACGGTAAGCTTCTTTAGAAAAGGTGGAAAGAACAGCCAAAACATGAAACATTGGGTTCACTGAATTTCTAATGAGTGCTTCCAGAATACTATCTTGAAAAGGTACAAATCAGAGAATATTCCAAATCAACATTTTTCAATAGCTAAGGCAACTACGTCACGAGAAAAGATAACTTACCACGAACCGTATATAGCTACACGACAATGTACGTTTGGCTAAAAATCTCAGAGTAACTACAAGTCTGAAAACATACTGGTGGAAGTGATAATGAACAATCTGGTGCTCACCTTACAGGGGTCAAAGTTCCCAAAGAAGGGTCAAAGTTCCCAAAGAAGGACCCTTTTGAAGCTGTGCACATAGTGGAAATCAATGCCTGTGGAAGAAACAGATAAAAAACTGTCTTGCGTCGTGGCAGAGAAAAATCTGAAGGGAAGCCCAGAGTGCCACTCTGTATCAAATTGCATGAAATCTAAATGATTACTACAACACACTCTGGGGAGATTGAACAGCAAGTTTGATCAGAAAACTAATATTAGACTTGTGTACTTGATTACAGTAAGCATACGTGGGCCATGCACGGGATGGTCGACTTAGAAAGTATTACTACTTGGGTCAGAATGTGATGAAAGTACTGATGTTTTTTTAAACAATTGATGTGATCTTGAATGGGCATGTAGTATACAATGTCACCTCAAGGAAGTACTATTTTGATTTCCTTTTGAAATTTAGAAGCTAAACAGAACAGCCAAAAGCAGGAAAGCACCAAGATTGAAAGGTACAATAAAAAAAATAACAGGAAGTCATGATTAACAGAGTTAAAGCATAGGATTTAAAAGCCTGTATATTGTACGAGGGAGGCAGGATTTGTGGTTCTCTGAAAGAATGGGTCGAAAGCTGTCTGATGAGTCTTGATTTTAATATAGTGGTAACTGGAAGGCGAAAAATATGTAGGATAATATATTTGGAGCTTAAAAAAGGAACATGAGGAATGTTTGAAAAGCATTGATAGGATCAAGGAACAGCAAAAAAACTTGCAATGGATAACTGATAGTTAGAGATGAGAGAGGGAGCAGCTATCAGATGGCAAATGTTTCCTTCTATTCTGTTCAGGGAGTTCAAAAGGTAATGAAAGAGCATCGAAATATGGAAGCAATAATTAAACCTAAAGCAGATTTTGTTCATCTGAAGTTGGTGAAAGAGATTGCGTTTTGTAGCCAATATGTTTGTACCCTACAGTATCCTCACAAAGATGTACAGTGGAAATCAACAAGTCACTAGGGTTCAGAAATCTCTAAGAAATGCAGAAAAAAATCCAACTTAACAATACCAATTTGTCCATTGGTTTGTGGTCCTTGTACATCACTTTGTACTCCAGAAGCTCTGCAATTTGCTTAATCCAGGAAATATCAGCAAAACCAAAACCGGCAAATAATCCATCAAACCATTCATAAATAAAATAACATTTGCAGAATACCTAAATTGATAACATGAAAATTATGTCATGCTGTAATTAGTTTTGTTTTCGTTTTAATAGTACATTGAATTTCACAAAAGCGTATCATAGAATCACAGAATCTCAGAAGTGCAAAAGAGGACCATTTGGCCCATCAAGTCTGCACTGAACCTTCGAAAAACCACCCGACATAGGCCCAATCTCTCGTCCTATTCCTGCAACCCCACATTAAGGGGCAATTTGGCATGGCCAATCCACCTAACTTACACATCTTTGGACTATGGGGGGGAAACCAGAGCACCCAGAGGAAACACATGCAGACATGGCGAGATGTACAACTTCCACACAGCCACCCGAGGTCGGAATCGAAACTGGGTCCCAGGCCCTGTTATGCAGCAGTGCTAACCACTGTGCAATTGTGCCGCCAAATTATCTGCGCCTTCAAACACAAAACCTAATCTTAAAAATTCATGCTCAACTACAGGGAACATGTACTGGAAAGTTGGGATCACATTCCCCATGATTTTCTATCTTTCTACATTTTAATGGGTAGCTAATTGTGAGGAGCAATCCTAATATGCAATGTCTATGGCAAAGCACAACACTAAGGCCAAAATTTTCATGGCGTCATGAAGACTCTGGGGATCTCACAAAATGGCAGACCCAAATGTGGAAGTTATGTCCCCATTTCCGACTAATTCAATTTTTGCAAGTAGGGGAAAAGGGACAGGGCATAGATTTTTTTTCAGATGTGGGCTTCGCTGGCAAGGCCAGCTTTTGTTGCCCATCCCTAATTGCCCTGGTGGTGGTGATCTGCGTTCTTGAATTGCTGCAGTCCACGTGGTGTGGGTACATCCATTGTGCTTTTAGGGAGCGGGTTCTAGGATTTTGACCCAGTGACAGTGAAGGAATGATGATATATTTCCAAGTCAGGATGATGAGTGACTTGGAGCGGAACATCTGGGTGTTGGGTTTCCCATGTATCTGCTACTCTTGTCCTTCTAGATGGCAGTGCTCCAGTTCAGTTTCTAGTCAATGGTAACTCCCAGGATGATAATAATGGTGGATTCAGTGACAGTAATGCCATTGAATGTCATGTTCTATTTGCTTTTATTGGATGGTCATTGCCTGGCACCTGTGAATGTTATTTGCCACTTGTCAGTCCAAGCCCGAGTATTGCTCAGATCTTCACGTGGACTACTTAATTATCTGAGGAGTCATGAATGGTGCTGAACATTATGCAGTCTTCAGCGAAATCCCCACTTCTGACCTTTTGTTGAAAAGGTAATTAATGAAGCAACTGAAGATGGTGGGGCCCAGGACACCACCCTGAAGAACTCCTGCAGTAATGTTCTGTAGCTGAGATGATTGACCTCAAGTAACCATGGACGGCATGGTAGCACAGTGGTTAGCACAGTTGCTTCACAGCTCCAGGGTCCCAGGTTCGATTCCCGGCTTGGGTCACTGTCTTTGCAGAGTTTGCATGTTCTCTCAGTGCGTGGGTTTCCTCTGGGTGCTCCGGTTTCCTCCCACAGTCCAAAGATGTGCAGGTTAGGTGGATTGGCCATGCTATATTGCCCTTAAGTGTCCACAAAGGTTAGGTGGGGTTACTGGGTCACGGGAAAGGGTGGAGATGTGGGCTTAGGTAAGGTACTCCTTCCAAGGGCCAGTGCAGACTCGATGGGCCAAATGGCCTCCTTCTACACTGTAAATTCCATGATTCTAACCACGACCTTTGTGGTATCACTCGAACCAGTGTCAAGTTTTCCCCTGATTCCTATTGACTCCAGTTTTGCTGGGGCCCCTTGATACATACATAGATACATAGAAGATAGGAGTAGGAGGAGGCCTTTTGGCCCTTCGAGCCTGCTCTGCTATTCATCACAATCATGGCTGATCATCCAACTCAATAGCCAAATCTTGCTTTCTCCCCATAGCCTTTGATCCCATTCTCCCCAGGTACTATATCTAGACGGCTCTTCAATATATTCAAAGTTTTAGCATCAACTACTTCCTACGGTAATGAATTCCACAGGCTCACCACTCTTTTGTGTGAAGAAATGTCTCCTCATATCTGTCTGAAATGGTTTACCCTGAATCCTCAGACTGTGGCTCCTGATTCTGGACACACCCATCACTGGTAACATCTTCCCTGCATCTACCCTGTCTAATCCCGTTAATCCCTGCATCTATCCTGTCTAATCCCGTTAAATGTTACAAGTCTCAAAGAGATCCCTCCTCATTCTTCTGAACTCCAGCGGGAACAATCGCAACCTAGTCAATCTCTCCTCATGTGACAATCCCCACCATCCCTGGAATCAGTCTAGTAAACCGTTGATGCACTCCCTCGAGAGCAAGAACATCCTTCCTCAGAGAAGGAGACCAAAACTGCACACAATACTCCAGGTGTGGCCTCACCAACGCCATACTCAATCAGATGCTGCCTTGATGTCCAAGGCAGCGCTCTCACCTCACATACATGAATGAAACTCAAACTCGTGGGGCCATCTGAACTCAGTGCTGAGTTAAACAGAAGCATTCAAAAGGACTTCAAGCCACATTGTGAGAGTTATGAATTTTTGGAGGAGATGTAAATGATCTAAGTATCTGCAAGAACTTCCATACTGTTAAGTTACTTAGTCCTTAGTCTTTTAACAATTAAGAAGTTTTCTTGTGTCATTGAAAGGATAAAACTCTGTCTGGCTAGTGACAATAGTTGTTTATAAGGGTTATCAGTGTGCTATTAATGCTTGGCTGCTTTCCACAACTTATAATTATCTCAAAGGGTTTTGGGACGAGTGGGGGCACTAACTTCACTTCTATATTGATGCTCAAAGAGGTTATTAAAAGGATTAGCTGTCTTTGATGTGGGGTTATGAATAGGTATTTTTTTTTAATAAGTGATCTAACTTGGGAAGATGTAAAATGATTGAATTGGCATCCATGAATGGGAGTATTTTTATTATAGTAAAAGTTGTAATAGATATTTAGCTCTTTATGGCAGATGCTGGGTGAATTAGAATGTAGGGTATAAGGGGCAAGGATGGTAGGTGGGTTGTCATTATGTTGGCCTCGAGGACATGAGGGATAGAGGAACCAAAATATTATCAAATAACAGAGATGAAGTTCTAGAGAATTGAAATTGGCCTCAACAGCCAGCTTAAAGCACTCGGCAACCCCTTTGACCACCTCTGATCGGTAACAAGCCTGACTCCATCCCACACACACACCTTCCCCTGTGGAACAAAGGTCTTGCCATGGTTGGGGGGGGGGGGGGGGGGGATTATGATTTATGTATCACCCGTCGCCTTGGGAACTGCATACGGATGCCATCATTTGCTCTTCGAACACCCCCTGCAGTGGCATGGCCTCACGTCTCTGGGAGTCCACTATGAAACATCTTCATGGGGTGTTGATGGTTCCACATTTGCTTCTGGAGCTAGTTTCTCCAGAATTGGTACAATATTTTCTGTTTTCAGTTGGTTCGGAGTTCCATCAGTTTTGACTGAGGTGTCTGCTGCTGTAATCTTGCCGTCCATTTCGACATGCTCCATTTCAGAGTATTCGCACTGCTTGGGGTCCGGTACAGGCTGGGTATAGTGAGTATACCTGGTGAGCAGCTTGTCATTCCGCCAAACCACCGACATAGCACTGCACAGGCTCCCTCACCGAGTGTGCCATCTCTCCCACGAAACAGCTTTACTGGCATTTCATATTCATCCAACTCCAGCTCATCAAACAGACGTAGGCTTACTTCATTGATGCATCAATGTACTCATCTTCAGAGTCTCTGTAATCAGCAAAAACTTCTGTAAATAAGACATTGCACATGGAATCACGTGTTCACACAGGATTCAACCAATTTCAAAGTCAACAGCAAGTCTTGCAGAAAATGTTTTATTTAACATTCCACGCTGGAGCTTCTGAAGAAAAATGAGTAATTTGGTACAGTTTTTCTATCCGTTTTGCGAGTGCTCCGACCGTTATGCTTTGGCTTTATTTTAATAGTCTTCAATAGTGACATTTTTTCCTTTCTCCCAGTCAGTCAATCTGGCAACCGGTGCATCCCATGATTCTGGTTCATCATAAAATGAGAATTCCCACTCGTCGGGCCGTGATTCCAGCCGGTACACTTTTGTAATTACCTCGTTTGTAAAATACTAATTTAGCTCAAATGTAAACTCCAGAGTGAAGCTCAACAGCTGAATACACTCAACATTTAACATTCACATCTTGCGGATGCATTAATGCTCCTGTATCATGCCACTCAGTATATACACCTTCTTGAAGAGTGTTAACCAGAAGCCTGGAATTCCCTTTGGCTCTTCCAGCACCTCATCGGATTTGTCATCTTTCACCTGGACCTTCGCTTGCTTCTTATCTAGTGAGTATACCAGCATATCTTGTTTCGTGCTGCAGTAACTGTCTGGCCACTGGCTGTCAGGGCCATACAGCCGCTCACAACTATTCTGAAGGATTTCTTCACTCGTGTCGGTTGGATCCCTCCTGGCCCTTTTCCTAAATTGGATCAATAAAGAACTTATCTTTCAGAGGCATCTACTCCACTGCATTAACTGCTCTAATTTAGTCCATTGAAGGGTGTGAAAAACATTATTTTGCGAAATGATTCGGTCGCCCGCACCTGGATCATACTTTTCCATAAGCTGGACATTGCCGTGGGCCATGTCGGTAGCCACATTTCTGGCATAAAATGGCTGCTTGCACCGAGACCACGTTTCTTATTGAACTGTGTCAATAAGAAGGCGCTGGCGCCTTCCTCCATGTTGGCACCAAAAAGTTGAGCTGAGTGTACTGATTTGCTGTGCAGCCAACTCACTCGCATATCAAATCTTAATTTCTTTTTCCAATGTTAAAAGTTCTTCCCACAGCAATTTCTCACGGAACATTTGATTTGCGAAATACTATTTGGTTACGGATCATTGAAGATTTTAGATTACTGAAATTTCAGGACTGGGCCTTCAGAAGATTAGTCAGGTTTTGGGTACGGGTACGAAAAATATATCTTTCAACTGTCTCATTCTTTTGGGGAAAGCAATGCCGATCAAAATACTCTATCACTTGATCATATCTCCTGCTTTCCTCTTCGCTATCGAAAGAAAATGTATTGTAGATTTGGAATGCTTGAGGAGCTGACACCGTGAGCAGCAATGCAATGTGCCTCTCGTCAGGCTGTGCCTGCAGGCCAAGGGCTGAAACAAATAGCTTAAACTGCTGTTTGAAAACCCGCCAGTTTTTGTCTACGTTACCCGATATTTGAAGCTGGTGACGTGCGTTTAAACTCTCCATCTCGAGCTTCACCGCCTTTTATTGCGTGGAGTCTCCACAGGCCGTAGTTTACCAGGTCGGTTGAAGAACCTTTTTTTCTGCTTCATTCTTCGGCCAGTTTTCCTTTGTATTTTCTTCTGTTTCCTTAAATATTCATATGTTGAGTTCTGTTGCCTTGTCTTTGCAATGATTCATACAGAACTGCTGATGACTTACTTAGAATGATGGTTTATTAGTTAACACATGGAAGGATAACATACAGAATGCTATACAGACTAAGTTGCTCTGGAACTACGTGATATCCGGCTGTCCTTGTGTACGCCTTAATACCAACTGTTGAGTCTGCCACATCACATGACCAAGGTCTGGCGCCACCAGCTGGTTGGAGGTCGCATTACTAACTGCATACAATCTTACAGACATATCATCACACCCAAAATGGGGGCAGCTCCAGCTGCTGCCAGTCTGTCCCACCAAATACTCTTGTGACATAGCCCCACCAGTGGTAATATGGTGATGGTCACTTTAAACCCCACTCACCGTTGCGGCCGCTGGCCATTCAGCTGAAGGCTATTACTAATGAGAAATTGGCAATTCTAGTAATACAAGCACCTCAAAGCTCACAAGTGGATTCCATGTATTGATGTGCAATGAAGCAGGCGAGTGAAATTGCCCAGCAATCCCATCAGGCTGTGAGGCCTGGACATTTTGCCTGAACACCGGAGGCACCAACACCTTGGAGGCAGTGGCCAGCATCCAAACACTCAGGAGCTGGTCCTCAGCACTGGGGACATCCCCATGAGCAGAGGATGGGTGTGTGATCTGGCCCAGGCAACAATATCAGCAGGTATTAGGGTACAGGGTGAGGGCTCTGGTGCCCAGGGGCCACTGCTGCAGCTGGGAGTGCATGTGCAGGGCATCCCTAAAGGATGGCAGGGAGACCGAACTGATTGCCTGTCTCTCACCCTCTCCAATCCATTACAGATATTACAGGATGATTACCTTGGACACGGTGGAAGCTGCCCTTGTGGTGGCATTCGCAGGCCAGGTGGCCAGATGCCGGAGGTGGCGGCAGCAGCGTTGACAAGAGGCTCGAGGCGGCGGCCCATGTGCAGGGCCCCACCTCACACCCTGCCGCCAATCAGGCCAGGGAGGGAACTAGAGGGGGAGGCCAGCAACGACCCAAGGTGTACCAGCATCGCCAGTCCTTCAAACAGATGGCTGACAGCAAGTGCTGCAGGAGGCTCCGCCTGAACAAGAAGGAATGCGCACCTGTGCCATGAGACCCAATATAATGAGGCCCATGTGGCAACCTGGGCTGTCATTGAGCGGCGCATCAGAATGCTTATAATGTGATTCCGATGCATCAACTGCAGTACATCCCGTGAAGGGTCGCCCGCTTTGTGGTGGACCAGCCGGAGGATGGAGGACAGGTGGTGGCAGAGGCGAGTTCTGGCTCGCCCGGAGGATCAGGGAGCAGGGAGGACCTCATCCTTGTCTGCTTCTCATAGAAATGGCTTTGTACGTCACCTGTCCCCCTGCCCCGTACCGTACTCTCCCACCCCTGCCTCACACTATCCTCTCCTTTACCTCCCCCCACCGATCATACCACCACACACCCAACCATTTTCTGCACCCCCCCACCCCGTCAAATCGCCCTATTCCACCCTCCCGGGTCTGAGATATATCACGCCAGGGTGATGGGCCTGTGTCGCACAGTCAGCGGGTCACTAGGCAAGGCAGGAGGGTGATGATAACCCACTGCGAGTTGAGCTCTGGTGCTCCTCAATGTAGACCATTGTCTGACTCCTGCCTATCTACTGAGTGTCCGCTGACACCCATCACCTGCACGTGGCATGTTTTGGGGGGGGCGGGCGGGCAACCAGATGAGGGGGTGCATGCCTGTGGTGCAGAATAAAGTGATGGAAGCTTCACATGTCTCGGGTGCAACATTTTAAAAATGTTGTACAGTCATGACCCCAGCTGTCCTGAGCGCCCGATGGTGCTTCCCTCCCTTCATGCCAGCATCCTCTTAGTGATCCTCTATCTGCTTAGCCCTCCATACTCTACCACTATGTCTCGGTGCGTCCCCAGGATGCACATCAGCGGTGGTGGCAGCCTGCTGCTTACTGTGTCGCGTGGCCTTTGATGCTCCAGGTGGGCCCCACCTGACTTGGCGATGGCACATGCCTCGCCGTGCCACCTTGTTCCCCACGCAGACCCCGGGACACAACAAGGAGGGGTAGACTCGGGAGAGCTGCTGACCAGCGTTGTCACCCCGTAGGGAGTCTCCAGGTCAGCCTCCAGCACTCCTTTCTCCCAAATCGGTGCCCATAGAGCCCTGGGGTCACGTCTGGGTGGAGGGGCAGCTGGATTGAGCTCCAGGTCCACCTGCGCCATCTAGTTCTGCCAACCCTGGCGGCTCCCCAATGTCTGCACCATGGTGTCAATACCCTGAATGATGCCCCTCTGTGAGCGGGCCATGCGCTGCAGCGCCTCGCCAATGTCAACCTGCATCTGGGACACAATTCCCAGCAACCGGGACATGCTCTGGAGCACCTCGGTGATGCCCACTGGAGGCTGGGACTGCTCCGCAGCACCCCCGGCAAAATCCAACGGAGACTGGGACACATCCCCCTGAAATGGAGACTGGGACACATCCCCCTGAAATGGAGACTGGGACAGGCTCCTCAATGCCTCGGAAAGATCCACCAGCGTCAGGAACAGATCACCCAGAGACCAGAATATGCTGTTGATGCACTCAGCCATGGCAGTCGCTGACTGAGCAATGCCTTGGACACCACCACTCATGGCGCTGACATCATGCTCCAGGCTCTCCACTGCGGTCGCCACTCTAGCAGTATTGGCCTTTGTGCCACGCATTGCCAGAGACATCTCCTGCGATCGTAGTCTTTGGGACTCCTCCAATCAGCTACGAGCCTGCTAGAGTGTCACTGACATCGGCTGCATGAGCTCCAGAATAGCCTGGTCCTGAGGCTCAGCAAATGACTTTGACTCAGCTGAGTCCTAGGATCCAGCAGACCTCCAACTGCTGTCATCCCCCGGATGTTCCTTCCTCCATCTGATCTGCATCTGCATATGTGTGGTGCTCACCAGATTGTGCCCCAGAAGCCTGTCACTACTCACTCACCACTGGTCTCTGCACGGTGGAAGGTGGGGGTGACAGCCATGACGCATCAATGCTGGCATCCTCGGAGCTCTCCTCCGAGGTGTTCTCTTGGACTACAGTGGGTGGGGAGCTATTGCAGGGGACAGGCGTGGGCACCATTGTTTGGCATGGGTATGGTGTGCTGGCAGGTACCAGGGTGTGCTGCAGCATTTTGCTGCATTGTGGTGGGGGGGGGGGCGGCATCAGAGAGTCGATGCCAACTCACCCGAGCGGCCCGGTGGAGGTTGTTAAGCTTCTCGTGGCACTGGTCCACAGTCCTCCTACCGCTGCTGCCACTTGCCTCCCAGGTGGCATTGGCTGACATGTGGCTGGCCCTCCAACCCTTCCAAGGGAACAGGGCATCCCATCTAAACTCAACCGCGTCCATAAGTGTGGGCAGGGCAGCATCCTCGAATCGTCGTCTGTTCTTTGTGGTAACATAGCTGCATGCTGTCTGGTGTTTGCTCTGTGGAATCAATTTAAATGCTGTTCCCCCTCGTTAGCAGGGAGCTGCCAGGCTCGGTCCAGGCGAATCAGCCATTTAATAACAATAATCTTTATTGTCACAAGTATGCTTAGATTTACACTGCAATGAAGTTACTGTGAAAAGCCCCTAGTCGCCACATTTTGGCACCTCTTCGGGTACACAGAGGGAGAATTCCGAATGTCCAAATTACCTAACAGCACATTGTTCGGGACTTGTGGGACGAAACGGGAGCCAAACCCACGCAGACACAGGGAGAACGTGCAGACTTTGCACAGACAGTGACCCAAGCCGGGAATCGGACCTGGGACGCTGGAGCGGTGAACTGTGCTACCGTGCTGCCCGTGAGATATCATTAATTGGCCTAATTAATGTTAGATACTGGAGACAGCCTCGCCGGGTCAGCTGTCGGGAAACATCCGGCATTTCAGCTCATCACCACACCTAGAACAAATTTGGTTAGATCGCACCATATATTATTATTGGGCCTAACCATCTTCGTCTTCTGCTTAATTGACACTGTGGCTACTGGCTTTAGGCTACCAGAGCCTTCAGGTGATTCTTATTTTGATTATATTTGAAATTATAAAAAGAAAATGTTATGTACAGTGGGGAACTTGTACATGACCTTTACATGTATTACAGAAACCTTCACAGAAGGAGGTTAATCAGACTCTCGAGCAATTGCCAGCTCTTTGAAGCAGTTCTCCAATTAGACCCATTTGCCTGCTCCTTCTCCTTTAAAATAAATATCCAATTTTCTTTTGATAATTACAATCAGATATGTTCCAACCACCCTTTCAGGCAGTGCATTCCAGATTAAAATTGCAATACTTAAAGATTTATTCATCCCCCCACCTTGGTTATTTTGCCAATGGTTGCTGACCCTCCTGCCAGCAGAAATAGTATCCACGTATCGGCTGAAATCCTCCGTCCCCTTTCCTGGCTGGGATCGATGGAAGGATAAAATAGCAGCAGCAAAACCAAGTGCCAGAGCACAGCTAGACCAGTCGGAGGATCAAAGAATCATAGAATCATTACAGCACTGAAGAAGGGCATTCAGTTCATCATTTTCATGCTGGCTCTCCTAAGGACCATGTACTGCAACTCCCCTGCCCTTCCCCACATGCCTCCTTTTCAGGTATTTAGAAAATGTAGAAACTTTTACAGCACTTAAGGCGGCTTTGCCACCCATCATGTCCACATGGGCTGGAAAACCAAGCTGCCCAGTCCAGCTCGGAGGTAGATGCATATAAACCCATAGCATTAACTCTTGTTTCTCTTTACACAAATGCTGCCTGACAGGCTGAGATTTTCTAGTCTTTTCTGTTTCTATTTCACCCAGCCTAATTTCATTTGAACACTTAGCCTGTGGCTCTGGCGGTTATAGGATGTCAGGCACATATCCGGACACCTTTTAAATAAGTTGAGAATTCCTGCCTCTATACCCTCTCAAACTCCGAGTTCCAGACCCCTACAACCCACTGGGCAAAAAATATTCTCCTCATCTCCCCTCAAATCTTTCTCCCAATCACTTTAAATCTATGTCCACTAATCAAAGACCTCTCTGCTAAGGGGAATAGGTCCTCCCATCAACTATATCCAGGCCCCTCACAAATTTGTACATCTCAATCAAATCTCCCCTCAGCCTCCTCTATTCCATGGAGAAAAACTCCAGGTTTATCCAATTTTCCTGATAGCTGCAATTGAATCTTGGTAACATCCTCGTAAATCGCATCTGCACCCTCTAAAGTGTAATTACATCACATGACCAAGACACAATTTACGTTTTGAACCTGTTGTTTTTTCACTCAATTGTTTTGGAGAATAAGTTGAGAAGGATGACATCCCTAATTCACTTTTTCCCTACCTTGCCTGAAATTCCGTTTGGGATTATCAACCTATTGGAAGAGAATCCTTATCTGAGTCTAACTTATCTGGATTTTGAAACCTGAAAGCAGAGATACAAAGAATTAATCAAGCTCTATATTCTCCTCCATGTCAAAGCTCTGTTGGGGAGAACCTCCAGACAGCTACTGGGTGTAGGGGTTCATCTTCAAATGAGGGAGCTCCAGATCTGCAGCGTTGAAACCCTGCAACCTTGATCCTGTATTTTATAAAGCCTATCCTCTGAAACCCATCTCGACAGAAACTGTTTGTCCTTGGTGTGGGTGTGTGCATGCTGGGGTATGTTTAAAAAGGGATAATTAGTTATACTTCCAGAGTACAATTGTGTGAGTTCTCGTAACTTGTTGTTTTATAATAAATCAATCATTCTGAGTGTATTGAAATAAGCCTGGTTAAAGGTCTCTTTTATTCTGGGTCTTAATAGTAGTGAACGCAAATAATAGGCCATTTTGGTGAATTAATTAAACTTTTAAACTGTGCATCTGTGCTCTCCTGTTTCATAACAGTACGAATAAACTAAACAAACTTTAAAGTGCAAAAGCCCCTGGTTCCAATGGATTGCAACTACTCTTTTAAGGAAGAGATAGCAGAGGCATGACTAAACATATTTAATAATTCAATAGCTAAAAGGTGTAGGTCAAGTGAACAGCTAATGTCATTCCTATATTTCAGAAGTGGGACAGACCATGTCGGAGAATTCTCAACCTGCCAGCTTAACATCAGTGGTAGGAAAAATAATGAAATCCTGACTAAAAGAAAGAACAGCTGGAAAATAAGAATATAATAATGAATAGTCAGCATGGATCTCAAAAAAGGAAAATCTTGTTTGACCAACCTTACTGAATTTTTGAGAAAGTAACAGAACAGAGTAGACAATGGTAATGCAGAAGATGCAATTGATCTGGATTTCCAAAATTCCTTCAATAAGGAGCCCCATAGTAGACTAATAAATAAGGTCAAAAGCTTTGACAAAGAGTCATCGGACTCAAAACATTAGCTCTTTTCTCTCCCTACAGATGCTGCCAGACTTGCTGAGATTTTCCAGCATTTTCCCTTTCATAATAACTAAGGTCAGCAAATGAATATTAGGGGACAAGTGACAGAATGGATTGCTAGCTAGCTTTAGCAGTGAGTGCAAATAAAATGTGGTCATCTAGAGTGGCAGAAGGTAGGAAGTGGCGCTCTACAAGGATCACCGATTTGGACTTCGGAATCAAAAGCACAATTTCTAAATTTGTGGATAACACAAAATTAGGAAGGACAGTAAATACGGAGGGAGATTGCAGCAAATTACAAGAGGAGGTCATTAATAAACTTGCAGAATGGGAATAAAATTGACAGAATGAAGCTGAGATAAATATATGAGGTAGCACACTTTAGTCGGAAGGATAGGGAGGTCCTTCATCAATTACTACTTGGAATAGTGCAAGTTAAGGTGGGATGGAGGAGAAAAAGTGATCTCAGAGTACAAATACACCAATCACTAAGAGTGGTGTCATGGCTTAGCAAAATGATAAAAATAGCAAACCAAGTTTTATTTCTAAAGGGCTAGAATTGAAAAGTAGTGAAGTTATGCTAAATTTGTGTTGTTAAACCATGCTTCAATCACATTATATATTTTGGTCACTCTATTATAAAAATGACATCACGACACTGTAGATGGTGCAGGGATGATTTACTAGGATGATACCAAAAATGCATTTCAGGAAAGGGTGAAAAGGTTTGGTCTCTTTTCTCTTGATTAAAAAAAGGCTGAGCATTGAACTAATAGAGATCTTTAAAATAACGAAAGGTTTAGATAGTTATACAGAGACTTTACACTTGCTAGAAGAACATAGCTAGAAACCATCAATAAAATATAGTCAACAAGAAATTCGGAAGAAACTAAGATGGTGAGAATGTGGAACTCCAGCAAATACTGCCTATGCGTTTAAGGGGAAGCTCAACAAGCCCATAAAGAAGAAGGGGACGGGGGGGTATTGATGGTAGGTTTAGATGAGGAAATGTGGGCGCAAGTTCAATTAGAGCATAAATGTCAACATGGACTGCGAGGAAATGGGCAATTTCTGTGCAGGATAAGAAATGTAATCCTGGGATGATTCTCCAGCCGTGTTATGCCAGGCGCAAATCCCCCCGCGATGTTGGGAGAATTGCTGGAGAGCCCCGAAACAGGATTTGTGCTGGGTGCAAAACAGTTCCTAATTCTCCAGGCCCACTCCAACTGGCGTGATAAAGATTTCATCCAGAAAGGGCGAGAAACTGATCGCAGCTAATTTTCATTTATTTTAAACTCATTAGCTGATATTTGCTTTTTTATCAAATATAATGGGCGCAATTCTCCGACCCGCACGCCGGGTGGGAGAATCGCGGGAGTACCGGGCGATTCCCGCCACGCCGCCCTGGCACCCGCACGTGATTCTCCCACCCCCCCCCCCCAAAACGGCGTGCCGTGTTTCACGACAGGCCGCTCGGAGAATCGGCGCTCGCAGTTTCTAACAGGCAAGCGGCTATTCTCCGGCCCGGATGGGCCGAGCGGCCTGCCCAATCCGACATGTTCACGCCGGCGCCACACCTGGTCGCTGCCAGCGTGAACAGCGTGCGAACGCTGCATGTGCGGCCTGTGGGGGGGGGAAATCGAGCACCAGGGGGGTGCTCAGTAGGGGTCTGGATCGGCGGGCCGGCGTCTCTAAAGGACACACTCTTTTCCTCCGCCGTGCCGCAAGATCAATCCTCCATGTCTTGCCCGCGGGGAGGACGGCAACTGCGCATGCGCGGGTTGGCACCGGCCAACCTGCGCATGTGCGGGTGACATCATTTAAGCGCCGCCGGCCGCGTCATATACACGGCGCCAAGGCCCGGCGCGCGTAATTGACGCAGCGCCGCTCCTAGCCTCCTGGGGGTGGGAGAATAGGGGGCGAGGAGCGGCCTCTGATGCCGGAGTGAAACACTCCGGTTTTCACTCCGGCGTCGGCACTTTGTCTCCCTTTGGGAGAATTTCGCCCAATAGCTTCATGCACTTTTCTGCAAAACAAATATTTTTAAGCTGCGCCCCTCTCCTGTTGCCAATAACCAAATACAATCCTATGATCAAAAAGTCTGCCTGCTCCTTCTGATGGGTTAACATTATGCTGTAATAGGAGTAGGTAATGGAATTGCAAAAGGATTAAATTTGATGAAAAGTGCCTATCCACTTTACGTTGCTTGATAAATAGTTAAGGTGGAAGCAGCATGGCATACACCAGTTTATTCTAATGCGTTTGTTTACTTTGTAATGCATAAGCATTAATGTTTGATTAAATTACATCATTTTAGGTATTAATAACATTAAATTGGATTGGCTGTGCCCAGTATTATCACATTCATGAAGAACTGGAAGGTGATAAAACAGGTTTGGCCAAATGTTAGATCTTTGAGCTATCACAACAGATGTTAACTGAGCTCCATCTGTTTGATTACAATAATTGAAGAGCAGGGTGATGTATAATCTAAAATTATTTTTAAATTAGAGTGTACAGGTGAACAGATATTTTGTAGAACTCAAGATACTTGAATTCATAACTAACTGTCAAACCAAATGTAAGCAGTTAATAAACAGCATCTTGAGCAACTTTATACACATCTTAAATATTGGCTTAGCTGAAGCATTCATTTTTTAATTTATTTATCCTTTTTTAAAATAAATTTAGAGTACCCAATTCATTTTTTCCAATTAAGGGGCAATTTAACGTGGCCAATCCACCCACCAAGCACATTTTGGGATGTGAGGGCGAAACCCACTGAAACACGGGGAGAATGTGCAACTCCCCAGTGACCCAGGGCCAGGATCGAATCTGGGACCTCAGTGCCGTGAGACAGCAGTGCTAACCACTGCACCAAAATGCTGCCTCCAGCTGAAGCATTCATAAGGGAAGTCGATTAGATTCCTGTTTCAACGTATAACAGAGGGCTGAACTAAAGAAAGTGCTGTGCCCCCCAACCCCAGCTAAAGAGCCAGGATTGGGATTGGGGGGGGTTAGAGGGAGAGAGCCCACCAAGGGGAACTCCCTCCCCTGCAGCCATTTAATGGGTAATTCAGCATGAAGAGACTGGAGGAAGGATTTCCACCCTTCGGGAGAAGGAAATTCAATCAGGGACCAGCAATTCTCCAGCACCAGGAGGTGTGTAGGACACTGGGTCAGTATTTTGAGTCTCATTGGGTGCCAAACTAGCAAGCTTGGGAGGAGTTGTCCTTCACTCAGCCCAGTGCACAACCCTCACCGGGAAACCTACCGGGCTAGCCATTTGACAAGGGCCTTTCTCCACCAACAGTTAAACTCTGGTAGCAGTGTCATTAAGTGGGAATAAATTGCCAATTTAAGATTCTGAATTGGTCCACTAGCAAGCAGGTCACCCAACACTATTCCTGCCGTTGGTATAACTGCAATGGGGGCTGGGGTGGACAGTTAGGTGTTGGGCATGCCATCCTCTGGCCAGCAGCAGGGGAGTTTAAAATCCAACCCAGAGATACAAGCTTTGTGAAAGCAAAAGCTGGGGGCTGGTTTAGCTCAGTTGGCTGGACAGCTGGTTCGTAAGGCAGATTGAGGCCAATAGCACGGGTTCAATTCTCGTACCAGCTGAGGTTATTCACGGAGGAATGAAGGTCCTGCCTTCTCAACCTTGTCCCTCGCTTGTAGTATGGTGACCCTCAGGTTAAATCACCACAAATCAGCCCTCAAAAAAACAAATTGGGGGCTAGATTAGCTCATTTGGCTGGACAGCTGGCTGTGATGTAGAGCAAGGCCAACAGCGCGGGTTCAATTCCCAGCTGACGTTATTCATGAAGGCCCTCTTTCTCAGCCTTGCCGCTACTGGAGGTGTGGTTAAATCACCACAAGTCAGCTCTGCCACTCAAAATAGAAAAGAGGTCATCTGGGACTGTGGTGACTTTACTCATTTACAACTTACTAAAAGGCGAAAGAAAATTGACACTTTAGATCTTGAATATGGACTTCTATAATAGAGGGATCTCATGTTCACATTAAATATTACATATCATGGGCTGGATTCTCTGTTGTGGAAACTAAGTGCTCCCACCGGCAGAGACATGCTCCAGGTCTCTGCTGGCGCTAGGACCAGCACCTAGGTGCAAGTCTCTCTCCTTTACCATGCAACTGATGAATGGAGGGGAGCTTGCCAGATTCTGCTGGAATCCTGTATCAGGCCACCATTTATGTTTTTAAAACAGATATTTCAATCCAAACATGTTCAACGTAGTAACACAACCTCAACATCCAAAAGAGTTTGCACATTTCTTCTGCATTTACTCCCACCTCCCCTACCCCTGCAACAAATAGCTCCTCATATAAAGTCATGAACATCCTCTGCCGTACCTCAGAGCCCTCCTCCACCCTCTTCAGGCAAATTTGAATTGGGCGCTATTTTCAGCACGCAGCCGAATACTGAGGTCTGACGGTGGTCCCTTCTCTCCCCAACCCCCATAACACAAATGATGCACCCCCACCGCTGACAAGTACAGGCATCTTAAACACTCTTGCTGTGACTGACAGTTCCTCACCCCATCAAAAGCTGCTAAGTGCTCTTTATTGTGAAAAGTCCCTGCTTTCAACACTTTTAACTGCCAATCACAGCAAGAGAGTGTTTATAAACATTATGGTTAGCATGAAATCAGGATAATGGAGATCAAGATAGCTCAACAATCCACCAAACACCCGTCTCTGGAGTAATTAATCTGTCAATCATTGGCTACTGCAATGTACTGCTGCATGAAATTGAATGGAGGATTTCCATCTCAAAGTCTATCAAGAGACCTTTAAGCCCCATTGAAGTGTGCTTGGCTTTCAAAGAAATCTCTGACACTTGGTAAAGCTGCTGTTTTAAAAACTTTTGTTCTGAGACAGCCGATATAAAAGAAGGGCAAGTGAAAATGGAGTGATTTTTCACAGTACTGCCTGGACTGCTCTTCATGTTTCTGACAGGAATCTCTGATGAGGGGAGGGGGAGGGGGAAGAGGAGCAAGATTTTCATTGTGAGGGGGTGCCTTCCAATGGACTTGTGGGGGGGGGGGGGGGGGGGGGGCTCCTCAAATATGCACTGACACTCTTGACCCACCCGCAGGGTCCATGCTTGAGGAAACCTGCACCAATGAGGGAGATAGAGAACCTAGTGCAACAACAGCAGTCTCTCCATCAATGCCAGCAAAACTAAAGATCTGGTCATTGACTTCAGGAAGCAAAGTACTGTACTCTCCCCTGTCTACATCAACGGGACCGAAGTGGAGATGGTTGACAGCTTCAAATTCCTCGGGGTGCACATCACCAAAAATTTGGCCTGATCCCCCCACGTCAATGCTACGACCAAGGAAGCACAACAGCGCCTATATTTCCTCAGGAAACTAAGAAAAGTTGGCATGTCCACACTGATTCGTACCAACGTTTACAGATGCTCCATAGAAAGCATCCTATCTGGCTGCATCAAGGCCAGGTATGGCAACTGCTCGGCCCAAGACAGGAAGAAACTACAGAGAGTCATGAACATCCCCCAGTCCATCACACAAACCCGTCTCCCATCCATTGACTCTATCTACACCTCCCACTGCCTTGGGAAAGTGGGCAGCATAATCAAAGATCCCTCCCACCCGGCTTACTCACCCTTCCAACTTGTTCCATCGGGCAGGAGATACAAACGTCTGAGAACACGCATAAACAGATTCAAAAACAGCTTCTTCCCCGCTGTTACCAGACTCCTGAATGACCCTCTTATGGACTGATCTGATTAATACTACACTCCTATATGCTTCATCAATGCCGGTGCCTATGAATTTACATTATATCTTGTGTTGCCCTATTACGTATTTTCTTTTGATGTATTAAATGATCTGTTTGAGATGCACGCAGAAAAATATTTTTCGCTGTACCTCCGTACACGTGGCAATAAACAAATCCAAACCAATCCTGCCATGGGAGTGGGAGTCGATGCATAATGGTGGGTGGAGACTCGAGCTTCTAGAACATCTCAGATGCAAATCGGTGCAAATCACCGATTTGCATCCTTCCACTCGCGTGGGCTGTGTAGCTTGCCGCCCGCAGGAGACCAGAGCATCAGAACGGGATTGGCGGCCGTTTTTTGGCCGCGCTTAATTCTCCGCCGGATTGGGAAACCCACTAATCGGCATCATTTGAGAATCCAAAATACTTTTCACTGTACTTCGGTACATGTGACAATAAATCAAATCAAAACTCAAATCCATTACAGACATAAAAGCCAGTAAAACCTGCTTGCATAAAATCTTCTACAAATCTCATTTTTTTCATCTAAATATGCAGTAAACATTCTTATTGCCATTACACTGCATGGTATATAACAAATAAATAGAATTAAATATCCTAAGACAAATTAAATGTAGGAAAATAAAGCATAATATAGCAGAATAAAATAATAAAAGAGAGCTCTATAAAAGAGAGAATAAAGAAGATTAGCTCAGTTGTCGATTATTTTTATGCTAATAAATTCATGAAACTAAGTTAAAATGTGATTGTGTTGGGTGTTAAATGGTTTAGATTTGTGGATTCATTCCCGTTTAATTGCTGTTACACAGACAGACTTTGACCCAAACTGATTCATGACAATAAACGGGCTCTATTGTAAAATAAAGTAAAATTGGGGGCATTGCCAGCAGTGTGAAGAAGATTGCACAACACATTCACACAAAAACACAGCAAAGTATTAAATAAGCTGCATATTAGTCTTTTTTGTCATTACCAGCTGACAAACTGGAATGATTCTCCAAGTCGATCTGCTTGTTGCATCATTGGTTTCATTGATAAAAATGGATTATTCACAGGGGCTATGATGTGGACACTGATGCATTTCATATTCCATTACAAAATTTCTCACACCCATTTGCGTTCTCACTAAGGGTTACATTTTCCAGGCCTGTTGTGGCAGGGATGGTGCCAAAAAATGTGACCAGCCATTTAAAGGTTGTTTGCCTTCAGTGGGACCAGGAAATTCCAGCCGAATTCCAGCACTTTGTGCTGAACTCCTGCACCATTCCCACCCAGTGCCCCTCGCTTACCAGTCCTTTACAATTTAGTTCCTCCACAGTTATTTAAATAGCGAAACCTGTGGACCAGATCTCTGGTTAATTGCAGCCTTATGCTGCAATGCCTCTCACTCATATGTACAACGGACATTCATGGATGACAGGTATTCAGTGTTGCCAGTCATCTCTGCTGTCTTGATCTCTGCTCCTTAGCCTCCTGTTAATGCCCACTCATCCCCTGGCTTCATCTTCCATGTAGTGCCTCCTGCTGAAGCCATACGTAGAACATACAGTGCAGAAGGAGGCCATTCGGCCCATCGATTCTGCACCGACTCAATTCCACCCTATCCCCGTAACCAATGAGGTGTAATGTAATGCTTTAGCACCTTACATTGCATTGTTCCTTAGGCTACCTTACCTCTGGGACTCTAGCACATGTTTGTGAGCAACATTCCATTCCACATATGTTACATCTGGAGCTCTGTGGGACGGGGGGGAAAGGGGGTGAGAACTTGTAAATTAATTCATTAAAACACTGAGGTTCTGAACTCCACTCCTTGACGTGGCATAACTGTGAAACATTCTTTTGCTCATGGTGAATGATCGGAATCAGTCTGGCCACTGATGAATAACATTAATTGTTAACCCGTGACTCCCTTCACTGATGGAATGGCAAGAGTTGATGCAACTGTGACCCTTTCACTCCAAGGCTGTATTCCTGCCTTCCACTATGTAGCTTTTCCAAGTTTGACATGAGGCTATTGCATTGTGTCTATCCCTTTAAAAGTGCAAAATTAGAAATCTGGCTTGATCTTACTTCCTGGGCAACGGGCTCAGGTGTCCTGTGTAAATTATCTGGATCCTGTCCAGTGTTGCGGAACTAATAAGTGAGCATGAGTTCGAAGAACAATCCCAGTTTCACGGTCTTCTCACACCATCATACCCCTCCTGGACAAAACTGATCTTTAGATTTTCAAAATTTTACCCAAGTGCTGAGATGGTGGTGTTGCACCTGTATTACAAGACAGGGGGCAGCCCTCCATCCCTCACTGCCCGCATGCCTTCAATTTACCTGGAGCCTCAGGATCTGCAGGTAGAGATGACACTTGTTATTCTCCAGTCACCCTCACTAATATGGATCCTGTCGTCTGGTGGCGGACATTACATAATCCCCCCTCCAACCAAACTATAGCCTGCGAGGTGTACATGACTCATAGATCTGTACCCACCCCAACTGGGGACTGTACCCACCCCAACTGGGGACTGTCCGCACCCTCACTTACAGGAGTACCCCCGCACACCCATTAGAGCTTCACCTACGCACTCTTCATTATGTGCTCCACCTTGTATTATGTGTTGCCTATTTACAAGGCTGCAGATGCCCCATGACCAATCACCATACTTTCCTCAGCCCAGTACAGAGCCCGCCAGAACCAGGGGCATCATCTGTAGAACAGCCCTGCACACCAAGTTACACATTTTTCCTTGGAAATACACAGCCCTTGCCCTTCCCTGCAGCTAGGGTACATCATTCTTCCAATAATTATTCCTGCTGCATGCCCACTGCACTGCTGCGCTGTATCTTTTCTCGTGACTTCAGACGGAGGTCCACATAACCCCTGGACTGCCCATCATCTATGGCTGTTTTCCA
This sequence comes from Scyliorhinus canicula, assembly GCF_902713615.1. NCBI lineage: Eukaryota > Metazoa > Chordata > Chondrichthyes > Carcharhiniformes > Scyliorhinidae > Scyliorhinus > Scyliorhinus canicula. Next base: position 126,628,790 of record NC_052148.1, on the reverse strand, counting down.
TTTCACACCAGGAATGTCAGCTCTTTCTGAGTCCTATCTGCCAGCCCCTAAACCTAAACGTAAACGGCAGCATTGACAGTTTCCATTTCAAAAGGGGACTGTGAACAAGAGTAACCTTCACCCAAACGGTGTTCATATGAACTATCCCTAATGTGTCAGACTAAGAGGCACCCACTCATAATTCACAGTCTGCATGCATGCATTTACTTTCAGTAATACATGTACTATCCCTTTGGCCCTAGTTTGTCTCCTCGTCATGTAATCTCATTGGGTCAAGCTTCTGTCCGCCTTACATTATTCATCCTCTTCATCCATGTTCTTGCCCCTCCCCCTGCCATAGGGAGCCCTTGCATCTCCCGCCCACCTCCTTTCACAGTCCTCCCTCAACATTGCCCCCCTAATGTTTGCCCTTTCCCAACTCCTCCTTGCACCACCCATCCTAGCACATTGCCCCACCTTGTCTTCAGCAGCCTACCACCCCCAGGCCTCACCTCGCATCCCATCCCCGGTCAAACTTTGAACCTTTGTTGAGGTGGTTGCACGAGTCCCACAGCACAATGTTGTCCAGATAAAGACGGTGTGTAGCACCATGGGGAAGAGATCCCTGTAGTCCCCAACCCCAGACGCAGTACAGATACAACTCAGTGACACAGGGAGGTTCATGAGTCTAGCAGCACAGTGCTGTCCACGAAAATCAGCTCGGCATAGAAACTGAGGGCAGGAACCGGCGTATCCTGGCAGAACAGAGTGCAGCGCATATGGGGCAGTGCAGCACTATGGCAATACTTTATTGCACTCATCTCGAAGTCCCTGGTGAACTGAGGGCAGCCTTGTGCATGCCACTCTTCTCGTGATTCAGATCAGCCCGGGGACAAGCCGAAGAATCCGCACGACAGGCGGGAATCATGCCAGGCCACCCGCACGCGATTCTCCGCAGAGCAGAGAATCAGCGCCATTGTCATGTGAGAGTACCTTTAAGAACTGGATGTTTAAGCAATGTATCTTTAAGAAATGCAGCAGCTCATATTACTGGCGATGTCAGAGTATGGGTGGAGCTGGGTTTTTAGCTCAGCCATTTTGCACTGTTTAGGTTTCAGTTTTGAGAGAGAGCAGCTGAAAAGTGCCTGGCTGGTTTGCTGTGAGCTGTTTGAAAGGAGAAAGCCAGTTTTGAGGAAAAGAGCTTGGATGTGTCTGTGTTTGCAGTGAGCTGGATCTGCCGTGATCTCTGCCATGAAAGACTACCTCTGAATCATTTGGGTGATTTAAACTCATAATAGTAATGTCTTTAACCTGATGTGTTTCTGTTGTTAAAGGTGTTAAGTCTTTTGGAGGTTTGAAGGAACATTTTGAGGGATTATTTAGTGTGGTATTATTTTCGGGGTTATCTTTGGAGTAAGGAGTGTTAAGGGATCCAATGTTTATTTAAAAAGATTAAGTTGAATTCATGGAATAAACATTGTTTTGTGTTTAAAAACCCATGTGTCCATAATTGTAATACCACACCTGGAGACGAAGCCGTGTGCTTCAAAAGCAACAATACATTAAAGGGAGAGGTTGGTTGAACTCCATGATACATTTTGGGGTCCTGAAAACGCCGTTCCCATAACAATTGGCACCCCCGTGGTTGGCGCGGTGCCGGTCGGGGGCTGCTCTACGCAGCCGGCCCACCAATTCTCAGCCCGTGATGGGCCGAGCGGCCATCGTAAAAAAGCCGAGTCCCGTCAGCGCTGTCCACACCTGCCCTCAACCGGCGGGAACTCGGCGTGGAAGGGTCGGGAGGGTGGCCTGGCCCACGATCGGGGCCCACTGATCGGCAGGCTGGCCTCTTTCGCTGGGGGCCTCCTTCCTTCCGCGCCGGCCCCTGTAGTCCTGCGCCATGTTGCGTCGGGGTCGGCGCATTGAAGGAAGCCACTGCGCATGCGCGCGTTGGCGCCCCGGTGCCACTGCGCATGCGTGGACCCAGCGGCGCCAAGTTCATGCCGGGATCAGCAGCTGGAGCGGCGTGAACAACTCCAGTGCCATGCTGGCCCCCTGTAGGGGCCAGATCTTCTTATCCTGAGGCTGTGTTGACGCCGTCAAGAAACCCGATGGCATTTTCGATGGCGTCTACACCTTAGCCTCAGGATCACAGAATCCCACCCGGGATGCCTGATGGGATTCCATCGGGCAGCTGTTTTAATGCGCATTCATAAAATACACATCTTCCAGAGGGAAGACTGATCCGCATTGACCCGCCACTGGGAGAATTGCAACGCGATTTTACACTGTCGGCTTCTGACATTTTGGCTCCAGCTACATTCTTCGCTCCCACCAAACCTACCAAAGGCAGGATGGGAGAATTGCACCTTGTGTTTTGAGATTTGGAAGCACAAGTTGGTTGGGTAAAGTCTTTACCTTGCCCGTTGCAAATATATGGGGCGAGATTCTCCCATCGGGGACTAAGTGCCGACGCCGGAGTGAAAACCGGAGTATTTCAACCCGGCGCGGAGGCCGCTCCTCGCCCCCTAATCTCCCACCCCCGGGGGCGGCTAGGAGCGGCACCACATCATTTACGTAAATGACGTCACCCGCGCATGCGCAGGTTGGCCGGCGCCAACCTGCGCATGCGCTGTTGCTGTCCTCCCCGCAGGAAATGTCGGAGTGATCTTGCGGGGCGGCGGAGGAAAGGAGTGCCTCCTTCAGACAGGCCGGCCCGCTGATCGGTGGGCACCGATCGCGGGCCAGACCCCTTTTGAGCGCCCCCCCTGGTGCTGGATCCCCCCTCCCCCCTCACAGGCCGCCCCGCCAGCGTTCCCGCGCTGTTCATGCCGGCAGCGACCAGGTGTGGTCGGCGCCGGCAGGAACACGTCATATTGGCAGGGCGCTCGGCCCATCCGGGCCAGAGAATCGGGCGTTACAAAGGGCAAGCGCCGATTCGCCGAGCGGCCAGCCATAAATCGCGCCGCGCCGGTTTGGGGGGGGGGGGTGGGAGAATCTTGTGCGGGTGCCAGGGTGGCGTGGCGGGACTCGCCCGGCGCCCCTGCGATTCTCCCACCCAGCGTTGGGGGGGGGGGGGGGGGGGGGAATTCCGCCCATGTTTTGCCAAGGCTCCTTGATGGTACACTCTGCCAGATACTGCCTGCCTTGAAATCAAGATCAGATCTTTTCATCGCGCCTCTGCGATTCAGATGCCCGTTCCGAACATATATTTTTTCGGTCTGCACAGTAGAACAAAAAATGTAGTTTATCTCGTGTAAACTCAGTAATTTCTGTAATTTTGCAGAGGGAAAATAATAATCCATCGACTCCAATAAACTTTCCCAATAGTGCACACATGAATTTATTAAGAACACCTTTCAAACTTAGCTGGCAAGATAAAGTTCAGGCCCTGATTAGAACAGATTAAAAGAAAGCACATTGTTCCCTTAAGACAGTGTAACTATCCAGTTTGTGCCTGGAGGTACATTCTCAAATAGATTTAAATATCAATACAAGAGATTCTGGCAGCAGCCTTCAAGTATCCCTGGGAAAAAGTGAGGCTGGTGGCTTGGAGTGTAGGGGAAGCTAATCAGAGAGGATGGAAGCAATCAGGACAATGGTAAGAGAGAGGGGACGAGAGTGTCCAGGGAGGGGGAAGGACTAAGGGGAGCCCAGTAACAGCACGGCAGTGAACACAGGTCCACATTTTATTTTTAAAAGTATGCAGACTTTTGTGGTTCTTTGAAACCTGAAGAAAACACTTTCCTTCTTGCAGCAGTTCAGGCAGCCCTGGTTTCCACAGATGGCTTCCAATAGCTCTTTGACCCTCTATTTGCTTGGTGAGAGGCACATGCCTGCTTTAGGGAAGTATTTTTATCTTCACTGATAGAAGGGCAGTACACCTCTGGCTTAAATTGTGCACATTTCAACCCACCATACAATATGCTTATAAAAATCTATTTATATAATATATTTACCCTTACCTCAATTCATATTTTTATTGTTAAATGCAGAAGTGAAATATAATCAGAGAGCGAAAGGGTTGCAACGGCTAGCGAAGTTGTTCAGAAGAAACCATTAACTGCATTGGTCAATTAACTCAGCCAATTGTCTGGGTGGCTTTCAAAGGCATTAATTAAGTCCAGTGAGTTTGCAGTGGCATGTAAATAGATGCCTAAACCATACAAGTCATATCCTATGATGTGCTATAATGTATACACATTTATAATGTGTTTATACAAAATTATGTAAAATTCTCATCAGTTTGTGCAATATCAATAAAATGCTCAAATGGTGAAGTATATGTTATGTGCTAGTACAAGGTGCCTTTTTGTGGAAGTTCTGCATTTTTGTTTGGCGGTGTGGGGGGTGGGTGTAGAATGTCCACAGCTCTATGACCAAAGTGAGAACTGCACAACTAGGAAAACTCCTCCAGAAATTCACCCCTATATCTCCTGTGCTCTTTCCAAAGCGAATCAAGTATTCTGTGGTTACCAATAGAAAAGCAGTCAAAATAGCAACGTGGTTCAGGGCCTCTGCCCACCCTGAGCCTGTTTTCCCAGTTCTACTTTCCTTATTCCCCAGTATCTTGGAAAAAGAATGTCTATTTTGCATGGCAGTTTAAGATTCACTTTACCTTTATGTACATGCCCATCCTATGACCTGCCCTCCATCAATTCAGCATATTTGTTTCAGAATAAGCCTCCAACAAAGCCGTTAATATCTCTTCACCTGCAATTCTTGATATTACTGTTAATTTCCTGTCATCTATTTCAAGCAAGACTTAAAATACATTATTATTTTCTACTCCATTTTCTCACATCTATTCCTCTGAAACCTAAGTAGTAAAACATCCTCCTTAAAACTTTACAGAAATGCATTTGACACAAATGCTCCAATGGTCCTCAAACAAGTTGAAGAAATGGTGAAAAAGACACATTACGCATGCATTGCTTGCCAAATATTTTCATTGTTTAATGTCAAAAGGACAAAATTAAGATTTTTACATGGAGAAAAATATACAAAATTATGTTTCTCACTCATATCGTCAGGACAGTCAGATATATGCCAAGGGAAAAATGTGACCCTGGTGAGACCACATTTGGAGTATTGTGTGCAGTTCTGGTCACCATATTATAGGAAGGATGTGGAAGCATTGGAAAGGGTGCAAAGGAGATTTACCAGGATGCTGCCTGGTTTGCAGGTTAGGTCTTATGAGGAAAGGTTGAGGGAGCGAGGGCTTTTCTCTTTGGAGCAGAGGAGGATAAGAGGCAATTTAATAGAGATTTATAAGATGATGAGGGGGATAGATAGAGTGGACGTTCAGAGACTATTTCCTCGGGTGGATGTAGCTGTTACAAGGGGGCATAACTATAAGGTTCAGGGTGGGAGATAGAGGAGGGATGTCCGAGGTAGGTTCTTTACTCAGAGAGTGGTTAGGGTGTGGAATGGACTGCCTGCTGTGATAGTGGAGTCAGACACTTTAGGAACTTTCAAGCGGTTATTGGATAGGCACATGGAGCACACCAGAATGACAGGGAGTGGAATAGCTTGATCTTGGTTTCGGACAATGCTCGGCACAACTTCAAGGGCTGAAGGGCCTGTTCTGTGCTGTTCTATGTGAGATTTCCACTAACACGAACAGCTGAAGCTATGACCACATCCTCCAACATGGGAACAGGAGTAGTCCATGCAGCTAGTCAAGACTGCTTCACCATTTAATACAAATCATGGCGGATCAGAACCTCAATGCCTTTAACATACACCATCCCCATAACCCTTTACGTCATTATTAATCAGAAACATATCAATCTCTGCTTTAAATATGCACAATGACTGAGTTTTCACAGCCCTCTGGGGCAGATAATTCCAAATATTCACAACTCTTATGTAAAAAATATTCTCCTCATCCTGGTCCTAAGTGGCATTCTAGACTCCCTAGCCAAGCAGAGCCTGCATCTACCGTGTCTATTCATTTAAGTATTTTGTATGTTTCAATTAGATCACCTATTATTCTTCAAAAATCTTAGAGAATACAGGCCCAGCTTGCCCAATCTCTCTTCATAAGACATTTCTGCCATCTGCAGAACAAGTCTGGTGAACTTTCATTGCACTCCCTCCACAGCAATAATATCCTTTGAGGAAAGAAGACCAAAACTGCACACAGTACTCTATGTGCGGTCCAACCCAGCTCCTGTACAATTGAAGCAAAACCTTCGTACTCCTGTACTTAAATCCTGTTGCAATAAAGGCCAACATTCCATTAGCCTTCCTAATAGCTTGCTGCACCTGCATGTTAGCCTTCAGTGGCTTATGAACAAGGCCACCCAGATCCCTTTGTACATCAACACTTCATAATTTCTTGGCATTTAGGAAATATTCTGCACATCTGTCCCTTCCTCATAACACACATTCCCACCTAATATTGTATCATCCATGAACTTGGAAACATTACAACCGGTCTTCAGCTGCAACTCAGTGTTATACCTGCCTGATTATTATTGACTGAGGACTATTGGATATCCCACTCTTTGTATGAGCTCCCCCAATGAGGTGGGCGGAGCAATAATCTGCATAAATAGAGCTGGCCAGTGTGGAACCAGCTAGAGAGGAGAGAGCAGTGGTGAAGTACTCCCACTGCTGTATTATTTACGCTAATCCAACATCCATGTATGGCCTTAATACAACTTGGTGGCAATTGAGACCTGACTCCAGGTGCAATCAAGGAAAATCTCCCCTTGCATGATAAGTCTGATTGTAACTTTTGGAAAAATAAGACTCTCTGCTCTTCACAATAAAGGACTGAAACATTGAGTACGGTAACAATTTTATTTATTGCACAGATGAATGAGGTGCGAGTCTTTAATAAACTGATATATTTTAAATTAGCACTTGTACACCATTCCTACGAGTTTCCTCAGGAGGAGGGAGCAGATGTGATGATTAGCTACTGATCTAACTGATCAAGATACCTGGAAATCAGAAGATCCAACACTTGAAGTCTGTTGTATGTGCCACAGTTCCAGGTTCCCTGCACTGTAGTCAATGGGACTGGTCATGGTATCCAGTCACTTATATGGAGTCAGAATCACCGGTGATAGTTATTGTTACTTGATTTTTCCTGTGTTTCACCACACATTAGTTTCTTCATAACGGCCTTACTGTGTTCAAACATACAATAGTTGGCTTCTACAAAAAGGTCCTTGAATGCCATCTTGATGGTCATCTATAATATAAGCATTGTCCAAGTAAGGTGAAGCTGACCTTGACCATATCTTAGATAGACTCCAAAAAGCAAGACATTCCTGCTATTTTACCCATTATGTCGTTCAAAATAGCTGCCATTACAATTGGTTTTTGCGTTGTTCCTGGTTCAGCTTCAGCCTGGCGTATAGACAATCACTTATTCAAATCTTACACTCCTTCAGGCATGAAAAAAGAATTCCTGGCCAATATTGTCCATGCATTCTAAAATTCTTTGTTGGAAAGCAAGTTCCTTAGATTCTGCATCCCAAGGATAGTCATGAGGGCTATTGGACATACTGCCTAAACCTGCTGCCCATTATTAGCCACCAGTCAACTTTAGATGCCAATTTGTACTTCACTATGCTATTTTACAATTAAATACAATAAAATATCTGCATCTGATGCAAGTGTTGGTGATGATAATTTGTGAATGTTCCTCCTGATGGCCACTGGATTCTCCATGCTCTGTGAAGAGAGGAGATGAACTATTATTAGTGTCAAAACACAACTCTCAAATGGGTAATGTTCTCCTTACATGACCTATGAAGCATTTGTGTGTAACCTGCACACAGACAATTTCATCTAATATATGGAAAACAGCATAGGATTATTACATACATACCAAGTATCTGCTATTCTCAAACCTTCTGAGGAACCTCCCTACAAAACTTTACTTGTCCTGATCACGGTTTTAGCAGAGTCCTTTCAAAATTAGGTCCACCAGCTAGTCTTGTAGTTGCTTTCCTGCTCACTGCAAGCTTCTGTTTAAATATACATTGTTAATGGATAGATGCCAATTTATCATTCACAAGAGTGTTATTTATCTGAATTTTTTGTAAAAGGTGTCAGTTATAATCTAATTCCCCATAAATGTTCATTGTTTTCATTTAGTGGTGACTGACTTTGTCAGCTAGAAATTCATTTATTTCAATATGTTGGCATTTTATTTACTTGATTCACTCGACGTTATGAAAAAATGACAAACGGGAAAGGACGACTCCCTGATACATCAAGCCTTCTCCCAAAAGTTTAAATATATGAAGTATCATAATTAGACACTCATTACCCAGCAGCAGCAATGCAATCTCCTTGGTGAGATTTTTAAAAAACATTTAGAGGGGCAAAAATCAGGAAAATTCCTCTTGGACCTCTTTCTGCAATTATAAACCAGAGCAGGACAGCACATTGGCAATGATTATATTGCCTTATATTATACAACATTTGGGGAGATCTCTATTCCAGTCAGGTATTGGTTCAGCTTTTTTATTGAAGGTTTGGAGAATTAGCACACCGGGCAGGGGCTGAGTCCTGGGAGAACCTACCGCTCCCCTTACATAACTTGACTGTATAAAATTTTACTTCAAATCTCTCATTTTTAAAAAATGAATAGACTAGGCTTTTTAGGCCTCGCTAAATAACCGTACTTGCTTTGGTTGTGGCTTTAGCATTATGAACTTCAGTGAATTATGGATAATATTGCTTTTCTCTCACATTTCAAATCTGTTCCACATAATGTGAAAATATAGTTGGTGCTGCTCTTGCCCAAATGCATAACACTGCGTTTATCAAAAATACATACCGAGTTTAACCCAATCTCTTCGTAGCTCAAAGTCTGCTTGCAGAAATTTTCTTTCAGTCCTAATAACCACAATGTTTGCATCTGCAACCATTCTCCCAACAATTCTGATAAAGCATATCTAGTAACTACTTCCAAGCAGATCCACAGCCATCAACAAAAACCTTTTGCCTGTGGTAGTGTAGCCAATTCTTAATCTATTTGCAGCAATATTCTAATGATTTGACAAGATTCTGCCACGTGTGTGATATCTTATCAAATACCTGCTAAACATCTAAGAAAACAAAATCTATTGGGATACCCTCATCCAAGTAAAAACTAAAAAAAAAATATAGCAAATTAGAAAAGCTAATTTGAATTCAAAGAAATACCACTCTTTGCAAGCCATTTTCATCCCTTCCACTTTAAGACTGGTTGATTTTACTAATCACATTGTTAAATTTATTCCAGATCTTCTTAGTCATGGGCACAAGTTGACCGAGTCTCTTTACATTCTGTAACTGACAATTGATTTCCCAATTCAAAAGGTTTTTGGCCATGCCAGGAGCCCACGTGGGTTTAGTGGCAGACAGGAGAGGAGAATCTAGCAGGAGCCAAAAAGTCAGAAACTAGCATAAAATCGAGTTGTAATTCTCCCAATGCAAGAGCGGTCTTCCCACTGTCTGGTGGCACGAATTCTATTTGCATCTCGTGAATGCCCATTAAAAACAGCTCGTCAGGCCTTCCAATCTTGCATCACACCAATATGAAATTATGTCGGTCCAAAACCCGATTTCTAAAGAGTAGCCTGAACAAGACGGTCCTCAGTTCGCAAGAGACTGAGGTGAGTGCAACAAAACCTTTCTGCCACAGGTGCTGCATTGTTCCGGATTCGCTGTTCACTGCTCTGCCAGGGAAGACAGGAACCTATCTCCATGCCAAGCTGGTTTCCATGAACAGCACCGTGCTGCTAGACCCATGGACCCTCCTGAGTCACCGAGTCTGATCAGTACAGCGCCTGGCGTTTGGGAGTATGGGATCTACTACCCCCTGGTGCTACACACCAGTGTCTGTCTGGACAACACTGTGCTGTGGGACTCATGCAACCACCGCAACAAAGTTCCGAAGTTCAACCGAAGGTGGTGGAAGAGGAAGAGCAAGGGTTCACGATGGCAGGCAGAGTAGCAAGGAGATGGAAGAAGGAGAACAATGGAAGGCAGAGGGAAGACCTGGATAAGGCTGCATGAAAAGCTCGCAATCAAGGGGGGTCAAAGGAATACCACATTGTTTATTGGAAGGGGATGCATGAAGACTCTAGATGCCGTGGGTAGAGGTCCAATTGGTGGATGAGTCAAGGGTGAGTCGAGGAGCAGACATCTTCTTGAGACTGCTAGCCTTTTTCCTCTGGGTTGCTTACATCTTGCAAGGTCTGGTGAAGGCAGGTGGTATGGAGAGAGTGATACAAGCATGCTGGACTGGTGTTAAAAAATGACACCGGGACCTTCAAAACCAACAGCTGACGGTAGGTGGATGAATCAGCTCCCGGACCGCCAGGAGATTTGGAGGGGAATTTGTCTGTGCATAATTAATGAGGTTCAAGTCAGAACGTGGTGCAGGATCCAGTCATGGGAAAGGCGACGCCAGAGCTGCCCATCACCACACTTAGGTCTCAAAACTAATTCCACATACGGAGTCAGGATTAACACTCACTGCCGAGTCAGAACCCATACAATATAAAAAAGGTTTAAGTGACGTGCAATCAGAAGTGCTGTCTTTTGGACAAAATTTCAAACCAAATTCCCAGTCTGTCCTCGTAGGCGAATGTGAGATCCTGCAACACTATTTGAAAAAGCAGAGTAGCACCTCTGGTCTCACAACATTTATCACAACCAACACTAAAATAGATTATCCCGCACTTAATCACATTGCTGTTTTTGGAACTTCTGATGTGTACAAATTGGCTGTCATGTTTTCTGTATGACAACAATAACTATTTTTCAAAAAAGTACTTAATTGGCTGCATAAAGCATGCAGAAATACCAGTTATCTCTGCGGCCAGGCCTGTAAAATAAAGCTAAATAAAATATATTGCATAGCTGTTAGGTACAAAGCTTAAAGTAAACTAGTCCTAAATGGCAAGTATTATGTGCAAATTTAAATACTTGTTGAAGTGCAAAAGCAGTATTGTTACAAGCATATCCTGATATTGCATTGGATTGCACAAAAACTCTACACCAACGATTGATACACATGTGGTATCTGGATTTTGGTCTGTTAAATTTCACTAATTAAGGACTGTTCACAAAGAGAAAAAGATTGACAATATTTCTATAGACCTATTAGATGCAGAACCAGACAACTGCAGAACACATTTCCCCCCACACAGTGGAAGAAAGGTCATCCTGGAACCGGAGAGACTGCCGAGAAGAAGAGGAGACTTACTGGGGCTAAAATTGGATAACCCCCACAAATGGATGGGGCAGTTTTTTTCTTTTCAATTGGACGTGGGATTTGCCAGCTGGGCCAGCATTTACTGCCTATCCCTAAATTGTACCCGAGGGAGCTGTTAAGAGTCAACCACATTGCTGTGGATCTGGAATCACATGTAGGCCAGACCAGGTAACAATGGCAGATCTCCCATCAATAGCTTAATTATACACCCATATTGACAAGGCAATATAGCTTTGATCTGACTTTTTTTAATTCACTGACAGGATGTGGGCATTGCTGGTTAGGACAGAATCTATTGTCCATCCCTCGTTGCCCTGGAGAAAGTAGTGGCGGGCTGTTTTCTTGAACCGCTTCAGTCTGAGGTATAGGTACACCCAGTGCCAGGATTTTGATCCAGTGGCAGTGAAGGAACTGCAAGAGCCAGGATAATAATCTTTTTATTCTCACAAATAGGCTTACATCAACACTGCAATGAAGTTACTGTGAAAAACCTCAAGCCGCCACAGTTCCGGTACACCAAGGGAGAATTTGAATGTCCAAATCACCGAACAAGCACGTCTTTTGGGACTTGTTGGAGGAAACCGGAGCACCCGGAGGTAAATCCACGCAGACATTGGGAGAATGTGCAACGTCCGCATAGATAGTAACCCAAGCGGGAATCGAACCTGGGACCCTTGCGCTGTGGCGTGCGACTTGCAGGGGAATCTCTAGGTGGCGGTGTTCCCAGGTATCTTTGTCCTCCTAGATGATGTTGGCCATGGTGAAATCCTGCAGTGCATCGTGTCGATGGTACATGTTGCTGCTACTCTGCATCTGTTGGTGGTGAAATCAAGCAGAGCTTTCTGTAGCATGCTAATTCCAATGTTTAGATAGTCCTGCTATAACTGTAGATTGCAGAGAGGGAAACCCATCCTTGCAATGTCATGCTCTTTCCCCACACCTCAGGATTATAAAAATTCAGGTGTATGCCCTTGTGGACATTATCAGGTGGCTGTCCAGCATACACTGCCAGCCAGCTGCCGCATCATCAAAAAAGTTTGACAACCTCAGAACATTTTTCAGACTGATTCAATAATAATTTTTCTGCTCATCTGAGATACTGCTGCAGGGACTAAAGCTCAATTACTACTTCTGCTGCAAAATTCAAACTGTACATGAAAAGTAAGTTTACTTGGATTAATTTTCTGTAAAGGTTACTTTAAGTGTGCTATTTAATATGCAGCATAATATTTTGCATATCGCCAGCTGTCCCTCCATACCAGGGCAGCAAGATAGCATAGTGGTTAGCACAGTTGCTTCACAACTCCAGGGTCCCAGGTTCGATTCCCAGCTTGGGTCACTGTATGTGTGGAGTCTGCAGATTCTCCATGTGTCTGCTTGGGTTTCCTCCCACAGTCCAAAGATGTGCAGGTTAGGTGGAGTGGCCATTCTAAATTGCCCTCGTGTCCAAAAGGTTAGATGGAGTTACTGGGTTACAGGGATAAAGTGGAGGCGTGGGGCACTCTTTCCAAGGGCCGGTGCAGACTCGATGGGCTGAATGGCCTCCTTCTGCACTGTAAATTCTGTGATTCTATGATGTCTGCTCAGGGTTGAGAGTTTTGGTCATGGACCTTCATGTGACCGAATATGCCAATTCTCAGCCTGAAATACATGGGCAGATGTCCCATCAAGTAGTGGAATGTAGAATGCAAGATTTACCTTCTTTTCTTTTCTTCCGGGCCTCATCATTGTGTTTGTTTGACTCAAAGCATGGTGCAGCTGGAAACCAGTTTGAGCGATTGGTAAAAAGCTCCACAGTCATAAAATGTCAGTGCTTCCACACTTCAAGAAGAGTCTTTATCTTTGTAATGTTCCCTTTATCCTCCCAGGAGCACTGGCCAATTAAGTTGATAAAAAAAAAACAGGACCTGGCAGGGGAGGCAATTTTCAACCCTCCGGACACGCTGTCCAGTCCATCAAAGTTAATTTTGCAGAAATCCTGCCCGAATGCTTGGTTTCAAGAAGGGCACTTTTGCGTGTTCAATAGTCCTGCCACTGAATTCAGAATGTGAGGTAGAGGCATTGCCGGTGGAATTTCTCTAACATGTGTCACCAATACAAAGTCCAGGTCTCACTGCAGTGGAGGGGAGTGAAGTGACAACTGCTCTGTACAAAGGATTTTAAAAAGCAAAAAAAAAAAGTTTTATATCTCATTACATTGTTAAAAAGAAAAATATTTCTAAAAGCCAATTATATATACCCAAGAGACTGTTGATATTTACATCACATCTCCCTATATCCTGATGAATAACCTGATCTAACTCCGGCAACATGAACTAACAGAAAGCAATTACCAACTATGCCCAAACATGGAGTGATTTATTAAAATGCATGACATGCTTTAAATCAGGACGGTTCAAATAAGCAGTGGGCTCATGCACTGCCAATCTCAGAATGAATAGTAAATAACTGCCTCACTAATATGCAGATTTGCCAGAAGATGAACAATCCACAATGGGCGGGATTCACATTGCAACGGCTCGCGAGATTGCATTAGATCATGCGAGCTGGGTATATCCTGGAACCGGGATCTCCCAGCATCTACCAGCCGCGTTGCGCCCGCACTGCCTTTCGGGCGTAATGCAGCTGGTAGATCGCGGCCTGTAGCTCCTCACTAACATGTAGCATGTGTCATTTAAAAACTTCAGAAGCTGGTCTATTGACAACAATAAATACACAGCAACAAAATTTTACACTGCAAAAACAAAACAAAGTAAGGCAGGATAAAATGGTCTGAATATTGTGCCCATATCAAGATTTAGGCTCTCCAGATGTCATTCTGAAACTAAGAGTGTCTGCCCCAGAATCGACAAGTAATCTTGCTGCCAAAACATCCCAGATTTATTCAACTCACTAAATTCAAAATACTTTATTTAAGAAAATGTTCAATAAATACTCCCAAGACTGCAGAGAGTAGCAGTAAAATATTGGTACTAGGCCAAATTTTAAACTTCTTCAAATATGTTTCTTTGTTCCAAAGAAGTCAGCTCACTTATTCAAAAATGGAGACATTTATAAGATAACGCTTGAAGGCTGGAAGAGGTGAAAATTAATTTGGTCACTGGTCATTTTCCAATGGTATTTCTAATAGAACTGGCTTCTCAGAAGTATGTTATAACTTTGAAGTACTAATTTATTTTAAAAGTACTTAAGAATTTTCTTTCCTAAAACTGTGGTCGCCATACTACCAGAAGGATGTGCAGGCTTTGGAGAGGGTGCAGAGGAGGTTTCCCAGGATGTTGCCTGGTCTGGAGAGTGAGTGTTAGCTATGTGGAGAGGCTGAAATACGGAGGTCGAGGGGTGACCTGATGGAGGTTTACAAGATTATGAGGGGCATGGATAGAGTGGATGGGCAGGCACTCTTTCCCAGGGTGGGGTGGGGGGGTCAGTCACCAGGGGGCATAGGTTTAAGGTCCGTGGGGCAAAGTTTAGAGGAGACGAGAGGCAGGTTTTTTTATGCAGAGGGTGGGGCATGCCTGGAACGTATTGCCTGGGGAGGTTGTGGAAGCAGATACATTAACCACGGCGTTCAAAAGGCATCTTGACAACGCATGGATAGGATGGTTATCGAGGGATATGGCACAAGGAAGTGCTGAGGGTTTTGGCAAAGGGTGGTATCATGACTGCTACAGGCTTGGGAGGGCCAAAGGGCTTGTTCCTGTGCTGTATTGTTATTTGTTCAGTGTCAGAACTGATCACTTCTATCAACCAATTGTTTAAGTAAATGTCCTTTAAATCTGGGTGTCCTTTAAATCTGGATGTAGTTTAACGAACTAACCAATTTCAAGACTTTTTGCAAAGCAATTTCTATCACTTCATCACTAAATATTCAGTGGCAAAAAAATTGTTGTTCTATTTGGTTTTGCCAGTTATAAATGATAAGAGTCAAGCATTCCCCAGCAAAATATTTCAAAATAGATAGTTTGACAGAATGTAAATGCAGAGACCAATTAGTGTGTTTCCAGAATTACATCGCTTACATCACTCATGGTGAAATCATTTGAAAAGACAAAACATGTTGGATATATACCTAAACAAAGAGACAAATCAGTAAAACATACAAATACAGACACCCTCACACAAAATGTACAGGATTGTTTTCATTGCTCCAGAGTTTATGATCAGTGGTAGAAGGTGATGGCACTCCTTCCTTGCTGACCACAAAGAAAGCTGCCCACAAAGATCTAGTGATCTCTGTCGCAGTTTCCTAATATCCCCAACAGCAGTTCAAATCTGGTGCCAGCCAGGTCAAGGGGATAGCTCGGCATGCAGCAGTTTGTGATGCCAGCAAGCGGGAAGGAGCCAATCACACTGAAGAATTCACACACAGCAAAGTAGGAAGTTGAAAAACACTAGTATCCTTCACATTTAAAATTAAAATTTTCAGGTAGCAGAATGAATGACAATGATTGGAATAGTATAGAAGCCAAAATAAAGATGAACAAACTTTAAAAATTAAACATGTGGATTATTGTGGTGAAATTTAACATTCCCCAAATATAAAATTATTTCTTCGGGGAGGATTAATCCAATTATACCTCATTCAACAGACTGTTTAAAGAGTTTTCACAGCAAAATTAACAGCACAAGAGTGGCATAGTCATCAATTCAATTGACAAGCCATTGATTTGAGTCTAGGGATGACTCACCAGCACACCCTCTGGGAAAGTGTAGAATAACTGACAGCAACTTTTGGAAAATCATTAGTGACAGAGACTACTAATAACTATGATTTTTCCCTGATCACCATTCATAGCACCCAATGGATTTCGAAGGAATGCAAGTCAGAAGCACTCTTTAAACAGACGGGTGATCTGCTCAATGGTCGGAATTCTCTGGCTGCTGCAATTCACTTTTTCTACCAGCAGCGGATCTCTGCCATGGGTTTCCTGATGGGAAGTTTCCATGGGAAATCCCATTGACAAGCAACGGAAGAGCCAATGAGCGGTGCACCACCAAGAAACACGTGGCTGGAGAAGCGGAGAATCGAGCCCTATGTGCTGTAAGTTAATTCACTGGTTGTTAAAACACTTTTGGGACATCCGAACATTAATGAAATAACTTACATTTATACATTATCTTTCACAAAGAAAAAAATATATCCTATACTTTCTGAAACCCAAAGAGTGCTGATAAAATGCAGGCAATGCATGTTTTTGTTTGTAATTATATACTTAACCAAAATTATCCTCTGGTATTAATCTTTAAAGAAGAATCCATTGGGCGGCATGATGGCGCAGTGGTTAGCAGTGCTGCCTACGGTGCCAAGGACCCGGGTGCGATCCCGGCCCACTGTCTGCATGGGTCTCACCCCCACAACCCAAAGATGTGCAGGTTAGGTGGATTGGCGATACTAAATTGCAGAAAAATAAATTGGGCACTCTAAATTTATGTTTTAAAAAAGAAAAAAAAACAGTGAAAGAAGAATCCAGAACAAATGCAAAGTGAAAGTAAAGCCTGGAGACCAAGGCTGGAGACACACAATGGGATATAAAGCAAGTCCGCTTCAGTATTAATACTGGGTAGCCATTTTTGGCTTTTTTTTTCCCTGTGTGAAATGTGTCCTGTTCATAATGCGAGTAAACTGGATAAGTATCATTAGAAAACCTGGCAATGCAAAATTTCAAAAAAAAGCAAGGCAGTCAAAAAATGGTGCAATCGTTTGATTAATTTAATAAGAAAACATATGAAAATTAATGGTATTGCCTATCTAACCAACTACTGATGATATTCTTAGTTTATCGTTATCCATGCACAATTCGAAGCACAAGCAACATTCATTATATTAATAAATTGTTGTACCCGTTATGGATTGGAATTCACCTACTAGAAAATCTGAAATGGTGCACTAACAAAGATGAACAATTAACAAGGGAATAAAGCAATATATTTTCTTTTCCACAGCAGTCAAACCACCCTTAGACAAAAGGTATGCCTTCTTTGAATTAGTCATATGTAATGTCATAGCTTATTTTGTATTGTTGGATTCTTGATAGTACTGCATAGTCAATATAGGAACACATGCTGAATCATTGCACAATGCAATCCCAAAAGATTTCATAGGGATAGCTTGGTACAAATGAAAATGCGTAGTTTAAAAGAAATTATATGACATTCAAACTCAGTAATCCTACCAACACCACAAAACATACCCAACAAATACTGCATTATATGCAAAAGACCTACTGTAAAATGTCAAAAACCACAAAATAATGTGCCAGTCGATAGCTTGTGACAAATCCAAACAACCACGAAGGCAAGTTCTCATATGAAATTAAAAGGTACAAAATCATTTTTTTTTGCCATATAGACCTGTCGGAAATATATTATGGGCCCACCATAGTGTCAGGCAATCCTGGTCAGTCACACCTTCAAATTACAAAGGAAATTTTCAACTATTTGCTGAGCCCACACAGAATTATCCTCATCAAATGATGGCTCATGAATTTTGAGATATTCTCTGATAGACTGGAACATCCTATGCAAGCAGTGAAGCCTCAGCAACACAGCTGGGCTCAAAACAATACTGCTTTTCATCAAGGATTCCAGTTCTTTCATAAATAATGGTGGATGTGCCGTACAACCTCTGTTATACAACATAACCATAACACTTGATCTGATGCTTGCATCAACAGTAGGTTACGAAATCCTGTGTTTCACTGCATTCATCAATTCTGTGTGTAAAAAGCATCATACACATTCACTATTTTTGTGATGGTTATATTTGTCAGTTTTTCCATAGATAACCAGCTTATACTTAGAGGTCTACTTTTACTGAACACTTGTGCTCACCATTCTTACAGTTCTGAATGCAGGAAGTGTCCAGCACAGACCAGGCTGTTAATATTGGCCCAGATCTTGCAGTCTCCAGCTTGTCGGAAACCAGACATATTCCACAAGATGTGCTTTCAGACCCCTCAGACATCCCGAAAACTAATTCCATGGAAATTGTTTGGGAAGTTTGAACTTCCGATGGGAATTCCTTTGTTCCTGGGACCTTCCAAAAAAGTCTCTACCCCCTGGCCAGTAGCACAGGAAGCATTAGACAGAAAAATACTAGTTGAACATTTTGTAACTCTAGACTATAACTCCCACCACCGAACTCTCCCACCCAGACTCCACTAGCCCCGACCACCCTGCCGACCACTCTGACCAACCCGCCTCACCCAACTGTCACCACCCCATCCACTTTCACACCTACCATCCAGCCACATTCGCCAACACACTGAAAAGCTGTTTAAAATTCCATAGGTTTTCAGTGTGTTCATGCACACTTACCAGCATTTGACGACAGCCAAGGCTTTACAAAAAAGGGGGGAAAAAGGGTCTCTTCCCTCTCCAGATGACCTAATGCCATGAAACAGTTCAATGGAAGACCGCTCAGCGTTTCTGAAGCAGCCTGGATTGGAAAACCAGCCAGAAATTCAGAGCTCCGTTGTAACGCAGAAAAGTTGGAAGTGGACTGGCAATCCGATGGTGATTGCCCTCCTTGGAAAATTTGGCCCATTATTTCAGTTACTATACATCTATTCTTTGGTTATTCTTGAAATTTCTGAACAAACAAGTGCAAGGTAGAAATACATGGTTCAATTAGCTGGATCACAACACATAGATTTTCAATCAAATCAAAACAAAAGAATTGTGGATGTCGGCAAGCTGAAATAAAAATAGGGGGGAAATAAAAGGCCCAACAGCACCGGTGGAGTGTAACAGGGCTAACATTAATTTCAGTCTTTCTTCTTAATATTGGACACGTAGCGCGGGATTCTCTGGCCACGTCCACCCGGCTCCACCCAAGGTCAAGGAGCTCTCCATTGTCCGCCTCTCACCTGTCGCGTTCTTGTAATGGGCAGGGCGGACAAATCCAGCACGGTAGCATTGTGGGCAGCACGGTAGCATTGTGGATAGCACAATTCACAGCTCCAGGGTCCCAAGTTCGATTCCGGCTTGAGTCACTGTCTGTGCAGAGTCTGCACATCTTCCACGTGTGTGCGTGGGTTTCCTCCGGGTGCTCCGGTTTCCTCCCACAGTCCAAAGATGTGCAGGTTAGGTGGATTGGCCATGATAAATTGCCCTTAGTGTCCAAAATTTCCCTTAGTGTTGGGTGGGGTTACTGGGTTATGGGGATAGGGTGGAGGTGTTAACCTTGGGTAGGGTGCTCTTTCCAGGAGCCGGTGCAGACTCGATGGGCCGAATGGCCAGCTTCTGCACTGTAAATTCTATGTCTATGTAAATAAAGTTCCACTTTTTTTCTCTCTACTGATGCTGCCAGAACCGCTGAGCTTTTACAATATTTTCTGTTTTCAATCATAGAATTTACAATGCAGAAGGAGGCCATTCGGCCCATAGAGTCTGCACCGGCCCTTGGAAAGTGCACCCTACTTAAACCTACGCCTTCACCCGGTCCTTTAGATCATGGAATTTCAGTGTTGTGGTATTCTGTGTGCCTGTATTAATTTAGGGAATGAACATTTGAACAAGCCCATGTGAATACATTCAGTTGACAATACAGGATATATGTTAGTGTTAGAATGGTTATGACACAGATGCAGGCCCAGCACAGGAGGTCAATTGCCCAGGGTGTCCGTGCCTGCTGAAGCTGAACACGTCCCACTCTTCCACCCTTTTCCCCATAGCTCTGCGATGGTTTCTATTCAGGTGCTGATGAGATAGTAAACTAACAAGAGTAGTTTAAATGTCATCATAAACTGTAAAAGTAAAAAACTCTTCTCCCTTCATCACAGACTATTATAATTCACTGGCAGCCATCCAATATTTACAGGCCAGTGAACTTCTGATACTTTATGACTATTTCATTTCACGTTGTAAATGTGATGTTGGGGCAGCAGGGTGGCGCAGTGGGTTAGCCCTGCAGCCTCACGGCGCCGAGGTCCCAGATTCGATCCAGGCTCTGGGTCACTGTCCGTGTGGAGTTTGCACATTCTCCCCGTGTTTGCGTGGGTTTCACCCCCACAACCCAAAAGGTGGGCAGGCTAGGTGGATTGGCCAGACTAAATTTCCCCTTAATTGGAAAAAATTAATTGGGTACTCTAAATTTAAAAAAAAAGTAAACGTGATGTTAAATTAGTACCAACAGAGAAACATTGAAAAAGCTACAATGTAAGAATTTGACATTTAGAGCACAGGATGTAAAATTTGCCGTGGACCCAGAAGACCATAAGAAGACCCTTTGTGAAAGATAACTGACTGGTGGCGATTGAACCTGGAGGTCACCATACTTCAGGGAAGAAGCAAGGTTGAGAAGGTGGGACCTTCATGAATAACCTCAGCGAGTATGGAAACTGAACCAGTGCTGTTGGAGTAACTCTGCATTATGAACCAGATGTCCGGTCAACTGAGCTACCCAACCGCATTCTATAAGATTAGATTATTTACCAATTGGAATTACAAAGAAAAAGCTATCCCCAATTTGGTCTTGAATTATCATAGTATTTACAATGCAGAAGGAGGCCATTCAGCCCATCAAGTCTGCACTGGCTCTTGGAAAGAACACTCTACTTAAGCCCACACCTCCACCCTATCCCTGTAACCCCACTCAACCTTTTTTGGACACCAAGAGCAATTTATCATGCCCAATTCACCTAACCTACACATCTTTGGACTGTGGGAGGAAACCCACAGACACAGGAAGAACATGCAGACTCCGCACAGACAGTGACCCAAGCCAGGAATCGAACCTGGGACCCTGGTGCTGTGAAGCAACATTGCTAACCACTGTGCTACCATGCCGCCCAGGGCTACCTGTTTTATTTATGTGAATAAGCCAAAAACTGTTATTCAGCAGAATTTTGGAAACCAGCATGTCATTTACATTCAGTACTTCTCAGAAATTATAATTAAGCCTACTTCTTTATGGCGATTAATATCATTTTTGAGGAAAGCATTACATTGTTTTCTGGGACTTTTGGATCATTTCCAAGAAATGAATTGTGTTTTTTTTAATGAAAACTACAAATCAATGGGCTGGATTATACCCCTATAGCCCCCAATAGCTCACACTCATTACTATAATTGCAGTGTTAATGTAAGCCTACTTGTGACAATAACAAAGGTGCATAGATACATAAACATACAGTGCAGAAGGCCATTCAGCCCCTCGAGTCTGCACCAACCCACTTAAACCCTTACTTCTGTCCCATCCCCATAACCCAATAACCCCCTCCTCACCTTTTTGCACACCCCAAGGGCAATTTTAGTATGGCCAATCCACCTAACCTGCGCGTCTTTGGACTGGGGGAGGAAACCGGAGCACCCGGAGAAAACCCACGCAGACACGGAGAACATGCAGACTCCGCAGTGACCCAGTGGGGAATCAAACCTGGGACCCTGGCACTGTGAAGCCACAGTGCTCCTGTGCTGCCCATCGTCATCATGCTATTGCGTCAGCAGACAGCTAAACACACTGAAGGTGTGTGCTTTTTGTAATTTTGACCCAATATTTTTAAATCTCATTATTTTGTCACAAAAACGTGCATAAGAAGTCAACATGAAATTACCCAGCAAGTTTGCTATATAATTGCCAATTGTTTTTGTTTGATCAGTTGAATCTATAACACGCACTTCCAAGTTGCATTTGAGATACTAATGCAAGTAAAATGAATGACATCTATTTATTTGAAGAGCTCAAAATACTCTTAAATCAGATAAATTGTCACCAATGAACACAATCATCTTGACAAATGATAATTCGCTTTGACTTTCGATACTTGTGGTTCGCCACCTATCAATCCACCAAAAGGAAATGATTTATTTCAAAGCCAGATTGAAAGAAGGGCACCAGATGTCATATAAACTTAATAGCATTAGTCTTTTCTCATTGCTCAGTGACATTCAGTAGTGGGCGCATGACTTCCAGAAAATTCCATCGACCAACAACATGTGTCAATAATTCTTCTTGACACATCAATTACAATTAAAAGTTAAATGGTAAATTCTAACTTTGCAAATGTTTTAACTGGAAACGGAAAATGTGCTCGTACAATTTATTTAAATTCTTGATATTAAGCCAATTTTGCCACACCATATAAATGGACACTATTGAGTATTTCAAGATTTTAATTCTGGGCTGCTGCTGATGGATATTCTGCATACAAAGAAAATAATGAAGACCTAGCAAAACATAATGATGAATGCTTCTGGATTTTTTGTAACATATTGTTTGTATTGATTATGTTGAATACATCTTTTTAAAGCTGTATGCAAAAAAAAGGAGGCTCCAAACAGAAAAATAACAGAGAATGCTGCTTGGCATAGCTCCAGTATATGCCAAAGCACAGGCTTGCTTCGCCCACAAAGTTCAGTGGGTGGATGCCGTATGTCGGGCATGAACAACTGCAGCAGAGTTCCACAAAACATTGATTTTGACTTTTACATCAGCATATCTTGATTATGCTTTGTAATGTATTAGTCTTATATTACAATCACCATTACAGTACATATTATAGGAAAAAGTAATTTTAAAAACTTGATTGGTGGGAACCAATAAAGCAGAATTATTTTTTTGCATAATATTCAACATAACTGAAGTCTGCACACAGTCCTATTTTATTTTACTTTTAAAACAGTAATGGCGAGTGAAAACCTCATAGCATCAACTAGCCCTGAAGCACATTTAACAGACTTAAATGTCACCAGTAATTCGGACTGCTAATTGTGATATGCAAGTATATCAAAAATCCTGCCACTGTAAGAAATCTAGCATGATTCTTCTGCATCAGTTCTGACATAGCATCCCAACCAAAGAATTAACCTGTCTTTCACATTTAGCTGTGGATTGACCTGCTATGCATTAAAAGCGTTTTCTATTTTTATTTCACAATTCCACAGCTGGTGTGCGAATTATTTATATATGCTATATAGAGAAAATATATCTATGACTATGATACATGGCTATCTGACATTCTGAATGGATATTCCTATTGAAAGCATTGTATTTGAAAAACCACATCTGACATTCTGAATGGATATTCCTATTGAAAGCGTTGCATTTGAAAAACCACTAACCACATATGCTGTCAATTAGCAATGAAAATTATTAACATTATGATTATACAAGGTTATTTTGTAAAACATACAGCAAGCAGTTGTATTTTGTTTGCAGCAATGTTCAAGATTAGATACATACCTTGGAGGCTCACAACCCCCATGTGTAGTTTCATCAATGTTTAGTAAAATTGTTAAATTTCTCACGCTCCATGTACTAACTTATTTGTCTCTGATTTAGGATTTATCCATCAAATGAGGAAGCAGCAGTAAGCATACCTCACTTAATTATAAAAGACAAAATTGAGGATAACAAAAACAACTGTAAATAAAACAGAGTTACCTACATTGCCATGTCACGTGGACACCATGTGGGTCATAATGGGATATCCCTACCTTATTGCCTATCATAAAAATGGTCAGCCATGCCATTCTCATTGACAGAAACAAATATTTTCAATGGTATACGAGAAGTCACAAAAATTGTGCTGCTCAAATCAAACAAAGGAGTAAAGTTTAGTTGAGCAGACAATTCACTTTGACCTTTATTCCTCCAGAAAATTCTGCTTATGCTAGAAATGCCAATTAGAGGAAATCATTTCATAACAATCCCCAAGACAAAAAATCTTCACTCATTAGTTTTAAAATAGTGATCTGGAGATTCTTTCATTTATATCTGGCCGACGAGGTAAGTTTTAAAACATCATATTTTAGCACAGATTTTTTTATCAATTGTTAATAATTTGACCAACAATGTTTATAATGTTTTTAACTCACCGTAAAACTGACTAACGTTGTTTAACTAGGACTCCTACTGCTCAGCCTATGCTAAAACATCAACACTAACTGGTAGCATCACATGCCATTCTAGTTGACCCTCGAAAGAGTTCTAATAAATACAAGACATATTTTATAATACTAATGCACTATTCTATTGATATGATCAAACTAACCATACATTTTTTCCCCCCAAATACCTACAGCCAAGCAGTCACTTTTCACAGTTTTAAACAATAAAACCCTTGCTCATTCAGGCAGCAACAATGGCTCTTTTTACTGAAGTTGTGTGCTGACACCACCTAGAGGTTTTAAATGAGAAGCGGCTTTGTTTCTCAAAGTGAGCTAAGGTGAAAATCACCTGATCAATTTTCCATAAACCATAGTTTTAACACCTGAATATTTACCAAATTCCACCCGGTTAAAATGTACTTTTCTCCATTTCCTTCAAATAACCACAAGCTTTATTCACACCAGCCATTTTGAAATTGGGAAATTTCAACATGGCAACTGTTTAACAAAGCCTTTTGCCTCAAATCCTCCAATATTTTCTAGTTTTGTTGAAACATAAACAATTAAGTCTATTACACAATTAACAGTTCTATTGTATGCCTATGTATGAACAAGCTTTATCCTTGCTTTACAAATGCATGCCACACAATTGGCCATTTCCTCTTGACAGAGAAGCGTACCTTAGTATTTCAGAGAACTATATCCATCTCCCTACTTTTCAGATTTCAGTGTCACTTTTGGTTAACTCTATCAATAGCTTTTATTTAAAGCATATTATGCCTCGTGAAGAAATGCAGGTACTACATTTGTGTGGCCATACATCTAGTTACATTGACATTTTTCTTTCCCTTTTCAAAAAGGCAGGTTGAACACTGGATTGAGGAAAACACACAGGTCCAGTGAACAGAGAATGCATTTAAGACAATAATTTATTCCAGTTTCTGACTGAAGTGGCCAAGATGGAAACACTACACAGGTATGTTATAGATCCAAGATTGGGAATTGCTTAAATCTGAAGCTGGGCACGTTCCCTCTTACTTGGTACAACTGAAGTTTATAAAGGTTAGCAGGAAGCTATAGGTGAAAAGGTTTAATATTCATCACTCCTCTACTCACCCTGCTAGCCAGGAGACCACCAACGCCAGGCTAATAAGGGCTGACGGCAGAAATTTATTCATGGTCAGATTTCTCTTCATGGCTGTTCCCCTGAAAAAAAAGTTAAACAGCACAGATAAAGAATAAGGTAAAAAGCAAGACTACATTAACCTCTACAAGTGTCGGAATCATGCTGATTAGTTTTCACTGACTTCAGTATGGAACGCTAATTGCTGTGACAGAGCCTTCTATGAAAGCCTGTTTTACCATAATTCAGCTTTCTGTCGCCGAAGTCATGCATTCAGAATAATTAAAAGCGTATATTTTAAAATCAGATGTTTACATTACATATATATCAACATAAGCAAATAGTGATTTTTTTTTAAGCATCTCACATTAATTTAGAGGAACGGGTGGAATAAAGCCGTTGCAATATTAGCGACTTTTGGAGAGAATTACACATCTGCCCAATTGCAATCAAACAGCCCGGGTTTACAAATCCTACACAGGGCGCGATGCAAAAGCTAAGGATGATTGCAGCCAGCATATTATTTGCCTCAAAACACGAGCCCAAGTGTGCAACTGGGCGAGCGCAAGGCGGAGGGTGAGATAGTTATCTTCGAGATCTTTTGCGGGATTCCTCAGTGAGGGAAGCAGCGAGTGGCTGCTGCCAGCCGAGGACCGGGGCGCTCGCAACTCTTACCTGGGTGCCTGAGGGAGGGGGTGGAGGGGGAGGAGGGGCTCTCCAAGCCTCCCGCTGAAGTGTTGGGCGGCTGCAGTCCGCTGACACAGGAGGAAAAGCCCTGAGCCGGGAAAGTTGGCTTGCTCCGAGTGCGATACTGCAGCGGGCGACAGCCAAGTGCGCGCGCCAGACCGGCTCGAAACCGCGCGCATCCAGGAGCGTGCCTCGGGAGCGCGCCCCTCTCTGCTGACACAACCTCCGGCAACGCTAATTTATGCTGATCTGTAGTGGCACCCGAGTGATGACCGTCCACTATCCATAACCTGCGTCAAATTGCTGGAGGAGCGGCTCTCAGACACAGGTCCCGGGCCATTCGCAAGCTCCACCATCTCCGGCACGCCTCCGGGTCCTAGCGCCTGCCTCCCAAACACTGATACCCAACCCCCCCCCCCCCCCCCCCCAGCCACCAGCCCACCCCAGTGAAACATGTACCCACCCATATAAACAACTCGCCCCAGCTAAACACACCCACCTACCCCAACTAAATACTCGCACCCACATAAACCACCTACCGCTGAAGCCATCCACTTCAACTAAACACACTCATCCACTTACACTACCCACCCACAGGAGCCGCACACTACAACTAAACACACCCACCTATACAACTAAATGCATCCACACAAATTAATCTACCACATCAGGCACCCGTTTCAATAAACACAGCGTCCCAACCATATAAACCACCCACTCACATAAGACACCCAATCCAACTAAATGCACCCACCCACATACACAAACCCACATAAACCACCCACATTAAAACACTCAACTCAACTAAACACACCCACCCACTCACATAAATCACCCAATCGCATAACCCGCCCCAAACACAACTTCCCAGCCACATCAACACAGACACGCCAGCTAAACGCGCCCACCCCCATGTACAATCCCCCCCCCCCTTCAAAAACCAGCCACACCAGTTAAAGACTCCTTCTCCTCCACCCCATATGAAAGCCCATGTGAACTGTGCTAGTATTTAATCGCTTCACTGCCTCTTCCACTGTTAAAATGAGATAAGTACTAATATTTCTTCCATTATCTGTTGGTACAATTGTTGCCGTTGTGCAGCGGTATGCTGGATTTGGCAGTGTTATGCTATCATCAGCCCATTGTATGTATTTTGAAATGTAAATACAATGTGTGCTCCAAGATGCAGATGTGCTTCTGGTGTCTGCTCCGTCTATCCGCAAACACACGACAGGAAGGAAGATGTCAATCTGATCGTTTTAGTATTCCTTTCAATCGCTGTCACTGTTCCTATTCTCAGCGTTCCCTTTCTGGTTTTCCAAGGACCCCTTTGGTCGTTTCCGTTGCAGCTGTCACTTCATTTACTTATGATATCTTGATTTTTCTTCCATTATATTTTTAAAATACTTTAACAGGCAACTTATGTGTTTTCATTTGTATATTATTTACAAACCTGAATAGAATCGTTGTTGTAATCGTTTACTGTCACTAATATGTGCTTGTTTGATATGTATGAGTATATTATGTCAGATTATAATTCTGTTTCTGTATGTGTCCGTATTTACGCCGCTAATTATGACCAAACACTTATCTGCTTGATGTTATCTTGTGCGGAAAGCATGAATGCCAATGAAATAACTTGGCCCTTATAATCAGTAAAACAAGTAACCTGATATGCAAAACGTGCTAATCAATAAAGTATTCGCTGCTTTTTTAACCTACTTTCTAATCTGATTTACAGCACTTAACGCCAGTATAAAGCACTTCAAGTTATACAGATCAGTCATTTAAATTCTGCCTATGTACACTTGCCATGAATAATTAAATGCCTGTATTTTCACAGCCTCCCTTGACAAGGAAGATAGAGAAACTGCAGGAGAAGAGAACAAAGATTGTGAACGCGTTAACTGCTATTACAACACTTACATATTCCGCGTCTTTTTGTATCCCTCGGTTAGCTAGCATTGCTGCATGAATATTAGATGTATTTATCACTTTGTATTATTTCAGTTAATGGATGGCAGTTTACCTTTTGTCGTTATGAGTTAAATATCTTATTGTAATTACATTTTATCCAACTTGTAGAGAATGAGCTCTCAGTGCTTTTTATTAAACCAAACTAATAGAATAATAAATGTATTATTTAAAAATATATGTATAGTTAAATAATGTTGGTCATTTTGATACATTCATACAGATCCCTGTCACATTCAGCAAAAAACCAAACATGCCTAATATTTCAATCTGAATTGCTCTTTCGCAATTTTTCTGAGATGCTTCTCATACTAAATTTAAAGATGTCAGAAATAAACTTTATATAGTGTTCAGGTCTGTTTGCTACATTTTGGTGAGAAGACAAACATATTGGAGTTGCCCAAGGCAACTATAGAAAATGTGAGTTTTAAGCATGACAAACATGGTAATCAATAGGAAAATG
This sequence comes from Scyliorhinus canicula, assembly GCF_902713615.1. Classification (NCBI taxonomy): domain Eukaryota; kingdom Metazoa; phylum Chordata; class Chondrichthyes; order Carcharhiniformes; family Scyliorhinidae; genus Scyliorhinus; species Scyliorhinus canicula. The sequence goes on along the minus strand of NC_052148.1, from coordinate 126,600,503 downwards.
TGTATTCTGTATGCCAAATTTATACACCTAAAATTATTAACCACAATGCAGCAAATGCACATGGATAAAAGGGTCTTTGTTCCCATTCTATCACAGCCAACAAAGCCTCTCAGAACTATATGGCCCTTTGCAATGCATTTTTCAGTGTTTCCAGGTTCAAGTTTCTCTGTAAACAATCATACAATTACAAGTTTTCCAGCTGTGATTTGGTTAACACAAGATTTAGTCATTTTGAATGAGTTTTCGGGGTTGTTTAAATAGTGCTAGCTCCCCACTATTTTCTCATCCAGGTGTTCATTCTCTTCATGCAAGTTTACGCATCCATCTAGCTGTTGATCATGAAAGGCATTTGGAGCAAACCAAAATCTATCCTCAACTGGTATTCAGACCTATGCATTTTTAAGGAAAGATTGCTGGCTAGAGACCAACAACAGAAACCCTGCATTATGATGTTTTCCTGGGACAGGGTAGGTTGCTTCTTGGGACAACTATTCTCAAAATGAATGGAGGGTCTTCTGGATCCTGCCATCTTGTAATCTAACTAAGAATCATAGAATCACTATGGTCACTCAGGTCTACACTGGACCTTTTGGCCACTCAGGTCTACACTGGACCTCTGAAAGAGGATGCTGCCTAGACCCTATCCCCATATACCATCTAGGGACAATTAGCATGGCCAATCCATCAAACCTGCACATCTTTGGACTGTGGGAGGCAACTGGAACACCCAGCCAAAACCCATGCAGACACCGGGAGAAAGTGCAAACTCCACACAGATAGTCATCTGAGTTCGGGAATCAAGCCCAGGTCCCTGGCACTGTCAGGCAGCAGTGCTAGCCACTATGACACTCTTGGAAGAATGAAGAGCAGGGCATTTAACAATTGTTTACATCAGTGACTAATATTTCTATAATTATACAATGGTATTGCGGAAATATTTGGAACAAAAATGACTAGCCCTCACCTCATCACCCCAAGCCCTATAATTTCCTCTCCCTTTAAGTAGAATTTTTAAGTGTCTTTGGTCCAATTTGTTTGAAACAAATCCACCGAAAATAATGATCAGTAACTATTTTACTTACATGTAGAAAAGTCTAGGCAAAAAGGGATATGTTAGGAATCTTAATTTGAATATGAACAGTATCGCATACAAGGCAGTGGTATAAAAAAGTTGCACTGATTTCTTAGTGATTTAGATCATTCCTGTTCCTTTGTGATAACAAGGATTGAATCAATTCATTTGAAGCAGGAGCACGCAAAATCTATTTGTCATACAATTCAATTAGTTTTCAACTTATAGACTCTAAATATAAAAAAGATAGGTAGCTCAGTGTTTTAAAGACAGGTCCATGTCAATATTTGAGGCCAAATGATCACACGCCAACACTTAAAGCACAAAATGTAACAAGATTAAAAAACAATAAAGTTCAATTTTGGGCATGGTGTCATGGTAAACTACAATAATTTGTGCTGTGCCCCAATTTCAATCTAAACTAAAACGATAGCTTAAACATTTATCTCCATAGTGTAAGTTGGCATCATAAAACCGTCTATAATTCACATAAAAATTGGAAAAGTTGGAAATCTCAAAGCAACGGAGCTGCAACAACATATGCTGTGCAAAATGAAAACATCACGTTGATTCTACAAGTAGTATGCTTCCTGATGAACTACGGAGAAACTTTACCTTGAACTTAGCCTATATTATGCCTATCTTGAGCTCAGCACCAGATACCAAAAGCGACTATTGTTTTATCCCACAGAACTGTCATTCATTATGTTGTTTTTTTTGAAGGAAGGAGAACTCACATTATTTTCATGGCTTTTGTCTCCACTATCTCCCTTGATTTCTCTGGCTATGCACTTCCTGCAGTCTCGAGATAGTGTGGTGAATCTGCCCAAAGATAACTAATTGGCCCAGAATTTGTAATGAGAATACCAGTGAGGCTATCAGTGCTCACCAGCATTATGGAGGCAATCCAGCAGAACTCTCCGAAGCATGTACATACACATTTAAAAGTGATTGCCCAGAAGTTGCTGTCAAAGGTAATCCCACTCAGGCACAGGGTGCAACATGCAGCCTTTCCAATCAACTTGGTATCAAAATGTCTGTAACAACCTGAACTTGAGGTTCTTGACAGGTATGCATTAAAAATGGCTGGAAAAGTTAGGGCTGATGCATTTAGGAGTAAGTATTATTAACACAATAAGCAATGATTTCTGCTGAACAACCTCTCTGGTTTTGAAAACATAATTTTACAGTGTGAGTCGCATTCCTCAAGAAGAAAATTAAGACTGGATATTTATTTGTGTTATCCTTTATCCCATCTTATCCCATCTATATTTTTCAATATTTATAGGATACCTTTTGTATCTTTAAGTCTAATTTATATTTCCTGCTTTACATTTCCTTGTTTGGAACCTGCATATCTTTGTGAAGATCCTCCAATCTGATTTGTTGAACAGCCTCACTGTTTTTCATGTTTACATCTGCAAGAGATCCTTTGTAAAGGGCACTGTATGAATCAGACACCAGGAATGGGATTTCCCTGCAACAACTGGCTTGTCAACTCAGGTAGGAGCATTCATTCAGTGGGCAAAATTCTCCCAAAAAATGACAGTGATTCTCCAGAAAGATTTTTAACTGTTGTAGCAAGCAGGAACTACGATGAGCTTCCCAGGCTTGACCCAGTGAGGCCAGCAATACTATTCAATGTTAATTAGTCAACTTAGCGGGGCTTCACGGGCTCGCCGCAACTGAAGGCTCACCAGCCGATTCACCGGAACCACGCTCACCAGCCCTTTGCTAGCAAGATTGAGCAGCACTTGCTCAGCCAATCCCAGCCAGCTCACAACAATGACACCCAGGGGACTGTCCCCAAGATCCGGGGATGCAGATCTGGCCAGGCTCCTGGATGCAGTGGAGGCCAGGAGGGATGTCCTGTTCTCCCGAGGGTCCTGGAAGGTCAGTCTTAGGGCAGCCAGAGCTGCCTGGAACACTGTGTCAGCGGCTGTGAGTGCCAGGAGTGTGACCAGGAGGACTAGCTTCCAGTGTCGTAAAAAGGTCAACAACCTACACCAGACAGCAAGAATGAGTTGACACCAACGCACCCCCGCCCTGAGACCTTTCTGCTTCCACGGAAGCATCCACCCCAAATATTGATGTGATCCCCAACCCTCTCTCCAACCCCCTCCCTTCAATCCCCCCCCCCCCCCAAGTCTTCCATCACACCCCCACCACTGTGAACTAAGCATGTGATTAACAATGCCCTCTCTGTGTCTCCTCAGGAAAAGCTCTGCAACAATCATCAGGAGAGGGCTCCCAGACTGGCAGTGGAGTGCCAGATATAAGAATCCTCACCACCTTCAATGAGCAGGCCCTGGAGGTGACTGGTGTGGCTGAGGACAGAGTGGTCACCAACATGGAGGCTGGTGGATGCCACAGAGGTGAGGAACCACTGGGCCCCGGCCAAAGGAGCTGTCAAATGTGAGTAGTGATTGCCTTTTTGACTGACCCATCCTTCCCACTGACCAAATATCCATTCTCCCTCAGGTCCTCCAGCCGACAGCGTGGCCCATCCCGGGTCGCCCCTCTCTAGCCTCCCAGGAAAACCCGTCAGAGTAGAGCTCAGAGGATGCCACCATAATAGTCACATCACAGCTGTCATCCCCACCCTCCACCAGCGCAGAGACAGGCACCTTGGTGAGAAATGTTAGTGGTCAGGCTTTTGGGGCACATTCTGGTGAGCACCACTCAGCTGCTGATGCATGTCAGGTGGAGGCAGGAGCCCCCAGGCGAGACAGCAGTCGGAGGTCTGCTGGATCCCAGGCCCCAGCTGGGTCATAGCCTGATGCTGAACCTGTGGAAGAGGTCATCCCAAACTTGATGGATACATTAGGGTGTGTCCATCACATTCAGAGAGAGACGTCAGTGACAGTCCATAGTCGCTTGGAGGAATCCCAGAGGCTAGGGATGCAGATGATGTCTCTGGCAATGCGTGGCACCGAGGCCAACACTGCTAGAGTGACGACCGCAGTGGAGAGCCTGGGGCACAATGTCGGCACCATTAGTGGAAGTGTCCAAGGCGTCACGCTGTCAGTGATGGCTATGGTTTGTCAGACGCCGAACCTGTAGCCTCCCCTGGTCCTCTGGTTCCTCCCTGGCCTGGTACTCCAACCCAAGCTGGTCCGGTGCCACCTCGTCATCCTCCTCAGCCTCCTCCTCCTCGGAGGTGGCCACATGTTCCCCATCCGCAACCTCCAGCTCATCGCCCTACTGCTATGTGATGTTGTGGAGGGCACAGCAGACCACCACAAAGCAGGCAATCCTCTGGGGCTGTACTGCAGGGCACCACCAGAACTGTCAAGGCAACAGAACCACATCTTGAGGAGTCCGATGCACCCCTCAATCACAGTCCAGGTAGCCACATGGCTCTTGTTGTACCCGGTCTCCACTTCGGTGTCCGGTCTCTGTACGTGCGCTATTAGCCAGGTACTCAGCAGATATCCTTTATCCCCCAAGAGCCAGCAACCCATCCTAGGGTGTTCTTCGAAGAGACTGGGGAAGATTGACTGCCCCAGGATGTAGCTGTCGTGGACACTCCCCGGGAAGCGGGCACAGACGTGCATGTACACCCTGGACCATTATGGGACTCCCCCTCTGGGTCCCTCCCTGGCCTCATCATACACACGAGCTATATGCTTCAAGGAGTGGAATCCCTTTCGGTTAATATAGGGCACCTCCGAATGGCCCGGTGAGCGCATGGCAACATGCATGGCATCCATAACCCCCAGACCTGGGGCATCCTGGCGATGGAGAAACCTGCTGCCCGGGCATCTTGTTGGCTTGGTCCATATCAAAAATGATGTAGTTTTTCATCCGGGCATACAGGGCATTCGTGATCTGTCTGATGCACCGGTGGGCAGTGACCTGTGAGATGCCACACAGGTCCCAGCTCAAGACCTCAAATGATCCTGAGGTGTAAAAGTTCTGGGCTGCGGTGACATTGACGGCCACTGGGAGAGGGTGTCCTTATCGTCCACGTGGTTCCAAGTCTACGAGGACATGGCACAGTTGCGGCACCGTCTCCTTGTTGAGGCGGAGCCTCCTGCTGCACGCACTGTCCATCATCTGTTCGAATGACCAGCGATGCCCGTAAACCCTGGACAATTATGGGACTCCCCCTCTGGGTCCCTCCCTGGCCTCAAGGGCTGCTGGGTCCTCAGGGTGTAGGGCGGGGTCAGGCAATGGTCTGCCACTTCGTGCATCTGCTGATGCAGCTACTACCACTGTCTCCCGCTTCTGGCCACCCGGACTTCCAGCATGACCACGAGGGCAAGTTCCAGGTCCAAAATTCCTGCCATAGCTTTCAATATCTGTAAGGTATTGGGAGAGAGTGTCAGACTGACAAACAGTGGTGTATTCCACCCTGGGACCCTCCAATCCCCCATTGATCCGCCCACCCCCCCACCCGGAATGCCCTGTCCACGCACGCCTAGCCGCAGCGGGCCCTCCTCACTGGACCGCAGACCGTGTACCCGGACACCAGCTCCCCCGTCACCTGGATAGGGCGCTGGTCGCCTCTCGTGGAACTCACCCACCTTCTGGCCGTGGACATGGAGCTGTGTCCCATCTGCTGGGTGTTCGGATGTTGACTGCTGCGTGCGTGGTGTTGCCCCCTGCAGTGTTCAGGCACAGTGTCCAGACATCACGGTTTGATTGGGATTCCAGGCAATGACTCCCACATACTACATGGCCCGTCCACCCACGGGAATCCACTTGGGTTGATTCTGTGAACTGCTCCCTTAACCACAATTGCAAATTCCATATTAACAATAGCCTCAGCCACATGGGCCAGAGGCCCCGGCAATCGGTAGGGTTATGTGTGGGCGGTGAGGCAGGTGGGCAGGTTCAAGGGTTGCCCCCAGAACAGGTACACATGATCCAGGGATTGGCATGGTGGTGCCACGAGCGGTTGCTCCCCTGGTTTCCCCCAGCGCACCCCTCCACCCTCCCATGGTGGCCCATCGCTGCAGAGGGTCCCTCACCCCCAGCGGAGGCCACCCCAGTCAAGGGTCCCTCCTCCCCCCGCCGAGCATTGAGGCGGCAAACTCAGCGCTACTGGGCTCTTTGCCTGTGAGCAAAGATGGCTACTCACCTCCTCGACTCCCCACAGAAGCCCCTCCGCCAGTTCACGTTTTTAAAAAGGAGTACTAATCAGCGCCAGCGTGACCACTTGCTGGGAAGACTGTGAATGGCGGGAGGCCGTTGGATATGAGGTCTCTCCCATTCATTGTATGGAAATAGGACTTGATTGGTGATCATTGGTTTCTCGGCACGCTACGGCGGGATCCCGATTTCACGCAAAGTGTTTTCAGCCTGGTGCAGTTCTCATTTTCTGCCATTCCCGCTATTCACTGGCCTTGTATCGCTTGAACAAGAGTGCAACTAGGCCGGAGAATCCCCCCTTTCAGCCCTTCTTACAGGCCCTTCCTTCACTCCCCCACCCTTCATGCCTCCTTCACCCCCCTTAATATCCACCATTCATACCCTTCACCCTTCATACCCTCTTCATAGCCCCTCTTTGTGCCCCCACCGATCATACTTTGCTTCGCCCCCCCCCCCCCCCATTTCAGGCCCTCCCCCCATGCACCCCTTGATGGCTTCTTCAGACCCCCTTTCTTGGGTATAGTCCCCTCAGGCCCCTTACCTGGCATTGCTCCTTTCACCCAAGCAGTGCCAACCTGGCAACGTGGCACCCAGGCATGCCAACATGGCACCCCATGCAGTGCCAACCTGGCAGTGTCACTGCTCGGGTGCCTGAGTCAGCACTTCCAGGGTGCCATGGTGCCAGTTTGGAAATTCCTGGGTGACAGAGGCAATGACAGGGGACCACCCTGCCCTGTTTCCGACCACCTTGGGCTCCAATCGCCTCACAGCCCCCTGGAATGGTCATCATGTCCGGTTCCCATTTTTGGAAACCAGTACTGATTGGCGCCGACCTCACTTTGCGCCACTTATGCCCGTGAATCTCGGGAGCAGGGAGGCCCTGGCCTCGAATGGCCTGCACATATTTAAATGAGTTTTAAGACTCATTTAAATATTGATCTGGATCACGCTCAGCGAGGATGTGATCCAGATTGCGTTGGGATTCACGGGTCGGGAGCATCGCAATCAGTTTGGCTTGTGGCTCGGAACCTGTGTTTGGGCTCTCCTGCTATTCACCAGGAGCAGCGGGATTGATGCCAAGCGGAATGCAGCCAGGTGTGATTTTACTCTGAGTGACAAATTAATAGTCAGAGGTTGGCTTGGTGTTCAATTAGGGATGATGGATGGGCTCTCGAAGATGGAGGGCCAATCATAGTCCTTCCAGCTCAAAAGCACCAGCAGGCCACATTGGCCGGTAAATGAGGGACAGGCTGCTTCAAAATGAAGGCACCTTCTCTCTAATCTTTTCAAAATTTGCCGCCAGGCCATTACTTTATGGATGGGTTCAATCATGGAGCCCAAGTTAGCGTGTGGTTGCTCCTGCAATATGCAAGCAGAAAGGTCTTCTAAGCTTGCCTGGAGCACTGACCTCCCATTCTGACATTGGCAGCCTGTCAACAGGTAGCTAAACTGACCCCCGGTGTCTCCATGAGCTCGGAGCCTGACTGGAACATCCCTGAATCTACTACAATTAACCTCAAATTGGCATTAACAAGTTTAATCTTTTACCTGCTATGTGTAGCAGATAGCCCTGCCACCTTCACCCTCCTCCCATCCACCCTCGGGAAATTTGCCCGGGGACAGGACGGAGCTGGAGAACTGCCAGACAGACTGGCAGCACTATTTTTAGCACTTGCCGGGCTCTGCTACTGACCCCAATGAGTGTTAAAAATCCAACACAATATTACTGGAAATCTCACATAATAAAAGCAAAATACTGTGGATGCCGGAGATCTGAAATAAAAACAGCAAGTGCTGGAAAAACCCAACAGGTCTGGCAGCATCTGAGGAGAGATAAACAGAGTTAACATTTGAGTCCAATATGACTTCTTCCAAAGAAGACTCAGATTGGAATTGAAACGATAATTCAGGTGCTGCAGGGATCCTGTCTCTGGTACCTGATTCAGCACAGCACTCACTACAAGGGATCTGTTGAATGTGTGAACAGGCAAGAAACAGTGAGGCTATTCAACAAATCAGGGGCTGGATTCTCCGACCCCCACCGCCGGGTCGGAGAATCGCCGGGAGGGGCCGCGTGAATCCCGCCTTCGCCGGCCGCCGAATTCTCCGCCACCGGATATTCGGCGGGCGTAGGAATCGCGCTGCGCCGATCGGCGCCCCCCTCCCCGGTTATTCTCCGGCACGCGATGGGCCGAAGTCCCGCTGCTGTAAAGCCTGTCCTGCCGGCATGAATCAAACCACCTCCCTTAACGGCGGGACTACCGGCGTGGCCGGAATCCTGGGTCCTGGAGGGGGGGCGCGGGGCGATCCACGGTGGCCTGACCCGTGATCAGGGCCCACCGATCCATTGGCGGGCCTGTGCCGTGGGGGCACTGTTTTCCTTTTCACGCGGCCATAGCCTTCGCGATGGCGGACGCGGAAGTGACCCCCTCCTCTGCGCATGCGCAGGGATGACGTCAGCAGCTGCTGACGCTCCCGCACATGTGTGGACTTCCACCGGCCGGCGAAGTCCCTTCAGCCCCGGCTGGCGTGGCGCCAAAGGCCTTCCACGCCAGCCGGCGGGATGGGAACCACTCTGGAGCGGACCTAGCCCCTCAAGGTGAGGGCTTGGTCCCGAAAGGTGCGGAGAAATCCGCACCTTTGGGAGGCCCGACGCTGGTGTGGTTCACGCCACTCCATCCCGCCGGGACCCCCCGCCACGCCGGGTAGGGGAGAATCCAGCCCCAGGTCTTCACAAAGATATACAAAAATTGGAAAAAAGTTTAGGAAATGCAGATTGGGTTAAGTGAGAGGTATAAGAGACAGAAAAAACTAACAAAAAAGTATGGTATTAATTTTTTTTTCAAGGCGTGACACCACAATGTAAAAATAAAATTTCAAGGCCAGAGACGTTGTTCAGAAGTAATTAATGCTTTTGTGCCCTTAATAACACTTACTCCAAAATGCATCAGCCCTAACATTTTGCAGCAAGCTTTAAATCTCTCCACAGATGCTGCCAGATCTGTTGAGGTTTATCAGGACTTGCTGTTCTTATTACTAGAAAACTCCACTGACCAGCCAACATAGACTCTGAAGGCAACTTTCAGATGGATGGGTGTTAAGCACCATTCCATCACTGCTGAGAGCAAAGTCGAGGTCAATGCTACACAGAGCAATTGGTCAAAAGGCGCACAGACATTGCTGTGAATAATTGTGGTTTCAGACTTCTCTCCTTGTCTGGAAGAATCTTGCACTTGGCGTTTCCTGACAATGTCACAACTAAATGAAAGAATTTGCAGAAACAACTGGAAAATAAGACATCCCAAAGCACTTGTCAGAAGTGGAATCAAACAAAATTTGATACTGAACCACATAACCAGACATTCGGACAGGCCAGGAAACATGGTCAAAAAGGTAGCTTTTGAAGAGCATTTTAAAAGAGGAGAGAAGGGTAGAGAGGCACAGAGGTTTAGTGAAGAAATGCCAAAGTTAAGGGTCTCGGCATCCTAAGTACAGCTGCCAATGAAAGAGCAGCAGTCAACTTACCATTTCTTCGGTAATATGCTGTGCCATTGCATTGAAGAACTGTATTTTAGTAAACTTTGCAATCAATTAATGTCCTTCATTTGCCACCCCAAGTGATTACAACATAGAAATATAGTACTGAATATTAGGGACAGGAAGCATATTGCTAAATCCCCCTTAGAAAAGTCAGTTGCAAGCCGACCAACTTTAAAAAAGCCTGCGCACAATATGTCGGGGGTGCCCTTAACGAGGTATTAGCCACTTAAGGAAAGGAAGTTCTCCCCTTGAGATGTGTCAGACAATCCGATGAGCTGGCAGCTCAGTAGTCCCAGCAATGCCAGTACTTCGTCGTGGCCGGTTCTGTGACTACAAGCAGTCCCAAGGCGGTGATCCATGCCCAGTGGATTTAAAGGTCAGTCTGGGGTTCTTGATTGGGAATGGATCTGGGACCCGAGAGAGTGATTGAGGGGAGTGGGGAGTGGTTGGGGTTTGTACAGCAAGAGTCACAAGGGAAAGGCTAACACCTTGAGGGGGATGCACTTGATGGGCACAGGGAACTCCCCAAAGAAGGAAACTCTTCCACTTCCCACCTTTTCACCTGTGATGGGGAAATGTTGGGCTGGCCTCCCTGGTTATGGCCTCTCCAGCTGCACACATTATTGCGGCAATGGTGGGGGGTGGGGGGGAAAACAAGCCCTTAGCTGCCCATTAATTGGTTAGTTTTTAAAAAAATATTTTTATTCTGCTCCTTTTTCACATTTTCTCCCCAATTTGCACCCACCAACAATAAACAATAAGCAGTAACAAATATAATGTCAATCCCCATATCAACAACAACTAATCGCACGCCGGAGAATCCTGCTCGGCTGGCGATCGGCAGCACCACCCAAAGCTGCAGACTGGCTCGCTGACCTCTCAGAATTTCTCCACCTGGAGAAGGTTAAGTACACCACCCGAGTGTCAAAGGAAGGCTCCCTGGACACTTGAGGGCAGTTTGTCGGCCTGTTCCAGAACCTGTTCGAGGCCAGCAACGAGGAATAAGCTAAGAACACAAGAAAAATGTAATGTATACACACAACAACTGTTTAGAAATAAGAAAAAAGGCAATAAAAAGATTTTCAAATGAATAGAGGGGTCACATGTGCGGACATTTCCAGAATCTTATAATGAATGCATCCATAAGTTTCCAAGAGGAACATCTTTATGTTACAAATCAAAGCAAAATATGAATAGTGATTTAGGTTCTTTCTTTTTACTCATTCATTGTATTTGAGCATCACTGGCTAGGCCAAAATTTATTGTCCATCGCTGATTGCCCTTGAGAAGGTGGTGGTGAGCTGCCTTCTTGCATTACAAGGTGTGGGTACACCTTCAGTACTGTTAGCGAGGAAATTCCAGGATTTTGACCCAGTGACAGTGAAGGAACGGCAATATGTTTCCAAGTCAGGATGGTGATTGGTGTGGAAGGGAACTTGCAGGTGATGGTATTCCCCTGCGGTATTCCCCTGCATCTGCTGACCTTGTCCTTTGAGATAGTAGTAGGTTTGGATTTGGAAGGTGCTGTCTAAGCAGTCTTGGTAAGTTCTGCAGTGTATCTTATATTTGGTACACACTGTTGCCATATATGTCTATGGGGTGCCAATCCAGTGGGCTGCTTTGCCCTGGATGATATCAAGCTAGTTGAGTGTTGTTGAAGCATCACTCATCCAGGCAAAGGGAGATAATTCCATCTGTCTCTTGACTTGTGCCTGATACTGAACAGGCTTTGGATAATCTGGGGTTGAGCTATTCATGACAGGATTCCTCGCCTCTAACCTGCTCTCGTAGTCACAATATTGATATGACTGGTCCAGTTCAGTTTCCGGTCAAAGGTAACCCATAGGATGTTGATAGTGGGGGATTCAGTGATGGTAATGTAATTAAATGCCTCTTATTGAGCTGATCATTGTCCTGGCACTTGGTTGACATGACTATTAATTACCATTTATCAGTTCTACCTGAATTTTGTCCAGATCGTGCTCCCAGTGGCATGGAATGCTTCATTATCTGAGGAGTGACAAATGGTACTGTTCATTGCGCAATTGTCAGTGACATCCCAACTTCTGACCTTATGATGGAGAGGAGATTATTTATGAAGCAGCTGAAGGGTGTTGGACCTCGACCATTAGCCTGAGGAACTCCTGCAATGATATTCTGGCCTCCAGCATCCACAACCAACTTCCTTTGTGCTATCTGATTCCAACTAGCGAAAAGATTTTGCCCACATTTCCATTAACTTACTTTTACTCAGGCTCCTTGATGCCACACTCAGTGAATGCTGCCTTTCTGGCAAGGCAAGTAACTCTATCCTGACCTCCATTTTGGCTCAAGTCTGTCATGAGGTCTGGAGTTGAGTGGACCCAGCGGAACCCAAACTGAGCATTGTGAGCAGGCTATTGCTTACTAAGTGACATGTATTAACACAGTTGATGCCACGTACCATCACTTTCTTGATAAATGAAAAATAGATGATGGTGTGGTACTTGACCAGATTTAATTTATCCTGCTTTTTGTGAACAGGAACTTGGCAATTTTCCTCGTGGAATGTATGAGGGATCATTGGGAGTGGGTGAGGCTATGGGTTGGCATGGGAGGGCTTGGGTGGGCATGGAAGGTGAGAAGGGGAGCTGCAGAGATATAAGTTGTGAGGTTAGTGGGCCTAATATTCAACCACATGAACAGAGCACACGTGAGCCTTTTAGCTAGTCCGCCTTGGCACAAAGCAGTCCCTGTGGCTGTATCTGACCTCTTTCTGGGATGATGAGTCCAGCGTTCATCTGCCCCCCCCCCCCACTGACACCGGAATGACGATCCCGTTATTCGGGGAAATTGATCCCGAGCCAGGTGTGGTGAGCCAGGCAATTTCCTAACTTTAAGCACCTGTACCGGGAATGAAAATCCCGGCGAAGGGATTTAGGTAGGTTAAGTGAGTCGGCAAAAGCTTTGCATCTGTAGTACAATGTGGAAAGATGTGAGGTTGCCCACTTGGGGGGAAGAATAGGAAAGCAGATGATTTAAATGGCGGGAAACTGCACAATGTTGCAGCACAGAGGATCTGGGTGTCCTTGGACATGAAGCACAAAAAGTCAGCATTCAGATACAAATTCAGATAAGGCAAATGGAATGGTGGTCTTTATTGAAAGGGGAATTGAGTATAAAAGTTCAGAAGACTTATTACATCTGTACAGGGCATTGGTGAAATCACACTGCGTACAGATTTAATCCCCTTATTTAAGGAGGGACATCCTTGCATTGGACACATTTCAATAATGGTTTATTCAGCTGATTTCAGGGGTGAGAGCTTTATCTTATGAGAAAAGGGTGAGCAGGGTCACAGAATTTACAGTGCAGAAGGAGGTCATTCAACCCATCGAGTCTGCACCGGCCCACACCTCCAACATATCCCCGTAACCCGACCTAACCTTTTGGACACTAAGGGCAATTTAACATGCTCAATCCACCTAATTTGCACATCTTTGGACTGTGAGAGGAAACTGGAGCACCCGGACGAAACACACGCCGACATGGGGAGAACGTGTGAACTCCACACAGACAGTAACCTGAGCCTGCAATCGATTAGGAAAGCAGATTATTTAAATGGAGAGAAACTGCACAATGCTGTAGTACAGAGGATCTGGGTGTCCTTGGACATGAACCACAAAAAGTCAGCATTCAGATGCAGGAAGTAATTAGGAAGGCTCGACATGATGTTGAACTCTTCTTTCGTCGCCTTCGTCTCCGTGCCCACTTCTTTGGGCAAGAATCCTCCCTCTGTTCCACTGATCCTTTCATGTGCATCCAACATTCTGCCTCCAAGTGTACCCCCCCATCGGGACAATGACCTTCCCTTGATCTTGTCATTGAGAACTGTCGACGGGTCATTGGCCTTCTTAATTTTCTGCCCCCTTCACCCATTCCAACCACTCTCTTTTCGAACTTCCTGCTCTTCACTCCGTCGGGTCTAACCCCGACTTTGTCTTCAAATCTGCCGACAAAGGGGGTGCTGTTGTTGTCTGGCGCACTGACCTCTACCTCGCAGAGGCTGAGCGCCAACTCTCCGATACTTCCTCTTACCTCCCCCTGGACCATGACAAGACCACTGAACATCAAGCCATTATCTCCAACACCGTTAGCGACCTCATTTCCTCCAGATGCCTTTCCCCTACGGCTTTCAACCTCATAGTCTCCCAACCCTAAACAGCCCACTTCTACCTACTTCCCAAAATCCACAAAGGTGACTGTCCCAGCAGGCCCATTGCATCAGCATGCTCTTGCCCCACCGAACTTATTTCCTCTTATCTTGACTCCATCCTCACTCCTCTGGTCCATTCCCTCCCCACCTACATCCGGGATTCCTCTGATGCCCTGCGTCATATTGACAGCTTCCAGTTCGTGTGCCCTAACCGCATTCTATTCACCATGGATGTGCAATCCCTCTACACCTCCATCCCACACCAGGATGGCCTGAGAGCCCTTTGCTTCTTTCTCGAAAAGAGACCCGGACAATTCCCATCCACCAACACTCTCCTCTGCCTGGCTGAACTCGTTCTATCTCTCAACAACTTCTCCTTTAACTCATCTCACTTTCTCCAAATCAAAGGTGTAGCAATGGGTACCCGCATGGGTCCTCGCTACGCTTGCCTTTTTATGGGGTATGTGGAACATTCCTTGTTCCAGGCCACTCCGGGCCCCCTCCCACAACTGCTTTACCGATACATTGATGACTATTTTGGTGCCGCGTCATGCTCTCGCCCGGACCTGGAAAAATTCATCAACTTCGCTTCCAGTTTCCACCCCTCCATCACTTTCACCTGGTCCATCTCAGACACTTCCCTTCCCTTCCTTGATCTTTCTGTCTCCATTTCCGGCAATAGACTATCTACTAATATCCACTACAAGCCCACTGACTCCCACAGCTATCTGGACTACAGCTCTTCACACCCTACACCCTGTAAGGACTCCATCCCTTTCTCTCAACTCCTTCGCCTCCGTCGCATTTCTTCCGATGATGTCACTTTCCAAAATGGTGTTTCAAAAATGTGTTCCTTCTTCCTCAACCGTGATTTCCCACCTACAGTTGTTTACAGGGCCCTCAACAATGTGCGGTCCATCTCCCGCGCCACTACCCTCACCCCCTCCACTCCCTCCCAGAACAAGGATAGAGTCCCCCTCGTTCTCACATTTCATCCCACCAGCCTCCGTATGCAAAGCATAATCCTCTGCCATTTTCGCCAACTCCAGCGTGATGCCACCATCAAACACGTCTTCCCTTCACTCCCTCTGTCAGCATTCCGCAGAGACCGTTCCCTCCGAGACAATCTAGTCCACTCCTCCACCATACCCATTACCTCTCCCATCACCCATGGCACCTTCCCATGTAATCGCAGAAGATGTAACACCTGCGCCTTTACCTCTTCCATGCTTAACATTCCAGGCCCAAAACACTCATTCCAGGTTAAGCAGCGTTTTACTTGCATCTCTTCCAATTTGGTCTACTGCATTTGCTGCTCCCAATGTGGTCTCCTCTATATCGGAGAGACCAAACGCAGACTGGGTGATCACTTTGCTGAGCATCTTCGGTCTGTGCGCATTCAGTATCCTGACCTTCCTATTACTTGCCATTTTAACAAAAGACCCTGCTCCCATGCCCACATGTTTGTTCTTGGCCTGCTGCAATGTTCCAGTGAAGCTCAACGCAAACTGGAGGAACATCATCTCATCTTCCGGTTAGGCATACTGCAGCCTTCCGGCCTGAACATCGAATTAAACAACTTCAGATGATCAGCTCTACCCCACCTCGACCCATTTGCTTTCATCCCATTTCATTTTATCTGTCTTTTACCATTTCTTCCTTTCTTAATATATATTTAATTCCCCCCTCCCCCCAATCTTTCCTTCACCTTTCTCCTCTTTGCTTCCCCCTTCCCCTCTCCCAACATCTACAGTTCATCCTCTGATGTTAGTCTCCCTGCTGTCTGACCTTTCACATCTTTTGTCCTCTCTGGGGACTGCCATTTGCTCTCTTTCCCCTTGGTTTCTGTGGCCATTAGCACCCAGTTTCCCTGGGTTTCTGTGGCTGTGACTCATCTTTCATTCTCACTCCACAATATAAATATTTCCCACTTTCTCTGTCTGTTACCTTTGACAAAGAGTCATCGGATTTGAAACGTTAGCTCTTTTCTCTCCCTACAGATGCTGCCAGACCCTGCTGAGATTTTCCAGCATTTTCTCTTTTGTTTCAGATTCCAGCATCCACACTAATTTGTTTTAATCGAACCCGGGCCCCTGGAGCTGTGAGGCAGCAGTGCTAACCACTGTGCCACCGTTAGACCTATACTCTTTACCATTTAGAAGAATGAGAGGTGATCTTATTGAAACATACATGATTTTGAGAACACTGGACACAGGCTGAGGGGACCTTTATCTCATGGGGAAACCTAGATTTAGGGGAACAATTCAAAAATAAGGGGTCTCCCATTCGAGACAGAGATGATGAGGAATTTCCTCTCTCAACGGAGCATTTGTCTTTGGAATTCTGTTTCCCAGTGAGCAGTGGAGGTTGGATCATTGGATATATTCATGGCAGAGTTAGGCACATTTTTGATTGACAAGGGGGTCGAGGGTTCTGGAGGGGAGAGGCTTTTGTAACCCTCAAGAGAGTCATGAGGTGTGGACTGTCAGGTTCCCTGTGACCTCGGAAGAATATGAGCTTCCCCGTTAAAGGGGCAGGACTTTCCCTTAAAGGGAAGCGAACCGGACTTGGACATGGGTCAAAGGGGGAGACCCTTCGGGGAGTTCAGTTGTATATTGTAGTTTATTGTGTGATTAAAACCTTGGTTAGCTTTCATCTTCACTTCCTTGTGATCGCTCTGTCTGGATATAACACTGCCCACAGGGATAAAGTGAAACTGCCGGCAACACTAATTTCTCAGGACTTAGCCCACTTTTCATCAGCTTCAGGAGGCCACTTTACCAACGGCAGACATGCCACACATAGGGAAGTTGGAGGTTTTTAATGCAGGTATGGATGACTGGTCACAATATGTGGAGAGAATGCAATATTTTTTTCACCCCAATGCCATCACTGGGGTGAGCGCCAGGCGACCTTCCTCCTCACGGCCTCCACATACAGCGTGATCAAGAACCTGATCAATGCAGCCACCTAAACTCAGGGGGAGTCCATGACGGAATTTCTGGCCTGCTTGTGGATGCTCACAGAGCTCTGCGAATTCGGGACATCACTGTCTGAAGTCCTGCGAGACAGGCCGCTTTATGATATTCGCAACACGGCAATTCAGAGAAAACTATCAGCCAAACCACGGCTAGACCTGCAGAGGGCAATTGAAATAACTCTATCACCATCATCTGATAGCGTAGATCAAGGTGTGCAGGAATTGCAGGACAGTCTAGGGCATTCAACTTCCAGCAGAGAAACAGCTTCTCAGTGAGATGAGTCTAATCCTCGACCCTGGGGCGCAATTGCCGAGAGCCGAATCAACATCAGAGGGGCTGGGATGTTAGACAGGTGTTTTCCCCCACACCGGAAGACCCAGACCACTAAGACAGCAATAAAATTGACCACTAGGACCGTGGTGAGGAGCACCCGAGATATGGCCCGCCCTCCTGCTGCCCCACCAGGTATGGCTGCCCTCCCCAAGCTCAGACATTTTGTGGACGAGACTGCTGATGACTACCCAACAGCTGAATTGCATTGCTGCACCGAGGATAGCGCCAATACGAGTCATGCTCCGCATAAATAGCCACCCAACCTTAATGGAGTTGGATACATAAGCTACCCGTCTCAATCATCAGTCGCCCCACTGGCGATTGAACCCGGTCGGGCATGCAAGCCTTATCTTTGTAGGACACGGACGCTCAATTAGCCATCTGTACCAGAGTGCTGTTGCCGATTGCCAGAACTTGTTGATGACAAGGTGCAGGCAATTCAGCAGGCCCCCATTCTGGACGGCCCAACAGAATTTCATTCATTCCTCAGACTCATAAACTATTGTGGGAAGTTCATCCCAAACCTCATGATCCTATTGGCCCCTGCACTGTTTGCTGATTTACCATGGGGTCCATTGCAGCAGGTGGCCTTTGCCGTGGTAAAGAAGCAACACTCGTCTTCACAACTGTTTACCCACTTTGACCTTGCCAGACCGCTGCTAATCACCTATGATGCCTCACCTTATGGCGTCGGAGCAGATTTGGCTTAGCGAATGGACAACGGCATGGAACAGCCACCGTTTTCCTCTCGGACTCATGCCGCGGCCGAGCGAAATTACGCCCAGATCGAGAAGGAAAGGTTGGCCATTGTGTTTGCGGTTAATAAATTCCCACAATGCAAATGCTTTCACGGTGTTGATGGATCACAAACCCTTGCTGGGGTTGTTCAAAGCAGGCAGGGTGATCCCTTCCTTTGCATCCACACGGATTCAGCGATGGGCTTTATTGTTGGTGGCTTATGAGTATGTGTTAGACCATCACCCCAAGACAAAGATCCCTTATGCAGACACTCTGAGTCAACTTCCCCTGCTGACCAGGCCATCGATGCCCACTTGCGCCAACGAGGTCATTGTAACTTTACATTTTATGGACAGGTTCCCCGTCACTGCATCCCAAATACGTGCTTGGGCCCAGACAGACCCCAGCTAGCCCGTGTCTGGCATATCATTTTGTACAGGACCCAATAGGGCCCAATGACCTGAATGCCTTCATGAGAAAGAACTCAGTATAGAAGATGCTATCCTTCTATGGGAAACGTGTGTCATGGTCCCAATGAAGGGCCGTAGCCCCATTTTGGGGATCTCCATAATGGTCACCCCAGGGTATGAAGAATGAAAATGCTGGGGGGGGGGGGCGGGGGCTACATATGGTGGCCAGGCATTGACACCAAAATCGAGAAACTCACCCAACAATGCGGCCTCTGCCAGGAGCGCCAGAAGCTTCTGCTGGCAGCACCCTCCAGCCTTGGGAATGGCCAGGGCAACTTTGGTCTTGGTTTCATATTGGTTTTGCTGGCCCTTTAAAGGATCGATGTTCCTGACTCAAAATGGATGGACTTTTACCGCATGTTTTCGATGATCTCCAAGGCCACAATGGAAAGGCTCTGACAGACATCTAGCACGCACAGCATATCGGAGGTCCTCACATCGGACAGCAGAATAGCGTTCACCAAAGCAGAGTTTGGGAACTTTTTACAGACAAACAGGATTCACCACATCCTCACTATAGCACCCGGCATCAAACGGGTTGGCCGAGCTGGCGGTCCAGACATTCAAGCGGGGAATCCAGAAACAGAATACGGGTTCCCTCGAGGTACGTCTGACACGGTTCCTTTTCTGTTACAGCACGCCACCATGGGGAGGGGGGCGCCATCAGAGTTGCTCATGGGGCGGCGCCTAAGCTTTTGCTTGAGTCTCGTATTGCTGGACATTGGTAGGAATGTTCACAGTGGGCAGGAATCATCAGAATTGGACTCTGGTGGGGCAGCTTGATGGCGCAGTGGTTAGCATTGCTGTCTCATGGCGCCGAGGTCCCAGGTTCGATCCCAGCTCTGGGTCACTGTCCGTGTGGAGTTTGCACATTCTCCCCGTGTTTTCGTGGGTTTCGCCCCGACATCCCAAAAGATGTGCAGGGTAGGTGGATTGGCCACACAAAATTGCCCCTTAATTGGAAAAAATGAATTGGGTACTCTAAATTTATAAAAAATAAAAAAAAGTATTGGGCTCTGGTAGGCATATGCCACATCAGCGACAATGTAATGAAATGAAATGAAATGAATATTGCTTATTGTCACAAGTAAGCTTCAAATTAAGTTACTGTTACAAGCCCCTAGTCACCACATTCCGGTGCCTGTTCGGGGAGGCTGGTACGGGAATTGAACCGTGCTGCTGGCCTGTCTTGGTCTGCTTTATAAGCCAGCTCTTTAGCCCTGTGTTAACCAACCATGTGGGTTCCGGGTGTCGGAATTAAGCAGACGATACGGGCATTGTACATGGTACGGGCGCAGGATCGAGCATCAAATCAGCACGCAGATAACTAATGTAACCATCTAAAATGGCTGCCGGCAAAGAATGTTGGGAATTATGGCCAGGTTTGGGACACAGACAATCTGCCGCTTGTACCTTTGCAAACGGCAGCCCAGAAGTATGCAGGAATTCACACCTGCAAATGGGCCATTCAAGGCAATTAAAGTAACAATGGGACCACCAGGTCCATCGCATCATCTTCCAGACTAGGTGGCACCGAGCTCCTGCTTGGAGTCCTCCTAGGATTGACCACTGAGTGCCCACCCCAAAAGTGATGCGACCAATCAGAGGGTGGAGCCCTGAGGAATTGATTGACAGTGACCCAGAAACTGCCCACAAATGGGGCGGGGGAAACTCAGGCCAGTTAAAGGACAATGAAGCCATGATTTTTGCCTCTTTTGGGATCGGCCTGTGTGCGACCAACTGCAGCAGAACAACCAAGTTCAAGGACCCTCGACCATTCCTGAAGGACGAGCCCTGCTGAGACGAATGCAACAACTTCCAAACCAGCCACATGGACCCGGATAAAGGCCTTATCTCGCACAGTGCCGGTCACTCCAGGTTAAGTAAAGGTCATCTTGGTCGCTAGGTGTAGTTTATTATTGTGTTATTGGCCATGCTAAATTGCCCGTAGTGTCCTTAAAAGTAAGGTTAGGGGGGGGGGGGGGGGGTTGTTGGGTTACGGCTATAGGGTGGATACGTGGGTTTGAGTAGGGTGATCATTGTTCGGCACAACATCGAGGGCCGACGGGCCTGTTCTGTGCTGTACTGTTCTATGTTCTATGTTATTGCATAGAGATACAAGTCTTGTGTTATTAATAAACTGTGTATTTGAGCTAACATATTGGTGGTAGCAGGGTAGCATGGTGGTTAGCATAAATGCTTCACAGCTCCAGGGTCCCAGGTTCGATTCCCGGCTGGGTCACTGTCTGTGTGGAGTCTGCATGTCCTCCCCCTGTGTGCGTGGGTTTCCTCCGGGTGCTCCGGTTTCCTCCCACAGTCCAAAGATGTGCGGGTTAGGTGGATTGGCCATGCTAAATTGCCCGTAGTGTCCTAAAAAAGTAAGGTTAAGGGGGGTGTTGTTGGGTTATGGGTATAGGGTGGATACGTGGGTTTGAGTAGGGTGATCATGGCTCGGCACAACATTGAGGGCCGAAGGGCCTGTTCTGTGCTGTACTGTTCTATGTTCTATGGTGTGGTCATTTGGTAGATATAATAAACAGCTTGTGGTTCACGCAAAGTAAAGAAGGCAACACTAAGTTCAACCGTCATTTAGAATTCATACAGTGCTAAAGGAGGCCCTTTAATCCATCGACTCTCTGAAAGAGCAACCCATCTAGGCCCACTCACCCGCCCAAGCCCCGTAACTCTACCTAACCTACACATCTTTGGACACTAAGGGGCAATTTAGCATGGCCAATCCACTAACCTGCACATCTTTGGACTCTAGGAAGAAACCAGAGCACCCGGAGGAAACCCCAGCAGACATGAGGAGAATGTGCAAACTCGCAACAGACAGTGACCCAAGGCTGGAATTGAGCCTGGATTCTTGGCGTGACGAGACAACAATGCTAACCACTGTGCCACCGTTTTAATTTAATGGAATAATTGCAAGAGAATTACAGTAACATTAACAATTGGAGGCAGTTTTCAATTTTTAATTTAAGTTTTACTGTTGGCAGTAAGTTATTTGAAAAAAACAGTTTGACAGTAGTATTTACATACACTTGCATTAAAATTATCACAACAAGCTTCTAAATATATATAAATATCTCAAAGAATGCGTTGGGAAAGTGATGCCTACTTTCAGATTAGCAAAGGTTTCCACCTTCACAGAGATCAGCAGCAGTTTACAACCTAACACCTCTGAATTCATATTGACATGAGATACCCCAGAAGTGCTGTTCCTTTAAACTGGAAGAGTTCTTCACAACTTTAGTTCTTGCATTACAGAGAAGACCAATTTTTGTAGACTATTTGTCCAGAAGTACCAGGAAGAATGTGAAAATGCGGATATTGGAAATAGATATAGATACATCCTTTGAAAAATAAATCCATGTGCACGATAGTATGACAACAGACGCATCTGGAGGCAACTGTAGCTCGGCTACATTGTCCCAGTGATTGCTGAAAATGAAAAAAAAAATTGCCCAGGTGATATGTGCTATGCTTTTAAGCTAGTAACAGGTTGATCAGTTGTCAAATTATTAGCTAACGGTTATTCTTTTTGGCTGAGCTTAAATAAGTTTTCTTTTAAATTTTGATTAATTTGACATGCCTTGTGATGGGAGAATGAAAGCAAATCAATCTTCTACGGTTTGATAATTGTGTATTTGAGCTGGCAGATTGAGTGCTCTCCACTAACAATGATTGACCAGCCAGCATTGTTCATCCAAGGACCCTCATGTCATGATGTGCACTCATGCACATAATGAGATACAGACAGGCAGTGACAGACACCCAGTAAAGCCAATCAACACACAGGACAGAACACAACCAATCACCAGGCAGAATGCTAGAGGGGGGTTTCCCTCTATAAAACACACAAGACATCAGCACTCTGCCTCTTTCCACTGGTGACAATTGTAGTGACAGTCAGAGTGTATATATCAGTTAGCACCTTCTACACATGATGTGGAGGCTCAGAGCTAGTCTGGTCAAGTCAGTTATAGTTAGCACGCTTAGATTAGTAGAGCGTCAACCCACAGCGAACTGTGTGCACTGCTCAACAAGTTCAATAAAGTGTATTGAACAAACATCAAAGTTTGGAGTCTACTTTCCTGTACAACTGCATCCAGTTGCAGTCCATGTTACCCCAGGGTGAATAACACGACACCTCAGACAAAAGACTGGAAGTTGTGAGCACTCCAATCTACCTCCAGGTGACCATGAAAGCTAATATGCACATGGATGGCCTGGCTAAAATGTGATGAGAAGTTTACCTGTGCATGTTTACTCGAGTGACACAAAAGCTCCCACAACAATATTTCAAAGAAAACTCAAGGAAGATCTTCCTGGTGTCCTGGCCAATATTTATTTCTCCAACAACATCACTGAAAGTACACATTGGGCAGGATTTAATGGAAAAAAAACAGAATCCCATTTTGTGAGTAAATAGCAGCATGTTTCTCAGAGCCTGCAGCTCCAAGAACAACCCCGCTATCAAACAGAACTTTGTTTTTTTTTTTGGGAGCCACCCCCCGTGAGGAACGCCCCACCGAGGCTACACTTACCTTAATTTCCGCACCTTTGTTTTGATGCGGCACGCTCCCGCCGGCAGCGGGATGTTCCATCTCAGCATCCAGCCAATGGGGTTTCCAATTGTCGGGAAATCCGCGGACATGAGTGCCCTGCCAGTGAAGCGGAGGATCCTGCCAAAGGAGAATCCAGCCCTGCGTATCTCATCCTGGGCAGGGTAGCTTGCTTTGGATACGATTGAGCACTGTGATGGACTTCTGTACAAATCGGATAGCCAGCTGTTAAAAAAGGACACATGTGCAAAGCACTATCCTAGCAATTGCAAATATATATAGTTCTACATAACTATATTGCGCTGGAGACAGATGATCAGGTGACAATATTGTTGCGATGCGAGCTCCACAGACTAAAATCATGTAAAATGTCTCTGAGTGCTCAACAAGGTGGAATGGTGGGCATGGAAAGAAGTTAGAAGTGGGGAGGTTATCAAACACATAAGCAAATAAAATGGGTTTAAAGAAATATTTGGAGTCAGACAGAAAGGTGATAATTAACGCAGCCGGCAATTATTTGAAAGATAAGCCTCCGATACTGGAGTAGAAGTCTAAAGTTAAAATAGAGAATTCATAAAGGGAAGTGTAGTTGGGGAAGATTGCTCAGATAGATTGGAGGAAAGCTGTGGAAGGGACGGAAATCAGGATGAAGGTCCTGAAGTGAATTTGCACATGGCACCAGTGAAATTTGTCAAGGACTGGGGAAAAAGCAAAGGCTGTGGAACGTGACTTGGGGTGGAAGTAGGGGAGCCATTAGATCAAGTGTTGGATAGGGCAATTAGGGAAGAGCAACAAATGCTGGACTTCCAACGATACTCAGATAAAATGAAAGAAAAAAGAAAATATATATTTTTTTGTTCGCAGGATGAGGGTGTCACTGGCCAGGTCAGTATTTGTTGCTCACCCCTAATTGCTCTTGAGAAAGTGGTGATGAGTCATTTTCTTGAACTGTTGCAGTCCACATAGTGTAGGCACACCTACAGTACTGTTAGGAAGAGAGTTCCAAGATCATCACCCAGCAACAGTGAAGGGACAGCGGTGTAGTTCCAAGTCAGGATGTTGTGTGGCTTATTGGGCAACTTACAGGGGGTGGTTTTGCCATCTCTCTGCTACCTTTGTCCTATTAGGTGGTAGAGGACAAGGGTTTGGAAGGTTCTGTTGATGGAGTCTTGGTAAGTTGCTGTATTGCATCTTGTAGGTGGCACATACTGCTATTACTGTGTGCCTGTGGTGAAGTGAGTGAATGTTGAAGCAGTGGATAGGGTTCAAGCCAAGCAGGCTGCTTTGCCCTGGATGGTGTCAAACTTCTTCAACATTGTTGGAGCTACACTCTGTTATGGGCCAGGGTTTAGAGAACCCCAAAATGTATCATGGAGTTCACCTAACCCACAACTTTTATTAGATTGTGGTATGGGGAGCACACGGTCCACTCTACAGGTGTGGTACAGCAGAAATGGAAAAGTGTTTTTTAAAGCAAAACAATGTTTATTTTATGAACTCAAGCTAACCTTTTTACAACATACAGTGAACATCTTAGCAACCATTAATTCAAATACAACCCCCAAAGACTACAACACTTTGTAAACCTTTAAGCTTTCCTTTTTAACATCCATACTACTTAAAAACAAAACCTTTATCAGAAGCACATCAGGTTAAAGTCACTACTGAAATCATTTATAATTCTGAATTCACCAAATGATCAAGAGACAGTCTTTTGATGGCAGAGAGAACAGCAGTAAACCTGCTTGGTCTGGCTTCAGTTCCAACACTGAAAACGAAACTAAAACACACCCTGCAGCTTGCTCAAAAGCAAAAGTAAAAAGCTGACAGACAGCCCAGCTCCACCCACTCTCTGACATCACTGCAGTAGTAAACACCCATTTCTTAAAGGTAGTCTCACATGACAACTCATCCAGCCAAGCGGCGGTATTCCGTCATACTCCTGACTTTTGCATCATGAAGAGGCTTTGGGGTGTCATTAGGTGAATTACTTGCCACAAAATTCCCTGCCTCTAACCTGCTCTTGTAGCCACATTATTTATATGGCTGGTTGAGTTCAATTTTTGTTCAAAGGTAAATATAGGGGCGCGATTCTCCGCACCCGCGGAAAATCGCGAAGTTGGCCGTGAAAATGGCCGAGTTTTGCGACGGCCCGACACGACCCATTTCCCGAGGTATTCACATCCGGGAAATGGGCTAGGAACGGGCCCGCGTCAATCACGTGCGCGATGACGGCAGAACGCGGCGACGCTACGAGCACGCCAACGTGACGCCGCCCGACGCCGTAAAAAGGCGCGAGCGAGCACAGAAACTGTAGGCCAAGATGTCGGAGCTGAGGAGAGCAGCCCCGCGATTTGTAGAGGCTGATGTGGAGATGCTGCTCGATTCCATCAAGCAGAGGAGGGGCATCATATGCCCGCGTAGAGGTTCGCCCATCCTGCAGCCCCTAACCACTTTTGAGCAGAGGGCCCTGGACCTTGTTGGCGGATCTGCTACTCGGGAGACCGCGCAATGCGAGGTTGGCGGAGCTGCAACAAGTGAGACAACCCTGCATGACAAACACCCCCCCTCCCCCATCCTCTGTCCCTTCACACACCCTGCCCACTGGGATACCTCCCCCATCCTCTGTCCCTTCACACACCATGCCCACTGGAACACCATCCTTTGTCCCATCACACACCCTGCCCACTGGGATACCTCCCCCATCCTCTGTCCCTTCACACACCCTGCCCACTGGAACACCTCCCCCATCCTCTGTCCCTTCACACACCCTGCCCACTGGGATACCTCCCCCATCCTCTGTCCCTTCACACACCCTGCCCACTGGAACACCATCCTTTGTCCCATCACACACCCTGCCCACTGGGATACCTCCCCCATCCTCTGTCCCTTCACACACCCTGCCCACCGGAACACCTCCCCCATCCTCTGTCCCATCACACACCCTGCCCACTGGGATACCTCCCCCATCCTCTGTCCCTTCACACACCCTGCCCACTGGAACACCTCCCCCATCCTCTGTCCCATCACACACCCTGCCCACTGGGATACCTCCCCCATCCTCTGTCCCTTCACACACCCTGCCCACTGGAACACCTCCCCCATCCTCTGTCCCATCACACACCCTGCCCACTGGGATACCTCTCCCATCCTCTGTCCCTTCACACACCCTGCCCACTGGAACACCTCCCCCATCCTCTGTCCCATCACACACCCTGCCCACTGGGATACCTCCCCCATCCTCTGTCCCTTCACACACCCTGCCCACTGGAACACCTCCCCCATCCTCTGTCCCTTCACACACCCTGCCCACTGGGATACCTCCCCCATCCTCTGTCCCTTCACACACCCTGCCCACTGGAACACCTCCCCCATCCTCTGTCCCATCACACACCCTGCCCACTGGGACACCTCCCCCATCCTCTGTCCCTTCACACACCCTGCCCACTGGAACACCTCCCCCATCCTCTGTCCCTTCACACACCCTGCCCACTTGGACACCTCCCCCATCCTCTGTCCCTTCACACACCCTGCCCACTTGGACACCTCCCCCATCCTCTGTCCCTTCACATGCTGCCCACTGGGACCGTCCAGCAGCCTGCCGAGCAAATCTAAATAACCCGTTTCATTCTCTTCCCTAGGACGTGATGCCGAACGACCAGGGCCGTCTGGCTCCAGACGGACACAGGCATCTGCCCCCACCTCACCCGGGGCCGCACGACAGAGGGTGCCTGATCAGCGGGGAGTCCCATCCTCCCCAACAGAATCTGTGGAGCAGGACGCCCAAAGGGCGGCGACACCGCTAGATAAAGATATGGCCTGCGAACGCCCTGCGGCCTCTCAGCGGGCCGATGACATCGAGGAGGCGTCCACCCAAGACGACCTCGAGATTGCGGCACAGCTTTCTCCCACACCATCCACCATCCCAGAGACACTCATCCCGGCTGGCCTATTTAGTGATGAGGCTCCTGGGTCACAGTCTGGGTCGCACATCACAGCTGAGCAGGTGGAGGTCGGAGCAGCCGAGGGCCCAGACTGGCGGAGGCCAGGCCAGGCCCAGCATGCAGCTGGCTCCCAGACGTTTTCAGAGTTCCTGGACTTTCTCAACCCACCCGCACAGCCGATGCATCAAGAAACCCAGGGACACAATGACGGGATGAGGGCTGTCTTCCAGACTCTGCAGACGCTGTTCGAGGAGTCGAACCGCGTCCAGGAGCAGGGAGTGGTGCCGCTCATGGCAGAAACCCAGGCCGACACCGCACGGGTGGCATCCGCGGTGGAGGCAATGGGTGAAACGGTTTCGGCCATTGGTCAGGTTATGCAAGACGTTGGGCTTCACGTGCAGGCGTCATCCTCGGCCCTGGACAGGGCTGCCCTCTCACAGGCAGCAATGCGCCAGAGCCAAAACGACATTGCCGGCGCGCTGCGGGCCTAGGCCGAGTCTCAGCAGGTCATGGCCCAGTCGCAGCACGCCATGGCACAGTCCCAGCAGTCAGTTGCGGAGATCATCAACCGCCTGACACATGTGCTGGATGGCGTCGTGCACTCACAGGTTGAGGTCGCACAGTCCCTGGCGGGAATGTCTAACTCCCTGGACTCCGTCTCTGCAAACCTTCGGATCCTGGTGGATACCGTTGCAGGCCTCCAGGACTGGCAGCGCCAGGTGTCGGTGGCGCAACGGGGCACCTCCCCGCTCGCACCTCTGTCCCAAAGTGAGGCCCGGTGGCCACCGGGCTCCCCGAGGGAGGAGGAGGTTTCGGGGCCCGTCCCATTAACTCCATCACGGGACGTCCCGGAATTCTCGGCCTCCCCCCGTCCCATCCCTGGTGCATCGGGTGGGCAGCAGGCAGAGCAGGGTGGCACAACGTCACCTGAGACGCCCGCAGAGCAGCCTGGCCCATCAAGGCCGGGTCGCCCCAAGAAACGCTTGCCGAAGGAGAAACTAGTCGAAGGGTGCGATTTGCAGCAATCCTCCTCCACTCCTGCTGTATCATCTGGGGAATCACTTAGACGTAGTGGTAGGGCCCGTAAGGCAACAAAGAGAGACACCGAGTAAGTTGGCACGGGTGAAGGGCACAGTTTAGTTGTAGGGGATAGGGCACCTGTAAATGTTTGTTCACATTAAACGCACTGTTCCACCTTACTTGTAATACCGTGTGATTGTTCCACAGCCACAGGATTCGTGATGGTGACCGAGTGTCGCTGGGGTTGACGAGCGGTGAAACTTCGGTGCCGGGTGTGAAGTCCCTTCCCCCCCCCACCCCCTCCCACAACTAGCCCACGCGGGCACGTGATAGAGTGTCCGTGACGATCTCAGCGGCCACCAAGGTGGATGGTTCAGCTATTGCCATGGGTCAGAATCTCTCTAACAATTCTGAGCTCACAGCTCTTCGCAGAGCGGGCTGTCATCATTCCACATGGCACTGATCACACCCGCTGACACAGCCATCAATGTTGTGCCATACCGTCTGGACCCAGTAGTAAGGGTGATGTCTAAGTAGAGCAGTGTACACTGAGAGGGGGTGGGGGGGGGGGCTGTGGTGGTGGCAGTTGAGTGTTGACCCTCTGCACGACTAGCGATGCAGGTGGTGGTTTGGTGTTCAGCGGGGACGTCACATGTGACGCGTGAACCGTGCTGCCACCAAGGCGTCGCGTGCCCGCCGTCCTCACCGGGTCCGTCGTGCCGCCTCCTGGATATTACCAGCACCTGGGTCGTGTCTGCGTGCTGCGCCCGCCACTCCGCCAGCCTCCTCCTCCTCCTCCTCCTCCCTCTCCTCCTCCTCCTCCTCCTCCTCCTCTGTGCTGGCACCACTGCCACTGGCTTCTCCCTCCGCCTCCTGCAGCAGGTCATCTCCCCTCTGCATCGCGATGTTGTGCAACGCACAGCAGACCACAACAATGCGAGCGCCCCTGTCGGGCTGGTACTGCAGGGCCCCTCCGGAGCGGTCCAGGCACCTGAATCTCATCTTCAGGAGGCCAAGGCAGCGCTCCACCACACCCCTGGTTGCTGCATGGGCCTCGTTGTATCGTGTTTCCGCATTGGTCTGAGGCCTCCGTATAGGCGTCATCAGCCAAGACCTCAGCGGATAACCCCTGTCGCCCAGCAACCAGCCCCTCAGCCGGGGGGGGGGGACGCCCCTCAAACATCACAGGGATGTACGACTGCGCCAGTATGTAGGAGTCATGCACACTCACTGGGAACCTTGCACAGACGTTCATGATCCTCATGTGGGGGTCGCATACCACCTGGATATTCATGGATTGTGTCCCCCTTCTGTTTGTGAACACGTCCCTGTCCCCTGCAGGCGGGCGCATGGGGACGTGAACACAATCGATTGCCCCCTGCACCCTCGGTATCCCGGCCACGCTGGCAAATCCACGAGCTCGTGAGTGTTGACTTGCTCGGTCCTCGGGAAAGGTGATGTAGCGGTCCGCGATGGCATAGAGGGCGTCGGTCACATCCCGGATATACCTGTGGACCGATGACTGGGAGATCCCGGAGAGGTCCCCGCTCGGAGACTGGAAGGAGCCGGTCGCATAGAAGTTAAGAGCGACCGTCACCTCGATGGCAACCGGGATCGCGTGTCCTCCCCCCGTTCCACGTGGGGTGAGGTGCGCCACGAGGTGACAGATATGTATCACCGTCCGCCTACGCAGCCGGAGTCTCCTCCTGCAGGTGATGTCTGTCATTGTTAGGAAAGAGATCCGGACACGGTACACCCTCGGCCTTGGTCGTCGCCTCTGGCGCCGTGGTTGCACCCTCACTCTCTCCTCCTCCCCCTCCTCCTCCTCCCCCCCATGCTGCTCGACGACTGGCAACTCCTCGGCCCTTCCCTCTGCTGCTGCAGCTGGCCCTGCATCCACTGCGGGTTGTGGGTGTGGATGCTGCTCCATCTCCAAATGCTGTACAGCGGCCCCAACCACTGCACAGAACATAGCCGTTCTGTTCACAGACATTGTGCTAACCTACAGAAGGGTGGTGGGGGGCAGAGAAACGGGACATGTTAGATGGAGGTTAGTCGACACCTCGGCAGCCGCCTGCCACGGGATACCTGTGTGCCCCGGTGGCCTGGTCGCGCTGCTGACACGCAGGCAGCCTAACCCCTGGTCACTTTCTGCATCCAACGGGCTGTTAACTACGTCCTTCTCACCGGTGCGTCAGTGGCCTGCGGCCGTAAGCCACAGGGCAACCAGCGCCGTGTACTCGTGACCGGCACGCCATGGCATGGTGGCAGACATTTTGTAACCGGGGTTGGACGGGTCACTCGCTCACTCTCTCCCTACCCCCCCCACTCCCACTCCCCCCGTCTCCCCCACTCCCCCACTCCCCCCTCCGTCTCCCCCACTCCCCCCTCCGTCTCCCTCACTCCCCCCTCTGACTCCCCCACTCCCCCCTCCCCCTCCCCCACTCCCCCCTCCGTCTCCCACACTCCCCCTCCGTCTCCCCCACTCCCCCCTCCGTCTCCCCCACTCCCCCCTCCGTCTCCCCCACTTCCCCCTCCGTCTCCCCCCACTCCCCCCTCCGTCTCCCCCACTCCCCCCTCCGTCTCCCCCACTCACCCCTCCGTCTCCCACACTCCCCCCCTACCGCTCTGGACCCCCTCCCCCGCTCTGGACCTCCCTCCCGTTCTCGGGGATGCCTTCCCCGTTGTGGCCAGACTCCAGCAGTGCGCTGAGCGGTGCGCTGAGCGGTGCGCTCACCTCCTCGAAGCTCTCGTCAGCCAGCACGACTGGTTGACGAACTTGAAAAGCAGGTTTGTTGGCTGGTGTGAAAACAGTGCGTGATGACGTCGGGACTTTGGCCCATCCGGGCCGGAGAATAGCGGGGGGCCAATAAGTAGCGATTCTGGTCGTGTCGGGGGCGCGTTCGAGGCCTTTGCCGGGAATGCCGACGTTTAGTTTGTGCGGGGTTCTGAGAATAGCGGGAGGGCGTCGGGCCTGCGTCGCCGTGAAAATTTGTGCGGTGCGCTATTCTCAGAACCGGCGTGAGTGCGGAGAATCGCGCCCCTGGATGTTAATAGTGGAGAGTTCAGTGATGGTATTGCCATTGAATGTCAAGGGGAGATGGTTCGATTTTCTCTTGCTGGAGATGTTTATTGCCTGGCACTTATGTGGCATGAATGTTACCTGCCAATTATCAGTCCAAGTCTGAAAGTTGTTCAGGCCTTGCTGCATATGGGCATAAACCAGTGGTTCCCACCCTTTTTCTTTATGTGACCCATAGATCGTCATCAAAAGCTTTTGCAGAGCACAATGCACTCAAGCTGTTTTAAACATTATTTTTTACATTGCCCATGGCTGCCAGGAGTCAAACTTATGAATCAGTGGGTATTAAAAAGCAGCTATCCAGGGTGTTTGTGAAGCAAATTACATTGCGAATAATAGTGTAACATTGATTATGATACAAACGAGGTACACATATTTATTTTTCCATGGATCACCTGCAGGACCTTAGGTTGGGAACCAGTGACACAGGTTATTTGAGGAGATAAAGTGATAAAGACAGGAATAGGTATTTCTGTATTTCTGAGGGAAGAGCTATGAGTATGAGCAGACAAAGAGATGGAAGGAAGGAATCTTGGCAACAGTGCTTCAAATCGAGCTAAAACTCAGCTTGGAATTGAACAGGATGCTGGAGTTGTTTACCTCTATTTTATTCTGTCAGGGATACCAGAAGGCTGATGAACTCAAGTGCTGGCAGGAGACAAAATAGATAGTTTTCGTTTTGTCAACGTTGAGGCTGAAGGGAATGTTGATGCGTTTAGAACTCAATATCTGACAGGCAATCCGAAAGTAAGACAACATCCTTGACATGAATGATGGAGACAGAAAGACAGGGCTGTAGAGGTTGAAAGTTTGCTCACAGATCAAGTTGTAAATTCAGAAAAAAAACAATGAGAGAAGACATAGCTGTCTGTTCACAAATTAGCTTAACTTGCCTGATAATTTAAGATATGCTCTTTTGCATAATTCTCTGACCCTTTGACACATGACATTCTGAGAGTGCAAAGTGCAATAAAACCATAGAATCCCTACAATACAGGAGGGCATTCAGCCCATCGAGTCTGCACCATGAGGAAATGCACGCAGACACGGGGTGAACATGCAGATCCACACTGACAGTTACCCAAGGCCGTAATTGAACCTTGGCACTGTAAGGCAGCAGTGCGAACAACTGCACCATCAAGCCACTGCTGATTTGCCATTGTCGCCAGGCAATTTTATTGCATGGGATGAAAGGGCAACAGCTGTGTTATTGGGAACGTGGAATAGCAAGATCAGGGATGGCAAAGTTCATTGCTTTAAAAACACAGCCTTTTAATTTATAAATCTGGTCAAATGAGCATTATTCCCTGCTTCTGCGCAAGCTCCAAGCCCTCTATGTGTTCATCTCATACTTGACATATACTAATGCATGCATATTCCTGCAGGGAGAGACTCTTTGGCATTGTAAAACTGGTGCCGGAAGGCAAAATCCACAAGACCCGCTTTTGAACCCAGCCCCCACAATTTACAAAGGAGGAAACAGGGGCAGGTCAAACTTTGCACAACTGTGGCTCACAAAGGCAGCAAAACATGAATAGTTGCCTTCAATCTGATCTGGTTTTTGGAAGTAGAAAATGGGAAATATGACTTGTGCACATTAGACCTGGTAGGACAAGGTCAAAACTTACTGAAGTTCTTCAGAGTGGTCGGGATATCCTATGTGGGAGGTAAGGTGCCCTTTACGGTATGAGGGCAGAATTTTCCCCAAAAATGGACAAAGTGTCAGGTTCTGAGTGAAAATCGGTGGGTTTCTCCCCAGACAAATAGCCAGGTTTTCTCTCCAGATCTTCTGACACTTTCTCAAAGAAAGTAGGTGGGTGTGTTTTGCGCCAACACGCAAGGGCTCCCCGATCTCAAAGTGGAAGTGAGCCCCCCACACCATCGCCAGCATTAGGGATTCAGTGCCCCCCTCCACCATCGCCAGGATTAGGGGTTCAATGCCCTCCCCCTCAGTTTTATCAGCATTGGGGCTTCAGTGGTTTCCCCCCCACCACTATCACTGGCATGTTTGCATAGTGGGAATCCCCCCCCCCCCTTGGTGGGGTTCCTTGAAGGTCCCACACCTGGCCCAGGCCCAGCCCTCTGGTGAAGTTGGCACTGCCAGGGTGCCAAGTCAAGGCACTGCCCTGCCATGTCCCTAACCACCCAGGGGCTACACTGGCCTCCATGCCCTGGGCGTGGTCACCTTGACTGCTGGAGAGCAGGAGTGATTCCTGCCAGCATGACATTCTGAGATCTCCACATCGCAAATCAAGTGATGGCCCTCTCCCGTAGGTTAGTGGGTGGGGGTGAGGGGGGGTTGGGGGGACATCCATATGGCCAGTGGTGTTCTGTGTATTTATGGGCCACAGTGGGCAGTCAGTGGGGTGCACAGCTAGATGGCTGCCTTGCGGGCATGAAACCCTGATTCTCTACCCTCTCGTGATTCACAATTCCAGCATCACTAGATAGAGAATCCAGCCCATGGTATCATTTGGGACAGGTAAAGTGTCCTTTGTGACTGTTAAAAGTAGACATGAATGTGCATAAAAAGTGGAAAAACTCATTGGAAATGACAAGTTGTCTGGAGCTGTCAAAGGACCTGTCAAAGGGAAATGGCAAGAGAGACATCAAGATGTCAAGGCATTTAACTCGTTCAACGATTTAAAAGAAATCTTCATTGTTAAAAAATATTAGTGCTTGCTATTTCACTCTGTCTGTTGATAGGGGTTACCATTACCAGATTGCATGACGGATTTCATACCTTACCATTATCACAGTGGGGTGCCCTTCAGTTCACAGTTTGATTGACTTATAAAATCTTTGAAGTGAGACTATTAATGATTGTTCTTCTAGGAGATTAAAAAAGGTAAATACAATGACTGGATTTTTATGAAAGAGAGTATTTTAAAAATACTAGTGAATTTATCAGTATACAGTTAAGAACTTTATTTAATCTCAGCTTGAGGTCTTCCATGATCTTCTGAATGTGCATGACCTCTTTCAAAATCTTTATTCTGCATCCACACCCCTAAATCCCCACATAGGAGTGCTTCAGTAAGAAAGCAGAAGACACACATCAACAGGAAGAGTCCTGATGAATCAAGCAGAATTATCTCAGTCAAAGATCACTCCTGAGCAAGGTACAGCCATCTCAGATTGACAACTTGAAGGCTAATTGTATGTTTATCTGAAACTCTTTTGTTTACAAATCTCACAGAAGCTATTGGGACCCACCAATCAATGTCCTCGGTTTCCAAATTTAAGGAAGAAGTATAGCAGTTTGAAAGTCCAGAGGGGTAAATATTGGGGTGATGATGATGGTTTTGAAAGTCAGGTAGCATGGGTGGGGTGCAGGAAGTGAATTTGGGCAGTCAGGGGTTAAGTGATAGTAATAATAATAATCTTTATTAGTGTCACAAGTAGGCTTACATTAACACTGCAATGAGGTTACTGATAAAATCCCCTAGTCGACACACTCCAGCGCCTGTTCAGGTACATGAGGGAGAATTCAGAAAGTCCAATTCACCTAGCAAGCACGTCTTTCGGGACTTATGGGAAGAAACCGGAGCACCCGGAGGAAACCCACGCAGACACGGGGAGGACATGCAAACTTCACATATACAGTTACCCAAGCAGGTATCGAATCCAGGTCCTGGCACTGTGAAGCAACAATGCTCAGCACTGTGCTACTATTACGCCCCATAGTAGGGATGCCCCACAGTACATAGTAAGGCCAGGGCAGCAGGAAGTGGCTGCAATACATGATGCATTCAGCATAGGCATGGGAAAGGTAAAAGAGAAACCTGAGAAAGGCAGGAATGATTATATTTGTGGAATCTGCAGTGGGGTTTGTTTATTGGGCAAGGGGGGAAGTAACAGATTCAGCTGGTCAATGGTCTTTATTTTGGTGACAAAGTTAACTGCTGGAATAAGTCTTGATCAGCTCTTCACCAATATAGAAATGTCAGCAACAGGTTGTGAAAGGAAGGAACAAAACATTATCATACGTTTCGCTTAAGAAACTATTCTAGATAAGAGGTAAGCTGTAGGGGATTTAGTTAGGGGGCGGGGGGAAACATCTCTGCCCCTTCTACATCCGTCATATAGAACATACTGCAACTCAGTAGACAACCTGCAGGCTGAAACTGTCATTTTGTGAATGATTTTAATTGTCTTGATAGGTTTAAATCCGACATGACTGCATACAGAATGCAAAGCTGCTGTAGTGCATATTTTATTGGTATTGATTCCAACTGCAAGGATTACAACGCGCCTTTGTTTCAACATATTGCTCCTGTTTTTCTGACATGTGTGGCAATCCATCTAAAACCGAGAATAAAAAAAGGAGCATACGGCTATGGCGCTGCCATTAAAATTGCAGCCAATAATGTGAAACAGTGGTATTTGCATTCAATCTTGCACTTGTACTTCATAATGATAACCGTTAATTGCAGTCAGTGTCTTACTGAAAGCTAAAATCAGTGTCTGTTTTATTAAATCCTGATCTGACGTTTGTTTTTAACCTTAAGTTTATTTGTTGTCATTGCCAGAAGTTAGATTGAAGCCTGGAAAACTCTAAAAAGAAAGTGTTGATGGTCTTGGCCCAAGGCAGAAACAGCAAATTACAGCAGTGGAACTGTAAGGCTTTGGAGAGAATCGCAAGAGAAATACCTAAGACAGATGCTGACCTGGGAATTCCCCGTGTGATGGAGAACCTCTGTTAGCCCATTCAGTATAATGAGCTCCCTGGCCATATACAGCCACTAAGTGTCTCATTTATAATGGTAACCTGATGACTAGACATTATGCTTATTGGATATTGGCAAGATTTCAACTGTCACAGAGTAAACTGTAGCTGTCTCTGAATAAACAATCACAGATGCAGTGGTAAATAAACATTTTAAACATGAATCGTTTCATCTTTAGCTTTGCAACATCAATTGATGATACATTTCCATTCTTGTTGCCTGATTTTGTCATGCATTGAATTAGCAATTTAAATTATTGAAAATTATTTTTCTACACAGACACCAACTTTTGGGCCAATCCCAGATGACCTTTGCAAGTTTGACTTCAATACTTAGACCCACCTCAGTTCGAGACAATCAGTCTTTGGACTGTTTCCAATGCCTTCGTGAATTTATCCAGTGAATATTTGAGCCATAAAATCCAGGAAACTCTTGCATTACACATTATATAGGTAATGAAAATCAGTTTCTCTCAGCTAACCACAGTTTTTAAAATGTGAGTTTGTTTTCGTTTTGCAGGTTGGATCTTGTTATTGGATAGGTCTTCCAGATGATTCCCTTATTTCCCATTTGTTTAATTTTTGGCGTTATCACTTTGATCCATGGATGCTTAATGGAAATGGATCTTTAATTCAAGCAGCAGAGGGAATGAGGAATTCAAAATGTTTCAACAGTACGTGGTACTAGTTTTCAAGCAACATAACCCAGACTCTGTGGCACCCAAGAGATAGGTGGGACTCAGTTCGATGGGTAGCTGGTGGTCAATGAATTGGCCAAAAGGCCATATTGTGCCTGGTAACAGGTAGTGGTTGTACCCTGCCTGATTGGGATGAATTCCAGACCTAAGGAAAGCTGAGTCTGGTCCCTGGACACTCAGTGGGTAGGAGCTGCTCTCTCTCTTGTGCTTCCTCCAGAAAAGCTACTGTATTTCTGAAACTGCAGTGAAAATCATTACAGACTGGAAATCAGAAATCTCTACCTGAGAGCCTGGTTTGAAGGAAAGTGTGCTGGCAACAACCATCTGAAACAACAACTCTTATCTTTTACATATTATTTTCACCTCTCTCTTTCACTCTGTATTTGTTTGTCATGTGTGTGTGTGTGTGTCTGTATGTGTGTGTGTAGAGGGTGGAGGACAAGTTGGGATTAGGAATTAAATAATAGTTAACCAGTTGTATTTGCTGCTTATTTTATTATAGTTCTTGTTATAAATATAAAGCAATTGAGTTTACATTTACAAACCTGGTGACTGTAACTATTGGGCAACCAAGCGACAAAGACTTTGGGTATTGTTCTGAGAATTATTGGTTAATTCATTTGTTTTGCGGTTCCGGGTCAAAGGGGCCTGGAATTGACCGCACCCTAGCCCAGGGTGTTGTAAAAATGCCCTCACTTTAAAATTGGTTTCATCCTGTTCTCCATGTTTGCTCAAGTACAGATGAACATATGAACATACAAACATAAGGATTAGGAGCAGGAGTAGATCAATCGCCTTTCAAGCCGGCTCCACCATTCAATAAGATCACGGTTCATCTGATTACAACCACAGCTCACATTCCCGCCTCCACCCAACAACCTTTCACCCCCTTAAGAACCTATCTAGCTCTGCCTTCAAAAACTCAGTTTCCACTGCCTTTTAAGGAAGAGAGTTCCAAAGACTCACAAACCTCTGAGAGAAAATAATTCTCCTCATCTGTCCCCGTGAGTGACCCCTTATTTTTAAACAGGGGCCCCTTGTTCTAGATTCTCTCCCAAGAGGAAACATCCTCTCCCCATCCATCCTGTTGAGACCCCTCAGGATCTTACACATTTAAATCAGGTTAGCTTTTATTCACTTTCTTGAACTCAGTGGATACAAGCCTAGTCTAATAAGATAACCCACCTATTCCAGGTATTAGTATGTTAAACCTCCTCTGAACAGCTTGCAATACACTTAAACCCTTCCTTGAAAATTATGTGGAGATGCCGGCGTTGGACTGGGGTGAGCACAGTAAGAAGTCTTACAACACCAGGTTAAAGTCCAACATGTTTGTTGTTGTTTGTTGCAAACACTGTTGTCGTTTGTTTCGGAGCACTGCTCCTTCCTCAGGTGAGGAAATGAAATGAAAATCACTCATTGTCACAAGGAGGCTTTAAATGAAGTTACTGTGAAAAGTCCCTAGTCGCCACATTCCGGCGCCTGTTCGGGGAGGCTGTTACGGGAATTGAACCGCGCTGCTGGCCTGCCTTGGTCTGCTTTAAAAGCCAACGATTTAGCCCTGTGCTAAACAGCCCCACTGGGGCTGTACTCCGAAAGGAGCAGTGCTCCGAAAGCTAGTGTTTGAAACAAACATGTTGGACTTTAACCTAGTGTTGTAAGACTTCTTACTGCCCTTCCTTGAATAAGTAGACCAATACTGTGCACAGTATTCCAAATTGGTCTCATTGATGTCCTGAAGAACTGAAACCTCTCTAATTTTGTAGACACTTTCCTTTGCAATAAATGTTAACATTCCATGAGATTTCCTCATTACTTGCTGGCCCTGCATACCAGCCTTTTACGATTCATGCATCAGGACACCTATGTCCCTTGCATCTTAGAGCTCTGCAATCTCTCATCATTCAGATAATTGGCAGGATCCTTTGTTTGAGAGACTGTTCTCCCGCCGGAGCTGAATTTAAGGAATTTGTTCTGGATAACATCAAAGGAGTATTTAGGATTGGAAGTCAGGCTTCAGGGGGCTTTAAACATATAAGCCATGATTATCCCGATCGGCGTTAAGTGCTCATGCCAGCAGGAAAATCAAAGTGATTCCCGTTGGCGCAAGGAGCAACCCTGACTTGCAATTGACATGCCATTAAATGGCACTTAGCAAAGATTCTACCCTCAATCGTGTTTTCAGTACAATTCAATGGCCCACCAGGGTCTTGCTGGGACTGAAAGAGGCAGGAATAGGGCAGGGTTCTCTATTTGGGAGACTAAGGGCGAGAATCCCTATAGCCCGACAGCGAAATCACGATTGGCGATTGGGCGGAGAATGGCTTCCAACATCGGATTTGGGGCCGGCGCCAGTTTGACATTGGTTCGCGATGCTTTGCCCCCTCTAAATCAGTGCCATCGGGATGTGCGTCGCACCATTGGCGCGTGATTAGCCAGTTCACCCGCAATGCTTCATCCCCAATGAGCTGGGTTCTGACGGCACGGGCCATTTGTGGTCCCAGTGGTCGAGGACCTGAAGTGCCAGCTACGGCCAGTGTCCAGAGCCTCCACACTCCTCCGGAACCCGTGCCGCTGGCCGAGGGGCTGATACTAAAGCTGGGGGGAGTGGTGAGGGGTGCCAGGGGGTGGGCTGTGGGATCGGGGTGGGTGGGTTAAGGTTCCTGCATGGCCGGCGGCATGTTTCCCAGCATGACCGGTGCAGCTTGACAGCCCTGCGCATGCACGGCCAGGGACTTGGCGATTCTCTGGCTGTTATCCGCACGATCCGCAGGTGTTCCACAAAGCACCGGTGCTCACCCCTTATCGATACCGGAATCGGTGAGGGATTCACGCTGATTTTTCTGTCGTGAATCACCCGCCGATTCTCCATTGCCGCTCGCTCACAATGGCCGCCCATGTTTCTACATTTTTTCTTGAGGCCTATCCAAATCTCATGTTGTCTACGAGCAATGCCAATAATGAGATGCAAAAATTCCACGGCTAGGAATCGCTTCCTGATTTGCGTTCTCCATTCAACTCCGGCACGCTAGAGTACTGAGTACAGTCCTAGTCACTGCATTACAAGATGGATGTGATTGCACCATAGAATCTTATAAGGATATTGCCAGAAAAGTAGGATTTTTGTTATGAGGAAAGATTGGATTGGTTGGAGTTGTTTTCTTTGGAACTGATGAGGCCGAGGAGAGATTCAATTGAGATGTCTAAATTATGAGGGACTTGGTTAGAGTAGAACAACCTATTTGCCTGAGCAGAGCGATCAAAAACCTGGGGTCTTGGATTTAAAGTCATTGGTAGAAGGATTAGAGAGGAGTTGACACAACGGGCTGGATTCTCTGTTTTGAGAAACGGTTTTGGAAAACAGGCATCTAAAGGCCACAGATTCACTGTCTTGCAGGGGGCTAGCAGGCAGCTGTTGTGGAGCTCGCAGCTCCAGCTGCCGATACGGCCCCCCGCATGCCTGCATGCACACGGTGGTGGCCTCCAGCAGCCGAGCCGTGCTCCATGGCAAACACAGCCCATGGACCTGGACCGCCGAAATAGTGCCCCGCATCAGCCACTCACCACACCTAGAATAACCGCGTGTGCCTCATGGCCTGAGGTGGTTTTCAGGGGGGTGGATAATAGCGGAACCGGCGGCGGTCCCGATTTCATGCGGGAAAACGGATTCCCCGCCCCGTCGCCAAATGCAATTTCGGTGTTGGGGTGCGGAGAATCCAGCCCAACACATTTTCACACAGTGGATGGTGGGTTACTGGAATTTGCTGCCTGAGAGTGTGGTAAAAATACTTGTACATACACTTGAAGTGTTATAACCTCCAGGGCTATAAACCAAAAGATGGAAGTAAGATTAGGCTGGATAGCTCTTTTACCGCCAGTATTATCACAAAGGTCTGAATGGCCTCCTTCTGAGTCATAAATTCTCTCTGTTTCTACATTTTTTTCTTGAGGCCTATCCAAATCTCATGTTGTCTACGATCAATGCCAATAATCAATTTGGGCAGAAAATTTAAAATGCTGCACAGTTAGGGGCAATTTGATGGTTGCGGTCTCAGTTCAAGATTCAAATTAATAACTGTTTGATCTTTGGTCTTGCAAGTCATGACTTCATTTTAATCCCCTGACTACTCTTTACTTCTGTGCTCACAATTATGGGAAAAGTCTCACATTTGCACTGAAGAAAACATGATTGAGGAGCATATTGAACGACGTAGAATGTCAAGGCTTGTAGATGTTAGTGGAATATTTATGTTTGTCTCTGAGCATAGAACTAGAGAATATAGGAAAAGATTTTGCGTGGTCTCTTATAACCTGGGTTAGAAATTTGCAAGTGTCCAGTGAGATTAGCCAATCATTAAAACTTTTGCCCACACATATGCTGAAGACATGAAATAGAGTCCCTGCAAAAGTAACTGATGCTGCAAAAATACTACACACTACAAAAAAATAAATGACAGTGAGCAAGATCGAAAGTGAGTATAAAACAAGGTAATCAAAAAACCGTGAATCCATTTCTCTCCTGTGTTGCTGGTATAGGATAAGAAAGTTCCCCTTGGAAGTGAACCAACATGAAGAGCATGTTGACATTACATTGAATTTATAGCACAAAACAGCATTCAGCCCAACAAGTCTGTGCCAGTGTTTATGCTCCATGTAATTCTTCTATCACCCTACTGCTTTTACCCCTTCCTCATTTACTCCTCCATCATCCCCTTACAAACATTTATGCTATTCATTGCGATTGCTCTATTTAATAGCAGGTTCCAATGTTTAACTACTCTCCATGTAAACAAATTTCTCCTGAATTCGTTCCTGGATTTATTATTAATTATCTTAAATTCATATATCTAGATCTTGCTCCCTTTTTGTGGAAACATCTTCTCTACATCTACCTTATCATTGGGTTCACAATCTTTTTTTAAAAATTAGAGTACCCAATTCATTTTTTCCAATTAAGGGGCAATTTGGCATGGCCAATCCACCTACCCTGCACATCTTTGGGTTGTGGGGGCGAAACCCACGCAGACACGGGAAGAATGTGCAAACTCCACACAGACAGTGACCCAGGGCCGGGATCGAACCTGGGACCTCGGTGCCATGAGGCAGCAGGGCTAACCCAGTGCGCCACTGTGCTGCCCGGGGTTCACAATCTTAAAGTCCTTTATTGGATCACTCCAATCCTTCTGGGGTTTTGATCGGCCTTTATAGAGAATACATTCACTCGCGAAAATCAGTTGGTGTGGTAAAAGTTCATATTATCTGTGGAAGGGGTAAATTGCTGCCTATTCTATTCTTATGTTCTTATGTGTTTCAATGCCATCATTGGCTATCAGTATCCATTACATTAGTCAAGGGGCTGCACAGTAGCACAGTGGCTAGCACTGCTGCCTCACAGCACCAGAAATGTAGGTTTCATTCCAACCTCAGGTGACTGTCTGTGTGGAGTTTGCACATTCTCCCCGTATCTCTGTGGGTTTCCTCCGGGTGCTCCGATTTCCCACCACAGTCCAAAGATGTGCAGGTTAGGTGGATTGGTTATGCTAAATTGCCCCTGGGTGCTGTATGGGGATATGATGGGGATTGGGCCTAGGTGGGGTGCTCTTTCAGAGGGTCGGTGTAGACTTGATGGGCCGAATGGCCTCCTTCTCAATTGCAGGGATTTTATCATTCTATGAAGAGTTTTTTTTAAAAAACTGAATCAAAATACATTCGTTAACTTCCAAAAAAGTGCTCAATGTATTGGTTAAACTGAATGGATTATAGGCTGAATTTGCTTTTGATGGTACAGATGACAGTTAGAAATGGCTAGAGCTATTCTGGTTAATACGGTCATGTGAATCTCTGCATGGAATTATTGATATGCTCTATTACTCTCTATGCAACGTCCAGAATCTTCATATTATCTTCTTTCATGTAAAGGAACCTGGTATTTCCCACTGCCTTAGTACTTATGAAAAAATGAAATGAAAAATGAAATGAAAATCGCTTATTGTCACGAGTAGACTTCAATGAAGTTACTGTGAAAAGCCCCTAGTCGCCACATTCCGGTGCCTGTCCGGGGAGGCTGGTACGGGAATAGAACCGTACTGCTGGCCTGCTTGGTCTGCTTTAAAATCCAGACATTTAGCCCAGTGAGCTAAACCAGCCCCTTACTGTTCCACAATCATGCTTTTTGTAAAAGATTTGATGGATTTATTCAAATAAGAAGACAAACCTTTTTTGCAATAATAGTTACACTACAAGCAGTATCGATTGGAGACCTATCTGATGATGCAGCTTTGTTGTTTCTGATGTTTGCTACAGCCATGTTGCAAACTAAGTAAGGATATTTTCCTTAAAACAGATGTACTGAATCAATGCATTACGTGACTAACACAAGATGAACTATTTTTGAGATTGAAAGATACCAGACTTCCAATATGGTGCACAAAGTTATGCCCAAGGAATGCAAATTTGAAATATTTTCAGTTTTTACATTATGTGCATATATTTGCTGCACTCCACATGGCAGATTTGCATTTTCATCAGTTACAAGTCAATGCCAAAATGGTCCTATCCAATTAACATTGTTCTGCGAACTCCCTCCCATTCTTTCTGGTGCATTTGATACATTTGACCATGTTATCCACTATCTTCTTCTGATGCCTTTACTTAATTGGCCGGCACATGAACAGTTGCCCTCCATTGCTTAATATCTATCCATCCAAAACCAGTCAGAGCATCTCCAGCAATAGCTACCCCAGCAATCACCTTAAAGATTTTCAAGGATTTCAACTTTGATCTTGATTTCCTTCTCATTTTCATGCTTTCCTACGCTAATATCATCTGCAATCCATCTTTCATTGACGATAAATGTCTTCAGAGAAGTTACACATGTAACAGTTTGCAAGGCGGATGTTATTACATTGTCTTCACATTGAGGATGACCTCCATTGTGTTGTGTGGCATTATCACCGTGCTAAATGCGATAGACTTCGAACATATCTGGCAATTCAAGGTTGGGCATCCATCCTCCTCTCTACCATTACCACAACACCAGGGTGTCAATGAAGAGTGCACGAGCAACATCAGGCAGACCGAAAAATGCAGTGCCAACCTGGTGAAGCTACAACACAGGACTACTTGTGTGTCAAAAAGCATAAGCAACAAATATTAGACAGAGCTAAGCAATTTCACAGCAAATGCATCAGATCTAAGCTCTACAGGTCTGCGACATCCAGCTGTGAATGATGGTGGACAGTTAAACAACTCACTGGAGGAGGAGGCTACACAACTATCCAATCCTCAATGATGGAGGAGCTCAGCACACATGTGCAAAAGACAATGCTGAGGCATTCGCAACAATCTTCAGGCATAAGTGCCGAGTGGATGATCTATCTTAGTCCCTCAGAGGTCCACAGCATCACAGATGTCAGTCTTCAGCCAATACGATTCACTTCACGTGATATCAAGAAATAGCCGAAGGATACTGCAAGGCTATAGGTCCTGACAATAATACTGAGGATTTGTGCTCCAGAACGTGCCGCACTCCTAGCCAAGCTGTTCCAGTACAGCTACAACACTGGCATCTACCTGGCAATATGGAAACTTGCCCAGGTCTGTCCAGTACACAGGACAAATCTAACCCAGCCAACTACTGCCCTTTCAGTCTCTCCATCATCAACAAAGTGACGGAAGGAGTCATCAACAGTGCTATCAAGCGGCACTTACTCAGAAATATCCTGCTCATGGACACCCAGTTTGGGTTCCGCCAGAATCACTTAGCTCCTGACCTCATTACAGCCTTAGTTCAAACATGGACAAAATACCTGAATGTCAGAGGTGAGGTTAGAGTAACTGCCCTTGACATCAAGGCAGAATTTGACCGAGCATGGTACCAAGGAGCCCCAGCAAAACTGGTGTCAATGGGAATCAAGAGGAAAACTGTCCTCTGGTTGGTGACATACCTGGCACAAAGGAAGATGGTTATGATGGTTGGAGGTAAATCCTCTCAGCTCCAGGACATAACTGCAGGAGTTCTTCAGGGTAGTGTCCTGGGCCCAACCATCTTCAGCTACTTCATCAATGACCTCTCTTCCATCATATGGTCAGAGGTGGGGATGTTTGTGGATGACTGCAATATTCAGCACCATTTGTGACTCCTCAGATAATGAAGCAGTCAATGACCAAAAGCAGCAAGACCTGGATAATATCCAGGCTTCGGCTGACAAATGGCAAGTTACATTTGCACCACACAAGTGGCAGGCAATGGCTATCTTCTACAAAAGAGGGTCTAACCATGGCCCCATGACA
Source organism: Scyliorhinus canicula (assembly GCF_902713615.1). Classification (NCBI taxonomy): domain Eukaryota; kingdom Metazoa; phylum Chordata; class Chondrichthyes; order Carcharhiniformes; family Scyliorhinidae; genus Scyliorhinus; species Scyliorhinus canicula. The sequence goes on along the minus strand of NC_052148.1, from coordinate 126,555,744 downwards.
TTCAATGGCAGTACCATCGCTGAATCGCTGAAACTGAATTGAACTAGCCATATTAATACTGTGGCTACCAGGGCAGGTCAAAGGCTAGGAATCTTACGGTGGTAACTCACCTCCTGACCCCCTCCAAAAGCCTGTCCACCATCTACAAGGCACAAGTCAGGAGTGTAATGGAATACTCTCCACTTGCCTGGATGAGTGCAGCTCCAACAGCATTCACGAGGCTCAACACCATCCAAGACAAAGCAGGCTGTTTGATTGCTCCCCCTTCCACAAACATTCAAACCCTTCACCATCGGCGAACAGTGGCAGCCATGTGTACCATCTACAAGATTTACGACAGGAATTCACCAAGGTTACTTCGACAGCACCTTCCAAACCCACAATCACTACCATCGAGAAGGACAGGAGCAGCAGATACCTGGGAACATCACTACCTGGAGGTTCTCCTCAAAGTCACTCACCACCCTGACTTGGAAATATATTGCCGCTCCTTCACTGTCACTGGGGACAAATCCTGGAACTCCCTTCCTAACAGCACAGCGGGTGTTCCTGCTCCTCAGTAACTGCAACAGTTCAAGAGGGCAATTCACCACCATCTTCTGAAGAAAAAGTAGGGATGGGCAAGAAATGCTGGCCTAACCAGCGACACCTCCATCCCGTAAATGAATAAAAAAAGAAGCACTGGGCACTTCCCATGCTAAATTCAAGATGTATAACTATATAGTTTATAACAAACATGTAAATTTATTTCCATTTTTCTTATTCTGACTGGTATAACCAGTGGAAATATAATTCAAATTTAGTCCTGAGATATCATTGGCAATAGCCAACTTTAATTATTGATTATGTCAAAATGCAACTTCTTCAAATCACATGACTACAAGCTGCATGTGGTACCCCAAGTAACATGGAGAGATTCATTCCCTCTCGACACATTCATATAAGTTCCTGCCTGTGTTATGTTAACTCAATGGTATTCTGTTTATTTTAAAATAGCAGAGAGATTAATTTATGTAAATCCAGTCTACTAAAAATAGCAGAGAAGTTACATCCAGCATTGATTTTTAAAAGGAATTATGTCTGTATGCTGACAGATGCCACAAGTGTAAAGTTAGACTGAGGCGGGTGAGCATGATGTGTTCTCATGACAATCTTCTGCTCTTTATTTTAAGAAGTACTGAGCTATTTAAAGTAGAAAGTAGAGGAATATAGAAATTCAACAAAGAGCAATTGTGATTGTATCATGTTAATTTGTAATGTTTGGAAACATTAATATTTCCCTGTGTTATCATTTTAAATGAATTGCTTAGATATGTTTTAGTCATAGAATCATACAGCACAGAAAAGGCCCTTCGGCCCATCGCGTCTGTACCAGTCCAAAAACAACCACCTAACTATTCTAATCCCATTTTCCAGCACTTAGCCCATAGCCTTGGGATCGCACATGCATATCTAAATACTTCCTCCATGTTATGAGGGCTTCTCCCTTCATCGCCCTTCCAGACTCCCACTACCGTCTGTGTGAAAATGTTTTTCCCTCACGTCCTGTCTAAACCTCCTGCCCCTTACCTTAAATTTATGCCCTTTGGTCATTGATCCCTCCACCAATGGGAAATGTTTATTCCTGTCTATCTATGACCCTCATAATTTCATACGTCTCAATCATGCCCCCCCCCCGATTATAAACAAACTTTATTAAAACGAAATAAAACACTATTTCAACTTTTACTTCAGATCTAACACTATAGATTAAGATTGCCATTTTAGTCACCACTGCTGAGAAATTGCATATTATATTTGATGAACTCAATCATCATTGAAGAATCAAATATAGGTAGCAATCAAGGAGACCTTTTGTTGATTGCAAAGGTCTCAAATATTTTCTAACAGATGTTTCACAATTTTTACATTGCGTTACATTATGTTTTTTTTCTTTCATGGTATGTGAGTGGCACTGGCTAAGCCAACATTCGTTCTAATTGCCCTTGAAGAAATGGTGGTGAACTGCCTTTTTGAATCACTGGAGTCCATGTGGTGTTGGTACATTCACAGTGCTGTTAGGGAGGGAGTTCCAGGATTTGATCCATTGAAGGTGAAAGAATGGCAATGTATTTCCAAGTTGGGGTGGAGCATGAGTTGAAGGGGAACTTGTGTGAGTGTCTGCTACCCTTGTCATGGGGAACTGGCTTGCCAACTGGCACAAGCACTTTTGGGCCCCATCAACCTCCATTTCCAGTCCCTGGCGGGGACTGGAAATCCAACCAAAATCGACTGCAAAGGGTTATATTTAGATTCGGTGAGTGGGAAAAAATTTGACAGATGGAGTATAATGTGGGAACGTGTGAGTTTGTCCATTTTGGTTGGAAGAATAAAAAAGCAAAATATTACTTAAATGGGTAGAGATGACAGAATGCAGCAGTACATAGGGATGTGGGTGTCTCATACATGAAATGCAAAAGGTTAGTTTGCAGAAACAGCAAGTAATTAGGAAGGAAAATGGAATATTGGTCTTTATAACATTGGTGAAACCACACCTAATAAAAATAATAATAATAATCTTTATTGTCACAAGTGGGCTTACATTATCACTGCAATGAAGTTACTGTGACCTAAAGTACTGAATATAATTTGAGGCTCCTTATTTAAGCTAGGATGTAATTACATTGGAGGCAGTTCAGAGAGGTTCGCTCGGTTTGTTTCTGGGCTGATAGGCTTGTGTTCTAACGTGAAGTTGAGTAGATTGGGCTTATGCTCACTGCAATTTTGAATAAGAGAGGTGAATTTATTAAAACATCAGACTGTGGGGGGCTTGATAGGGTATATACTGAGATTATTTTCCCTTCATGGGAGAAACTAGAATGAGGGAGCATAGTTTCAGAATGCGCAGTCACCATTTAAGATAGAGATGAGAAGGAATTTCTTCTGAGGAGGCTCATACTTTTGTACCACAGAGAGCTATGGATGATGGGTCATTAAATATATTCAAGGCTGAGTTATACAGATTAATGAATTAAAGGGGAATCATGAGGTGGTGGACAGGCAGGAAAGTAGATTTGAGACCAAGGTCAGATCAGCCATGAACACATTGAATGGTGGAGCAGGCCTTTGGGGGAGGGGGGCGCTCGGAGAGGGCGCCTTCTGGCCCAGTCCTGTTCCTATTTCTTATGTTCTTAAATCCTGGAGATTATTTTTGACAGACCCCTTGAAACCTTTTGTGAACACCCAGAGGAAATGCACACAGACACGGGGAGAAAGTGCAAACTTCACACAGTCACCCAAGGCCGGAATTGAACCCGGTTAACTGGCACTGTGAGGCAACCGTACTAACCACTGCACGTGCTGCCCCGTGCTTTGTCAGAGTCCTCAAAAAATAAATTGTGTGATGAGATGTAGCGTTAACAAAAGGAATTCCACCCCTTCAGTGTTCAGTTATTGTGCACCCACACGCAGTGTATAATGAGGCTGGATTTAAGGTTTCTGGGGCGCGATTCTCCCGACCTATGAAAAATCGGGAAATCGGCGGGAAAAACGGGCGCGTTTGACGACGATCGGGAAGGGTCCATTTCCCGACGTATTCACTTCCGGGAAATGGGCTAGTAACGTGGCCGCGTCAATTACGTGCGCCATTATGATGGAACGCGGCGACGACACGAACACGCCCACGTGACGCCGCCCGACGCCGTAAAAAGGCGCGGGCGAGCACAGAATCTGTTGGCCATGATGTCGGAGCCTAGGAGAGCTGCCCCTCGGTTTGTTGAGGGTGATGTGGAGGCTCTGCTCGATGCCGTCGAGCAGAGGAGGGGCATCATCTGCCCACGTAGAGGGCATCGCCAACCTTCCGGCGTGGTACGCCAGGCCTGGCGTGAGGTGGCTGCTGCCGTTAGTGCTGTGGGGCAGAACCCTCGCTCTGCAGAGCAATGCAGGAAAAAGCTGCACGACCTCACCAGGGCTGCCAGGGTAAGTGCCAAGAGGGTGCCCCCTGGTCACAACCATCCCTCTCCCCTTAACTTAATCACCCACCTGGCACAGGGGGGTGGAGGGGGATTGGGGCAGAGTTAATTGAGGGTGGTTCACAAAGTTGTCACAGACCCAGCGCTTTGGCCTCCGTGGAGAGGTGGAATGGTCTTATGACAACTTCACCCCCAAACTGTGCCAGTATCTGAAAGGACTGCTGATACCTGCCGTATTGTAATGATCTACCTATGTCCCCTCCCCCAACAGGCCAAGTCCGCTCACAACACCCGTGAGCGGCACAAGACTGGAGGGGGTTCGCCCACTGGGATACCTCCCCCATCCTCTGTCCCTTCACACGCTGCCCACTGGGACCGTCCAGCGGCCGGCCGAGCAAATCTAAATAACCCATTTCATTCTCTTCCCTAGGACGTGATGCCGAATGACCAGGGCCGTCTGGCTGCAGACGGACACAGGCATCTGCCCCCACCTCACCTGGGGCCGAACGACAGAGTGTGCTTAATCAGCGGGGAGTCCCATCCTCCCCAACCCAATCTGCAGAGCAGGACGCCCAGAGGGTGGCGATACCAGAAGCCACAGAAATGGCCAGCGAACACCCTGCAGACTCTCAGCGGCCCCATACCATAGAGGAGGCGTTAAATACAGACAACCTCGTGCTTGCGGCACTGCTATCTCCCACACCATCCATCATCCCAGAGACACTCACCCCGGTGGGCCACTTAGTGATGAGTCTCCTAGGTCACAGTCTGGGTCGCACATCACAGCTGAGCAGGTACAGCAGGTGGAGGTCGGAGCAACCGAGGGCCCGGACTGGCGGAGGCCAGGAAACGCCCAGCATGCAGCTGGCTCCCAGACGTTTTCTGAGTTCCTGGAGATTCTCAACCCACCCGCACAGCCGATGCCTCAAGAAACCCACGGTAACAATGACGGGATGAGGGCTGTTTTCCAGACTCTGCAGACGCTGTTAGAGGAGTCGAACCGCGTCCACGAGCAGGGAGTGGTGCCGCTCATGGCAGAGGCCCAGGCTGACACCGCACGGGTGGCATCCGCGGTGGAGGCAATGGGTCAGGTTATGCAAGACGTTGGGGTTAATGTGCACGCGTCATCCTCGGCCCTGGACAGGGTTACCCTCTCACAGGCAGCAATGTGCCAGAGCCAAAACGACATTGCCGGCGCCCTGCGGGCCATGGCCGAGTCTCAGCAGGTCATGGGCCAGTCGCAGCAGTCAGTCGCCGAGAGCATCAACCACCTGACACACGTGCTGGATGGCGTCGTGCACTCACAGGTTGAGGTCGCACAGTCCCTGGCGGGAATGTCTAACTCCCTGGACTCCGTGTCTGCAAACCTTCGGATCCTGGTGGATACCGTTGCAGGCCTCCAGGACTGGCAGCGCCAGGTGTCGGTGGCACGACGGGGCACCTCCCCGCTCGCACCTCTGTCCCAAAGTGAGGCCCGGGGGCCACCGGGCTCCCCGAGGGAGGAGGAGGTTTCGGGGCCCGTCCCATTAACTCCATCACGGGACGTCCCGGAATTCTCGGCCTCCCCCGTCCCATCCCTGGTGCATCGGGTGGGCAGCAGGCAGAGCAGGGTGGCACAACGTCACCCGAGACGCCCGCAGAGCAGCCTGGCCCATCAAGGCCAGGTCTCCCCAGGAAACGCTTGCCAAAGGAGAAACAAGTCGAAGGGGGCGATTCGCAGCAGTCGTCCTCCACTCCTGCTGTATCATCTGGGGACTCACGTAGACGTAGTGTTAGGGCCCGTAAGGCAACAAAGTGAGACACAAAGTAAGTTGGCACGGGTGAAGGGCACAGTTTAGTTGTAGGGGCTAGAGCACCTGTAAATGTTTGTTCACATTAAACGCACTGTTCCACCTTACTTGTAATACCGTGTGATTGTTCCACAGCCACAGGAATCGTGATGGTGACCGAGTGTCGCTGGGGTTGACGAACAGTGAAACTTCGGTGCCGGGTGTGCAGTCACATAAATTTACTAATTGCACACTGACAAATGATAACAAAAACTTTTTTTATTCAAGACTCACAACAATACATATAAGTTTCAGGGAGTTCTACATGCACAAATTACAAGGGAATCAACACAAATCCTAATGTTCTGTGACATCACTTCCTGCAGTGAAGGTACACAGTCACTATTTACACATTCCATAGAAGCAATATCACAACACTATTCAAGCTTGCATGAGAACATCCCACTGCTCAGTCACAGCCTGAAGGAGGATGTATAGGGAGTCATCATCAAACCGTGTGGACACCTGGCTTCTGGCCTCTTCTAGATGCCATTAGAACATAGAACATAGAACATTACAGCGCAGTACGGGCCCTTCGGCCCTCGATGTTGCGCCGACCTGTGAAACCATCTGAAGCCTATCTGACCTACACTATTCCATTTTCATCCATATGTCTATCCAGTGACCACTTAAATGCCCTTAAAGTTGGCAAGTCTACTACTGTTGCAGGCAGGGCGTTCCACACCCCTACTACTCTCTGAATAAAGAAACTGCCTCTGACATATGTCCTATATCTGCCACCCCTCAATTTAAAGCTATGTCCCCTCGTGTTGGTCATCACCATCTGAGGAAAAAGACTCTCACTGTCCACCCTATCTAACCCTCTGACTATCTTATATGTCTCTATTAAGTCACCTCTCAGCCTTCTCCTCTCTAACGAAAACAACCTCAAGTCCCTGAGCCTTTCCTCGTAAGACCTTCCCTCCATACCAGGCAATATCCTAGTAAATCTCCTCTGAACACGTTCCAAAGCTTCCACATCCTTCCTATAATGTGGTGACCAGAACTGCACACAGTACTCCAGGTGCGGCCGCACCAGAGTTATGTACAGCTGCAGCATGACCTTGTGGCTCCGAAACTCAATCCCCCTACTGATAAAGGCTGGCACACCATATGCCTCCTTAACAGCCCTATTAACCTGGGTGGCAATTTTCAGGGATTTATGCACCTGGATGCCGAGATCTCCCTGTTCATCTACACTACCAAGAATCTTGCCATTAGCCCAGTACTCTGCATTCCTGTTACTCCTTCCAAAGTGAACCACCTCACACTTTTCCGCATTAAACTCCATCTGCCACCTCTCAGCCCAGCTCTGCAGCTTATCTATGTCCCTCTGTAACCTATAACATCCTTCAGCACTATCCACAACTCCACCGACCTTCGTGCCATCTGCAAATTTACTAACCCATCCTTCTACACCCTCTTCCAGGTCATTTATAAAAATGACAAACAGCAGTGGCCCCAAAACAGATCCTTGCGGTACACCACTAGTAACCGAAATCCAGGATGAACATTTGCCATCAACCACCACCCTCTGTCTTCTTTGAGCTAGCCAATTACTGATCCAAACCGCTAAATCACCTTCAATCCCATACTTCCGTATTTTCTGCAATAGCTTACCGTGGGGAACTTTATCAAACGCCTTACTGAAATCCATATACACCACATCAACCGCTTTACTCTCATCCACCTGTTTGGTCACCTTCTCAAAAAACTCAATAAGGTTTGTGAGGCATGACCTACACGTCACAAAACCATGTTGAGTATCGCTAATCAACTTGTTCTTTTCAAGGTGATTATAAACCCTATCTCTTATAACCTTTTCCAACATTTTACCCACAACCGAAGTAAGGCTCACAGGTCTATAATTACCAGGGTTGTCTCTACTCCCCTTCTTGAACAAGGGGACAACATTTGCTATCCTCCTGTCTTCCGGCACTATTCCTGTCGACAAAGACGACATAAAGATCAAGAACAAAGGTTCTGCAATCTCCTCCCTGGCTTCCCAGAGAATCCTAGGATAAATCCCATCTGGCCCAGGGGACTTATCTATTTTTACACTTTCCAAAATTGCTAACACCTCCTCCTTGTGAACCTCAATTCCATCTAGCCTGGGCGACTGTACCTGAGTATTCTCCTCGACAACATTGTCTTTCTCCAGTGTAAACACTGACCAAAAATATCCATTTAATGCTTCCCCTATCTCCTCTGATTCCACACACAGCTTTCCACTACTATCCTTGATTGACCCTAATCTTACTCTAGTCATTCTTTTGTTCCTGATATACCTATAGAAAGCCTTAGGGTTTTCCTTGATCCTATCAGCCAATGACTTTTCGTGTCCTCTCCTTGCTCTTCTTAACTCTCCCTTTAGGTCCTTCCTGGCTAACTTGTAACTCTCAAGTGCCCTAACTGAGCCTTCATGTCTCATCCTAACATAAGCCTTCTTCTTCCTCTTGACAAGTGCTTCAACTTCCTTAGTAAACCATGGTTCCCTTGCTCGACAACTTCCTCCCTGCCTGACAGGAACATACTTATCAAGGACACGCAGTAGCTGTTCCTTGAAAAAGCTCCACATTTCGATTGTACCCATCCCCTGCAGTTTCCTTCCCCATCCTATACATCCTAAATCTTGCCGAATAGCATCATAATTGCCTTTCCCCCAGCTATAATTCTTGTCTTGTGGTATATACCTATCCCTGCCCATCGCTAAAGTAAACATAACCGAATTGTGATCACTATCACCAAAGTGCTCACCTACATCTAAATCTAACACCTGTCCGGGTTCATTACCCAGTACCAAATCCAATGTGGCCTCGCCCCTTGTTGGCCTGTCTACATACTGTGTCAGAAAACCCTCCTGCACACACTGCACATTAACTGACCCATCTATAGTACTCGAACTATAGTATTTCCAGTCAATATTTGGAAAGTTAAGATCCCCCATAACAACTACCCTGTTACTCTCGCTCCTGTTGAGAATCATCTTTGCAATCCTTTCCTCTACATCTCTGGAACTATTCGGAGGTCTATAGGGTGACCTCTCCTCTCCTGTTCCTAACCTCAGCCCATACTACCTCAGTAGACGAGTCCTCAAACGTCCTTTCTGCCGCCGTAATACTTTCCTTGATTAACAATGCCACACCCCCCCCTCTTTTACCATCTTCTCAGTTCAGTTCTTACAGAAACATCTAAATCCTGCAACCTGCAATAACCATTCCTGTCCCTGCTCTACCCATGTCTCCGAAATTGCCACAACATCGAGATCCCAGGTACCAACCCATGCTGCAAGCTCACCCACCTTATTCCGGATGCTCTTGGCGTTGAAGTAGACACACTTCAAACCAGCATCTTGCTTGCCGGTGCCCTCTTTCGAACTTTTAACCCTATCCCTGACCTCACTACTCTCAACATCCTGTACACTGGGACTACAATTTAGGTTCCCATCCTCCTGCTGAATTAGTTTAAACTCCCCCCCGAAGAGCACTAGCAAATCTCCCCCCCAGGATATTGGTACCCCTCTGGTTCAGGTGAAGACCATCCTGTTTGTAGAGGTCTCACCTACCCCAGAATGAGCCCCAAAACCCTCCCTCCTGCACCATCCCTGTAGCCACGTGTTCAACTCCTCTCTCTCCTTATTTCTCACTTCGCTAGCACGTGGCACGGGTAACAACCCAGAGATAACAACTCTGTTTGTTCTAGCGCTCAGCTTCCACCCTAGCTCCCTGAATTTCTGTCTCAAATCCCCATCTCTCTTCCTACCTATGCCGTTGGTACCTATGTGGACCACGACTTGGGGCTGCTCCCCCTCCCCCTTAAGGATCCCAAAAACACGATCAGAGACATCACGAACCCTGGCACCTGGGAGGCAACACACCAACCGTGAGTCTCTTTCGTTCCCACAGAACCTCCTGTCTGTTCCTCTAACTATGGAGTCCCCAATGACAAGTGCTCTGTTCCTCTTCTCCCTTCCCTTCTGAGCAACAGGGGCAGACTCTGTGCCAGAGACCTGTGCCCCATTGCTTACCTGTGTGAATGAGCAAAAATGAACCAAAACGGAGGTGAGGGAGGAAGTGAGGTGATGGGGGTTGGTGCCTGGAAGAACTGTTATCTTTTCCTCCTGTATTATGCGGTAGTGGCAGGAATGTAGCTGCCACCGGAGTTGTTATGCAGACAACTGGTTTTCTGCCCTTCCACCTTGTGTGAGGCATTTGAACTTCTTGCAGCATCCATCCAAATTGTCAAGGTTAGAATCCTGTAATTGACTGCCATGGTTATCTGCTCCCATTGCATTCACAGAATTTTCCTGAAAGCCTCCTGTGGATTGATAACATCTCTCCCTCTCTCAGAGGATACAGCAGACTTGGGCGGAGAGATGGCAGATGGAGTTTAATTCAGATAAATGTGAAGTAATGCATTTTGGAAGGTCTAATACAGATTGGAAATATACAGTAAATGGCAGAACCCTTAAGATTATTGATAGGCAGAGGGATCTAGGTATACAGGTACACAGGTCACTGAAAGTAGCAACGCAGGTGGAGAAGGTCGTCAAGAAGGCATACGGCATGCTTGCCTTCATCGACCGGGGCATTAAGTTTAAAAATTGGCAAATCATGTTGCAGCTTTATCGAACCTTAGTTAGGCCATACTTGGAATATAGTGTTCAATTCTGGTCGCCACACTACCAGAAGGATGTAGAGGCTTTCGAGAGGGTACAGAAAAGATTTATCAGGATGCTGCCTGGTATGGAGGGCATTAGCTATGAGGAGAGGTTGGAGAAATTTGGTTTGTTCTCACTGGAACGACGGAGGTTGAGGGGCGACCTGATAGAAATCTACAAGATTATGAAGGGCATGGACAGAGTGGATAGTCAGAAGCTTTTACATAGGGTGGAAGAATCAATTACTAGGGGGCATAGGTTTAAGGTGTGAGGGGCAAGATTTAAAGGAGATGTACGAGGTGCGTTTTTTTACACAGGGGGTGGTGGGAGCCTGGAACTCGCTGCCAGGGGAGGTAGTGGGAGCAGATATGATAATGACTTTTAAGGATTGTCTTGACAAATACATAAATAGGATGGGAATAGTAGGATATGGTCCCCCAAAGGGTAGGGTGTTTTAATTCAGACGGGCAACATGGTCTGTGCAGGCTTGGAAGGCCGAAGGGCCTGTTCCTGTGCTGTAATTTTCATTGTTCTTTGTTCTTTGTTCTCTCCAGCTTCTGCACCAAAGCCTCCAATGCAGCTTTAGAATGTATTGGAGCTGGTTCTCTGACCATTGCATCAACCTTACATATTTCCCAAGTCTAACTCACTTATTCAATGACTTTCCACACCTGTTCCAGTCAAAATGTACTAGCTTTAAGTAGCTGGAACTCTTGTTAGCCACTCAGCAACGCACTTAAGTGCAGGCTGCACACTCACCGGTTAGTCGTACATCGCAATCTCTGCGATTGTTTTCGGAGTTATTCAATTTCACAGCCTCAATATCTTAAAAACCAGACTCTGGAGTACAGCAAACAAAACAGCTTAATTTCAATGAAGAAAATGCAAATGAACATTTGCTTAGGTAATGGTTCTGATGTTTGGACTCCTCTGGTGTTTTTGTATGAGCCACAGCAAGCTAAACCACAGGAGGAGATGGGGAGGACAGTGATGACTGTTAATAAAGCAGTACAAACGTAGCAGGCTTTGATTGAAGAGCTCTTTATTTGGAGCCTTTGCTGTGGGAGTCAGGATAAATTAAATGTAGTTGAAAACTTTCATCCTTTACTTTTATGAGTCATTAATGTTGTTGTCTATTAGTTTCCCCTGAAATTGCCGAGCAAGCCACTCAGTTCAAGAGCAATTAGAGATGCAACAAACGCTAGCCTTGCCAGTGATGCTGACATCCCATAAAAGAATAAATTTAAAACATTTGAAATGACGGTTCCAGCAATAAACACAACTTATATTTTCTACAAGCCTTTAACATGACAAAGACTGCCAAATAGATGCTGAACAACATTGGCAAAAGAATTAAAGGGTGAGACTGAAGGTATCATCAAACAGTTAGGTTTTAATGGGGCTTCTGAAGGTGTAGAGAGGACAGCTAGGCAGCAATGTTGAGAGAGAGAGATCCAAGTTGACTGAATATTACTTTGTGAAGTGGAGGAAGGATATAAAAGAGGTGTGAGTCAAAAGAATAGAGGAGATACATTGACAAACAAGACTAGGAATGATGCTGAACTCATTATTAAAGGGTATCCACAAATTCATTGCAAAGGGAACTTGATATGTTCTTTAATAAAATAATATTTAAAGAGTATAGGGAGCAAGGAGCACCAAAACTGTAATGCAGCAATGTTCCATGATTCAGTGCAACAGATTTCTGTCTTTGTAGAGTTCAATTATTTGGCATTTGATTAGGTGTGGCTGGTATCTGTTCTCTGTGTGTTTAATTAAACCTGGCTGTGTACTGGACAGCAGATATTTTAAAGCATTGAATAGAACTCGTGTACACACATATGATGTGACGTATTAGCCTGGACAAAGTGGCCTTCAATAAGTCTAAGCAGCGGGTGGCCAAGGGGATTGTTCGACCCAAGTGCCTGATCCTTTACCACAGCTATGTTCACAACCAGATGGCCCTGGAGAGGGAGCATGCAGTCTCCACTGATATTCATTATTAAAGGGTTTAGTTTAGTTTGTTAAGTTCCCTTTGACGTTTTGTTTCAGTTACAGTGCCCCACCAATGGCTGACCCCTCTCTCATTATTGTTGAACTAAATGATATTTTTTTTCTATTCAAAAGAGTATATATAGGGACATCATTTTAATTTAATTTGATAAATTTTCTTTAACGTTTTGTCTTTTTGTTACAATGCCCCTTTAAGGAGATTTCAACTAGCTAATTAGTTTTATTGGTTTTTAAGGAGCATATAACCTGGAGTGTTGGCTTGTTCACATGGCTATCAACAGGTCCAGTCAGCAGACAGTCAAGGGGAGTCATCCGACCTGACCATCTGCCTCTCTACTGTGGCTATGTGTTGAAATCTACCCGTGGTTAAGTGTAGTCTCGTACACCTAACTAAGTAGAAATTTGCACTACACGTCTCGGATGTGAAATGCAATCTTTATTGGGTGTCTATTGATTGTAATTGAGTTTGAAATCTTCTTGTTGTTACAAATCAAATATTGTCAATAAAGCCCCTGCCAGCAGAAGACATTAAGAGATATAATTAAACTTAGTAGCGTACAAACGATCTGAATTTTCAAAAATACAGTAATGGTTTCTTGCTCAAAGCAAAACAGCTTGTGCAGACTTAGAGTTACAGTGGAAATATGAAAATACGAAATTAAGATAGTAGATAGCTGGGCAAATAGTATAGAGTGATTCTAGAATAGAAAATGGCTGCCTGGACCACTATCTTTTAGGAATTTGTTATCAATCTGAGTCAATCTTTTTCTGCCCCTGTAACATGCTGATTGGTTCAGATGAGTTTCCAATACATTTGATTCGATGCTTGGGTTGTCAGTTTTCAATGTGCAACATTATCTCGTTGAACTTTAAAGTTAATATAAATGTTGCATGTGGAATTCTTAAATGTGTATTGGAATGCAAACTCTGCTCTTATCATTGAACTGGTATGTGCTGAAATCTGCAACTCCTTTCTTTTGAACAATGGAGAGGTCATATGAACTATAATGTCAATTTTACCTTCAGTAGAAATATTGCATTTGCTTCTAGTTCGACTGCAAATGTTTCAAATGCTATGCTTTTATTTCTGCAAGCTAGGTGCTTTTGCAAGCTGAGGTGATGGTGTGATCATTTTGCAGTCTATAATGGGACCCATTTAAAAAAATTTTTGAACTGGGCTTTAATATTTATAACAAAATGGTTAATTAATGATCCTTTTACCGACCTGAAATAGCAGGTTTCCTTCACTATGCTAGACACCTGGGGCGAAATTCTCCCCCCCCCCACGACGGGTGGGAGAATAGCGGGAGGGCCTTCCCGACTTTTTTGACGCCCTCCCGCTATTCTCCCCCCCCCCCGCCGAAATCCCGACACGAATCGCTGCCGCCGTTTTTTTTACGGCCGGCAGCGATTCTCAGCTGTTAGAAGGGCCGAAGTCCCAGCCCTTTACGACCTTTTTACGAACGGCAAACACACCTGGTCCTGCCGTTCGTAAAAACGTCGTGACCACCTGGAAAAAAATAACCATGGCACCGATTGGCACGGCAGTACCACGGCCGTGCCAAGGGTGCCATGGGCCCGCGATCGGTGCCCACCGATCGCGGGCAGCGGGCCCGATGCCCGCGCACTATTTGTCCTTCCGCCGCCCCGCAGTATCAATACGCGGGGCGGCTGAGGGGCAACCCGGACCGCGCATGCGCGGGTTTCGCGCAAAAACGCGATGACGTCACCCGCGCATGCGCGGGTGGAGTCTTCCCACCTGCGCATGCGCGGCTGACGTCATATGACGCGTCAGCCGGCGCTAAGTCCGACAAGCGGGCTTAACGATTTTCGTTAAGCCCGACTTGTCGGAGCCTCCGACGTCGGGCTGCTAGCCCCGACGGGGGACCAGAATCGGTCCCCCGTCGGGAAGGGGCGCGATGCCGTAAAACCCGCCCGGGGCCTCACGGTAGCATGGTGGTTAGCGTCAATGCTTCACAGCTCCAGGGTCCCAGGTTCGATTCCCGGCTGGGTCACTGTCTGTGTGGAGTCTGCACGTCCTCCCCGTGTGTGCGTGGGTTTCCTCCGGGTGCTCCGGTTTCCTCCCACAGTCCAAAGATGTGCGGGTTAGGTGGATTGGCCACGCTAAATTGCCCGTAGTGTAAGGTTAATGGGGGGATTGTTGGGTTACGGGTATGTGGGTTTAAGTAGGGTGATCATTGCTCGGCACAACATCGAGGGCCAAAGGGCCTGTTCTGTGCTGTACTGTTCTATGTTCTATGTTTTACGGCAGTTTGACGATTTCTCCCGTTTTGGGAGAATTTCGCCCCTGGTCGTGCGTCGGTGTGCTTCAGGCTTTCCGTGCCGGTGGATACCACATGGGCTGGGGTGCATCATCACCTCAGGAAATTATAATTTAGTTTGAGTTCTGAAGAATTACTAATTTGACTCGTTATCAACGGCAACCTCAATAGTGGTAAGAAAGGAAATGTGTAATTTCCTGAAGTACCAAGCAAAGCGGGTGAGCTCCCTGTCATCATGAGTAGCATAGATAAAAATAGTGAAGCCAAAGTAAAGAGGAAGATAAATACAGAGAAAAGGTGAGAGAAAAGCGAAAAAAGGAATACTTTATGGCTTTACTTATACTATATTGAAGGCTGGGATATTGGTTGCAACTTCAGATCAATGCAAGTGGAAACAGCTGGGGTTGTTATCAAGTTGGTAAGACAAAAGATTCAGACATGTGAATTCAAAGTCAATCACAAATTGTCCACTGCTGGCCTCCCACTGCTGGTGCATTTCCTTCTGTGGTTACCAAGGAACACAACACAGTTATTCAGAAGGGAATTGAATGCTATCTAAAGGTTTCCTTTAACATTTCAATTCTTGTGATGGTGCTCTGTCAAGGGCTGTCACCCTCTCTCGTTTGATTGATTGATTAATTGATATTTATTGTCACATGTACAGAAGTACAGTGAAAGGTATTTTTCTGCGGCCAAGGGAACGTACGCAGTACGTACAAAGTAGACAAAAAGAATAATAAACAGAGAACATTGACAAATGGTACAACAACAAATAGTGATAGGGAACAGTGCAAAACAAGGGGCAAACAAAGCAAATACAAGAGCAGCATAGGGTGTCATGAATATTGTACTTACAGGGAACAGATCAGTCCGAGGCATAGTCATTGATGAGTTTAGTAGCTGTGGGGAAGAAGCTGTTCCTGTGTCTGGATGTGCGGGTCTTCAGCCTACTGTATCTTCTGCCTGATGGAAGGAACTAGAAGAGGGCAAAGCCTGGCTGTGAGAGGTCTCTGACAATGCTGTCTGCCTTCCTGAGGTAGCGGGAGGTGTATACAGAATCAATGTGGGGGTGGCAAGCTTGTGTGAAGCGTTGGGCTGAGTTCACCACAGTCTGCAATTTCTTGCGATCTTGGACCGAGCAGTTGCCATACCAGGCCGTGATACAGCCGGATAGGATGCTCTCTATCGCATATCTGTAGATGTCTGTGAGAGTCGATGCAGATATGCTGAATTTCTTTAGCTCCCATAGGAAGTAGATGTCATAATATCCACTCATCTATATAATGAGATGCAGACAGGCAGTGATTGACACACAGAATGACCAATGAACACATAACACAGAACAACCTATCAACAGACAGGACACCACCACTATAAAGCTCACAGGGCATTAAGACTCCCGTTCTTTTCGGGACCCAGACACTGAGACAGTCAGAGTGCACAAGTCAGTGGACATTATTGCCATGTGGTAGCTAGTAAGTCTGGTTGAGCCAGTAAGAGGTCGTCAGTAGGATTAGTAGAGTGTCAACCCACAGCTGAACATGTACTTCGTTTAAATAAAACCGTGTTGGATCATCTCCGGTGTTAGGCATTTGTTTCTAGCTTCCCTGCATCCAGTTGCAGCCAACGTCAAACCAACCCGCCTAACATATCATGGACCAGAGTGATATTAATCCTGCTGAACCTACCTCGAGTAAATCTGCAACGACCGAAAAGCGGCCATCCAGCGACATGGAAAACATTCAGACTCCTCCGCAGCTCCGCATCTCCGGCAACCTCGCCGCCAATTGGAAGATCTTCAAGCAAAAGTTCCTCCAGTATATCGAGGCCTCCGACCTCGAGGCAGCATCAGATTCAAGGAAGATCGCGCTATTTCTCTCTACTGTGGGGGATCACGCCATCCATATCTACAACTCGCTTACGTTTGCCGATGGCGAAGACAAGACGAAGTTTAAAACTGAAATTCGACAGCCCCTGCGACATTTAAGTGAATGAGAGCTTTGAACGGTACATCTTCCAACAGAGGCTTCAGGGTAAGGATGAACCTTTTCAGTCCTTCCTGACCCAGCTCCGCATCCTGTCGCAGTCATGCAATTACGGCTCAGCGGCTGATTCCATGATCCGGGATCAGATCGTTTTCGGGGTCCACTCCGATTCCCTTCGGCAGCAGCTCCTTAAAATCAAACAGCTAACTCTCTCCGTCGCTATTGAGACGTGCGTGGTCCATGAGCATGCCAAGAATCGTTCTCCCACATCAGGGCGGCGGAAAGTTCAAAACTGGCCTACCACAAGGCAGAACGGGTGCAGGCCATTGAAAAAATGCTAGGAAAAAATCCATCGAGGAGAGTGGCCGTTTTGCGCGCTTTTCCCGGGTCCCAACGCATAGGTGCCACAGCCAGGTGGCTGACGAGGCTGACAACCCTAATGCGCAGGTGTGTACATCGGCCGAATGCACTGCGCATAAGCATTGGCGCATGGAACGCACTGACGTCAGCGTTATGACGTGTCCGAATTGTGGCTCCACCGATTTAAAGCGGCAATGCCCAGCCAAAGGACGGCAATGCCTACAGTGTGGGAAGCCTGGCCATTACACGGCCTGCTGCAGGTCCGCTCCACCAATTATCAGCCAGTGGTCCAAGATACGGCGCAGAAGGATCCGTTCGGTACAACAAGACATGCAGGATACTGATCCCGACAGCCCAACGGATCCCGATGCTGATTACCTCGAATCTCCATATCGGGTGGGCATCATAACCATACGCGAGCTGGTCTCCACTCTACCTGCAACCCGCCTTTCAATCCTCAGTGTGGATCCCGACGACGAGTGGTGTGTTATTCTCACAGTCAACCAGTCTCGCATCTGGTTTAAACTGGACACCGGCGCGTCTGCGAACCTCATATCGCAGTCAGATCTCAACAGCATCCGTGACCAACCCAGCATTCTTCCACCAGCATGCCAACTCCTCGACTACAATGGCAATGCCATAGCTGCCAGTGGATCGTGTCAGCTAGGGGTATCTCACAAGGAATTCAAGGCAACCTTACGATTCGAGATCGTTTGGCCTGAAGGGCGTCCCCGCTCGGTGCCCGCACCTGCAAGCTCCTGAATCTGGTCCAGCGAGTCCACACCATGTCCTCGACACCGGCGACCACCTCGACTGATGTGAATCTCCAGGCCGAGATAGACGACATCATCACGCAATACCATAACGTGTTTGATGGAATGGGCATGCTCCCATATCGCTACAAAATTCTGCTAAAGCCGAACGCCACCCCAGTGATCCATGCACCATGCCGGGTGCCAGCTCCTCTCAAGGATCACCTAAAAAAAGCAGCTGCAAGACCTCCAAGACCAGGGCATCATCTCAAAGGTCACGGAACCAACAGACTGGGTTAACTCCATGGTATGCGTCAAAAAGCCTTCTGGTGAACTCCGCATTTGCATTGATCCCAAAGACATGAACCGCAATATCATGCGGGAGCACTACCTGATCCCGAAGCGTGAAGAGTTGACCAGTGAGATGGTTCATGCCAGATTCTTCACCAAGCTGGATGCCTCCCGGGGTTTCTGGCAAATACAGCTGGACGCGTCCAGTCGGAAGCTGTCCACGTTCATTTGGCCGCTATTGCTACAACCGCACGCCCTTCAGTATCATATCAGCTTCCGAAGTATTTCATTGCATCATGCAGCAAATGGTGGAGGGCATTGAGTGGGTGCGAGTCTATGTGGATGATGTCATCGTCTGGTCCACAACATCCGAGGATCACATTGCCCGCATCAGACAGGTCTTTCAGTGGATTCACGAAAATGGCCTCCAGCTCAACAGAGCCAAATGCTCGTTTGGTCAATCCGCTATCAAGTTCCTGGGTGACCACTTATCACAACACGGGGTGCAACCTAATGCCGACAAGGCGTTGGCGATCAACGCCATGAAGACCCCGGAGGACAAGAAGGCAGTCCTCCGCTTCCTCGGGGTGGTGAATTTCCTCGGGAAATTCATTCCAAATTTGGCAGCCCACACCACGGCCCTCCGGCATCTCATAAAGACGTCAACAGTGTTCCAGTGGCTGCCCGCACATGAAAAGGAGTGGCTTGAGCTAAAGGCGAATCTCACCACAGCCCCAGTACTGCCGTTCTTTGATCCAACCAAGGACACCAAGATATCTACTGACGCAAGCCAGGACGGCATTGGGGCGGTGCTCCTTCAGCGAAACAACTCCTCGTCCTGGGCTCAGTGGCATATGCCTCCAAGGCCATGACGCCGACCGAGCAACAGTATGCCCAGATCGAGAAGGAGTGCTTGGGTCTCCTGACAGGAATAGTGAAGTTTCATGACCACGTATATGGCCTGCCGAAGTTCACAGTGGAAACAGACCAAAGGCCTTTCGTCCACATAATCCAGAATGATCTAAATGACATGACGCCTCGGCTGCAGCGCATTCTTTTTCGTCTCCGCTGTTATGACTTCGAACTCGTCTACACACCGGGTAAGGAGCTGATCATTGCAGATGCCCTATCCCGGTCCATCACCACGCCGTGTGAACAGGGCGACTTCAGCTGCCACATAGAGGCACAGGTGCAGTCGTATGCCAGCAACTTCCCAGCCACTGATGAACTTCTGTCCAAATATGTGAAGAAACTGCCAAGGATCCTCTCCTGAAGCGCGTGATGCAATACCTCGCCCATGGCTGGCAAAAGGGGCAGTGTCCCCAGTTCTTTAACGTAAAGGGAGTCCTTCTCAAACTGGACAGGATCGTCATTCCTCAAAGTATGTGAGCTATGGTGCTCGGGAAGATCCATGAGGGTCGCCCTGGGGTCGTTGCCTGCCACGAGGACACCGATCTGCCAGCGATCCCACCTGTCCACAACACTGCCGCAATGCCAGCAATCCCGCCTGTCCAAGTGCCGGCCACTCCTGCTCCATCTCTGCGGCGATTGACCAGAATTCGGCACCCGCCTCAAAGACTGAATCTATCGATTTTATTTTTGTAAATTACATTTAGAACAAAGAAAATTACAGCACAGGAACAGGCCCTTCGGCCCTCCCAGCCTGCGCCAATCCAGATCCTTTATCTAAACCTGTTGCCCATTTTTCAAGGATCTACTTCCCTCTGTTCCCCGCCCGTTCATATATCTGTCCATATGCATCTTCAATGATGCTATCGTGCCCGCCTCTACCACCTCCACTGGCAAAGCGTTCCAGGCACCCACCACCCTCTGTGTAAAAAACTTTCCACGCACATCTCCCTTAAACTTTCCCCCTCGCACCTTGAAATCGTGACCCCTTGTAATTGACACCCCCACTCTTGGAAAAAGCTTGTTGCTATCCACCCTGTCCATACCTCTCATAATTTTGTAGACCTCAATCAGGTCCCCCCTCAACCTCCGTCTTTCCAACAAAAACAATCTTAATCTACTCAACCTTTCTTCATAGCTAGCACCCTCCATACCAGGCAACATCCTGGTGAACCTCCTCTGCACCCTCTCTAAAACATCCACATCCTTCTGGTAATGTGGCGACCAGAACTGCACGCAGTATTCCAAATGTGGCCTAACCAAAGTCCTATACAACTGTAACATGACCTGCCGACTCTTGTACTCAATACCCAGTCCGATGAAGGCAAGCATGCTGTATGCCTTCTTGACCAATCTATCCACCTGCATTGCCATCGTCAGGATACAATGGACCTGAACTCCCAGATCTCTCTGTACATCAATTTTCCCCAGGACTCTTCCATTGACCATATAGTCCGCTCTTGAATTAGATCTTCCAAAATGCATCACCTCGCATTTGCCTGGATTGAACTCCATCTACCATTTCTCTGCCCAACTCTCCAATCTATCTATATTTTGCTGTATTCTCTGACAGTCCTCTCTATCTGCAAGTCCACCAATCTTAGTATCATCTGCAAATTTGTTCATCAGACCACCTATACCTTCATTTATCATTTATGCATATCACAAACAACAGTGGTCCGAGCATGGATCCCTGTGGAACACCACTAGTCACCTTTCTCCATTTTGAGACACTCCCTTTAGTTTGCTCTGTACCTGCACGATAGACACCCTCCCATGTTTAGCTGTTCGTTAACTCACCATTTGTACATAGTCAGGCATGTATATACCTTCACGTTTCATAACTTATTTTTAAAAAAGGGGAGATGTCATAACCTCCACTCATGTAAATAATGAGATGCAGGCAGGCAGTGATTGACACATAGGATGACCAATGAACACACAACACAGAACAACCAATCACCATACAAGACACCACCAACTATAAAGCTCACAGGGCATTAAGACTCCCGCTCTTTTCGGGACCCAGACACTGAGACAGTCAGAGTGCACAAGTCAGTGGACATTATTGCCACGTGGTAGCTAGTAAGTCTGGTCGAACCAGTAAGAGGTCGTCAGTAGGATTAGTAGAGTGTCAACCTACGGCTGAACATGTACAGCCGTTCGTAGTTTAAATAAAACCGTGTTGGATCATCTCCTTGTTAGACGTTTGTTTCTAGCTTCCCTGCATCCAGTTGTAGTCAAAGTCAAACCAACCCGCCTAACACATCAGTAGAGACGTTGTTAGGCTTTCTTGACTGTTGCATCAACGTGAATGGACCGGGACAGGTCATGGCAGGAACTTAAAGCTCTCGACCATCTCCACTTCGGAGCCATTGATGTATTGTTTAAATTGCTGATATTTCCATTTTATCAAAAGAGAATAACCTGGATTGTATCATCTCACCATATCTCTGAAATATAAAACACAACAATATTCACTGTTCAGGCAGTTTTATAGAAGATCAGGTTGTACTGTTCTAGAACCACCGATTTTCATTCATGACTTGAAGCAAGTAGCATAATCATGGTTATCAGAGAGTTGAGAATGATGGAGAAAAGGTAGAAATAGGTGGCAATGTATCTATTCCCTGTGGTGACATCCGGAAGGACAAAGCTGCTGGACTGGGCATGAGACAAGTTGTGGGGGAAAAGCCTATTTGACCACATACTCATGAATCCATCTGCCACTGATGCATCTGTCCATGACAGTATTGGTAGGATTAACCAACACACAGTCCTTGCGGAGAAAAAGTACTGTTTTCACTTTGATGTTACCCTCCATCATGTGTGTCTTTGACTATGCCAAATGGGATAGATTTCAAACAGAGCGAGCAACTCAAAACTGGGCACCAATAAAATGCTTTAGGCGATCAGCAGTAGCAGAATTGTATACACTGACAATCTGCAACTTCATGGCCTGGCACATCCCGCACACTACCATTATCTTTTAACTGGGGGACTCTACATTGGTTCAATCAAGAGTGCAGGAGAGCATGCCAGGAGCAGCATAAGGCATACCAGTCAACCTGGTGAAGCTTCAACACAGGGCTAAGAAACGGCAGAAGCAGCATAATATAACAATCCTTTAATAAGACCGAGAGATCTGCAGTGCGGCAACCGAAGAGGAAAGAGTTAAATTGGACACCTCAGGATGGCCGCTGCCTGAGACTCGACATGTATGCTCAAGCCGTCAGGAGTCCCGTCAATGCTAGATTCATGAGTTGCATTCACAAGACCGCCCCAAATGTCACACAAGCACAATGCAACGCCATTGTTGACCAACTCTCAAGACCAACTGCAACATCGTCATCAAACCAGCAGACAAAGGAGGGGCCACCGTCATACTGAACAGAACGGACTACTGCAAAGAAGTATACTGGCAACTCAACAACCAGGAACACTACAGACAGTTCCCCGCAGATCCGACCAAGGAACACACCCGCCATCTCAACAGACTGATCAAGACCTTGGATCCGGACCTTCAGAGCACCCTACGTGATCTCATCCAACGTACTCCCCGCGTTGGAGATCTCTATTGCCTCCAGAAAATACACAAGACCAACACACCAGGCCATCCAATTGTATCAGGCAATGGGACCCTGTGTGAGAACCTCTCTGGCTACATCAAGGGCATTTTGAAACCCATCGTAGAAGAAACGCCCAGCTTCTGTCGCGACATGACGGACTTCCTGCAGAAACTCAGCACCCACGGACCAGTTGAACCAGGAACACCCCTCTTCACAATGGATGTCTCGGCACTCTACACCAGCATCCCCCATGACAACAGCATTGCTGCAACAGCCTCAGTACTCAACACCAACAACTGCCAATCTCCAGACGCAATTCTGAAACTCATCCGCTTCATTCTGGATCACAACGTCTTCACCTTCAACAACAGGTTCTTCATCCAAACGCACGGAACTGCCGTGGGGAACAAATTTGCACCTCAATATGCCAACATCTTCATGCACAAGTTTGAACAAGACCTCCTCACTGCACAGGACCTTCAACCGACGTTATATACCAGATACATCGTGACATATTTTTCCTTTGGGCCCAAGGAGAAGAATCACTGAAACGACTATACGATGACATCAATAAGTTCCATCCCACCATCAGACTCACCATGGACTACCCTCCAAAATCGGTTGCATTCTTGGACCCACTCATCTCCAAAAAGGATGGTCAGCACTTCGCTTCACCGCAAGCCAACGGATAACCTCACGATGCTCAACTTCCACCCTAAATACATTAAAGAAGCCATCCCCTATGGACAAGCCCTTCGTATACACAGGATCTACTCAGACGAGGAGGAGCATAACAGACATCTACAAACACTGAAAGATGCCATTGTATGAACGGGATATGGCGCTCGACTCATCGATCGACAGTTCCAACGCGCCACAGCAAAAAAATGCACCGACCTCCTCCGAAGACAAACACGGGACACAACCGACAGAGTACCTTTCGTCGTCCAGTACTTCCCCGGAGTGGAGAAACTATGACATCTTCTTCACAGTCTTCAACACGTCATCAATGAAGATGAACATCTTACCAACGTCATCCCCACACCCCCACTACTTGCCTTAAAACAACCGCGCATCCTCAAACAAACTATTGTTTGCAGCAAACTACCCATCCTTCAGAACAGCGAACACGACACCACACAACCCTGCCATGGCAACCTCTGCATGATGTGCCAGATCATCAACATGGGTACCACCATTACACGCGAGAACACCACCCACCAGGTACGCGGTACATACTCGTGCGACTCGGCCAACGTTGTCTACCTCATGCACTGCAGGAAAGGATGTCCCAAAACGTGGTACATTGGCGAGACCATGCAGACGCCGCGACAACGGATGAACGGACATCTCGCGACAATCGCTAGGCAGGAATGTTCCCTTCCAGTCGGGGAAAACTTCAGCTGTCAAGGGCGGCCTCTGATCTCCGGGTAAGCGTTCTCCAAGGCGGCCTTCAGGACGCACGACAACGCAAAATCGCCGAGCAGAAACTTAGAGCCAAGTTCCGCACACATGAGTACAGCCTCAACCAGGACCTGGGATTCATGTCTCATTATATTCATCCCCCACCATCTGGCCTGGGCTTGCAAAATCCTACCAACTGTCCTGGCTTGAGACAATTCACACCTCTTTAACCTGGGGTTACCCCTATCTCTGGATCTGTAAAGACTTAATTACCTGCAAATGCTCGCATTCAAAGTATTGTCTAGCGTCTTTGACTATATATATGTTTCTGGAACCTACCTCTTCATTCACCTGAGGAAGGAGCAGTGCTCCGAAAGCTGGTGATTTGAAACAAACCTGTTGGACTTTAACCTGGTGTTGTAAGACTTCTTACTGTCCTTTAATAAGGCTCAGGGACTCCGAAGTAAGTAAAAGTAAACAACATTTATTTTACAACAATTAGAGACATGAGTACCGATAGAACCTCACTGGGTACTCTCTCTCACCTGTCAGTTGGTTCCAGACGGGCCGACCTTTTCGTTCACTATTCCGCCCCCAGCGGGGAAGCTTGCACTTCTCAAGGAGAATGGGGAAAACAATCACCCCTACACCATATGTCCCGTGCTGATTATTACATCCCCCTCCTCCTCCCTGCCAAAGTCCGAAGACCCTCTCGAAGGATGATGATGTGATGAAAAGACGACAAAGTTGCAAAGATCGGCGATGAAAAGAAGAAGAAACCAGTGCAGCACTTGCAGCATTTGGCCGACGAAGGCTTTTCGGTTCCGGCAGGTCACTGTTGGGCGGATGAGTAGGATCAACCAGCCTGTACCTTGCCGGCAAACAACGTTTATGGCAGGAGGGCCTGGGCGGATCATCAGCCGAGGGAGGTCTGCGATCCTGAGAGAAGGTGCAGCAGGAATAGATGTACAGTCAACATTAGAAGAGGCATCAAGTGAGTAACGAAGGCATAGAATGTCAAGACCAGTCAAGTAATGAGGGAGTTTGGCAACCAAAAGAGAAAATGCTGGAAAATCTCAGCAGATCTGGCAGCATCTGTAGGGAGAGAAAGGAGCTAACGTTTCAAGTCCAGATGACCCTTTGTCAAAGCAAAAAGACATAGAGAGTGGGAGATATTTATACTGACGGGTCAGGGAATGAAAGATATGTCGTAGCCACAGAAACCGAGGGGAAAGAGTACTATTTGTCTCTCTCTACAGATGCTGCCAGACCTGCTGAGAGTTTGCAGCATTTGCTCTTTTGGTTTCAGATTCCAGCATCCGCAGTAATTAGCTTTTATCCGAAGTTTGGAAAGATTGGATGGTATTCATTTTAATACAAGCAGTCTGACGATCAAGGCAGATCAATTGAATGCTCGGCCATAGGCCGAGGAGGAGGCCTCACGGTAGCATGGTGGTTAGCATCAATGCTTCACAGCTCCAGGGTCCCAGGTTCGATTCCCGGCTGGGTCACTGTCTGTGCGGAGTCTGCACGTCCTCCCTGTGTGTGCGTGGGTTTCCTCCGGGTGCTCCGGTTTCCTCCCACAGTCCAAAGATGTGCGGGTTAGGTGGATTGGCCATGCTAAATTGCCCGTAGTGTAAGGTTAACGGGGGGGATTGTTGGGTTACGGGTATACGGGTTACGTGGGTTTAAGTAGGGTGATCATTGCTCGGCACAACATCGAGGGCCGAAGGGCCTGTTCTGTGCTGTAATGTTCTATGTTCTAAAACATAGGGGCCTGGATTCTCTGAAGATCCGCGCTGAAATCACGAAACGCGATCGACCAGAGAATCGCCAGGATTCTCCAGGCCCAGAAAAACCAAGGGCCACACACACGGCAGCTTCCATTGAGGGCTGTGCCATGAAACGATGGCCCTGGCAGCAGGGATGGGGGCACTGATGGGGCAGGGATTGAGGCATACATGGTTGGACCGCGTGTTGCCAACCGGGGCGACCATGTACCCCATGGTACCTGGTTGTGCACAGGTGTATGTGTCATGATACCATTTTGTGTCCCCCATCCCCTGCAGAGTATAATGTTTAGGCACCACCCAGCAATGCTGGCCGCAGTGGTGGAGGCCGCAGCCGTGCATGCAGCTGTGTGGCAGCGTGAGCGCATGCGGCTCAGAGAGGAGGTGGAGCAGAGGAGCAGGCCGAAGAGGGGCAGGTGCCAGCTGCTCAAGCTGGAGGGCCGCCTGCCCCACAGGCCGAGGAGGAGGAGGAACAAGATGAGGAGGAGCAACAGGACGAGGATGAGGAGGAAGAGGGGGAGGAGGAGGAGGTGGTGCCAAGGAGGCACCTGATGAGGCCCCGCGTGTACCGGCGTCGCATGTCCTTTCAGGAACTCCCGCACCAGGCATGCAGGAGGCGACTGCGGGTGAGGTGGGAAACCGTCGCTCACATCTGCCACATGATGGCACACCTGGCACCATGTGGGACTGGGTGGGGACACCCGCTACCGGTGGCCATCAAGGTGACAGTCGCCCTCAACTTCTACGCCACGGGGTCGTTCCAGTCGCCAAGTGGGGACCTGTCCGGCATCTCTGAGGCATCGGTCCACAGGTGCATCCGTGCCATCACCGACGTCCTGTATGCCCTGGCGGACCGGTACATCCAATTCCCTGTGGACCGGGCCCACCAGAATGCCTGGGCAGTGGGTTTCGCTGCCGCCGCCATGATGCCCCGGGTCCAAGGGGTCATCGATGGGGTGCATGCCGCCCTGCGTCCACTGGAAGGTAACAGGCCAATTTTCACGAACAGGAAGGGGTACCACTCCATGAATGTTCAGGTGGTCTGCGCTCGATACCCGGGCAGTGTGCATGACTCGTTTATCTTGGCATAATCATTCATACCAGGAATATTCGAGGGACACCCCCCCTCCTTGGCTTCGGGGCTGGTTGCTGGGAGACAGGGGATACCCATTGCGGTCGTGGCTGATGTCGCCCATACGGAGGCCATAGAGCAACGCGGAGAACCGCGACCACGAGGCCCATTGTGGCACCAGGAGTGTGGTCGAGAGGTGCTTTGGGGTCCAGAAGATGCGCTTCAGGTGCCTGGGGTGTTCTGAAGGGGGCCTCCAGTACGTGTCAAGGAGGGCTGGCCGCATTGTTGTGGCACGCTGCATCCTCCACAATATACCCCAGTAGAGTGGTGATGTGCTGGAGGTGGATGAGGAGCAAAGGAAGGCATCTCCAGATGAGGAGGATGGTGTGGAGGGGGACAATGGACAGGACATGGGGGCTGGACATGCACGGGAGGCTGCACTATACCATCGGCAGGGCCAGCGAGCAGGGGACGCTTTGATCGTCGCACGTTTCACCGACTAGTGGGGGGGGGGGAGGGGTTTGCTGTGTAGGGGCACAGGCACCACAATACGGCACCACCTCACCACCGACCACCCTCACCTCTCACACCACCGGAACACCCTCTGGCATACCACCTCGCCATTACACATCCACCCGCGGCACAACAAGCTGGGGGCACAGGGTTGCCAGTTACAGCGGGTCTGGTCCATGGGATGGAGGATGATGACAGCCCGCTCTGTGATGAGCTCCGTACTCCACATCATTCGACAATGTCTGATTCATGCCCACAGTAACACCCTCCACCTGGGTGGTCCCTGCGTGCGGGCAGGACACGCCATCACATGGCCCTTCCGTTTTGCTGGGGACAGTGTGATGGGTACGTCCGGCAGGGGGTGGGGGGAGGTGGTGCTTGGGTGGCTGCACTGGGGCTCAGTCTTCCATTACCCCAACTCAATATTCAGTATTCCAGGATACAGGATATTCAGGCTCGGAAGGGAAGGAGGTAAAAGAGGAGGAGTTGTGATGTGACCATCAATTCACATGAAACCAGGAGTAGAAGTAAACTGTGGCTTTAATCAACTAGAACAGTGCCTGCCTGCGACTGGACTGTTAGTGGGAGCCGCCTACAGAGCGACTGCTCTTTATCCCTCCCCTCAAGGGGTGGAACCAGGGGCGGAGCCCACACAGGCCCCAGCATACTACATTATAGGTAATACCATACAATGGTCCATAGGTGGAGCCCACATGGGCAACAGCATAATACAGATCAGCAAATGGTGAATTGTTACAGCAATACATTCACCACAAGGTGTTGCAATTTTGATCAGGGAATCAATTGCAGCAGTGAGGAAGGACGACATCTTAGAAGGTTCTTCAATTGAAGCTATATCGGTAGAACTTAAAAAACCAAAAAGGAGCAATCATATTGCTGAGAGTGTTCTACAGTATAGGCCCTTTAACAGTCCGGGAGAAATAGAGGAGTAGATATGTAGGCAAAGTGTAAAATAATAGGGTAGTAATAGTGGGGGATTTCAACTTCCCCAATATCAAATGCGGCAGCCATAGTGTGAAAGGTTCAGAGGGAGTGGAATTCATAAAATGCATCCAGTAGAACTTTTTAAGCAAGTACATAGAAGGACATACAAGAGAGGGGGCGGTCCTGGACTTAATTTTTGGTAACAAAGCTGGACAAGTGGTTGAAGTATTATTTTGCAGACAATGATCATAACTCCATTAGATTCAAGGTTGTTATGGAAAAGGGCAAGGATCGGCCTGAGATCAAAGTTCGAAACTGGGGAAGGCCGATTTTAATAAGATCAGAGATGGGGAGAAATTCTCCAGTAATGGGCTATGTCCCCACGCCCACGCGAAAACGCACACAAATCACTCTGGACTTACCTGGAGTAAGTCCACGGTGATTCTTCAATTTCCAGGGGGCTAGCACAGCCCCAGAGTGCTCCTCATAGCTCCGGCTGCCGATATGGGGCCCTGCACTTCCGGTCGGGAGTCCGCGCATGCGCAACATGGCCAACCCACACTGCAGACCGGTACCAAGAAGATAAGCCCCTCCCAGATCATGTGTGCCCGCTGATCGGTGGCCCCCGATCGGAACCCGGGCCGTCGTGGACCCCGGGCGAAGGATCTCCCCGCCCCCCACCAGGACTGTGTCCGCAGCCGCCATGCTGAGTGCCCGTCGGGTGGAACCATGAGAGAACCACGCCGGCGGGAACTCGGTCAGTTGACTTTGGAGAATCACCGCGGGGGCCTTTTTCAATGACCCCCGACCGGCGACGCGTCAACCGCGTGCGCCCGATTCTCCTGTGACCAATCGCAGGTTTGACGCCCATTCTCCACCCCTGCTCCGAGCGCTATTCCGGCGTGGAGGCTCAGAGAATCCCGCCCTTGATATGGCCAGATGTACTGGGAGCAGAGACTTTTAGGTAAATCTGTGAGAGAGCAGTGGGACACGTTCAAGAAGGAAATGGGAAGAATACAGAGTCAACAAGTTCCGATCAAGAAAAAGTGTTGGAGCAACAAATCCAGTGAACCCTGGATATGGAGGGCTATACAGCATTGGACCAGGAGAAAAAGGGAGGTTTATGGTAGATAACAAGGACTCAAAACAGCAGAAGGCCTAGAGGTGTATAAATGTGCAAGAGGGAAGTTAAAAAGGAAATTAGGAGAGCAAAAAGGGGTCATAAATGGCTAATGACAGGTAAAATAAAGGAAAATCCTAAGTTGTTTTACATGTAAATTAAGGGTAAAAGGGTAACTAGGGAAAGAATTATTATGAGAGAACTTTGATACTGACTGATTGTTTAAAGGGTTTAAAGGTTGCATATGGGATGAGAAACCAAACAACCACATCCCAGAAAGGACCCCCAACCCGTGTGCCTCCAGCCCAGCACAAGCCCCCCTGACCCCACCTCCCATTGAGAGCTGCTGGACCATTTCAAACAGAATGAAGTGCTTTCCAATCAACTCCCTTCACAATTGAGTGACTTTAAAGTGGTGAGCTAGAAGCTAACAGCACTTAATTCTGTTTGAAGTGGCCCAGGGGCTGTCAATCAAAACTTGATGTTTATAAACATTACAGTTAGTTTCGCAGCTGACCACTTCAAAATTACTCAATCTTGAATGGACATGAATGTAACAATGCTGCCAGCTGGGGTATGTGGAAGTTGTCAATCACAGCTTAGTAAAATCAATATCAAAGAGAAGTGAATGAATGACTTGCAGATCAAAAATATGAAGGAGTTTCAACCCAGCTAACTGTTTTTCTCTTTCCAGTAATTGACAGGGGCTACTTCCTTTGCCTGAGCCAGCAGGTGTATTGCCCAGGTGAGTGTTAGAGCAGTGACTTTCCTTCACTGCCTCTTTCTGGACTGCTGTCCAGCTTCCAGACAGGAGACTCTCTTCTGGGGGACCCAGCTGCGGGACCTCACTCTCAGGCCGCCCACTCAAAATTGCAACCCTCGGAAATTCCTGACAATGCAAACATTTATATGGCTATGGATTGGGAATCACTTCCTGATTCGCGCTCAAATTAGGTGCAATTCAGTTCTGGTAGGAGAACATAGTCTCACAAAGGAAGAATCCTAGATCCCGCCTCTCTCAGTTCCAGTGAGACTGCGGTGGGCCAGTGAATGGCACACCCAGGTCGCTCCTAACACCAATGGGAATCATTCTAGGTTTCCTGCTGGCGCGAGCATTTAGTTGCCGATGGGCAGAATCATGGCCGAAATGGTTAAAGGCCCGTGAAGCCTGACTTCAAAACCTGAAGTCTCCTTTGATGTTATATAACAAATTCCTTAAATTCCGCAGAACCTCCCCATAGAAAATCATTGACATGCATCATAAAAATGCCCCAACTTTCTCTTTGTGATACCAGTAGAACAATGTTAGATCTGTTTTCAGTTGAGTACAGTCACCTTTCAGCAAGGGAGGCCTAACATGAAATACCATACCCTTGGTGCATCTTTCAATCTATAAATGTATTTGCTGTTCCATCGCTCACTTCTTTTGGTGATTTCAAAAACATTTCTCTTTGATATTTTTCACCCAGTAAAAATACAGCTTTTATATTGATTGACCTATATTACCATGAATGTGTGATTAAAAGAGCGAAGAAAATTCCCAAGATCACTTTTTCAGCCATAGGGCAAGTCCATTCTAATACCTTGATCTCCAATTCTCTTCAAAACCCAAAGAAATTAATCTTCTTTTATCCTTATGTGTCCGATCGAGAAGTAAGTTTTCCACACATATCCATCTCTATAGCAAGGTTGGCTGTTCCCAATCTGGCACTTCAGAGTGCACACTTTGTGTGCAGCCACCAAAACGTCCTAATCGTAAGGGATTATAATTCTATCAGTATTCCTAGATTGCTCTGTATTCCTTGTTCTATTGCACGGCCTAGTCAAGTCTTTGACTCTACTTGTTCTCCGATCACTTTCTGGACTACCACTACTGGATCTCTCCCTCCCTTCTATCACCAGTACGTGATTGCTTCCTAATGCCAGAGTCACTCCCCGATCCACTATGGAGACTCACACCGTGTTTTCTTGCTTTCCACTAATTTACCTCATTTTGACAGTCCATGATCTTGTCTCTTGTTCATCATCTTGAATATTGAGCCAATGTTTGAATTTTACCAGTGACATTCCCAGCTCTCCCTCCAATGGTCCCATCCTCCCATTCATTCAGCCTTTCTGGTAAGTATGTTACCCAAGTATTGACTATGTGCTTTGGAGACAATATCCTTGTTCTGTGAAACTGTATCACTTTGTCTATCATTATTGGTCCTTTTTCCTCCATATTCTGTTCCCCACAACTGACTATGTGAGATACTGGGTACCTCATCACCTTTCAATAATTGCTCAGATTCTGAAAGTTCACAATCAACCCTGATGAATGGACCCTAATAGATTGACTACCATGTTCGAGAACTACTGTTTTCCCATCATACCATATCACCCCACCCGGACCTTTCCACTCTTTCTGATCCTCTCTTTTATAGTATACTGATTCCCAAGGATTAAATGTTATCTCGGATGACCTTCTGTGATGCTATAACAATCACAGAATTTTCTCTGAGACTTTTGCCTCGGTGAGTGCTCTTCACCATACATGTAGGGCATTCATGTGTGCAGAACGACAGAACTCATTGTCGAACTATCTAAGACCGGGAACAGTCACACTACATAAAATATATTTCAGGATTCTGCCCATAGACTAGCTGATACAGGCTTACCACCCCCAAGATCTGAAGTAACATTTTTACATGGACTGTCCATGCAAGGGAACATGTTGGATTGCAATTTGGTTGGTCAGCTAAGATTTTATTCAGCATCTCATCAATTGAAAGGACTTTCAGTTCCAGTGTGCATAACTACAATGTCCATATTGTTGCACATGCATCTAAACTCACCATCAGCAAATTCATCAGCGGCTGCTCCCGATTCAATCGCTATCCATTTTTTCGGGCAATTACTCTTTCGTTTTTACCATTCATTACTGCAGGGTGGCAGAATGGTTAGCACTGTTGCCTCACGGCACCAAGGTCCCAGGTTCGATCCGGGCTTTGGGTCACTGTCCGTGTGGAGTTTGCACGTTCTCCCCGTGTTGGCGTGGGTTTCACTCCCACAGCCCAAAGATGTGCAGGCTAGGTGAATTGGCCATGCAAAATTGCCCCTTAATTGGAAAAAATAAATTGGGTATTCTAAATTTATTTAAAAAAACTATAGAAAGACTGGATCTTGTTACCATGTCTATAAAATGCAGGATTAAAGTGTTTCCATCGTCATCTCACATCTTTCAGTCCACAGCTATTTCTTCACTAAAGCCTCATGTGAATGGGAAACTTACAATAGGCTGTGATGGTGTCTTTGAATGCTTTTTATACATGTCACATTTTTCACTCATCTCTTCTCAAATGAGCTTTGTGTTTTTTTCTTATTCATTAAAAGGATGTGAACTTTGCTGACGAGACTAGCATATTCATTGCTCATTCTTAATTACCCTTGAGAAAGTGGCGATGAGCTGCCTTCTTGAACCATGTAAGACGTCTTACAACACCAGGTTAAAGTCCAACATGTTTGTTTCAAACACTAGCTTTTGGAGCACTGCTCCGAAAGCTAGTGTTTGAAACAAACATGTTGGACTTTAACCTGGTGTTGTAAGACTTTTTACTGTGCTCACCCCAGTCCAACGCTGGCATCTCCACATCATCTCCACTTCTTGAACCATTGCAGTTCATGTGACATTAGTACACCCAAAGTGCTGTTCAGGAGGGATCTCCAGGATTTTGATCCAGCGACAGTGAAGCAATGGCAATATATTTCCAAGTCAGGATGGTGAGTGACCTGGAGGGGAAATTGCAGGTGATGGTTTTCCCATGTAACTTCTAGATGGTGGTGGTCATGGGTTTGGAAGATGCTGGCCACGATTCTCTGGTCCGGCGCCAGAGTACCGGTGCCGGTTCCGAGACCTGATTCGCGGGTCATTGGGGAGTCAGCATGGCGCTGGAGCGGCCCACGCCGCGGGTTCACGCATGCGCAGTTGGGCTGGTGCCAACTAGCGCATGCGCAGTGGCCTTCTTCCCCGCGTCAGCCCCGACGCCAAATGGCGCAGGGATCCAGGAGCCGGCACAGAGGAAAGGAGGTCAAACGACAAAGAGGCTGGCCCGCCGATTGGTGGGCCCCGATCGCAGACCAGGCCATTATGCAGGCCCCTCCCGGGGTTGGACTCCCCTCCTCCCACACATGCAGCCCCCGGACCCTTCAACCCTGAGGTCCCGCCGGCCCAGAGCATGTTAGAATGGCGCAGGCGGACTCAGATTTTTTTTGGACGGCTGCTCGGCCCATCCGGGCCGGAGAATCGCAGCGCCGCCAGAGGATCACCGCTACGGACATTTGCGGCGATTCTCTGAGCGGCTCGGTTCCATGCACGCCCGCTCGTTTTTTCACGGGCGGGAGAATGGCGTCCCGGCATGGGGGCGGCCTAGCGCGATTCACGTGGCCCCCCCCTCCCCGCCAATTCTCCGGCCCGGCGGGGGGGTTGGAGAATCGCGCCCGCTGTATACGGTGCTTTGGTGAGCTCCTGCAGTGCATCTTGTAGATGAGACACACTGCTGCTGCTGGACATCGGCGATGGAGGGAGTGAATGTTTGTGGAAGGGATTTCAATTAAGCAGGCTGCTTTGTCCTGGAAGATGTCAAATCTCATGAGTGTTTTTGGAGCTGCGCTCATCCAGACAAGGAGACAGTATTGCATTACATCCCTGACTTATGCCTTGCTGATTGCAGGCAGGCTTTGGACAATCAGGAGATGAGTTACTCGCTGCAGGTTCCTAGCCTCTGACCAGCTCTTGTAGCCGTAGTATTTATATGGCTCGTCCAGTTCAGTTCCTATTCAATGGGAACCCCCGGGATGTTGATAATGGCGGATTCAGTGATGTAATGTCATTGAATGTCATCATTAACTACCTCTGAAATCTTTTGTAGGGTTTATCAGTCTGTATCAAAAGAGATGAACAACTTGTCAACATGACTTTAAGAATATGTTTTTTTCTCTCAAACACTTATCATCTGATGCCATTAACACATCTTTAACATCCTTATTGAGATGCTAGGTTTAGTTAAAATGATGCAATAATATCCTGGTTGGGTAAATTGCAAATCAATTGACTTTCCAAAGATAATTGCTTTATTATGTTTCATGTCCAGTTTCATTTATGTTTTTTTCTAAGAAGGCTTGTGCAGAAACAGCAGCATTGCAATACTAATATATCTGGACTAACACAGTGACTGACTCCAGCTATTCTGCATGCAATCTCCACTTTTTTTCAATAACCTCAATGTGTTGTCATATCCAAACCTGAAGCAAATAGAATTTTCATATTCTCAGACCTTACTTTGATCCTTATTATTGAGTGCACATAAATAACATTTTAAACAATCCATTCCACGTATTGTTGATGTGCAACTACCATTCAACAATGGCACAATGTAATAAATTGGAACTCATACACTCATTACCGAACTGAAACTTTCTGTGACCAGTACAATTACCTCAGCCTGATCAATATTATCAATTTCAACTTCCGAATTTTGTGTGATGTTGCTTCAAAAACCCTCTTGTTCCACTTTGGACAATTTACCCTAAATGTGAAACGTCTGTCAGCGGTTTTCCGCTATTCCTGGGGTTCATTTGTCTATGATTATTGTTCCAATCCTGGTGTCTGCCAGATGTGGCAAAAATATCTCCATCCTCATTTATTTTGTCTATAGTTTGTCTGTTGCCTGCGCCCCAGATCTGAATGGTCTCAACAGGCTGTGATCATTGAGTCCTCTGTCTTCTGTGACGCCGCTGATTGCCCCATTTGTCATAAGAAGGCTGCTGGAAATCACTGCTTTTTCCAGGATATTTTTTTAAAGAATCAAATATATGATCCAAAAGTATGTTTTTTTCTAAGGATCTAACTCCAGAGATAGCGATAGAAATGGCAATGAAGGTAATGGAACGCCTTATGAACCTTCAGGAATTCGAGGTCACAGCGACCAGTAGATTAGGACAGTGTCCAGTATGGGAAGAGGAGATTAGAAGATATCTCAAAGGGAAAGGATGGCCCCTTTGGAGTGAATTTTGTGCGAATGATGAAACAGATCCCGGAAGTATAGGGCATACTTGGTGGGAGAACCTGACAGAGATCCATAAAAAGAGCTTAGGGAAAGCTCGTAAGCCGATGGCAATCATGTCCTGCTTGGCACAATTGTGAGGCACAGAGGAGGTTGTGAGGACGCTCCGCAGAGAGATTGATGAGAGAGACAAGAATAGTGAAGGAAACGTGAGTGAGTATGAGAAAGAAAACAGGGAATTGAGAGAGCAGATAGCGGCGAAGGACAAGGAGATGCAGATGTCAAACAGGCACACCAATCTTGTCTCACCCATTTAAGCAGCTTTCAGTCGTAATATGATAAGGCCTACCAAGACACGCAACGTGCTCAAACAGGGACTCCAGTCAAAATTTGTTTCAGTTTTGGACATTAGCAAAGGCTTTGGGTCCATTCCATTGGATAAAGTGTGCCAATATAAATTTGCTTTCACCTTCCAGGGACAGCAATACACGTGGGCGTGCCTTCCACAAGGCTTCCACAACTCCCCCCTCCATTTTACACCGACAACTGGCGAATGATTTAGCCAAATTTTCCCGACCCGATTGTCTGATCCAATATGTAGATGACCTGCTTCTACAGACAGACACTAAGAAAGAGCGCATTTTGATTCTCAACGTATTATTAGGACTCCTTCAACAAATTGGCTGTAAAGTGAACCCCAAAAAAGCTCAGATTCTTCAGGAAAAAGTGATTTACTTAGGAACAATGATCACACATGGCAAACGCGAGATCGAGTAGCAACACATCGACTCCACCATCAAATTTCTAGGACTGGTTGGTTACTGTAGGAATCACATCGACGGTTTTGGCACAAAGGCAGCGCCCCTATCCGAACTTCTCAAAAACAAGCACCATGCGAATGGCTTCCACAGCACATGGATGCCATGGATGCATTAAAAAGAGCCCTCAGCACAGCCCCACGTTACAGGTCCCAGATCCACTCTCCCCGTACGCAATTGAAGTTGCAAGTACGACCGAACCCTTTCGGCCGTACTCCTCCAAGAAAGACATGATCATTTAGGCCCCGTTGCATACGCCTCACGAGTACTAGATCCAGTTGAGCAAGGGTTTTCTGCCTGTGAAAGGCACCAGCTCACAGTTTTTTGGGAAGTTCAATACATCGCCTACATTACGGGCCACAACCCCATCACCATTTTAACTGAGCACACCCCAACACAACTCCTACTTGATGGTAGATTAATGGACCCTTCTCTTACAGGGATGGGACATTACGGTAAAGAGGACAAAAACACATACTTTCCTCGCTGATAATTTACACTATTCAGGTACCCCACATGAGTGTGAAATAATAACCACAAAACACAACACAGGACCCTTTGTACCAAAGTCAGCTCCCCCGAAACCAGGAACGACACCCCAGAGACCACAGCCCACAGACATGGACGCACCCCTAAGGATTTATGTGGATGGCTCCTCCACAGTTTTAAATGGAAAAAGGATTACGGGTTGTGGTATATATGTAGAGGACATGCAGGGACGCACATTATAGGGAATATCCTTGAAATTGCCAGGACATTGCGGCTCACAGGCAGCAGAACTGGCAGCTGTAGCGTATATTGTAGAACACCCCGACTCGTTCCGGACCCCAGCTGACATATATTCCAACAGTTTATATGTCTGCAATAGTTTGACAGAATTCCTACCCCTGTGGGAATCTAGAGGATTCGTTTCTGCAGACGGAAAACCCCTACCCTCAGCCCCATTACTCCAGCATATCCTAAAGACAGCCAAAGATTGGAAATATGGGATTATTAAAGTTCGCAGCCACCATCGTTCTTCCCCCCCTGGTAACGTTAAGGCAGATGCCCTAGCAAAGGCAGGTTCCAGACATGGTCACTTTTGGAATCCTCCCGAGAGTGCCCCAGTACACTCGGTTCAGGTCTCACAGACCAACATTCAGGATTTAGCTCAGGCCCAAAAGGAAGACGCACAGCTCAGGGAAGTTTTAAAAGGCAACTTCCCAGCCCCCTACAATAATTACAAGAACACATTGACAACACATGATGGTGTGATTTTAAAAGAAGGAATTTATGTAGTCCCCAGCCAGGACAGGAATCAGATTATTTGTCAATTCCATGACAACCATGGACATCAAGGCATAGAAGCAAACCTAGCCCACCTCAGGCCTCTCTGCTGGTGGCCTGATTTAAAAGCCAATGTAACGCACCACATTGAAAACTGTTTAATCTGTGCCCAGAACAATCCGGACAGATACGCAAGGAAAGGTCAGTTTAGTCACACCCGCCCCGTTAATGGCCCCTGGACGAATTTGCAGATTGATTATATAGGACCCCTACCCCCCTGCAGGAATGGTTTTAAGTATGTGTTGGTGGTCATCGACACCTTCACAAAATGGGTGGAAGCCTTTCCATCCAGAACAAACACAGCCAAAACAGCGGCCAAAGTCCTCACCCAGCACATTTTTACAAGATGGGGACTTCCACGCAGCAGAGTCAGACCAAGGCTCACATTTTACGGACGAGTGATGAAAAACGTCCTTACAATTTTCGCAATCAAACAAAAATTCCACATTGCATACCACCCCCAGTCAAGCGGCATAGTAGAGAGAATGAATAGGACTTTAAAAGCAACCCTAAAGAAAATGGTGCAGCAGCACAATAGCACCTGGGGCAGAGTTCTCCCCTTTACACTGATGTTCATAATAAATACGGTATCCACGTCGACAGGATACACCCCCCACACCCTCATGAATGGATGACCCATGAAAAGGACAGAATATTTATTAGGACTGGATTTGGCCAGCCCCGCAGTCACCGCCCTCACGCATGAGAAAGCAGTTCAGCAGATTATCGAGAATGTAAAAGCAGCCCAGCTCGCTGCAGCTGTTAGGCTTGGGACACGCAAGAAGAAAAGCAAAGTTTGCTTTGACAAGACAGTACACACCACAGAATTTGTAGTAGGGCAACAGGTCATGCTAGCCCTATACAGCCCCAGTTCATTTCTTTCCCCCAAATTTGTAGGACCGTACTCCATTTCTGATAAAGTCAGCCCCTCCCTATATAAAATCACCTATCCCAATGGCAAGTCTGCGTGGTTCCACATAAACCAGCTTAAGGCTTATGGCTTGCAGTACAACCATTCACACCACATCT
The DNA here is from genome assembly GCF_902713615.1 of Scyliorhinus canicula. Classification (NCBI taxonomy): domain Eukaryota; kingdom Metazoa; phylum Chordata; class Chondrichthyes; order Carcharhiniformes; family Scyliorhinidae; genus Scyliorhinus; species Scyliorhinus canicula. The sequence goes on along the minus strand of NC_052148.1, from coordinate 126,517,086 downwards.
CGCTCGCAGCAGCAGATGAACACGCCCCGCCCACGAATGACCTTTTCCTACCCTCCCCCAACCAGTCCAACCCATCGTCACACACTACTTCGACTCCACCCCCAGAGGCACGGCTCCGCCTCTCCCTTCCTCCAACCAGCAGCGACAGCGACAGCTATAGTGACAGCGATAGCGACAACCCCAGCATGCCACGGCACAATTACACCCCTGCACCAGGCCCCAGTCCCAGCGACTCTGAACAAGATTCCAGCGACCCCTTCAAGACCACGTACATTAAAGCCCCTGATCCAGATCCACTGCCCGACGGTTATGGATTGCCCCCTAGCACCTCCAACTTCGACACGGAAGACCACGGATGAAAGAAGAGAACATGAAGACGACATCATGGTCTACATTTGGATCTTCGCGGGATCCCGACATTTGCGCGTGGATGCGACTCCCCTGACCCCTACCCCACAGGACGTGAATGTTTCCCATCCCTGCCACACACCACACCCAGAGACAACAACTGATACACCAACCTGGTGTGACAAGTTCATCACCTGGTATTCCCTGTCCTACGTTGTAGAAGCACGGCGCTGAGGTCCCAGGTTTGATCCCGGCTCTGGGTCACTGTCTGTGTGGAGTTTGCACATTCTCCCCGTGTCTGCGTGGGTTTCGCCCCCACAACCCAAAAATGTGCAGAGAAGGTGGATTGGCCACGTTAAATTGCCCCTTAATTGGAAAAAATAATTGGGTATTCTAAATTTATAAAAAGAAAAAAAAAAACTATGGACAATGTTAGGAAAACAAGCAGGCACAGAGCCTGTATGCATATTGGAGAGACAGCTCCCAGACGGAATTGGAACTATAGGCCAATTAACACATTAATGGCCCATCTCCGGGAACAAAGGAAAGACACTCAAGCAACCGATACTGTTTCAGACATCCCAGCGCCAGTTCCCCTAACCCAAAGCCAGGCCAACGGCCACCTAAGACACGCCCAGCCATCAGGGCACCCACCCCTTTATTGGTCAAGATCTATAACAGTGATTGAGAAGCGGCCCAATTAATTGGGGCCAAGTTTAAGGCCCACCTAAAAGCGCGCGAAGCCCCTCCGGGTATAAGATGGAACCCCCACGAGAGAATCGCTCTCTTGGAATTGGCTCTCAAAGCGGAGAGGCCCTTCCACCAGCTGCACCAGAAGAAAGTAAGTTCAAGGTCAAAGCTTGTTACCAGACGGATGACCTTAGCTGTTCTCCTGTACCTCTTCGAACCCAAAAACCAGATCCAAACAATGGCCATTGTTCCTCTGACTGAGTGGGCACCCAAAGTTAAGTATAAGCGTAAGCATTAGAGATAGTTTAGTTTGTAGTACTTTGTGCATGAGTAGATCTTACTGTGTGTGTAAATAAATAGTATTGACTTTGAACTAACTAGCTGGTGTATTGGCTCTTTGATCAGTTTTCGGGTATGAACCTTGTGGCGGTATCGAGAGATACCTGGCGACTCTAAGGCATAAACATAATTAGGATTGAGAAAGGCAACCATACTGACCGCCATATATATAACCAAATACATATGGCAACACGGGTAAAACTGTTATCAGACAGTATTACAACCAATGAAAACACGCTCACGATAATTTATTTCATTTTTAATGAGTAACAGGTTTAAAGTAAGTTGCAAAAGAAGCAAATGTGATGTATAAAACAAACCTTTTCACACAATGAGTGGTTTGGGTCTGGAATGCACTGCCTGAAAGTGTGGTGGAGGTAAATTCAATCGAGGCATTCAAGAGGTTATTAGATAATTATTGGAATAGGAACAGTGTACGAGGAAAAGACAGGACATGATGATCGTTTGGAGAACTAGTGCAGACACGATGGGCCAAATGGCCTTTTTCTGCGCCGTAACAATTTTGTGATTCCGTGTGAAAAGTCATTCAATGCATTTAATTAATTATCCAATTTGTTTTCTGTACAACATCCATCCAGTTTTCCTATTTTAAATTTGTATCAAAAGCACAACATATCCATATCATATCAAGCATTTTTTAATTATTCTTTTTATTTTATTTACACTGTTGTAGATTTTTGTATGACTGACATGGAACTTCATTAGATTTTGCCTTTTGTTATATGGCAATACGATATTAATGACAAATATTGACAGAAAATGTATCAACTCCCACTGCTTGTGTTTGTCTTCAGCTTGCTGCCTTCTCCATCATATCCAAAGGATGCAGGCATTGGCAAATCTCCATTTCCCATTTATTTTGATACAGAACATTTATGTTTTCCACACATCTGTGACTAGGCGTGAATAATTAGATCAGTTATGTGACCTGTTTATACGTTAAAGAAACAGTGGTTTAAATAGTGTGATGTACATTCATTTGTTTTCAATTCACATTCTAGTCGGATGCAATTTTTATTACATTTGTTATGTTGATAGTGTGCTGTTGTCACCAATATATTAACAATGCATTAGAAGCAGTGGAGATTACTGCTTCCCTCATTTAAAGTTCCTTCATGAAACAAGGAAATGATTGTTAATATATTGTGAAGTATCGGACTCTACAGGCATTGAATTATAATGACAATGCAGCTAATAATAGAAACAGAGCACATTTAAAAATAATGGCTTTGCAACTTTATAAACCTATGTCCTGCCAATGCAACCTTAAAACGATGATAACGTAACCTGATGGGATGTTAAAGTAATTTGATTGGTAAAACGATATCATAATTTACATTAGTTTTGCGCAGTCCTGCACTCCTTTGTTGGCTATAAGCCCCCCATGTTAGGATGCCAAATTAGTGGAAGGTATGTAAAAACATTTTAATATACAGGGCAGAGAATTTCTCCATGGTATTATGTATTATGGGGAAAATTAGTGTAGGAAAAATCTCAAGATGCTTCATGAATGCAAAAGGATTAAGATGATGGCAAGAAATGAAAATAGTTGTTTCTGTTAAATATTATGGGCGGGATTCTCTGTAGTCCGACGACGAAATCAGGAATGGCAATCGGGCGGAGAATAGCTCCAGACGCCGGATTCGGGGCAGGTGCCAGTTTGACACAGGGTCGCGATGCTTCGCCCCCCCTCCAAATCGGCATCATTGGGACGCACACCACATGCAGTCACAACAGCGTTGGTACGTCATCAGCCAGCCCACACGCCTCCGATGAGCTGAGTTTCCGACAGCGTGGGCCACGAGTGGTCCCAGTGGTCAGGTGCCTGGCGTTCCGGCTATGAAGGGAGAGAGAGGGCCTGCGGACAGTGTCCAGCGCTGCCACACTCAACCAGATCTGTGCCACTGGCTGGAGGAAATGCTTAGAAAATTAGAAGCACAAAGGTACTTGGGAGTCCTTGTTCATGATTCTCTTTAGGTTAACGTGCAGGTTCAGTCAGCAGTTAAGAAGGCAAAAGCAATGTTAGCATTCATGTCCAGAGGGCTGGAATCAGAGATGGTTTCGCGCCGATTTTCCCCTCGTGAAACACCATGTATCCTCCGTTGAGAGTATTGAGCCTCAATGCTCAGGAACAGAGAATCCAGCACTATATTCTTTGATTACTGATATACCTGGCTCTCTCCTTCCCTTGTTTACAACAAATCTTGACTCCTTGCTCTGGCACAGCACAGAAGGCATCTCGTCCAAGGTAGCCTTCATTCCTTAGCCTGGACAGTGAGTAATCACAAGCTATTCCACCACCTGAGCATCACAACCAATCTGAGTTGTCTTTAATTGACATTCATAAGTTGAGTGGCCGACCAACAGAAGTTCCTAGAAAGTACCGAAAAGCAGAACACTTGGCCATTTTACCCCATCCTAATCTTCGAGCTCAAAGGCCATTTCTGTCCTCACTATTTACTGCCCTGGCTGAGCTGAGTCAGTATGGTGGACTGGTAATGAATTCTGTTCCTGACACAAGACCTGGCTTGGATCTAATTTAATGAAAAAAGTAAACCCATACATGAAGGTCCTTCGCCAGGTACTTGTCTTTCTTCAATTGGGGTCTCCTCTGTTCCATGCAAATAGGTTACTCTGTTTGATCTTATTGCAAAAATGAGTATAAAATTTGCCAGGCCCTGTCTTGACAACAAGGGCCTCACATGCAGCCCAGTGGCAATCGGAGAATCGCCAGCGTGATTCCTGCTTTGTCAATGGAAGGCGTGTTGCAGTTCAGCAGTTCAGCAGTTCAGCTGAAATGTTATAATTTTCGTAGGTGCATGGTCTCACAAACTTCATCTTGTAGGGTAGTTAGAGAGTAAGCTACAGCACTGATTCCTAAATGAAGAAGGCTGAGCTATTGTAAACCTCACAATGTCAGTGAATACGAGAAGTATATGAGGAAAGGTGGTTTTCATCTTACAAACATATAAACAGACAGACAAGGAGCACGAGTAGGCCATTCAACTCCTCTAGCCTGCTTCCCATTAAATAAGATCATGGCTGAACTGATAGCAACGTCAAATCTGCTCTCCGCCTGCTCCCATAAACGTATCACCACCTTGCTTACCAAGAATCTACCCATCTCTTCCTTAAAAATGTTCAAAGACTCTGACCAGCAATCTCCATTTGGGAGACTTCTTCTCCCGCCGGAAGTGAATCGCTGCTGGTTTGCGCAGGTACTAGATGCAGCTCCCAGAAGTCATTCCCTCTCCCTCGCCGTGCACATTTTTACATGTCAGGTGCTCAAGGGATTCTGTTCTGAATCCTACTATCGGGCCAATACTGAGATCCGGGCGGCTGGCTCCCTACACCCTGCAATGCAAATCCTGCCCTCCACCATCCGCTGACAAGTAGGGTCATTCTCCCCCACCATGGAAATTGCTAGGTCACCTTTCCCCACAGCACGTTCGCATAAATGTGACCCAACACCCCCCCCCTCAGGAACCCCTAACCAGACCCCCATCAGAGCCCCACATCAGACCTCCCCCCACCAAAGACTCCCACCAGAGTCCACATCAGAGACCCCCATCAGAGATCCCCATCATCCCCTATCAGACCCAGATATCAGAGACTTCCCACATTAGATATCTATCCATCAGATCGTCCCGCCATATGATCTAGCTATGAGTGTCAACTCTTAACCACTTCAAAGGCAGTTAAGTGCTTTCTGTTGTGAAAAAGGGAAAGTGAAATCACTTAACTCTGAGATGTTTATAAACATTGTGGTTAGGTTCAAAGCAGGGAACTTGAGATGGTTAAAGCATGAAGGGAAATAAACAATCCAGACACCTGGCTGGCTGGAATCTATTACTCTGTCAATTACAGCCTACTAAAAGCTATATTCCTTTGAAAGAGAATACAAATCTTGCAGAACAAAGGATCTGAGGGGATTTAAAGTGTTGTGATGTGGTTTTGGCATTCTATAAAATAAAAGCTGCTACTTTCTACACCTCTCACTGAGGTAGCAGTTGCAAGGGACAGGTTAGTGAAAAAACAGTGATTGTTCACAGCTTCTGCATCGACTACACTTTAACTTCCAGGCAGGGGTGACTGATGGGAGAGGTCTCTGATAATAGGGGGGGGTCTCTGATTGGAGTCTCATATGGGAGGTCTCTCATGTGGTATCTCTGATATGGGGGTGCATGATGGAAGGGTCTGATGGGGTCTGTGATGGGGTATCTGATAGGGTGTCTGATGGGGGTCTCTGATGGAGGTCTCTTGTGGGGTACTCTTATGAGGGTGCCTGATGGTGGGGTCTGATGGGGGGCTGGGGATGGGTTGGGCAGTATTTGCATTGTGGGTGCGTGGGGGCCTGATGATGAACTTTTGAGGTACCTGCTTTAAATACTTACCCCCTTGGCTCATCTGAGGTCTACTGCATGAGGTTCACATTGGCAAATACTTGCCCTACCAATCCATATCTGCGTGTATCCCGGCCCAGAAGTCCATGAATCTTTCCCTGGTGTCAACACTTAGGGCGCAATTCTCTGGCCTCGTGGCACTCTCGCACAAGCATAACAAAGCCAGTGGATAGCAGGAGAGGCCAAAAACAAGATCCGAACCAGACGCCAAACAGATTGTAATGCAACCCGCCCCCTGTCATAGGTGTATTTGGGATCTCACCATTGCGTGGTAAGAAACCAATTATCACCACTTAAACCCCGTTTCCATACAATTATCCAATGGCCTCCTGTCATTCGGCGGCCTCCGCAGCAAGTGCTCATGCTGGAACTGATTAGTACTCCTTTTGCAAAACATGAACCTGACGGAAGGGTTTCTGTGGGGAGCCGAGAAGATGAATAGCCATCTTTGCTCACAGGCAAAGAGCCCGGGGGTGCTGGGCTTGCCACCGCAGTGCTCAGTCAGGGGTGGGGGAATCTCGACTGGGAGTGGGGGACCCTCCTCTGTGGTGGGCTGCCATTGGGGGTGTGGGGGTTGCACAGGGTGGGGCAACCACTCACGGCGACACCATGTCAACTACAGAATCGTTTACCAGTTCTGAAGGCAACCCTTGTCCCTGCCCATCAGCCCCACCAGCCACCCAGAACCCCCACCGACTGCCAAGGCCTCTGTTCCTAATAGAGAATTGTCAATAGTGGTTAAGTGAGCACATCACACATTCCAAGTGGCATCCCGCGGGTGGGTGGGCCATGTAGCATGTGGGAGTCATTCCCTAGCATCCCAATCAAACCTTGTTGCATGGACACTGTGCTTGAACACTGCGGGGGGGCAACACCACACATGCAGCAGCCAACATCCGAATGCCTAGGGGATGGAACACAGCTCCATGGACAGGTCCACGGTCGTTAGGGTGGATGAGCACCACAGGGAGGGGGTGTGGATGCCTGGAGAGATGGGCAAAGGATCCAGGGGTCAGCCAGAATTGCGTAAGGAAGTGACAGAGGCACCGTAATGGTTTTGTGAAAAGGTGTTTAATGTGTTGTACAAACCCCACTCCCAATGGGCCGCCCCAATCCTTCCACCCAAGCTCACCTTCCCCAGTGCCCCCAATGACCCTCAATGTGCTTTGTCCTCCTAAGTCTTGGTGTTTCCCATAGATGCATATCAGAGGAGGAGGCAGCCAGTTGCCTACCAAGCCCCATGGCCTTCGATGCCCCTGGCAGGCCTCCTCTGGTGGCACTGGGGCCGTAGAGTCCGGGCTCATTTGTCGGTGGCACATGCACAGCCATGTTCCCTGACTGGGAGACGTGACCTCATCAGAGGGGTGGAACTCGGGGGAGCTGGTGCCCACTGTCACCAACTGGGATGGGTCTGGTTTGGCAACCCCACCTTCTCCTCCTGATTGGTGCCCATTGAGCCCTGGGGTTCACGTTGGGATGGAGGGGCAGCTGGATCGAGACCCGGCTGCACCTGCATCATCTGGCTCTACCAGCCCTGGCGGCTCCCCATGGTCTCCACTATAATGTCGACGCCCTCGGCGATGCTCCTCAGTAGTGGGCCAAGCTCTGCAGTGCCTTGGCAATGGCCACCTGTGACTGGGACAAGTTACCACATCGCCTTGGCCATGCCCATCCCGCAGAACTTCATCAATTGCAACTTGGTGCTGGTTCACATTAATGTGTCAGACATTCTGGGCGGAATTCTCCGCTCCCGCGCGGCATCGGGAAGGCTGTCGTGAACTCGGCCGAGTTTCACGATGGCCTCGGAGGCCGCTCCTCGCACCCTATTCACCCCCCCCCCCCCAAGGGGCTAGGAGCGGCGCTCCGTAAATCTCGGCCGGCGGGCCTTGACGCTTGGGGAATCACTTAGACGTAGTGTTAGGGCCCGTAAGGCAACTAAGATAGACACTGAGTAAGTTGGCACGGGTGAAGGGCACAGTTTAGTTGTAGGGGCTGGGGCACCTGTAAATAATTGTTAACATTAAACGCACTGTTCCACCTTACTTGTAATACCGTGTGATTGTTCCACAGCCACAGGAATCGAGATGGTGACCGAGTGTCGCTGGGGTTGACGAGCGGTGAAACTTCGGTGCCAGGTGTGCAGTCCCTGCCCCTCCCCCCACCCCCTCCCACAGCTAGCCCACGCGGGCACGTAATAGAGTGTCAGTGACGATCTCAGCGGCCACCAAGGTGGATGGTTCAGCTATTGCCATGGGTCAGACTCTCTCTAACGATTCTGAGTTCACAGCTCTTCGCAGAGCGGGCTGTCATCATTCCACATGGCACTGATCACACCCGCTGACACAGCCATCAATGTTGTGCCATACCGTCTGGACCCAGTGGTAAGGGTGATGTCGAAGTGGAGCAGTGTACACTGAGAGGGGGTGGGGGGGTTGTGGTGGTGGAAGTTGTGTGTTGACCCTCTGCACGACTAGCGATGCAGGTGGTGGTTTGGTGTTCAGCGGGGACGTCACATGCAACGCGTGATCCGTGCTGCCACCAAGGCGTCGCGTGCCCGCCGTTCTCGCCAGGTCTGTCGTGCCGCCTCCTGGACATCACCAGCACCTGGGTCGTGTCTGCGTGCTGCGCCCGCCACTCCACCAGCCTCCTCCTCCTCCCTCTCCTCCTCCTCGTCCTCCTCCTCCTCCACCCCCTCCTCCTCCTCCTCCTCTGTGCTGGCACCACTGCCACTGGCTTCTCCCTCCGCCTCCTGCAGCAGGTCATCTCCCCTCTGCATCGCGATGTTGTGCAGCGCACAGCAGACCACTACAATGCGAGCGACCCTTTCGGCCTAGTACTGCAGGGCCCCTCCGGAGCGGTCCAGGCACCTGAATCTCATCTTCAGGAGGCCAGGGCAGCGCTCCACCACACCCCTGGTTGCTGCATGGGCCTCGTTGTATCGTGTTTCCGCATTGGTCTGAGGCCTCCGTATAGGCGTCATCAGCCAAGACCTCAGCGGATAACCCCTGTCGCCTAGCAACCAGCCCCTCAGCCGGGGGGGACGTCCCTCAAACATCGCAGGGATGAACGACTGCGCCAGTATGTAGGAGTCATGCACACTCCCTGGGAACCTTGCAGAGACATTCATGATCCTCATGTGGGGGTCGCATACCACCTGGATATTCATGGAGTATGTCCCCCTTCTGTTTGTGAACACGTCCCTGTCCCCTGCAGGCGGGCGCATGGGGACGTGAACACAATCGATTGACCCCTGCACCTTCGGTATCCCGGCCACGCTGGCAAATCCACGAGCTCGTGAGTCTTGACTTGCTTGGTCCTCGGGAAAGGTGATGTAGATGTCAGCGATGGCATAGCGGGCGTCGGTCACATCCCGGATGCACCTGTGCACCGATGACTGGGAGATCCCGGAGAGGTCCCCGCTCGGAGACTGGAAGGAGCCGGTAGCATAGAAGTTAAGAGCGACCATCACCTTGATGGCAACCGGGATCGCGTGTCCTCCCCCCGTTCCACGTGGGGCGAGGTGCGCCACGAGGTGACAGATATGTATCACCGTCTGCCTACTCAGCCGGAGTCTCCTCCTGCAGATGATGTCCGTCATTGTTAGGAAAGAGACCCGGACACGGTACACCCTCGGCCTTGGTCGTCGCCTCTGGCGCCGTGGCTGCACCCTCACTCTCTCCTCTTCCTCTTCCTCCTCCTCCTCCTCCCCATGCTGCTCGACAACTGGCAACTCCTCGGCCCTTCCCTCTGCTGCTGCAGCTGGCCCTGCAGCCACTGCGGGTTGTGGGTGTGGATGCTGCTGCATCTCCAAATGCAGTGCAGCGGCCCCAAGCACTGCGCAGAACATAGCCGTTCTGTTCACATACATTGTGTTAACCTACAGAAGGGTGGTGGGGGCAGAGAAACGGGACATGTTAGACGGAGGTTAGTCGACAACTCGGCAGCCGCCAGCCACGGGATACTTGTGTGTCCCGGACGTGCTGCTGACATGCGGGCAGCCTAACCCCTGGTCACTTTCTGCATCCAACGGCCAGTAAACTATGTCCTCCTCACGGGTGCGTCAGTGGCCTGTGGCCGTAAGCCACAGGGCAACCAGCGGCCGTGTCCTCGTGACCGGCACGCCATGGCATGGTGGCAGACATTTTGTTACGGGGTTGGACGGCTCACTCGCTCACTCTCTCCCTACCCCCCCACTGCCACTCCCACTCCCCCCTCCATCTCCCCCACCCCCCTCCATCTCCCCCACTGCCCCCTCCATCTCCCCCACCCCCCCTCCATCTCCCCCACTGCCCCCTCCGTCTCCCCCACTCCCCCCTCCATCTCCCCCACTGCCCCCTCCGTCTCCCCAACCCCCCCTCCATCTCCCCCACTGCCCCCTCCATCTCCCCCACTGCCCCCCATCTCCCCCACTCCCCCCCATCTCCCCCACTCCCCCCCATCTCCCCTACTGCCCCCTCTGTCTCCCCCACTCCCCCCTCCGTCTCCCCCACTCCCCCCTCCGTCTCCCCCACTCCCCCCGCTCTGGACCCCCCTCCCGGTCTCAGGGATGCCTTCCCCGTTGTGGCCAGACTCGAGCGGTGCGCTGAGCGGTGCGCTGAGCGGTGCGCTGAGCGGTGCCCTGACCTCCTCCAAGCTGTCGTCAGCCAGGCCGACTGGTTGACGAACTTAAAAAGCAGGTGTGTTTGACGCCGTGTAAACAGTGCGCGATGACGTCGGGACTTCGGCCCATCCGGGCCGGTGAATAGCGGGGGTGCCAATTTGTAGCGATTCTGGTCGTGTCGGGGGCGTGATGGAGGCGTTTGGCGGGAATGGCGACTCCGAGATTTTGCGGGGTTCGGAGAATAGCGGGAGGGCGTCGGACCAGCGTCGCCGTAAAAATTTGCGACGCCCGCTATTCTCCGACCCGTCGTGAGTGCGGAGAATCGCGCCCTGCATCTTTAGTCTCAGGAATGGAGAATCCCACCAAGGTTTCGAGAATGGCTCAAAATATTTTGACTTTTTTTTTACATAAGTGGTAATTGAGTCAATTGATGAATGAACACCGCATCTGCTGATATATTCTGGCCACCTTTCCAGGACTGTGCACTATACAGCGTTCTCTGAACTTTTTCCCTCATATTTTTAGTAGCCTGTTTGACTATCTGCTAAGTCCTTGTTTTGTTTGAAATAAGTGCCCTATTATTTCCCTTCCTCAACAATGCAGGCTTCTTTCATAATATACATCAGGAGGACCAAAGTCGGTCACTCTTCTCAACAGATTCCACCTTTGCACTATTAGATTAACTGTGAATATCATGTATTGTAAAGGTCAAACTGCTTATTTCCTGTTCTTCAAGATTCTGAACTGTAACTATAGGCACTGAGTATTCATTGGGTATCTTAATTTACTGCCAGTGGAGATTGAAATTGTTGCTCATTAGAAAGTGTCACGTTACTGTACGGACAATAATGAAGACATTTACTGACAAGGACACTGTTGTGTATTCAAGTTTGCTCCTGGTTGGACAGGTCACTTTAAGAGTCTGATCAGGTGACGTCTTTAAGTAGTCATCGGTCATTTGTGTGGGAAAACGGGCAGTCTACCCTACTACCCTACCAGCCTGTAGAGTAAACACCTTTCCAATAAAGTTCTTGTTTATTTTTACCTTTGTGGTTTTCAAGCCTATCCTTTAAAAATACAAAGAAAACGGGCGATGAGAACTTCAGAACCGCAGTGGCCGGCTCCCAGAGAAATAAAAAAATATAGAAAAATCGTCAATCTGCACATCGATATTAAAAAAGGATAAAAAGCCAAAAACTAAAAGCGACACCAAAGCTGGCAATGAAGGGTTGCCAAATATCAGTGGCAGCCATCGAAGGAACTGAAATGTAAACATAGATTTTGGAGGAAACAACGTCAAAAAGGAGCTCTCCATGTGCTCTGCCTGGAACAATCTGGAGCACCGAGGGTGGCAATTATCCTACAACAATAGTTTAGAGCTGGTGGTTTTCCAAAACTCGGAAGGAAACAGGTTGAGTCCAGGAGTACCTTGTCTGAAAAAAGAAGCGAGGTAGTGCTCAAAATGTTGTAGCACATCAAGCTTACGCAAGCCCTTTCCAGAGTAAAAATTATGACAATGTTTGCCATCATGGAATCATATGATGAGAACACCGGGTGGTGGAGTTCATACACTGAAAAATATATTATTTTGTTCAAGTGAATAAAATTGCATATGATATTTTAGTTCCAACTTTGCTGAGCACAAGTGGGGGGTAAAACATTCAACTTCCTGGGAAGTCTGATGCACTCAGCAAAAGGAGGCTCAGGGAAGCACGGTGGTGCAGTGGTTAGCACTGCTGCCTCACGGTGCCAAGGACCTTGATTCGATCCCAGCTCTGGGGTCACTGTCCATGTGGAGTTTGCACATTCTCCCCATGTTTGCTTGGGTTTCACCCCCATAACACAAAAGATGTTCAAAGTTGGAGGATTGGCAACGCTAAATTGCCCCTTAATTGGAAAAAATGAATTGGGCACTCTAAATTTTTTTTAAAATCAAACATAAAAAGGAGGCTTGAAAATCTATGATGAGTTTGTGGAAATATCGCAGGACCACTTCTCACCTAAACCTTTGGTTCGCACCGAGAGGTTCAGGCTCCATAAACATAACTGCCAAGAAGGTGAATTAATCATACAATTTGTATTTACTTTGAAGACATTTGCTGGGCACGGTGAATTTGGAGACTTGAATGACACCATTAGATACAGATGAGTGTGTGAGTTCCGAAGCGTAGCTATCAAAAAAAGGCCGGCATGAGAAAGAAACTTCAACCTAAAGAAGGCTATAGAAGTCGTGATCTTTGTGGAATTAGAAGCTAAGGAAGCCCAACAACTAAGTTCAAGCATTAGAGTCCATAAAGTGCCAGCTGAGAGCCGAACACAGACATATATTCAAAATTGCCACCAATGTACAAAAACTGGGCATGCAACTGCAGACTGCTTGTGCAAAGATGTAAAAATAATACTGGAAAAACCAAGAGCCAAATGTGTCAAATGGAAAACCGAAATAGAGGGAAAACAGATGCACATGATACAAAAAGATGTGAGAAAGGACCAGAGTGCTTCATTGGGATGGTGTGGGAAGACTGGGTCGCGTGGGGTAATGTCTATTTAATTATTATTGTAAGTTGTCTTTTTACACTATGTTAATATTCACTCTAGTTTGTTTTGTTATTATTGTTACTACTGTTTTATTATAAAAATTCTGCAAAACCTTAATAAAAATACTTTATAAAAAAAGGCTAGGTCAGTGCCGTACGCCATCAGGCCTGAGGTCAAGGCAGAATTAGAGAGACTGGTCAAGATAGGGGTCCTCAAAGCCGTTAATGTAAGTGATTGGGTCATGCCAATAGTATATGTGATGAAGAAAAATGGTTCAGTACGCCTATGTGACAATTTTAAGGTCACTATCAAACCAGAGCTGTGTTCAGAGCAGGACCCTGTGTTTAATTGATGATTTATTTGCTGGATTGGCTGGAGGCTAGCATTTCAGTCAAGTTGACCTTTGTCAAGCTTATCTCCAGATAAATGCGGATCAAAATTCATAACAATATTTGACAATCGTGACACACAAATAGCTATTCAGATATAAAAGACTTCTATTTGATATCATGTCCGCACCTGCGTTGTTTCAATGTGGCATGGATCACATTTCAAAGCAGACTAGGAGACCAGTGCTACTTAGATAATATCTTAGTTACTGGAAAGAATGGAGAAGAACACCTCCAAAATATAGATGCTACATTCCAGAAACTAGAAGATTACAGACTAGTAAAGAAAATGAAATGAAAATGAAATGAAAATGACGTTACTGTGAAAAGCTCCTAGTCGCCACATTCTGGCGCCTGTTCGGGGAGGCTGGTACGGGAAAGAAAGATAAATGTGAATTCTTCAAATCTTGTATTGAATACCGGGTCCACGTCATAGATGCAAAGGGACTCCACAAATCACCTTCAAAAGTAAAAGCAATTAACTGAGGCACCCGCAGCTCAATATGTAAATCAAATTTGATAATTTTTGGGCTTAGTAAACTATGATGGAAGGTTTGTCCCTAATCTAGCAACTTTTCTCAAACCTTCATACAACTTATTGTGTCGAAACAGCAAATGGAAATAGATGGATCAGTGCAAGAAGGCCTTAATACAAGCTAAAGAGACACTATTAAGTGAGACACCGTGATACACTTTGATCCGAAGTTACCCTTGCAACTGTCTTGTAATGTATCGATTTATGCGGTGGGAGCAGTGGTTTCTCACATATGGCCAATGGTGAGGCAAAGCATTTGCATCAAGATTCTTGAACAAAGCAGAAATGAACAATGCACAGATAGAGGAGGAAAGTCTAGGCATAATTTTCAGAATCAAACTTTCTTACCATTTCCAATACCTATATGGAAGGAAATTTACTTTAGTAATGAATCATCAACAACTGGCAATGATAATTTGGCTACACTCCAGTATTCCATCTCTAGCAGTGAGCTGGATGCAGAGATGGGCATTGTTGTTGTCAGAAATATCGTCAATCAAATCTTCATGGAAACTCTGATGGATCTTCTAGATTACCTAATCAATTAATGTTTGAGTGGTAATACTTTCTTTTTCGAAGTCGAAAACATGCCTGGAACCTCAAGACACGTCAAGCAATGTACCAGAAATTATCCACTATGGTCAGAGGTTATGGGACATGGTTCTTCGTGCCAAGACCGTGGGAGCAAATCCGGAGTTGAAGCATTATGTTATCCGAAGACTCAAACTATCCATACAGGCTGATTGTCCCCTCTGGGGAATGAGGGTTACCTACCCCCCACTGTTAAGGAAACGTGTCCTAAACCAACTCTATGAAGGTCATTGTGGGATAGTAAGGATTAAGGAGATAGCCAGAAGCTATTTTTGATGGCCAGGGCACAGTATCAAAATCAAGGAAAGGTGGGCATGTATTCGGCTTGTGCCATTACACCCGTGAGAATGGCCAGAAGGACCATGGCAAAGAGTTCATATAGATTATGCCAGACCATTCGCAAGACAAACGTTTTTCATTGTAGGAGACGCGCACTCAAAATGGTCTGAAATTGCCATTATGAAGATTACATTCACAGAGAGAACAAGAGAAAGACTGGGTGAGATTTTTGCAAGATTTGCTTACCCTGAACAACTTGGTAACGACAATGGGCCACATCTCATTTCGCGAGAATTCACAAATTATCTAACGGAGAATGGAATCCAATACATCTGACCCATTCCTTATCATCCTGCCACAAATGGGCTTCCCGAAAGGTTTGCTCAGAAAATGGTAACTTGTGAGCTAGGAACATCGTCTAAATGGCCACGCCAATTTCTGATGAATGTACAGGAATACATCACATCCCACAACCCAAAGATTTTGAGCATTACTCCTGGTAAAATGTCAGTTACGTACAGCGTTTGATTTGCTGAAACTGACGAAGACAAGAGAGATTGTTGAGAGGAAACAGCAAAGTCAGGTTTTCCAATGTGAGAAAAGGTCAGGAAATATTGACAAGGAACTATTCAACTAGTGAGAACTGACTACCTGCCATTGTCTTAGCAGAGACAGAAATTATCTCCTACACTGTTCAAACTTGGGATGAGATAGTGCGGAGGAGACATACTGATCAACCTTTAGCAACGAGAAGTAGTTTGCCAGAGACAGAGTCAAGCGAGGGACTGCAGAAAACTGTGCCAAATGAAGACCTAGACGTATTTTTAAATGAGCTGCATGGTTCATTTAAATAAGTTGTTCTGGTCATGTCCAGTGAGGGTGAGATCCAGATCGCGACGTCTTGCGAGACGCTTTGAGTGTCGCAAACCTCGCGAGTTTCAATGGCCTTGTCCTGACACCAAGTTTGTGCAATGAAGCCAATGAATCGCACTCCTGAGTTATAATGTTACTATATTCAATATTTCTCTCCAGCTGCCTGAGCTGCTGAGTGTTCTCTGCATCTTCTAAACATGCATCTGCATTTTCTAGATTCCCAGCATCTGCAGTATTTCATTTTGTTGATGTCCATAATTTTGTTCTGCATGAGACAGAATGGAAAACATTGTCACAATGCATCTACCGTTGTGTTAATTTCATAGCATTTTCTTCATTTACACTTTGATTGCAACAAAATATTTTCTGTTGGAGAATCAAAAAAGGATTCCTATTATCAACAGATTGCTTGTGAGGTCTTCAATAAAATAATATGGAACTGTGGCAACTGAATACAATCTCTGAAATCACGAGCAACTGTTATGGGTAGCATTGTTGCTTCACAGCTCCAGGGTCCCAGGATCGAATCCCGGCTTGGGTCACTGTATAGAGTCTGTAAGTTCTCCCTGTGTGCACGTGGGTTTCCTCCGAGTGCTCCGGTTTCCTCCCACAAATCCCGAAAGGCGTACTGTTAGGTAATTTGGGCATTCTGAATTCTCCCTCTGTGTACCTGAACAGAAGCCGGAATGTGGCAACTAGGGGCTTTTCACAGTAACTTCATTGCAGTGTTGATGTAAGCCTACTTGTGTTGCTCATTCTGGGTGAGTGTGCTTAACGCTAAATTTGGCTCTGTTTCGTAACTAAGCTCTGGAGACGCCAGGTATCGTTAAGATACCATCACAAGTTTCAAGGTCAAGTTCAAAGAAATAAAACCATACACCAATTAGTAAGTTCAAACAAATGAGTTTATTATAATACAATTATAATCTACTCATGCACACGCTAAGATGACTAAACTATTCCTACCACTAAATAAACCAATACTTATCTTAAAGGGAACTGCCGGATCAGGGGACAAGGCCTCTTGCTCTGCACTGGTCCGCAGACTTCAGGTTGGTATGGGTTAAAAAGGGGTCAGGAGTGTCTATCTCTGGTAGCGATCGTTGTGAGACACTTACTTGCTGGCGGCTGCTGTCCCAAACCTCTCCTCTCTCTTGGTCAAGGTCTTATAGAACATAGAACATAGAACAGTACAGCACAGAACAGGCCCTTCGGCCCTCGATGTTGTGCCGAGCCATGATCACCCCACTCAAACCCACGTATCCACCCTATACCCGTAACCCAACAACCCCCCCCCCCCTTAACCTTACTTTTTAGGACACTACGGGCAATTTAGCATGGCCAATCCACCTAACCCGCACATCTTTGGACTGTGGGAGAAAACCGGAGCACCCGGAGGAAACCCACGCACACACGGGGAGGACGTGCAGACTCCGCACAGACAGTGACCCAGCCGGGAATCGAACCTGGGACCCTAGAGCTGTGAAGCATTTATGCTAACCACCATGCTACCGTGCTACCGTGCTGGTAAAAGCTGGTCGAGAGGGCTGGTCCAGGGAGGAGGGCTGCTCAATAAGAACAAACTAAGTTTGGGACCTGTCTTTTATAGGTCCCAGGGTTTCGCGCCCTTTTGGGCGGACCCTTTACCTGCTGGGAATCGATTGGGTCTCTTCCCAATCGATTTGTTTGAATCCCCCCAATACTAAGGCTGTCCCTCGGCTACTGGGCAGGCCTTCAGGTGCTTTGTTTTCAAACCCCGTTGGTGCCGGGGTGTCTGGTTTCCCACACACTGTTGCAATCACTTCCCTATTTGTGTCCGTTGCCCCTGGGATCGTTCCATTACTATGTTAACTACCCCGGAGATTGCCTCATTAGTATGCGGAATGTTCGTTTCGGTGCTGTCTGCTCTCTTCGCAGACAGAATACACATTGGCTTGGTGCAGCCTGCTTGTGCTGCAAACTTTGTCCATTTTAACCTGCAAGCTTTGCGTTCCTCCATTTTGTATTGAGGGAATGGCCAACTTCGGTGGCTACACTTGTGACAATAAAGATTATTATTATTATGGCCCCTTTGGGGACCAAGGACTGTGCTCCATACTTTTCCCCCATTACACAGCTGAGTATGAACATCCCCGAGTAATTGGAGACGGGGTTTCCCCTTAACAAGGAGAAGCTAGTAAGAAGTTTTACAAAACCAGGTTAAAGTCCAACAGATTTATTTGGAATCACTAGCTTTCGGATCGCAGCTCCTTTATCAGGTGATTCCACATCAAGGGGAAACTACATCAAGGGGAAACTACATCCAATCACGTGATAGGGAAGCATTATCGTTGGCAGGTGATGTCTGTGCAGGAGCAGGCACCATTTTAAAATGGCTTCCAGCCCTGCCTGCACAGTTTCAATACTCTTTCACTGCCTCTCTTACAGCAGTATAGTGATGAACTTGAGAATTTAGCCATACACCTCAACGCCGAAAAAAACCTGGATCTGAGTGCTCCATGTTCAAAAACTACCCTTGCTACAAGGCGGGATTTACCGACCAGCCCTCCACGTGTTTTTTTGCGATGGAGGTGGCCCACCAGCGGGATTTACTGACCCTTCGTTGTCAACAGGATTTTGCAGTGACTGCACCCCTCATCGCTGGGAAAGCCATGCGCCGGTGTGGGACTGGAATGCGCCGTCAGCAGGGACAGCTGATAGATAGTGCCCAGCGATCTCTCCCTTGCTGCCGTTCCTCCGGCCTTGTGATACTTCCTGTTCAGCTATGGCTTGGCAGCACGGTAGCACAAGCGCATAGCACTGTGGCTTCACAGCGCCAGGGTCCCAGGTTTGATTCCCTGCTGGGTCACTGTCTGTGCGGAGTCTGCGCATTCTCCCCGTGTGTGCGTGGGTTTCCTCCGGCTGCTCTGGTTTCCTCCCATAGTCCAAAGACATGCAGGTTAGGTGGATTGGCCATGATAAATTGCCGTTAGTGACCAAAAAGGTTAGAAGGGATTATTGGGTTACGGGGATAGGGTGGAAGTGAAGGCTTAAGTGGGTCGGTGCAGACTCGATGGGCTGAATGGCCTCCTTCTGCACTGTATGTTCTATGTTCTTATAGCTTCTAACATTTTCCCTCGACATATGTTACGTTAAATGTTCTGTAGTTTCCTGCTTTTTGTCTCCCTCCCTTTTTGAATCAAGCATTAGCTATTTTCTAATCTAATGAAGCCATCCCCGAATTTTGGGAATTTTGGAAGGTTAAGAACAAACACCAACTATCTCACGAGCCACTTCTTTTTGAGGCCCTAGGATAAATTCCATCAGGACTCGGGGCCGCAGCTCCAACAATTTTCTCAGTACCACTTCCTGGTGATTGTAATTTTCCTCCCTTCCTTCCATTTCCTGATTTACAGCTATTTCTGGGAAGTTACTTGTATCTTCTATAGTGATCTTCTTTACACTGTTTTAAAATACCTGTTCAATTAATCTGCCACTCCTTAAATTCCATTATCAATTCTGCGGGCTCACTTATTAAAGGCATTATAGCAGGGCACTTGGAAACACTCAAGGAAATCATGCAGAGTCAACATGGGGTTTGTGAAAGTGAAATCACATTTAACCAATTTATTGATGTTCTTTGAAGAAGTAGCATATGCTGTGGATAAAGAGGAACTGGTGATAGGCTGACCTGAGGTTTGTGAGAAGGCATTTGATAATGTGAGACTTCACAGGTTATTGTGGAAAGTAATAGCTCATGGCGTGAGAGGTAACATATTGGCATAGACAGACGATTGGCTAGTTTGAGGAAACAGAGATCAGGCATAAATGGGACTTCTCCTGGTTAGCAGGATGTGGCGAGTGATGTGCACAAGTGACTACTATGCAGGTACAGCAAGTAATCAGGAAGCCTAACAGACTGTTATCATTTGTTGTGAGGGGAATTGAATTCAAAAGAAGGGAGGTAATGCTTCAATTGTACAGAACATGAGTAAGACCATGCCTGGAACATTGTGTACAGTGTTGCATTGGAAGTAGTTCAGAAATTTTTAAAAAACTAATACTTGGATTGTGTGCGTTATCTTATGAGGAAATATTTGATAGGTTAGGCTATATCCACTGGAGTTTAGATTAATAAGAGTTGACTTGATTGAAATATTTAAGATCCTGAGGGGTCTGAACAGCGTTGATGTGGAGAGGATGTTTCGTCTCGATGGAGAATCTGGTACTTGCGACCATTGTTTAAAAATACGGGCTCACCCATCAGGCAACATGGTGACACAGTGGTTTGCACTGTTGCTTCACAGCACCAGAGTCCCAGGTGGACAGGCACACAGCACCATTGCCGCAGCCGGAAAGGCAGCCATGCAGCTGCGCATGCCGTAACAGCCCACTTTAAACCTGGGGCCAAGGGTCATGTAGGAGTCCCCTCCAGGGCACCCCCCTAGGTGCCCTCTGGTCCCAGCCAACCCATCACCTGTGTGGGCATGCTCCAGGACAACCAGTGCCATTTGGTAACTGGGATGTGTGTGGGGTGTGTAATGTGTATGTGCGGCTGCAGCTTGTCAGCTGCCCGAATGTCGACCACGGGCGTATCCGCACCATTTTTCAGTGGAATCGAGTGTATTCCACGCGGCACCGGTGTTAGCCCCTCAACGGTAGTGAAATCGGTCCAGATGCAGAACTGGTTTTTCTGTCATAAAAGTCCATGATCCTCCGTTGGCACCAAAACTTAGGGCAGGATTCTCTGTTGGCCGACCCCGAAATCGGGAACAATGATTGGGTGGAGAATAGCTTCCAACGCCAACATCGAGGCAGGTGCTGGCTTGCCACCAAATCTCGATTCCCTGTCATCTCGAGAACGGCATCAATGTGTTTCACTCCACGCATATTTTAACCACCGTTTGCATATTATTAGTGGGCCCACCTGCGATTCTCCGCCTCCGATGTGCCGACCGATGGCTGGGTCCACGTGTGCTTTTAAAAATCATGAACCTGGCGTGGTAGCTGCTGAGAGAGAAAGAGGAGGTAGGACATGGACAGGAGTGACCACAGGCTGCCAGCCGGACACTGGCCGTGCTGGCTGGGGTGGAGGGCCCTGCCAGGGCAAGGGGGGGGAGAACGTGGGGGGTTATAGGCTGAGTGGCCGGGGTGACCCTCCACGGGACTCAAGCTGCGTCCAGGCACTGACTGCCATTATGGTGGGTATCTTACTGTGCACCCACTGACCACCCACCTTAGTCCCTGGTCTTGCCCTGTGTCACCAGCTGTATGGGTGCCCCCACCACCGCACCTCACCACCTCGCTATACCATCTTCTGTCCATGCCCCTATAACTAAACTGTGACCTGCACCCGTGCCAAATCAACTGGTGTCTAACCTTCTGGCCTTTCTGGCCCTGATACTATGTCCAGGTGGATCCCCAGATGGTACAGCAGGAGTGGAGGCGGCCTGCTGTGATTCCCACCCTGTCACCTGAGTCCCCACTGCGGACGTCTTCCGGGGTGACCGAGCCTGGATGGTTGCTACTCGAGTGTTCTGGGTGGCGTAGTGCCGCCTTGTTCTGCCCGCTGCCCACCAGATGCATCAGGGACAAAGTGGGGGGTGTTCTGGTACCTCCCCTGCGGGCGTTACTATCACCTCCTCCTCCCTTGGGGTGCCTGAAGGCCCCCAGGCTACTCTCTGGGACAGGGGTGCGAGCAGAGCTGTCCCCTGAGGCTCCCCCGCCACCTGGTGCTGTCAGTCCTGGTGACCCCCTTTGGTCTCGACCAGGTCCGCATGCTCACGGCCATGGAGCACAGTGAGTGGACCATACCCGTCTGGGACTGCGTCACATCACGCTGTGACTGTGCCACCTTCGGGGTTTTGTGTCACGTCAGCCAGTGAGTGCGCCAGCTCCCCCTGGGACTGGGCCACCATCCTCTGTGTCTACGCCACGTTGGCCAGCACCTGGGCAATGCCACTGACGTTGCCAGCCATGGCCTGCTGTGAGTGGGACATGCTGAGGAGCGCCGCTGCAATGTCAAAGTGGCTCTGGCACATGACTGCCTGTGAGAGGGCAACCCTGTCCTGGGCCTCAGCCAGCACCTGCAGGAATGCTCCAGGCCTTGGACATGCTGATCCATAGCCAAAACCCTCTCTCTCAATGCCTCCACCACGACGTCACCTGTGTCTATTGGCCTGGGTGGAACACATGGTCGGAACCACCCCCTGCTGCTGCACGCGATTGGGCTCCTCCAACTGCACCTGCAAGTGCTGGATGCTCACCAACAACCCCTTATATAGCACCTGGCTCTGCTCTAGATCCATCTGGATGACAGCTCGATCCTGGGTTTGGCCTGGCCTCCGACTGTCCGCCCCCTCGGGTGCTCCGACCTCAATCTGCTGTACTGGGTCAGCTGTGTGGTGCGCACCAGACAGTGTCTCAGGGGCCTCTTCACTAACATGCCCAACTGAGGTGAGTGTCCCTGGGATGGTGAAGGGTGTTGCAGACAGTTGTGACGGAAAATCACTGTCATCCTCCAACCCGAGCTCTCAGCGTCACTGCTCAGCTCACAGGATGGGGGGCTCTGGTTGTGGCATGGGCTGGGGGCGGGAGACACCTGATTGTCCCGCCTCATCACCAGCAGGTCCTGCAAGACACAAGACAAGATGACAAGATGCATGATTACATCATGGGCAGGGGGAGTGGGGGTGGATGTAGGGTGAGGGTGGTGTGGGGTGATGGTGTTGTCGTGAGGGTGGTGTGGGGGTGAGGGTGGTGTGGGGGTGAGGGTGGTGCGGAGGTGAGGGTGGTGTTGTCATGAGGGTGGTGCGGGGGTGAGGGTGGTGTAGTGTGAGGGTGGTGTTGTCATGAGGGTGGTGCGGGGTTGAGGGTGGTGTGGGGGTGAGGGTGGTGTGTGGTGAGGGTGGTGTGGGGTGAGGGTGGTGTGGGGGTGAGGGTGGTGTGGGGGTGAGGGTGGTGTGGGGGTGAGGGTGGTGCGGGGGTGAGAGTGGTGAGGGGGTGAGGGTGGTGTTGTCATGAGGGTGGTGCGGGGTTGAGGGTGGTGTGGGGGTGAGGGTGGTGTGGGGTGAGGGTGGTGTGGGGGTGAGGGTGGTGTGGGGGTGAGGGTGGTGCAGGGGTGAGAGTGGTGTAGTGTGAGGGTGGTGTTGTCATGAGGGTGGTGTTGTCATGAGGGTGGTGCGGGGTTGAGGGTGGTGTGGGGTTGAGGGTGGTGTGGGGGTGAGGGTGGTGTGGGGGTGAGGGTGGTGAGGGGGTGAGGGTGGTGCGGGGGTGAGGGTGGTGCGGGGGTGAGGGTGGTGTGGGAGTGAGGGTGGTGCGGGGGTGAGGGTGGTGCGGGGGTGAGGGTGGTGCGGGGGTGAGGGTGGTGCGGGGGTGAGGGTGGTGCGGGAGTGAGGGTGGTGCGGGAGTGAGGGTGGTGCGGGAGTGAGGGTGGTGCGGGAGTGAGGGTGGTGCGGGAGTGAGGGTGGTGCGGGGGTGAGGGTGGTGCGGGAGTGAGGGTGGTGTGGGGGTGAGGTTGGTGCAGGGGTGAGGGTGGTGTGGGGTTGAGGGTGGTGTGGGGGTGAGGATGGTGTGGGGATGAGGGTGATGTTGTCGTGAGGGTGGTGTTGGGGTGCGGGTGGTGTGGGGGGTGTCACGGGGAACTGCAACTCAGCAGTGTGGTGAATGTACTTCTTAATAATTCACACTGTATTGTATTGTGTCCGTGTGGGCTCTGTCTGTGAGTCGTTGCGCGGCTCTGCCCATAGGGGGAGATGAGGAGCTTGTACAGGGCTCCACCCTTGGCTCCGCCCATGGCCCCTCCCACTACCGAAAGTATAATGTGCTGCAGCCGTGTGAGCCTGCCCTCAGTTCTTCTGGTCGCAGGCAGGCTCAGTTGTAAGTCTATTAAAACCACAGTTTACTTCCAATTGTGTCTCGAGTGAATTGATGGTCACATCAAGCAGGGTCTCACTTCCTCGCCCATGGCTGACCTCCACCTCGGCGACCTCCCGTTCCTCCAAGCCGCCGGCCACATCCAGGGCCCTCTGCTTGGCCAAGGTGAGGGGCCACAGGTCTGGTGGACCCCCTCATGTCTTCTCCCGCTGCCGGAGGTTATGTGCGGCCTTCTCCTGTGGGGGGGGGGGGGGGGGGGGGGGGGGTGGACACAGGACACAAGTGTTAGTCCGGCGCATGCAGCCCAAGGCTGGGTAGCTGGTGGTCACAGTGGCCAAGGCACCCGGCCATGGCGGCTGGTATGGGTGCTGGCATGTGCGGCAGGGTGGAGGTCCGACCATCCTTTGGGGGGAGGGGGGCATGTTGCAGGTATGTGTGTGGTGGGTGGTGCCAGGGGCACAGTGCTGCCTACTCACCCTGGCCACCCTGAGGAGGTTGTGAAGTTTATTGCTGGCCAATGCGGGCGACGTTGCCCACGGCGCTGACTATCTCCTCCACCTGCGCCCTGGCATGATAAACAGCGGCAGCTGGCAGCCTCCTCCCCGGACCAGGGTATAGAATCATCCTCCTCTCTGCCACAACACCCAGGAGGGTCTCCAGTTCATGGTCAGTGAAGTGTGGAGCTGCTCTACTTACAGCCAACTTGTTGGCTGGGATGCTGTGTGTTGGAGGAGAATTGTTTATGTGTGGCTGCAGCTTGTCAGCCTCCTGAGTGTCAATCACGGACCTGGCGAATCTGGAACCGTTTTTCATTGGACTCGATTGCGTTCCACGTGGCACTGGTGCTGGCCCAGTAATAGTAGCAGAATTGGTACAGGTGTGGCGGCAATTCGCCAGCACCACTCTTCCACAACCGACGGTGAGATGCCGGACATAAGGATCCTCTCCTCCTTCGAGGAGCCCTGGAGGTGACTGGGGTGGCCGATGACAGAGCAGGTACCCTTGGGAAGGCTGGTAGACGCCACAGAGGTGAGGAACCACCAGGCTCCACCCGGGGGATCTGTGCAAGTGTGAGTTGTTACTGCCTTACTGACTGACACATCCCTCAAACTGACCATTCTCCCAGAGGTGCTCCAGCCAATGGTGCCTGTCCATCCTGGGCACCCCCTTCTCCAGCCTCCTATGAGAACACCTCAGAAGAATGCTCTGAGGAAGACACAATCGAGGCATCACATCTGTCATCCCCACCCTCCACCAGCGCAGATACACGCACGGAAATGTTAGTTGTCAGGCTTCTGGGGCACATTCTGGTGAGCACCACTGCTGCTACTGTACATCTGGTGGAGACAGGAACCCCAGGCGAGACAGCAGTCAGAGGGCTAGTGGATCCCAGGACCAAGCTGTGTCCCATCCTGATGCTGAGCCTGTAGTACAGAGGAACCCAGAGCTGATGAAGACAATAGGGACCAACCTGGGTGATCAGAGGGAAATATCAGCATCACTCCAGCAGTGCCATGGCTGATTGGAGTAGTCCCAGAGGCTACAGGTGCTAGACACGTTGCCGGCAATCCGTGGCACCAAAGCCAACATTGCTGGAGTGGCACCATTAGTGAAGGTGTCCGTGGCATCGTACAGTCGGGGACGGCCATTGCTGAAGGTCTCGACAGAATGTCCAACTCGCTAGGGGATGTCACCCAGTACCAGGCCGACCTTGATGAGGTCATCCAAGGCCATCCCAAGGTGAACCCCATACGCACCAAGTGGGAGGATGAGGCGCTAGGTGCCAGGTCAGACCCGTCCCATGGACGAGGGACAGCTCCCTGAGTTCCACTCCTCTGAGTGAGGTGGCGTCTCGGGGTCAGCACATAGGACAGGACAGCACGGCTGTGCATGAGTCACCGACAAGTGAGACGGGGCCCTCTGGCCCCAGAGCCACCAGAAGATGCCCACCAGGGGCATCGAAGGCCATGAGACAAGGTATGCAGCGGGCTGCCTCCACCTCAGATGTTCATCCTGGGGACACACCAAGACACAGTGGTCGAACTAGGAGCACAAAGCATGTTGAGGATCACTGAAAACACTGGAGAAGGGGTTGGAGTGTGTAAGTAGGGGGTGGGGAGGGGGGTGGAGGTTGGGAGAATTGGAGGGTCAGCTCCATCAGGAGTGGGATTTGTACAATACATTAAACAACATTTCGCAAAACCATTATGATGCCTGTCACTTCCTTCTGTAATGCGGGCTGACCCCCTCCCCTCCCCGTGGCACTCACCAACCCTCTGGCTGCGGACATGTCCCCAGAGCTGTGACCCATCCTCTGGATGTTCGGATGTTGCGTTTGTGGTTGTTGTGCCTCCCGTAGTGTCCATGCGTAAAGGTGTGATTGGGATGCTAGGCAATTACCCCCACATGCTACATGGCCCGCCCACCCACGGGAATCCACTTGGCATGTATGAAGTGCTCACTTAACCATGATTGCTAATTCTCGATTAGCAATAACTTCAGTCGTGCAGCCAAAGGCCTCGGCAGTCAGTGGCAGTTATGGGTGCTCATTGGGAGTGGACAAGGGTTGCCCCCCAGGATGGGTAAACTATCCAGGGATTGGCATGGCGTTGGCGCGAGCGGTAGCTCCCGGTTGCCCCCCCAGCGCACACCTTGCTGAGGCTCCGCCACCCCCAGCCGATTGTTCTTCCCCCCTCCCCTACTGCCCACAAGCACTGGGGTGGCAAGCCCAGCACCCTCGGGCACTTTGCCTGTGAGCAAAAATGGCTACTCACCTCCTTGGCTCTCCACAAAAGTACTACCGCCAGGTTCACGCTTTTCAAAAAGAGGACTGATCAGTGCCTGCGTGAGCACTTGCTGGAGAGGCCACTGAATGATGGGAGGCCGTTGGATATGGGGTCGCTCACGTTAATTGTATGGAAATAGGGCTTAAGTGGTGATGATTGGTTTCTCGCCATGCTACAGCGAGATCTCGATTTTGCTGATGAGAGTGGGCCAGTTGCATCGCAAACGTTTTGGCACTTGGCATGAATTTCAATTTTGGCCTCTCCCGTTATTCACCGCATTCATTACGCTTAAGCGAGAGTGCAATGAGGCTGGAGAATTGCGGACAGAGTTTACCAACAGTCTTGTCTCTCGCATCATCTGTCAGCCCAGATCCACGACTACCACATCTAAGATGTACAATGATAATAACAGTGTAGACAGATTTTAGATCATTGTAGAATCTCGTCCAGTCTTTGTACCCCGTATGTGATTTAAGTTAATCTGCTTTCTCATCCAGCCAAGTGTCTTGGATATCACTCTGAACTTGCATTGGAGAGTCCTATCGAAGTTTCAGTCAGCCATTGTGCTTGGATATGGTGATTTGTCATTGAGCAAAACCCTACAAAGGCTTTGGCCGTGATTGTCTGGCCCGGCACCGACTCCAAAACGGAGTACTTTACTCTGGAACCGGCGCCGGTTCCGAGACCCAATTCTTGGGTCCTCGGGGACGCCCCCCCCCCCCCCCCCCCCCCCCCCGCCACAGGCCGTCCCTGGACCCTTCAACCCCGAGGTCCCACCGGCCCAGAGCAGGTTAGAACGGCGTCGGCGGGACTTAGACTCGGACCCCTGCTTAAAAGGGGTTGGGCCAAGGGCCTCTTGAATAGTGGAGTATACTATATCCCTGAAGGTTGCTCAAACATCCTCAATGCAGCAAGTGGTCATTTTCACTGTACATGGCCAATTCTCGAGTTTCTCCAGGAGAGATTGCTTCTTGGCTGAGTGTTTGAGCTATGAGACATTGAGATCATTTTGGACCTTCATCCCAATGGTTGTCCAGGAGATAGATCTTGATCCTTAGCTTTGAAATGATAACACAGTGATCAGTCCCGAAGTCAGTGTTCCACATGGCTTTTGTTACACGTGCATCCTGCCTGTCCTTCTGCCAGGTGATGACATCTTCAATTAGATGCCAATGTGTGGAAAGGGATGCATCCATGAAGTCTTATTGACTTCAGTGTCATAATATACACCAATATACAGTAGTCCCCCGTTATGTTGGGGTCCAAGACAGCCACCCGCATTGCATCCGAGCCGCGGATAGCCTACGAAAATTTTGAAAGAGCAACACATGGCCAGATAATGTTCTGCTGCGGGAAAGAATAATTACAAGTGAACCTATCAGGGTAGTTTCAGGTATTGTGGATGTAATAGCCTTACAATGTAAGAATGGAAGGGCGTTTTAAATAAAAAACATCAAAGTTCTTTCAAGTTTTAAATTTATTAAAAAATACCACTCAAAAATATATACAATAATACATAAAATAGCACTTACAAGCATATTTTAAAAAATAATTTAAATCACATGAAAAAGTCTGTGAGTTTCTTCTGGCACATCCCCTTCCTCAAAGAGTGAAAAAAGTTGGGGTCCATAAGCACCCCCGCCGTATATCGCGAACCGCGGTATTGCGGGGCGCGGTATAACGGGGGACTACTGTATCATGGTGCAGACACACACACACTGATGGACATACACTAGGACCAATCAACATGCACAAACACCGCAGCCAATCACCAGTTAGAACACATGCACTATAAAGACAGAGGGCATCACTTTTCCCGCTCATTCTGGATGTTGCCTCTCAGAAGCACAAGAGCTTATCAGTCACAGTACAGATTCTCACCACGTGCTGAGTGATTCAACTGGTTCGGACAGGCACAGGTCACTAGTTAAACTAGCATTGTGTAAACCCACAGTAATAGTATGTCTAGCATTTTATAAGAGTTACTAAAATAGTGTTGAACTATCTTCAGTGTTGGTGGCCTATGTCTACTTCACAGATCCAAAGTGCCCAACACATCATGGTGCCAGTAGTTGAGGGATGTTAGAACTTCTGAGACCTACCTTCCAGTGATCAGCCTTCCACCAGTCTTCAGCCATCCTGCAACATGGACAGCATTCGCCAGCCGCCGCCCCTCCGCATTACCGGCAACCTGGGTTCCAACTGGAAGATTTTTAAACAGCGCTTCCAGCTCTACCTCGAGGCCATAGACCTGGAAGCTGCCTCGGGCGCACAAAATATTGCTCTCTTCCTCTCCACAACCGGGGACCACACCATCCACATCTTTAACTCGCTCACCTTCGCCGACGGGGAAGATAAATCTAAGTTCAAGAGGGTCCTCGCCCAACACATCATTCAGGAGGTGGAAAACTGTGTTGATGATTAAGAGCTCATGCTCAGCACACATCTTCAAAAGGAGACCATTACTCTTACATCTGCTAACACCGATCATTCTGATGACCCCTTCCCATGCTTGGTGAGCTGCACCAACATCTCACATTGAACACCAAGAATAAGAAACGTGTCAGTAGCAATCAAGGAATGGAGATTATCATAGAATTTACTCCTGATTTCATCAGGGTTTGTTATAGTTGGGCAGACACACTGATGTGATTTGCTTGTCTGTTGCCATGCAGGGGGGTTTAAGCACCATCAGATGATCACTAATACTATTGGGAAGACAAGCCAACTTACTGACGAGATAGAACATAGAACATAGAACAGTACAGCACAGAACAGGCCCTTCGGCCCTCGATGTTGTGCCGAGCCATGATCACCCTACTCAAACCCCCGTATCCACCCTATACCCGTAACCCAACAACCCCCCCCCTTAACCTTACTTTTTAGGACACTACGGGCAATTTAGCATGGCCAATCCACCTAACCCGCACATCTTTGGACTGTGGGAGGAAACCGGAGCACCCGGAGGAAACCCACGCACACACGGGGAGGACGTGCAGACTTCGCACAGACAGTGACCCAGCCGGGAATCGAACCTGGGACCCTGGAGCTGTGAAGCATTTATGCTAACCACCATGCTACCGTGCTACCCCCTGTTCATGACAGCTCTGCACCACTCTTATTTTCCATCGTCACTCCAAAAGAATATGTAACCTGCACCAATCACCTTGAGCTGATCCTCTTCAGACATTGGAAAGCCTTTGGACCACCATGCCCTGGGATATCTGATTCTTTCTGAGGGAGGCAACAGGAGCAGTTCTGCTCCTAGGTCAGGTTGTTGTGGTGTTGTTCATGAGAGTGCACACTTTCCATGCACCAATGCTGACAGGTGTCACTTTTACTTTCTTTGTTGAGATTGATTTTCGTCTGCATTAATGGGATACCTGACCGGGGAGGTGTAGCAGCCAATGTTTAGGGCAACTTTTCTAGTCCCTTCCTCATACTAGGGAGGTGATCAGTGTTGTCCTGAAAAGGGCTGCTAAGTCACTCAGGGGGCTGCTGAGTTCCACTTCTGCTTCATTACAGTAAAAAACATCCCGATGGCCTGTGCCGCTTGTGTGCAGGCTTTTGGCTATAGTTCCCAGTGAATCCACATCTGCTTCCATGTCATTTTCCCATTAACAGATGAGAAATAGATCATGAACATGGCTGCCATGCGAATTGGATTATAATGAGATAGGGTTGTGTATTGTCAGCCTCAGTCCTTCATCCTATCGTGTCTTAGTAGCAGGATGGGTCTCGACAGCTGGAGATAGATCTGGATGCCATGAGTGACTAGGACATCTTCAATGCCTGTGCCTTGTCAAGCTCTATGCATGCCACAATGTGGTGCTGACTTCCCATTAAGACCATTGGAGCAGTCCACTGGAATCAGTCTTGTATGCCAAGATAGACAAATCTCTAAATCACTAAGTGTAGGAGAGCCGATGACTACCCTTACCTGGTTTGGTCAAAGTGGTTTACTGGGGTATGGTCCCTGTTGCATCCTGACAAGTACTTGGAGCTCCAGGTGAGCTGTGTGAAGGTGAGAACCAATATAGAATGAGCCACTCCAAAGAGAGCAGCAAACCCACCAATGACAGGTGCTAATGCCCCCTTATACAACTTCTATCCCTTACACTTCAGCGTAGCGTGGCATATGATCACCCAACATGAATTGATTGGACTGAATGGATGTTTTCTTAATGTAATTTCTTTGGGATAAATTTTCATTTTCACAAATTGTTGGTAATCTGGCCAAGCGGGTCACATTTTAACCCCACCGAAATCAATGGAATGAAATTGGTGAGCTGTATAATAGGTGGACTATCCGGTTCACCAGACTGGAGAGCTTTCAAACCTGCCTCGAGAACAGCCTCTCCTCCCAGTGTCACAGAAATTGTACATTTAAAATCATTGCTTTTATTTTTATTGTAGGTTTTCTTTTCCAGATGTGACATAGAAAGTTGCAGGACGTTCTGGCTACAGGACATTCTGGAGGGGGAGGGTGAACAGCCCAGTTGTCGTGGTACACATCGGTACAAACAACATAGGTAAAAAAAAGGGATGAGGTCCTAAAAGCAGAATACAGGGAGTTAAGAAATCGGACCTCAAAGGTAGTGACCTCAGGATTACTACCGGTGACACATGCTTGTCAGGGTAGAAATGACAGGATATTAGGATGCATATGTGGTGTCAGTGGGAGGGTTTCAGATTCCTGGGGCATTGGGACCGGTTCTGGGGAGGTCAGACCTGTACAAACTGGACGGGTTACACCTGGGCAGGGCTGGAACTGATGTCCTAGGGGGGCTATTTGCTAGAGCGGTTGGGGAGGGTTTAAACTAAAATGCCAGGGGAATGGGAACCTACGCAAGGAGTCAGAGAAAGAGGGAGCAAGGACAAAACCAAAAGATAGAAAAGTGAAGAAGAAATGTGATAGGTGGAGAAACCAAGGACAAAATTCAAACAGGGCAATAGAGAAAAATATTGGGAGCAAGGCAAGCATTGTGAAAAAGACCAACTTAAAGGATCTGTGCCTTAATGCACGGAGCATTTGCAATAAAGTGGATAAACTAATCGCGCAGGTAGATATAAATGGGTATGATATAATTGGGATTACGGAGACATGGCTGCAGGGTGACCACAGATGGGAACTGAATGTCCCAGGGTTTTCAGTGTTTGGGAATGACAGGCATAAAAGAAAAGGTGGTGGCGTGGCAGTGCTGGTTAAAGAGGAAATTAACACAATAGTGAGAAAGGATATTAGCTCTGATAATGTGGAATCTGTATGGGTAGAGTTGAGAAATACCAAGGGACAAAAAGCATTAGTGGGTGTCATATATAGACCCCTAAACTGCACTGGTGAGGTTGAGAATGGCATTAAACGAGAAATTAGTGATGCATGTAACAAGGGAATATCGGTGATCATGGGTGATTTTAATCTTCACATAGATTAGGCAAATCAAATTAGCCACAATGCCGTAGAGGAGGAATCCAGGACTGTATACGGGATGGTTTTCTTGGCCAATATGTGGAGGAACCAACTAGAGAGCAGGCCATCTTAGACTGGGTATTGTGTTATGAGAAGGGAATTATTGTCAATCTGGCTGTACAAGACCCCTTGGGGATGAGCGACCATAACATTGTGGAATTTTTTATCAAGATAGAGAGTGAAGTAGTTGATTCGGAGACTAGGGTGCTGAATTTAATAAAGGGAACTACGAGGATATGAGGCATGAGTTGGCCTTGATAGATTGGGGAGAGTTACTTAAAGGGATGACAGTGGATAGACAATGGCAAATATTCAAGGAACGCATGGGTTAATTCCTGTTTGGCACAAAAGCAAAGGGGGTAAGAGGGCCAATGTAAGAGGGCCAATCCATGGCTTACAAAGGAAATTAGAAATAGTATCCGATCCAAGGAAGGAACATACAGATTGGATGAGAAAAATAATAGGTCTGAGGATTGGGAGCAGATTAGAATTCAGCAAAGAAGGACAAAGGAATTGATTAAGAACGGGAAGTACAGTACAAAAGGAAGCTTTGAGGGAACATAGAAACTTACACTAAGAGTTTCTACAGACATGTGAAGAGAAAGAGATTGGGAAAGAGAACTGTAGGCCCCCTACAGACAGAAACAGGGGAAAGCATAATAAGGGACAAAGAAATGGCTGAGCAATTAAATACATACTTTGGTTCTGTCTTCACAAATGAGGACACAAATCAGATCCCAGGAATGTTAGAGAATGAAAGGTTTAGTGAGAGGGAAGAACTGAGGGAGATCAACATTAGTAGAGAATGGTGCTGGGAAAACTGGTGGGATTGAAGGCGGATAAATCCCCAGGGTCTGAGAATCTGCATCCCAGAGTGCTTAAGAAGTTGGCTCTGAAAATAGTGGATGCATTGGTGGTCATCTTCTGCGATTCTATAACTGTCCCTGCAGATAGGAGGGTAGCTCACGCCACTCCGATATTCAAAAAGGGAGGTAGAGAGAAAGGAAAAAATGGTAAAAGACAGTTAAAATGAAATGGGATGAAAACAAATGAGTCGAGGTGGAGTAGAGCTGATCATCTGAAGTTGTTGAATTCGATGTTCAGGCCGGAAGGTTGTAGCGTGCCTAACCGGAAGATGAGATGTTGTTCCTCCAGTTTGCGTTGAGCTTCACTGGAACATTGCAGCAGGCCATGAACAGACATGTGGGCATTGGAGCAGGGTCTTTTGTTAAAATGGCAAGCAACGGGAAGGTCAGGATCCTGAATGCGCACAGACCAAAGATGCTCAGCAAAGCGATTGTCTGCGATTGGCCTCTCCGATATAGAGGAGACCACATTGGGAGCAGTAAATGCAGTAGACCAAATTGGAAGAGATGTAAGTGAAACGCTGCTTAACCTGGAATGAGTGTTTTGGGCCTGGGGTATTAAGCATGGAAGAGGTAAAGGGGCAGGTGTTACACCTTCTGCGATTGCATGGGAAGGTGCCATGGGTGATAGGAGAGGTACTGGGTATGGTGGAGGAATGGACTAGATTGTCTCAGCAGGTCTCGGCAGAATGCTGACAGAGGGAGTGAAGGGAAGATGTGTTTGGTGGTGGCATCACGCTGAAGTTGGCGAAAATGGCAGAGGATTATGCTGTGCATACGGAGGCTAGTGGGATGAAATGTGAGAACGAGGGGGACTCTATCCTTGTTCTGGGAGGGAGTGGAGGGGGTGAGGGTAGCGGCGCGGGAGATGGACCGCACGCTGTTGAAGGCCCTGTCCACAATTGTAGGTGGGAAATCACGGTTGAGGAAGAAGGAACACATTTTCGAAGCACCATTTTGGAAAGTGACATCATCGGAAGAAATGCGACAGAGGCGAAGGAGCTGAGAGAAAGGGATGGAGTCCTTACAGGGTGTAGGGTGTGAAGAGCTGTAGTCCAGATAGCTGTGGGAGTCAGTGGGCTTGTAGTGGATATTAGTAGATAGTCTATTGCTGGAAATGGAGCCAGAAAGATCAAGGAAGGGAAGGGAAGTGTCTGAGATGGACCAGGTGAAAGTGATGGAGGAGTGGAAACTGGAAGTGATGTTGATGAATTTTTCCAGGTCCGGGCGAGAGCATGACGCGGCACCAAAATAGTCATCAATGTATCGGTAAAGGAGTTGTGGGAGGGGGCCCAGATAGGCCTGGAACAAGGAATGTTTCACAAACCCCATAAAAAGGCAAGCGTAGCGAGGACCCATGCGGGTACCCATTGCTACACCTTTTATTTGGAGAAAGTGAGGTGAGTTAAAGGAGAAGTTGTTGAGAGATAGAACGAGTTCAGCCAGGCGGATGAGAGTGGTGGTGGATGGGAATTGTCCGGGTCTCTTTTCGAGAAAGAAGCGAAGAGCTCTCAGGCCATCCTGGTGTGGGATGGAGGTATAGAGAGATTGCACATCCATGGTGAATAGAATACGGTTAGGGCCCACGAACTGGAAGCTGTCAATATGACGCAGTGCATCAGGGGAATCCCAGATGTAGGTGGGGAGGGAATGGACCAGAGGAGTGAGGATGGAGTCAAGATAAGAGGAAATAAGTTTGGTGGGGAAAGAGCATGCTGACGCAATGGGTCTCCTGGGACAGCCCTATTTCTGGATTTTGGGAAGTAGGTAAAAGCGGGTTGTCCGGGGTAGGGAGACTATGAGGTTGAAAGCCGTAGGGGAAAGGCATCTGGAGGAAATGAGGTCGCTAATGGTGTTGGAGATTATGGCTTGATGTTCAGTGGTCTGGTCATGGTTCAGGGGGAGGTAGGAGGAATTATCTGAGATTTGGCGCTCAGCCTCTGCGAGGTAGAGGTCAGTGCGCCAGACAAGAACAGCACCCCCTTTGTCGGCAGGTTTGATGACAAATTCGGGGTTAGACCCGACGGAGTGAAGAGCAGAAAGGTCAAAAGGAGAGTGGTTGGAATGGGTGAGGGGGGCAGAAAAATTAAGACGGCCAATGACCCGTCGACAGTTCTCAATGAAAAGATCAAGGGAAGGTAATTGTCCAGGCCGGGGGTGGGGGGTGGGGGGTGGGGGGGGGCGGGGGGGGGGGGGGGGGGGGGCGGGGTCCTCTTGGAGGCAGAATGTTGGAGGCACATGAAAGGATCAGTGGAACGGGGGGAGGATTCTTGCCCAAAGAAGTGGGCACGGAGACGAAGGCGACGAAAAAAGAGTTCAACATCATGTTGAATTCATTGAGGTGGGGACGTAAGGGTACAAAGCTGAGTCCTTTGTTGAGAACAACCTGCTCAGCCTTAGAGAGGGGAAAGTCAGAGGGTATGGTGAACACGCAGCAAGGCCTGGGATACATGGGATACGAGGGATTGGGACTGGTGGAGGGCTTGGGATGGGCAGTGTTGTTGATATTGGGAGAAATGGGGTACGAGGGATTGGGACTGGTGGAGGGCCTGGGATGGACAGTGGTGTTGATACTGGGAGAAATGGAATACGAGGGATTGGGACTGGTGGAGGGCCTAGGCTGGGCAGTGGTGTTGATACTGGGAGAAATGGGGTACAAGGGATTGGGACTGGTGGAGGGCCTGGGATGGGCAGTGGTGTTGATACTGGGAGAAATGGAATACGAGGGATTGGGACTGGTGGAGGGTCTGGGATGGGCAGTGGTGTTGATACTGGGAGAAATGGGGTACGAGGGATTGGGACTGGTGGAGGGCCTGGGATGGGCAGTGGTGTTGATACTGGGAGAAATGGAATACGAGGGATTGGGACTGGTGGAGGGTCTGGGATGGGCAGTGGTGTTGATACTGGGAGAAATGGGGTACGAGGGATTGGGATTGGTGGAGGACCTGGGATGGGCAGTGGTGTTGATACAGGGAGAAATGGAGTACGAGGGATTGGGACTGGTGGAGGGTCTGGGATGGGCTGTGGTGTTGATATTGGGAGAAATGGGGTACGAGGGATTGGGACTGGTGGAGGGTCTGGGATGGGCTGTGGTGTTGATGAGTTGTTGAAGCTTGCGTTCCTTAACATCTGTAAGAAATAGGAAAAGATTCTTGTTAAGGCGTCGAACGATGCCAAGGATGAAATGAAACTGGGGACAGGGACAGCTTTGAGAGAGAGTAAGACAGCGCTGCTGGAGAGGGATGTCGAGTGTCTTCATGTGGCGGAGCATGGCACTGAGTGTGGCTTTCAGGATGCGGTGAGAGCAGCCATTGGAAGAATGTTGTATAACCTGGAGGTATCTGTAATCCTGGAGGTTACATGCAGGGTGGAATTTAAGTTGAAATCCCAGAGTATTGTGTGCAGTTTTGGTCTCCTTTTCTGAGGAAGGATGTTCTTGCTCTCGAGGGAGTGCAGCGAAGGTTAACCAGACTGATTCCAGTTATGGCGGGACTGTCATATGAGGAGAGATTGACTAGGTTGGGATTGATCTCGCTGGAGTTCAGAAGAGTGAGGGGGGAATCTCAGAGACTTATAAAATTCTAACAGGACTAGACTGGGTTGATGCAGGGAAGAAGTTACCAATGATAGGTGTGTCCAGAATCATGGGTCACAGCCTGAGAATTCAGGATAAACCATTTCAGACAGAGATAAGGAGACATTTCTTCACACAAAAAGTGATGAGCCTGTGGAATTCATTACCACAGGAAGTAGCTGATGTTAATACTTTGAATATATTCAAGAGGCGGCTGGATATAGCACTTGGGGAGAATGGGATCAAAGGCTTTGGGGAGAAAGCAGGATTAGGCTACTGAGTTGGATGATCAGCCATGATTGTGATGAATGGCGGAGCAGGCTAGAAGGGCCAAAAGGCCTCCTCCTGCTCCTATCTTCTCTGTATCTATGTATTAAGTGGTACACAATGTCTGAAGTGTGATGGACTTCTGAATTAAGATGGACAATCTTTTGTATTATCTGTCAATACAACAGGGGGGAGTTGAACTTGTATTGTCTGGGAAACTGAGTGATCGTGAATAGGCAACTCATTTTACCCTTTCCCTCATTTTCTTGTGAAAGAATACTGAGGCAAGATATAAAACAGGCTGTTGAGTCCGTCTGTCGCCTGTTTATCACCCTGCATGAAAAGTTAAAATTATTCCCCGATGGTTAACAAAAGGCGTTTCTTCACGGAATATTAATTAAAGTAGGAACAGTTTAATTGCACCAATAAAGCATGAAACATGGCTACTTTCAGTATATGTCCAATTACATTTTATCTATCATGTTGTCTGTGCCTTGTGCACAGCAGGATTGTAAATGCAAACAAGGGCATGCCTTCTTTTTGCTTACTTCTAATCCAGCTGCAGTTCCATCACACTTGATTAATGTATCAATGCACAGCTAATGGACTGTTTAGAATTCTCAATGTTTTGCAGAATAAAAAAGCAACCATTCTGCAGAAAATGCCAGGCTGGTAACTTGCAGCCTTCTCAAACTGCACTGATTTAAACCTTTAGAAAGGGTTGCAAACAAACATGAAATGGATGAGGTTTAAGCGTATCCAAAACTGACATTACTTGGAAGTGTGATTGTGCAAATACAAGGGTGGCACGGTGGCACAGTGGTTAGCACTATTATTTCATAGCACCAGGGACCCGGTTCGATTCCCGACTTGGGTCACGGTCTGTGTGGAGTCTGCACGTTCTCCCCGTGTCTGTGTGGGTTTCCTCCGGTTGCTCCAGTTTTCTCCCACAAGTCCTGAAAGACGCGGGCCGGTATTCTCCCAGAATCAGTGGGGTGGCCCGTACTGGTGCCAAAGAGCGGCGTGAACCCCTCTGGCATTGGGCCGCCCGGAAGTAGCGGAATCCTCCGCACTTCCGGGGTCTAGGCCAGCGCTGGAGGGGTTGGCCCGGCGCCAACTGGTGCCGAGGGGCCTCCGGCAGTCGGCGCGAGCTGGTGCATGCGCAGGACCTCCAGCGTGTACTGATGCATGTGCAGAACCGCTGGCGTGATCCCTGCGCATGTGCAGGGGGTTTCTTCTCTGCGCCGGCCATGGCGGAGCTTTACACAGGCCGACGCGGAGGGAAAGAGTGCCCCCACGGCACAGGCCTGCCCGCAGATCGGTGGGCCCCAATCACGGGCCAGGCCAGCCCTAAGGCCGGATTCCCTCATGCCCCCCCCCCCCCAAGGGCTCCGCTAGCCGCCCTCCAAGCCAGGTCCAGCCGGTATGGACCATGTCTAATCCACGCCGGTGGGACTGGCCGAAAACAGGTAGCCGCTTAGCCCATCAGGGCCCGGTGAATTGGCGGGGGGTGGGGGTGGGGGCACTGCCAACAACCCCGACTGGCACGGCGCGATCCCTGCCCCCGCCCGAAAACTGCCGCCAGAGAATTCGGCCACTGGCGTCGGAGCGGCGGGGCGGTCTTTACGCTGCCCGGCAGGAGGGTCGGAGAATCCTGCCCATGCTGTTTGGCGAATTGGACATTCTGAATTATCCCTCAGTGTACCCTTACAGACGCTGTAGAGTAGCAACGAGGTGATTTTCACAGTAACTTAATTGCAGTGTTAATGTAAGCCTTCTTGTGACACCAATATAGATTATTATTATTACATGCTGTATCTTTTTCCTGTAGGATAGTTTCACAGAACCCCAGAGCCATGTTCATTTATGGCATTCAATGCTGCCATTATTAGGCTTTGCCCTGTGAGGTGAGTCTCAAATTCTGAGTACATGTTAAGTTCTTGCATTTATTAACTTGATCGCTTATTGGTGTTCTCTTGCTCATCCAGCACTGCAAACCTTAAAAAACCCATTCAAATTCCAACTCAGAGAGGCTCAAAGGCACAATATTAATTCGGTGGCCAGGGTATTGAAATAAATATCATAATCATTGCTTGCTGTGATGGTGTTGTTTTTCTTTATTTCTTCATGGGATGTGGGCAGACGTGGCAGGGCCAGCATTTGTTGCCCATCTCTCATTGCTCTTGACTGAGTGTCTTGTTAGATCATTTCAGACAGACGTTAAGAGACAATCACATTACAGTAGTCCTGGAACCATAAGTGGTCAAACCAGACAACAAAGCCGATTTTCTACCCCAATGGACCCAAGTGAACGAGATGGATTTTTATAAAAATCAATGATAGTTTCACAGTCACCATTCTCGAGACTAGCTTTGTATTCCAGATTTTGTTTTTCTTTTATTTGAATTAATTCCACCTACTGCCCACAATGGGATTTGAACAACGTCCCCAAACCATTAACTTGGACCTCCAGTCCAGTGACATTACCACTATGCCAACATGCCTGTCCTACTAATTAGCGGCCATTTTAACTGCCAGCTCTGTCAGCGTTCAGTTCACCACTGCAGGCTGGCGCCGATCTTATGAGCATTTAAGTATCGTAACTATTGCTCGCAGTGATGGTGTTCAATACCTGGATCCCCAGTAAAACCAAGCAGCGGGCAGAATGGCAGAAGAAGCCTGGGTACTTATAAATGTTTTATCTCCTGAAGCACCCTTGGGCCTCTTGGAAGGATTCTTCCTGTTTATTCGCATATTTCCCCTTTCTTTTATTTTGCCATTATTATTTTTGACCTATGAATGATTTACTTTGATTTTTTTTCACCCCTTTCTTTCCCTCTGTGTTTGTCTGCTTTTTGTGTGTGTGCAGAGTGTGGGTGGGAAGTCAAAGTGGGGAATTAGGAATTAGATAATAGTTCATCAGTTGTGTTTGCTGCTTATTTCATTATAGTTCTTGTTATAAATAAACAGTAATTTGGAT
Source organism: Scyliorhinus canicula (assembly GCF_902713615.1). NCBI lineage: Eukaryota > Metazoa > Chordata > Chondrichthyes > Carcharhiniformes > Scyliorhinidae > Scyliorhinus > Scyliorhinus canicula. Next base: position 126,477,683 of record NC_052148.1, on the reverse strand, counting down.
TACATTTACAAACCTGGTGACTGTAATTATTGGGCAGTGAAGGGCCAAAGACTTTGGGTATTTTTGTCAGAATTATTGGTGAATTCACTTGTGTTGTGACTCAGGGTGAAGTGGAGCTGCAATTGACCACTTACTAGCCCAGGGTGTTGCAACACAATTTGGGGGCTCGGGTCCTGTATTTTTGAATGGAAGACAGCAACGTTTGGGTTACAGTATAAATTGGGCAGAGGCACCGAGTTCGAGCATGAAAATAAATTCAAAAGAATAGAGATAGAGCTGAGGCAAAAAGAAAAAGAAACAAAATGGAGATGAAGCATAAAGAAAAGGATTTTAAAAAAGAAATGGAGATGGAAATGAGGCAGTTAGACTTAGAGTGATCGAGGAAAAAGTCAAAGAGAGAGCGGAGAAAGCAAAAGAGAGAGCGTTCTGGATTAAGGCCTAGTAATTAATGGGGAGCTGCCAGAAAATAGAGGGGACTTAATCTTAGAATGGAACCCAGTGGCGATACATCTAAATTTATGCAGGCCCTCTCAAAATTTGATGAGAAGTACGTAGAAAATATTTTTAGGACTTTTCAAGAAAAACAACCCAAATGGAGTGGCCAAGAGAAAAGTGGACCTTATCCATGCAGAGTAAATTGATGGGCTGGGTACAGGAAGTGTATGATTCCTCATCAGAGTGGGTGTCTAAGGATTATGATGAGGTAAAAAAGGTGCATATGAATTGGTTCCTAAAGCATTTAGGCCAATGTTTCTGAATTTAAGGAGAGAGTTGGGGCAGACGTATGCCGAATTTGAAAAGGGTTAAGGACAACAATTTTGATAGATGGACACAAGCAATGGGAGTTGCAACTACCTATTAGGTTCTGAAAGAGGTCATTCTTGTCATAGTATACACCAGTATATCATGGTGCAGACACACACTGATGGACATACACTAGGACCAATCAACATGCACAAACACCGCAGCCAATCACCAGTTAGAATACACACACTATAAAGGCAGAGGGCACCACGGTTCCCGCTCATTCTGGGTGCTGCCTCTCAGTGGAACAAGAACTCATCCAGTCCAGCACAGACTCACACCACGTGCTGAGAGAATCAAGTGGTTCGGACAAGGCTTAGGTCTCTAGTTTAAGTTAGCATAATTTAGACCCGCAGTCATCGTGTGTTAGTTAGTTAGAAGTTAGTTAATAAAATTGAGTTGAACCTTCCTCAGTGTTGGTAGTGTCTGTTCATCTCACAAGTCTACACTAGCCAACACTTCAATTCTCTTAGAGGAATTTAAGAATTCCCTATCTTCTATGATGAAAACCCAGGTTTGATTCCCTGCTGGGTCACTGTCTGTGCGGAGTCTGCACGTTCTCCCCGTGTCTGCGTGGGTTTCCTCCGGGTGCTCCGGTTTCCTCCCACAGTCCAAAGACGTGCCGCTTAGGTGGATTTGCCATGCTAAATTGTCCTTAGTGTCCAAAAAAGGTGAGGAGGGTTTATTGTATTATGGGGATAGGGTGGAAGTGGGAGCTTAAGTGTGTCGGTGCAGACTCGATGGGCCGAATGGCCTCCTTCTGCACTGTATGTTCTATGTTCTATGTTCTAACCCATGTTGAAGACCAGAGGGTGAAGACTGCTAGACAAGCAGCAATTATGGCTGAAATTATGAGCTTATCCATAAATTTAAACCTTTGTTCCGTCACTCCCAGAATTTTGAAACGGATAGGAAGTAGGAGGGTGAAAAGAAGGTAGCCAAGATAAAGAATGGATAGCTGGGAATGCTCTGAGATCTTCCCCTTAGACCACAAAGGAAGGTACTGAAGGTGAAGGTGAGACTCCGTGTAGTAACAAGGTGAGACATGTTTGTTCAGTATGTTGGAGTTGCAAAGAAAGCCCATTGGACTAATGTGGACTAGTGTAAGAAGGATTCCAAAAAGGGAACAAAAGCGGAGAATGCTACAGGGCAGACTGTAGCTTTAACTGGACTCAGGACACCTGAGTGAAGAGGTTGAATTCCGAACGGATTACAGAAGATACAAAATGGATGCCGCCTGTTGTAATAAATCTCCTCCTAACCCAAGCAGTCATGTACAACTCCAAAAGTGTACCTACTGTCTGTCTAAATGTTCACTGTCTTGTTTTCTGATAACTCTAGCGCTTTGGTGAGCGCCATTCCTTATACTCTGTAGCGGATAGGGTATTTTGGCCTCCAGGCAGCTTGCCATGTTTGCTGAACCAGGCAGCTTCCAGTTGGCCCCGTTTATTCCAATAGTTACATTGTTTCTCAACCTTCTTGCCCTTACATTCCTTCGCGAAGTGGCCCATTTTTCCACAATTGTGGCATGGCCCTTTCTTAGGCTTCGCTCCGAACTCCCACTTGGCCACGGCCGCCACCTTTTCCTGTTTTACTTTAACTCTGTAGGTGTCTTCACCAGCGCACCCATCTACCCCGCGCGCCCATTCCACTAAGTCATCATAGTTCCTGGTTGTCACTACGCCCAGTTTAATGATGGCCTGATGTTTACTTGACAAGCCGTTGTTGAAGGCTTGTATGAATGCCGGGTCTGTCCCAACAGCGTTGGCTTGGCCCAAACTTGCTTGATAAACCGTAAATAGCCGCTCCCCATATTCTGACGTCCCCCGCCTTTTCTTTGTTTGGTGGTACTGTAGTGATCTTACTCCAGTTTGTGGGTGAATCACTGAAGACTTGTTGGACTTCCGCCTTAAAAAGCGTGAAAGCTGGCTGTTGGGCGTCTATCTCATCTGTGGGAGACACTGCGTGGGTCCAGCATCCCCCGCTAAAATTCCTGGACTGCAGCAACTGCAGGACCGCCGGCCACAAATCGCCACTTGTCCGCCGGACATGCTACCCTTACTAGTTGGTGAATGTCTCTTAAGTGCAGTCGGTGACCAACCCAGATGGTATTGCGTTCCGTCCAAAAGTTTAAATTCTGGCTTCAGGGCTGAAGTTTTCCCAGGAGGGTCATAATTTGTTGTCTTTCCCCTGGGGTGAATGGTTTGTAACTGGCGGTCGGGTTTGCCAAGGTACCTCCTCAGTTCACCGGTGCCACATCGACCATCTTCTCAGTCTCCTCACTAAGAGGGTCAGTTGGTTCTATACTATCAAATGGGGGCAGGGAGGTCGTGTCCAGACACGGCCCCATTCTTCCCCCTTAATACAATTTATACTCTAATTGCTTTATGATTTTTGTTTGACACTTCACTCTCGTCTCTAGTTCTGTTTTCTTCTGTTTTACCACATTTACTTGTTCTATTAGTCCCGCCAATTGATGTATCAAAAATACCCCTGTTTTCTTGATCTTGTCTTTAGTTTGTTTTGTCAACCAATCTCTCTGGAGTTCCAAAGTGATACATCCCAGTCGTCCTTCTGCATCTTTTTAATTAACGACTGTCGGTCTGTCATATAAGAGTTTATCAGGGAGCCCTGAGCCCCTTTTAACTTCTTTCGCTGCCATTATTAATTTACCTACAGTCCCTGTGTGATTGGAGAGTGTTTATATCTAGACAGTTCCCCTATTCTTTCCTACTGAGAATATACAGACTTCTTATAGTACTCATGGCGAGGTTCCCAGAGTTCCGGCAGCGTCCTCCTCCATTCCCGGGAAGGTCCCGACGTGCAACTCTTGCCTCCGCGGGCGGGTTCCACAACACCCCCCTTTTCTCTCTGATGCCTAATTACCTGATAAGGGCCTCACAACATTGTTCTTTAACATACCTCCATCAATCACCTCTCGCACCTGTAAACAATCTCATTCGTTACTTCTCAACATGGCAGTATCACATTACAGTTAAACCAGTTGGGTCACTTCTCTCACTCACGTAGTCTGTCCACTATTTTGGTTCTTCCGGTGCTACATCCCTGATCTTGCCGAGTGTCTCTAATTTCTGGGTGGTTATAGTTTGACTGCTCACCCCATTCACTGACCCGAACGACTGCTCAGTTCCATGACATCCTGCCGACTACGCCATATTGTAGGTGAAAATATTCACGAATAGACCTTTGAGTGAGTAAAGAAGCAATTTATTAGTTTTCAGAGCTCTGGGAGAAAAGGCCTTTGACCCTCACAGTCTGTGCAGCACCTTTTCTCGCCTGAACTGAGGTCGCACTGGGTTAATATACAGAAGGAAAGCGGAATTTGTTTGCATTCACATTTCCAGATACCAAATCAATTCTGTTTGTGTCATAATTCATAACATGCATCTTCAATACCATGGGCGAGATTCTCCCAAAACGGGAGAAATCGTAAAGCTGCCGTAAAACCCGGGCGGGTTTTACGGCAGCGCGCCCCTTCCCGACCAGGGACCGATTCTGGTCCCCGGTCGGGGCTAGCAGCCCGACGCCGTAGGCTCCGGCAAGACGGGCTTAACGAAAATCGTTAAGCCCGCTTGCCGGAGTTAGCGCCGGCTGGCACGTCATATGACGTCAGCCGCGCATGCGCAGTTTGGAAGACTCCAACCCGCGCATGCGCGGGCCGGGTTGCAAATCTCTAAAAATACAGACGTCATCGCGTTTTGCGCGAAACCCGCGCATGCGCGGGCCGGGTTGCCCCTCAGCCGCCCCGCGAATGGATACTGCGGGGAGGCGGAAGGACAAGTAGTGCGCGGGCATCGGGCCCGCTGCCCGCGATCGGTGCCCACCGATCGCGGGCCCATGGCACCCTTGGCACGGCCGTGGTACTGCCGTGCCAATCGGTGCCATGGTTATTAATTGCGAGTTTGTGACGCCGTTTTTACGAACGGCAAGACCAGGTGTGTTTGCCGTTCGTAAAAACGGCGGAAAGGGCTGGGACTTCGGCCCATCTAACAGCTGAGAATAGCTGCCGGCCGTAAAAAAACGGCGGCAGCGATTCGGGTCGGGACTTCAGCGGGGGGAGGGGAGAATAGCGGGAGGGCGGCAAAAATGTCGGGAAGGCCCTCCCGCTATTCTCCCACCCTTCGTGGGGGGCGGAGAATTTCGCCCCATAAGTGACTACAAGTTAGCTCCTTTGGCCTCTAATTGGCAGTTTGCCTTACCCAATCAATTCATTATATAGATAACGGTTACATAAAGTCATGGGGTCAATAGTCCAGCCATGTTGAAACATGTCCTTCCTCATTCCTTGCTAGTTCTTTAATTTGGGGGCCCTTTGTCAGTTACAAATCTCTAAAAATACAGACATTGGGTAAAGGTTGCCAACGGCTCATTGTCTCTCCGGATGCATCTGGTTGTGGATCACTTGTTTTGCACAAAGCTTTACTACTTCAGCAGAAGACATTGATAATAACACAGGGTCAAGAACATTGACAGAGTCCATTTTATATCAGGCGGCATCCATTTTGTATCTTCTGTAATCCGTTCGGAATTCTACCTCTTCATGTCGTAAACTATGCTGCGGGAGCAGATGTGAAGAATGAGTTCGATAAGAGATATGACGGGTATGTGTGCAAGGGGAAGATCATCTCCCTTTCCTCAACTGATGGAGCCAAGCCTATAACTATCTTAAGGAACACAAGTGCTACTCAAACTCTCTTACCGGAGAAAGATTTGGTTTTCCCACCAGAGAGCTCAATGAAAGCTAAGGTATTGGTGAATGGGGTAAGTGGAGATTATATCCCAGTTCCATTGTCTAAAGTACAATTGGAGTGTGATTTAGTGTCAGGTCCAATGGTGGTTGGGGTGTTAAAAAGTTAGCAGTGAATGGAGTATATTTACTTTTGGAGAATGATTTGGTAGGAGTGAAGGTTGTAGCTTCATCCTTGATTACAGAGAGTCTGAAACAATTTCCAAAAATTTCTCCCCAGTGTGTGGTGACCAGGGAGATGGGTCAACAAGGTTCACCAGAGATTAAAGTTAAACCACAATAAGAAGGTATAGTAGCCGAGACTAAGCTTGAGAATGAGGATAATTCCGATTAAGTGCTTGGTAGGACTACCTTAATTGAAACTCAGGAAGCAGATCCAGAGATACAGAGATTGGCACAGTCAGCTCTCACAGAGATTGAGGCTGGAGGGTTCCAGACTGCTGCTGCTTGAAGAACGGAGTTCTGATGAGGAAGTGGAGACATCCTCATCGACCTGCAGATGAGGAATGGGCGGTTATCCATGAGATATTGGTACCACCCAAATATCATAGGGAGGTCCTAGGATTGTACATGAGATACCAATGGCAGGACATCTGGAAATTCGGAAAATTCAGGTCTCAGTCAACAGGCATTTTTCTTGGCCAGGACCGCACAAGAATGTAGTGCAATTCTATACAACCTGTCATACCTGACAATTAATAGTCAAACGACAGCATGTGATTAAACTCGCACCATTAATTCCCATACCCGCGTTTGAGGAACCATTTAGTCGGGTGTTAGTAGATTGCGTCGCACCATTGCCTAAACAAAGGCATGGCATCAGTACATTCTTACGGTAATGGGTACGACTACTTGATTTCTGGCAGCCACCCCTTTGTAAATCATTACAGCGAAGGTAGTAGTAGAAAAATTGACAGTTTTTCACACGCCATGTTTTACTCTTGGAAGTCCAGTTGGACCAGGGTTCTAACTTCATGTCAAAGATTTTCCAGGACATAATTTGTGATTTGGGTATCACAGTTAAAATCGACCATTGATCATCCACAAACTCAGGGAATTTGGAGAGGTATCATCAGACTCTCAAGACAATGATTAGGGCCTATCGCCATGAATATCCAAGAGAATGGGAAAAGGGTTGGATTTTTCACTGTTTGCCACGAGAGATTCTCCGAACGAATCCACTGAGTTTAGCCCATTTGAGTTGGTTTATGGCCAGCAGATATAGGGTCCGTTAAAACTGATGAAGGAGAAGCTTCCTGAACCGGAAGACAATTTGTCAATGTTGAATTATGTACTGATATTTCTGTAAAGGCTCACAGGAGCCTGTCGGGTAGCCTGGGAGCATTTAAAGGTTTCTGGGCCAAAATGAAACTGTGTGCAGACAACAAACTAGGTCCCGGACCTGAGGATGAGGTATTAGCAGTGTTGCTGACGCCTCTGAAGGTGAAATTCAGTGGATTCCTATCAGGTAATTAGGAGAGTGAGTGAGGTAATTTACTTAATCAGTACTCCAGGCCACAGGAAGAATGACCGGTTGTGCCATATAAACTTGTTAAAGAAATACTATCGTAAGGAGGAGGAGGGAAAGGGGCAATTGTGTCAGGTGGTTCAAGTCATGGAAGAAGACAGTATTGGGAAGAGAGAGGTAGGAGAAGAGGGAGATGGTACACAGAAAGACCCTCCAGTAGTACGATTAATAAATACAGATATCTTAGGACTATTAGACACCTTTTTGCCGCATTAGGACAGCAAAAAGACCCACCAAAGACACTGGGAAAATATCAACAGATTTTTAGGGACACCCAGTGTGCACTCCGTTAAGTAGTCACGATGTAGAAATTGGAAACTCCGAACCGATAAAGTATTACTCGTACCAGCTGAATCCAAGAAAACTGGCTCATTTAGAGGCAGAGATCCAATGTCTGTTGGAAAAGGACTTAATAGAGCCCAGGCGGAGTACAAAGAACAAAAGACAACACAGCACAGGAACAGGCCCTTCGGCCCTCCAAGCCTCAGCACTTCCGAGTGCGTGCCCCTCTATGCCCATCCTCCCATGTATTTGTCAAAAAGCCTTTTGGACCCCGTTAATGTCTCTGCTTCCACAACTTCCCCTGGCAGCGCATTCCAGGCATTCACCACCCTCTGTGTAAAAAACCTGCCTCGCACATCTCCTCTAAACTTTGCCCCACAGACCTTGGGCGGGATTCTCCAACCCCCCCCCCCCCCCCGCTGGGTCGGAGAATCGCCGGGGGGCGGCGTGAATCCGGCCCCCGGCGGCTGCCGAATTCTACGCACCCCCCCAAAATCCCGTCGACGTGAATCATGCCACCCACCTCGCAGACTAGCGAGGCCCGGGGCGGCGCAATGGGCCCCAGGGTTGCCCGAATTCTCCAGACCGGATGGGTCGAAGTCCCGCCGATGTGACCACGGGTCATGTCGACGTAAATCAAACCACCTATTTAAAGGCATCAACCAGTCGTGCTGGTTGACGCTGGCCAGCGCAGAGGTTGGGCTCGGCATGGGGGGGCGTAGGAGAAGTGACGGCACAGCCGCAGTTGGTGGGGGGGGTAGGGGGCGCAGGACCTGTTGGAATGTGCGTGCCGGGGGGGGGGGGGGTTGGGGAGGAGGGGGTTTGGGGAGGGAGGGTGTTTGGGGAGGGTGGGGGGTTTGGGGAGGGTGGGGGGTTTGGGGGGGGGGCGTGTGCCGTGGAGAAGAGTGCAAGTGCCAAGGAGGAGATGGCGCGTGCTGGGGAGGAGAGGGCGAGTGCCGGGGAGTAGAGGGCAAGTGCCGGGGAGGAGAGGGCGTGTGCTGGAGATGGGGGCGGGTTTGGGCAGGGTTTTCGCCTGGCCAGGTGCTAGCTTCCAACAGGCTCGAACATGCAGCCCATGGCACCTGGCTGCATGGGGGTGGGGGGGTCGGGGGGGGGGGGGTGGGCAATGATGGCATGTTGTCTATCCCCCCTAAGCCCACCCCCCACCCCCTGCAGGCCATTATGTTTGGTCACCACCCAGCGATGTTGGCCGCCGTGTCAGGAGTCGCACTTCTACATGTTGCCCTGGGGAGCAGGATGAGGAGCGTGGCAGGGAGGTGGCAGAGGCTGCCGCAGAGGAGCATGCTGCAGGGAAGCAGGTGGCAGGCGCCCAGGCTGATGGGCCGCCCGCTCGACAGGACTAGGAGGAGGAGGTGGTGGTGCCACGGCGACGGAGACGCCTGATGAAGCCCCGTGTGTACCGGCCCCGCTCATCATACCAGGACCTCACGGACTGGGCATGCAGGAGGAGACTCCAGGTGAGCCAGGAAACCGTCGCCCATATCTGCCAACTGACAGCACCCCTGGCACCGCGTAGCACTGGGGGAGGACACACTCTCCCCGTAGCCGTCAAGGTTACGGTGGCCCTGAACCTTTATGCCACGGGGTAATTCCAGGCACCGAATGGGGACTTGTCCAGCAACTCACAGGCATCGGTGCACCGGTGCACCGTGCAGTGACAGACGCCCTATATGCCATTGAGGACCGCTACATCCAGTTCCTGTGCACCGGGCCAGCCAGGATGCCCGGGCAGCGGGCTACGCTGTGGCGGCCTGAATACCCATGGTCCAGGGGGCGATCGATGGGATGCACGTCGCTGTGCGGCCACCTGCGGATAACAGGGCCGTGTTCACGAATAGGAAAAGGACGTATTCCATGAACATTCAGGTGGTCTGCGACCACCGCACGATGATCCTGCACATCTGCGCCTGGTACCCGGGCAGAGTAAATGATTTATTCGTATTGGCGCAATCTTTCATCCCCATCATGTTTGAGGGGCGCCAACCACTGTTGAGGGGCTGGTTGCTGGGCGACAGGAGTTACCCCTTGCGGTCGTGGCTGATGACGCCTATATGGAGGCCACAGACTGATGCGGAGAACAGTTACAATGATGCCCATGTACCGACCAGGGGTGTGATAGAGAGGTTCTTTGGGCTGCTAAAGATGCGCTTCAGGTGCCTGGACCGCTCTGGTGGGGCCCTCCAGTACCTGTCAGATAGGGTCGGCCGCATCGTTGTGGTCTGCTGCATCCTGCACAACATAGCCCAGCAGAGGGGCGATGTGCTGCAGGAAGAGGAGGGGGAAGGGGAGGAGCAGCAGGACGAGGCGCAGACCTCCCCAGATGAGGAGGATGGGGGCAAAGGTCAGGACAGATGGGCTCAGGGCAGCACGACGGCCTAGTGGTTAGCACAACCGCCTCACGGCGCTGAGGTCCCAGGTTCGATCCCGGCCCTGGGTCACTGTCCGTGTGGAGTTTGCACGTTCTCCCCGTGTCTGCGTGGGTTTCGCCCCCACAACCCAAAAATGTGCAGAGTAGGTGGATTGGCCACACTAAATTGCCCCTTAATTGGAAAAAAATAATTGGCTAATCTAAATTTATAAAAAAAAAAGGACAGATGGGCTGGACATGGGCGGGAGGCTGCCCACCGTTACTGGCTGGACCAGCGGGCACGGGACAGGCCCGGACTAGGGAGGGGGGGGGAATCGCCGAGTATGGCCACAGACTGCACACTACGGCACCAGCCTACCACCTTCATCCCACCCATCCACCAGCCTATAACCACCCTCACCCCACCCGCATGCACACCACCCCTCCATTGCACATCCACCTGCGGCACAACGAGCCAGGCTCACACGGTCGCCGGTGGAAGCGTGTCTATTACAGGCCATGGAGGATGATGACAACCCGCTCTGCGATGAGTTCTGGGCTCTACATCGTTGGACAATGTCTGACCCAGGGCCACAGTACCACCCTCTACCTGGACCATCCCTGCATGCGGCCGTGACACTGCAATGCACGGTCCCGTCGTCTGCCCAGGGGGATGGCGAGGGCGACCGGGGGGAGGGGGGGCACACTCACCCGAGACCAACGTTCTATCACCCCTCACACACACACTGGCGCTCACCTCACACCACACCCCCGCACGCATTGGACAGAGCACAGAGGCAGCTTCTGTAGGTGTGAAAGTGATTCTAATAACAAACAGTTCATACACGTGCCCTAGCCCCTAAAACTAATCTGTGCCCTGTACAGATCTTTTTGGCCTTCCGGTCCCTTTGACTAGGTCTAGGTAGTTCCCCGGATGGTACAGCAGAACTGGAGGTAGACTCCTGTGATTCCTGCCCTGTGACGAGGGACCACTTTGGCGGCCATTTCCTGGGGCGACCTGGCCTAGATGTGCCAGGCTGCGACTCAGACGACTGGGATGGCGAGCTGCCTGCCTGTCCTGCCCGTTGCCCATCAGATGCACCTGGGACGGAAGGGGGGAGTCCGAGGTGTCACGGTGTTCCGGGACCTTCCCCACAGGGGGCCCTGGAACGGGCCCCAGCACCTCCTCCTCCCTCGTGGTGCCTGATTGTCCCCGGGCCTCTACATGGGTCAGGGATGCGAACGGACCTATCATCCGATGCCCCCCCCCGACACCTGGCGCTGCAGGTCCTGGAGACCCGCACTGGTATCAACAAGGGTCTGCAAGTTTGCAGCCATGGAGCACAGGGAGTTAGCCATCCCTGTCTGTGTCTGGGCAACGCCGGCCAGCACCTGGGCAATGGCGCCGATGCCCTCAACGATGTTGAGACTGGGCCATTGCCTGCTGGGACAGCGCCATGACCTGCTGAGACTAGGCAACGGCATTGAGCACCTCTGCGATCTTCTGCTGGCTCTGGCTTACGGCTTCCTGTGAGAGGGCAGCCATGTCCTGGGCCACGGACGGCGCCCGCACGGAACGCCCCAGGCCTTGCATACTGCGACCCATGTCTGACACCGTCGCACCAATTGCCTTGACCTCGGACGCCACCCATGCGATTTCGGCCTGGATGGCACGCATGACCGGCACCACACCCTGCTCCTGCATGCGGGTGGATTCCTCCACCTGTGTCTGCAGCTGCTGCAAGCCAACCATCACCCCCTTCGATCATCCCTTAGTCCGTGACTGCATCGCATCTATGGGTGGTGTGGCAACTCCAGGAACCCGGGACCCGCCTGGGCAGCAGATGGTTGCTTGTGCTGGGCTGACCTCTGACCACCCGGCCCCTCGTCTTCTCCTGTCTCCGCCTGCTGTACCGGGATGGCTGTGTGGTACGCAACAGTTAGTGTCCCGGATGCCTCATCGCTAAATTTCTGCCTGGTGGGGGGAAGGGGGGAAGGGGGAAGGGGGAAGGGGGACCCCCGGGGGAGGGGGCTCCATGGTGGCCTGGCCAGTGATCGGGGCCTACCGATTGGCGGGCGGGCTTTTCCTGGTGGGGGCATATGTTCCTCCGCACCGGGCCCTGTAGCTCTCAGCCATGTTGCATCGGGGCTGGCGCGGAGAAGGCAACTAGCACGTATCGCGAACTCGCGGCCAGCCGCAGGGCGCATGCGCGGACCCGTGGCGCCCCTTCTGACACCGGTATCTGCAGCTGGAGCAGCATGAGGCTCTTCAGTGCCATGCTGGCCCCCTGTGCAGCGCAGGATCACTGCTCCTAGGGGCCTGTTGAATCCGTTGTAAAACGTGACGGCATTTACAACAGCATCAACACTTAGCCTCAGGATCAGAGGGCGGAATTCTCCGCTCCCGGGAAAAATCGGGAGGGCCGTCGTGAACTCGGCCGAGTTTCATGACGGCCCCGGAGGCCGCTCCTCGCCCCCTATTCTCCCCTACCGGCGGGGCTAGGAGCGGCGCTTCGTAACTCTCGGCCGCGGGGGCGTCGCGTCGAGAATGACGCGGCCGGTGCGCCTAATGACGTCAGCCGCGCATGCGTAGGTTGGCCGGTTCCAACCCGCGCATGCGCGGCTGGCGTCATGACGCTGACGGCATGACCCCCGTGCATGCGCGGTGGCCATCTTTCCCCTCAGCCGCCCCGCAAGACGTGGCAGCTCGATCTTGCGGGGCGGCGGAGGGGAAATAATACGTCCGATTTGGACGCCGGCCCGACGATCGGTAGGCACCGATCGCGGGTCTGTCCCCTCCTGAGCACAGTCGTGGTGCTCTTCCCTTTCTAGGCCACCTACAAGCCCCAAACGGGCTTCTCACTCCCGTTTCACGACGGCAGCGACCAGGTGTGTTTGCCGCCGTCGTGAAATGGCCGCTCGGCCCATCTGGGTCGGAGAATCGCCGGTCGCCGTGAAAAATGGAGAGCGCCGATTCTTCTGAGCCGGGGGGGGGGGGGGGGGGGGGGGGGGGGGAATCGCAAGGGGCGCGACGGGGGTGTGAATTTTGTCGGGAGGCCCTCCCGCGATTCTCCCATACCGCGTGGGGAGCGGAGAATCCTGCCCAGAGAATCCGGCCCAAGGGCCTCCTACTCTCTCTCCTCTGTGTTTTTTCCAGAAAAGCTGTGCGTGCTGTATTTCTGAACTTGCAGAGAGCCTGAATGAATCTATCCACAGGAAAACTATTACAGACTGCAAAGAAAGGCCAGAACCAGCTAAGTCTCTCTCCCGTAAGTGCTGTATTTCCAAAAGTACAGAGACCTGACTGAACCTACAGTAAAACACAAACTAAAAGCAAGTTTTGAAGAGAAGTAAGGTGCAAGAAAAAAACATCTGAAACAATTACTCTTTTTTCCCTTTTACTTTTGATTTTTTACCCCTTTCTTTCCCTCTGTATTTGTCTGCCTTTGTGTGTGTGTAGAGTGTGGGTGGAAAGTTAAAGTGGGGAATTAGGAATTAGATAACATTTCACAAGTTTTATTTGCTGCATATTTCATTATAGTACTTGTTATAAACAAACAGCAATTGTGTTTATATTTAAAATCCTGGTGACTGTAATTATTGGGCAGCCAATGGCCAATGGCTTCGGGTATTTTTATAAGATTTATCAGTTGATTGTATTCTCACTCTGGGTCAAGTGGAGTTGCAATTGACCATGCACTAGCTCAGGGTGTTGTAACATTCATATAACTTGGGCTTCCCACCCCTGACTGCCATTTCCCCAGTTCCCTTCATTTACATGCAAGGGGCAGAGGGACTGTTCCCACAGCTCCCTGATGGCAGTATCTTGCCACCTGAAATCCCAGTTCCACCTGACTTCTAGGTAGCAACTTCTGCCACATTCAGGCAGCAGGCTGATTTAGCTGTGTCCTTGATTTCTCCTGGTCCCATGTTAGGAGGCACTTAGATATCTTGCTTACGTTCCTGAGTTAAAACTGGGGATGAGGTACCTCATCCAGTCACAACAGCCTCTTAAACTAATGCAATCCCTGGAAACCATAGAACAATAGAATTTCTGTAGTGCGGAAGGAGGCCATTCATCTTATTGAGTCTGCACTGACTCTCTGCTAGAGGCCCTCTTCCTCACCCTATCCCCACCTAACCTGTACATCTTTGGACACTGAGGGGAGATTTGACATGGCCAATCCATCTAACCTTCACGGCTTTGAATCATGGGAGGAAACAGGATGAACCAGAAGAAATCCATGCAGACGGGGAGACAGTGCAAACTCTGCACAGTCACCCAAACTGAACCCGGGTCCTGGTTCTGTGGGGCACAGTGACATCGTGCCGCCCTAATCAAGTGACTAATGGAGTGACAATTGTTGCCTGTACGGTTAACTGCTAAATTGGAGTGATTTATTTTGGCAATCTAATAATAAAAACCCTTCTTTAGCTTTTTCTGTAGAAAGGTATGTAGCCCGTGGTTGGTCCAATTTATTGTGAAACATAAAAGCAAATGTCCCTTCATTCCGTTGGTTTCAAATTTCAGTTTTTTCCAATGAGCTACACTTGAATTATCAATATAATTTGATTTTAAAAATTGACAAAGTTTGCAAACTCATATAAAGACATTTTACAACACTATAGCTTTGTAACAAGGAGGGTGGAGAGGACAAATTCACCCTGTTGATTTATTTAATTACGTTTCTCCTGACCTTTGCTGTGGCATTATTATTTGGACTGAATTTTGGACAAAGAATTTGATGAAAAGAAGAGAAAAAAAAAGAAACTTAATAAAATACTGTTAGTTGCATTCTCATATAAAGTTACTAGTCAGGAATATAGATATTGTAAAGAATCACAAACACAGGTAACTCTTGTATTTTCATTCATGTTTCATTGGTCTTTATTTTCTCTCTTCCCTCCTCTCCTGAAAGTACAAGCATGCAGTTTGACAGGATGCTGGCAATCATCCCACATTTATAATTGTTTACTTTCTGGGCTAGAGAGGTTGATTGACAGTAATGAACAATTATTGGAATGTTAAAAGAGTTCTTACATTATTAATTATGCTACTTAGCATTCTGTGGTGAGTTCTGTGAGGAATTGATGTGTAAATGCAGCAACCTCATGAATATCATGAGGAGGTTGAACTCAAATGCCATTTCCATGATGCAAATGGTAGAACGGTGCAAATTGCTCAGCAAACAATCATTGCTGGGAGATTTGTGCATTAATGACTCTGTGCATCTTTCAGATGCTCTTATTTTTTTCAGCAAGATCTGGATCAACTTTTCTATATGTCCACAATTTACAGACATTGTACCCGCCCCTGGTTCCATACAGCCATTGGGTTATTTTCCCTAAGTTGGGAGGCGGGGCACTGAAGGGTTGGTTACAGTCTAGTTAACAGTCCAGTTAACATGGCGGGTAACTGGTTAAACTATGTTAGAAAATGAAATGTCGCTATATTTGTACTGGTAAACATTAGAAGTAAGATATAGATTTAAGTGGGCTTAATTTAATGTTTCTGTGTAAGGAAGGATAAAACATATGGTTAGATTCATGCTGGAAAAAGGTGTTTGTGTGTGCTGGGGTTGGTTCAGTTCAAATTGTGCTTCTAGAGAGAGTTATGGCATGAAGGGTAAATAGAGGCAGACAGAAGTAGCAGTGGTTGCTTGGCAACTGGGAGCCTTTTAAGGTAGAAAGACTTTTGAATTTAGTTTTTAGCTGAATTTATTGGCATTTGAAGATAGTACACTGGGGAGTGAAAGAGAGTGAGAGAAAGATACAGCTGCAACAACTAGAATTAATGTGGGAAAGCAGACTTCCGAGGTAAATCAAAAGTTTGATGGCATTTCCATAGAGTCTGGGAATTGATAGTTTAAGAAATTGTGAACAGGTTGTATAACAGTCAAGAAAAATAAATTCTGAAAAGAGACTTGCAAATCCTGGATACTGGATTAATTGTTAAAAGTTAAGTGGTGGCTTTGTTTAAAAGAGTTATTTGAAAAACCCAGACTGGTTTATTAGCTTAGAGTGCAGACATCCTATCCAGTACGTGCCCATCACTTTTAAATCCCTCTAGTGTTTTAATTACCTCCCTTTTTCCATGGCCTGAGTCGCATCTTACTTTTTGATAAAGGCAGATGCAAAGTATTTATTTAATACCTCCGATATTCCGATGCCTCCATGCGGAATTTCTTTTGTGGTCCCTAAAGGGCCCTACTCCTCTTTTCAGCATCACTTGACTATATGTCCAAAGAAGACTTTGCGATTCCCACTTATGCTAGCTGTCAGTCTCTTTATATAAGCTCTATTTATTTCTCTTATTTGCTTTTTCACCTCCCCTTTTAACCATTTATACTCAGTTGGGTTCTCCATTGTATATACTACTTGACATTTGCTGTAAGCTTTCTTTTTCTTCTTTTGCTTAATCTCTCTCTTTTATCATCAAGGATGCTCTGGTTTTGTTTTACAACACCAGGTTAAAGTCCAACAGGTTTGTTTCAAACACGAGCTTTCGGAGCACGGCTCCTTCTTCAGGTGAAAGAAGGCTCGTGTTTGAAACAAACCTGTTGGACTTTAACCTGGTGTTGTAAGACTTCTTACTGTGCTCACCCCAGTCCAACGCCGGCATCTCCACATCCTGGTTTTGTTTGTCCTCCCATTTCCTTTGGAGGGAATATATATTGGCCGAAGTTTACCGGCCCTTCCTGCTGGTGGAATCTTTCTTTCCCACCAATGGTTAACCTTCAGGCACATTCACCAGTGCTGGAGAATGTGGAGCATGGATAACCCCGAAGACATCAGATGGCCCCACTACCAGTCAATGGTGGGCTGCCTGGGCCTCTGGAAAATATGCCACGGGGGATGGAGAGGAGGGTGGAAGATCCTGCTCCTTGACCTCTGCCTGGAGTATCACCTCTTCATAGGTACCCTATCGCTCAGCTGCCACTTTTCATGACAACCATTGACTCTAATTTAGTTGAGTCTCTGAATAAGCCACTGAAATAGGCTTTCCCCCAGTGAATTATTCTTAATCTAGATTGTTCTTTGTCCATTTCCATAGTCAACCTAAATCTAAACCTAAAAGTGTGCTCCCAAACTGAATCTTGCCTGTGCAAATGCCATTTTTGGCCTTTCATCAGGTATAACAGCCATTATGGGATTTGCACCCATGACTAGCATGGCCTATCCCTTTTGGGGATTCTTCATCTCTTTCTGTTAATACTGATGTGTTGAGCCTGTGTAGACCTTCATTACCAATTGCTAAAATAATTTTAATGGCCTGCTTGCCTGGTTCAGATGCACATGAATGAAGAAACAATTGTGCACTATTTAAACATTTTGGCCTGGATTCTCCACCTCCTGTTGGTGCAAGTGAAGATTCCCAATGTGGCGGAGAATCGAAAAGTTGGGATTAGTGTTGGGAGGCGCCTAACCTAATGCAACGCTCCAATCCCCTCGCTGGCAGTGGGATTGAGGTTTGCGTCCATGTGCCAGCAGGAGGTTGGAAATGACTGCAAATGGATCTTAATGACCTCATTGCATGAATTTAGCAAGCCAGGCACTCTATTGTCTGGCCCTTCATGATTCTCCGGTCCCTTGAGCTGGGAATAATGTCGGCAGGGAATGGTACAGGTCCCACCAAACGTTAGCCTGTCATGGTGGACCTTGTGGTGGGCCAAGGGAGTATCTCCTGCAGGGAGTTGCCCCCAGAGTCCATCTCAGGGCCACATTCCTCCCCAAAATGCACTATCTCCCCACCCCTCCTGTACAAGACCCCCCCAATGACCCCCCCCCCAGAGACCCCCAAAATGGGAGAACACCCCCGCAAGAGACCCCCTTAATAAGGAGAACCCACAGGGATCCCGTTAATAGGGAGAGTACTTGGGGACCCCCTTGAAAGCGAGATGCTTCCCAGGGATTCCTTTAATGGGGACCTCCTAACTGAAGGGATCCCCCACAGATACCCCCAACTAAAGTAATATTCCACAGGGATTCCCTAACTAAAGGATCCTGCCCACAGGGACCGCTAACTAAAATAACCCCCTACAGGGATGACATGACTAATGGGACCCCCTCCCCTTATAGTCAACCCCCCTCAACCAGAAAAGAGATAGCAGTCCAGACAGGGGCATTGACAAAATACAGCTGCAACACTTACCTGACATCTCCACATGTCCATTCCTAGAAGGTGAACAGCTGTAACCTGTGTTTGAACCCCTCAGATCAATTAGTTGCAAGCCATTTATTCATTTCTAGTAACGGGTTGTGAATGACTGCTTCCACAAAACAGCTGCAGCCTTGATTGGTTCATCTCCCTTCATGGATGAGTGACTCTAAATGCTGAAATCCCAATGGTTACAAACATCAACCACGTCAAGGAGCAGTAAGCGCATTGCAGTCACACGTCTGAGTGATTGGAATGCACTTAGTGATTGGAACGCAGTTAGTTTAAACAGTGGGTCCCTTTGGATAGGGGCCCCTGTAGGGGTCCTTTTAGTTTGGGAGTCTCTGTGGGGTGAGGTCCCTTTAGGTAAGGTGGTCTCTGTGGGGTCCCTCTAGTTAGGGGATCTCTTCAGTTAGGGAGAACTGAGGGTGTTCCGATTCACAGGGTCCCTGGGGGCTCTGGCTATTAAGGGGGTCACTGGGGGGCTCACCCTATTCATGGAGTCCCTGAGGAGATCTTCCTATTCAGTTGGTTCCTGGGGGGATCCCCCTATTAAAGGTACCCTGCAGGGTGTCTGCCATTAAGGGGGTGCTTGGGGCGTTTCCCTATTCATGGGGACCCTGGGGGGGTCTCCCTATTAAGGGAGTCCTTGGGGGAGTCTTGCTCTTAAATGGGTCCATGGGCTGGTCTCCTTTTAAAGGGAGTTTTGGGGAGGGTTTCCCTAGTTAGGGAGGAAGAGGGGTCCCCCATACTTGGAGGAAGAGGGGTCACGTGGCAATCCGGGGTTGGGGGACTGCTTAGTGGTGTGGAGGGGGGGGGTCTTGATTTATGGTGCGTGACTGGTGTGAGGGGGTGAGAGGCCAATTGCGGGACTTCGCTATCAGGCCACCCGTGGGAATCCCTCATATTCCTCGCCATGCGGAAATGTGTATGGCATGGGTTGCTGAATGACTTCCTAATTTGAGCTTCCAGGGGGAATGTAAATCAGTCGTAATTCGCCTCCGGTGGGAGACCCTAGGGCTGGATTCTCCGATTTTGAGGTCCGCTGGTTTTCTGATGAAAAGGTTGGTGCTGCCCCTGCACCGATCCTCCGACTGGTGAGGGGTGGAGCATCGGGGAGGGCCTTCAGGTAATGTCGTGAGGCCATCCCAACAGCGTGCGGCGTATTCCTCTATGACACCGATTTGGAGGGGGCGGAGCATCCGCAAACAGGCACCACCCCGATTCAGTCATAAACAATTGTTTGCCCCGATTGCCGCTTACAATATTGGCGTTGGGCAACGGAGAATCCCGTCCATTGTCTCTCAAACGGAGAATCTAACCCTTCGAATTCAGGCAGCATGCCATTTTAAATTGGGGAATTTTGTGAATATTTTGACGATATCCTTTTGACTTTCTTTCTTCTACAGCACTTGTGGCAAGTGTCGCTTGCAGGTGCTTTTCTGAAGTTCCACCCACAAAAATGAGTTGCAATGGGAACTCATGACAGAGCAGTGCTTTCTATTCAATTTATTGTTTAGCAACTCCCAGGACCATCTATTATAATCACAACCTTCTCTGGCCCAGTTTTTATGATTTTTTTGGGGGTGTTTTTTGTTAGACTCTTCCTTGCTTGCTATTGATCCGGCCCACACCCCGGTCACTCACATTGCCTGACTGAGCTAACCCACTGCTTATCCTCGCGATATGCTAACCCACTCATGGAACTGGGAGGCAATCAGCTGCAATTTCAGCATGAGGGATCCGTCAGCTTTCTAATTGCGTACTTGCTCATTACAGTGTCTCCAAAGCTTTCCTTCTTAGTCACCATGCTGTGTTTTCACCACTCTCTGACGGTGGTGCAGTCTGACCAAAACATCAAGGGTCCTCTCATAGGATAATAAGGACAGGTGGAAGCCATTTAGCCCCTCGAGCCTGTCCTGCCATTTACTGAGATCATGGATGATTTTTTGCTAACTCCATATACCTGCCTTTGATCCATATCCCTTAATATCTTTGCTTAACAAAAATCTATCTATCTCGGATTTAAAATTTAGATTTAGAATGATTTTCCATTTAGAAAGGACTCTGCTCTACCCTTTTTTGGTCCAAAATGGATAACCACACACTTGCTTACATTGAATTCCATCTGCCACAATTTTGCCCATTCACCTAGTCTGTCAATATATCCCTGCAATTTTATGGTATCGTCTAGGCTGTCTATAGTGCCACCTCTAATGCACAATCTTAGCTGTTACCATGCCATACCTGTACTTACTCTTGCTGCCACCAGTCTTATCGCTGCTGATCACCATATGTCATTATAATAATATAATACCATGGGCTTATTTAATGTACAAGACAGAAGACACCAATCACTCATAAGGGATTTGGTAAGATTTTGTGGATTCACTTATTAATACTAGGGACATAACAACAGGGATACAGAGATAGAAAGCTTGAAGACACCAGGGTTGGGATTCTCCCCGACCCTTTAGCGGCTAGGCCCGCATCGGAGTGGTTGGCGCCACGCCGACTGGCGCCAAAACCGGCGGCAACAGCCTTTGACGCCCGGCGTCAGGGCTGGCTGAAAGACTTTCGCCAGTTCGCACATGCGCCGGTGTGTCAGCGGCCGCTGACGTCACCACCGGCGCATGCGCGGTAGGGGGGTCTCTTCCGCCTCCGCCATGGTGGAGGCCGTGGCAGCGGCAGAAGAAAAAGAGTGCCCCCACTGCACAGGCCCGCCCACCGATCGGTGGGCCCCGATCGCGGGCCAGGCCACCGTGGGGGCACCCCCCCCCCGGGGTGCGATCGCCCCGCGCCCCCCCCCCCACCCGGACCCCGGGGGCCCGCTCGCGCAGCTACTCCCGCCGGCACCAGAGGTACTCCAATTCCCACCAGCGGGCGAGGCCTGTCAGCGGCGGGTCTTTGGCCCATCGCGGGCCGGCAAATCGCCTCGGGGGGCACGCCGATCGGTGCGGGGGGCACGGCGCGATTCCCGCTCCCGCCAATTCCCGGGTGGCGGAGAATTGCGGCCACGGCGGGGGCGGGATTTACGCCGGCCCCGGCGATTCCCCGACCCTGCGGGGGGTCGGAGAATTCTGCCCGGGATCAAATGACACACTTCCCTTCGAGTGTTGTCATACTGATGTTTCTTAAAGGTATATTTTAACATATGCCCTTTTCCCTTCCTACCATCTAAGTCTATAATGGGATAAAGTCCCTCCCCATAATTCCTCAATAATTCTTGCCCCTCTCTGTAATTTCCTTCCAAATTTTTTCCTCTACATCCTTCCCATTAGTTGGTGGCCTCTCGGCTAAAACAAGCAATATATTGCTCCTTTTTGTTCTCTAGCTTTAGCCAATGATGTAGATTTTTATTCTTAGCCTATATTCAACTTAAATAATACATGTAAGAAGTTTTCCTCTGCAAGCTACAAGTTACAACTTCATAAATGCAGATTAAAAATTTGTTATGATTTCACTTAATTTGCTACGCAGAGAAAATCACCCTCCCATTTTGGTTTGCTGGTAGCTATAATCCTAGTACCCTTGACTACGTGCACAGATTTGTTCACTTCTGCAAATACTAAGTCTCAGTTTATCTTCAAGTGACTGTTTATTTCCTCTCTAATCTCAGTCATGTTATTTGGTTGAGGGAAGGAAAAGTGCGAAGTGATTAAAGTCAAACAGAGTGGCAACGGCACAGAACACGGAATGAAAACAGAAAAGGATAATACAATTAGAATTAAATTTGGGAAAAATAACACCAGGAAGGCATTACAAAAAAAAACAATCTATACAGGACTGATCATGAAAGTGGAGTCCACAGTACAACACGTGGACTGTAGTACCTACTATGAGGTGACTGAGTATTCATGGTGGGAGATTTTACAAGGTGCGATTCTCTTTATTAAATATTTATTCTGGCTCTGTTTATGGGTTCAAATGACAGCAGGGGTCAATAGTGCATGATTACCAGCTGTCTACATCTATTTTACATAAGTATTCATTTGCACATTAAAGTTAGATGTTCCAAATTATGCATGCAAATTATGAAAATAACTAAAACCACCTGTACATAGAAGAGCATAAAGAGGTGCACATTAAGCAATAATCTCCAGTAGTTAGCAGTTGACAACAGTCATTTGGTCATATGTTTCTGTTCTGTTAACTATTGAATTTACAGGCCTGCTTAATGTTCATATCTATCAACAAATGGCTATTACCATTACAACTAGTGATAATTAGTGTTATAGAAAGACGTAATTGCAGCACAATACTCCAAACTATACAAAACAAGGTTAACAACTTTAATTTAATGATTCTTTAAACAAAGGTGAGAGATGCATGTGTTTAGAATTTCTGAGCCCAGTGCCCAGCCCAGGGCAAGAAAATAGAAACTAGAATAAAGCATCTTCTACTCTTCTCTAACAAAATACCGCTCCAACCAGAGGAAAATACTCCATTCTGGGCAAAAGGCAACATTCCCTTTTCTCATTCCCTCTTATCTTTGCGGCCATATTCATTAGCAGGTGGCTCATTTGAGATCCATCAATTTTAAATTACTTAGAAGCCCCACAAACATCAATGAAAAAAAAATCCAAAATTATGGTCTGGATTGGATACCAGGGGCAGGATTCTCCGACCCCCCACCGGGTCAGAGAATCGCCCGGGGCCGGCGTCAATCACACCCCCACCGTGTCCCGAATTCCCCACCACCTGAGAATCGGCAGGGGCGGGAATTGCGCCGCGCTGGTCGGCGGGCCCCCCGCGGAGATTCTCCGGCCCACGATGGGCCGAAGTCCCGCCGCTGACAAGCCTCTCCCGCCAGCGTGGATTAAACCACCGACCTTACCGGAGGGATTGGCGGCGCGGGCAGGCGCCGGGGTCCTGGGAGGGGGGGCGCGGGGCGATCGGACCCAGGGGGTGCCCCCACGGTGGCCTGGCCCGCGATCGGGGCCCACCGATCGGAGGGCAGGCATTGCCGTGGGGGGCACTCTTTTTCTTACGCCTTCACCATGGTCTTCACCATGGCGGAGGCAGAAGAGACCCTCTCCCCTGCGCATGTGCCGGTATGACATCAGCAGCCACTGACGCTCCGGCGCATGCATGGACTTACGCCGGCCGACGAAGTCCTTTCGGCCCCGGCTGGCGTGGCGCCAAAGGCCGTTCACACCGGCCGGCGGAGCGGTAACCATTCCGGAGCGGGCCTAGCCCTCAATGTGAGGGCTTGACCCCTAAAGGTGGGATGCCGGAGTGGTTCACGTCACTCCAACACGCCGGGAACCCCCGCCCCGCCGGGTAGGGGAGAATCCAGGCCCAGATCATAAAACTAAAAGAACCACTGCTGCCTCACGGCACTGATGACCCGGGTTCAACCCCGGCCCCGGGTCACTGTTTGTTTGAAGTTTGCACATTCTCCCTGTGTCTGCCTGGGTCTCACCCCCACAACCCAAAGATGTGCAGAGTGGGTGGATTGGTCACCCTAAAATTGGAAAAAAAATAATTGGGTATTTAAATTTAAAAAAAACACAAAAGTTAAAGATTAATGTTCCAACCCTTTACTCTTCAGGCCTTTCAAAGCTTCAGGAAAGTTAACACACATTCTAATGTTTATCTGAAGTCAAAAAACTGAATCAAATTTGCTGTGGAATGATCAAAAGAGTTTAACTTAGGTGTCAAATGGTTTGACCATCTAGCAAAACAATGACTAATTAATACTTGCACTCTTTAAGACCTAATTGTGCATAAGCATCTTGAACAATTTTACAACTGCAGTCACTATTCTTACATAGCAGTTATTCCATGCTACTAACATAGTTCCACAAACATCCTATTCTCAATGATGGAGGGGCTAGCAAACCAATACCAAAGACAAGATTGAAGCATTTGCAACCATCCTCAGCCAGAAGTGCTGAGTGGAAGATCTATCTCGGTCTCTGTCTCACAGAAGTCAGTCATCAGCCAATTCAATTTGCTCCACATGATATCAAGAAATCGATGAGGTACTGGATATTGCAAAGGCTATAGGCCCTGACAACATTCCAGTACTTGTCTAGAACTAGCTGCATCCTTAATCAAGTTATTCCAGTACAGCTACAATATTGGCATTTAACTGGCAATGTGGAAAACTGCCCAAGTATGTCCTGTTAATAAAAACCAGGACAAATCCAATCCGGTCAATTATGGCCCAATTAGTCTACTCTCGATCACCAGCAACGTGATGGAAGATCCCATCAACAGTGTTATTAAGCTGCACTTACTCAGAAACAACCTTCTCACCAATGCTCAATTTTGACACTGCCAGCAGCACAGTGGCGCAGTGGTTAGCATTGCTGCCTCACGGCACCGAGGTCCCAGGTTCGATCCCGGCTCTGGGTTACTGTCCGTGTGGAGTTTGCTCATTCTCCCTGTGTTTGCGTGGATTTCAGCCCCACAACCCAAAGATGTGCAGGACAGGTGGGGATTGGCCATGCTAAATTGCCTCTTAATTGGGAAAAATGAAATGGTTACTCTAAATTGGTGTTTTTCAAACCTTTTTTCCGCGGACCCATTTTTACCAACTGGCCAACCTTCGGGACCCACGCTGGCCAACCTTCGCGACACAGGCCGGCTGACCTTCACGACCCATACCGGCCGACCTTCGTGGCCCATGCCAGCTGACCTTTGCGACCGATGCCGGCCAACCTTTGCGACCCATGCCAGCTGACCTTCGCAACCCACTATTTTCTCTTGCCTTGTTTGCTGCTGACAAAATGGAGGAATCGCAATTGCGCCCAAAGCACGTGATGTCAATGTTTGGGGGGCATGACCTGCTCACTGCCTCCCTTCAGACAGGAAGGTTACATAGAATTTAAAAAAAAATCTTCCGCGTCTACGATTGTGCAAATTTGCAGGCAACAGCCGCAGCAGCCGCTTTTAACCTTCTTTTGTTGTATTCCCAGTTCTGGCCTCTTGTGCATTATTTCCTTTGCTCCACAATTAGCGGCTGTACTGTCAGCTGCTATTGCCCTAAACTCTAGAAAATCTTCCTCAAACCACTCTGCCTCTTTACCTCTCTCTCTCACTTCTTTTAAACCTCTCCGTCCATCGCGGCGCTCCCAATTGCGCAAATTCACGTGCAGCAGCCGGCTTTCAACAATGCCAGTTGCGAGCGGCCTTCAAAAAGGCCGCAACCACATAAAAGAAATGCGGCCGCACTGCGCATGCATGCCCGCTCATCGGTGCGCATGCACAGATGTTTGCACATGCATGTTGGTGCAATATCCCAGCACCTGAAGTTCTTAAATGCTTTTCTTTGTGGGATGCCTGATTGCATCTGAAGAAGATGCAGCAATATAAATTACATGATGATGAATATCAGTGGATTTTACATCAAATTTCCCTTTAAACCACCAGGCCTTCCACGGCAGCCGGTGGAGTGCCAACAACTCCGGCGCGGGCCTAGCCCCTCAATGTTAGGGCTTGGCCCCTAAAGGTGTGGAGACTTCCGCACCTTTGGGGCGGCCCGACGCCGGAGTGGTTCATGCCACTCCATCACGCCAGGACCCCCCGCCCCGCCGGGTAGGTGAGAATCCCGGCCCTGGTCTTGCCCGGCGGGACCTCAGCATCAATGGATCCTACGGCGGCCTGGTGGGGGGAGGGGGTTCCAGACCCCGGGGGGGGGCCTCCGCTGCGGCCTGGCCCGCAATCGGGGCCTACCAATCAGTAGGCCGGCCTCTTGGGCTGGCGGCCTCCTTTGTTCTGCGCCAGCCCCTGTAGCCTTACGCCATGTTGCGTTGGGGCGGGTGCGCAGAAGGGAGCCACCACGCATGCGCGGAAATCGCGCCGGTCCCACTGCGCATGCATGGACCTGCGCTGCCCATCTGGTGCCGGGACCGGCAGCAGGAGTGGCGTAGGTTGCTCCAGTGCCGTGCTGGCCCCTGTAGGGATCAGAATTGATGCTCCTGAGGCCATGTTGACGCCGTCGGGAAACGCAACGGCATTTACAACGGCGTCAACACTTAACCTCAGGATCAGAAAATCCCACCCATGATATCCATCAGCTCAATTTCAACTGATCTCCCCGGCCAGCAATTCAGAAAATGAGGTCATTGCCTCCCTGGAGAGACACAGTCTGTGAAGGCACTGAGAGCTGATGATCATTCATCTTTAGCCTGTGTACCGTCTGATAGTATCTCCTGCTACCACAGACTGGCTGCTGGTGTTGTCTGTTTTGTTCTGGCCTTGGTGCAGCAGCAGGTCCTTCATCTCCCTAGATCACAGTGCACACCTGTACCTGAACATCTGGCCTCCTCTGTTTCCTTCTCCTCAGTTCATCCTCACTAGTGGAGCTTCCTCCAGAGTATATAATTGTGATGAATGGTTACTGCACCTTTAATGTAATGATTCCTTTAAGACCGGGTTTGGAACCCTGGGGGACTCCGCCTCCGGCTCCACCCCCCAGGGAGCCATATATAAGGTATGACAAGTGGGCAATGTGCAGTGAGCACTCTTCTCGGTAGCTGACTGGTTCTCTGCTAATTAAATCCTTTGTATTACCAAGCATCTCTCTGCTATTTCTGTGGGCAAGGCCAGCACCCACGTCAGCGTTGCCCAGCCCGCTCCGCTATCTGCAACGACTGCGGAAAGAAGGGGCATTTCGCAAAGGTCTGCTTGACTGGGCCCAAGGCCCAGAAACAAAAGTCTCATCGGGCCTAAAAATTGAGCTCCCAGGCCCACAGGCCCCACAATGCGGCTGTGCGCCGGCGGGACACGCCCCCCTTCTGATGCGTCATCAGCCTTATGCGAGTCATGGGGGTGGCCATCTTGGCGGCGGCCATCTTGAAAATCCAACATGTGCGACCGATGGCGGCAGCCATTTTGTGACTCTGGGTGGCCATTTTGTGAATCTGATTCCGCTGAGGACTCTGACTACCCGCAACTGGGAGCGATCACCCTCGACCAATCACGGCCGAAGCACCTGCGGAACTCCATGATGCAGGTCCAAATCAACGGGCGCGACACTCCCAGCCTCTTCGACTCCGGGAGCACGGAGACCCAGAAACAGTAGGGTGCTGCTCCTTGCGTACCTATCCCACCTCCCAAACTGTCGCCCTCGCCTCCAGGTCCCACTCGGTCCAAATCACAGGGTATTGTGTCACGAACCTCGCGATCCAGGGCGTTGAATACGCCCGTTTCAAACTTTATATCCTCCTTCACCTCTGAGCCCCCCTGCTGCCCGGTCTGGACTTTCAGTGTAGCCACCGAAGCCTGACACTGAAGTTCGGCGGACCCCTGCCCCCACTCACGGTATGTAGCCTTGCAGCACTTAAAGTTGCACCACCCCCACTCTTCGCGAACCTCACCCCCGACTGTAAGCCCGTCGCCACCAGGAGTCAGCGGTACAGTGCCCAAGATATGACTTTTATTAAGTCAGAGGTTCAGCGGTTGCTGAAAGAAAGGGTCATAGAGGCTAGCAACAGCCCCTGGAGAGCACAAGTATTGGTAGTCCGGTCTGGGGAAAAGAAATGGATGGTGGTGGACTATAGTCAGACCAGAAACCGTTTTACGCAGCTCAATGCGTACCCCCTTCCCCACATAGCAGAAATGGTTAACCAGATCGCCCAGTATCGGGTATTCCCTACAGTTGACCGAAAATCCACCTACCATTAGCTCCCTATCTTCCCGGAGGACCGCCTCTACATGGCCTTCAAAACAGCCGGTCGGCTTTTTCACTTCCTCAGGGTCCCTTTTGGCGTTACAAATGGGGTCTCCATTTTTCAAAGGGCGATGGACCAAATGGTGAACCAGTACAGCTTATGGGCTACTTACCCGTACTTGGACAATGTCACCATCTGTGGCTATGACCAGCAGGACCACGACGCAAACCTAAAAATGTTCCTCCAGACTGCTCGGGCCCTCAATCTAACCTACAATAAAGAGAAATGTGTTTTCCACAAAACCCGACTAACTATCCTCGGCTACGTCATGGAAAACGGGGTCCTAGGCCCAGATCCCGACCGCATGCGCCCCCTTAAGGGACTCCCCCTTCCCCGTAGTCTCAAGGCACTCAAGCGGTGCTTGGGGCTCTTCTCCTCTTACGCCCAATGGGTCCCCAGATATGAGGACAAAGCCCGGCCACTCATTAAGACCACGGTTTTTCCCCTGACGGCTGAGGCCCGGTCGGCCTTCAGTCGTATCAAGGCCGATATCATCAAGGCCGCCATGCACGCGGTGGACGAAACCATCCCCTTTCAGGTAGAAAGTGATGCATCAGACGTCGCCCTGGCTGCTACCCTCAACCAGGCAGGCAGACCAGTAGCGTTCTTCTCCCGAACCCTCACCACCTCGGAAATTCGGCACTCTGCAGTCGAGAAGGAGGCACAAGCCATAGTGGAGGCCATGCGACACTGGAGGCACTACCTAGCTGGTAGGAGGTTCGCCCTCATCACCGACCAACGGTCGGTAGCCTTCATGTTTGATAACGCACAACGGTGCAAAATAAAAAATGATAAAATTCTGAGGTGGAGGATAGAGCTCGCCACCTACACGTACGATATTACATATCGTCCGGGGAAGCTCAATGAGTCCCCAGATGCCCTGTCCCGTGCACATGCGCCAATGCGCAGAAAGACCATCTGCAGGCCATCCACAATGACCTCTGCCACCCGGGGGTCACCCAGCTTGCTCATTCATCAAGTCCCGCAATTTACCTTACTCCACCGAGGAGGTCAAGGCCATGACCAAGGCTTGCCAGATCTGTGCGGAGTGCAAACCGCACTTCTATCGACCAGACAAGGCTCGCATGGTGAAAGCCTCTGGGCACTTTGAGCGACTAAACGTGGACTTCAAAGGGCCCCTCCCGTCCACTAACCCCAACACCTACTTCCTCACTGTCATCGACGAATTCTCCCGCTTCCCATTCACTGTTCCCTGCCCCGATATGACCTCGGCCACCGTACTCAAGGCACTGCACAGCATCTTCGCTCTGTTTGGTTTCCCCGCTTATATCCACAGCGACCGGGGTACATCGTTCATGAGCGATGAGCTGCGTTGATATCTGCTCAGCAAGGGCATCGCCTCAAGCAGAACGACGAGCTAAACCCGCGGGGAAACGGGCAGGTGGAGAGGGAGAACGCGACAGTTTGGAAGGCTGTCCTTCTAGCCCTATGGTCAAGAAGTCTCCCAACCACCCGCTGGCAGGAGGCCCTACCCAATGCCCTACACTCCATTAGGTCGCTCCTCTGCACGGCCAAGAACAAGACCCCTCACAATTGCTTGTTTGTCTTCCCCAGGAAGTCCACCTCTGGGGTCTCGCTTCCATGCTGGCTGACGACTCCGGGACCAGTTCTACTCCGGAGGCACACAAGGAGCCATAAGGTTCTCTGCTAGTTAAAGCCCTTGTATTACGAACCATCTCTCTCGAGTTGTAATTGAGGGTATCTCAATAATCCTTCTGAAGACAGTGATTTAAAAAATTATTTTGTGGATTATGGGCATCACTGGCTCGGCCAGCATTTATTGCCCATCCTGAGCTTCCCTTGAGAAGGTTTGGTGAGCTGCCTTCTTGAACCACTGCAGTACTTATGGTGTAGGTACACCCACAGTGCTGTTAGAGAATGCTTTAGTACCAAGTTAGAATGGTGAGTGACTTGAAGGGGAACCTCCCTGTGGTGCTGTTCCCAGGTGGCTGCTGCCTTTGTCTTTCTGGGTGGTAGTGATTGTTGGTTTGGAAGATGCTGTCTAAGGATTTTTGACAGGTTCCTGCAGTGCATCTTGTCGATGGCATACACTGCTGCTGCTGTGAGTTGATGGTGGAGGAAGTGAATATTTGTGGATGGGGTGCCAAACAAGCGGGCTGATTTATCCTGAATGGTGTCGAGCTTCTTGAGTGTTGTTGGAGCTGCAATCATCCAGGCAAGTGGAGAGTATTCCACCATACTCCTAACTTGTGCATTACAGAGTGCGGACAGGCTTTGGAGAGTCAGAAATTGAGTTAGTCACCACAGGATTCCCAGCCTCAGACCTGCTCTTGTACCCACAGTATTTTTATAGGTAGTCCAGTTCAGTTTCTGGTCAATGGTAACCTCAGGATGTTGATAGTGGGAAATTCACTGCCAGTGTTGAAATTCCAAATGTTATTAATGCCGATCAACTGCAAAATTTCCCAGAGGTCTCTCCTACTCTCAGCAGCTGTCAGTTTCTTTTTCCAAAAGTTGTCAGTTGCTGAGAGTGGGAACTGTTTGTAGGATTGGAGGAGCAGCAGGGGTGCGGAAGAAAGAGATACTCTTCCAATCGCAGATCCTCTTTTGTCCACTTGTGCACTGGCCTCCAATACTCTCCTGATAACTTACAGTGCTGGACGGGTGATAACTCCCCTGCAAATGCCAGCCTAGCTCTGGCAGAGAATGTGTGCTCCTCCCTCAAGATAGAAACTTTTATATGCTTCGTCTTGCTGAGAACAACACAAGGATGAGACATTGGTTAGGTTTGACAGGATAGAATTCTTCTTCCAGGACAGTTGGAAAGAGCTCTATATGTTGGATAGCTTCGACTCCGTACTTATTGGGCAACTTTCCGTAACACAGCCACAAATAAAGCGGCATTGGAGCTGGAAAATTTCACAAAAGATGATCCGCTAAGATGTGTGATGTGTGAAGCAAGCAATGTTGCAGTGACGCAGTAAAGGACGCTCATCTGGAGAAGGAGTGTAGTTGGAGTTTTTACTTTGTATCTGAAGCTGCATAAGCCATGTCAGGAGGTGCTTGATGCTGGAACTCAGTGTAAGAATCATAGAGGTGGAAAATCCTCCATTCTCCAACAGACTTCATTCTGATGTGAATAATTTAGCTGCTGGTTAGGGAACTGATTTTAAAAAAAAATTTTAAAACACACTCGACCTCAAAGCTTTTCCAGCCAAGCAGGTGTGGTGAAGATTTCTGTAGTAAAGCAGGAGATTCATTTTCAGCATGACCACGTGAACTTGCCGCCCTGGTGATCTAATCTCCCCAGTAGATAATAAATACGTTGCTGGCGTAAGTAATTGTTTGTACATCTATTAGAAATCATTAGGGTTTTCAGCAGCATCAAATTCACAGGTCTAAAAGGTTAAGAAGTTTTAATTTGTGCTCTTTAGTTAAGATTTATGCAACAAAACAGAAGCACCTGCACACAGGAGGCTGGATTCTCCCAAAGTGGGACTATATCCCACACGCCGGAGTAAAAACTCTAGAGATTCCTGGACAAAAGTACAGCTAATTCAATGCCCTGCAGGGGGCTAGCAGGGACCCAGAGTAATTCACGCAGCTTTAGCTGCGGATGCGACTCCCGCACTTCTGGTTTTGAGTCCGCGCATGCGCACGGCGGCAGCCTCCAGCGGCCACGGCGAGCTCAATAGCGGTCTCGGACCGCGGAGGCAGGCATAAAAATTATACCCCCCCCACCCCCTCCCAATCAGCCGCATGCCCGAGCATCTGACCGCGCGGATCTAACCCCCAGCCCCCTATAAGGCCCCCCCCCCCCGTGTCCGATGCCCCCGACCACCGAAACCAGGTTAGTTCCATGCCATGGGAACTCGGCCAGTCAGGAGCAGAGGATCACTGGCCTGGCCTCTGTCAATGGGCCTCCAGCCGTGCGGTGTACTCCGCGATCACGGCAATTCTCGGGTCCCAGAGAATCGCCGGCCCAGCACCGAGCCCGATTTTGACGTGGAATTGGAGCGGGATTCTCTAGTCCTGAGGCTAAGTGTTGACACCATCGTAAACGCCATCGCATTTCTCGACAGCGTCAACATGGCCTCAGGATCAGCAATTCTGGCCCCTACAGGGGGCCAACACAGCACTGGAGCGATCCACGCCGCTCCAGCTGCTGATCCCGGCGTGAACTGGGCTCCGCAGGGTCCGCACATGCACAGTGGCACCAGCACCGTGGCACCAGCGCCAACCCACGCATGTGCAGTGGCACCTGTGGCAACTCGCGCATGTGCAGTGGCACCGGCGCTAACGCACACATGCACAGTGGCACCCGCGCCAACGCACACATACACAGTGGCACCGGCGCCAACGCACGCATGCACCAAGTCTCCCTTCTCCGCGCCGGCCCCGACACAACATGGCGTAGGGCAAAAAGGGCCGGCGCGGAAGAGATGAGGCCCCCAGCCCGAGAGGTGGGCCCCGATCGCATGCAGGACCACAACTGAGGCCCCTTCCAGGGTCGATTCCCACCTCCCCCCCCACAGGCCACCCCCGGACCCTTCCATGCTGATGTCCCGCTGGCTGAGAGCAGACTAGAACAGCGCCGGTGGGACTTGGGTTTTCTGCTACGGCCAATCGACTCATCCCGGGCCGAGAATCGGCGGGGGAGCCGGGTGGTTTGGAAAATCGCGTCCCAGCGTCGGGGCGGCGTGACACGATTAACGCCGCTTGCGGGGATTCTCCGGCCCGGCCCCGGGCTGAGAGAATCCCACCCTGGATTCTCAGCCCCCGCACGGAACATGATTTTGATGTGGGGCTGTCGGGATTCCAGTCCAATAGATGTATTAAATTTAATAACTGTGACATCCCACATGGCCTTTTTTAAAAAATTGCAGATTTTAATTTGCCCGTTTTTGTGGCTCCCAACATTTATAAAAGCTTCCGCTCTGCAATATTAGAATATTAATTTATTTGGGAAAGTTAAAATAATACATTCTGTGTCAGTAAAAAGAATGTTGCTGTATAAATAATGGTATTCATTAGAAAGCACCAATGTTTTTAGTTGCTGCATCTTAATCCTTTTCGCTTTTCTGACAAGTCATTTCTAACAGTCTTGAACAAAGGATGAACTGGTTTCGTAGAAGTTTGAGTCTATTCAAAACCCACACTAACTAACAGCTATCTATATTTTCAATCCAGCCATGACCCCACAGCACAGACTGAGGTCATCACCTCACTTGTACACTGCTTCCTTTCTGGGATGTCAAGCCTACCAGTGAAGCATGCACCACAGCACATTCAGGAGATCTCATAGAATACTGGTCACTGTTATCCCACTTAATCTGAGAAGCAGATTTAGTCATCTTTCTCAAAGTAAAACTGCATGCCTAGCCCAGCAAAGCTCATGGGGCTGAGATTGGACTTGGTCAGGACTGTCAAACAGGACAAATTGCTTTAATTTCCCATTATGCCACACAGATATTACTGAATCAGTGGGACTGGGTAGGAAGCGGAGTGTATCACGGGTGATGATGCGACCATCAATTCACTCAAGGACACGAGTGGAAGTAAACTGTGGCTTTAATCATCTTATAACTGAGCCTGCCTGCGACTAGCTGAACTGAAGGCAGGCTCGCAAGACCGCAGCACTTTATACTTCTGGTTGTGGGTGGAGCCATGGGCGGAGCCATGGGCGGAGCCAAGGGTGGAGCCCTGTACATGCTCCTCATCTCCCCCTGTGGGCCGAGCCACGCAATAGCTCACAAATGGAGCCTACAGGGACACAGTGATACACAGTGTGAATTTATATTATACATTCACCACATTCACTCCCTGTTAAAAAAATCAAGTCCGGCGGGGATGATGGGTCTATACGTTGAGTCGGTCTGGTGCTCGAATCGTTCGCTGGGACCGGCGGAGCACCGGAGTTCCAGCGCTTCAGATGGCTGTGTGCTCATGTCCGGTGTGAATCCGAGGGTGGACTCCGGGGGTGGTTCATTCCGAGCTTCGTTCCTAACCGGTGTGACGGGTGAAAGGGGGTGCAGGAAAACTGTAGGCACCGGGGCACAGGGCGTGGGAGGTCGGGTGGGGTGTGGTGTGAGGGGTACCTCGGCGGCAGTGGTAGTAGTAGTGGTAGATCCTGCAGGCGCCAGGTCCCGGAGGGAAACGGTGTCCTGCCAGCCATCGGGGTGCTCGATAAATGCGTAGTGGGGGTTTGAATGTAGTAGTAGGACCCTCTCTATCAGCTGGTCTGTTTTATGTGTCCGGACGTGCTTCCGAAGGAGGACAGGGCCCGGTGTCCTCAACCAAGATGGAAGTGAGGCCCCCGTGGTAGTGCCCCACGTAAGAGCTGCTGGACTTCGGCTCTAATAAATACCTTGTCCTGCAGGCTATAGCTCCTGCTGCGAGTGGCCACAGGTTTGCAGTTAGTGGTGAGGTTAGCGAAGAGTGGAGGGGGGTTGATTTTTAATGTTGCTAAACTGCATAAAGTGAGAGGGGGAAAGGGTCCGCCGAAGCTGAGTGTTAGGCTCCTGAGGTTACACTGGAAATCGAGCCCGAGTAGGAGAGGGGCGCAGAGGTCTGGGAGTATATACAATTGGAAGTTGGAGTAGTTGGCGCCCTGTATCGTTAGTGTTGCAATAGTGCGCCCTTGTATCTGGACAGAGTGCGACCCCGAGGCGAGGGAGATAGTTTGCCGTGCTGGAAATATTGGGAGCGAGCAGCGTCTTACCAGGTCTGGGTGAACGAAGCTCTCGGTGCTCCCGGAGTTGAAGAGGCACGGTGTCTTGTATCTGTTGACTTGAATGGACATCATGGAGCTTCTGAGGTGCTTTGGCCGCGACTGGTCCAAAGTGACTGCCTTGAGCTGCGGGTAGTCGGTGGCGTGGTCAGCGGTGCTGGAGCGGCCCCGTGATGACTGTTTGCGGAGGTCGTAGTTGTCGATTTGAATATCGGGTGATGGCCAAGATGGCGGTTGATCGCAGGTGGCGGGCGGCGAGGAAGATGGCGTCCAAGATGGCCACCTCTGTTGATTGCACGTGGCGGGCGGCGAGGAAGATGGCCCCCAAGATGGCAGCCCCCATGAATCGCACATGGCCGGCCGCGTGTGGGAGGACTGCCAAGATGGCGACCCCCATGAGTCGCACATGTCGTGTGGAGGCGGAGTCGGCAGACACGCTGCCACATTGCGGGGTCTGAAGGCCTGTGAGTTGGAGGGTCAATTGTTCTGGTTAGCGTTCGAGTTTGAGGTTTTGGTTTTAGCCAGGCAGACCTTCGCAAAGTGTCCTTTCAGCCCGCAGCTGCTGCAGGTCACGTTGCGGGCCGAGCAGTGCAGCCGGGGGTGTTGGGGCTGGCCGCAAAAGTGGCACGATAGCCCTCCGTGGTGGGCGGGTGGCCGCGCAGCGCAGGCCTGGGGTAGTCTCTGGTCGGGGGTCCACGGTGGTCGGCTGGGAACGGGTTTAAGCTTCGAAAAGCGACCTCTAATGAGGTCACTAGTGTTACTGTGTCCTCCAGGTTCTGGGCCCCTTTTTCGAGGAGACGCTGCCGCACATAGTTGGACTGGACCCCTGCAACATACACATCTCGGACGGTGAGTTCCATGTGCTGGGAGGCTGTCACAGCCTGGAAGTTACATTCCCGTGCTAGAGATTTCAGGTCGCGCAGGTAGTCTTCTAGCGACTCAGAAGACTACCTGCGGCGGGTAGTAAAAATATCCCTGGCGTAAACTTAATTTACGGGCCACACGTACAGGCAGTCGAGTATCGCGAGGGCCTCGGTGTACAAGTCGGTACTATCAAGTTGAGTTGAAATACGATGGCTCACCCGTGCGTGTGGAAGACTGAGTTTCTATTCTTCAGTAACAGCGGAGGTAGTCGACGCAGCTAGGTAGGCCTTGAAGCACAGAAGCCAATGCAGAAATATTTCCTTCGCTGCTGAGGCCTGTGGATCGAGTTCCAGTCGATCAGGTTTGACGGCTGATTCCATGGTAGTTTTTTAAGTCGATTAAATTGATGCGACCATCAATTCACTCAAGGACACGAGTAGAAGTAAACTGTGGCTTTAATCGACTTACAACTGAGCCTGCCTGCGACTAGCTGAACTGAAGGCAAGCTCGCAAGACCGCAGCACTTTATACTTCCAGTTGTGAGTGGAGCCATGGGCGGAGCTCCTCATCGCCCCCTGTGGGCAGATAATCAAATGGAGCCCACAGGGACACAGTAATACACAGTGTGAATTTATATTATACATTCACCACAGGTGACTCAGCCAACTCTCTCCAAACTCTGCAACATTTCTCACAGCCTTTACACTGAGAGCAGCCCCTACCTGACCTGGGGAACTGCAAGGCCTACTCTTAGGTGAAATATTGCAAATTTACAGTTAAATGGACAAATTGGAAGGTTGTCAAGAAACCTCTTCTACTGGGATTATTATTGTGATTATTTGTTTCATCAGAAGGCTGTGAGAAACTGTAAGTGGAAGGAAATGAAGTCAGGGACTCCGCCACATTGTCAGCTGTAACTGCATTTATGTTCAAGTGCTGTTTGTTTATGTTGAACATGCAAACTCCCACCATGTAAATGATCTGTGTTTTAATTGTATCCGGTGTATTTGTAACCTGATGTAATTGAAATCTTGGAATTAGTTGTGCGCTGTACAAAAATAGGCCCATCTGGTCCATTGATGGAGTCCCCACTGCTGCAATTGAGAGGAGGTCGAGGCTGCTGTTTTCTGATCCGCTGGTTATGTTCTTCATTTCCTTATTTTATTTCTGAGGATTTTTTTACCAAGCTGGTTTTCAGTAACTCTGTGTGGTGTGGTGCTGTCTGCTCCTCTTTCTCTCTCATGCTGATTACACTGTAAAAATGATCTGGCAATGCACTTCACCTTAGGTATGGGAAAAATGAACAAGTTATAATGTCTGAACAGATCTGCAGATGTGAGTGTACTGCTGAGGACTTTCTTTTGAAGCTCTCATGTTATTGTCCCTTGAAATTGCTAAGATCTATTGTATGCAATATACTGTAGAAATCTATGGGATAGGACAACACCGTGCTTTCAGTGCATTGCTCCAGCACCTCCAATCACAGCTTCTAACTCCCCTCCTCTTGCCACACTTCCTGAGACAGAATCTATGATTGGACAAGAGTTGGCGGGAGGGAGCCTGTTGAGAGCTGGGGCAGTTAGTTCTTGCCATTCCCGCTGGCCACTATGCAGGCGTCCTTCAGCTGCGCTGAACGATTTGTGACAACATCATTTGGGGGGGGGGGCAAGGGGAAGAAATAAAAAATAAAAAGCAGGAGAGAGCCTCCACCTGTAACGAGGTGAGAGCTGATCTAGAGTAGCTGTCACTCAACCTCACCACAGGCTGGATCTTTCTGTCATCCATGTCCACAGCACAAGCCACTCCCGGGGAACTGGAACTTTGCTTCCAGTGGTACTGAGTTATCTTGAGCGAGGTGAGTGGTACGTGGAGGGAGGGAGTAGGTTGTTTCAGGACAAGCGAATGAATAGGGCCATGAGACCATAAGACATAGGAGCAGAATTAGGTCACTTGGCCCATCAAGTCTGCTCCGCCGTTCAATCATGGCTGATATTTTCTCATCCCCATTCTCTTGCCTTCTCCCCATAACCCATGATCCCCTTATTTATCAAGAACCTATCCATCTCTGTCTTAAAGACACTCAGTTATTTGGCCTCCACAGCCTTCTGCGGCAAAGAGTTCCACAGATTCACCACCCTCTGGCTGAAAATATTC
The DNA here is from genome assembly GCF_902713615.1 of Scyliorhinus canicula. Lineage (NCBI taxonomy): Eukaryota > Metazoa > Chordata > Chondrichthyes > Carcharhiniformes > Scyliorhinidae > Scyliorhinus > Scyliorhinus canicula. The sequence continues at coordinate 126,440,362 of NC_052148.1, read as the reverse complement.
CTCCTTACCCTCTTCTCCACCCTGCCCTTCCGCCCTTCCTCTTTCCCTTGTGCAACTCTCCAACAAAGAAACAATGCAAGCTGCTGCATGAAGAGTCTTTCTTTTCCGTACAGAACAGGTAGTCAAAATGTATGAGACAAAACCTTGCAATCGGTGTTGCAAATATAGAATCTTACTGGGTTTGGATTCCCCGTGTCCTGATTAAAGTAACCTCTGGCACTTCCTTCTTTTCACTAATGTCATCGGTGTTGAGTTTAACTGACATTGAAGTAGGAACTTGAGGTTGTCCCTGTGTCTAATCATAAGGTGCGATGTTGCTTTCCTCAACAGTGTCCGTTAGTGTCGGTATTGTAGGAAAGGCCAAGTCATGTCTTTGTAGGTTTGAACCTGGACTTTCCAATGGCACTGATTCCAGTTTTCTAGCCAGCATACTGGTCTGCATGTCTCATCCAGATAGTGTCATCTCTGGTCTGGACAGTATAAGTGACAGGTCCAGTCTGTGCAAGGATTGTGGAGGGCCCATTTCTCCCTGTGGAGTAATTCCAAGCCAAAACCTCCGGCCCTTCGTGGAAAACTCTATGCTTTGTCTTGCTTTCCCACCATTCTATTTGCACTTGCTGTTGCTTTTGTAAGATCTCTTTAGTTTTTTGAGGTTTCAACAGATCAAACATGGAAAGTAGTTGCCTTTTAATCCTTAATAATGCAGGAGAGGACTTAATGTTTTGAATATCATTCTCTTATAAGAAACTGTTGAATTTTTGTGAGACAAATTGATGTCCGTTGATGTGTAACAGTTGTTCAGGAAAAAAAATCAACTAAACACTTCTCGCAGCTTCTCAATTGTCTTCTCCGATGAAGTAGATTTTATCACAATGACCTCTGGCCACTTGGTGTGAACATCGGCCATTACCAATAACATATGTCCTTCAAAAGGTTTTGCAAAATCCACATGCACGCCTTGCCAAGCTTCATCAGGCCATTCCCAAGGGTGCATTGGTGCTAAGTGTGACAGGGTTCTTACCTTCGCACAGGAACAACATGCTCTAGCTTTCACTTCAATTTCCACGTCTAGTCCAGGCCACCAGAAATTACATCTTGCTATTTCCTTCATGCATACATGTAGCTTCTCGAACACTCGCTTCCTCAATGGTGTGGAATAGTTGTATTGAGTCCCGATAGAAGACTTCCTGATTGTACTGACAGCTCCAGTCTCCTGGAGTGGTCGGGTTTCAGGTTAGGTGCTGGTTGCGAAGTCTTCCATCATAATCCCATATCCATTACGGATATGGTAAATCGGATTGCTCTGAGTGTGTTTCCTCGCTTGTGTGTTGACTATTTGTTCAAAGTCGAAGATAGTCCCATTTGAGCAGTCTGATAAACTACCTGGCAGTGATAATTTTGAAAGCCCTGTATTGGCATGTAGATGTGGCTGTCGGTACTTAATGGTATAATTATGTGCAGACAAAAGCAATGCCCATTTTTGAGTTCTACCTGCGTCAAGTGACGGAATCCTGTGTGTGGCCAAAAATGGTAGTTTATGCACGATGGTTCGCTAACAATGTGAACTTTCTTCCGTACAAGAATTGATGGAATTTCTTGGGCGAGATTCTCCGACCCCCCACTGGGTTCTCTGGACCCCACTGGACCCCCCCCCCCGCTGATTCTCCGGCCAGCGATGGGCCGAGTGGCCGCCCGTTTACGGTTTGTCCTGCTGGCATAAATTAGAGTTGGTACTTACCGGCGGGACCTGGCTCCGCGGGCAGCATCCGGGGTCCTTGGGGGGGCGTGGGGGGATCTGGCCCCGAGGGGTGCCCCCACGGTGGCCTGGCCCGCTGTCGGGGCCCACCGATCCGCAGGCGGGCCTGTGCCATGGGGGCACTCTATTCTTCAACATCGGCTGCTGTAGACCTCCGCGATGGCCAACGCGGAGATGAACCCCCTCTGCACAAGCACTGGGATGATGCCAGCAGACGCTGGTGCTCCCACGCATGCGCCAACTCGCGCCGGCTGGCAGAGGCCCTTCGACGCCTGTAGGCGTGGCGCCAAGCCCCTTCCACGCCGGCCGGCGCAGCACAAACCACTCCGGCGCCGGTCTGGCCCCGATGCCAGAGTGGTTCACGCCACTCCTTCGCGCCGGAGTTGCCCGTCCCACCGATTCCCGCAGAATCCCGCCCCAATACTCCAAAATGATCCTAATACTTCCCTTTCAATCTGAACATAGTTACTTTCAGATTTGGTCAAGGTTTGAGAAGCAAAGCAACAGATCTTTCTTCACCCAAAGGCATGATGGCACCGCTCCTACACCATAAACAGATGCATCGCAAGCTAACTGTTGTGGTGATATGCCTATAAGCTATATCATAGGTGGAAGGTGTCGATCTCTAACCAGCAGGTGATGGTACTGGCACACCATGCGGTCTCTAGACTAAAGTCATGTGACCTGTGACTCCAATACAAAGAGCGAGACATCCGGCCATCATCAGAAGAAGATTGAGGGTAAGAAGACAGACATGTGAATTGTCAGTGCTAGGAATTGTCAGTCCAGTTCCAGAGGAGTAGTTAGCAGACTCAATGACAACGTGCTCTGTATCAGATTGCTATCTTACCACATGAGACATAACGAAAGATTCTGGTTTGGACAAGTCGCAGTGTTTCGTGGACTCCTTCGTGAAGTACAAGAGACCAAACAAACTGTAAGGGTAACGTCGGATCAAGATGCGTAAGAACTTCAGATTTAAGTAACATTTCTTTGGCTATACAGAAAAGCATCCTTGCATTGATCTAACCTCTTCCACTTCTTGTTCTGGGCCAAGATGTTAGGTAATTGTCTCAAATTTGTTGCCAAGTCTGGGACAAGTCTTCCATAGTAGTTTAACAATCCCAGGAAGGGAAGTAACTGGTTAATATTCTGAGGTGCAGGGGCCTCTGTCATGGCCTTAACCTTTGAAGGAGATTTGTGAAGGCTGTAGCATCACCCACATGTCCCAAATACTCAATGGAGGATTTGGAGATCTCGGGTGGAATTCTCCGCTCCAGCGTGGCCTCGGAGGCCGTTCCTTGCACCCTATTCCACCCCCCCCCCCCCAGGGGGCTAGGAGCAGCGCTCCGTAAATCTCGGCCACCGGGCCTTGACATTTGCGTCAGGGCAGAGCGCCGAGAATGACGCGATGGCGGCGCCTAAGTGACGTCAGCGGCACATGCGCAGGTTGGCCAGCTCCAACCCGCGCATGCGCAGTTGCCGTCTTCCCCTCCGCTTCCCCACAAGACGTGGCGGCTTGATCTTGCGGGGCGGCAGAGGGGAAAGAGTGCGTCTCTTGGAGACGCCGGCCCGACGATTGGTGGGCACCGATCGCGGGCCAGTCCCCTCCCGAGCACGGCCGTGGTGCTCACTCCCCTCTCCGCCCCCCACACGCCACAAAAGAAACGTTGGCGCCATGTTCACGACGGCAGCAACCAGGTGTGGTTGCCGCTGGCGTGAACAGGTCGGGAACGCCAGGCCGCTCGGCCCATCCGAGCCGGAGAATCGCCGGTCGCCGAGATAAACGGCGAGCGGCGATTCCTCGAGCGGGGGTGGGAGAATCGCGGGGGATGCCAGGGCGGCGTGTCGTGAGTCGCCCGGCCCTCCCGCGATTCTCCCACCCAGCGTGGGGAGCGGAGAATTCCACCCCTCATACTTGTCTTTACGGACTCTCAGACCGTAGTTTTCCAAACTCTATCTGGATAGTGTAGTCCAGATTTCAAAGGTGTTCCTTTTTATCTCTTCCAGTGACTAGGATGTCATCCAGATAGCACTGGACTCTGCCTAGTCCACTCAGGATCTGATCCATTGCTCTTTGAAACAATGCAGGGGCTAATGTGATACCGAACGGCAATCTTCGATACCGAGATGAGAATTATTGTGTCATAAATGTCAGAAATTCCTGTGACTTCTTGTCCACATTCATCTGCCAGTAAGCTTGGCTCAGGTCAATGTTGCTGAAATGTTGGCCTCCTGCCAATCCTGCGAACACGTCATCAACATGAGGTAACGAGTACTGTTCAGCACATAACTCTGGATTTATGGTGACCTGGAAATCTCTGCAAATCGTTACGGATCCATCTTTCTTGATGACGGGAACAATTGCCGCATTCACACTGATGCTGACAGGTCCCAAGGCTCCAGATTTCACAAGTCGCCCTAATTAGCCTCCACCTTTGGATAAATAGCATATGGTACAGACCTTGCCTTCAAGCATTTTGCTTGGCTTCCTTCTTTAATTTTAAGTTTAACCATAGTATATTTCATGCTCCATAATTCACCATTGAACACAACAGTGTGCTTCTTTAAAACGTCATAATTTTTGTAAGGTTGGATTCTCCATTGGTCATCATGTTGACTTCAGCCCAGTTCAGCCGAATCTTCTCCAGTCATGTTCAACCCATCAACACTGGATAGTTTCCTTTTTCCAAATTTCGAGACTTCATGTGCTTTCAAGTTCAATGGAGCCACTTATCTTGTATATGCCTTCAGTACTATCCTTAACAGTCTGAAGGGAATATGTTTAAGTTTCTCGTTGTAGTCAATCTCTGGCACCAAAGAGACTGCTGCCCAGAGTCAACTTCCTGCCAGCTGTCCATCCAGCAGTGGATTGACTCAGTATTGGTGTGTAGTACCAGCAATGGCTTGCACATTCAATGGTAATTCCTCTTCTGACTGTGAGTCACTTCATTTTCATCGACCCTTTTGTACAACATTGACATCTCTGCTTTTATTTTGTTTAAATATTGCCTTGGTTTGTTCTTGCTTCTTGTTTTTACTTAGACTTAATTGTTCTTTCTGCTGGCACGCACTATGTGTCCTTTTTTCCACAGCTTTGACAGAACATATCTTTGCACCAATATTCAGCAGCAGAATGCCCTGGCTTTACACATGGGTAATATGAACGAATCTCAAGACTCTTGGGTGTCGAGTCAGTAGCCATTTTGTGTATTCAAGTACACAAACTCAACTGCTGAGCTTCCTTTGCAGTCAGCTCCACAGAAACAGTGATTTCCATAGCCTTCCGCAGAGTAACATTACTCTCAGTTAGCAAAGTTTCCTAATCACTTCGCTGCATAAACCACAAACAAATCTGACTCAAATAGTATCATTCAGCATATCTCCGAACTCACAAAATTCTCCAAGTATTTTAAGAACAGCCACAAATTGCGCGATTGACTCCCCCTCTTCTTGGTTTCTTTTATGGAATCTAAAGCATTCTGCAAGTACCAAGGGTTTAGGTGGAAAATGTGCTTGGAAGATATCTACAATCTGCTTGTACATCTTAATGCCTGGCTTCTCAGGTTACACTAAACTATGGTGGAGTTAAACGTTTTATGACAGCCACGTAGGCCACAGGGAACATTGCCGATGGTCCCCGGATTACGCGACTGCGGCTATTTTTGTTAACCAAATAAAATCCTGTTTGTATGCAGTCTGGCCTTGGCAGAGTTATTACACACACCCCATCATGCTCAGGAAAGCGGGCACCATAATATCTTCAACTATTTTGTTTACCTGCGCAAAATAGTCAAAACGCTCTGTAAAGGAATTCTATCGCTCCACGTTTTCATCAAAGAGTTTCACGTTGCCGAAAACCCCCGCCATTTCTTTTTACGAATGGAGGTTTCCCGTCTGCATACTTCACAACCACATTTTCAGCACCTACAGTGATTCCGTCACACACAAGGCAACAACCCAAGGTCCAGCCTCATACTTATCCTAAACAACTGTATAATCCGTTTTGCAGGCAGGTCATCTTTACTCACATCCACCTCACCCATTAGTTCTCCATAACATGTGTCATACCGGGTGAAAGGTTTTCCTTTCTAACTTTTCCTTTTCCATCTTTTTTCGGCAAATTCCTTCTTCCTAGGTGGTGAGCGAATGTATGTGCATAGTCCTCAATACCAGTTTCTATGTTGTGTTTTGGCGGTGTGAGGTTTAAAAGCACAAAGCTTTATTTACAGTGTGTTATCCCTTACATGACTTTTCCTCTCTCCCTGTTTCCTGCACTTGAAGTTATGACCTCACTTCCGCTAGATACATTAATACAACAGAGCTTCGTGTGAGCTAATAAGAATTAATGCAAATACAAAACACTCCACCTCACCTGTCTTCTCACCAGCTCCTTCCAAGATAAACTACAGAGGCATGAGAACTGCTATTTTGGTTTTCAAATGCTCAGATTATAGAATTGTAGAATACCTACAGTGCTGAAGAAGGCCTTTCGGCCCATCAAGTCTGCACCAACCCGCTGAAAGAGCACCCTACCCAGGTCCACTCCACCTCTCCATCCCCATAACCCCACCTAGGGCGCAATTCTCCTCCCGGGACCCGATTCTCCCCCCGGACGGGGCTAGCAGCGCGGCCCCGTGAAGCATGGCATCGCGAGCTTAGCGACCGTCGCTGAGCCCGCACGCCAAGCGTCACGGCGGCTGACGTGCACGATGACGTCACCTGCGCATGCGCGGGTTGGACATCTCCAACCCGCGCATGCGCGGATGACGTCATCGCGCATATGCATCAAACCCGCCCATGCGTGGGCCGTCATGCCCCTCAGCCGCCCCGCGGGCTGATCCTGCGGGGCGGCGGAGGAACAAATAGTGCACGGATATCGGATCCTCAAATTTCTATGTCTCACTGGCTGCCCACACAGCTTCCAACCACTGAAAACTTAACCTCATCAAAAATTCTGCTGTCAATGTCCTAACTTGCGCCAAGCCACATTGATCCCTCTCCACTATGCTTATTGACTTACATTGGCCCCAATCCAGCAACTACCAGCTTTTTAAATTCCCAACATTGTGTTCAAATCTTTTCATGGTCTTGCCTGTCTCTATCTCTATAATTTCCTCCAGCCGTGCAACCCACCAATATCTTGTGTTCTTCTAATTCTGGCCTATTTTGCATCGTATTTTGTGATTCACCATTGAAGGATGTGTCTTCAGCTCTCTCGAGTTCTGGAGTTCTTGGTCTCCTCATCTCCCTCCTCCTTTAAGTCTCACATTATAAAACCTTACTCTTTGGCCAAGCTTTCATAGAATCATAGAATCTCCCCACCTAAACTTTTGGACACTATGGGGTAATTTAGCGTGGCCAATCACCTAACATGCACATCTTTGGGCTGTGGGAGGAAACCGGAGCACCCGGAGGAAACTCACATAGACAGGTAAGAAAGTGCAAACTCCACACAGTCACCAGAGGCCAGAATTGATCCAGCAGTGCTAAACACTGTGCCGCCCCCAACTCAGTCAAATATCATTTTTATGCATTGTGGTGTCAGATTTTCTTTGATAATGCTCCTCTGAAACACTTTGGGATGTTTTTAACTATGTTAAAGACATTTTATATAAATACATGCTGTTGTTTCTGTTGTCTGGGGAGCTACTTGGCACAGTCATAGCGCAGCAACATGATCTTATTCACTAGATACAGTACACTTAAATTAATGTGAAAGTCAATGACAAGTAAATAACAGCTTCTGGTTGCCTTACGCTTCTGAACATTCATCAATAGCTGACTGTTTTTTTAAAAAAAGAATCACTGCTCTATAAACCCCCAAATCTACATAAATCAATTTCCGAGGTTCACAATGTGCTTGTCCTCCCAAGACCGCAGACACAGCATAAGCCTTTCAAACGAATATCAATTTTTGTTGATTTTTATTTACATGGGTGCAGAGTGCAGAATAAGCACAAACACAAATGGACAATTCTAATGATTTTCAGAGGAAATGTTAAAAAGGTGGTGAAATTCAACGTTGGTGGGGCACAGATTGCAGGTTTTGCATGTCGCTGCCAGCTGACATTTTGCCTGGTGGGTGAGGGCACATACAATGGTTAGCTTACCACCCTCCTGCCCAACCGCAAGTTGACCTCCACAATACCTTGGATGGGCAACCCACTCACGGTATGTAATTAAATAGTAAAATGTCAATTAGGCTTGTTAGAAAGCCTAATGATATGGATAATATGTTGCCCATGTCATAATACAGCTGGCACTGCCAGACTAGCAGACCAGGTTTTTCTTATGGCAAGTAGACAGGAAGGAATAACCTTATTCAGGGGGTGTGATCTGTGACAGTAGCATCCACCACTGAGCTCCATTAGATTGGTTGGCAGTTTCCAAAGGAAGGACTTCCTCTCACTGGTGTGTGTGTGTGTGGGTGTGGGGTGGGGGTGACGTGGAAGGCTCACTACCAGCCACTTTAATAATAATGATCAATAATCTTTGTTATTGGGCATCACGGTGGCACAGTGGTTAGTACTGCTGCCTATGGCGCTGAGGACCCGGGTTCGGATCCCGGCCCTGGGTCACTGTCTGTTTGGAGTTTGCACATTCTCCCAGTGTTTGCATGGGTTTCACCCCCACAACCCAAAGATAGGTGGATTGAGTTAGGATTAGGGCTAAATTACTCCTTAATTGGAAAAAAATAATTGGGTAATATAAATTTAAAAGAAAATAAAAATAATCTTTATTATTGTCACAAGTAGGCTTACGTTAACACTGCAATGTTACTGTGAAAATCCCCCAGTCGCCACACTCCGGCGCCTGTTTGGGTACTGTGGTGGTATGATTAGCATAGCTGCCTGCCATTGGTGCAGAACACGAGGTCATGTGCCTCTCGACCAGTTGGTTGAGACCAGTCATGTGACGGCTCCCCGATTGGTCGAGAGGCTGAGTTAACCCCGCCTCCAGGGCAGGGTATAAATACCCAGTACTCCCGGCGGTCGTCCTTCTACTGTAATCGACCGCAGGGCTTAACATCTAGTAGATTAAAACCATACTTTTGTTCAGCAACTCGTCTCGCGTTCAATTGATGGTACATCAGGTTCACAGAGGGAGAATTCAGAATGTCCAATTCACCTAACAGCACTTCTTTTGGGACATTGGGAGAACGTGCAGACTCTGCACAGACAGTGACCCAAGATGGCAATCGAACCTGGGACCTAGGCGCTGTAAAGCAACAGTACTAACCACTGTGCTCCCGTACCACCCACACCAACAGGGTAATAGCTTGTTCCAGTCAGATCAGCTTCCAGCCGGGTGGGTGAGTGTGGCGGACCCTCCGGGGGTGAGTGAGTGTGACGGGCCCTCAGGGGGTGGGTGAGGGTGGCGGGCTTCCGTCCACCACCGCCCCCACCTTTAAAATATAAACCCAAGTAGCAGAAAAACAACCCCCATATACCTCAATGGGAAACAATCTTGAGTGGGTGGACAGGTGATCTACTGCCATCAGTTTTATTGAAGTTAAATTTCACCTACAAAGTATCCACAAAGAGACCTACACGTCAGACCAGTTGTTTAATGTTTCATCAATGTTTCTTTCAGCATCCTAAACACCGGTCATTGGTTAAAGTGACAGCAAAACTGAAAGATTTCCTCTTGCTTTCCGGAGCACCACCCAGCCCAGTGCATACCTGCTGTGAACCTGGTTTAGTTTAATGAGACTCCAGAGAAAGTTAGTGAATGTCCCTCACCCGACTCCCGATGTGCCCACAGAATAAAATCAGTCCTCATGTTTTTGTCTTTTTGTTATTCTGATTTTTAAATGATTCAATATGAAGAATTCTTAACATGTTTCTGTATTTTAATTTTGCACTTATATGTTAAATGAAATGAAATATTTTCGCCACAATATAAAAACGGAGATGATCTACATCTGGAATCCGAAGACTAGACCTTTTACTGTAATTGGAAAACCCATTTTTCCTATTTACGAGTCAATAGCCAGACTCTATTACTCTCACCAGCTGCTGGCAGGTGCTGATACCGGATGCTTTATTACTAGTGTTTTTGCTCTCATGATTATTGTGTAGTGAGCATCCATGTATTGTCTCATTTCCCCTCTCCTTATCTGATAGTCGGGTAAATGTTGTGAGATTCTCTTGCTAACTTTTTTTGTTGTGCTCTGAAAAAGCAAGTGAACTGAGAAGGTGACCTGGGCGCATAGAGTTCATCACATCGTTCACGACTGGAATCCCATTGACAGATTCACTTTCCCGAATGACATTAATGATTATCCAGCAGCCTGCACACTCAGTTTCCAGTGTTAGTTCACAAATTCACATTTCTTGAGTTCAAGTTCACAAATTGTCATTGTGGGATATGATAAATGTAAACTCTGTCTTGTCCAATACTATAACTGCTCGGTTTTTGTACCCTTGTTTGGAAACTCATATTTGGTTGTTAGAACATACATATTGTACCAAATGCTCAAATTATACACTGAATAATGTTGAACAAGTAAAAGAGATTTGTTTTCATAGCCTTATGATGGATAACTTTATATTGACTTGGATTTTGTGGTCAGCAATGGCATTTATTGCTGACCTCAAAGAAAGCAGGCTACAAAGACCGAACAAGCTCTGTGAATTTCACCTTTCCTGGTGTTAATTTCATTCACAGCAAGGGATCTCTGGTGCCCAGCAATTGTGACATAATCAAGCAGGCTATTCAGCCACTCATGTTGAAGAAGTCTCATTGGCAACAAACCAGGAAGTAACAAGTAGGATTTATTCACTTTTATACTTTTACAAGGAATGAGATAAAGGCTGGAATATACATGCAGAATTATTAGGATATCATAAACAAACTTAAAATACATATTTTCTTGGAATTGAGAAATTTGACATCTCAGAAATATAAAATTTAGGTTTTAATGACTAGAGAGGTTGTTCAGAAGTAATTATGATATAGTGCATTGTTAAATGGGCAGCACAGTGGCATTGTGGTTAGCACTGCTTCCTCACAGCACCAGGAACCCATCTTTGATTCAGGCCTGGAGTCTGTCAGTGTGCAGTTTGCACGTTCTTCCAGTGTCTGTGTGGGGTTTTGCCGGGTGCTCCGGTTTCCTCCTACAGTCCAAAGACGTGCTGGTTAGGTGGATTGGCCATACTAAATTGTCCCTTAGTTTGCCTGTGTGTGAGTGTTGCTATGCTTGATGTGGTGTAATGCCCCTCAAGCTAAAAGCCCTGGTGACAGACTAGCAACATGTTCCAGGAATAATTAACTACAGAAACAGATAAAAGTCTGACCTATGCACCGTCAGGGTGTAGAATGTTTGAGAGAGGTAATGTTAAATAAAAGAGTTACACCTAATTCAGCAAGGCATAATATTTTTAAAAGTTAATACATGAAGAGAATGTAGAATGGCAATTTATGTCAATTTCTAATTGATTCCCATTTGTGAAGACTTCAATAGTGCATCCTGTCGAAGAACAAGAATCACTGAGAACAGCTTCTTTATTTTTGCATTTAACTGTGCACTCGTAGATACCAGAAATTTCTTTCAGTTTAGTGCAGAAATGACTTTGAACACAGAATATTTAACTGTCATTGCAATTGCAAAATCCAGGCCATTATATAAGCAATATAATTGTAGGTACTGTAGAACAAAAAAGTGCAGAAATATTAGTAGGTTAAGTTAATGAACAAAACTGCGGCAAATTATTTTCAATGTAGGCAAATAGAAGAGTGCCCATTTTGTATCTAAAAAGAATAGAACAAGGTTCTTTATAAATAACGTAAAGCTAGAATTCATGGCAACCCAAAGGGACTTTAAGATCCATGTACATAGGTAATTCAATTGCCATTGAAATGTACAGAAGATTGTTAATAAGGATAATGGATGCTGGCCGTTATATTAATAGGACAGTTGTACAAGGGAATAGTCGTTATACTTCAGCTGTACAAAGTCATTGCCATGCCAGACCTGGAATGCTATAAGCAGTTCAGAGCATCATCACTTCAGGAAGGATTAGCTTTGGAGAGAGTGTCATGTAGATTTACCTGAATGATACCTGGACTTCAAGAATTAGGTTAGGAGAAGAGGTTATACACAGCAAGGAACTTAGATGGTAAAGGGGTGATTTGATCTAAGTTTTCAAGACGTCAATGGGAATAAATAGAGCAGATAGAGAGGCATCAATTTTGCTAGGTGGGGAACCTGGAACAAGAGAGCACAATCTTAAATATTAGACCCAGACCTTTCAGGAGGGAAATTAGGAAGCAAGTCTACACACAAATTGTGGTTGAAGTTTGAAATTATTTTTGGAAAATGGCAATTCATGCCAGATCAGCTGTTAATTTTTAATCTGGGATTGATAGATTCCTGTTAACTAAAGGGTTTTTAAAGGATGTGTTAAAATGCCCATGGAGATAGGTGAATATTATCCAAGATCTCAATGAATAGTCATGATGTGGAGATGCCGGCGTTGGACTGGGGTGAGCACAGTAAGAAGTCTTACAACACCAGGTTAAAGTCCAACAGGTTTGTTTCAAACACGAGCTTTCGGAGCACGGCTCCTTCTTCAGGTGAATGGAAAGGCTTGTTCCAGAAATGTTTATATAGACACAGTCATATATAAGCAATATAATTGTAGGTACTGTAGAACAAAAAAGTGCAGAAATATTAGTAGGTTAAGTTACTCTGCAAGTCCAGGCTTGTTGGTGGGGGCCGAATCATGTCGCATTACATTCGGCCCCCACCAACAAGCCTGGACTTGCAGAGGCCTACCGACTGAACTGGCTTGGGACAATTCACACCTCTTTAACCTGGAGTTACCTCTCTCTCTGCATCTTTGATGATTTGATTGCCTGCAGGTGCTCGCATTCCGGGCATCCCTGACTGTGTCTATATAAACATTTCTGGAACAAGCCTTTCCATTCACCTGAAGAAGGAGCCGTGCTCCGAAAGCTCGTGTTTGAAACAAACCTGTTGGACTTTAACCTGGTGTTGTAAGACTTCTTACTGTGCTCAATGAATAGTGAAATGCACTCGAGGAACTAAATGGCCTAATGCTGTTTCTATGGGCAGAGTTTAACATGGACAAGGGTGTCCCTACCGTCACAACGAAAACTGGTGGCACCCTCTTGACCCAATCTCCATGAGTCCCTAAATAAATATGCCTAATTGGCAATGGTATCCCTGCCGCTGGGCTCATGGCCCCTCCGGGATATTAAATTGTGTAACCTTCCGGTGCTCCCAAGAATTGTTGGTACAGATAATCACAGATGGATCCTCCATAGTCAGGTCAGTGGGATGGAAATGATGTCCCAGGAAGGCACTGGTGTGGCAGGATGCAGGGTGTCAACATCAAGCCAATGTTGTTCCTTTGTTTAAGAAGGGTGCCAAGGATAATCCAGGGAACTACAGGCCGGTGAGCCTTACATCAGTGGTAGGGAAATTACTGGAGAGAATACTTCGAGACAGGATCTACTCCCATTTGGAAGCAAATGAACGTATTAGCGAGAGGCAGCATGGTTTTGTGAAGGGGAGGTCGTGTCTCACTAAATGGATAGAATTTTTTGAGGAAGTCACAAAGATGTTTGATGCAGGTAGGGAAGTGGATGTTCTCTATATGGACTTCAGTAAGGCCTTTGACAAGGTTCCTCATGCCAGACTGGTACAAAAGGTGAAGTCACACGGGATCAGAGGTGAGCTGGCAAGGTGGATACAGAACTGGCTAGGTCATAGAAGCAGAGAGTAGCAATGGAAGGGTGCTTTTCTGATTGGAGGGCAGTGACTAGTGGTGTTCTGCAGCGATCAGTGCTGGGATCTTTGCTGTTCGTAGTATATATAAATGATTTGGAGGAAAATGCAACAGATCTGATAAATAAGTTTGTGGATGACACAAAGGTTGGTGGAATTGCGGATAGCGATGAGGACTGTCAGAGGATACAGCAAGATTTAGATTGTTTGGAGACTTGGGCGGAGAGATAGCAGATGGAGTTTAATCCGGACATATGTGAGGTAATATATTTTGGAAGGTCTATTACAGGTAGGGAATATACAGTGAATGGTAGAACCCTCAAGAGTATTAACAGTCAGAAAGATCGAGGTGTACATGTCCATTGGTCACTGAGAGAGGCAACACAGGTGAAGAAGGTAGTCAAGAAGGCATACGGCATACTTGCCTTCGTTGGCCGGGGCATTGAGTATAAAAATTGGCAAGTCATGTTGCAGCTGTATAGAACCTTAGTTAGGCCACACTTGGAGTATAGTGTTCAATTCTGGTTGCCACACCACCAGAAGGATATGAAGGCTTTAGAGAGGGTGCAGAAGAGATTTACCAGGATGTTGCCTGGTATGGAGGGCATTAGCTATGAGAAGAGGTTGAATAAACTTGGACAATGGAGGTTGAAACAATGGAGGTTGAGGGGTGACCTGATAGAAGTCGACAAAATTATGAGGGGCATAGACAGAGTGGATTGTCAGAGACTTTTTCCCAGGGTAGAGGGGTCAATTATTAGGTGGCATAGGTTTTAACGTGCGAGGGGCAAGGTTTGGAGGAGATATACGAGGCAAGCTTTTATACACAGAGGGTAGTGGGTGCCTGGAACCCGCTGCCGGAGGAGGTGGTGGAAGCAGGGACAATAGTGACATTTAAGGGGCATCTTGACAGACACATGAATAGGATGGGAATAGAGGGATATGGACCCCGCAAGTGTAGAAGATTTTAGTTTAACGAATAGCATAGTTGGCGCAGGCTTGGACGGCCAAAGGGCCTTTTCCTGTGTTGCACTTTCCTTTGTTCTTTGTTCATTGTTCCCTGCAGGAACTCCCTTCCTGATACCGGGTATTTGGCCTGGTCTCAACTTGCCCCGACGCTGACGCACTCATTCCCTTGAAAATTACACCATTCTCACATTTTAGGGGTTCCGCTCCTTTTGGTGAAGCAGTACCTGCAAAATTTCAGGCTCATTTAGTATATCAGTTGTTAGCATACATTTTGTGTCATGATAATTAACTAACAATTTCTTTAAGTGAGTCAGTTCATGCAGGATGTAATCCCTCAGCCAACAACATGGGCTGGATTCTCTGGTCACCGACGCCAAAATCGCGATGGGCGAATGGCCGGAGAATGCAAGTTTCCGACCAAATTGGGGGCGGTGTGATGCTCTCGTGATGCTCCACCCCCTCCAAAGCGCCACGTATCGACGGCCTCAGGACATTGCCTGAGGCCCGCCCCCCCGATGCTGCGTCCAGACCGGCCTAGTTCCCGACGGCGTGAGTCTCTCATAGTCTCATCCATTGGGAACTCCACGTGGCAGCTACAGACTCAGTCCAGTGCCGCCACAGTCGGGGGCGGGCTGACCCATGGGGAGATGGGGACATTATTCGGAGCTGTGGAGCAGTGGGGGCTGGTCCGGGACACGCAAGCTGGCAAAGGGGGAGTACTATATCGTGGGCCGGGTCCGCAAGCGGCTGTCACCATGTAGCACGGCGCGGCTGCTGCAGGCCTCCCCATGTGGGGCCACGGATCGGCAATCCTCCAGGGTGTATCGGCAGTTATAGCCGGGTGCTCTATGCTGCCGTCCTGCTAGCCCCCAACTAAATGGGGAATCGGTGGCCGTTTTGCATCATTTCTTCTGGCGTAAAACGCCACCATTCCCACGTCGACGTGGGGACATAGCCCCAGAATCGGAAAATCCAGCCGTCCCATATTAAACCCAAGATTTTGGGGGGTGATTCTCCGCTCCCTTGACTAAGGGCTGGATTCTCTGATTTTGCGGCTATGTCCACAGGATCTGTCTGGTCTTACGACCAAAAAGTCGTTGCTGCCTCCGCATCGATGCTCAGGATGTCACCTGAGTCTATGGCTGTGCACGCACATAGCTGCGGCCGTGCTGTACAATATGGCACAGCCACGCATGGACCTGGCCTGCCAAAAGCTGCCATCCGCCTGCCAGTGGAATGATGGCACCGCCGACTGTGGCAGCGCTGAACACAGTCCTCAGCCGCCAAGCGAAGTCTGCAAAAAGTGAACCTCACGCTGTCGGAGACTTGGCCCATCGGGGGCGGATTTCGGGGGAGAACCTCAGGTGACACCCTGAGGTCGTCTCGATGGCATGAGGCGTACTTCTCGAGTATGCCATTTTTGATTGGGCGGAGCATTGGAAAAATGGCGCCGCCTCCGATTCCGGCTTTAAAATTGATTCTCCGGCTGATCGTCAGTGGAAAATATCCTCATTTTTGTGGAGCCCAAACAGTTAATTAGCAGGTTTTATTAGTCCTTGTGTTCTAGATCCTGTGTTAGTACATTGGGTGCCTTGCAATCTTGGCAACTAATATTGATGAGGAGACATGGGGTAGTATATGGGACTAGACCAATAGATATTTGGTATGCAACTGAATGAAGGAGAGTCAGTTCAAGATATTGCACCACTTGATCTGTGTCAAGATTCAATCCTATTGGTCTGTTGTAGTTAAAGAGCTTGAGGGGATATCTGGCAGAGCCTCAGAATTTGATCCTTTGTTCTGAATTGTTCTGAATTTTGGGCCTTCCAAATAGGAGAATTATTAACGTTAATGAAAAAAGGCTGTATAATATCCTAACTTTTGCAGCTCATAAAAATATCCTCTTCTCTTTGATCAGTGACAAGTATCTTTCAATTTAAAACTGGCATAAATTAGTTATGGAGTGTATCCCTATGGAGTTACTGACGTCTGTGATCTGTTCTAAATCTGATACATTCCGTAAAGTCTGGGACCCCGACCTCAAATTCATAGGCTCCACTTTATGTCATCTGCACCTGCAAGGTTTCCCATGAGCCATATTTCAAGTTGAGATCTCACTTTGCAGAAAGATGTTCAGCTTGATATATTATCCTATCTTGTTTGTATGGCCTTATCCTCTTCCGCTCCCATTTTCTGATCAATCCAGTGTTAAAATATTTCTGTAAATGTAAGAAGAAGCAAGAAGGACGGCTGCTCTAAATTCATCCTTCTTGCTTCTTCTTACATTTACAGAAATATTTGTTGTGTACTATATCAGTTGTGTTTTGAAAATGTTGCTGTGCTATTTGTAAACAATTACAAATCTCTGTAAAGAAAAACAAAAAAAAGATACCCAGAGGTTAGAAATTGTTTTGTTTCTTTGAAATTATTCTCTCACGGTCTCATCTGTTGGGAACTCGACGTGGCGGCTACAGACTCAGTCCAGTGCTGCCACAGTCGGATGAGGGCCGACCTACTCCTGTAAGACAGGACCATCAGAATTCTTTGATTTAAATCGGAGTTTTGGACGATTCCCAATGCAGGGCAATTACCTAAAGGAAGTTTGAACTTCCCAAGCAATTGCTGTGTGGGAACCGGCGTAATGTTGGGGTACCTGCCCACCCCCCACCCCCCACATCGGGTACAGCACCCTGTCTCAGCACAATAATCCAGTCGATTCATAATTTGCTTCTACTTGAACGACATTCACCAAAGAAAGAATATTAAAAACTTGTTTTATTTCCCCAACTGTCTAAAAGCTTAATCATTGCTTTAATAATGGCTCAGTAGATAGCTTTAATTAACGCTGCTGGAGAACATTCAACTCACTTTCAAAATACTAGAATCATGATGCTTTTGCCTTTTTCCTTGATGCTGTAGGTTTTGTCAAGTGACACAGACAACGTTTGATTCACTCTTCCTTAAACTGTTTTCTCTTCATACCGTGGCTTTCTTGCTGTAACTCTGACAAGAGCCTTTCAGAACCCATAGGAAAATAACAAGAATCCAGCTGCAACAGGGCCTTACTGTTTCTGGGATTTCTTTTGAGTCATTCTTGAAAGGAATTTGCAGTAGCCTGCCCCTTTAAGGAGGCAAGTGCTGGAGGGTCATGTGACCCAATCAGCCAATTGGACCAGAACATACAAACCCTGGTGACTCAGCACAGGTTTCCCAGTTAGTCTTGGAGTCTTGAAACATGGCAGCCTTTTATGTCACTCTGTATATAGTTATTCACTTTTTAAAAACTGTTATTCGCTCATAAAATTGGTGGTGGCATGTCTGTCAGAATATTACATTGGCGATGAGGGTCAATTGGAATGCCTTCCTACTGCTACAGGAATTGGGAGAGCAGACCTTGTTTTAAAACCTGTCCTTGGAAGCGAACTCATTCTGCAGTCTGTGAGTAAAAATACCCCTTTTTAGCAGACTAGAACCATTTGGCTCTAAAATGGAGCAATGGGCTCCATATATCGAATGCCTCTGACTTCACCAGATTCCCCATACCCCAAAACTTTTGAGGAGCCTGTGGAATTACTTAAGGGACATTATTACCCGTAGCCCACGATAATAGTGCAATGATACATAGATACATAGAAGATAGGAGCAGGACGAGACCTTTCGGCCCTTCGAGCCTGCTCTGCCATTCATCACGATCATGGCTGATCATCCAACTCAATAGCCTAATCCTGCTTTCTCCCCTTTGATCCCATTCTCCCCAAGTGCTATAACCAACCGCCTCTTGAATATATTCAAATATGTACAAATTCAGTTCAACAACAAGGGCCCCAGAGGAGACAATTGCAGCGTTCGTGACTCACCGAAACAAACAACTGAACAATGTGAGTTCGGGTCTACACTCAACAACATGTTGAGAGACAGGCTGGTCTGTGGTGTTAACAACACGGCTGCATAAAAAAAATGTTATCAGAGGCAGAGTTTGCCTTAAAGAAGGCATTAGAGGTCACCCAGGCAATGGAAAGTGTCAAACGGGGATGATGGATTTACAGAGAGTGCAAGCAGGCAAGGTCCACCAGGTTTGATGGGAAACCACTGGCAGTCATGCTGCCAGATATGAAGGTGCGGAAAGTAATGATAAAAGAAGCTTGGAGCAAAAGAGAGTTCAGGGATATAGGGAATTTGGTCCACAGAGAAAGAATGCCAGTGTGGGGAGATCATTCAAGGAAATTCAGGGAGACTATATGTTATGCCTGCAAAAGGAGAGGGCATATTAGGATGAAATGCAAGACTAGGGAGAGCCATCAAAATAAAACTCCCGACTTCAGTACAGAGTGTTGATATGATCTTAGATATGCAGTTTAAACAACGTAAAAGTGGGCAAGGCACCACCAATTATGATTGTGTTGATGGGAAATGGTCAACCACTTCGAGTGAAGGTTGACACCGGGGCCACCATGTGTACTGGGGAAGCTTTATGAATTGTAGGAACAACCACAATACCCGTAAGCTATCGGCACCAGTCAGCTCAACTGCCTCTAATAGTGGGGGGCCAAGGGCCAAGTCTGATGGGCCAGGATTGGTTTTGCCAAATTAGATTTAATTGGCAAGAAATCTTCCAATTTAACGAAGGAGGTTTGTATGACATCTTAAAAAATATTAGGAGGTTTTCCAAGACGGGTTAGGCAAGATACACAGCCTGAAAGCAAAGATTTATGTTGCTCCTGAGGCCATGCCCAAGTTTTTCAGTGCCTGACCCATCCCCTATGTCTTACATAGGAAGGTTGTGTCTGAATTCAACTGACTAGAATTAGGGATCATCAAACCTGTACAGTTTTCAGAGTGGGCGGCTCCAATCGTGCCAGCGATGAAGCCAGTTGGAACAATTTGTATGTGCAGAGACTGCAAATTAGCTGTAAATCAGGCAGCCAAATTGGACTGATACCTAATACCAAGAATTGAAGATTTATTCCTAAAATAGTAGGAGGTTTAACTTATACTAAACTTTACATGAATCATGCCTATCAACAATTAGATTTGATGTAACATCCAGGGAATTTATTATTATCAACACCAACAAAGGCCTGTACCAGTAAATCTGGTTACCTTTCGGAGTCTCAACTGCATGTGCGATTTTCCAGCGCGCAATGGAAAGTTTATTGCAGGACCTATCCAAGGACATTGTGTATCTAAAGGACATCCAAGGACAAAGACGATGTAGTGATAATAGAGTGTCCAAAGAGGAGCATGTAGCAAATCTCAAAGAAGTTTTTAAAAGATTTAAGAAGGTGGGAATAAGAAGGCTGAAAAGAGAAAAGTTTATGTTCAAACTCATGAAGTGACGTACTTAATGTTCAGGGTAGACACCCAAGGGCTGCACCCTATGGAGGAGAAGTTTAAAACAATTAAAGATCCACCGACCCTCCAAAATAAGTCAGAATTTAAATCCTTTTAGGAATAGTGAACTATTACGCCAGATTGATTCCTAAATCTTTCCATAATGTTTGCACCCTTACACACACTCCTCAAGGAACACCAGAGATGGTATTGAAAAGATCATCAGAAAGAAGCCTTTGAACAGGTTGGACTAGCTTTACAATCATCCAGTCTCTTGGTCCAGTCTCTTGGTCACTCTTACCTGAGACTCATCCCCTTCTGGAATTGGCCCATAAATGGAAGATGGTGCAGAAAGGCCTATTGCCTATGCTTCGAGGTCTTGGACCGCTGCTGTACAAGCTTACTCTCGAGTCTAAAAGGAGGGATTGGCCATATATTTGGGGTGAAAAGGTTCCATCAATATGTCTATGAATGACATTTCATAATTGTTACCGAACACAAACCCGTGTTGGAATTATTTAGGGAGGATAAGGCCATTCCACCCATAGCTCTATTGTTAGCAGCCTATGAGTACACATTTCAACATAGGCCGGGGACCCACATTTCAGACATGAATGCTTTGAGCCGCCTTCTCCGACCTCTTAGTATATCGCCTCTGCCAATACCACAAGAAATTGTCCTTGCTTTGCACTTTTTTGACACATTGCCAGTGTCGGCGAGGCAGGTCAAGCTTTGGACCCAAAAGGATCCCTCTATTACCTTGAGTCAAGCACATGGTCCTTCACGGCTGACAATATGATAACAGGTCTGCGCAGTTACGTCCCTTTCAAATAAGAAAAGACGAGTTGAGTTGTGAAGACGGGGTATTATTATGGGGAGCAAGGGTGATCATTCCCACTCTCGATAGAAAGCTATTATTACAGGAATTGCACGGTGCCCATCCAGCGTCGACGGAGGTGAAGATGCTCACATGCAGTTACGTGTGGTGGCCCAGGATGGATATCAACACAGACAATCTGGTCAAACAATGTGACCAATGTCAAATGCAGCAAACCCTGCCATCCACGGTCCTCATGCACCTTTGGGAGTGGCCAGGTCATCCCTGAGTGAGACTACACATCACTTTTGTAGGCCTGTTTATGGGCTGTATGTTCTTGCTCATCGTAGATGCCCACTCCAGCTGATTGGAAACAAACAAACTGAAGTCCACGACTTCCTCTGCAACGGTAGAAAAATTGCAACAGACCTTCGCCACCCACAGGTTGCCCAAGGTTCTGGTCTCAGATAATGGGACTTTTACAAGTTAAGTATTCCAACATTTTATGAGACCCAAAACCATTTCATATACTGGCACTGCTCCCTGCCACCATGCTTCAAATGGACTGGCTGGGAGAGCCATTCAATATTCAAAGCTGCCCAGGAGAAAGTCATCAGCTCCTTCACAATTCAGACTGGCCTGGTTCCTGCTCACTTATCAAACTACACCTCATGTCACCACAGGTTTTTCACCTCCCAAGTTACTAATGGGCAGATGCATCAAAATACATTTGGGTCTTATATTTCCTAATTTGGTGGTTAAACAGAATGCACAGAGGAAACATCACAACTGGAAGAAAACTGAGAGGACATTTGAAATGCATGCTTTGGTGCATGTGAAGAATTTCGGTCCGAGCCCAAATTGGACCCCGGGAACAGTCGTGGCCAAAACAGGTCCAGTGCATTATGAGATAGCTGTTCAAAGAAAAAGGGTAAAAAAAAAAACACCTGGACCATTTGAAAAGAAGAGAACTGCACACAGAACCAAAAGGACAGTCTGGCCCTCGTAGACTTCTGCACTGATCATTCGGCCTATCAAATCTGCACAACCCCTGGAAGGAGCACCCCACTTAAGCCTCCATTCTATCGGCTTAACCCAGTAACCCCACCTAACCTTTTGGACACAAAGGGCAATTTAGCATGGTCAATCCACCTAGCATGCACATCGTTGGATTGTGGGAGGAAACCGGAGCACCCTGAAGAAACACATGCAGACACGAGGAGAAAGTACAAACTCCACACAGACAGATACCTGAGGCGGGAATTGAACCTGAGTCCCTGGAGCTGTGAGGCAGCAGTACTAATCACCACCATCACTGGTCAGCATGGATGAGAGTAATGCTGCAGCAAGCTATCCAGAGGCAGAACCCAGGAATGTTCCAGGGGGAACTAAGGAAACTATCTGCATGGATCCACCTTCACAAATCGAGCGTCAACACATTTGAGGTTCAAACCAATATTGCCTCCACTGCTGAAGCACCCATTAGTGAATTCCTGACTGACTTACCCTATAAAAGATTGTGTTGCGATCCATTTGTTGGCTATTATTGTAAATAGTCCCAGTGTTATTGAAATGTGTTACTCAGGAACTTAAATGATAAGGAATGTGGTAGCATGTCCATTTAAGGGGGCAAGTTCCCAGAGGTTCATGTGATCCGATCGGCCAATTGGGCCACAGCACACAAACCCTGGGGGTTCAGTGCGCAATTCCCAGCTAGTTGGGAGTTTGGAGCCTTCTTATTTCACACTCTGTATGTAGTTATTTACTTTAATGAACCGTTATTCATTAATTAACCTGATGTTCACCCATCTGTCAGGATATTACAGCCTGAAGTTCAGTTTCTGTTTCCCTGGGATTATGTGCAGGATCAGAGACTGATCACGTTTTTTGAACTGAAGTGTAACAACCTCTAGGTTAAAGAATGGAGGTTAAAGCCAAGGAAGCAGTTTGAATCCTCAAAGGCTGGGCAATCATTGTTTTAATTGGATTCTCTTGCTTAGTGCCTTAGTAGGGGCAGGGTGTCTCGGGTTGGGGGGTGGGGGCGGTGGCCACATTACCCATTCAACACTTTTGCAAACATTTAGACCGGAAATGTCCTGCCCTGCTGTGGTGGGACCCACCATGGGAGATGCGGCGAGCCAGCTAAAAGTCCAATGACTTGCTATGTAACTGAGATGATCCCGGCAATGGGTGGGACTGCAAAATGGGAACCTTGTAACACAGTGGTTAGCACAGTTGTTTCACAGCTCCAGGGTCCCAGGTTTGATTCCTGGCTTGGGTCACTGTCTGTGCGGAGTCTCCACGTTCTCCCTGTGTCTGCGTGAGTTTCCTCTGGGTGCTCCGGTTTCCTCCCACAAGTCCCGAAAGACATGCTGTTAGGTAATTTGGACATTCTGATTTCTCCCTCAGTGTACCCAAACAGGCACTGGAATGTGGCGATGAGGTGATTTTCACAGTAACTTCATTGCAGTGTTAATGCAAGCCCACTTGTGACAACAATAAGGATTATTTTTATTATTGTTTTACGTCTTCTGGTTTACATAAGTTGGAAATAATCACACCTTAGACTCAAAATGCTGGAGCTTCATTGAGTATTTCTTTCAGCTCTCCATGTGGCTGGTGGACTGATAGACTGAGACATTGTCACTCAGCACCTGATTACAGTGCAACAGCAAAATGTGGCAGCCCAGATGTTCATTCTCACATCAATGAGTTCCTATTTCTTTAAGATTAGTAGTTGTGGAACAATATGGCATCACTCTTCCTTTAAAAAATTAATAATTCCTTTATGTCAAGGTAACTGTTCCAATCATTAACCTTTTTGCTAAATGGTCGACCTATTATAAACACCTTCAGAATATTTTATAGTTTGTTTACTTTTCTAAACATATTATTCACGGTATTGCTTAGGCGCTACAATGATATGTCCCCATCTTGTCACATTTGCAATAATCGCTCTCAGTGGTGATTTGGCTAGCTGCTCAGAGAATGTTGTGTGTGTTGCGCCTGGTGTCGAAGGAGCCGTGTTTGATGTTGTCAATGTATCACTTGCTGGTAGCATTGTCGATGTTGCGCTGCTTGTTGGTGATGCTGTTGGTTTTGTCTCGGTGTTTAATGATGCTGTAAGTATTGTTGATGATCTTTCCTGCTTTTCCAGCTCAAATGTCAGTCAAATATGGACTCTGCTTCTTCTCAGTTGCTTCCCGCTTTCAGTCTCAATGATATATGACCTCAGAGTCTTAGCTTCACCATTAACTTTTACTGGGTTCCAGGTTTTGAAGATTAGATTCTGTACTTGTACAATTTGTCCTTTCAAAAACTCAGGCAGGGATTTGGCAGGCTTATTAAAGTGAATGTGAATCAGTGAATAGTTGAATTATTGTTGTCTTACTTCCTTCTAATCACTTTGAGGTGGTATCTTGCTTGGCAGAGTAGTCTTCTTTCTTCCATTTAAAATTTCTGCAGGTAAGTTCATGTCTGGACAAGCAGAGTACACTTCATGGATATGCTGCACCTGTATAGCACTGAGGAGGGAGTGGGAGGGGGAGAAAGGGAAATGGGGCAGAATTCTACATTCCCTTGATGGCACGTCTGTTGGTAGATGACGGCTGTAAAATTCATCAGATGGCCTTTCCACTGGGCTTTCACCTACCCTGAACTTTCGCAATGTTATTGTGGGACAGGTGAGGCCTTGGCTGGCTGGCATTTTCCCCAGTTCAGCTCTTTAAGTAGCCAATTAATGACCACTTAAGGGCCATTTCCCACCCAGACTCAATTTTCAGGCTGGTGGGAGGAGTTCAGGCGCTGGGAGAAGTCAGAAAAGTGACCCTGCTTGGGCCCCGGGTGGGACGTATGCTGTGCCTCCATCAGTAATCTTCTTTTAACTTTGGGTTCCTCTACTCCCTTCAAATGTTCTTGTCACTGTGGGTACCTCATTTCTAGCCTCTCCACCAACATCCCTACCTCCCTTTACTCACCTCACCCACCCCCAACACCCGGCCCTCACCTCCACCACCTGCCACCTCACACAAAGATGTCTCAGTAAAGATGTGCTGCTCCTGGCAGGGGCCCTCTCTCCCCCCCCTCCCCTGCATCAACGCTCATTGCAGCAAATCTTCTCCAGTAATGAGGAGGCCATGGTCTGCAAAAGTGTAGAGTGGCTGACCCACCTCAGAGCTTTGTTGAAGGAACACACTAGGACTCCGAACCCTGAAGGGGGCTGTTGCAGACGAAAGCTTATCCTGCTTCTCTAATCTCTATGACAAGCCCATTCATTGGCAGGACACATTCAGCTCTCTGTCAGACAGCAGTCAGACATATTGTTGAGGATAAGAAGAGCATAATTGTTATAACCTGCCTAATTACTACTGGCTGGGGACTAATGGCAATCCCACAATCCTTAGTGAGTATGAGCTTCCCCAATGAGGGGGAAGGAGAAATCATGAGCAGAGTCACCTGCATAAATAGAGCTGGCCAGTGCAGAACCAGCGAGAGAGGAGTAAGCAGTGGAGTACTGCTGCTGTTGGATGTAATTGTAAATACATTTATTTCTTTAGATTCTACAAACTTGTGCTGGATTCTTTGTGGCCCTCACAAAAATCGCCCTGCCCTCAGTGCTAGACATCATCATTGTCCTGCAGAGTCTGGCCATTGGCTTTAGTGCACTGCCCATGAACTTGGGCACCATCACCAAAATCCACCGGTTGCACCACAGTGATGATGAGATTTCACACCCCATGGTGGGAGAGTTCCTCACTCGCTTGTCCTGCTTGTCCCCAAACTGAGAGGCGATGAGGGCATTCCTAACTTGTCCGCCCATGTGAGCCCTGGCCATGGCCATATCTCAACTCCGATGGGACCCTGGAGAGTCCCAGATACCTTTCCCCACGTGCTCCGCTCTCCCCCAAACCTTGCGCCAGGGCAATTAAGTGGATACCTGGACCCAGCATCTGCATCCTCACAGGGCACGTCAAAGACCTTGAACGGGGCAAGTGATGATAGACTTCACCATGAAGCCTTGCATTGGAATACACATCAGTGTAATCTGTGTAATGTTAACGCTTGTATGTGAATTGGATTTCAATGCCCGGGCCCAATGCTTCCAAAGGATTAAGAGCTGGCTCCAATTGGTGGCACTGATATGTAGCTCTACAGATTGAATTGAAACAGTTGTCTAGTCATTGATGGTGAGGTGGAGTATCAGGCCAATGAATGTCTCTTATGGAAGATGAGGCACAGTTTATTAAAGTGAAGGCTGCAATTAGCATGAGAAGTACACGCCCGACACGCTAATTCCTGACAAGTGGATTTGAACAGTTTATCTCCTTTAGCCTGACAGTGCTGCCTGGGGGGGTTCTACTCACAATGCAGCCATGCTCCCCCAAGTTAAAGAGACTTCATTCCTGAGTTGATCTTACTGTGTCCTTCACGTCCTCACTGGTGCACCCCCGAGCAATGAAGACCCTGGAGATTAATGGCTGCCCAAACGCTCACCTCCGATATCCTCTTGGAGGGAAGGCCGCCAGGTTCACGCTTTTTTAGGCATGTTGTATGATGTCATGCCTGCATCCGCTGAATATTCAGCGAGCGAGGGAAGGTCCTGAATGAGTGCTCCCGGGTTCCTGCGCTCCCTGACGCGCACTCTTCCACCAGAGAGGATGGGTGAAAACCACCAAATCCCAATCACGCCAGAGAGAAGCATATTTTCTGATTCTCTCTGAATTTTGAGCCCATGCTTCATTTCTCACTGACAGCTTAAAATCACCCCCATTGTTTGGAATAGAATTTGATCATGTGTTTCAATGGAAAAATTTGTAATCAAAGATTGGAATGTTTATAAATCTTGATTGTTGGCTTATTCACATGGAGTAATGTCAAAAATTCAAATTGATCCAATATATTTCTAATTGGATGTTGACAACTAAAATAGGAGAATTGAATCGACAAATTCACAGTAATTTCTGCTCGCAATTTATTCTGCACACTCTATGCCATGGCATAAAACTAAAAAGTGGAGGGTTATATAATTTATTACATAGTATTTACAGCACAGAATCGGCATTTGTGATACATTGCAAAGCATCACTAATTATCACTTGAGATTTTTGGTATCACCTGGTGTGATAGTCGTGGTGTCAGCTAATTACGCCCTTAATGAGTTACATTCATGGACAGCTAATTGGGTTGGTCCTATGGGAAGCAATTGCTCTTTGAGAGGAACAAATTAGCGATAAACTTTTATTGTGACGCCACAAGCTCTAGTATTACAGATGGAATCTGTTTCTGGCTGCACGAATAAACCCTTTGAACTGCAGAAAGTAACAAAGGTCTGTACAAATAATAAAAATGAAAAAAAATTTGAAATCTCAGTAAATGCCTGTGTAAATTCAATTTGATTTTCCCTTTATTTAGTTTGTCCTCTGAGTAATTGTAAAATTGATATCTCTTTTACTTGAGTTTAAAATACAGCTTAGAAACTGAATAAATGATTTTGCTGCCCAGTGCTGAATAAGATTCTAGATATGAGCACCATCCCAGATGAGCAATAAATGAATGAAAGCTATTGGACAAATTCAAACTGTGTTTAGACTGATATAAATTGGCTGATTCCACTCACAGAGACAGTAAAGGATAATACTGAGAAAAGGAGATTGTTACAAATATGGATGTTGCTATGGGAAAAACATAAGTCCTATTGTCGTAATTATATATGTGTGCAAAGTATAAGGGGGAGAATGGGGGTTGCAATGTAACTGGTCTGTATTTGGTACCGTCACTGTGGAAACTGGAAGACGATATCAGCAATGTCAGCAATCTCATACCAGAAATCTCGCCACTTAGTAGAAAATTTCTTTGTGAATTATCACAATGAAAGAATGAAACAGGCAGTAGAAATAAATGATATAATGTTAACCTGGTTTGGTCATTTTTTTCCTGATCCACAAGGTAAGGACCACCAGTGCTGGCAATGTAACACACTTTTCTCCTTTGGACACCTACTGAACGGCAGGCTGGGTGTGCTACTGATATTGTTGAGTAACTGGTCTCGATAGTGCAGTGGTTTGGGACTAATTCTCTGGAAATTGGCCAACCTTGAAGATCTTAACACAGTTTTCTGAATTAGTTTCAGATTATATTAGATTAGATTTAAATTTATTGTCACGTGTACCGAGGTACAGTGAAAAAATTGTACTGCATGCAGTCTAGGTCGATCATTCCATGCATGAAAATAAACATAGGACTTACGATAAATACACAATGTAACGACATAGACATTGGAAGAAGGATACAGAGAACAGTGCTAACAACAGTAGAGAAGTTGCGTGGAGAGATCAGTTCAGTCCATAAGAGGGTAATTCAGGAGTCTAATCACAGCGGGGAAGAAGATTTTTTGAGTCTGTTCGTGCGTGTTCTCAGATTTTCTTATCTACTGCCTGATGGAAGAGATTGGAAGAGAGAATAACCTGAGTGGGAGGGGTCTTTGATTATGCTGTCCGCTTTCCCCAGGCAGCGGGAGGTGTAGATGGAGTCAATGGAATGGAGGCTCGTTCGTGTGATGCACTGGGCGGTGTTCATGACTCTGTAGTTTCTCGCGGTCTTCGGTCGAGCAGTTGCCACACCAGGCAGTGATGCAGCCAGACAGGATGCTTTCTATAGTGCATCTGTAAAAAGTAGTACGGGTCACAGTGGGCATGCCGAATTTCCTTAGTCTTCTGAGGAAGTATAGGCGCTGTTGCTTTCTTGGTTGCAGCGTGGACATGGTTGGACCAGACAGATTGTTGGAGATGTGCACACCCAGTAATTAGAAGCTGTGAACCATCTCCATCTCGGCACCATTGATGCAGACAGGAGTGCGTACAACACTTCGCTTACTGACGTTGATGACCAGCTACTTTGTTTTAATGACATTGAGAGAGAGATTGTTGTCATCGCACCATACCACTAGATTCTCTATCTCCCTCCTGTCCCTGACTCATCGTTATTCGAGATGTGACCCACTACGATTGTGTCATCAGCAAACTTGTCGATGGAGCTTGAGTCAAATTTTGCCACACAGTCGTTTGTGTATCAAGAGCATACTAGGGGGCTAAGTACACAGCCTTGCGAGGCCTTGGTATTGAGGATTATAATGCAGGAGGTGTTGTTGTTTATTCTTACTGATTGTGGTCTATGGGTCAGGAAGACAAGGATCCAGTTGCAGAGGGTGGCGCTATGTCCTAGGTTTTGGAGCTTTGATTTGAGCTTGGCTGGGATTATGGTGTTGAAGGCGAACCTGTAGTCAATGAATAGGAGTCTGAAAGGAGTCCCTGTTGTCGGGATGCCCCAGGGATGAGTGTAAAGCCAGGGAGATAGCATCTGCTGTGGACCGATTGTGGCGGTATGCAAATAATAATAATAATATTTATTGTCACAAATAGGCTTACATTAACACTGCAATGAAGTTACTGTGAAAAGCCCGTGGTCGCCACGTTCCAGCGCCTATTCGGGTACACAGAGGGAGAATTCAGAATGTCCAATTCAACTAACAGCGTCTTTCAAGACTTGTGGGAAGAAACCGGAGCTCCGGGAGGAAACTCACACAGACACAGGGAGAATGTGCAGACTCCGCACAGACTGTGACCCAAGCCAGGAATCAAACCTGGGACCCTGGTGCTGTGAAGTAACAGTGCTGACCATGTACTACCATGCTGCCCAGTTGATTGCAGTTGATCAAGGCATTCTGGAAGTATGGAGCTGATGTGTCTCACCATCAAACTCTCTATGCACTTCATAATGATAGATGTCAAGGCAATTAATAAAGGTGCAAAATAAACTCCCTCCTTCCTTTTGTTTGATGCATTCTTAGAGCCATTGGGCTGGATTCTTCGATTATCAGCCTATGTAATGACGCAGCTTGGAAACGGCGGCGTTTTATGACCGGAAAATCAGCGCAAAATGGCCATCAGTGTTCCGTTTGGTGGGGGGCTAGCAGGCAGGCAGCATAGAGCACCGGCTCCAGCTGCTGATACGGCCGGAGAATTGCCGGGTCCGTGGCCGTGCATGTGCACGAAGGCGGCCTGCAGTGGCCGAGCCGTGCAACATGGCGCTGGCTGCGTGCTGGCCCGGCCTGCCAAATAGTGCCACCCCAAGACAAACCCCCACCTGTGCCCCCAGCCCCTGCCAAAATCCCTCCTGCCCGCAGATCTGCTCTCCTTCGACTGTGGCACCTGGACTGAGTTTGCAGCCGCCAAGGCCGAGTTCCCGGAAAAAAAGAATAGCATGAGAGACCCACACCGTTGGGAACTTGGCCGGTCGGGGACGGAGCATTGGGCGCTGGCCCTCCGGTAACGTCCTGAGGGCTCGATACGGTGTGCGGCGTACTCCGAGAGTATGCCGCTTTAAAGGGGGCGGAGATTCCCGAAAGCAGTGCCGCCCCTGATTTGGTCGCAAACTGGGATTCTCTGGCCGATCGGCGAATACGATTTCAGCGGGGGAGATCGGAGAATCGCGCTCATTATTTCTAACGCCACACTTGTTTCATTTTATAGGTTTTGAAATCCATTAAGTAAGTAACTTGATAGTAAATCCCTCACACTTGCTTAGCATTTTCTGACCAACTAATATATAACCAATCTATAATCTCGGACTCATTTCTTTTTTTTTTAAATTTAGAGTACCGAATTCTTTTTTTTAATTCAGGGGCAATTTAGCATGGCTATTCCAACTACCCTGCACATCTTTTTGGTTTCCCGGGGTAAGACCAAACACAGACATTGGGAGAATGTGCAAACTCCACACGGACAGTGACCCAGGGCCGGGATCGACCCTGCGTCCTCAGTTCTGAGAGGCAGAAATGCTCACCACTGCGCCACTGTGCCACCCTCTGGACTCATTTCTTGACGATATTTTTTGAATAGTTGTGTTCTGGATTGTTTTGAGATATGGGCCAGGAGAGAAATGGAAAGCCATGTGAGACAAATAAAGCATTGGCAAAAGGGGCCTCAAGACCAGGAGCGACGTGCTCCAATTTCTTATATTCTTAAATGATTGGGAGCAGTCGGACTGGGTGCAAAGAAATGAAAAGAAAATCGAAGGGTGATCCTACTGGGAAGCAGGTTAAGTGATTGGCTGGTGAATATTTATGTGCTCTTTTGGGGAGTGTGTCACGTGCTCTGGAGACTGCAGGAAGTGGCAACAGCTTAAATGATTATAGCTCAGACCTTGGTAGCAATGCTTGGGAGGAAAACAGTGAAGTATCAAAATGCAGTCATTTTAGGAGATTTCATAGTGGGGGAGGTGTTATGGGCCAAGGTTTAGAGAAACCCAAAGTGTATCATGGAGTTCACCTGAACCGCAGCTTTTACTAGATTGTGGTATGGGGGGCACACAGCCCACTCTACAGCTGTGGTACAGCAGAAATGGAAAAGTATTTTATAAAGCAAAACAATGTTCATAACAATGTTATTAACTCAAGTTAACCTATTTAAAACATAGTGAACATCTTAGCAACCATTAATTCAAATACAACCCCCAAAGAATACAACACT
This sequence comes from Scyliorhinus canicula, assembly GCF_902713615.1. NCBI lineage: Eukaryota > Metazoa > Chordata > Chondrichthyes > Carcharhiniformes > Scyliorhinidae > Scyliorhinus > Scyliorhinus canicula. Next base: position 126,409,205 of record NC_052148.1, on the reverse strand, counting down.
AAGTAATCCTTAAGCTTTCCTTTTAACATCCATAAGACAAACTTTTGGCACATCCGGTTTAAATTCACTACTGAGAACAGTTATCATTCTGAATTCACCAAATGATCAAGAGATAGTCTTTACATGGCAGAGAGAACAACATTACACCTTCTGTGGCTGGCTGCAGCTCCAACACTGAAACGAGACCAAAAAAACAGACACACCCAAGCTTTTCTCAAAGTGAAACTAAAAGCTGACAGACAGCCCAGCTCTACCCACACTCTGACATCACCGCAGCAATAAACACCCATTTCTGAAAGGCACTCTCACATGACTGGGGGAAATGCCCAGCATAGTCTGTGAGTAAAGTAAATCATGGAGAGGGTGCAGAATATTCTGTTGGGGAAGAGAAATGAGCCAGAAATGATGGTACATGTCGGTACCAAGGACATAGTCAGAGCAGGTATTGAGGTCCTTTGGTCTACATAGAACATAGAACAGTACAGCACAGAACAGGCCCTTCGGCCCTCGATGTTGTGCCGAGCCATGATCACCCTACTCAAACCCACGTATCCACCCTATACCCGTAACCCAACAACCCCCCCTTAACCTTACTTTTTTTTAGGACACTACGGGCAATTTAGCATGGCCAATCCACCTAACCCGCACATCTTTGGACTGTGGGAGGAAACCGGAGCACCCAGAGGAAACCCACGCACACAGCGGGAGGACGTGCAGACTCCACACAGACAGTGACCCAGCCGGGAATCGAACCTGGGGCCCTGGAGCTGTGAAGCATTGATGCTAACCACCATGCTACCCTGCTGCCCTTTCAGAAACTAGAGAGGATGCTAAAAAGTGCCAGTCCCACATTCGATAGAACTATAATGAAGTATACTATGGAGGCCGGTTTAGCTCAGCTAGTTTGTGATGCAGAGCAAAGACAACAGAGCAGGTTCAATTTCCTTACCAGCTGAGGGTATTCATGAAGGCCCCGTCTTCTCAATCTTGCCCCTCACCTGAGGTATGGTGATCTACACCACTGGTCAGCTCTCTCCCCCCCCCCCCCCCAATGGCGAAAGCAGCCAATGGTCATCTTTGGCCTATAGTGACTTTACTATCGTGTAGTGAAATTATATATTATATAATATAGTTCATTATGTGAAGTTCATTATAGCGTAAGTATAAATAGGATAACAGGAGGATCAATGTGTGGCTTGAGGCATGGTGCAGGAGGTCGGGCTTCAGATCTTGGGGATATTGGGACAGGTCCGTGGGCAGGAGGCAGGTATTCAAAAGGAATGGGTTGCATCTCAACAGGACTGGGATCACAGCAAACGTGAGAGGTTCACGAACGTGGCTGGCAAGGATTTAAACTAAATTTGCAGGGGGATGGGCACCAGCATGTAGAAGTAGAAAAGAAGAATAAGTTGCATAAAGATGTGTGAGTGTTAAACAGAGCTGTAAAGATACAGTTGCCATCAAATTTGTTTGGCAATTTGTAAGTACCATCTGACCAATCAGAACTGGGCAGGATTTGAGCAAAAAAAGATCTGACAGGACTTGCGAAGAGGCCTGGCACATAAACGAAGGCCTTCAGTGAGCGAGACACAGTGTGCATTTTGTGGACTCAATAAATCAATCAACCTGGTAATCAGCACAATGTGTTTACCTGCAGAATGAAACTGCTGATAAACAAAGTTGTTGGGCGGAATTCTCCATTTCTGAGACTGAGGGCTGGATTCTCCATTTCAATGGCTAAGTGCCGTCTGGAACGGAGAATTCGCAGGAGTTCTACGCAAAAAAATTTGGCGCTAGGGCAGCACGGTGACCTAGTGGTTAGCACAACCGCCTCACGGCGCTGAGGTCCCAGGTTCGATCCCGACTCTGGGTCACTGTCCGTGTGGAGTTTGCACATTCTCCCCGTGTCTGCGTGGGTTTCGCCCCCACAACCCAAAAATGTTCAGAGTAGGTGGATTGGCCACGCTAAATTGCCCCTTAATAGAAAAAATAATTGGGTAATCTAAATTTATTTAAAAAAAAAAAAATGGCGCAGATCACGCACCGATTCCGGGACCGGTGAGGGGCTAGCAACAGCGGTGGGTGAAGCTCCCATGCCACAAACGGTCGGAGAATGGCCTGCAGTGGTCGCGCCATACAACATGGCACTGGCCGTGCGCCGACCTGACCCGCCAAAAAACCCTAACCCTAAACCCACAGGCCACCCCCTGGCCAATCCCCACCGGTCCCTTACCCCTCGTGGAAGCTCTGCCCCAGTCAATGGCAAGGATCCCGGCTGAGTGTGGCGGCGCTGCACACAGTCTGCAGCCATCACACCGGGTTCCCGACCACTGAGACCACACTTGTCTCACGCGGTCGGGAACTCGGCCCTGAGGGGGCGGAACATCGCACGACAGTCTGCTGATGACACGTCAATGACGCGCGACATGATTACGCTATTTTGGAGGGGGTCGAGCATGGCTGATCGTCGTCAAACCAGTGCCGGCCCCGATTTGGGCGTCGGAGTGGATTATGATATCGGCATCGGTCAACAGAGAATCCCGTCCCACGTGTTGACACCAACGCAGAACTCGTGGATTTGCACGACAGAATAACTGACGTCACCTCTGCACTGATTCCGCTACTGCTAAGGGGCTAGCAGCAACGCCACGTGGTACACAATCGATTCTAATGAGAAACGGTGCTGGAATCGGCAGTTTCGCGATTGACACTCAAAAGCTGACAACCTGCAGCCGTATTTACACACGGCACTTCCCACACATTCCCTCCCAGCCAGCAAGATGGCAGTAAGAAGAGCGGCACCAAGGTTCCCGGATGCAGAACTCCAGACCCCCTTGGACGCCGTGGAGCAGAGGAGGGTGACCCTGTACCTTAGCCCAGGAAGAAGGCTGCCAGCTGCCGTCGTTCACCGTGCCTGGGCACAGGTGACAGAGGTCGTGAGCACCATGGGCTACACTGTCCGGATGGGCCAGCAGTGCCTGCAAAAACTGCACAATCTCCTCAGGGCGGCATTGTGCCGGGTGATAGTCGAACTCCCACCCTGCACCACATGCCGGTACTGAAGCCACCAGCTACCCACTTTAAAATGATTAACAATAGTATGCCTGTTTAAAAGAAAGTGCAAAAAAACTTAAATAAATGTTCTGCATACCTTTACAACACTTGTTCATAAGTTACCTGTTGTTTTCAATCTAAATCTGCTTTTTAACTGCCTGCCCTCAATGGGCATTCCCTAGCTGGCCGCAGGGCTGCACTCATCCGTGCCAGGCTGATGCCTGCGCAGACCATGGCTTTGGAGTCCCCAGGCTGCCACAGATAAAGGAGGAATAGAAGCATAATTGGAGCGCAGGTACTTGCGCATATTTCTCTTTTTAAATTAGCGGCCTGTGGCTTCCCGCCACAAGCAGGGTGTTACAGGCCATTGAGTACAAAAGCAGGGACGTTATCCTGAACGTTGATAAAGCTCTGGTTAAGTCACAACTGGAGTGTGGTAACCAGTTCACCACACCACACCACAGCAGACATCATCTCCCTGGCCATACATTAATCCCTGGAACATCTCGACAACAAGGACTCCTACATCAGACTCCTATTTATTGACTACAGTTCCGCCTTAAACGTCATAATCCCAGCCAAGCTCATATCAAAGTTCCAAAACCTAGGACTTGGCTCCTCACTCTGCTACTGGTTCCTTGACTTTCTGACCCACAGACCACAATCAGTAAGAATAAACACCAACACCTCCTCCACAAGAGTCCTCAATACCGGGGCCCCACCATGCTGTGGACTTAGCCCCCAACTATACTCCCTGTACACACACGATTGCATAGAAAAATTTGGTTCCAACTCCATCTACATGTTTGCTGACGATACAACCATCGTCGGCCGGATCTCGAATAACGACGTGTCTGAACAGAGGAGGGAGATAGAGAACCTAGTGGAGTGGTGCAGCGACAACAATCTCTCCCTCAATGCCAGCAAAACCAAAGAACTGGTCATTGACTACAGGAAGCAAAGTACTGTACACACCCCTGTCAGCATCAATGGGGCCGAGGTAGAGATGGTTAACAGCTTCAAATTCCTAGGTGTACACATCTCCAAAAATCATCTGTCCTGGTCCACCCACGTCGATGCTCCCACCAAGAAAGCACAACAGCGCCTATACTTCCTCAGGAAACTAAGGAAATTCAGAATGTCCACATTAAGTCTTACCAACTTTTACAGATGCACCATAGAAAGTATCCTATCTGGCTGCATCACAGCCTGGTATGGCAACTGCTCGGCCCAGGACCACAACGTACTTCAGAGATTCGTGAACACCGCCCAGTCCATCACACGAACCTGCCTCCCATCCATTGATTCCATCTACACCTCCCGCTGCCTGGGGAAAGCGGGCAGCATAATCAAAGACCCCACCCAACTGGCTTACTCACTCTTCCAACTTCTTCCATCAGCCAGGAGATACAAAATTCTGAGAACACGAACAGACTCAAAAACAGCTTCTTCCCCGCTGTTACCAGACTCCTAAACGACCCTCTCATGGACTAACCTGATTAATAATAATTGCTTATTGTCGCAAATAGGCTTCAATGAAGTTACTGTGAAAAGCCCCTAATCGGCATATTCCGGCGCCTGTTCAGGGAGGTCGGTACAGGAATTGAACCCGCGCTGCTGGCATTGTTCTGCATTACAAGCCAGCTGTTTAGCCCACTCTGCTAAACCAGCCCCTAATAATAATAATAGTTCTCCTAGGAGCAAAGGTGATTAAGGAGAGATTTGATAGAGTACAAGATTGTGACAGGTTTAGATATGGTCTAAAAAGAAAAACTATTCATATTGGCTTATGGTACAAGGACGAGTTAAGGTTTTGGGCAGGAGATTCAGAGGGAATGTGAGGAAGAATCACTTTTCATAATGAGTGTAATGACCTGCAACTTGCTGCCTTGTTTGGGAGCAGAGACAATCAATGATTTCAAAAGGCAATTATGTGGCCATTTGAGGGAAATAACTTGCCAAGCTGCAGGCATAATATGGGAGAATGGTACTGACTGGATTGCTCGACAGAGATTTGAAGGGTCAAATGGCCTCCTTTTTTTAAAAAACATTTTTATTGAAGCATTTGCCTAATTTTTATAACAATAACAAACAAAACAATAACATAAACATCAACATGGTAAATGAGACATTTCCCACGCAACCCCTTCTTTACATCCTTTAACCATATTGCACCTAGCCGCACCCCCCCCTCCCCCACCACCCCTTCAGAATGCTGCTTTTGCTGGTATTTTAATTTTCCCCGAGAAACTCGACGAACGGCTGCCACCTCCAGGAGAACCCCACCATTGACCCCCTCAAGGCAAACACTTTATTTTCTCCAGCTTGAGAAACCCAGCCATGTCACTGATCCAAGTCTCCACATTTGGGGGCTTCGAGTCCCTCCACGTTAAAAGGATCTGTCTCCGGGCTACCAGGGAGGCAAAGGCCAAAACGTCGACCTCTTTCACTCCCTGAACTCCCGGGTCTTCAGACACGCCAAAGATCGCTATCTTTGGACTCGGCACCACCCGCATACCTAGCATCTTGGACATTGCCTTGGCAAACCCTGGCCAGAATCCTCCAAGCTTCGGGCATGCCCAAAACATATGGACATGGTTTGCTGGGCTTCCCGCACACCTCGCACATCTGTCTTCTACCCAAAAAACTTGCTCACCCTCGCCGCCTTCATGTGTGCCCGGTGGGCCACCTTAAACTGTATTAGATTGAGCCTGGCACATGGTGAGGACGAATTAACCCCGTTTAGGACGTCCGCCCACAGACCCGCCTCTAACTCCCCACCTGTCTCCTCATCCCACTTGCCCTTCAGTTCCTTCACCAGGGTCTCCTCCGCCTCCAACAACTCCTGATAGATCTCTGACACTTTCCCCTCCCCCACCCAGGTACCGGACACTACTCTGTCCTGTATCCCCCGTAGCGGGATCAGCAGGAAAGCCAACATGTGTTTCCTCAGAAAGTCCCGGACTTGTAAATGTCTGAAACCATTCCCCGGCGGCAGCTTGAACTTGTCCTTCAGACTGGGAAAACTCCCGTCTATGAATAGATCTCCCAACCGACTAATTCTGCTCTCTGCCAACTTCGGAATCCGCCATCTATCCTGCCTGGCACAAACCTGTGGTTATTGCAAATCGGGGTCCAGACTGATGCACCCTCCACCTTCTTATACCTCCTCCATTGCCCCCAGATCCTCAATGCCGCCACCACCACCGGGCTAGTGGTGTAACGGGCCAGTGAGAATGGCAGAGGTGCCGTTACCAGTGCTCCCAAACTGGTGCCTTTGCATGATGCCGCCTCCATCTGCTTCCATGCCGACCCCCCCCCCCCCGATTACCCACTTCCTAATCATCGCTATATTCGCCGCCCAGTAGCAGTTGCAGACGTTCGGCAGCGCCAACCCACGCACCCCCCCCCCCCCCCCCCCCCCCCCCCGCCCCCCCGACTGCACTCCAACAACATTTTCTTCACCCATGAGGTTTTATTCGCCCATACAAAGCCCAAAATAGCCCAAAGGCCTTAGGGATGAAGATGGGGAGGCACTGGAAGACAAACAAAAATCTGGGGAGCACCGTCATTTTCATGGTCTGCACCCTCCCCGCCAGCGATAGCGGGAGCATATCCCATCTTTTAAAGTCCCCCTCCATTTGCTCCACCAGCCAGGTTAGGTTGAGCCTGTGTAATGCCTCCCATTTCCGAGCCACCTGTATTCCCAGGTAGCGAAAGCTCCTCTCTACCATCTTGAGTGGCAGCTCCTTCAGTCTCCTCTCCTGCCCCCTTGCCTGGTTCACAAACAATTCAACTGGCCTCCTTTTGTGTTATTATGACTCTGGGCTTCCATGTTGTGCTGAGTCACAGAGGGGGTGAAAATTATTATTGTTTCGATTACTGCCCAGGTGGGAAACTTGTATTGTCCCTCAAAAAAAAATCAATGTCACAGGCTAAATTTAGCAACATTTTAATTATTGTATTGAAATAAAACAGCAATGAAATGCAGTAACAACACAATCAATCAATTCTAAATTGATGTTACTGCATGACTTACATGTTTACCCTCTTGTTCTCGCTAGTGTGCACAATTCACGAGCAATCTAAAGTAGCAATTTAGACAGCAGGATACATTTCCATGACTGCATGGTGAACCTTGCAAAAAGCACCCATCCTGAAATGAATGGATAGAAAGTCATGCACCAACAAATTTCTGATATTCCAGCAACTATGAGCAAAGTCCCACCAGGGCCACAAGAGGCTCGATTCTCCGTTTTAGAAACTTAGGGCGCGATTCTCCCAGACAGGGAGAAATCGTAAGGCTGGCGTCAAATCCGGGCGGGTTTGACCCCAGCCTCCCCCTCCCCGACCGGGAACCGATTCTGGTCCCCGGTCGGGGCTAGTATGCCGCGGCCGTGAACTCCGGCATCGCGGGCTTATCGAATTTCGTTAAGCCCGCTTGCCAGAGTTTGCGCCGGCTGACGCGTCACATGACGTCAGCCGCGCATGCGCGGATTGGAAGACTCCAACCCGCGCATGCGCGGATGACGTCATCGCGCATTTGCGCGAAACCCACGCATGCGCGGGCCGGGATGCCCCTCAGCCGCCCCGCGAAGTGATACAGCGGGGCGGCGGAAGGACAAAGAGTGCGCGGGAATCGGACCCGCTGGTACTGCCGTGCCAATCGGTGCCATGGTTGCCAAGATCGGGACTTTACGGCCGTTTTTACGAACGGCCAGACCAGGTGTGTTTGCCGTTCGTAAAAACGGCCGTAAAGGGCTTGGAATTCGGCCCATCGGCCAGCTGAGAATCGCTGCTGGCCGTAAAAAAACAGCGGCAGCGATTCGTGTCGGGGGTTGGGCGTGGGGGGGGCAGAATAGCGGGAGGGCGTCGGACTAGCGTGGCCGTAAAAATTTACGACCCCCGCTATTCTCCGCACCGTCGTGAGTGCGGAGAATTGCGCCCTCAGTCCCCACGCTAACGTGAAAAAGGTGGGGCGCGATTCTCCGCTCCTCACGCCAGGTGGGAGAATCGCGGGAGGGCCCCCCGACAAATTTCACGCCCACCTCGCGCCCCCCCGCGATTCTACCCCCCCCCCCCCGCTCGGAAGAATCGGCACTCGCCGTTCTTCACGGCGACCGGCGATTCTCCGACCCGGATGGGCCGAGCGGCCTGCCGTTCGCGACCGTTTCATGACAGCGGCAACCACACCTGGTCGCTGCCGTAGTGAAACGGGTGTGGAGATGCCGGTTTGGGGCTTGTAGGGGGCTTGGTGGGGAATGAGCACCTCGGCTGTGCTCGGGAGGGGACAGGCCCGCGATCGGTGCCCACCGCTCGTCGGGCCGGCGTCTCAATCGGACGCACTATTTCCCCTCCGCCGCCCCGCAAGATCAAGCCGCCACATCTTGCGGGGCGGCTGAGGGGAAGATGGCCACCGCGCATGCTTAGGTTCAAGCTGTTAGCGTTGTGACATCAGGCGCGCATGCGCGCGTTGGAGCCAGCCAACCTGCGCATGTGCGGCTGACGTCATTAGGCGCGCCGGCTGTGTCATTCTCGGCGCGACGCCCCCGCGGCCAAGATTTATGGAGCGCCACTCCTAGCCCTGCTGGGAGGGGAGAATAGGGGGCGAGGAGCGGCCTCCGAGGCCGTCGTGAAACTCGGCCGAGTTTCACGACGGCCCTCCCGACTTTTCCCGGGAGCAGAGAATTCCGCCGCTGGTCTTTTACACCAGGAAAACTGGCGCAAAACAGCCACCGATTCACCGTATTGCTGGGGGGCTAGCAGGGAGGCAGCTTAGAGCTCGCAGCTCTAACAGCCGATATGGCCTGAGCATTTCCGGTTCTGTGGCTATGCATGCACTTGGTGGTGGCCTACAGCGGCTGTGCCGTGCTTCATGGTGGACTCAGCCCGCGGACCTGGACCGCAAATGTAGTGCCCCCCTTTGACCGCTCGTACGCCCCGGACCGCCTACCTACACGTGCCCAGCCCCGAATGAAGCCCACCCCTGCCCGCGGATCGGCCCTCCCCTGACTGGCAGCACCGGACTGAGTCTGTAGCCGTCACATTCCCGGAAGGTGTGAGAACACCTAAACCACGCCGTCGGGAACTCAGCCGGTCGGGGATAGAGCACCGTGAGAGGGGCCTCAGGCAATGGCCTGAGGCCCTGAATAATCGGCACGGCACATTCCTGGAGTACACCACGTTTCAGGAGGCAGAGAATACAAAAATAGGCACTGCTCCCGATATTGCCGTCAAAACGGATTCTCCGCCCCGTCGCCGAACACTATTTCAGCATCGGGGAGTGGAGAACCCAGCCCAAGGTTTCAGGTAATTTACCCCAAAATTTAAAATCATCAATGCTCCATCAGAGCTCTTTCAGTTGGCGTGTGTTTCTTCATCAGTTTTCCCTTCCTAATTCTGGTGTTTGAAAGAGGTCCTAAATATAACATGGTGGCAAACACTGCCAGTTACTGCAAACACATGGTAAACACCAATAGATTCATTTTCTGGCCTCACGCTGCTGGCTATCTTCAGCCAAATTCTGTCAGTTTAATTGTGATGGGGCAGAAATCTATCTTTACCATTTCTGACCTTGCCAGTTTATTCAGGGTCAGGGTGGAAATTCAAAATTTAAGTAGCAGAGGTGGCATGTGATCTGCTCGCCAAAGGAAAGGAAATGGGCAAAGTGGCTCTGGCAAGTTGTTAATGTCATAGCCATCACCATCAGCGAGAGAGTTTTGCACATGTGCCTCAGTATTCCCTGTAGTAAAAGGACTGAAAATAGGATGCCACAACTTTTTTGAGAGGTCCTGGCCTGAACCCAGGGCTTGGACCTGCACGTGCATCCCATTTTTGCTGCTACGCTGACTTCTAAGTTGAGTTCACCCTGGTGGCCCCACCACTGAGTGGACCAAGGGATTTACCGCTATGGGTAATCGCTTACCTTAGCCTGATCAGCTTTGATGTCAGGGGTTATTTTCTGGGGTGGATGGAAGGTTTGATCACCCGATGCACCATGAGATTAATGGGAGGCAGTGGAATTCCTGTTGGAGATCTGGCATTCAATGATCCTGCTGGGATTTCTGCCTCTATCGGGTCTCCTGCAGCTGACATCCTGCAGTGAAGTATCATTGGAACAGATTGTGGTGGCCATCTCACAGAGAGACATATACTGTAATCATGACAGTTTTGGGTGCAAACTGCAGGAAGTAGTGATGGCCAGCTTCACATTATCAAGAGCAAAACTGTGAACAATCCTGCAGGAAGGATTGTAACCCATACAGAGCCATATTCACTGTGCTCTAACAAAGTGTGCACTTCATAAGAGAATTCCCTCTCACAGTGTGGATGAGTGAACAACCAGGATTTATTCAAAGCAGTTCTGTTCAAAGTCAAAGACTAAGGCAGCTATCATGCCCATTGCCTAACCGCCTCCACTGGTATTTTACCAATGGTGGGGCAGTGTTGGACAACTCAGCCACCTTTGAGGTAGAGTGTGCCCCCACCTCGTGATGAAGCTGCAGGGTACCCCCCAGTAGTCTGTCAGAGGATTGGGGGTGGGGGTGGTTGATTCCCCCCCTGTTATGGCCCCCTGTTCCCTACAGAAGATCCCCCTGTGGAAATGGCCACTGGAATGCCTGCCAATTGCTGCCAACCCCCCTCATCAGGGTCTGCCTGACGGGCCCAGCAAGCCTGTCCCACTTACCTGAACTCCAGTCCTCCATCGCTAGCTGGATCTGAAGCTGAGTGCTGTTCCAGCACAGGCCACTGCTCCTCTTAGTACTACTGGGACTGAAGAGATGCAGTTATTTGACTGACTGGAAGTTCTTGGAGTTGGGACTGTCTTGACGGGGTAGCAGCCACAACCTAAGGGCACTGATGTGTGGTGAGAGTGACTGCCTTTGACATCAATGTAGCATTTGACCGAGTATGGCATCAATGGGAATCTGGTTGTAGTCATTCCTAGCACAAAGGAAGATGGTTCTGGTGGCTGGAGGTCAGTTTCAGGATATCACTGCAGGAGTTGCTCAAGGTAGTGTCCTAGGCCCAACCATCTTCAGCCTCTTCATCAATTTCCATCCTTCCAGCATAAGATCAACAGCGGGTGATTGCAAAATGTTAAGCACCATTCGCCAATCCTCAGATAATGAAGCAGTCCATGTCCAAATACAGCAAGACCTGGACAATATCCAGGCTTGGGCTGATATGTGGCACGCTACATTTGTGCCCTACATGTGCCAGACAATGACCAATATCCAACAAGAGAGGGTCTAGCCTATGCTCTTTGACATTCAATGGTATTACCATTGCTAAATCCCCTCAGTCAACATCCTGGGGGTTGCCATTGATCAGAAACTGAACTGGAATAGCCACATTAATACTGTGGGTAGGATTTTCCATACAACCCATCATTTGTTTTGTGGGGGTGAAGGCGACCAACCATTGGCCAGCGGTGGGATCTACTGGTCCCCGCCACTGTCACCGGGGTTTCCCGTTGATTGGACCCCTCGCCGCTGGGAACTCCATGGCAGGAATATGCCATCGATGGGACTCAAACATCCTGCCGGCATCAACGACCGGAAGATTCCGGCATGTGACTCCAAAAACCGGTCCAAGGACAGGAATCCATCAGCGAGTAACTCACTTCCTAACTCCCCACAGACTGTCCACCATCTGCAAGGCACAAGTCAGAGATGTGATGGATAACTCTCCACTTGCCTGGATGACTCAAAAGATTGAAACCATCAAGGACAAGGCAGCCTGCTTGTTTGGCACCCTTTCCAAAAAATTCACTGCCTGCACCACCGACTAACACTGACAGACATCTACAAGATGCACTGCAGGAACTCACCAAGGTCCCTTCTACATCACCTTCAAACCCACAAACACTACCATCTTGAAGGACAAGAGCAGAAGATACCTGGGAGCACCTTCTCCCAGAGGTTCCTCTCCAAGTCACTCGCCATCCTGAATTGGGAATATATCGCCATTCCTTCACTGTCACTTGGTTAAAACCCTGGAACTCCCTTCCTAACATCACAGTGAGTGCACCCATATCACATGGACTGCAGCAGTTCAAGAAGGCAGCTCACCACCACCTTCTGAAGGGCAACTAGCAACAGGCCTAGCGAGTGATGTCCACATCAGGTAACTTAATTTTAAAATCTAATTGCTTGCATTATGCAGAATAGTGTTGTGACTCCCAGGCTCGGTGGAATCACGCTCGTTCTTGACTTTCTAGCTGGGGTCATTGTCTCAGCTTTAAATCCTGGCCATACTGGCTTTTTTGAAGAGTAAAGTCTAAAACATCCACCAGAATTGGGCTGATTGCCAGACTCGGAAGTGGGTTCTGTCTGGACATTCACTTATTTCCAAATTTAGGACATTAATCTAAATGTGGAAAGTGCTAGCTGCTCATTTCTGAGTCTTTGGTCCTCTTAAAACAAAACAGCAAATAGAAAGCTCCTGGTTCACTGACATTGTTGGTATTTAAACAGAAACAGCTACCGACTTAGCGATTCTCCAGTCTCCAGGTGCTGCAGACAACCAGTAAATGAACACAAAACTGTCTGACTATCCAACAGGAAAATAATGCGCCAGATCACCTGATGCTTCTTTGAAATTTTCAGGGTTATGAGGAAAGAATGGAATGCAAATCTTTGGCAAAGAGGTGACATAGATGTGATGGGCTAAATAGCCTTTTTATGTGCTGTATCATTCCTTTGGTGGGATTCTCTGGTCTCTGACATCGAAATCGCGTTCGGCAGGAGAATCCATGATGGTGCCGAAATCTAGGGTGGCGCCGCTTTTGCGATGCTCCACCCGCTCCAAAACGGCGTACTACGCTGCATGCCGTTGGGATGGCCTCAGGATATTTACCTGAGGCCCTCCTCGATGCTCCGCCCTCAATCGGCCAAGTTCCCGACGGTGTTGGTTGTGTGTGGTATTTTCTTTTCGGGATCTCGGCGTGGCAGCACGCCAAGTCCAGCGCCACCACAGTCGAGGGGGGAGCCGATCTGTGGGCAGGGGGGGCTTTGGCGGAGGCTGGGGGCGGATTGCTGGGGAGTGGTCAGGGGGGTGGGAAGTCTGGTGAAAGGTGGCCACTATCTGGCAGACGGAGGATTGGTGGCCGTTTTGCGCCGTTTTTACGGTCGTAAAACGCCACCTTTCCCACGCCGGCATCAGCACTTAGTCTCAGAATCGGAGAATCCAGCCCCATGATTCTACTCCTGAGTCATTTACATTTGATTTCAAACAGGCAAGGACTCTGCGCCCACTCTGTAAGAAAACCAGAGTAATCTTATAAAACTGTGCAAGCATCAGGTGGAGTTCCAAACTTTATTGGACTTATACTCCTTCCTCTGCTCTGTGCTAGGAAAGAAGTGATTCCCTAGGTGCAAATCAGAGGACCATCAAATGCTTCCATTTTTATTTTGATGCTTTTATATGACTGCACAACATTTGGGAACTAAAGACAAGTTCCTTCATTAGGAGTTAATAAACACAGAGGGTGGGATTCTCCACAGCCCGATGCTGAAATTGTGTTTGCCGATCGGGGGGGGAGAATGAATTTTCGCGCCAAAACTGGGCCCGGCGCTGGTTTGATGCCTGTCCGCCATACTCTGCTCCCATCAGCCGGCCCACCCATGATTCTCTGCCCCCGATGGGCCGAGTTCCCGACGGTGCGGGACACGTGTGGTCCCAATGGTTGGGAACCTGGCATGCTGGGTGCGGATTGTGTCCAGCACCGCCACACTTGGCCAGGATCCGTACCAGGCGGGCGTCTGCTAGCGCTGGAGGGGACTAGTGAAGGGTGGCCAGGGGGTGGGCTCTGGGGTCGCGGTTTGCAGGTAGGTTATGTGCACGGTCGACGCCATGTTGTATGGCATGACCGGTACAGGTTGTCAACCGTGCGCATGCGCAGCCTAGGACCCGGCAATTCTCTGGCCATTTTCTGCGTGATCTGCGGGCATTTCACGCGGTGCCAGTGCTAGCCCTTCACTGGTACCAGAATAGGTGAAGGGTTCACACGATTTGCCGGTCGTGAAACACCATGGGTCCCACGCCAGCATCAGCACTTAGCTGAAGAAACGTAGAATCCATCCCAGAAGAGAAATATTCATTGAAAACCTCGCCCATCTCCTCTGGTTCCACACATATGTGTCCACCTTGGTCTTGAGGGGTCCTATTTCTTTCTAGTTATTCTTTTTCCTTTAAAATGCTTAAAGAATCCCTTTGGATTCACCTTAATCGTCTCTGTAAAAGCTACCTCATGCACTTTTTTGCCCTCCTAATTTCCTTCTTGAGTATCTTCCTGTATCCCCTGTACACGTCCAGGGAATCCTTTTGATTCCAGTTGCTTATACCTGAGCCATACCTCCTTCTTTTTCCTGGCCAAAACCTCAATATATTTTGTCATCCAGGATTCCCTACTCTTGCCAGCCTTTCCCTTCACCCTAACAGGAACATATGGACCCTGAACTCGAGCTATTTCACTTTTAAAATCCTCCCCCAGGGCAGCACGGTAGCATTGTGGATAGTACAATCGCTTAACAGCTCCAGGGTCCCAGGTTCGATTCCAGCTTGGGTCACTGTCTGTGTGGAGGCTGCACATCCTCCACGCGTGTGCGTGCGTTTCCTCCGGGTGCTCCGGTTTCCTCCCACAGTCCAAAGATGTGCAGGTTAGGTGGATTGGCCATGATAAATTGCCCTTAGTGTCCAAAATTGCCCTTAGTGTTTGGTGGGGTTACTGAGTTATGGGGATAGGGTGGAGGTGTTAATCTTGGATAGGGTGCTCTTTCCAGGAGCCGGTGCAGACTCGATGGGCCGAATGGCCTCCTTCTGCACTGTAAATTCTATGACACTTGCCAGAGGCCCCTTTGCCCTCAAACAAGCTATTCCAATCAACCCTTGCAAGCTCCTGTCTAATTCTAACAAGATTTAACTTGCTCCAATTTAGAACTTGCACCTGTGGACCAGTTTTCCAAAACTATTTAAAAATTAATAGAACTATGGTAGGACCATCCACATACTGCCTGAGGAAACTTTCCCAAACACACTTAACAAATTCCATCCCATCTAAGCCCTGAACACTATGGCAGTCCCACCCTATGTTAGGAAAATTAAAATCCCCTACTATGACAACCCTGTTACTCCTGCAAGTCTCCCCAATCTCCCTGCATATTTGTTCTTCTAATTCTCATTGACTATTTGGGGCCTATAGTACAACCCCAATAAGGCCACCGAGCCCTCCTTATTTCTTAGTTCCACCCACAAAGCCTTGCTGGATGATCCCTTGCTTATTTCATCTCTGACTACTGCCGTGATGCTCCCCTTAATCAAAAGTGCACCTCCCTTTCCTCCACCTCTGTCCCACCTATAGCACCTGTACCCTGCAACATTAAGCTGCCTGTCCTGTCCTTCCCTTAGCTATGTTTCAGTTATGGTTATAATATCCCAGTCACATGTACCTATCCATGCCCTGAGTTCATCAGATTTACCTGTTTGCCCACTTGTATTGAAATAGATGCAATTTAATCCAACAGGTTTTCCCTGCTCCCTGCCATGCTCCTGCCTATCATGCCTACTCAGCTTGCCGTTACTGGACCCCACCCCCCTGCCAATCTAGTTTAAACCCTCCTTTGTGGCACTAACAAATCTGCCCCTCAGGATACTGATCCCCCTCCAGTTCAGATGCAACCCATCCCTCTTAAAGAGGTCACCTCTGTCCACAAGAAATCCCAATTATCTAAGCATCTGAATTCCTGCTCCCTGCACCAATTCTTTAGCCACGTATTCATCTGCCATATTCTCCTGTTCTTACCCTCAGTAGCATGTGGAACTGGAAGTAATCCAGATATTACCACCCCCAAGGTCCTGCTTCTTAACCTTTTTCCTAGCTCTCTATAATCACTCCTCAGCCCTATTTCTATTTACATCATTTGTGCCAATGTGCATAACGACTTCTGGCTTCACCCCCTCCCCTTGAGAATGTTCTGCAGCCCTCAGAGATATCCTTGACCCTGACACCCGGCAGGCAACACACCTTCCTGGATGTCCTGTCTGTCCCCCTAACTATCAAGTCTCCTATCACTATGGTCCTGTTTACCTTTCCCCTTTCCCGCTGTGCCCCAGAGCCAGTCGTAGTGCCATAAATCTGGCTACTGCTGCTTTCACCTGAATGGTCATCCCTCCCAACAATATCCAAAACAATATACTTGTTTACGAGGAGATTTATTCTTATTCTTATACATTTATTCTTTCACAGTATGTGGGCATCACCGGCTCGACCAGCATTTATTGCACATCGCTGCAGTCCATGTGGTGTAGGTACACCCACAATGCTGTTAGGAAGAGAGTTGCAGGATTTTGACCCAGCGACAGTGAAAGAACAATGAGATATTTCCAAGTCAGGATGACGTGTGGCCGAGAGGATCTTGCAACTGGCGAGGTTCCCTTGCATCTGCTGCCCTGCTCTTCTGGTTGGTAGAGGTTGCAGGTTTAGAAGCTTTTGTCACTGGAGCCTTGGTGAGTTGCTGCAGTGAAGTGTAAATCATAACATCAAGTTTCTGGTTCCTCTTGCGTGTCACATACATGTTTGGTAGGACTTGTCCGAGCATAGGATGCTGTTGCCTGCAATAGGCAGAGATCTTATTAACAATATCATAATGATATAGATGAGACACGAGTACAACACCGCACCTTTTTCCAACCATAGCTCAAGCTGCTGTGCTAAATCTATTGTTACAACCAGGTCAGGACGCATGCCTGATGGTATTCCTGCTCCATTCGCAGACTTCTTCTTCATACTGCCTAAAAGCAACGAGGGTATTGTAACAAAGGACATTTTAAAATAGTGGTTCTAGTCACATTTTCTCAGTGATGAGTATTTCACAGAAGGTAATTGATTAGGTCATGTCTGGATAGACATTGGCTATTGTGTTGTGGCCTCGGCGATTTATCCAGCATTAACTTCTGAATGGACCATTCTTCCCTGAGATGAGCTCGGAAGAAAACATTGACACCTATTGATAACCACTTCCCAGTAAACTACCCGTCTCCGCCTGAAAGATAACTTTATAGAAGTGCAAATGGTGTGAATACTAGTGACAAATGTTAGTTAATTATTTAAGTAATTCTTGACACCAGCAGGTGTGAAATTCTATAGCAAGTTTGACTTGTCATATAAAAATTGTAATCCATATTTGAAACTTCAAGAAATTGACAAATTTGTAATACCTGACATACCGGGTGATCTGTGACAGCCATCTTAAGTCATGTATTAGCTTAAAAACTAACCAGAATATTTATAAATGTCTAGCTATGATTGGCAGGTCCTTACCCCAGCAAAAGACGTTAAGTGCTTTCTGCTGAGAAAATGAGGAAGTGAAAGTATTTATCTCCTGGACGATTATAAATATTATGGTTAGCTTCACAGAAGGGTACTTGAGATGCATTCAAGCATGAAGAGAAATTGAAATAAACAATCCAGACACCTGGATGTCTGGAAGCTATTCCCCTCTCTGTTACAGCCTACTAAAAGCTATTTCTCTTTAAATGTGAATAGAAGCCTCACAGAATAAAGTATTTGAGGTGTTTAAAGCTTTGTGATATGTTTTGGCTTGCTATGAAGTAACAGCTGCTAATTTCAAAACTTCTGTCTGAGGCAGCAGGTGTAAGGGGTTGGCAAGTGAAAATGTAGTGATCTTTCACTGTTTCTTCCTGGAATGTTCTGTAGGTTCCAGGCAAGGGTGACTGATTTGGGGGGGGGGGGGGGAAGTGTCTCTGATATGGGGAGTTCTGATATGTGGTCTCTGATGGGGTTTCTGATGGGGGTGGGTTTCTGATGGAGCGGTCCTCTGCTGGGGGTATGTTTGGGGCCGGGGGGGGGGGGTTATGGGGATCAGGTCATCCTCAAGCGTGTGTGTTCTGGGGTGAGTGGCCCTTGCTTCCCATGCTGGAGGGTGGGGGGAGGATACCCCTACTTGTCAGTGGGGGAGGGCAGGATTTGCATTAAGGGGGGAGGGGGGCCTGCTGCTGGACCACGTAATTGAACCATCTGCTCAAAATGGCAGCCCAATACTGGGATTCATGTTTCCCACCATGCATAAATTTGCATGGCAAAGGAGAGGGTATCACATACCGGGCCCCATTCCTAGCACCAGCGCAGACCAGGAGCAATGCTACTCCGATGGGAGAACTTGGTTTCCCAAACAGAGCATCCAGCCCATGGTATTATTGTGACTGATCCAGTCAAACCTCTGATCAATGGTAATGCAATGTTAATAGTGAGAGAATACACGATGGTAATGCCATTGAATGTCAAGAGGAGATGGTTAAATTCACTCTTACTGGAGATGGTCTTTGTCTGGCACTTGTGTGCCATGAATATTATTTGCCACTATTGCGAAAACACTATCATCACAAGCAATGCAGCAATTCGAGGAGAAAGTTCAGCCCCATTTATATCATGGCATTTGTGTATGACTAATAAATATGACCGTACCAGCAGTGCCATATCCCCAGAACACTTAAGAAAATAAAATTAGGAGGTTTATTTTCTGAATGCTACATACCACCCACGATTGAAGAAACAGTTAATAGAATACAGCTACAGTGACTCCACCCACGTAGCACCAACCATGCAAAAGGTAAAAATGTTACTGCGAGATGAACTTTTCTTTTTGCATTGTTGAAGACTTGGCAGAGTTCTAGAACTGTGCATCTGTCACTTCCTGCAAAGAAGGTGGGCACGGTGCCCTGATTAATACCAGCAAAATCACCTCCCTAACTAAGCCCATGGCCAAAAGAAACTAATGACTTCCATGAAGTCTACTCCCACTAGCAGAGCAGAGCTGGTGGGTGGAAAGGTTCCACAATTTTTTTTTAACACTACTGAGTTAATCTCCAAATCAGGAAATATGATGTGGTGTAAGAATTCTATGGAGCTGAAACTCTGTTCTCACTGTTTCTCTCAGATGCGAGGGAAATTAAACCAGAGAGAAAAATTTAGGTCCTTGCTTCATTTTTTTCCACTGTAAGTTTATCCCTAGCTCTAACTCTCCCCTTCAGTTCATCCCTGGTTTCAAATTTAACCTGTACGCTTATCACCCCTTCTTCCTAACCTGTTGAAACTGTTCTTTTTATTTTTTTCCAGTAAATTGATGGTGTTATAAGTTAGTAGTTAGTGAGTGAGTTGGGGAGGTAGTCAAAGAGAATAATATCAAATCAAGTGAAAGTTAGGGTCCGACTAAAGAATAAAGTAGACAGAATCAACATGTTGGGAGAATAAATATATTATTCTCAATGTGCACATTTATAGCAATCCTACAACACAGGATGCCATTCGATTCTGCATCGGCCTTCCGAAAGAGAACCCCACCTAGGCCCACTCCCCCACTCTATCCCCACAACCCCGCAGATTGATCATGGTCAATCCTCCTAACTTGCACATCTTTGGACAGTGGGAGGAAACCGGAGCACCCGGAGGAAACCCACACGGACACAGGGAGAAAGTGCAAGCTCCGCACATCACCCGAGGTCAAAACTCAACCCGGGGCAGTTGTGCTCTGAGGCAGCAGTGCTAACCATTGCGCCACCGTGCCGTCCACTAGAAAAGGAGAAGTTAAATTTCGATCGTATTCTGGCCATTTCAACATGCTTTACAATAAAATACAAACTATTTCAAACAAAATCTCATTAGCATCTCTAGATTGCATCTTGAGTGTTTAAAAACTTACAGACAACAAGAAAAAAAGAAAACAATCAAACACTGAAATTGTTACAGCAAGGGTCAGACATCTCGGGCAGGATTCCCCCCTACCTGGCGGGCGGTCAGAGAATCCCGCCCTTCTCTCCTGCATTTAATGTTTGAAATGTACATTAGAGAAACTGGGGTTCTTTAACCTCAAGAAAAGACAGTTGTACGGATTAAATAGAAGTATGTAAAATAGATTATTTTAGCCCCACATTATGTGAGTGCTCTAAGCAGACAAGCTCCCTCCCTCCATATGTTAGTTGCTGGAAGTGCTGCAGCTGGAAGGCATATCTCTATGTTCAAACATTCTAGACCACCACAATCTAAATGAAATGCAGCACACTTTCAGCTGGCGCCACCTGCAGGAGATAGATATAAATGCATTGCAGTGGAGTGCAACCTTGTATACAAAACATATGGGGTTAAAAACATCTGTCTGTCAAAGTCTAGTCAAGATGATTCATCCTTAGCCTAAGCCTAGAATGAGAAATATTAAGCATCTGGGATCCATTTGTGAAGGACTTGGTCGGTGCAATTCCCCTTCCAACTCTGAAAACATCTTACAACCGTGTGGGTTTTTAAATTCTTTCATGAGATATGAACATCGCTGGTGAGGCCAGTATTTGTTGCCCAAACTTAATTGTCCTTAAGATGGTGGTAGTGAACTGCCTTTTGAACCATTGGAGTTCCTCTGGGCAGGCACACCCACAGTGCTGTTAGGAAAGGAGTTTCAGAATTTAGACCCTGTGAAGGTGAAGGAGTGGAGATTTGATTACAACTCACGAATGTGTGTGGCTTGGAGGGGATCTTGTAAGTGGTGGTATTCTAATGGATCTGCAGCCCTTGTCCATCTACATGGTTGAGTTTCGGGGTTTAAAAGATGCTGTCTAAGAAGTCTTGGCAAGTTACTGCGGTGCATCTTGTGTGTGGTACACACTAACTAGTGGTGCAGGAAGAGAATATTTAGGGTGTTGGATGGGCTACCGATCAAGCTGGCTGCTTTTCCCTCGAAGGTGTTGAATTGAGTGTTGTTGGAGCTGCATCCTTCCAGAGAGGTGCAGAATATTCCACCACATACCTGACTTGTGCCTAGTAGATGGTGGAAAAGCTTTAAGCAGTCAGAAGGTGAGTCACTCAACATAGAATTCCTAGTCTCTGACCGGCTCTTGGAGTCACAACATTTCTGCAGTTGATCCAGCTCACATTTTGGTCAATGGTAGTCCACAGAATGTTAATGGTAGGGGTTTCAATGATAGTAATGCCATTGAATGTCAAGGGGAGATGGTTAAATTATCTTTTGTTGGAGATGATCATTGCCTGGCATTTGTGTGGCATGAATGTTACTTCACTTGTTAGAGAATGCAGGGCGATAACAATGGCCCAATCAGAAGCAGACAAAGCCAAGATTTCAATATTTGTCTTGGGAGGTTTACATTAAATGTGTGGTCATGAACATAAGAATATAAGAACGAGGAGCAGGAGTAGGCAATTCAGCTCCTCGAGCATGCTCTGCCATTTAATATGATCTTATCTCGAACTCAACTCCACTTTCCTACTCGTTCTCCGTAACCCTTCAACCGGTTACAAATTAACAATCTGTCTGTCTCCTCTAATTTACCCAATATCCCGGCATCTACTGCATTCTGGTGTAGTGAATTCCACACATTCATGGCCCTTTGAGAGGAGTAATTTCTCCTCATCTCTGTTTTAAATATGCTTCTCATTGTACTAAAAGATCTCTCATTCTAATTTGAAATGGATGCCTGTTTTATACTCTGCCTAATTTACGCTCGTCTGATGTATATCCTGCTGATTAGGGGCTGGATTCACTTTTTCAGAAACTAAGTGCTCCCGCCAGTGACAAATCAGGACTGTGTCACGCTGGGGGTAGGAGTGTCACTGAGGTGGAATTCTCATACATTTACAATGCAAAATAATGCATAGTGGCGAATATGCCAGTTTCCCTGCACTTACTGAAGACCATTTAGAGCGAGAGCCCCAATCCTCGCAGCTAGAGTCAGGCCGCCTCCACCCTACAATGCAAATGTTGATTCTCTGTTGACAGGGGAGCACCCCAAACCCCTCATCGTGGAGAGGCATCCTCCCCACATCACGCACATATAAGGGTGAACTCTCCCACCCATCTCCCCAGTCCCCCACAGGCCACCTCAGCCACCCCTCTTCAGGCCCTGCCTGCTGGCATTGTCAATGGTGCATTGCCCCCTGGCACCATGGCAGTGACTCCCTAGCCAGGCGCACTGGACCACAAAGGGGAGTAGGTCAGGGAAGTTAACCCATCACTCATGTGCCCTTCTGTCACTGCAAGACTGCAGAGGGGGGATCTCCCACTTGTCCTGGGGGGTTAGGGGGGTTCCAGCTATGGATAACGGGTTGACCCCTGGAACCTCCTCCTGGAAGTGATCCCATGTCTGGTCTGCCCCTTCCAGCTCTGGGCAACTTGAAGATCACTTTTGACATGATGTTCTTAAGCAGCACTCTGTTCAAAATCTTCATTCTTGTCCGACCTGTTTAAACTCTGAAGTCCTTCGCATTCTGAACTGCTCTGCCTGACAGCTGATGAGCAGACCAATGAAGATTCAAGCCAGGAAGACTTTCCCTCCCCTCAGTCCTATGCTTTAAAAACTGCTGCTTTTTGAAGTGCCTGAGCCTTCCTAGAAAGCTGACAATATTCGAAAAGCCTTGAAATCTCCTGAGATCCTTTTGAAATGCTTAACATCACTTCAATTTCACAGTGCAGTATCTTGAACTAGCCTTTGATTCACAGTTTAATTATTTAAACACAGCTGGAGGTTTGTTTATTTATCTTTCCCTTCACGCTTGAATGCATCAAAAGTACCCTCCATTGATCTTAACCACAATGTTTATAAATGCCGGACGCTTCAAAAACGCTAAGTGCTATTTGCGATTCATTAAGAGGAAGTGAAAGCACTTTGCCTTTTTGAAGTGATGAGCAGCTGTCAATCAGAACATGGTTGTTTCTAAACGTTGTGGTCAGAATCAGCTGTGCTTGTCAATACTTGCTGCCCAGTGCCAATCCCATTTTTGGGCCAACGCAGCATTCTTTGCCTGATTTTAGCGGCGGGGAGCGGTGTATCCCGCCCTCAGATTCTGTCCAATTCTCTTTCCTAACAGGTGGCATGGTAGCACAGTGGGTAACACTGTTGGTCGCAGCTCCAGGTTCCCAGGTTCGATTCCCGGCTTGGGTCACTGTCCGTGTGGAGTATGCACGTTCTCCCCGTGTCTACGTGGGTTTCCTCAGGGTGCTCCTGTTTCCTCCCACAAGTCCCGAAAGATGAGCTGTTAGGTGAATTAGACATTCTTAATTCTCCCTCTGTGTACCTGAACAGGCGCCGGAATGTGGCAACTAGGGGATTTTCACTGTAACTTCATTGCAGTGTTAATGTAAGCCTACTTGTGACAATAAAGATTATTATAAAATTGTAATGACTTTAACGGGAAAGAAAATCAGGCAGAATGTAAAATGAGCTGCTGATACTTGATTGACTGGTTCCAATGCTGACCAAAATAAATTCCACACTTGAGTACTCTAATAAGCTTGCGTTCTTCACAATTCCTGACCCAACAGCACCCCAGAGAACAGAAATTCCATTAAATTCACATTCGACCCAACAAAGACACACCAAGAAATCAAATGGAGCAACTTTCTCATCATCTAACACTCTATGAAGTTCAATCCTCTTAATGCAATTTAATTTAAATTACCTGATAATTCACTTTAGTGAGTTATTTGTGTTACCCTAATTCAAATTATTTGATTATTCAGATTTAAAATTTTAAAATGTGGCTTTGAATTATTAGGGATAGATTGCAATTAAAATATCCTACAGATTCATTAACTCTTTTATGAATATAAACTGTTGAAACATCAGAAGAATAAAATAATTTGAATGCACAGAAAAGAGATAAAGCCTGTTAGGACAGCAGGACATAAATAGAAACTGTCTGATGGTGACAGTAAATGCCCACAAAAAGAAATAAATTCTTGGAATAGAATTCTGGAAACAGTCATGGAGAGGAATCTACTCAATCAAGATTATCCAACATGTGGTTCGAGGGCCAAATGCGGCCCATGGAGACAGTTTTCAAAATGCCAGTCAAACAGGTAAATTAGAATGAAATATTCTTCATGGAGCTGCTCATCCAATCACAGGCTATTTTTTCCCTCCATGTTGACCTGAGAGACTCACTCGTGGAGCAAAAGTGGGAGAGGAACAATCTATGTTTGGAGGAACAGCTAACACCAGTAAGGGTGAGATTAGAGCCTGGGAAGCCAAGGGTCAGGGATCCGGGGAGCCTGGGAGCAGGGCTTAGGGCTCAGGGAGCTGAGGACTATGGAGCCCTCAGGTCATGGGGAGCCATGACTGCTGAACAAGGCCCAGTGAGCAAGCATTTCGAGGCACAGCACCGAGCGGAGGTGTTGGGGAACAGAGGTGCCAGGGACCTAGCCATCCAGAACAGGGTGTAGGCATTCCGGAATGGGGCATGAGGCAGTGGGAGTGGGACTCACTGTGTGAGCAAGTGACTGGAGACTTTGTAGAAGACAGATTGTGATGAGAAGAGAGAGAGTGGGGGATTTGGGGGTGTGTGAAAAGAGGGTGCGAGGGGGAGAGAGTGAGAGGGGAGGGTGTATGAGGAGGTGAGGGACAGTGGGGAGAGAGTGTGAGGGGGAGAGAGTGTTGAGGTGAGGGGAGAGATTGTGAGGGATTGTGGGACAGTTAATGATTGAGAGGGGTGAGGGATTGTGAGGGGGAGAGAGTGTGAGGGAGCCTGAGGGGATGAGGGAGTATGGGGGACTAACATTGCAAGGGGAAGAGTGTAAGAGGGAGAAAGGGTAAGGGGAAGAAAGGGGAAGGGGAGAAAGTGTGGGGGGGGAGAGAGTAGGATGGAATGTGAGGGGGAGAGAGTGTGTGATAGGTGAGGGTGTATGAGGGGATGAGGGAGAGTGGGAGAGAGTCTGAGGGTGGAGCGAGTGTGAGGGGGTGAGTTGGTGTGGGGGAGACATGTGGGGAACAGAGTGTGAGGGAGGTAAGGATTTGAGGAGATGAGTGTCAGAGGAAAAGTGTATGAGGGAGGAGTGAGCGTGAGGCAGGAGGGAATGTGAGGGAGAGAGAGTGTGAAGGAATGAGGAAGAGGAGGTGTGGGCAAGAGGATGTTAAGGAGAGATGGGAGATAGAGAGAGAATGTCAGCGGGGAAAAGGGAGTGTGTGTGCTGTGAGTAAATATGTATATAAGGCTTGCTGCCTCCCAATATCAGGGTTTTCATTTACTCTCACCCACACACAGCATCATGCACTCTCATCCACTCTCACAGTGACTGCGGGTAAGTGAGTGACTACACTTGAGACTGGGATTGAGCCAGAAACACGCACTCTCACCCTGTTACACTATAATACTTATCTTTAGTGACAGCTTTATTTTTGCTCATTTCTGACATTTGCTCATTAACCTTTGGAGTGAGATAAGTATTGAAAAGTGCCCCCAGCCCCCTTCATGAAAGGCTGGACAAGCCTGTACTGTACGATGTGACTGGGTTCTGATGTTTCTTTCGGATAGTTGAGCTAACATGAGTCTGCTTCATCTATATTCACCTTGTAATTTAAAGCTGGTTCTAGAAACTCTCAATGGCGCAACATGTAAATGTATCATCTAGCAGGGTACTGAGTGTCAGACAGCTTGAAACTGGTAAAGGAATAGGTTAGTTCTGTAGGTTTTGTTTACCTGGAACTGCTCAAAGTTTTGTTTCCCTGGAAATGGAGCCAGTGGAATGATTATTCTAAGATGCCGGCCCTGATACCTAGCTAGAAAAGGAATCCATGGGCAGGTTAAGCCAAGGGGAGTGCAAGTGTTAGAAAATTAAAAGAAACAGCATGGAGCTATCTCCCCACGCATTAAGCCCAGCGAACTTCCCGCGAATCTCGGAGAATAGTGGGAGAGCCACGAAACGCGGTTGTGGCAGGCACCGATCAGAGCACGATGCTCCACGCCCACAGCATTGGATGGAATTTGGATCACACCAAAATGAGTATTTAAATATTCATTTCTGGGTTTTAGCCGGTGTCTCCCAGCTCTCGGGACTCACCACTCTCGCCGGCGCAGTGTGAGGTCGGCGTGGCTTCAGACTGTTTTTCAAAAATGGAAACTAGTCATAATGGCCAAGGGTGGGGTGCGGGAGGGTTGTGTGTTCGGAAGCCATTGAAGCCGCCGGGTGGTCGGGCAAATGGATAGGTATTGCCCTTGCACTGCCCCCGCCACCCAGGCAGTGCTAACCTGGTTGACACTGGCAGGTTTGTAGCGGCAAGGGGCAAGGCCTGAAGTAGGCGACCCAACAACAGGGTACTGCTCAATGTAGAAGGCAGGAGGTCAATGCCCCAATGCCGGCAAGGATGGATGTGGAGTGGGGGTGCTGGATCACCCTCCTGTCTGCATGGTGCAGGGACGGGGGGCAGTCACCGGACATTTAGTGGTGGGGGAGGTTGCCTTTCCAGGGTCAAGGGTTGGGGTTGTTGCCCATTTCTGAAGGAGAGAGCAGTCACGATGTCCATACGGGAGGAGAGAGGGGGACTTTCACCTTTAAGTTTGGGGTGCCTCAATCGCTGAGGAGTTGGTCTTGCCAGAGAGCGCGATTCTCTGGACACATTGCCCTCTCGCGAGGCCAGTGAATAGTGGGAGAGGCTGAAAACGATAATCGTGCCAAATGCCAAACAGCTTGTGATGCAACAGGCCAGCTCCCGTAGGCGAAATCGGGATCTTGCCATAGCGTGGCGAGAAACCAATTTGCACCTTTTAATCCCCATTTCCAAACAATTAACAGGAGCGATCCCATATCCAACGGCCGGCCGTCATTCAGCGATCTCCCCAGCAAATGGTCACGCTGTTGTCGATTAGTACTCCTTTCGAAAAACGTGAACCTGGCGGAAGGGCTTCTGCGGGGAGCTGAGGAACTGAGTAGCCATCTTTGCTCACCGGCAAAGAGCCCGAGGGCACTGGGTTTGCCACCCAGTACTTGGCAGGTGGTGGGGAACCCTCGGCTGGGAGGGAGATCCTCGGCTGGGAGGGGGGGAACCCTCCACAGGGGTGAGCCGCCATGGAGGAATGTGGGGTGGGTGGGGGGGAGAGGCGCTGGGGAGACAACCACACACGACACCACCATGCCAACCCTTGGATCGTGTGTACTCATTCCGGGGGCAACCTTGTCCCTGCTCGCCTGCCCCACCAAACACACATAACCCCCACTGATTGCTGTGGCCTCTGGCCACGCGGCTGAATGCTGCTGATAATAGGGAATTAGCAATCCTGGTTAAGTGAGCACTTCACACAACCCAAGTGGATTCCCGTGGGTGGGCGGGCCAAGTAACACATGGGAGTCAATATCTAGCATCACAATCACACCTTGACACCTGCACACTGTGCTTGAATACTGTGGGAGGCAACACCACACACGGAGCAGCCAACATCCGAACAGCTAGTGGATGGGACACAGCTCCGGGGACATGTCTGTGGTGATCTCTGTACATCAATATACATGATCAATCTATGTAAAGCTGGTACAGGCAATTGAACACTAGATGTCTCACTATCAGGACCTATATAAATAACTTTCCCGCTCTTTCTGAGGAGTGTGTATCAGGAGGGCAGAGAGAACTGACATAGGAAAGCTGGAGAGAGAAGTTATTAGTTATCAAAGTATTGTATAATTTAATTAGTTATATCTACAATTGTTTATTTGTTTTACTAGTTGAGTATTAAGTAAAACAAACTCATGATATTTATTTATATTACTCAATAAATTAGTTTATCTTTACAAGAAGACTTTGCTCATTTCAACAATTTGGCTGGTTCAAAAGAGTAATATATATATATTACACAAAGTAATATAACAATGTCCACAGCTGGAGGGTGGGTGAGTGCAACAGGGAAGGGACCAGTGCCCTGTCCAGGTGACATTTGGCGGGATTCTCCCAAAGGGAGACAAAGTGCCGATGCCGGAGTGAAAACTGGAGTGTTTCACTCCGGCATCGGAGGCAGCTCCTCGCCCCCTATTCTCCCACCCCCAGGGGGCTAGGAGCGGCGGCGCGTCAATCTCGCGCGCCGTGCCTTGATGCCTGCGTCAAAGCGGCGCCACCTCAATGACGCGGCCGGTGGTGCCTAAATGACATCACCCGCGCATGCGCAGGTTGGCCAGCGCCAACCCGCGCATGCGCGGTTGCCATCCTCCCCGCCGCTGCCCCGCAAGACGATTCTTGCGATTCTCCAAGCGGCCCGTCGCAAAACGCGACACGCCGTTTTGTGGGGGGGGGGAAGAATCGCGTGCGGGTGCCAGGGCGGCGTGGCGTGAATCGCCCGGCACTCCCACGATTCTCCCACCCAGCGTGGGGGTCGGAGAATCGCGCCCATCATGTGTGTATGTCCGGGGTACAGCGTCTGGGCACCCTGGGGCAGTCGATCATTCCCGACCTCTTCGAGGAGCACTCCAGGATAGCCAGCTGACTCTCGGGGGATAAGGGATAGCCGCTGAGGGCCTGGCTAATGGAGCCAATACGGATCTCAGAGCCCGAAGTGGAGATCTGATACAGCGAGGCTCATATGGCCACTCGGGCTGTGATCGAGCGGTGCATCAGATTCCTCAAGATGCGGATCCGATGCCTTGACCGCTCTGGTGGTGCCTGCAGTACACCCCCCCAAAGGTTCACTCACTTTGTGGTCTGCTGTGCCCTCCACAACCTCGCACAGCTGCGAGGCGACAGGCTGGAAGTTGGGGATGAGGAACATGTGGCCTCCTCCTCCGAGGAGGAGGATGAAGAGGAGGACAAGGTTGATGAGGTGGCGCCGGACCAGCAGGGGCTGGCGGACGGGCCCGGAGATGAACAGGAAGACCAGCCGGAGGCTGAAGGACAGGCGGCAGCAGCAAGGGTCTGGCAAGCCCAGTGGGGCAGGGACACCCTCATATTCACCTGATTTACATAGGATGTGGCCTGGTCCGTCAACGCTACCTTACCCACCCCCACCTCCCAGGGTCTGTGTAACATCACTCCAGGATGCTGAGACTGTGTCGGCACCGTCAGCGGGTCACAGTTGAGGGCAGGGTGGTGATGGTAACCCGCAAAGAGCTGAGTGATCCTCAATTCCATGCCATAGTCTGACCCCTGCCTGTCTGCTGAGTGCTCGCTCACATCCATCACCTGCATGTAGTGTGCCCGGGGCAGTGGGGGTGCACGGTGGGATGCCTGGAGAGATGGACCAAGGGTTTCGGAGGTAGGCCCTCATTGTGGAAGAAAGTGACAGAGGCGTCATATTGCTTGTGGTCAATGATTTTTAATATGTCAGGGGTGTTTAACAATGCCCCACTCTCCCAATGGTGCCGCTCTGCTCTCCCCACCACCGCCTACCTAACCCCCCTCCCCTGGTGCCATCTGCGATCCTCAACATGCTGAACCTCCTTAGCTCTACCGCTACATCTAGGTGTGTCCCCAGGACACCCATATGAGGTGGAGATAGTCAGCTGCTTACCTCGTCCAGTGGCCTTCGATGGCCAATGTAGCCACCTAAGATGGACACTGGGCTACAAAATGGAGAACTGCTAAGGCTGCAGGGAGAAAACAGTCTTAGCAAGGACAAGCAGTTTGCAGAAGGCTAATTAGCATTCTGCACGTACAGAAACCAGTTTATGGCCAGGTGCAGAATCTCAGCTAAAGGTGTAAATGGCAACAACGATTTGCATAGTAATGAGGTGATCCAGATCTAGGCCCACACAATAGAAACATTTGGGTTTGAATGGATACTTTGAGTGGACGCCCAGACGAAACGGCACCATAAGTATCCATCACAAAGCACCATAGAGACTGCCCCACCCATCGAGAAGCGACCCTCAGATTGGGGGGTTTGGAAAATATCGATTGGGAGAAGACCCAATCGATATACAGCAGGTAGAGACCGCCCCGAAGAGGCACGGACTTTGGGGGGACCTATAAAAGTAGACCCCGCACATGGTCCGTCCTGTTGTTTGGCTCCGGCTTTCTGTTGTTTGGCTCCGGCTCTCTCCTGTCTTCATCGCTTTGCTGATACATCGCATCCTGACTCCAGTTCCATCACCAGCCGTTGAGCCACCAGCCATCGAACTGTAAGTTTCACCACGACGCTCGCTACGTGAACCAGACTTGCTAGACCCTGACGACCTCTAACTTTCTGAGAGTTGCAGACCAAGAACGGGATGAAGGCCTCGCTCCCTGACCTTGCCTGTTCCTGTTTAGATAAATATTTTAGTCGTTTAGTTTAGAAGTAACTTAGTCTTTAGCGTATGCATGTGTATTTATTATATTTGTTATAATAAATATCAATCGTTTGAACTTACTAATCGGTGTACAGTTTTATTACTTTGAACCTGACCTTGATATACTTGTGAGGTGTCTAAATACGGCACCTGGCGACTCCGAGCAGAATTACATACACAGAGCTGTAGTAGTGTTAAGCACACGGCCTTTAAACGGAGGCGTGTTAATACACTCCAATAAAACGCGTAATACACTCAAGTAAAACGTGCAACAGTGTGTCCCCAGGACACCCATATGAGGTGGGGATAGTCAGCTGCTTACGTTGTCCAGTGGCCTTCGATGGCCCTGGTGGGCTTTCTGTGGGGGCTCTGGGGATGGAGGGCACCAGCACACTTGTTGGTGATCCTGTCCCATGTGTACTCATCAGAGGGGTGGAACTTGGGGGAGCTGATGGCCACCATCCCCACTCCAAGGAGTGGTCCAGGTTGGCACCAGTGCCCTCTACCCCCACTCGGTGCCATAGGCCCTCGGAGTTCACCTCGGGATGGAGGGGCAGCTGGTTTGAACCCCGGCTGCCTCTGCATCATCTGGCTCTGCCAGCCCTGGCGGCTCCACAAAGTCTGCTTAGCACAGGGCTAAATTGCTGGCTTTGAAAGAAGACCAAGGCAGGCCAGCAGCATGGTTCAATTCCCGTATCAGCTTCCCCAAACAGGCACCGGAATGTGGCGACTAGGGGCTTTTCACAGTAACTTCGTTTGAAGCCTACGTGTGACAATAAGCGATTTTCATTTCATTTCATTTCATTTCTTGTCAACCCCTCAGCGATGCTGCTCAGTGATTGGGCCATACTCTGCACTCCCTTGGCACTGGGACAAGCTCCGCAGTGCCACAACCGTTCCCATCTGAGAGCGGGACCTGTCCCGCAGAACCTCCATTAAGGTCAGCCTGGTACTGGGTCACATCCCTAAGTGTGTCGGACATACTGCCATGGCCCTCAGCCATGGCCGTCACTGAGCGCACGACGCCTTGGACACCTCCACTAATGGTGCCAACATCGTGCACCAGGCTCTCCGCTGCGGTCACCATCCAAGCAGTGCTGTCCTCGGTGCCAGGCATTTCCGGCGACATCTCCTGTGCTCAAAGCCTCTGGGACTCCTCCAATCAGCTGTGGACCTGATGGAATTTCGCTGACAACACTCTCTGAATGTCCGGGCCACTCCCTAACCTCACCATCAGCTCTGAGTAACCCTGTTCCAGAGGCTCAGCATCTAACCTGGACCCAGCTGGATCCTAGGAGCCAGCAGATCTCAGATTGCTGTCTCGCCTGGTGGTTCCTGCCTCCACCTGATGTGCCCCAGAAGCCTGTCCACTAACATTTTTCACTGAGATGCGTGTCTCTGCGTTGGTGGAAGGTGGGGTTGACAGCTGTGACACCTCGATCGTGGCATCCTCGGAGCGTGTGACAGGTCCTCTGGATGAGGCCTTGTGGATCCTCACCTCTATGGCATGTGCCAACCTCTGCATTGGTGATCGCTCTGACCTTGGCCACCCCCGTCACCTCCAGGACACATTCCTCAAGGGTGGTGAGGATTTGTATGTCCGCATGCCTCCGCCAGTCTGGGACATCTCCCGATGATTATGGGAGAGCTTCTCCTGTGGAGACACAGGGAGGACATAGTTACCCGCACGCGTGGTTCACTGGGGCGGGAGGGGGCGTGTGAAGCAAGGGTAGGGGTGAAGGGAGTGTTGGGAACTGCAAAGAAGGTTGGGGGGGGGGTGGATGCACGCATGGGGGCGGAAAGGTCTCTGGGAAGGGGGGTAGCATTGATGTCAACTCACCCGTGTTGCCCGGTGTTGGTCGTTGACCTTCTTGCAAAACAGAGGCCAGTCCTCCTCGTTACACTCCCCGAACTAAAGGTCACAACCGCTTCCCACTGGCTGCCCTGTGGCTCACCCTCTGGGACCCTCGGAGGAACAGGACTCCACCGCATCGAGGAGCCTGCCCAGGTCTGCATCCCCATAATCTCAGGGCCGGTCTTCTAATAATAATAATAATCTTTATTAGTGCCACAAGTAGGCTTACATTAACACTGCAATGAATTTACTGTGAAAAGCCCCTGGACGCCGCACTCCGGCGCCTGTTCTGGTACACTGAGGGAGAATTCAGAATGTCCAATTCACCTAATAGCACGGGCAGAATTCTCCACTGGTGGCCAAAATCGTGGAGGCCATCGTGAACTCGGCCGAGGTTCACGACGGCCTCTGGGCCCGCCCCCCGCACCTAATTCACCCCCACCCGGGGGGCTAGGAGCGGGTTGCCGTCGTTCCCAGCCGCGACCTCGGCCGCCGGAAATGACGCCTGAACGGCGCTTCGCGGATGACATCAGCGCGCAGACGACGCGAACCCGCTGTGCCGTCTTTCTCCACCGCCACCCGGCAAGACATGGCGGCTTGATCTTGCCGGGCGGCAGAGGGGAAAGAGTGCGTCCGTTTTGGACGCTGGTCTGACGATCGGTGGGCACCGATCGCGGGCCTGTCCCCTCCGGAGCACAGTCGCGGTGCTCCCGTCCCAATCGGGCCTCTGGATGCCCCAAACAGGCATCCGGCGCCCGTTTCACGAATGCAGCAACCAGGTGTGGTTGCTGCCGTGGTGAAACGAGCGTGAAGGGCCGGCCGCTCGGCCCATCGGGCTCGGAGAATCGGCGTTCCCCGTTTTTCACGGCAAACGCCGATTTTTCAGAGGGGGGGGGGGAGAATCGCGGGGGCGCCAGTGGGGGTGTAAAAAATGTCGGGAGGCCCTCCCACGATTCTCCCACGCCACGTGGGGAGCGGAGAATTCACGTCTTTCGGGACTTGTGGGAGGAAACCGGAGCACCCGGAGGAAACCCATGCAGTCACAGGGAGAACATGCAGACTCCGCACAGACAGTGACCCAAGCCAGGAATCGAACCGAGGACCCTGGTGCAGTGAAGCAACAGTGCTAACCACTGTGATATCTCTCAGCGCCATGGCTGCAACCGGACTGGTGTTGGCTCTGCAAGAGCTGTTTAAGTGCTGCTCGACCTTGTTAGCGAGGGACTGCGAGTGCGGGCATGACAAATCGACTGGCCTTCATTAGTGGGGTGAAGATTGTGAGGCCTTGTTAAGTGGATCAAAGAACATTGAATAGCAATGCCAGCCTCGCCAGGGACAAGTGGCGGAAGCTCGTGGCCATTCCCACTCGGTACCGCACAGAGAAATCTTTCCAGCGAATCGGGCCCTCAGTCTTTCAGTCTTTACTCCAAAAGAAATATGAGCGAATTCAGTGAGAATCACTCCAAGATCCAGAAAAATGCGCGCGGGTTTCTCCGGTTTCCCAGCGTATGAGGAATGAGGCGCGGTGGCAGGAGGCAGCGCGGCGTTCACTGGCGGTGGGATTCTCTGCTCCCGCCGCTGTCATTGGGAATTCCCATTGATGCCACACCATGCCACCAGGAAACCTGCGGCTGGGGTGCGTTGCTGAATGGACCATTAAATCCCCCGGCCAGTGAATGGCCGGAGAAGTCCATCCATGCAGGATTGCAGCGGGAATAGCGCCAGAACAGCTGGCAGAAATCTCACTGGTTTCCCGTATGAAATAACACTAAGGGCGGGATTACCCATTCTGGAGACTAAGGGCGGAATTCTCCGCCCCCGCGCGGCAACGGGAAGGCCATCGTGGGGGCTAGGAGCAGTGCTCCGTAAATCTCGGCCGCCGGGCCTTAATGCTTGTGTCAAGGCGGCGCGCCAAGAATGACGCGACGGCGGCGCCTAAGTGACGTCAGCCGCGCATGCGCAGCTTGGCCGGCTCCATCCCGCGCATGCGCGGTTGACGTCACGACGGCTGCCAGCTCCAACCCGCGCATGCGCGGTTGCCGTCTTCCCCTCCGCTGCCCCGCAAGACGTGGCGGCTTGATCTTGCGGGGCGGCGGAGGGGAAAGAGTGCGTCTCTTGGAGATGCTAGCCCGACGATCGGTGGGCACCGATCGCAGGCCAGTCCCCTCCCGAGCACGGCCGTGTTGCTCACTCACCTCTCCGTCCCCCACAAGCCACAAACAAGATTTGGCGCCATGTTCAAGACGGGACGTCAGGCCGCTAGGCCCATCTGGGCCGGAGAATCGACAGTCGGTGTGAAAAATGGCGAGCGGCGATTCATCCGAGCGGGGGGTGGGAGAATCGCGGGGAGTGCCAGGGCGGCGTGTCGTGAGTCGCCCGGCCCTCCCGCGATTCTCCCACCCGGCGTAGGGAGCGGAGAATTCCGCCCTAAGTGCTGCCGCCACTGTAGAATCACAGGAACTGCACGGTCCCACTAGGAGCGCAGGCCAGCCCACGTGCAGCCTGCCCAGTTCCTGGCCCAGCAGTCGTCTGATTCACTGGGTTGGGATTCGCGTTCAGACACAAACAGGCTGGAGCAGGGTTTAAACTCTCCACTCAGCGCAGACTGTCATTCCAGCCAAGACGATGGCTGCTCAAAGAGCAGCTCCAATGTTTCTCGAGTCAGAGACACCAACAAAAGAAACGCGCATGCCAGCCGTCCTGTCCGATCTGAACCGGTGCTCAATAATTGTTATGTTGTATGTTTTTTGATATATAATATGACTTGTAGTGTATAGTATCTTAAACTCTGAGTGAGTAAACTCAACATCCCACCATATTGCTTTCGCCGAGCCAGAATGATTGATTAGATATTGCTAACTCTCAAATATCTTTCAAAGATTAAGAATAATACACACAACCGACCAGTGCCTCTTGGTTCAGAAGAGAAAACACTATCCAAAAACTTCGACCAGAAAGTAGGTGGATATTGAACAAAATGGAATCGGTGTGGATTAGGATGCCATTGGACCCAGATAATAGGCAGATATCATTGTTTGTGCTTTCATCTCATCAATGTTCAGAAAGATGAGCATTACTACTCACTACATGAGAGCTCAAAAGAATTCTACCACTCAAAGCAGTCATCTTGAGGTTTGCTGTCAGGACTGATGCCGTTTTGCTCACGATCTATGTAACTTTTGAGGTATTCAATAGAGATTTTCTAATTCTTAGCTGAGAGACACTCCCACCACTCCCTCCACACTCTTTACCGTGTATCTGCTGATTCACAATCAGTTCGCTGTTGTCGGAAAAAACTTTATGAATTATTCTTTGGTCAGAGTTTGCAACGAGGAGCTGCTTATGAGTTCCTCAGACAAACAGTCTGACTCTCCCACAAAGACTCGCTCACACACCGGCAACTTTAGCATGAGAATTATGTTTTAATGATGAAGAATGAAAGTGCTAGCAGGTTGGAGTCTCTCACTTGCGTGGCAGCAGATCAAACAAAAATGACTGCTGGGCTCCATCTGCCGCTGATGCATTCTCCCAATTCAACTGCTAATTAACAGAGCGTGGGGAAAATAACATAAACAAACATAAAGTCCAAACCCAGAAAAATGGGGGAAACTATCTTGCTTCACGGAGCAGTTTTTCTCATATGGATTAGCTGGCACAACTCGTGCAGCACCCCAAAATATGGTCAAAATTAAGGAAACACAAAATGCGAAGGGATCTATTTCATGAACACAAATTTCAGTTATGTTTTTCTTTTAATATTGAAAATATTTTGTATCAGGTGAGAGAGAATCATAGATAACAATAAATAAGAGATGAAGCTGAGTCATCGGGCTGAATTTAATGGTTGCACTGGTTGTCCGACCACTGGGTGGAAAGTTGATGGCAACCCTCCCATAGCGATTCCCAGGAACCCTGATGGGGTTTATAGCCAATCAGGCATCTACCCGGTCAGTGTTAGGCTTCCCTGATCCGGGGATTCTCCCACCCCCCCAGCCGGGTCGGAGAATCCTCGGGGGCAGCGTGAATCTCGCCCTGTCGCTCCGACGCCGGCTGCCAAATTCTCCGGCCTGGTTCTCTGGTGGGGATCACGCTTCGCCGGTCGGGGGCCGTTCTCCAGGCCCCGATGGGCCGAGCAACCGTCGTTTCCTAGCCAGTCCCGCCAGCGTGAAATGGACATGGTCCATCACGGCAGGACCTGGCTTGTAGGCCAGCTAGGTGAGTCCTGGGGGGGGGGGGGTGGCGCAGGGGGAACCGGCCCTGGGGGGGCCGTCACGGTGACCTGGCGCGCGATCGGGGCCCACCAATCTGCGGGTTGGCCTGTGCCGTGGGGGCACTCTTTCCTTTCGTGCCGGTCTCTGTAGGGCTCCGCCATGGCCAGCGCGGAGAAGAGTCCCCCCCCCCCCCCCCGCACATGCACAGGAACACGCCGGCCAGTCTGCGCATACACGGAACCACGCCAGTGGTTCTGCATATACGCCAACTTGCACCAGCCCGTCAGCGCTGGTTGGCACGGCTTTAACACCTCCGCCACCGACCTAGCCCCCGGAAGTGCAGAGGATTCCGCTCCTTCCGGTCGGCCCAACGCCTGAGTGGTTTGCGTCGCTCTTGGCGCTGGCATTGGGCCATCTGGCCAGTTGTGGGAGAATCTCGCCCCTTATGTTCAGAGAGCTGCTGGCCAAACGGAGGCTGGCAGTCCTTTAGCAGCAGCAGCACAACTGGGAGTGTGGCCACTGCTAGTACTGCAGTAGGCCCAACATTGAAGAACAGCCAGGGTAATGTTCTTGTCGGATGTCCTGATCAATATTACAAGAATACTTGGAGCGAAAACTATAAATGATTTCTTAACATTAACTGCACTGTGGGTCAAATATATGCAAAACAACAGATGAAAAACAGTATGAACATGCACAAGCACCTGCACCTCTTCTGGATTGCCTCAAAAAGGAGCTGGACAGAATGACAAAATAATTTGCGGAACGTGACACATCTCAAGGTTTCTGGCAGCTAAAACTAGAGGAACAAAGTACAAAGTACGGCACTTTTAATATACCATGTGGTATTGCTTTCTGGGAATGCCGTTTGGCATAATTTCAGCATCAGAAATTTTTCATTGAGCCATGGAGCACATAATCGAAGGCATCAAAGCTGTACATCTGTACATGGATGATATTATCATTTGGGGCTCAACCATGGAAGAGCACAATAGGAGGTTGCTTAAAGTTCTAACTTGCATCAGCAGAAAAGGGTTGAAGCTCAAGAAGCAGAAGTGCCAATTTGGAGTAACTGAGATCACATTCCTCAGTGACAAGCTCTCATCGCAGGACATTGAACCTGACAAGGACAAAATCCAAGCAATTCTCAACATGCCAAAAACGACACAACAAGAAAGCCATCCGACATCGCGCAACAATCGCCAGTCAGGGATGTTCCCTTCCAGTCGGAGAACACTTCAGCAGTCAAGGGCCTTCAGCCTCAGATCTTCGGGTAAGTGTTCTCCAAGGCACCCTTCAGGACGCACAACAACGCAGAATCGCTGAGCAGAAACTTACAGCCAAGTTCCGCACACATGAGTACAGCCTCAACCAGGACCTTGGATTCATGTCGCATTACATTCATCCCCCACCATCTGGCCTGGTCTTACGAAATCCTACCAACTGTCCTGACTTGAGACAATTCACACCTCTTTAACCTGGGATTACCCCTCCCTCTGGATCTTATAAAGACTTAATTACCTTAAAATGCTCGCATTCAAAGTATTGTCTTGCATCCGTAACTTTGTCTATATATATAGAAAAACATAGACAAATACAGCACAGAACAGGCCCTTTGGCCCACGATGTTGTGCCAAACCTGTGTCCTATATTAATCATAGATTATCATAGAATCTACAGTGCAGAAGGAGACCATTCTGCCCATCGAGTCCGCACCGGCCCCCGGAAAGAGCACCCTACCCAAGGTTAACACCTCCACCCTACCCCCAGAACTCGGTAACCCCACCCAAGACTAAGGGCAATTTTGGACACTAGTTTAGCATGGCCAATCCACCTAACCTATACATCATTGGACTGTGGGAGGAAACCGGAGCACCCAAAGGAAACCCACACACACACAAGGAGGATGTGTAGACTCCGCACAGACAGTGACCCAAGCCAGAATCGAACCTGGGACCCTGGAGCTGTGAAGCAATTGTGCTATCCACAATGCTACTGCGCTTCTCTTAAGAACAAATTAATCTACACTCCATTATTCTACCGTAATTCATGTACATATCCAATAGCCGCTTGAAGGTCCCTAATGTTTCCGACTCAACTACTTCCACAGGCAGTGCATTCCATGCCCCCACTACCCTCTGGGTAAAGAACCTACCTCTGACATCCCCCCCTATATCTTCCACCATTCAACTTAAATTGATGTCCCATTGTAATGGTTTGTTCCACATGGGGAAAAAGGTCTCTGACTGTCTACTCTATCTATTCCCCTGATCATCTTATAAACCTCTATCAAGTCGCCCCTCATCCTTCTCTGTTCTAATGAGAAAAGGCCAAGCACCCTCAACCTTTCCTCGTAAGACCTACTCTCCGTACCTGGCAACATCCTGGTAAATCTCCTTTGCACCTTTTCCAAAGCTTCCACATCCTTCCTAAAATGAGGCGACCAGAACTGCACACAGTACTCCAAATGTGGCCCTACCAAGGTTTTGTACAGCTGCATCATCACCTCACGGCTCTTAAATTCAATCCCTCTGCTAATGAACGCTAGCACACCATAAGCCTTCTTCACAGCTCTATCTATTTGAGTGACAACTTTCAAAGATCTATGAACATAGACCCCAAGATCTCTCTGCTCCTCCACATTGCCAAGAACCCTAAGGTTAACCTTGTATTCCGCATTCATATTTGTCCTTCCAAAATAGACAACCTCACACTTTTCAGGGTTAAACTCCATCTGACACTTCTCAGCCCAGCTCTGCATCCTATCTATGTCTCTTTGCAGCTGATAACAGCCCTCCTCACTATCCACAACTCCACCAATCTTCGTATCATCTGCAAATTTACTGACCCACCCTTCAACACCCTCATCCAAGTCATTAATGAAAATCACAAACAGCAGAGGACCCAGAACTGATCCCTGCGGTACGCCACTGGTAACTGAGCTCCAGGCTGAATATTTGCCATCCACCACCACTCTCTGACTTCTATTGGTTATCCAGTTCATTATCCAACTGGCCAAATTTCCCACTATCCCATGCCTCCTTACTTTCTGCATAACCCTACCATGGGGAACCTTATCAAATGCCTTACTAAAATCCATGTACACTACATCCACTGCTTTACCTTCATCCACATGCTTGGTCACCTCCTCAAAGAATTCAATAAGACTTGTAAGGCAAGACCTACCCCTCACAAATCCGTGCTGTCTATCCCTAATCAAGCAGTGTCTTTCCAGATGCTCAGAAATCCTATCCCTCAGTACCCTTTCCATTACTTTGCCTACCACCAAAGTAAGACTAACTGGCCTGTAATTCCCAGGGTTATCCCTATTCCCGTCTTTGAACAGGGACACGACATTCACCACTCTCCAATCCCCTGGTACCACCCCTGTTGACAGCGAGGACGAAAAGATCATTGCCAACGGCTCTGCAATTTCATCTCTTGCTTCCCATAGAATCCTTGGATATATCCCGTCAGGCCCGGGGGACTTGTCTGTCCTCAAGTTTTTCAAAATGCCCAACACATCTTCCTTCCTAACAAGCATCTCCTCGAGCTTACCAGTCTGTTTCACACTGTCCTCTCCAACAATATTGCCCCTCTCATTTGTAAATACTCCACCCTCGCTCTAGTCATTCTCATATTTCTCACATATGTGTAAAAGGCCTTGGGGTTTTCCTTGATCCTATCCGCCAAAGATTTTTCATGCCCTCTCTTAGCTCTCCTAATCCCTTTCTTCAGTTCCCTCCTGGCTATCCTGTATCCCTCCAGCGCCCTGTCTGAACCTTGTTTCCTCAGCCTTACATAAGTCTCCTTCTTCCTCTTAACAAGACATTCAACCTCTCTTGTCAACCATGGTTCCCTCACTCGACCATCTCTTCCCTGCCTGACAACGACATACATATCAAGGACACGTAGTACCTGTTCCTTGAACAACTTCCACATTTCACTTGTGTCCTTCCCTGACAGCCTATGTTCCCAACTTATGCACTTCAATTCTTGTCTGACAGCATCGTATCTACCCTTCCCCCAATTGTAAACCTTGCCCTGTTGCACACATCTATCCCTCTCCATTACTAAAGTGAAAGTCACAGAATTGTGGTCACTATCTTCAAAATGCTCCCCCACGAACAAATCTATCACTTGCCCTGGTTCATTACCAAATACCGAATCCAATATGGCCTCCCTCTGGTCGGACAATCTACATACTATGTTAGAAAAGCTTCCTGGACACACTGCACAAACACCACCCCATCCAAACTATTTGATCTAAAGAGTTTCCACTCAATGTTTGGGAAGTTGAAGTCACCCATGACTACTACCCTGTGACTTCTGCACCTTTCCAAAATCTGTTTCCCAATCTGTTCCTCCACATCTCTGCTGCTATTGGGGGGCCTATTGAAAACTCCCAACAAGGTGACTGCGCCTTTCCTATGTTTATGGAACACACCTCTTCATTCACCTGAGAATGGAGCAGTGCTCCGAAAGCTAGTGATTTGAAACAAACCTGTTGGACTTTAACCTGGTGTTGTAAGACTTCCTATTAATGGAGTAGTACTACAGTGGAACACAATAATTATACCTTAATCTCTTTGCAAGGATGTGCTTAAGAAGATCCCTGTCGCAGGATTCTCCAAGTCTCCACGCTGAAATCGCGATCGGCGTGGGGCCAGAGAAGTCAACAGGCTGCCCACTCCCGAACCTTTTCTGCCTATAATACCGCTGTCCCGGCCTCACAGCCTGTTCCTGAGAAGGGCAACAAATTCAGCTCGTCATATGAGAATGACAGAGGTAACCATGGTCTAGATTCTCCGTGACAACACCGAAATCGCAAAACGCGATCGGTCGGAGAATAGGCTTCGACGCCGAAATCGGGCTTGACGCAGGTTTCACGCCGATTCGGAATTCTCCGGACCCCACAACTCGACGAAATTGCGTCACCTGCCACGCACCCCGGAAGTGCAGTATGCATCTGCCCCGACGATCATTTCTCCGGGGCCTCAGCGATCTGTGCCCCGGATGGGCCGCTTTCCCGAAGGCGTGTTTCTAACATCCTTCAAAAAAAATGTGAAGCCGGCATGCTGGCTGAGGCGGGGGACGGGGGGACGGGGGGACGGGGGGACTGTGGGCTCCCGTATTGGACATCGCATGTGCTTCCTGCGGGGTGGGGGGTGGGGGGGAGGGGGGGAGGGGGGTGGAGCCCTGCCAGGGCCAGCGGAGGGGAGGGGAAAACAGAACAGGCCGAGCAGCCGGGGAGCTCCCGGCATAACAGGGGCGGTGCCCACGCTCCGAGCCCCATTATGGCAACCATCTTGTTGGCCATCTTATTGGCCACCTTCCCCAGCCACACCCCTTCACCCTGCCACCCCACGCAACCGGCGGCACCCACCTGGGGACCACCCAGGGCCACACTGACGGCAGCCCCCAGTGAGGGCATGCAGCCCTGTGGCAGCAAGAACTCGGCAGCTCACAGAGGAGGCAGAGGCTGCAGCAAGGGAGCGGGCTGCAGAGATGCAGGGGCCAGCCGCCCGACAGGACGAGGAGGAGGAGGTGGTGGTGGTGGTGCCAAGGAGGCACCTGATGAGGCCCTGCGTGTACCGGCGCCGCATGTGCTTTGAGGAACTCCCGGACCGGGCTGCAGGAGGCCACTGTGGATGAGCAGGGAGACAGTGCAACACACCTGCCACATAATGGCACACCTGGCACCACGTGGGTATGGGGGAGGACACCCGCTTTTGGTGGCCGTCAAGGTGACGGAGGCCCTGAACTTCTACGCGATGGGTCTTTCCAGTCGCCCAGTGGGGACCTGTCCAGGATTTCACAGGCATTAGTACACAGGTGCAACCGTGCCGTTACGGACGCCCTGTATGCCCTTGCTGACCGGAACATCCAGTACCCTGTGGACTGCACCCACAAGGATGCCCAGGCAGCGGGCTTCGCCGCCATCGCCAGGATGCCCAGGTCCAAGAGGTAATCGATGGGGTGCATGTCACCCTGCAGCGACCTCTGGATAACAGGCCACTGTTCACGAACAGGAAGCGGTACCACTCCATGAACGTTCAGCTGGGCTGTGACCATCACATGAGGATCCTGCGCATCTGCGGGCGATACCCAGGCAGTGTACATGACCCATTTGTTTTGGCACAATCTGTGATCCCCCACATGTTCGAGGGATACCCCTGCCCCGACTGCAGAGCTGGTTGCTGGGCTTCAGGGGTTACCCGTTGTGGTCATGGCTGATGACGCCTATACGAAGACCCGATACAATGATGCCCATTGTGCGACTAGTGGTGTGGGCAAAAGGTGCTTTGGGTTCCTGAAGGCGCGTTTCAGGTGCCTAGACTACTCTCGAGGGGCTCTCCAGTACAAGGCAAGGAGGGTCGAACGTATCGTTGTGGTCTGCTGCGTCCTCCAGGATATAGCACAGCAGCCGGGTGATGTGCTGGGGGAGGAGGAGGGGGACAATGAGCGGGACATGGAGGCTGGTCAGGCATGGGAGGCCGCACAATAGAACCTCGAGGGCCAGCGAGCACGGGCCACAATAATCGAGACACGTTTCACCAACTAGGAGGGAGGGGTTTGCTCTCCAGGGGCACGGACACCACAACACCACACCCCCTCACCACCGAACACCCTCACCTCCCACACCACCGACCACCTTCACCTCCCACACCCCTCACCACCGAACACCCTCACCTCCCACACCCCCTCACCACCAAACACCCTCACCTCCCACACCCCCTCACCACCGACCACCCTCACCTCCCACACCACCGACCACCTTCACCTCCCACACCCCTCACCACCGAACACCCTCACCTCCCACACCCCCTCACCACCAAACACCCTCACCTCCCACACCCCCTCACCACCGACCACCCTCATCTCCCACACCCCCGAACACCCTCACCTCCCACACCCCCTCACCACCGAACACCCTCACCTCCCACACCCCCTCACCACCGAACACCCTCACCTCCCACACCCCCTCACCACCAAACACCTTCACCTCCCACACCACCGAACACCCTCACGCCCCACACCACCTCACCACCGAACACTCTCACCTCCCACTCCCCCTCATCACCGAACACCTTCACCTCCCACACCACCGACCACCCTCACGCCCCACACCACCTCACCACCGAACACTCTCACCTCCCACACCCCCTCACCACCGACCACCCTCACGCCCCACACACCCTCACCACCGAACACCCTCACCTCCCACACCCCCTCACCACCGAACACCCTCACCTCCCACACCCCCTCACCACCGAACACCCTCACCTCCCACAACCCCTCACCACCGAACACCCTCACCTCCCACCATTG
The DNA here is from genome assembly GCF_902713615.1 of Scyliorhinus canicula. Lineage (NCBI taxonomy): Eukaryota > Metazoa > Chordata > Chondrichthyes > Carcharhiniformes > Scyliorhinidae > Scyliorhinus > Scyliorhinus canicula. Next base: position 126,365,706 of record NC_052148.1, on the reverse strand, counting down.
ACCACTCTCACCCCCCACACCAGCAAACCACCCACATGCATACTCCCCTCTGTTATATATACCTGCGGCACTATGAGCCGGGGGCACTGGGTTGGCGGTGACAGCGGGTCTTGTCCATGGGCTGGAGGATGATGACAGCCCACTTTGCGATGAGCTCCATGTTCCACATCGTTAGACAATGTCTGACTCATGCCCACAGTGGCACCTTCCAACTGGGTGATCACTGCATGCGGGCTGGCCAGTCCATTACACAGTCCTGTCGAATCGCTGGGGATGGGGTGGTGGGGACGATCGGGGGAGGGGGGGCTGCACGTTCCACCCACTGGGCCTCACTCGTCCACCACCCCTCACTCCCAGTGGCCATCACTGACCATCCCACCCCCACACCCATCAGACAGAGCACAAAGGTAGGTCTGAATGGTGTTAACCGGTGTTAAATGTGAAGAGGCATATACAGTCTGCCCTAGCCCCTATAACTAAACTGTCTCCCACGTGTCTGCGCCATGCCAGCCATCACCTGGGCAATGCCGCCGACACTCTCAGCAATGGCCTGCTGTGACTGGGCCATCACCTAGGCAATGCCGCCGATGCTCTCAGCCATGGCCTGCTGTGACTGGGCCATCACCTGGGCAATGCCGCCGATGCTCTTAGCAATGGCCTGCTGTGACTGGGCCATCACCTGGGCAATGCCGCCGATGCTCTCAGCCATGGCCTGCTGTGACTGGGCCATCACCTGGGCAATGCCGCCGACACTCTCAGCAATGGCCTGCTGTGACTGGGCCATCACCTGGGCAATGCCGCCGGGCTCTCAGCCGTGGCCTGCTGTGACTGCTGTGACTGGGCCACGCTGAGGAGCGCCGCCGCAATCTACAGGTGGCTCCGGTACATGATTGCCTGTGAGTAGGCAGCCCAGTCCGAGGCCACGGCCCCCACCTGCGCAGAATGCGCCAGGCCTTGCACGCGTTGACCCATGTCCGACACCGTCGCCCCCATTGCCTCCACCGCAGACACGACTCGTGCGGTTTCGGCCTGGGTGGTACGCATGACCAGCACCACTCCCTGCTCCTGCACGCAGATTGCCTCCTCCATCTGCATCTGCAGGTGCTGCAAGCCGGCCGTCATCCCCTTCTCTAGTCACTGGGTCTGCCTGCACCTGCACTATGGGTGGGACTGAATGTTCCAGGAGCCCGGGGCCCGTCTGGGCAGTAGCTGGTTGCTGGGGTCAGCCTCCCCTCAGACCGTCCGAACCCTCGGCTGCTCCTACCTTCATCTGTTGTGTCAGAACGATTGTGTGGTGCGCACCAGTGAGTGTCCCAGGAGCCTCTTCACTAATTTGCCCAACCGAGGTGATAGTTGTCATAATATACACATCAGTATATGATGGTGCAGAGACACACACTGACTGATACACTGCAAGACCAATCAACACACACAACACAGCAGCCAATCACCAGCTAGGGCATGCTCACTATAAAGCCAGAGGGCACTAGTTTTCCCGCTGATTCGGGATGCAGCCTCTGAGACGGACAGAACTCGCAGCTAGTAGCACAAACATCCACCATGTGCTAACAGGTTAGACTGGTCTGGATAGGCATAGGTCTTCAGTTAATCTAACATAGTGTCGACCCACAGTGCAAGTATGTTCAACAGTTCTTAGCTAAATAAAATAGTGTTGTACTATTTCAAGTGTTGGTAGCCTGTCTATGTTACTGCTGAGGTAAACGCAGTCTCCACAGATCACCCAACACATCAATAGTCTCTGAGATGATGGAGGGTGTTGGGGACAGCAGTGATGGAAAGTCTGTGTCCTCCTCCGACCCGAGCTCCAGGGTCTCCTGGGTCGTGGTGTCCTGGGTCGTCTCAGACAGAGGACTGATGTTCCGGCTGCTCTCCCCGTCGGTGCTTGGCTGTCTGGAGGGCACCTCTCTGGCAGTCGGGGATGGGGGGGAGCCCAGGATGGGCCGTCCCATCCCCGGCTGGTGCTGTAAGACACAAGACAGCATGTATGGTTAGACACCCAGATGGGGGTGAGGCATGAGGTGGTGAGGGCTGGGGTAAGGGGATGAGGGGTGTGGGGTGAGGGGGGGCTGGAGTGTGTGGTGAGGGGGTTTGGAGTATGGGGTGAGAGGGGTTGGGGTGTGGAATGAGGAGGGTGTGGGGTGAGGGGGGTTGGGATGGGCACACATTTGTCGTGAGGGCTGCAACCGGGTAGGGGGGTCGCACTTTGTGGCGCGCCGCCGACCTCCACGTCGGCGACCTCCTGTTCCTCCGGCCCACCGGCCATGTCCAGTGCCCTCTGCTCAGACATGGTGAGGGGACGTAGGTCTTGTGGTCCCCCTCCAGTCTTTTCCCACGCCTGGCAGTTGTGCGCAGCCTTGTCCTGGGGGGATAAGCAACAGTGTTAGACGGCCCGACGTATGCAGCCCACGGTTTGGGTATCTGATGGATCAGCGGCCAGGGCACCCGACCATTGCGGCTGGCATGGGTGCAGCCATGTGGGTCAGCATGGGTGTCTGACCGTCCCCCTGGGGTGGGGACCCGGATCACAGTTGTGTGCAGGGTAGGATAGTTGGTGCCAGGGGCACAGCGCTGGGTACTCACCCTGGCTGCCCTGAGGAGGTCCTGCAGTTTCTTCCTGCACTGGTCTCCAGTCTGAGCCACCTCACTCACAGCGCTGATGGCACTGACAGCGGCTACCGCCTCCACCCAGGCATAGCAAACGATGGCGCCTGCTGACCTCCCTCCCGGCCTGGGTACAGCACCAGCTTCTTCTCCTCCACGGAGTCCAGGATGGTCTCCAATTCGGCATCCCGGAAGCGCGGTGCTGTCCTCCTTGCGGCCATGTTGGCTGCGCCGCTTGTGTGTGTGTGAGGAGGAGAATGGTTAATGTGCAGCCGTGGCATCGCACCAATCACGAAACTGGCGAATCGGCCGCTAACAGCGTGTTGTGGTTCCCGCTACACCCGTGCTAGCCCCTTGGGAGCGGTGGAATTGCTGCAGCTGTGGACCCGATCACGCCGTTGTGTAACTCCACCGTTTTCACGGCTGCGTCAACACTTAATAATAATAATTATTATTATTGTCACAAGTGGGCATACATTAACACTGCAATGAAGTTACTGTGAAAAGCCCCTAGTCGCCACATTCTGGCGCCTGTTCGGATACACTGAGGGAGAATTCAGAATGTCCAATTCACCTAACAAGTACTTGTGGGAGGAAACTGGAGCGCCTGGATGAAACCCACGCAGATACAGGAATAACATGCAGACTCCACACAGACAGTGACCCAAGACGGGAATTGAAACTGGGACCCTGGCCCTGTGAAGCAACAGTGCTAACCACCGTGCTACAAGTGCCACCCTTCCTCTCCAGAATGGAGAGTTCAGCCCCATATTTTCGCTTTAAAAGCTAGCTTTTTGATATTAAAGGACAAGAAAAAAATGGAGAGATGGTGGGCTTTTGATCGGGAGTTCTCTCGTGAATATTCAAACATTATGGGGCAGTCCCAAAAATATAACCCGTATGAGAGGTTTTCAGCCTTTCATATGCATAGTTTCAGCAGTGCAGTCTAACTGTAATAACTGTGAACTTCAAATAGAAGCACAACAGGCTTGAAATACTCAGCAGATTATTATCAGGCAGCATCTATCAGGCAGCACCAACAGTCTGTCCTGGTCCACTCACGTTGATGCAACAGTCAAGAAATTCCAACATCTCTACTTCCTAAGGAAGCTAAAGAAATTTGGCATGTCTGCATCGACTCTTACAAACTTCTACAGATGTGCGATAGAGAGCATCCTATCCGGCTGCATCACAGCCTGGTATGGCAACCGCTCGGCCCAAGATCGCAGGAAACTGCAGAGTGTGGTGAACTCAGCCCAGCGCATCACACAAGCTTGCCATCCTCCCATTGATTCTGTCTACACCTCCCGCTGCCTCAGGAAGGCAGACAACATTATCAGAGACCCCTCCCACCCAGGCATTGCCTTCTTCCAGACCCTTCCATCAGGCAGAAGGTACAGAAATCTGAAGACCCGCATCCAGACATAGGAACAACTTCTTCCCCACAGCTACAAGACTCCCCAACGACTCCCCCTCGGACTGATCTGTTTCTTGTAAGAACACTATTCACGACGCCCTAAGCTGCTCTTGCTCATGTATTTGCTTTGTTTGGCCCCTTGTTCCGCACTGTAACCAATCACTATTTATGATGTACCATTTGTTAATCTTCTCTACCGCAGAACCAGTTGCCACCTGATGGCGGGATAACATACATCCCAACCAGCGAGGAGACCCACAGTAGACCCCACTGAAGGAAACAGGACAGAGGCCACAGAGCCTATCACTTGACATGAGTTTACAGCAGCCACCAGTACCCCTGTTGACAGGAACAGACGGTGAGGATCGAGGCTCCCCACCTCATAGTCCTGGTGCCACTCACTGATGGAGACAAAGGTGCACTGCAGACGTCAACATATCGAGGGGGTCGGGTGAGGGGTTGGTGGTGTTGGGAGGGATGTCTTAATGGTAACGCAGCAGTACAACACAACATGACTATATAACCTGGTGGCTTTGGATGGGCAAGGAAATACTCATCTTGCTAACGTTTCTTCTCTTTCCCCGCCCCCAACCCCTGCAGAGAATGAATTTTGGAGGATAGTCAGCAATGCTCATTATTCTGCTAGCTACAGCTGCCATTAAGGATGCACGGAGGTTGGAGGCACAGGGCCAACTCAGGGAAAGCCTTGCACAATAGGAGCCTGCCCCTGAAAAACATGGGCCAGCCAGTGAGGCTCAAGTAACGGCCAACGAACAGGCCGAGGAGTAGGTGCGATGGAGGTGCATAGGGCACGTATATACCGTTGGCACCTGTCATAGAATCATAGAATCCCTATCGTGCAGAAGGAGGCCATTTGGCCCATCGAGACTGCACCGACCCTCTGAAAGAGCACCCAACTTAGGCGCAGTCCCCCGCTCTATTCCTGGAAACCCCATCTAGTCTTTGGACGCTAAGGGGAAAATGAAGCATGGGCAATCCACCTAACCTGCACATCTCTGGACAGTGGGAGGAAGCCGGAGAACCCGGAGGAAATCCATGCAGATACAGGGAGAATGAGCAAGCTCTACACAGACAGTCACCCAAGGTCAGAAGACCAAGGTCCCTGGTGCTGTGAGGCATCAGTGCTAACCACTGTGCCATCGTGCAGCCTCAGGCATATCGTTCGAGGAGCTGCCAGACAACCTGTGCCGCTGAAGATGTCAACTAAGCAGCGAGACTGTGCACCACCTGTGCCAGATGGTGGCACACCTGGCACATGGGAATCTTGAGCAGGATACCTGCTCCCGGTTGCCGTTAAGGTGAGCTTTTATTCTAGACCTTTCCAGGGCTCGAGCGGGTACCTGTGTGGGATCTTGCGGACACTCGCACACACGTGCATCCGCAATGCTCGATATCTCATCACGAACTATATAACATTCAGTCTGGACCAGGCCCACAAGGACGCCTGGGCAGCAAGATTTGCCACCATTTCTGGCATGCCCCAGGTCCAATGGGTGATCGAGAGAATGCAGTCCCCCTCCGAGCACTGGTCTGTCAGGAGGTGCCCTTCATCAATTGGAAGGTGTTTCACTCCCAGAATGTGCAGTTGGTGTGATACCACCAGCTGCACACCAGGCACGCCTGTGCCTGATACCCAGGCAATGTGCACAATGCTTACATCCTGGAGCAGTCTGAGCTTCGAGGCACCTTCGAGGCTCTCCCTTGGGTGAGGGGTTGGCTCTTGGGTGACAAGGGTTACCCGCTGATGTCATCGCTAATGATGTAAGACCGGAGGCCCCAGACTGGGGCTGTTTAGCACAGGGCTAATTCGCTGGCTTTGAAAGCAGATCAAGGCAGGCCAGCAGCACGGTTCAATTCCCGTATCAGCCTCCCCGAACAGGCGCCGGAATGTGGCGACTAGGGGCTTTTCACAGTAACTTCATTTGAAGCCTACTTGTGACAATAAGTGATTTTCATTTCATTTTATTCTCATGTGGAGTCTGGTTATAAGGATGCCCATACAGCAACCAGGTGTGTCATCGAGCGGTGAATCGGCTTACTGAAATACGCTTCCGATGCCTGGACTGATCTGGTGAGACTTCCAAAAGAAACCCATGAGGCTCTCCGGTACAGTGCTGGGCTGCTGCATCCTTTGCAACATCTCTCAGCAGAGGGGTGACATGCTGGGGGAGGTGGAAGAACACCAGACCACATCTGACAAAGAGGATGAAAGGGCGTTGAGAATGAAAGAAGTGTGCAGCCCTGGCTGGTAGGGCACATCACCCAACGTGTGCTTCAGGACGGCTGAACACGGGACAACATCATCATCTCCTGATTTTGCAACTAAGGGATCTCACCATCGGCAGCTCTGTTGCCCTGTCCCACCTCTCAATTCCCCCACACTTCAAAATGGAACCGCATAACCATTCACTTCTTCCCTCTTGATCAGCCCTCGACACCACCTCCCCTGTTCCTCAGCCCTTCATTCCCCCTTTCCTGTCCCTCAACCCTTCACTCCACCTTCATCCTAGCCTTCCAGTCCTTCCCACTTCCCGCTCTACCTTCCTCCTCCGGAGGTTCTATCAGCATCACCACAGGGTGTTGGCCCGGGCAGGTAGTATCAGCAGATCTCGTCCAGAGGACGGAGGATGATGACATCTTGCTCTGATGAGATGAGCTCTGGTGCTCCCCAATGTCTGATGTTTGCCTCCTGCTTTTAGGATCACATTCCACTGTCCGCCCATGTGACCCCTGCATGTGTGCTGACCGTTCCATCTCATGGGTTCCTATATCCTTTTGGGGGTGGGGGGTAGAGAGGGGATGGTGGTGGTGTAGGGGGTTTCAGGAGATAGTGAATGGTTAGGGCTCATTGTAAGCTGTCATATAAGGCGGGCTCACACTTCTGGCCCCACGCTCTGCCACTTCTCCCTGAGGGTGACACCATGTGAGATGTTCATGTGTCATCGGGCCCTGCCCTGACCAATCCTCCAGTTCTCCACCCCCCGCCACATACTCTCAACACGGCACACCCTCTACACCAAGACCCAACCCATCCCTCACACCTATCAGACAGAGGCTAGAGGCAGGTCAGAATGTTGGTGAAAAAGAGTTTAGTGGTGAGTGTATACATTGTTGTCACCTGACCCCTGATTGTCACCTACGCATTGCACCCATGCCAACATAAGTGTTGTCTAACTTCCTTATTTTACGTGGCCTACCCCTCCTTCTAGGTGTAACCCCAGGCAGCTCATTGGATGTAGAGGCGACCTGCTGCTTGTTTCTGAACTAGGGAGTATCTGAATTGCCAGTGGCATCCCCAATAGGTAAAAATAAATTATCCGAGGATCTTCAATTTATATTTTTGTACTTTTCTCCATCTGGAATTTCCTTTCTCCCTTGCCTGAAACTCTAACTTTGCTCTTCTCGGTGACTTTTGACTAAGATAACCAATAAGTAGCCAAGCGGGTGGATACAGTGCTTAAGAAGGCTTAATTGCTGAAGCATAGAATTTAAGAGTGGGGTGATTATGCTGGAACTGTATAAAATGTTGGTTAGGCCACAGCTAGAGTATTGTGTGCAGTTCTGGAATCTACATTACAGGAGGGATATGATAGCACTGGAAAGGGGACAGTTTTCCATGCTGTTGTCTGGTCTGGAGAGTTTTAGTTATGAAGAGAGATTGGATAGACTTGGATTGGTTTCCTTGGAGCAGAGGAGACTGAGGGGGGACAGGATTGAGATGTATAAAATTATGAGGACATAGAGTAGACAGGAAGAAAGTTTTCCTCTTGGTAGAGGGATCAATGACGGGGACATAGATTTAAGGTAAGGGGCAGGAGGTTTAGAGGGGATGTGAGGAGAACCTTTTTTACCCAGAGGGTGGTGAGAATTGGGAACTTGCTGCCTGAAAGGATGGTGGAGGCAGTGACCCTCATAACATCCTCATAGATGTGCATTTGCTATCCAAAACCATACAAGGCAATGGGCCAAGTGCTGGGAAATGGAATTTGAATAGTTAGGTGGTTGTTTTTGACCAGCGCAGTCGCGGTGGGCCAAAGGGCCTTTTCTATTTTTTATGACTCTCTGAAACTGGTCTGTTTCATAAATAAAACCAGGGGTGGCATGGTGGCGCAGTGGTTAGTACCATGGCGCTGAGGACCCAGGTTCAATCCCGGCCTTGGGCCACTGTCCGTGTGGAGTTTGCCCATTCTCCCTGTGTCTGCGTGAGTTTCACCCCCACAACCCAAAGATGTGCAGGTTAGGTGGATTGGCCATGCTAAATTGCCCCTTAATTGGAAATAAAAATAATTGGGCACTCTAAATTTAGTAAAAAAAAGAAATAAAAACAGGGAGTTCCCAAAAAGCTCAGCAGATCTGTCAGCATCTGTGGAGAAAGAATCATAGTTAACATTTCAAATCCATTAGGACTCTTATTCACAACCTGGTCTATTTCAGGTTCTATACCTTCGGCCTTTTCCAAGTCCAGGGTAAAGCTAAGAGGCTAAGCAAGCATCTTTAATACTCCGGTCTTTGTCATGCTATTATAATGATACAATACTTGGAGTTATTTACTGTGCAAGATACAAGGCATCAACACTCATAAGGGATTTGATAAGCATGGTGTGGGTCCATTTATTAAGAGTAGGCACAGGAGAACAGTCATACATAGCTATAAAATGTGAAGTGCTCTGCTGAAAGAAAGTGAACTAAGACTGGATGACATGACACATTTCCCTTCCGGTAATCTCAGGCTGATAGTCTTAAAGCCATATTGCAACATCGCCCTTTCTTTTTAATGATAGCACCCTCCAAAAAGGTTATTTAGTTACTTGTCCATAAGTGCGTAGAATTGATGGAATACAGAGTGTCCAATGTGTAAAGATAATCTGCTGCTATGCCCAGATTTTGTAATGGTAACCATATATGGAGGCGTCTTTAATTGCTCACCATGATCCGAGAGCTTGTCATTCTTGGATATTTTTCCTTGTTACATTAAGGATCATGTCCTTGATGTAATTGGACTGTACGGTAGTTGGGGGAGCTTGAAGAGATCTGAGTTGATCTTGGTTATGCCTCACCATTGCACCTTTGTGTGCAATGACTTCATAGGACCTTGGTCCTAAACAAGTTCTTGTCACCTCGACTGGTTGCCATGTACCTTCTGTGAGATCCCAGATGTGAACTCGCTATCCCAACTTTAAACTTGGCAATTCTATGCCTACATTTTTATTGAGCATATTGGCCATCTTCTTGCTTTGTTCTTCCCACACCAGTGATATCTTCTGTGACAAAGGCATATCCTGAGAGAGTGCATGTAATGTGGTGTGTGTGAGCTTAGAGGAGGTCCTGGCTAACTGATAGCCAAAGAGGAAGTTGTTAGAAAGTATCATCTGAATGGGGCACAAAATGTCGGTAGCTCTTGAGACTTCTTTGTGAGATGTACTGACCGGTAACCATAGTTGCCATTGATTTTCAAGAATAATTTGCACTTGCAAATCTTGGATTAAATTCTTCTTATGTGGGTATTTTGTCATGGCAACATTTAAAATCTGCATTTCAATGTTGTGGATCAAGGCATGTTCTCAATGATCCATCCCTCTGTATGGCAGGTGATTGAGCTGCTCCAATTTGTGTGCTCTTGTACTCTTCTAATTGACTCTATCTTTCTTCATTTTGTCTAGTTCGACCTATAATTGGTTTTGTATGTGAATGCTGCACTTATGTGGTGGATCAATTGACAGGTTTTCATTCTCCTGAAGTGTAATATTGTAGCTCCCTTGAATCTGCCAATTTCAGCAAAATATACAGCATATTTCAATATCAGGTTTTGGACAGCGATGGTGAGACTAGTTTTTGATGTTTATCTGCCTTGTGACGTCTGAATGATTGCACAGATTGTTCCCAGTGTGAGGTCATGACATGCTGGTAGACCAACAATCACTGGGCTTTTAGTTTCCATGGGAGGATTGATTGTATTTGCATTCCAGGAGGATCCTGCACATGGAATAAGTAAACTGTTGTACGCAGATAAACTCACAGTAAAAGTCTCACCAATACCTTCCACATTTGTGGATTCATGTCTTTTAGAATGGAAGTAGTGCACTGGCACTTGTCCCTGCATCAGTCTTAGCCAATAACTAATTCTGACCAACTTCCATGATACAAATAATTTGAATCTTAGCAAAGACTTCAGATGGTGTGATGGCACCAATGTTTTCCATAAGATTGACAATGTGAAACATGTGATTCCCCCCTTGTCCTCTCGCCGTGCACATCATCGGCATTTTTTTGCTTTATCAATCCCCTCATATACATGTTTCTGATGCGATACCAGATGGTCATTCTTATTGCTTGAAGTTACTTGTAATGTACAGTCTGTTTCAATCAGTGCATGGCTCTCTGTACTGAATTAGCATTTGTTCCAGTGCACTCCTCTGCCAATGGCTTTTTGTCATATACTTTGTGGAATTGATGGAAAGCTGGGCATTTCTTTGGTGCAAGTAGATAGCCACACCTTCCACATATCCTGTTAGGTTTGGGTGTTCCAGTGAGTGCGTCAACAATTGGGATTGTACTTGGGACTTGCAAGCCTTGTCAACCCACAGAGATTGATTGATACTTACATTCAACTTTGAATAGCTCTTCGATGCTATATATTTTGGGTTTGTCTGGTATATAGTTCTGGAATGCTTCCATCTGAGTGGAAGCCATCATCAACTCAACAATTCTGTCTGGTAGCTCTGCATTTGAAAAATCACAGTAGGTCCCCCTTTCTTTGCATCTGCTGATGAAGTGGTCTATGGATTCTGTAGGCTGTTGGCACAATTACATGAATGCTGGTCGATGAATATGTGAAGTTTAACCTGATTCGGAACTAATCTTCAATGTAGTCCACATCATTTGTAGATCCTTTTGCTCTTTTTTGTTAATCCTGATAATGTTCAGCCTGTGTAGACCAGTGTTTTTCAAACTTTTGTCCGGTGTCTTGTTTTTTAAAAATGGCCGCCTCTGGCGACCCACACCACGTTCACAATAAATGCTCCATGGTTACTTCTTCAAACATCACATTCATTGTTCTGTTTTATCACTTCTGTATTATTAAATGTAAAAAAATGTAAATACAAATATATTTTCTTTTTTTTTTGTTATTTGGAGATTTAAATAACTTGAAATAAAAATCTCTGCACAGATCAGTGAGCGAGACTTTTGATCGCAGACTCCTGGGTTGTTTGAAGGGAGAATGAGGAATTTCTTGGAAACACGGCTGGATTTTGGGTTGATGGGGAAGGACGGAGACTCACCATTAATCGCAAAGTCAGTCTCACTGAGAGAACGACTGTTCTCAGAAAGTGAGCGGAAAGCGGTTCCCCATTTAAAATATACATCAAACCCCTTGTGCACACACAATACGACTTTAAACATAAATTGACAAGGTTAAGAGTAACTGAAACTCAACAGACATCAACAAGATTAACTGTCGCAGAAATTGAACCAGCACTGACAACGTTAATGGTAACAGATATTCAAAATTAATTGACAGTGGTAACAGTGGCAGACATTAAACATGCATCCGATTCAGAATGTTAACCCTGAAGTTGATCTCTTTGTGTGATCATTGACTCTGTGCTTCCTATGAGCAGATGCATTTCCCCCCGACTGGGATGGATAGCATTCCCAAACTCACACCCGTTGCCCCAGAGCCAAGTTCAGAATGGGACAAACATAAATCAGCGTTGTGACAATGGACCAATTGAATGGTGGGGGGTACCCCACAGTCTACACAAGAATTCTGTGAAATCCTGTATATGGCAGTGCTCCAGCTAAGAGTTACTGACTGGGGTGCTTGTGGAAACATATTCCAGTCAGCAGTCACTTGGTTTGGGTGGGAGATGCAGGCCTGGAAAAAAAGAGCGTGAAGCACTGCTGGAAACTAACACTGTGCAGGAGGAATATCTGCTGGAAATAAATTGAAAGATAATTTATTTTTTTCTTTTAAATTCTTCGGCTGTAGGTGCAGGTGTGACTAACCTGACTGATCAGTTGCTATAGAAACGGGAGTGGCTGCCGTCGGTGGCGGTGACTAGAGTGACCCAGGGATGCAGAACGTCCACAGTACCGGCCTGTACATCAGCCTCGTGTGGCCGCACACTGTACTGCAGCCAGGATTCACCCAGGGAGAAAATGGGAAACAAGGTCAGGCGATCCTCGTGGATCATTTTTTTGCAGACCTATTTGCGACCCATTTCACATCATCCCGCGAGTGGGTCGCGACCCCCACTTTGAGAATCTCTGGTGTAGACTTTTATTCCCATGACAGGGCAATTCTTTTTAGCTTGCTTGTAGTTCAGACTGGTTCAAGGAACAATGGCCCGAATTTCTGGCCCCACTGTGGCGGTTTCACCCATGGTGGATGCGGCAAGGATCCACCACCTGTTAAGGGGAGGCAGTGACATAGTGGTATTGTCTCTGGATTAGTAATACAGAGATTCGGAGTCATACTCTGGGGACTCGAGTTTGAACCCCACCATGGCAGATGCTGAAACTTGAATGCAATTTTAAAAACCTGGAATTAAAAGTCAAAAGATGACCATGAAACCATTATCAGTTGTCATAAAAACCCATCTGGTTCACTAATGCCCTTTCAGGAAAGAAATCAGCCGTTCTTACCTAGTCTGGCCTACACGTGACTCCAGACCCACAGCAATGTGGTTGGCTCAGGGATGGACAATAAATGCTGTCCAATGATGCCCACAACCCAGGAACGAATAAAAAAAAAGCCATTCAAATGTCTGTTGACTTCAGCTGGACTGGAAGGTCTTGCTGGCAGGAGGGGCCAGAAAATGATGGCCCAGAAAATTCTGGCCCATAGCTCTGTGCGTTGTCTAAATTTTTTGAATTCAGATAGTAGGTCAGCTGCATCCCAGTTTAAACTGGGGAATTTTACGGGCATTCTGACAGTACCACTTTGATCTTCCTCCTTCTTCTGAAGTGTCTACTATTTCTTCTGCAGCACTATTTCATCACTGTGTCTCCAAAGTATTCATTCTCAGTCACCATGCTCTATTGTTCACACTCCCCAATGCTATGCTGTGACATTGTGGTCTGACTAAAAGATTGAGGGTCATCTCATACCATGCAACATGATCTAATGTTGTTCACTCCGTCATACCTGTACTTAATCCTGCTGTCTTACCAATGCTGATCACCACAAGGTGTTATTATGACAATATAATATAATGAGCTTATTTACTGTATAGGACCCATGGCACAAATTGCCAAACGGGATTTGGTGAACATTTTGTGAGTTAATTTATTAAAACTAGGCACATGATAACAGTTATAAACAGATAGAGTGCTTGAAGACCTAAGAGCTGTATTCCGTGCTGCACTCAATGCAAAAGTGAAACTAAGACTGGATCACATGATACATTTATCTTCTAGCGATATCATGCTGATATCCCTTGAAGGCATATTACAACAGCCTTCCATGCTTTATGACATATATTAAGCTCTACTTGCTTCGCTATGGATTTTAGCAGTTCTTCAGTTAGGAACACAAACGTAGTCCAAGTTCAGTCTTCCTGTGGGGCAGCACGGTAGCACAGTGGTTAGCACAGTTGCTTCATAGTTCCAGGGTCCTAGGTTCAGCTCCCGGCTTGGGTCACTCTCTGTGCGGAGTCTGCACTTTCGCCCTGTGTCTGCGTAGGTTTCCTCCGGGTGCTCCGGTTTCCTCCCACAGGCCAAAGATGTGCAGGTTAGGTGAATAGGCCATGCTAAATTTCTCTTAGTGTCCAAAAAGGTTGGGTGGGGTTACTGGGTTACAGGGATAGGATGGAGGTGTGGGCTTAAGTGGGGTGCTCTTTCCAATGGCCGGTGCAGACTCGATGGGCCAAATGGCCTCCTTCTGCACTGCAAATTCAATGATTCTATGAATACTATTGTAGAAAAGTAAGCCATCTTACTTTCTGTTGTTAGTATTCACAAATTTTATTGTTGTAATCACTTTTGGGTTTTGGTTCAACAATGTTGGCAATGTCATTTTTCCCTTTTACTTTCAATTTTCCTTTAAAATCAGATTTGGCTGATTTGCTCAAATGGATTTAAATCCTGGATGCAACTCCCAATTCTGACATGAACGGACTGTATTTGCTCTCTTACTGCCTGTAATTAGTATATTTTGTATGGAAAGAAGTACGTTGTTTCTTCCTCTTGTGTGTATTCCAATTAAATAATTCAGCAGCAACCTTCTGTGAGTTGGAAATAAAGAAAGTTATTTATTCTTACACAGTAACCCAAAATTAAAACAACATCACACACTCGATTTCACGCACACATGCATACACACACTCACACACAAAGATTTAATACATATAAAAATAAGTACTCTTCCCGATTACAGTTAATGCAGTCTCTGTTTTACAGTTTCCAGTCTCTCACATGCCAAGCTGGTTTCCTGAATGGTTTCAATAATTTGACGTTGAAGTCAGGGTCTTTAAGCAGGATAGGAGGCTTCCTGTCATTGGATTTTTCGGATATTGGTTCTTCAGTGAAATTTGAAACTGGAAATAGTTTAAGTTCTTTGCCTGTTTGATGATTTGCACCTAGTTTGAGACTCTGGTTCTCAGACTAAGAGGTGACTGAGGTTCTGATGGATCTGCTGGGTCCCTGTGGGCAGCATGGTAGCACAGTGGTTAACACTGTTGCTTCACAGTGCCAGGGTCCCAGGTTCAATTCCTGCTTGGGTCACTGTCTGTGTGGAGTCAGCACGTTCTCCCTGTGTCTGCGTGGGTTTCCTCTGGGTACTCCTCTTTCCTCCCACAATTCCCGAAATATGTGCTGTTAGATCATTTGGTCTTTCTGAATTCCTCCTCTGTGTACCCGAATGTGGCGACTAGGAGCTTTCCACAGTAACTGCTTTGCAGTGTTAATGTAAGCCTACTTGTGACAAGAAAGATTATTATTATGAAACCAACTTTGATCACATGACTGCTGAGTTGACACTTCTGCGGCCCACCCAGTCTAGTTGTTAAATGCGTTTAGAACTATTTAATCCAGGAAAACTGCATTGCCTGGTCACAGTGAATATCAGAATCTCAAAGAAATTACTGATCATGTACTATTCAATACATTGGAGTAGGAACCCAGGACAATCTCCCCTCTCATCTCCGGTCTGTTAACATAAAAGGGGGGATACTCCGGCCCCCCCTGCTGGTCCGTAGAATCGCCGGGGGGGCGGCATGAATCCCGCCCCGGCTGGCTGCTGAATTCTCCGGTGTCGGGGGTTTGGCGAGGGCAGGAATCGTGCCGCGCCAGTCGGCGGCTGCTAGCAGCGGCCCCCCGCCCCGGCGATTCTCCGGTCCGTGATGGGCTGAGTGGCCGCCCATTTTCGGCCAGTCCAGCCGGCGTAAATTACACCAGGTATTTGCCAGCAGGACCTTGCTGCGCGGGAGGCCTCCGGGGTTCCGGAGGGGGGAGGAATCTGGCCCCGGGAGGTGTCCCACGGTGGCCTCTCCTGCGATCGGGGCCCATCAAACCACGGGCGGGCCTGTGCCGTGGGGGCACTCTATTCCTCCACGTCAGCTGCTGTGGTCCTTTGCGATGGTCAATGCGGTGAACCCCCCCTGCGCATGCGCTGGGATGACTTCAACACACGCTGGCACTGCCGCGCATGCGACAACTCACGCGGCCAACGAAGGCCCTTCAGCGCCAGTTGGCATGGCAAGCCCCTTCCCTGCCGGCCGGTATGGCACAAACCTCTCCGGCGCTGGCCTGGCCCCGAAGGTGCGGAGGATTCAGCACCTTTGGGGCAGCCCGTGCCAGAGTGGTTTACGTCACTCCTTCACGCCGGAGTTGCCCTCCCCACTAGTTCACGGTGAATCCTGCCCAAAGTCTCTGAAGAAACTAAAAGCCCTTTTGCATCTCAATGATTAACAGTGTTTCCATAGTACTGGACAAGATTGTGTTTGTTTAAAAGATTGGGAATGATAATACAGAGACAGCTGTTATATCACACATTAGATTATAAATAACCTACCTTTGACTCAATTTGATTGTTTGCTCTATGCAACTCAGAACCAGTCAGCATCTTCAATTATTTATGCAGAACAAACTTTTCAACATCATTTCTTTTACATGGCTTCAATCGATTTGTCAGAAAGCACCACGTTTCAACTTGAAGTTGAGCAATGATGACCATGTATTTTGGAGGTTTTTATTTTAAATTAGCAGGTTCCAGTCATTTGCTCACTCTTCCATTGATTGCTTAGCAACTTGAAGAATCTATAATGAATTACTGCACACTGCAATGCTACAAGGTTCATTGCAATAAATAAATTAAGCGATAGTGCTGCGACTGTAAGAGTGTGAGAGAAAAGATCAGCCAGAGTTCCTGCCATTGATATTATATAGTGATCCCGGTCAGAAAATATGAAGAACATTCATCCTACACCGTGTGGTCAAATAGCCTGCTAATTCTTTTTTTAATCTCACGAGGACTGCCTTCTTGGTTGCAATAGTTGACGGAATTATATACTTGTGGTGATCCCAATTGACCCTGCTAGCTGAGCAGTTAAAGTCAACTTTCGCTTTGATTCCTCGTGAATATTAAAACATCTTCTTCAGGTCCACCACTACCAACACTTTACTCATGCACCTTGAAATTTCTCAAATGCTTATGCTTTGCTAAGAACATTTTAAGAAGTGTTAACCAAATTTAGTTTACCCACATGAAGTACAAATGTTTTCAAATAATCTTCCACAAATTAGATGGCTTGTATGTAAATTGCAAGTGCTCCGAATACAGTGGCCTCATGCTTAGTCCTGTGATTGGGAGAGGTGACAGAGAATAGCCTTGTTATTTCCTCTTGGGCCAAACAGCTATCTTAGAACATAGAACATAGAACAGTACAGCACAGAACAGGCCCTTCGGCCCTCGATGTTGTGCCGAGCCATAATCACCCTACTGAAACCCACGTATCCACCATATACCCATTACCCAATAACCCCCCCCCCCCCCTTAACCTTACTTTTTAGGACAATACGGGCAATTTAGCATGGGCAATACACCTAACGTGCACATCTTTGGACTGTGGGAGGAAACCGGAGCACCCAGAGGAAACCCACGCACACACGGGGAGGACGTGCAGATTCCGCACAGACAGTGACCCAGCCGGGAATCGAACCTGGGACCCTGGAGCTGTGAAGCATTTATGCTAACCACCATGCTACCGTGCTGCCTTGACAAGTGCACTTTTGTGCCACAGTTAACTGAACTTCTCATCAGTCTCTATTCAATAATAAAAGAAATGTTTCGATCAACAGAACATATCATTCATGCTTTCTGAACATTAAGGTTTCCACAATCAGCACATCTGTCAGTGTAATGGTCAGGAGGCTCATCTACCTGCATCTTAAGTTCTAATTTAATTATCACTGGCCTAATGTCCTGTCAGGTTAGAATCACAATAATGCTGATTGGAATGATCCAATGAAATATTGGGAAGACTGAAGCCATTGTTTGGAGACCTCACTGCAAACTTGATCCCTCCCTAAATGCTGACTGTTTGCAAACTTGATGTCTTATTTGAGCCTGAGATAAGCTCTGACCGCATTTCCACATCATCACTAAGACTGCCTATTTCCCCCTCTCCTGCACCATCCAATCCTACCCTCGCCTCAGCTCATCTGTGA
The DNA here is from genome assembly GCF_902713615.1 of Scyliorhinus canicula. Classification (NCBI taxonomy): domain Eukaryota; kingdom Metazoa; phylum Chordata; class Chondrichthyes; order Carcharhiniformes; family Scyliorhinidae; genus Scyliorhinus; species Scyliorhinus canicula. The sequence goes on along the minus strand of NC_052148.1, from coordinate 126,347,978 downwards.
CTGACACCCTCATCAATGTCTTTGTTATTTCAAGACGTAACTATTCCAATGTACTTCAGTTTGACCTTCTACTTTGCAGCCTCCCTAAACTTGAACTAATGCAAAGCCCAATTGGCCCTATTCTAACTTAGCCATCGCCCCAAGTATATTTATTTTCATTTCAAAGGGTTGTGAAACAATTTGCATAAAGTTGGTTTCAATAGCCCAACACTGAGGGTGCGACTTAATGGCCGCGATGTGCCTGGCAAGAATCCGGGCGGGCCAGTTAGATCGCGGGTGAGGCTCACAACGGGAACCCCACTAGGCACCGAGCTGTTTGCCATCTAACCGCCCCATTCCCAATGGCGGGATCCAAACCCTGCCTAGACATGGTGTGAAGCTAATTGAGGCCAATTAAGGGCAATCTCCATTTCATTAGCGAAATGGAAGCCTGATCTAACCGTGAGAGGTCGCACTGGCACCGATTAGTACGGCACAAATGTGGACCAGATATCACAGCCCCTGAGAGGTCTCCAAGGCCATTAGGACAGGCCAGGGTCTCACCCTGGCTTTCCCTCTGACACCCGGGCATCTTGACTGTCAGACTGGTATCTTAGTGCCTGGGTGCCAGGGTGGTACTGCCAAGGTACCAGGGCCTGAGGGGGGCCAGGCTCATGAAAGGAGGGTTAGGGGTATGAAGGGTAGGGGGGTTAAGGGAGAGAATGAAGGGCTTCTGGAAGGTTGGCAGAGCGTGAAGGTTGGGGGTTCAGATTGGGGTGAGCCTGGAAGGGCGCATGGGAAGGTGTGAATAAGGGGGCCCTCAGTGACCCCATAGTGGGGTGTTCTCACTTGGGAGGGTGTGGTATGCCCATGGATGTTGGAGAGGGTAACATTTTCCATGAGTGGGGGTCTGGCGAACCCTCAAGCTCATTTGGAGATCAGGACAACCTTTCAAAATGGGAGACTAGAGAGAAAGTCCCCAAGGCCCCAAAAAATAGCCAAGGGTACGATTGAATCAAATGGGGGCTATGTCCCATAGTGAGTGTGTTTAGCCCTGTGTACCCTGGCACTCGCAGTGCTGAGAAACACAATACTATCTAACATGACTCCGGTTAGATATGAGGCCTCAGCGGAGAACCCGAGGCCGAGGTCACACTCAGTCCAGATTGCTGCACTGAGGAGTTCCACTCACCGAAATTCCTCAGTGCAGGGAGAGATTTGGATGCCACTTTTAAATGGCATCCCGAACTCTCAAACCCCCCCCCCCCCGACGCAACACCCAAACACATTCCCCAAGCCTCAATTCACAGTAAGGGGCTCCCTGGCCCCACTCTCACATCCCTCGCCCATGCATGGCACCCCCAGCCAATAACTACTGTGCAGAAAATGCAGCTTGGCACCTTGACAGTGCCAGTCTAGCATCCTGGCAATGCCCCTACCAGCTGGCAGTGCTACCTGGGCACATTGGCAGAGTCAGGCTGGTACCCAGATAGCAGAGGGCATGTATCTGGGGGCCCCGAATCTCCTGGGAGACCCCCATGAGTGCCGGTCCATCTGGTCCCTATTTGTGAAGAGCAGTACGGAATGGCGTTTACCCAATATCTCCAAGGCAAAGGAGATAGATCCCAAAGCTTGGTTACCTCTGAAAACTGCATATTAAAGTGAAACTGGCTGTCTCGCTCTAATTAACAGATTTTCGAAAAAGCAATCCCGCACCTAATGGGCAGGCTTCACATCGTGATGCCTCACAAGATCCTGTTAAATCTCGGGAGGCATGGCAAGCCGGGTAGATCCCAGGAACGTGGGGCGGGATTCTCCGAACCCCCGCCGGGTTGGAGAATCGGCAGGGTTGACTTGAATCCCGCCGGCTGCTGAATTCTCCGGCACCGGGGATTTGGCAGGTGCGGGAATCACGCTGAGCTGGTCGGTCTGGCAGCGGCCTCCCTGGCAATTCTCTGGCCCGCGATGGGCCGAGTGACCGCCCCTTTTCGGCCAGTCCCGCCGGCGTATGTTACGACAGGTACTGTCGGCAGAACGTGGCTCTGAGGGCCCCCGGGGTCTGGCCCTGGGGGTTGCCCCCATGGTGGCCTGGCCCGTGATCAGGGCCCACCGATCCGCGGGCGGGCCTGTATCGTAGGGGCACTCTATTCCTCCACGCCAGCCGCTGTAACAGTCCGCGATGGCCAGCACAGAGATGGCCTGCGCATGCGCGGGGATGATGCCAGCACAAGCTGATGCTCCCGCGCATGCGCCAACTCTTGCCGGCTGGCGAGGCCCTTCGCGCCAGTTGGCTTGGCGCCAAGACCCTTCCGCGCCAGCCGGCGTGGCACAAACCACGCCGGTGCCGGCCTAGCCCCTGAAGATGCGGAGGATTCCGCACCTCCGGGGCGGTCCGATGCTGGAGTGGTTCATGCCACTCCTTCGCGCCGCAGTTGCCCACCCCGACGATTTTCAAAGAATCCCGCCCATGGTCTCCCATCATTTACCAGCAACATTGCCCACAGTCCACTGCGTTTTGGGAACAGCATGCCCGTAAGATCGCGCACGAAGTGTGGTTAGATCATGGTGGGGAACTTGCTGACAGAGCCAGGGAGAAACTCCCAGCCACACCTGCCCGAAATAGCACTTGGAAAATTTTCTGTTGATCGCACCCTGAGACTCCTTGGGCGGAGAATACGCTCCAACGCCAAAATGGCGGGAGGCGCCGGTTTGACTCCAAATCAGGATCATCCAGCACCCAAAAATGGAGTACATGTGTCGTTCACCATGTTTAAGCACCGTTGGCATATTAATAGTGGGCCTGACCCTCTATTCTCTGGTGTCTCTGCAATTCACCCCCACCGATGGAAGGATTCCGGCACGGTTCACTTGTGGTCTTAGTGGGCGGGAACCCACGTGGTGGGTGCGGACTGTGTCCAGCGCTGCCATAGTCAGCTGGGAGCAGTGCTGCTGGCCAGGGGGGCTTCCGCGAGGGCTGAAAGTCTGGTGGGGGGTGGTCAGGGGTGACAAGGGGGGCAGGTCGGGACTGCACAAGGCAGCGAGCGCTGCAGGTGGTTGCAGTGCACATGCACGGCCACGGATCCGGCCATTCTCCAGCCATTTTTGTCATGTGAGCCGGGAGTTTTACTTGGCGCGGTTGCTAGCCCCTCACTGGTCGTAGGATCGGTGAGGGTTCGGAGCCGATTTTTCCGTCGTAAAACTCCACACATCCTGCACTGGCATCAACACTTAGTCTCAGAAATGGGTAATCCAGCACCTTGGCTAAGATCCATTTCAACAGCTCAGATGTAACAGTGTTTAATGTATTTTTATGGACTATGAAATTCCTCACAACCTTCAGCACTTAATCTATTATTACATCATTATTGTGCTGAAGATAGCTGGATAAAAATCACCTTTGTCCTTTTAATGTAGTATAATCCTTGCTCATTTTAGATGTTTTGGTTATCTGCCTTCACAAGGCCCTTGGGGCATAGCAGTGGCACTCAGTTAGTGGTCAGGAACTTCCTCTGATTTTCTCTCTCGTTTTGGGAATTACTTGGTCTCCACTTTGCATCTGCTCATTGTTGCTAGAGCTGAAGCCGGACTCCACTTACTGCACTGCACATGGATATTTCAGCAAACTGCATCACCACACTTTCTGAATCATTTACCACTGATGGTACCATCAATTCACTAGACACGTGCTTTAAGATATGAACAGTGGTTTTACTCTACTTACAACAGAGCCAGCCTGTTCCGCGTTGCACTCTCGATGAACTGAACGACTGGCTCTGAGCATTGGTATTTATACAGCAGTCCAGGGGGAGGAGTCGTAGGCAGAGCCAAGGGTGGAGCCCTGTACAAACTCCTAAGCATTACCAGCGCTACTCCCCCTAGTGGTCGGGCAACACAACTGCGCTTACAAATGCATGGTCTCATGTATATACAATACAGTGTGAATTACGGAGTTACATTCACCACAATCACCTTATCCTGAATCACAAATAACTCAGGTTAAGGTGGGCAGAGAGAAAAGAAGTGACATTGCTGATTGCCACACTTAAGTTTCAAGAGAATCCAATTGATACGAAATGACCTATAGTTTGCAGCACACAGTCCATCCAGCCGAACAGGTTTATGCTGGTGTTAGTGCTGCACAGAAGTCTCTTCCCACATTACTTCACCTTACTCTGTCAAGATATCTGATTATTTTATTCTTGATGCTCTTAATGTAGCTTAAATGCATTTATACTAATAATTTCAACTACCCCATGCAGTAATGACTTGATGTTTGAATCATTCTCTAAATTTCTCCTTGAATTATATTAGAACGCTTTACATGTTCCGGTCGCACCTGCCTGGAGATTAGAAATTTCCTCCCGAAATCAATGGACCTTCAAATGGTCTGTCAAATTCTCCTCCTCCCCCCCCCCCCCCCCCCCCCCCCCCCTCCCTCCTGCGCCCCCCACCCACAACGATTCCTGCAGTGGGCAGGGTCGGAAAATTTACTCCATGTTTTAAATCTCATTTTAATGAAAAACATTAGCTACTCGGTTGCTTAAAATTTTGCTTGGTGAACAATTGTAATCAATGGGTTGAAAATCAGCAAGTTTCTACAGTGGACATGTAACGTACAGAACTCCCCAGAATGTTGAACATTATCTCCATAGAAATGAGTTCCTGCTGTTAACAGATTCCTGAATGACCCTCTTAGGGTCTGAACTGATCTTATGGACTGAACTGATCTTTCTATGCATCTTCTCCACAGTTGTAGCACTATATACCCCATACTTCACCGGCTGTCTATGTTTCTGTATTTACAATATGTATCCTCATGTATTTATCGTATGATCTATGTTTTCATGTATGAAATTATCTGGACTGTTTGCAGGTCAATACAAAGAACAGGCCCTTCGGCCCTCCCAGCCTGCGCCGATCCAGATCCTTTATCTAAACTTGTCCCCGATTTTCCAAGGTCTACTTCCCTCTGTTCCCGCCCATTCATATACCTGTCTAGATGCTTCTTAAATGATGCTATCGTGCCTGCCTCTACCACCTCCGCTGGAAAAGCGTTCCAGGCACCCACCACCCTCTGCGTAAAAAACTTTCCACGCACATCTCCCTTAAACTTTCCCCCTCTCACTTTGAAATCGTGACCCCTTGTAACTGACACCCCCACTCTTGGGAAAAGCTTGTTGCTATCCACGCTGTCCATACCTCTCATAATTTTGTACGCATGACAATAAACCCAAATCTAAATCTAAATTCTGTGTTAAATGGAGTAGCCACTTTAATCCAATTTCTCTCCATTATTTTATATTCTCCCTTTTTGAGTACTTAGCCAATTCCATTTTGCCTCAATAGCAACTTGTGATAAAGCATTCCATATTGTAATAATCATCTGTGTGGAAAAGGTTCCTTAATGATTCCTATATTATGATTACCTTTACTGGCAATTTTGCCAGATTCAAAAGGACACCCAGATGACACACAGTCAGAAAATATTGGAGCATGAGCTATTTTTAGTTACTGAAGGAAATGAACCACAAAAACAAATGATAGATGCACACGCAAATGATCAAAATAGCACAGCAGGAGAGGTACCATAAATTGGTAATCTAAAATGCTTCTAGTAAATTATGGGTGGGAGTTCATGACATCTTGTTCAATCCCACCAATCCATCAGGGGGAGCAGAAAGCCACTATAAGCATCTTTCATTAATATTCTCCTTATTTCAATAGATTGTAAAAAATGAAAAATAAGATGGAGCAACATGAAAAATTCGAGCAGTGGGGGGAGCTTCTGCCGATGGTGGTGGAGAATCAGCTTATCATTTTAAACCTCTCCTAGTTATCTTTTCCATTCAGTTTGTTGCTCATTCTGGGCGAGTGTGCTTAACACTCAATTTGGCTCTGTTTCGTTCGTTAGCTTTGGAGTTGCCAGGTATCGTTAAGATACCACCACAAGTTAAGTTTCAAGGTCAAGTTCAAAGCAATAAAACCATACACCAATTAGTAAGTTCAAACAAGACACGTTTATTATATTACAGTAATCTACTAATCATGCATATAAAACTATAAGACTAGGCTAATCCTACCACTAATAGGCCAAATACTTATCTGGATAAAGGGGACTGCCGGATCAGGGAACAACGGCCTCTAGCTTTGTCCTGGGTCCGCAGGCTTCCAGTAGTGATGGACTACAGGGGGTCAGGAGTGTCTACTCTCGTAGCGTGCGTTGTGAAACTTACTTGTTGGCGGCTGCTGTCCAGACCTCTCCTCCTCAAGGTTCTTCTGCTGCAATGGTGTTCTGCTGGGAGGGCTAGCTGGTCAAGGAGAGGCTGGCAGAGAGAGAGAGCTGGGGTCGTGGTCTCTGTCTTATACTCCTCTCAGGGTCTTGCGCCCACCTGGGCGGACCCGCTATACTCTCGCAATCGATTGGGTCTCTTCCCAATCGATTGATTTGAATTCCCCAATAGCGGGGCAATTCCTCGATCACTGGGGCAGTTCTTAGGACTTATTGTTTTGGACTTCTTTGGCGCTGAAAAGCCTGGCCTTCCATTGAATGTATCGATCTGTGTTTAACTTGTTTCCATTGTATCTGGGGATTGCCTGGTATCGCCTCATTAGTATGCTAACTGCCTTCTTTTCATAGTGCTGTCTGGTTTCTGCAGCAGTCAAAACTGGTTTCTGCAGTAGTCTGAATATACAAGCGCTTTGCAAGCTGCTTGCTTTACAACATGTCCAATTTCCCTGCATTCCTTGCAATCTTCCATTTTGTGTTGGGCAGTGGCCACCCCAGGTGGCTACAAGTTCAACAGACAGAAATCAGGAGGGGTGCAGAATTGTATGTTATGGCTCAATTGGTTGCCTTTGAGTCAGAATGAGTTCAAGCCACACTTCAGCCCAAAGATCAAGGTTGATGTTTCAGTGCCATATTGAAGCAGTGCCGCACTGTTGGAGCTGCCATGTTGCAGATGCAATGTTAAACTGAGATCCCCATCTTCTCTTTCAGGCGATGTTGAAAATCTTGTCACTACTTTGGGGAGGAGAAGTGGATTATAGCCTCATGTCTTGGCCAATAGTTTTCCCTTAGTCAACATCACTGAAATAGATTGTTGGTCATTATCACATTGCTGTTTGTAGGCACCTTTCTTGCTGCTATGTTTCTGACATTATAACAATGATGACACGTCAAAAATACTTCATGGTGTGCAAAGTGTTATGGGATGTCCTGTGGTCAAGAAAGGTGCTACATAAATATAAATATTTCTGTGATCACTCGTTTTACACTGTCACTTAAAGTTAAAATTATCCCTTCGGACTCCAAATAGGAGGATGAGATAAGCAAATGAGAGGTTCTTAGTGGACAACAGTAAGTAGAATGTGGAAATAATCCAGGAGTTTAGCATACTACAAGACATGAATAATGTGGTTATATGCAAATTATTTAACATCACCTTTGACTATATTTTTAGAAGATGAGAGTTCATATTGGCAGATTTCAAGTGAGACGAGAAGTTTAAAGAGTTTGATGCATGATATGTTTTCCATCAGAGTTAATCAAAGGAACTGGGTGAATGTCTGATTTGAAAGTTGATGAAATTATGATATGCATAGGTATGAAAATATTCATCAGGAATGTAGGCCCAGTCCTTCTCTGAACCATTGCTCGATTAACTGAAAAGATAACTGGTCAAGATGGAAATTTAGAACTTATTGTCAGATTGATATTGTGTGAAGAATTGGTGAGCTGGAGGTGATAAAGAAAAAACAACAGAGGCTGCTTGAGGTGCAGGTGGGGTGAGGGAGTTGGGATGAGAAGAGGGAAAGTTGACAAGTGTTAAAACCTGATAATTGGTGGCTGGGGAGTGGGGATCAGACAGTATGCATTGGATCAGCCATTCCTCAGGAGTGCTGGTACTCAAACAAATGACCTATTACCTTATTAACAACTAAAACCTTGAAGAAAGAACATTTATTATTAGCAAATACAAACATGCGATTTAAGAGTGGGCGTAGGCCATTCGTCCCCTCGAGCCTGCTCTGCCATTTGATGAGCTCATGGCTGATATGCTTATGGCCTCAACTCTACTTTCCTTTCTACTCGCTCTACCCTTTGACTCGGTTGCAGATCAAGAATCTCTCTAAGTCAACCTTAAAAATATTCAATGACTCCACTACTTTCGGGGAAGAGAATTCCACACACCAATGGCCATCTGAGAGTAAATAATTCTCCTCATGTTCATCTTCAGTGGGAAACTCCTATTTTTGAACTGTATCCCCTAGTTCTAGTCTCTCCCACAAGAGGAGACATCCTCTCAGCATTCACCCTGTCAATTCCCTCAGGATTTTATATGCTTCAATAAGATCGCCACTCATTCTTTTAAGTTCCAATGAAGGTATCATCCTGACTTGAGACTCCAGAAACAAGTATTCTACTCGGAACTTTGACACGGCAAGTGAGCCGCAGGAGGGCTGAGGAAACACGTCAAGGACACCCTCAAAACCTCCTTGCAAATGTGTTACATCCCCACTAAAACCTGTCAACTCAGCCACCCTTAACCCAGTAATCTGTTGAGTAAACATTCTCCCAATTGCTTCAAATGCAGTGATACCCTTGTTTAAATAAGGAGACCAAAATTAGACTCACTCTTCCAGATGTGGTCTCACTAATGCCCTATGCAATTGTAGCAAAACATCCCTACTTTTATATTCCATTCAGGGATGGCACGATGGCACTGTGGTTAGCACTGCTGCCTCACAGCGCCAGGGACCCGGGTTCAATTCCAACCTCAGGTGACTGTGTGGAGTTTGCATATTCTTCCTGTGTCTGCGTGGGTTTCCTCTAGCTGCTCCGGTTTCCTCCCACAGTCCAAATATGTGCAGGTTAGGTGGATTGGCTATGCTAAATTGCCCCTAAGTGAGGTTTTGGCGATAGGATAGGGGATTGGGTCTAGTTAGTGTGCTCTTTTAAAGGATCGGTGCAGACTCAATGGACCAAATGGCCTCTATCTACACTGTAGGGACTCTATGATTCTATAATTCCCCTTATAATAAGCAACAACATTCCATTTGCCTTCCTAATTACTAATTCTCCTCATACATTTCATATTGAGAAACAACAATTTGTATTTGCATAATGCCATTGACATAATCAAATGTTCCAAGGTGCTTCACAGGTGTATAAAGCAAAGTATGACACTGAGATGCATAAGGAGATATTTTGTCAGATAACCAAAAGATTGATCCAAGAGATATGTGTTAAGGAGTATCTGAAGGAAGGTAAGTGAAGCAGAGTGTCAGGGATGTGTCGGGCTGGTTTTCAGAATTTGGGGCAGGGCCATCAAAGTTCGCGCAACTATAACTGGGAATGTACAAGAGGCCAGAATTAGAGGAGTGTAGATATCTTGGAGGGTTATGGGGTTGGAGGATATTACAGAGTTAGGAAGAGGCAAGGCTATGGAAAACAGTGGTGAGGTATAGCTGGGTGTCATTAGTATACAAGTGAAAACTAACATTGTGCCTTTGGATGATGTTGCTGAGGAACAGCATGTAGATGAGAAAGGGAATAAGATCAACAATAGATCCTTGGAGAACACCAGAGGTAATGGTATAGGAGCAGAAAAAGAAGCCATTGCAACTGATTATTTGGCTACAATTAGACAAGAAGTGTACAACAGTGGAAAGGCACTGGTGGAGGTGGTGTAGTTGATGGTGTTTATAGGCATGGGCAGCACGGTGACGCAGTGGGTAGCACTGCTGCCTCACGGCGCCGAGGTCCCAGGTTCGATTTCGGCTCTGGGTCACTGTCTATGTGGAGTTTGCACATTCTCCCCGTGTTTGCGTGTGTTTCGCCCCCAGAACCCATAGATGTCCAGGATAGGTGGATTGGCCACGCTAAATTGCCCCTTAATTGGAAAAATTAATTGTTATGCTAAATTTATATGAAAAAAAAACTGTGTTTAAAGGCTGCAGATAGGTCAAGAAGGATGAGGATGGAAAGTTTAACTTAGTCGTAATCACAGAGGATGTAATTTGGGACTTTTGAGTTGTTTCAGTACTGTGGTAGGGCCAGAAACCTGATTGGAGCAGTTCAAGCACAGAGTTCCGGGAAAGGTGAGAACAGATTTGCAAGGACTTTGGAGAGGAGAGGGAGATTGAAGATGGGACAATAGTCTGCAATAATGGAGGGGTCAAGGTTGGTCTTTTGAGGATAGGGTGACAGTACATTGTGCCAACCAATAACCATTGCACTGCAAGGCAGCATCAAAATTGAATGATGGCCGTTTCATTAATGTCATACCTTTCATAATCATGGGACTCCCAAAGTACTTTGTAACCAATGAAACACATTTGAAATATAGTCACTTTGGAATGCAGGGAAACCTAGCAACCAACTTTACACATAGCAGGAACTTAGAAACAACATGCGGCCTTGGTTTAATATCTGAACTATGAGACCCCCAAATGTGCAGCACTCCCACAACACTGCACTCATGTATCACCCTAGATTATGGCTAGAAATTTGCATGAAACTGCTCTAAACTTGTCAGGAACCACGCTCTAAGTAGGATGGGAACACCATGGAAATTCCTGGCCTATGTACTCAAATCTCTGGTCTGGGAACTCCCTTCTGATTCAGAGGCAGGAGTTTTACTACTGAATTGAGGCTGACAAAGAAGAAAAAATTAATATAAATAACTCAAGAGGCAAAGATTAAGCGATACCAAGCTTAGCTTTTAAACGGCAGAAGATTTGTGGTAGTAATTATAGGTAGGGAATTTCACAGTTTTGAAATCCTGGTAAATAATGGGTTTGAAGAGCAGAGATGTGTGAAAAAGCTGTGATTTCAACACAGTAGAGGTGTAAGGAGGAACTTACATATTTGTCATGTTTTATATGCTCTCTCGACACACTAAAGGCAAGTCAGAAAACAGGCACAATTGAACAGAGTCAGCCATCTGAGCACCATACGTAATGAACCTCATAGTAGGGGTACCAGTACATGTGCCAATGTTAAGAAAGAAGAACATAGCGATGCTGAGGTAGAAGAGGAGGAATGAATAACAAGAGGTCAAACAGTACAATACAGAGCTCCGGCATGCTAACTCCCCTTCATGCAATAAAAACAGAAAATTATGAAAATATACAGCTAGCCCATCAGTATCTGTAAAGTGAAAAGACAAGTTAATTTTTCAAATGTAAATCATTCATCAGAACTGGATCACATACTTGCAGCAGTGCAGCAGTCTGAGAAGACAATTCAGTGTTCTAACAGTTAAATAGGACATGGTTGTGCATGGCTGGTCCTTTTAATGCAAAATATAAAAACAAAACATTAAAATGCAATGACTTCATAATTATTATAATTAAAATAGGATGAAATTGGCAGGCCATAGTGTGCGTCTGAGGTTTTCTTTGTGAAAACTTGCTGCAGATTGTGAATCTGTTGATTAAGATTCAACACAACATGCACGCTTTGGTGTCTGCAAAGAATCATCATGAAAACAACTTTACAAACCACCCACTAAATGCCAAAATTAGCAGGTGCAATTAGCAGATAGATGGAGCTGCCTCCAAACCCTCTTCAGAAACCACATTCTGGCATTTTCAAATTCCATATGTGTGGAGTGTCAGAAAATGTGATATTATTCACAGCTTTATTTCTCCCAATGATGCACAAAAACGTTAACCCTTTCACACATTCTGTACTTGAATTGGCTCCTCTGATTTCATAAAGTCATCTTTGATGGCAGAATTCCAAATATAAAATTAGCAATCTATCAGGAGCTGCGCAATTGTTTCATCTTCATGAGAAAATAGAAATAATTTCTTCAGGATATTCGACATTGCATTTGTCGCTGTAAATCTTGAGTTCTGCCGTTCCATTGTCCTCTTCATTAATTCTGATACAAAATAGATTGAGGTTCAAAGTACATCCTTTTATCTTTCACTTGAGGCTTCACAGGAAGGCCCACAAAGTCTGATCCTCAAAATAGAAAGCGTGCTTACAGCTTGCCAAAGACACATTTATTTGATGAGAAGGAATCAGTGCCCTGTGTCTGAAACGAATGTGAACATTTCAATGGAAAAAATTAGGAGCAAGAGAAAAGAAAAGTGAAAGTTTGTAGGAATTTATTCTCATCTCATCAACAGTTCACGCAGACTGTTTCAGCATTCCAAGGGCATTTTGCATCCAAAATGGTGCCTGCGTTGCAAGATGCACTGGATGGAATCTTCCTGAGGTTGTGCGTACATGCATATTGAACATATGCGGGTTAGGCAGATCACGGGGCAGGATTTTTCGGATGGCAGGGTTTTCCCACCCTGCGACCTGAAAAGTCAGTGGGGAACGAGTTACTGTCAATCACAGCAGCCGCACAACCTTTCAACACTCAGAGGAGCTCCCCATGTTTGCGTGGGTTTCACCCCCACGACCCAAAGATGTGCAGGGTAGTTGGACTGGCCACGCTAAATTGTCCCTTAATTGGGAAGAAAGAATTGGGTACACTAAATTTATTTTGAGAAGGCATTCAGAGGAAGTCCTGCCTCTGAGAGCTGTTTGCCAATCTGATTGGTCAGCAGCTCCAAAGCCCCAACAGCACCAGGAGCAGCAATGGCCAGGACCGGGGCAACAAGCAGTCCTCAGATTCAACGTCCTGGGATCCAGGACCAGGTAAATGTGGGAACCTCTTGGTGGGGAGGGCAGGTGAGGCAGAGGAGGGAAAGCAGGCTGATGCATGATCAATTGAACAAAGACGAGAGTTGGATACAACTGAGGCTTTATTGCTCTAAGATGTGTGGCCTCCCACAGCAGCTGGCGAAATGGCTGCTGCATGGGGGGGACACATATTTATATTCCGCCTACTGGGTGGAGCCAGCAGGCAGGGACTACCGGTGAACCTGTAGTACAGGTCCTACCTTACATCACTTAATAAAGGTGTAACAGTGGTTTACCACATTACCGTCATATCGGGGCATGGGATGGCGAAGGGGAATCTGGAGTACTCATCGACCACACTGAGAAAATTCATGTTACGGTCGGTGGAGGGGCTGCGGGGTTCAAAGGTGCAGGAGGCCTTCACCAGGCGCGCACGGTCCGGCCGGTAGAAGTGCGTCTTGCACTCCGCACAGACCTGGCAGTTCCTGGTGATTGTCCGTACTTCATCGACGGAGTAGGGCAGGTTGCGGGCCCTTACGAAATGGTACAACCGTGTGACTCCCGGGTGACAAAGGCTGTCGTGAAGGGTCCGGAGTCGGTCTACTTGTGCGCTGGCACATGTACCTCGGGATAGGGCGTTTGGGGGCTCGTTGAGCTTACCGGGGCAATACAAAATCTCGTAATTGTAGGTGGAGAGCTCAATCCTCCACCTCAAGATCTTATCATTCTTGATCTTGCCCCGTTGTGTGTTATTAAACATGAAGGCTATCGACCGTTGGTCAGTGAGGAGAGTGAATCTCCTGCCGGCCAGGTAATGCCTCCAATGCCGCACAGCTTCAACAATAGCTTGGGCCTCTTTTTCGATGGATGAGTGCCGAATTTCTGAGGCATGAAGGGTGCGGGAGAAGAATACCACGGGTCTGCCTGCATGATTGAGGGTGGCGGCTAGGGCGACGTCAGATGCGTCGCTCTCTACTTGAAAGGGCAGTGTCTCGTCTACTGCGTGCATCCCGGCCTTGGTGATATCGGCTCTGATACGGGTGAAGGCCTGTTGTGCCTCGGCCGTCAGGGGAAAGTGGGTGGACTGTATGAGTGGGCGGGCCTTGTCCGCATAGTTTGGGACCCACTGGGCGTAGTATGAGAAGAACCCCAGGCAGCGTTTGAGGGCCTTGGGGCAGTGGGGAAGGGGGAGCTCCATGAGGGGGCGCATGCGGTCGGGATTGGGCCCCAGAACTCCATTCTGGACCACATAGCCGAGGATGGCTAAGTGGATCGTGCTAAACACGCACTTCTCCTTGTTGTAGGTGAGGTTTGGGAGAGTGGCGGTGTGAAGAAATTTGGCAAGGTTGGCACCGTGGTCCTGCTGGTCATGGCCGCAGATGGTGATGTTGTCTAGGTACGGGAAGGTGGCCCGCAGTCCGTACCGGTCGACCATTCAGTCCATCTCCCTTTGGAAGACCGAGACCCCGTTGGTGACGCTGAAAGGAACCCTGAGGAAGTGATAGAGGCGACCGTCTGCCTCGAAGGCAGTGTATGGACGGTCCGATTTATGAATGGTGAGCTGGTGGTAGGTGGATTTGAGGTCTACCGTTGAGAAGACCCGGTACTGTGCAATCTGATTGACCATATCAGATATGCGTGGGAGGGGGTACGCGTCGAGCTGCATTTACCGATTGATGGTCTGGCTGTAGTCCACGACCAGTCTGTTTTTCTCCCCAGTTTTAACGACTATCACTTGGGCTCTCCAGGGATTGTTGCTGGCCTCGATGATGCCTTCCCGAAGCAGCCGCTGGACCTCGGACCTGATAAAGGTCCTGTCCTGGGTGCTGTACTGTCTGCTCCTGGTGGCGACGGTTTTCAATCCAGGGTTAGATTTGCAAAGAGGGAAGGCGGATCGACTTTTAGGGTCGCGCGACTGCACACAGTGAGGGGTGGTAGTGGCCCGCCGAATTTTAGGGTTAGGCTCTGGAGGTTGCACTGGAAGTCCAGGCCTAGTAGTAGGGCAGCGCAGAGGTTAGGGAGGACGTAGAGGTGGAAGCCGCTGAATTCTACGCCCTGGAGCATGAGTGTGACCATTCAGTACCCCCGGATCACGATGAAATGGGATCCGGAGGCCAGGGAGATTCTTTGGTTGGCGGGCTGTACCGCGAGGGAGCAGCGCCTTACCATATCTGGGTGGATGAAGCTTGCAGTGCTCCCGGAGTCCAGCAGGCAAGAGGTCATGTGGACGTTGATTTTCACGCTGGTCGATGCTGTGGCCAGGTTGTGCGGACGAGACTGGTCGATTGTCACTGAGGCGAGTCGTGGTCGGTCATCGCTGACGTCGGATGATGGGGAGCCTGGGGGGGGGGGCCCAGGTCCTGAAATGTTGTCGCCGTGTGCCGTGGGGAAGACAAGATGGCGGCGTCTGAAGATCTTGAGGGGGACAAAATGGTGGCGCCCATGGGCCGAACGTTGCGGGGGTTGGACAAGATGGAGGCACCCATGGGCCGCACGTGGTCTGAGGGGGGGAGTATGGCGGTGCCCACTGGCCGCGCGTGGTCCAGGGAGGTAAATATGGCGGCACCCACTGGCTGCACGTGGTCAGGGGAGGTGAAGATGGCGGCGCCCATTGTGCATAGACTAGGGGGATGGGGGCGACAGCGGCGACTGCACGGGCCTGGCACACCGCGGAGAAGTGCCCCTTTTTACCGCAAGCTTTACAAAGGGCAGCGCAGGCCGGGCAGCGTTGGCGAGGGTGTTTCTGCTGGCCGTAAAAATAGCATCGGAGGCCCCCGGGGTGCGATGGTTGGCATGCGGCGCAGTTGTACTGGCTGAGTAAGGCCCCAGCTGGGGCGGCCGTCAGTGGGGTCCATGATGCATAGAAGGGGTGGGTCCCTGGCTGGGGATGTAGGCCTGAATGTTGCTCGAGGCGACCGTCATGGAGAGCGCTGGCTTCTTTTTCTCAGCTAGATCGAGCATGGCCCCCTCTAACGGTCTTTGGCGTATGAGGTCCGACCCAATCCCCGTAATGAATGCGTCCCTCATAAGGAAGTTAGAATGTTCAGTGGCCGTAACGGCCTGACAGTCACAGTCCCGGATGAGTGGGATTAGAGCCTGCCAGAAGTCTTCGATGGACCCACCAGGGAGTTGAGAGCGAGTGGCGAGTACGTGCCTGGCGAAGAGCGTGTTCGTCTTCTGCGCGTAGTTTTCTTTGAGAAGCGTCATGCCTTCAGCGTAGTTCGCCGCATCCTGGATCAGCGGGAAAACGGTGGAGCTCAACCTCGAGTACAGGATCTGAATCTTCTGAGCCTCCGAGATAGCACTGGGCGCCGTGTTGATATACGCCTCGAAACAAGCTAGCCAGTGATTAATATCCTTTTTGGCGTCGCTTGATTGTGGATCCAGCTGCAGGCGATCTGGCTTGATACGGAGGTCCATTTTTAGAAAATCTTAGAGCAATAAATTGATGCATCATCAATTGCACAAAGACGAGAGTTGGATACAACTGAGGCTTTATTGCTCTAAGATGTGTGGCCTCCCACAGCAGCTGGCGAAATGGCTGCTGCATGGGGGACACACATAGTTATACTCCGCCTACTGGGTGGAGCCAGCAGGCAGGGACTACCGGCGAACCTGTAGTACAGGTCCTACCATAAATCACCTAATAAAGGTGTAACAGTGGTTTACCACACAGTCAGAAAAGGAAAAGAAGAAGGAGGAAGAGAAGGAGCCAACTAAAATAACCGCTTTCTGATCAGGGATCTCCATGACTGTCTCATCGATGGGGATATCAGTAGATGCAACCCCAATTTTCACTCACTGATGTAAGCAGCGGTGAGACAGATCAGACAAACCAGTGATGAAGATTTAAGGAAGAATTTAATGGAAAAATCTCTAAGTTCATTTGTGCCGGGTTTTTCAGCGAGTTTCCCACCGCTATCAAACAGGTCATTTTTTTGGGCGCTGGGGTGTTTCTCACCGGTTTAGCCCATACTCGGAGGGCGTGAGTTAATAGTTGCTGCGTTTGAGGGAGAGCGCGACATGGTCGTTACGTCGTGGGAGAGGCCAGAATTGAGAACCGCACTGGGCACCGATCTGTTTGCGATGGAACTGGTCCACTCCCATTGGCGAGGTCAAGATCTTGCCCGAGCGTGACGAAAAACCAGTAATCATCACTTAAGCCATATCTCCATACAATTAATGGGAGCCATGCCCTATGTAATGGCCTCCCCTGATCTAACCAGCAAGTGGTCACTCGGGTGCCGATTAGTGCCACTTTTTAAAAATGTGAAACTGCTGAAACGGTTGCTCCGGGGACCCGAGGAGGTAAGTAGCCATCTTCGCTCATAGGCAAAGAGCTTGGGGACACTGCAACTGCTCCCCAATGCTCAATGGGGTTGTGGGAGCCCCCGGGTGATGTGCTTATATGCTGGGTCTGTGAGGATTGCGTTTACCAGAGCAGTGAGAGAGACAGGCTACCAACACTTGTAGAAGTTGAACTCTATTTTATTTAACTATGAGCTGTTAAACATACTTGCACTGTGGGTTGACACTATGTTAAGTTGACTGGGGACCTGAGGCTAACCTGACCAGACTATACTGCTAGCACATGGTAGATGCTCATGTTGCTGATCACGGGCTCTGGCTGTCTCAGAGGCTGCATCCCAAGAGAACGGGAAAACTCTGGCTTTATAGTGGCCGTGTCCTGTCTGGTGATTGGCTGCTGTGTTCTGTGTGTTGATTGGTCATTCAGTGTGTCAGTCAGTGTCTGTCTATGCACCATCATATACTTGTGTGTATATTATGACACCGGGGGCTCAGCCTTAGTCAGGGTGGGCCTCCAAGGTGGGAGCAGGGGGGTTGTGGGGAAGGGGGAGTGCTACCCATGGGCTGGGCTCAGGGTGGGCAGTGGGTGCCTCAGTGCCCGCGGGTCTGCCATGCAACCCCAGCCCCTGCCCACCTGCCCTACTAACCACCCATAACTCCCACTGACCTCAGAGGCCTCCGGCCATGCGGCTGAAAGCTATTGCTAAATGGGAATTGGCAATCGTGGTTAAGTGAGCACATCACACATCCTAAGTGGATTCCTGTGGGTAGGTGTGCCATGCAGCATGTGGGAGTTATTGCCTAGCATCCCAATCAGACTGTGCTGCCTGAGCACTGCGGGAGGCAAACCTAGGACACAGCGACCAACAGCCGAACAACCAGTGGCTGGGCCCCAGCACCGGGACATTTCCACGACTAGACGGTGGGTGTGTGCACTGGGCAGGGGACCAGTACCCAGTCCAGGTAATGGTGCATACAGGTGTCTGGGGTACATGGTCAGGGGTCCAGTGAACAGGTGCCTCCGCTGTGACCTGGAGGTGTGTGGACAGGGCATGTTGAGGGGGGAGCAATGGGATGGAAGACACCGCTGGTTGACAGTCTCACACCCATTCCCAATTCCTCACAGATATTACAGGGTGTGGACGATAGCTCGGACCCAGCAGAAGCTGACCTTGTTGTGCTGCCTACAGGCCAGGTAGCCAGATACTGGAGGAGGCGATGGCAGCAGCATCCACAGAGACGCAAGGTGGCGGCCCATGTGCAGGACCAACCCCACCCCATACCCTGAAGACCTTGTTGCCCATCAGGTAAAGGAGGGGGAGGCCCGCGATGGCAAAAGGTGTACAGGCGTCGGTGACATGCATTGCCGCCGTCTTCTCCTGTGCCTGTAGCCACTGGGGCTCCTCCAAGCGGCTATGAACCTGCTGGAGTGTTGCTGACATCTCCCTCTGAATCTCACGGCTGCAACCTAATATCTCCATCAGCTGCAGGCAAACCTTTTCCAGAGGCTTAGAACCTGACTGGGACTCACAGGTTCCTGGGATCCAGCAGCCCTTTGACTGCTGTCTCGCCTGGGCGTTACTGCCTCCACCTGATGTGCATCAGCAACTGTGTAGTGCTCACCAGAATGTGTCCCAGGAGTTTGACCACTAGCATTGCCCACCGAGGTGTGTGTCTCCGCACTAGTGGGGGATGACAGCTGTGATGCATCGATGGTTGCATCCTTGGAGCTCTACTTCGAGGTGTTCTCATGGAAGGGGGGGGGATGGAGGAACAACACTGGATGGGCCGCCGCCGTTGGCTGGATGTCCAGCGGGAGAATGAACATGTGGTCAGTAGAAGGGATGGGTCAGTCAGTAAGGCATCAACAATTCACGTGTGACACATCCGCTGGGTGAGGCTCAGTGGATCTTCACCTCTGCAGCATGCGCCGACCTCCATCTTGGTGACTGCTCTGTCCTTACCCGCCTAACCCCCCCCCCCCCCCCCCCCCCATGTAACATTGGACGCTTGTTCCTCGAAGGCGGTGGGGATTCTGATGTCTGACACCCTGTCAGAAGTTTGGGCCCTCTCCCAACCATTGTGGGACAACTTCTCTTGCGGAGACTTAGAGAGGGCATCGTTAGCCGCACGTGTGGTTCACCATGGTGGCAGGTGGGTGTGCATGTGACGGAAGGGTTGAGGGGGGTAAAGGGAAGGCTGGGGGTGTGAAGGAATGGTTGAGGGTGTGAAGGGAGTGTTGGGGGGGGGGTGAAATGAGGGTTGGGGGCATTTGCGTGGGGGTTGGGAAGGTTTCGGGTGGGTGTGCGTGCCAACTCGCACGTGCGGCCGGGTGTAGGTCGTTAACATTCTTGCATGACAAGCATGTTATACTGCTGCAGCATAACCTCCCTGCTCTGAAATTCAACACCTTGATTAATCATGGCAAAAATCCCATAGGTTTTCTTAACCACCTTATCTACCTGTCCTGCTGTTTTCAGAGATCTGTGAACATGCACACCAAGGTCCCTTTCATCCTCTGCACTCCCTAGGCTCCGACCGTTCATCACATTTCCCTTGCCTTGTTAGTCCTCCCAAAATGCATTACCTCACACTTTTCATGGTTAATATCCATTTTCCACCCTCCTGCCCATCTAACCAGCCCATCTATATTGTCCTGTAATCTAAGGCGTTGCTCCTCGCTATTTACCACACCACCAATTTTTTTTGTCATCTGCGAATTTACTTATCATAAGTCCCACATTCACATCCAGATCATTAATGTATACTACAAACTTCAAGGGACCAGCACCAATCCCTGCAGAAAACCACCGGACATAGGCTTCCAGTCACAAAAACAACCTTCTGCCTCCTACCACTGAACCAGTTTTGGATCCAGTTTGTCAAATTGCTCTGGATCCCATAGGCTCTGACCTTCTTCATCAGCCTTGTGGGACTTGTCAAAACCTTATTAAAGTCCATGTAGACTACATCAACTGAACTACCCTCATCTACGCACCTAGTCACCACCTCAAAAAATTCAATTAGAATTTGTAAGACATGATCTCACTTTGACAAAACCATGCCAATTATGTTTGATTAATCTTAACCTCTCCAAGTCGAGATTAATTCTATTACAAAATTTTTCCAGTAATTTCTCTACCCCTGAAGTTAGATTCACTGGCCTGCAATTTCCTGGTTCATCTCTACTTTCCTTCTTGAGTAATGGCACCACATTAACTGTCCTCCAGTCCTCTGGCACCTCTCCTGTGGCCAGAGAAGATTTGAACCATTTTGTCAGAGCCGCTGCAATGTCATCCATTGCCTCCCACTCCCTGGGATACATCTCATCTGGCCCTAGGGGTTTATCAATTTTTAGGTCCATTAAAACTGTTAATACCTCCTCCCTCTCAATGTTAGGTCGTACAAGTAAATCACAACACGCCTCCCTGATTTCTATACCTATGTCATCTTTCTCTGTAGTGAACACAGATACAAAGTACTCATTTAAAACCTCACCTATATCATCCGGTTCCACACACGGTGGTCCTAATGGGCCCTACTCTTACCCTGGCCGAACCCCCTGCCCTCAGTATACTTATAAAACACCTTTGGATTTTCCTTTATTTTACCCGCCAGTGCTTTTTCATGTCCCTTCTTTGCTTTTCCGAATTTCTGTCTTAAGTAACCCTCTGCACTTTCTATGTTCCGCTGTTTTGAGCCCTCAGTATCTGCCATACGCCTTCCTTTTTAACCGTATTCGATCCTGGATATCCCTTGACATCCTGGGTTCTCTGGACTTGTTACTCCCACCCTTCACTATCATGGGAATATGTTAGCCCTGTGCTCTCTCTGTTTCCTTTTTGAATGAATCCCACTGCTTTGCTGTAGATTTTCCCACAAGTAGTGTCTTGTTAAAATTGGCCCTCCCCCAATCAAGAACATTAATATCCGGTCTACATTTGCCCCTTTCCATAATACTTTAAATGCTACTGAGTTATGGTCATTGTTTACAAAATGCTCCCCCACTGAAACTTCATCCACTTGCCTCGCTTCATTCCGTAAAACCAGATATAGCATCTTGTAGATGCAACCCTTGTAGGACTTTCTATGTAGTTGCATATAAAGCCCTCCTGGATGCATTTTAAGAATTCTTTCTGCCCTAAGCCTTGACTATCCCAGTTAATATTGGGGAAGTTGAAGTCTCCTACTATTGTTACCCAATTTTTCTTACAATTCGCAGAGATTTGCCCACATATCTGCCCTTCTACCTCTCCCTGGCTGTTTGGGGGTCTATAGTGCACTCCCAGCAATGTGATTGCCCCCTTTTTGTTACTATGTTCTACCCACATGGTCTAGGACCCGACTAAGATATCATTCCTGAGTACTTCCATGATGCTCTCTCTAATCAATAAGGAAATTCCTCTTCTTTACCTCCCCCTCTATCATGCCTGAAATGTCTATACTCGGGGAGGTTCAGCTGCCAGCCCTGCCCTTAATTCAACCAAGTTTCTGTGATCGCAATAATGTCATAACTCCATGTGCTGATCAACAGTCTTACCCGTCAGGCTCCTTGCTCTGAAATAAATAAAGTTTAGCTTACCAGGCCTACCAAGTGCCTTATCAAACCCCTGCCTGCTCTGCCCACTAGCCTTGTATATCCTTTCTATTTCACTCCATCTTCTGACCCATTGTACTGTTCCTCCTGACAAATTAGTTTAAACCCTTGCCAGGAGCATGAACAAACCTCCCTGCTAGGATATTTGTCCCCCTCCAATTCAGGTGCAACCTATCCTGCTTATACTGGTCCCATCTCACCCGGAAGCGATTTCAATGATCCAAGTATCTGAAGCCCTCCCTTCTGCACCATCCTTCAAGCCACATGTTAATCTGACCTATCCTCCTATTTCTATACACCTTCATCTGCACAGGAAGAAATCCCGATATCACAACATTAGAGGTTCTGGTTTATAACCTTTTGCCTAACTCTCTAAATTCACACTCTGTGACATCCTTGTCCCCACCACCCCCACACCACCCTCACCCCCACACCACCCTCACCCCCACACCACCCAAACACCACCCCCACCCCCACACCACCCCCATACAACCCCCATACCACCCCCACCCACACACCACCCCCACAACACCCTCCCCCCACCCCCACACCACCCTCACCCACACACCCCCACACCACCCCCACCCCCACACCACCCCCACCCAACCCCACACTCACCACCACACTCAGCCTCAAACTCACCCCACACCACCCCCACTCCGTCCCCACCCTCACCCTCACCCCCACGCCACCCTCACACCACCCCCACAGCACCCTCACACCACCCCCACCCCCACACCACCCCCACACCACACCCACCCTCACACCACCCTCACCCCCACACCACCATCACACCACCCCCACATTACCCCCACACCACCCTCACACCACCCCCACCCTCACCCCACCCTCACACCACCCCCACATCACCCCACCCCACCCTCACACCATCCCCACCCCCACACCATCCCACACCACCCTCCCCCACCCCCAAACTACCCCCACACCACCCCCACACCACCCTCACCCCCACCCCCACACCACACCACCCTCACACCACACCTACACCACCACCACACCACCCGCATCCCCACCCCCACCCCACCCTCAGCCCACCCTCACCCCACCCCCACCCTCACACCACCCCCACACCACCCTCACCCCACCCCCACACCACTCTCACACCACCCTCACCCCCACACCACCTTTACACCACCCCCACCCTCACCCCACCCTCACACCACCCCCACATCACCCTCACCCCACCCCCACACCACTCTCACACCACCCTCACCCCCACACCACCTTTACACCACCCCCACCCTCACCCCACCCTCACACCACCCCCATACCACCCCCACCCACACCCCACCCCCACACCACCCTCACCCACACACCCCCACACCACCCCCACCCCCACACCACCCCACCCAACCCCACACTCACCACCACACTCAGCCTCAAACTCACCCCACACCACCCCCACTCCGTCCCCACCCTCACCCCACCCCCACACCACTCTCACACCACCCTCACCCCCACACCACCTTTACACCACCCCCACCCTCACCCCACCCCCATACCACCCCCACCCACACACCACCCCCACAACACCCTCCCCCCACCCCCACACCATCCTCACCCACAGACCCCCACACCACCCCCACCCCCACACCACCCCCACCCAACCCCACACTCACCACCACACTCAGCCTCAAACTCACCCGACACCACCCCCACTCCGTCCGCACCCTCACACCACCCCCACCCCCACACCACACCCATACCACCCCCACCCCACACACCACCCCCACAACACCCTCCCCCCACCCCCACACCATCCTCACCCACAGACCCTCACACCACCCCCACCCCCACACCACACCCACCCTCACACCACCCTCACCCCCACACCACCATCACACCACCCCCACATTACCCCCACACCACCCTCACACCACCCCCACCCTCACCCCACCCTCACACCACCCCCACATCACCCCCACCCCACCCTCACACCATCCCCACCCCCACACCATCCCACACCACCCTCCCCCACCCCCAAACCACCCCCACACCACCCCCACACCACCGTCACCCCCACCCCACACCACACCACCCTCACACCACACCCACACCACCCCCACACCACCCGCATCCCCACCCCCACCCCACCCTCAGCCCACCCCAACCCTCACCCCACCCCCACCCTCACACCACCCCCACACCACTCTCACATCACCCTCACCCCCACACCACCTTTACACCACCCCCACTCTCACCCCACCCTCACACCACCCCCACATCATCCCCACCCCACCCTCACACCATCCCCACCCCCACACCATCCCACACCACCCTCCCCACCCCCAAACCACCCCCACACCACCCCCACACCACCCTCACCCCCACCCCCACACCACACCACCCTCACACCACCCCCATACCACCCCCACACCACCCGCATCCCCACCCCCACCCCACCCTCAGCCCACCCCCACACCACTCTCACACCACCCTCACCCCCACACCACCTTTACACCACCCCCACCCTCACCCCACCCTCACACCACCCCCACATCACCCCCACACCACCCTCAACCCCACACCACCCTCACAACATCCCCACCCCCACACCACCCCCACCCAACCCCACACTCACCACCACACTCAGCCTCAAACTCACCCGACACCACCCCCACTCCGTCCGCACCCTCACACCACCCCCACCCCCACACCACCCCCACCCCCACACCACCCCCACACCACACCCACCCTCACACCACCCTCACCCCCACACCACCATAACACCACCCCCACATTACCCCCACACCACCCTCACACCACCCCCACCCTCACCCCACCCTCACACCACCCCCACATCACCCCCACCCCACCCTCACACCATCCCCACCCCCACACAATCCCACACCACCCTCCCCCACCCCCAAACCACCCCCACACCACCCCCACACCACCCTCACCCCCCACCCCCACACCACACCACCCTCACACCACACCCACACCACCCCCACACCACCCGCATCCCCACCCCCACCCCACCCTCAGCCCACCCCCACCCTCACCCTCACCCCACCCCCACCCTCACACCACCCCCACACCACCCTCACCCCACCCCCACACCACTCTCACACCACCCTCACCCCCACACCACCTTTACACCACCCCCACCCTCACCCCACCCTCACACCACCCCCATATCACCCCCACCCCACCCTCACACCATCCCCACCCCCACACCATCCCACACCACCCTCCCCCACCCCCAAACCACTCCCACACCACCCCCACACCACCCCCACACCACCCTCACCCCCACCCCCACACCACACCACCCTCACACCACCCCCACACCACCCCCACACCACCCGCATCCCCACCCCCACCCCACCCTCAGCCCACCCCCACCCTCACACCACCCCCACACCACCCTCACCCCACCCCCACACCACTCTCACACCACCCTCACCCCCACACCATCTTTACACCACCCCCACCCTACCTTTACACCACCCCCACCCTCACCCCACCCTCACACCACCCCCACATCACCCCCACACCACCCTCAACCCCACACCACCCTCACACCATCCCCACCCCCACACCATCCCACACCACCCTCCCCCACCCCCAAACCACCCCCACACCACCCCCACACCACCTTCCCCCCGCCCCCTGGCCCGTGGTCTAATGCGTATCGACTTCAGCCTTGCAGGACCTGCCGATGATGGGGGGCGGGCAACACCATAGGGGCCCGCCCCATCACCAGCAGATCATGCAAGACCGAAGATGGGACGCATGATTGGGACGGGCCCTTCTGGTGTCGCCAGAGCCCTGGGTACCGACCAGCTACGATGATACCAACATGTACACGAGCCAGAAACCTGAGACCCAGGACACCCCAGAGCTAGAGTCTGGGGATGACACTGACTTCCTCTCACAGCTGTCTCCAACACTCTCCTCCATCCCAGAGACACTCATCTCGGTTAGGCACTTTAGTGAAGAGGCCCCTGGAACTCTATCTGGTGTGCACCAGATGGATGCTCCAGTACAGTAGGTGAAGGTAAGAACTCCCAAGGGGGCAAATGGTTGGAAGGCAGGCCGACCCCAAGGACTAGCTGCCCTCCAGACTGGTTTTCGGCTTCTGGAACAGGCAACCCCATTCATAGTGGAGATGCAATCGCTGAGCCAAGAACTACATGAGGGGTTCTCGGTGAGCCTCCAGCACCGGCAGGTGCAGGTGGAGGGGTCCAACCACGTGCAGGAGCAGGAAGTGTATCCGACCATGCGTGGAATCCAGGCCAACACCACACCGGTGGCATCCGCAGTGGAGGCTTTGGGGGTGACGGTTTCAGCCATGGATCAGCATGTCCAATGTTTAGGGCAATCTGTGCAGGTGGTGGCCGAGACGCAGGTCAAGGCTGCCCTTTCACAGGCAGCAATGTGCCAGGGCCACCTGGACATTGCAGCAGCATGTCTGAGCATGGCCCAATCACAGTGGGCCATGGCTGAGAGCATCGGCGGCAGTGCCCAGGTGCTGGCCAACGTGGCACAGACACAGAGGGTGGTGGCCCTGTCCCAGAGGGAGATGGCGCAGTCACTGGCTGATGTAGCACAGTCCCAGACGGATGTGGTCCACTCTGTGTTGATATGCCTATGGGCTATTTCATAGATGGATTGTGTGCAACCTCCAACCAGCAGGTGGAGGTGCTGACACCAAATGCGCTCTCAAGACCAAGATCATGTTACCATTGACTCCCATATAAAAGTGAAGACACATCTGGCTTCAGCAGAAGATGGCAGAGGGTAATAAACACGTTTATTTAACACATAATTTAACACGTTATATGCAAGTGAATTGTTGGTGCTCGGTGCAGATTCCAGAGGAGTAATTAGCAGACTCCACGATAATGTGCTCTGTAGCAGATTGCTATCTTACCGCATGAGACTCCATAAAGATCCTGGTTTGGACAAGTCTAGATGTTTGGTGGATTCCTTCGTAAGGCATAGAAGACCAAACATAACATGGTACCATTTGTGCTGAAGATTTAAAGATAGCAATGGCAATGACAACGTTAGGCATTCGGCCAGAAGACTGATCTGCAGCCAGAGGCGACCCAACGTGGAAGGAAATGCTGAAGCTCGAGGTGGGTGGACTGAGGACTCCCCATCAGTTTCAAATGTCCAGTGAAGTAGATAAATACTGGTGGCTGTTCAAACAGCAGTTTAAACTTTATGTTTTGGCCCTGGGACTACAGGACCAGCCTGATGAAAGGCGAATTGCATTGCTGATAACGATGGCAGGTCCACAAGCGCTTGAACTGTATAAGTTGTTTGTGTTTGATAATGAGAAGGCTCAAAAGAAATTTAATGAGGTGATGAAGCACTTTGATAAGCATTGTTCTCCTCAGAAGAATGAAACGTTTGAATGCTACATGTTCCGTATGCGTTCCCAAACACCTGGCGAATTATTTGGCAGTTTTGTCGTGGACTTGAGGCTGAAGACCCAGTCAAGCAACTTCAGCGACCTGAAATCTTTGTTAATCCGCGACCAAATTGTCTTTGGTATAGCTGATGATAAGCTTTGGGTGATATTGTTGCGGGAGTAAGATTTGCTGCTGGAAAAGGCAGTGAGGATTTGCCAGGCGAGCCAGATGGCTGTACAGAGAACAGGCGCACTCTGCTCAAAATATTTTGGCACCAACTCGGAAGAAGAAGCCAGTGGCATTAGTGCTGTGAGGCACGTCATGAGAAACGTGGTCTCATTGCGGGCAGCCATTTTAAGCGGCCGACAGGAGCCGCCACCTTGTGCCAAAACGACATGCCTAAGGGCAATGTCCAGCCTTTGGAAAAGTTTGTTCCAGGTGCAGCCATATTGGGCATTTTGCAAAACAATGCTTACTGCGTTCTAGCATGGACCATGCACGAGCGATGCATGCAGTTGATGAGATTAATACGGACGAACAGTTTTTCATCAATCTCATCGTGGCGAGGAACCAGAAGAGTCTGAACAACAAAGATGAAAACAAAATCAATTGAAGCTAGTAAGAACTCTCCAAAAACCTTCACATCCACATTGAAATCGATGGTGATACTGAACAATTCTTTCATACTTTGTGACTTAGACCCTAAAGCGACAGCCAATCTCCTGAGTTGATCTGCTTTGTAAAAGTTGAACGCGCAGTGGATCTTCGCTGATCGGCCAGGGCTGATGATAGACTTCGGAACAAGAACTATGGAGACCTTCGATGCTTGCGAACTGGTGCTCTCAGCGGCAGGCATGAAGCATACACTACTCTTTCACATTGTAGACATAGACGTTGACTCCGTACTTGGTATAAAATCATGTGAATCCCTGAATCTAGTCGAGCGATATGTGTCCCAGAAGGTGGCTGGTCAGCTGAGCACAGTGGATCCCTGAAAGACATTACAGTGTGCACGGTGTATGAGGATTCGGGAGAAACCATAGTGGAGATCGACAAATCAGACAATGGGACGGAATGGTGGCAGCTCCACAAGTACGGTAGCGCAAGTGGATAGCACTGTGGCTTCACAGCTCCAGGGTCCCAGGTTCGATTCCCCCCTGGGTCACTGTCTGTGCAGAGTCTGCACGTTCTCCCCGTGTCTGCATGGATTTCCCCCGCGTGCTCCCACAGTCCAAAGACGTGCAGGTTAGGTGGATTGGACATGCTAAAATTGCCCTTAGTGTCCAAAAATAGGTTAGGAGGGGTTATTGGGTTATGGGGATAGGTTGGAAGTCAGGGCTTAAGTGGGTCGGTGCAGACTTGATGGGCTGAATGGCCTCCTTCTGCATTGTATTTTCTATATTCTAACTGCCAGTGAACAATTCACAACTCTTGTTAACAGTCTTCAAGAACGTGCACAGGCTCAATGGCATGATACAAGATCATTGTCATAATATACATCAAGGTATATGATGGTATGCAGACAGACAGTGATTGACACACAGGATGAGCAGTGAACACACAGAACACAGCAGCCAATCACCAGACAGAACACGACCACTATAAAGCCAGAGGGCACTAGTTTTCCCGCTCTCTTGGGATCCAGCCTCTGAGACAGTCAGAGCCCGTGAGCAACAACTAGAACAAACACCATGTGGCAGTAAGATAGTCTGGTCAGGTTAGCCTCAGGTCTCCAGTCAAGTCAGCATCGTGTCAAGTTGGTCAGGTTAGCCTCAGGTCTCCAGTCAAGTCAACCATCATGTTAAAGCATGTATTATAGTTAAGTGTTCAATAAAATCGAGTTGCGTTTCTTCAAGTGTTGGAAGCCTGTCTCTCTCACTACTGCAGTAAACGCAGTCCTCGCAGACCCAGCTTACCCAATGCATCAATCATGATGAACCCATATTACAGCATCTGTGAGATATGAGTGTTAAATGGACAGAACATGGGAAGCCGTGAAGCTTGACTCTGGAGTTTACATTTGAGCCTGAGTATTTCACAAATGAGGTGATCACTAAAGTGTATCAGTTTGTCTTGAAGACGCTTAAATCAGTCTTTGCTGAACCACAAATCATCGGTTGCACAGGCTGCACAATCGACTGGAGGGAGGGCAAAACTATCACGATGTGAACAATCCAAACAAAACCCAAGCACAAAGGCCGGAGCACTCCAAGAACAGCGACAAGTACTATACCAGATGAGGGCAGCATGTGGCACCGTGGATAGCACTGGGACTGCGGCGCTGAGGACCCGGGTTCGAATCCCGGCCCTGGGTCATTGTCCGTGTGGAGTTTGCACATTCTCCCCATGTCTGCGTGGGTTTCACCCCCACAACCCAAAAGATGTGCAGGGTAGGTGGATAGGCCACGCTAAATTGCCCCCTTTTTTAAAAGAAACATTTTATTGAGTTTTTTTTGGTTTTACACCAACAACAAAATAAATAATATACATAAGTCTATAAACATAGTGCATAAAGCCTGCTTCCTCCCTTACAGGTCCCACCCCTATTAACCCCCTACTCTAAGCTAAATTACCCCCCCCCCCCCCCCCTGCCTTCTGCTGACATTTAATTTTCTGCAAAGTAGTCGACGAACGGCTGCCACCTCCGGGCGAACCCTAACATTGACCCTCTCAGGGCGAACTTGATTTTCTCCAGACAGAGAAAGCTAGCCATGTCAGTTAGCCAGGTCTCCGACTTCGGGGGCTTTGAGTCCCTCCAAGCTAATAGTATCCGTCTCCAGGCTACCAGGGAAGCAAAGGCCAGAACGTCTGCCTCTTTCTCCTCCTGGATTCCCGGGTCTTCCGACACCCCGAAAATCACCAACTCTGGACTCGATGCTAGAGTTGTTTTTAACACCATGGACTTGATGTCTGCAAACAACTGCCAGAATCTCCTGAGCTTTGGGCATGTCCACAACATGTGGACATGTCTCGTTGGCCCCCCCATTGCATACAATTGCATACCTGTCTTCTACACCAAAGAACCTGCTCATCCGGGCCACTGTCATGTGAGCCCGGTGAATGACCTTAAACTGTATCAGGCTGAGCCTGGCACATGTTGTGGACGCATTGACCCTACTCAATGCCTCCGCCCAGAGACCATCTATCTCTATCTCTCCTCCTAACTCCTCCTCCCACTTGCGCTTCAGCTCCTCAGTCTGCGTGTCCTCTGACCCCATGAGCTCCTTAAAGATGTCAGAGACCTTCCCTTCTCCCACCCACACTCTGGAAACTACCCTATTCTGAATCACCCTTAGTGGTAGGAGCGGGAAGGTTGAGACCTGTCTACGTAGGAAGTCCCGCACCTGCAGGTACCTAAATTCATTTCCCTTCGCCAATCCAAATTTCCCCTCCAGCTCCCTCAAGCTAGGAAAGCTCCCCTCTATAAACATATTCCCCATCCTCTCAATTCCTGCCTTCTGCCATCTCCGAAACCCCCTGTCCATCCTTCCCTGGGCAAACCAGTGATTGTTACAGATTGGAGACCAGACCGATGCTCCCTCCGCTCCCACATGCTTCCTCCATTTCCCCCAGACTCTCAGGGCTGCCACCGCCAGGGGGCTGGTGGAGTGTCATGCCGGCGGGAACAGCAGAGGCGCCATTATCAACGCCCCAAAACTGGTGCCCTTACATGAGGCCACCTCCACACACTCCAATACTGACCCTACCCCCACCACCCACTTCCTGGTCATGGCTATATTCGCCGCCCAATAATAATTACTGAAGTTGGAAGCGACAGCCCGCCCTCTCCCCGACTCCGTTCAATCATTCCCTTTTTACTCGCTTTGTATGAGCGGGGTCTTGCCCGCACATACAAAGCCTGTGATAACTTTCTTAACCCGTTTAAAAGGTCCGTGGAATAAAGATGGGGAGACACTGGAACACAAACAGGAATCTCGGAAGGACCTTTTTCTTCACCGCCTGGACCCTCCCAGCTAGTGACAACGGGAGCGCGTCCCACCTCCAATAATCGTCCTTCATTTGGTCCACCAGACGGGCCAGATTAAGTTTGTGCAACCGTTCCCATTCCCGCGCTATTTGGTTACCCAGATACCTAAAGCTTCCCCCTACCACTCTAAACGGCAATTCCCCCAGTCGTCTCTCCTGTCCCCTTGCCTGGATCTCAAACATCTCACTTTTCCCGATATTTAGTTTGTACCGCGAAAACCAGCCAAATTCCCCCAGAGTCCTCATGATTTCTTCCATCCCCTCCACTGGGTCCGATACATACAGGTCTGCGTGAAGTGAGACTCTGTGTTCCACTCTCCCCCAGACCAACCTCTTCCAGCCCCTTGAGGCTCTCAGTGCAATTGCCAGCGGCTCTATAGCTAGCACGAACAACAGTGGGGAGAGTGGGCACCTCTGTCTTGTCCCCCGATGTAGCCTAAAATAGTCCGATGTCGTCCTATTCATCCGTACGCTGGCCACAGGAGCCTGATACAGCAACCTGACCCCGTCAATAAAGCCCCGCCCAAATCCGAACCATCCCAGTACCTTCCACAGATATTCCCATTCTACTCGATCAAAAGCCTTCTCTGCGTCCATTGCTACCACTTCCTCCACATCCCTACCCTCTGGGGGCATCATGATCACATTCAGCAACCTTCTTACATTGGACACCAACTGCTTTCCCTTAACGAACCCTGTCTGGTCCTTCCCAATCACGTCCGGAACACAGTCTTCAATCCTAAAGAATAACATTTTGCCCTACAGTTTGGCGCCCACATTCAATAGGGATATTGGCCTGTAGGACCCACACAGCTCCGGATCCTTATCCCGCTTCAGAATCAGCGAGATCGTGGCCTCTGACATCGTCGGGGGAAGCACCCCTCTCTCCCTGGCCTCACGGAATGTCCTTATCAACAGCGGCCCCAGTAGCCCAGCAAACTTTTTATAGAACTCTACTGGGTACCCATCCGGCCCTGGGGCTTTACCGCCTGCATGGCTTTCAGCCCCTCTGCTATCTCTTTGATCCCGATCGGGGCCCCCAGACCTTCTGCCAGCTCCCCGTCCACCTTTGGGAAATTCAGCACCTCCAAGAAGTGCCTCAGCCCCTCCGGCCCCGGTGGGGGTTCCGACCCATACAGCCGACTATAAAACTCCTTAAACGCCTTATTCACCAGTGCTGAGTCTCCCACCAGGTTCCCGTCTCCATTCTTTACTTTCCCTATCTCCCTGGCTGCCTCTCTCTTTCTCAGCTGCTGTGCAGGCATCCTGCTGGCCTTCTCTCCATACTCACAGATCGCCCCCCTCGCCTTTCTCAGCTGCTCCACCGCCCTCCCTATGGTTAACAAGCCGAACTCCGCCTGTAGCCTCCACCATTCCCTTAAAAGCCCTGCCTCTAGGGTCTCCGTATACCTCCTATCGATCTGTAGTATCTCCTTTACCAGTCAGTCCATCTCTGCCCTGTCTGCCTTCTCCCTGTGGGCCCGTATCGAGATCAGCTCCCCTCTAACCACTGCCTTCAATGCCTCCCAGACCACCGCTGCCGAAATTTACTCCATGTCATTGACCTCCAGGTAATTCTGAATACATTTCCTCAACCGCCCGCACACCTCCTCATTCGCTAATAGCCCCACGTCTAACCGCCAGTGCGGGCGCTGATTACTGTCTTTACTAACCTGTAGGTCAACCCAGTGCGGGGCATGGTTTGAGATTGTGATCGCCGAGTACCCCATGTCCACCATCCCCGTCAGAAGAGCCCTGCTCAGAATGAAGAAATCAATCCTGGAGTACACTTTATCCACGTGTGAGTAGAAGGAGAACTCCTTTACTCTTGACCTCCCAAATCTCCATGGGTCCACCCGCACCATCTGCTATATGAACCCTTTTAACTCCTTTGCCATGGCTGGCACCATGCCCATTTTTGAGCTTAACCGGTCTAACCCAGGGTTTTTTATTTTATTTATTTATTTTTTAATAAATTTAGAGTACCCAATTATTTTTTCCAATTAAGGGGCAATTTAGTGTGGCCAATCCACCTATCCTGCACATCTTTTGGGTTGTGGGGGTGAAACCCACGCAGACACGGGGAGAATGTGCAAACTCCTCACGGACAGCGACCCAGGGCCGGGATTCGAACCCGGATCCTCAGCACCGTAGGCAGCAATGCTAACCACTGTGCCACCGTGCTGCCCGTCTAACCCAGGGTTAATAACTGTATTGAAGTCCCCTCCCGTGACCAGTTTATGTGAATCCAGGTCCGGTATCTTCCCCAGCATGCTCTTTATAAACTCCACATCGTCCCAGTTTGGCGCGTATACATTTACTAGTACCACCTGCACCCCCTCCAATTTCCCACTGACCATAATGTACCGGCCTCCCCCATTCAAAACTATTCTTCCCACCTCAAATACCACTCGCTTGTTGATCAGGATCGCGACCCCTCTGGTCTTCGAGTCCAATCCCGAGTGAAAAACCTGTCCGACCCAACCTTTCCTTAACCTAATCTGGTCATAGAACGTACAGTGCAGAAAGAGGCCTTTTGGCCCATCGAGTCTGCACCGGCTCTTGGAAAGAGTACCCTTCCCAACCGCACACCTCCACCCTATCCCCATAACCCAGTAACCCCATCCAACATTAAGGGCAATATTGGACACTAAGGGCAATTTAGAGTGGCCAATCCACCTAACCTGCACATCTTTGGACTGTGGGAGGAAACCAGAGCACCCGGAGGAAACCATGTACACACGGGGAGAATGTACAGACTCCGCACAGACAGTGACCCAAGCCGGAAATCTAACCTGGGACCCTGGAGCTGTGAAGCAATTGTGCTAATCACTATGTCACTGTGCTGCCCTACTCAGCTACTCTAAGGTGCCCATTGAGCCCTCTTACATTCCAGGTGATCAGTCTGATCAGATAGGTCATCGCCCCCCCCCCCCCCCTTCGTCGATCAGCCATCCACCCTCTTGGGCCAGTCGCCAGCCACCTAAGCCTCCATTGGCCCACCCCCAGGCAGCCTCCGCCCCGACCTCCTCACTGTCCCTCAGCAAATGGCCCACCCTCATCAGCAGAACATTTTTCCCCCTCCCGCCCTAGTAACAGCACAAAATAAATCAACCCCTTTGATAGGCCAAACATCTGCTCACCCCCCTGCTACGCTTCCGTAACCTAGCCCAATCAGCTAGCTTAGTGGCCCCAGACATTCTCCTACCTATTGTTCTCCCCCCCCCCCCCCGCTCATACATACATATTCAAATGAAAAACAATCCCAACTCAATTGTCCTCCAGAGATAAACAAAAAAACAAGTTGAATACAACAAAAAAACAAAGACCAAGCAAAAGATCCAGCATCTGAACAAACACACTTCCATCCCCCAACATTGTAAATATAAACTTTACCTCACTCAGCTCTGCAGCTGGCCCCAGATCCATAGAGCAGGCATATCAAATAACATCCAAAAAAGCAAGAAACACAAAACTTTCTTTTGAAAAACATAAGTACTACAGCAAAATTTAGAATTCAAAGTTCTCAGTCCGACACCAGTCCAGCGCTTCCTCAGGCGACTCAAAATAGAAATGTTGCTCCTCGTATGTGACCCAGAGGCGGGCCGGATATAACAACCCAAACTTCACCTTTTTCCTGAAAAGTGTCGACCTGATCTGGTTAAACCCCTCTCTTCTCCTGGCCACCTCTGCACTCAGGTCTTGATAGATCCGCAGGATACTGTTGTCCCATTTGTAGCTCCGTGTCTGCTTGGCCCACTGTAAAACGTGCTCCTTATCCAGATATCTGTGGAATCTCACCACCATTATCCTCGGTGGGGGGGGGGGGGGGGGTCTCCCATTTGCGGCTTCCTTGCAAGCGCTCTGTGAGCCCTGTCCACCTCCAAGGGCCGGGACAATGCCCCATCCGTCAGCAGTTTCTCGATCATGGCTGCTATATATGCCCCAGCATCCGCTCCTTCGGATCACTCTGGGAGACCAACAATCTTCAAGCTCTGCCGACGGGACCTGTTCTCTCTAGGTCCTCCACCTTCTCCAAGAGCCTTTTCTGCTGGTCTCTTAGCATGCCCACCTCCACTGTTGTTTGATGTTCCTCCTGGTCAGCCAGTGCCTTCTCTACTTTCTGGATCGCCCGATCTTCGGTGTCCAATCTAAGTTCCAGCTGCGAAATTGTCTCTTTAATCGGGTCCAAGCAGTCCCGCTTCTGCTTGGCAAAGCCCTCCTGGATAACTTGCATTGACTGCTCCATTGACCGCTGGGTCGACAAGCCAGAGGTCCTGTCCTCCGCCATGCTTCCTCCCGGTGCTGCTTCATCCCAAGCCTTCTCTGTCCTCTTGTTTCTGCTTTTGCGAGCACTTCTAGTCCTCCTCGCCATGCACTGATGTGGGAGTTCAGTTCACAATTGCCTCTGTCATCAGTTTTTCAGATCAAGTCCGGTAAAACATCGGGGGGAAAGGTCCAAAAGTCCGACCCGAGCGGGAGCCACCAAATGTGCGACTTATTCCTTCATAGCCGCCACCGGAAGTCTCGCTAAATTGTCCCTTAATTGGAAAAAAAATAATTGGGTACTCTAAATTTAAAACATTTTTTAAAAAATGAACTGTACCAAATTAATCGTTCGTCAATTGGGGGAGTATTTTGTGTATTTACGGCCAGATCCTATCAGCAGAGCGGGCTTCATTGAATTATGTAAAGGTGAAATAGGAGGGTGAATGAGGTCCTATTCTGGATGATGGTGTGCAGCGAGGTTCTTCGCAGGATCAACCCCATGTCCTCTTGTGCTTGAGTTAGTTTGATCCAATTCAAGGTGGTGCACAGGGCTCATCTAACCAAGGCAACGCTGAGTGGATTTTTCTCTGGGCTGGAGGACAGGCGTGAGCGTTGTTCTCGGGGGCCGGCCAACTACATTCACATGTTCTGGTCCTGTCCCAAGTTAGTAAGCTTTTAGGTCTCTTTATGAAACAGCATACTTCATGTTGATCTGGAGCCATGTCCGCTGGTGGCCATTTTCGGAATATCAGACTCGTGGTGCTGCAGATGGGGTGGGGGTGAAGGCGCATATCCTTGCCTTTGCCTCGTTAATAACCCAGAGACAAGTTCTGCTTGGGTGGAGGTCTCCTACTCCACCCGGTTCCTCGGCCTGGTTGGGTGACCTCATGTCGTTCTTACATTTGGAGACGGTCAAGTACACCACTGTCCGTGTGGAGTCTGCACGTCCTCCCCGTGCCTGCATGTGTTTCCTTCAGGTGCTCCGGTTTCCGCCCACAGGTTCCGAAAGACGTGCTTGTTAGGTGAATTGGACATTCTGAATTCTCCCTCTGTGTACCCGAACAGGTGCCGGAATGTAGTGACTCGGGGCTTTCCACAGTAACTTTATTCCAGTGTTAATGTAAGCCTACCGCTGACAATAATAAAGATTATTATTATTATGATGAACGCAGATGATAGAAAATGGCGCAGAATGAACAGCAGCCTTACTGGGATCTCGAGGTTTTACGACCCATGACTCAGGAGCAAACCTGCGGAAATGTGGCTTTTACCATAAAGAGGAGAAAACAACTGAGAATCTTTGACATACAGGTGCCTCATAATTATTAGGATGCCCCTGTGGTTGACCACATGTGCTGCCTTGAACTCCACCCACTCAAAAAGACCCACCTCCCACTGTGTGGTCAAGGTCGGTTTGGAAAAATGATGCACGTCATCTTTCAAACTCACTCCACCATCTTCTATGACCTTCCCCCCCCCCCCCCCCCCCCTCTATGACCCAGGTTTTGTTCTGACGAGGGTGGGGCATGCCTGGAACGTGTTGCCAGGGGAGGTTGTGGAAGCAGATACATTAATGGGGTTCAAAAGGCTTATTGACAAACACATGGATTGGATGTGTATAGAGGGATATGGCACAAGGACTTGCTGAGGGTTTTGGCAAAGGTTGGTATCATGACTGGTACAGGCTTGGAGGGCCGAAGAGCCTGTTCCTGTGCTGTATTGTTTTTTTGTACTTTGTTCTTTGTAACCACAATCTGCAACCTCATGGCCCAGTATATTCCCCACTCTACCATTACTACCAAGCCAGGGGAATCAACCCTGGTTCAATGAAGATGGGTTGAGCATGGCAAGAGCACATCGGCATACCGAAAAATGAGGTTAACCTGGTGAAGCTACAACACGGAATTACCTGTGTGCCAAACAGCATAAGCAGCAAGTAATGGACAGAGCTGAGCGATTCCACAAAGAACTCATCAGATCAAAGCCGTGAATGGTGGTGGACAATTAAACAACTCACTGGAGGAGGATGCTCCACAAATATCTCCATCCTTAATGATCTTCAGCCTGAAGTGCCAAGTGGATGATCCATCTCAGTCGCCTCCAGAGGTCCCCAGCATTACAGATATCAAGCTGCAGCCAATATGATTCACTCCAGGTGATATCTAGCAATGGCTTAAGACACTGGATACTGCAAAGGTTATGGACCCTGACAATATTCCGACAAAAGTACTGAAGACTTGTGCTCCAGAACTTTCTGCACCCCTAGCCAAGCTGTTCCAGTACAGCTACAACACTGGCATCTACCCGGCAATGTGGAAAATTGCCCAGGTGTGTCCTGTACACGGGAAATGGGACAAATGTAACCCAGCCAATTACTGCCCTATCAGTCTACTCTCCATGATTAGCAAAGTGATGGAAGGAGTCATCAACAGTGCTATCAAGCGGCACTTACGCAGTAATAACCTGCATATGGACGCTCAGTTTGGGTTCCGCCAGGGTCACTCAGCTCCTGGCCGCATTACAGCCTTGGTTCAAACATGGACAAAAGCACTGAATGCCAAAGGTGAGGTGAGAGTGACTGCCCTTGACATCAAGGCAGAATTTGGCCAAGTATGGCATCAAGGAGATTTAGCTAAACTGGAGTTAATAGGAATGAGGGGGAAACAATCCACAGTTCCTCGGGGTAGTGTTCTAGGCCCAGCCAACTTCAGCTGTTTCATCAATGATCTCCCTTCCAGCATAGGTCAGAAGTGGGGATGTTTGCGGATGACTGCACACCATTTGCAACTCCTCGGATAATGAAGCAGTCCATGTCCAAATGTATCTACCCATCAAAATAAGTGTGTTGACACAGGAATTTCAGACAAGCACCTAAGGTATTTGTACTCTGCAAATATCCATTCAAGGCCTGGGAAACCTTTGGAATATTTGTAAATTTCAGAGCCCACTCCCCCACTTGCCCACCATTGAAATCAATGGGATGAAAGTTGGACATTTTCTACAATGGACGGAAGATCTGCCATGCCAGATTAGCAACCAGGTGGTGAAGTTGAAGGTGACCTCATTTCAGAGCCATATTAAGAATTCAGGTAGCCTCAGAAACCATTGTCCCTATCTGGGGCAATCTGAGATATTGCTGCAGTGGTACTGTTACTGGACTAGTAATCCAGAGACCCAATGTTTGAATCACGCCACGGCAGATGGTGAAATTTGAATTCAATAAATGTCTGGAATTACAAATCTAAGGATGACCATAATTGTCAATTGTCTTAAAAATCTATCTGGTGACTCCAGCCCCAAAACAATGTGGTTGACTCTGAATGTACTCTGACATGGCCCAAAAAGCCACTTAGTTCAAGGGCAATTTGGACCCAGTCAGCGATGCTCACATCCGATGAATTAATTTTAGAAAGAGAGATTTCAGCATTAATGTGCTCTTTTGGATTAAAAATTGTCTTGGTGGCAGGAGACAGAGGGTGTTGATCGAAGGTTGACGTTGTGACTGGAAGCCTGTGTCCAGTGGTATACCGCAGAACTGGTGCTGGGTCGCTTGTTGTTTGTAGTGTACCTTAATGATCTAGATGGGAATGTGGGTGGTATGATCAGTAAGTTCACAGATGACACAATTGGTGGTGTGGTAAATAGCGAGGAGCCTTAGATTCAGAACGATATAGACGGGCTGGTCAGAAAGGCATAACAGTGACAAATTGAATTTAACCGTGAAAAGTTGCATTTAGGGAGGACTAACAAGGCGAGGGAATATACAATGAACGATAGGATGCTAGGAAGTACAGAGGGCCAGAGGGATCTTGGGGTGCATAGTGTAGCCACCTGAGATGGCCACTAACGAACACAAAATGGAAGACTGCAAAGAATGCAGGGAAAACGGACATGTTAAAAAGCAAACAGCTTGCAGAGCAATTATGTATTGGGACAACTGCAGAAACCAGTTTCTGACTGCTGCAGAGACCAGGCAGCGCTGTGAAAGAGAAGTCGTTAGCATACTAATGAGGTGATACCGGGCAAGTCCCAGATACAATGGACACAAATTAAGTATCAATCGATACATTCTATAGGAGACCAGACCCAGTGGCGCCAGAGAAGCCCAGGACAGTAAGTCCTAAGAACCGCCCCAGCAACCAAGGAACGGCCCTATGATTGGGGGGTTCAAAACATATCGATTGGGAAGAGGCCCAATCGATCCCAAGCAGGTAAGGGAGTCCGCCCAAAGGGGCTCGGACCCCCTGGGACCTATAAAAGAAAGGTCCCACACATGGTTCAGTCTCCTGTCTCCGGCCTCCGGCTCCAGCCTCCGGATGTGCGGAGGATTCCGCAACTTCCGGGTGGCCCGACGTCAGAGTGGTTCGCGCCGCTCTTGGCGCCGGTCCGGGCCGTCCTGCCAATTGCAGGAGAATCCCGCCCATGAAATTTGCATTTTTAATTTGCAATATGGAGGTTATGCTGCAACTGTATAAGGTGTTAGTGAGGCCACACCTGGAGTATTGTGTTCAGTTTTGGTCTCCTTACTTGAGAAAAGACGTACTGGCACTGGAGGGTGTGCAGAGGAGATTCACTAGGTTAATCCCAGAGCTGAAGAGGTTGGATTACGAGGAGAGGTTGAGCAGACTGGGACTGTACTCATTGGAATTTAGAAGGATGAGGGGGAATCTTATAGAAACATTTAAAATTATGAAGGGAATAGATAGGATAGATGCGGGGAGATTGTTTCCACTGGCGGGTGAAAGCAAACTAGGGGGGAATAGACTCAAAATAAGGGAAAGTATTTTTAGGATTGAGTTTAGGAGGAACTTCTTCACCCAAAGGGTTGTGAATCTATGGAATTCCCTGCCCAGTGAAGCACTTGAGGCTCCTTCATTAAATGTTTTCAAGATAAAGATAGATAGTTTTTTGAAGAATAAAGGAATAAAGGGTTATGAAGCGGGATTCACCCGAATCCCCGCGATGGCCCAATGCCGGTATAAAAACCGGAACGAACCACTCCGGCATCAGGCTGACTGGAAGTTGTGTAATCTTCCGCAATTCTGGGGGATAGGCCGGTGCCGGAGGGGTTGGTGCCGCGCCAACCCGCCGGCGCGAGTTAGCGCATGCGCAGAACCGCCGACGTGGTTCCGCGCATGTGCAGACCGGCCGGCGTGTTCTGGCGCATGCACGGGGGCTCTATTCTCTGCGCCGGCCATGGCGGAGCCCTACAGAGACCAGCACAGAAGGAAGGAGTGCCCCCAAAGCACAGGCCGCCCGCAGATCGGTGGGCCCAGATCGCGGACCAGGCCACCGTGGGGGCCCACCCCCGGGGCCGGATACCCCTGTTCCCCCCCCCCCCCCCCCGCCGAGGACCGGACCAGCCGGCCTACCAGCCAGGTCCCACTGTGTGGGTCCATGTCAATTCACGCCAGTGGGGCTGGCCAGAAACGGACAGCCATTCGGCCCATCGGGGCCCGGAGAATTGCCGGGGGGGGGGGGGGGGGGGGGGTTTGGGCGGGAAAGTGGAGCTGAGTCCACAAAAGATCAGTCTTGATCTCATTGAATGGCAGAGCAGGCTTGAAGGACCAGATGGTCTACTCCTGCTCCTAGATCTTATGTTCTTCTATGGCTGTGCATTGATTATTTACTTGTAAATACATTCACAGAAACATCCTTTGCCATTTATTTTATCTGATGGAAAGACTTATTTAATTGAACAAATGAGGGCCACCTTACAAACTTGTGCTTCCAGTCGAGTCTCACACAGCAGTGAGAATGAATAAGATTATACCAAAGTATTACCTAATAATGCTTTATGCATTAAACCACTTATATTGATAAAACATATCATTTTAATGATATGTATTGGTTTTTGGTGTCTACTGTGAAAACTGTTTGTTCACTTAATTCTGATTTGATTTATAATAGCAATATAACTGCAAAGA
Organism: Scyliorhinus canicula; assembly: GCF_902713615.1. NCBI lineage: Eukaryota > Metazoa > Chordata > Chondrichthyes > Carcharhiniformes > Scyliorhinidae > Scyliorhinus > Scyliorhinus canicula. Next base: position 126,306,878 of record NC_052148.1, on the reverse strand, counting down.
ATACATTTAGATTAATTTGTTGTTCACTTTCAGATTCTAAGTCAGCCTTTTAAAAGTGGTGTGGAGGTTGGGGGTGCTGGTGTTGGGGTGGTGTGGGGAGGTGGGTTAGTGGGTGGAATGGGGGTGGTGGGGTAGTGTGGGGGTGGTGTGGGGGTTGTGCCACACGTGCCATAGGGACAACTCAGCTCAGCAGGGCTCACTTGATTCCCCGATGCCGACTTCCTCCTCGGCGACTGCCCTTTCCCCAGCCCACCGACCAGGTTCGGTGCCCACCACTCTGCGACAGTGAGGGGCCGTAGGTTTGGTGGGCCCCCTCCAGTCTTCTCTCTCTCCCTGCGGTTCTGTGCCACTTTCTCCTAGGAGGGGAGACAGAAATTGCACCATGTGAAGCAGTCGGACGCGGACAGTACAGGGGGTGGGCAGCAGGTGTCCTTTGTGAGGCCACAAACCAGCTGCAGCCTTGATTCATTCATCACCCTTCGTGGATCAATGATTTGTGAAACCCTAATGTTTACACGCATTGACTACACCAAAGAGAGGGAAGCTCAGTCCCCAGGGCCTGATGGGATCTACCCCAGAATACTGAAGGAGGCGAGAGAGGAAATTGCTGAGGCCTTGACAGAAATCTTTGGATCCTCACTGTCTTCAGGTGATGTCCCGGATGACTGGAGAGTAGCCAATGTTGTTCCTTTGTTTAAGAAGGGTGGCAAGGATAATCTAGGGAACTACAAGCCAGTGAGCCTTACATCAGTGGCAGAGAAATTACTGAAGAAAATTCTTCGAGACAGGATCTACTCCCATTTGGAAGCAAATGGACGTTTTAGTGAGAGGCAGCACGGTATTGTAAAGGGGAGGTTGTGTCTCACTAACCTGATAGAGTTTTCCGAAGAGGTCACAAAGATGATTGATGCAGGGAGGGCAGTGGATGTTGTCTATATGGACTTCAGTAAGGCCTTTGACAAGGTCCCTCATGGCAGACTGGTACAAAAGGTGAAGTCACACGGGATCAGGGGTGAGCTGGCAAGGTGGATACAGAACTGGCTAGGTCATAGAAGGCAGAGAGTAGCAATGGAAGGGTGCTTTTCTGATTGGAGGGTTGTGACTAGTGGTATTCCGCAGGGATCAGTGCTGTTCGTAGTATATATTAATGATTTGGAGGAAAATGTAACTGGTCTGATTAGTAAGTTTGCAGACGACACAAAGGTAGGTGGAATTACGTATAGCGATGAGGACTGTCAGAGGATACAGCAGGATTTAGATCGTTTGGAGACTTGGGCGGAGAGATGGAAGATGGAGTTTAATCCGGACAAATGTGAGGTGAGGCATTTTGGAAGGTCTAATGCAAGTAGGGAATATACAGTTAATGGTAGAGCTCTCAAGACTATTGACAGTCAGAAACACAGGTGGAGAAAGTAGTCAAGAAGGCATACGGCATGCTTGCCTTCATTGGCCGGGGCATTGAGGATAGGAATTGGCAAGTCATGTTGCAGCTGTATAGAACCTTAGTTAGGCCACACTTGGAGTATAGTGTTCAATTCTGGTCGCCACACTACCAGAAGGATGCGGAGGCTTTAGAGGGTGCAGAAGAGGTTTACCAGGATGTTGCCTGGTATGGAGGGCATTAGCTATGAGGAGAGGTTGAATAAACTCGGTTTGTTCTCACTGGAATGACACAGGTTGAGGGGTGACCTGATAGAGGTCTACAAAATTATGAGGGGCATTGACAGAGTGGATAGTCAGAGTCTTTTTCCCAGGGTAGAGGGGTCAATTATTAGGGGGCATAGATTTAAGGTGCGAGGGGCAAGGTTTGGAGGAGATGTACGAGGCAAGTTTTTTACACAGAGGGTAGTGGGTGCCTGGAACTCGCTGCTGGAGGACTTGGTGGAAGCAGGGACAATATTAACATTTAAGGGACATCTTGACAAATACATGAATAGGATGGGAATAGTGGGATACGGACCCAGGAAGTGTAGAAGATTTTCGTTTAGATGGGCAGCATGGTCGGTGTCATGCTAGGTGCACTGGATAACACTGGCTGCAACTGGATGCAGCTTAGATCAGAAAGATACTCCAGACCTTGAAGTTCGTTCAATCAGGTTTATTGAACTAATAGCACAGTTAGCTCTGTTCTCTGTGAGTTCAACTCTCTGCTAACCTAAGTGTGGTTACTCTGTCTGACTGAACCAGACTAGCTCTTAGCCATGTGGTGGAGGTGTGAGATTGTAACAATACCCTTGACTGACTCTCTAGATGTTCATCAGTGAAGAGAGGGGGAGTGTGAGTGCCTCGTGTTTTTATAGTCAGATCCCACCCCTGAGTGTCCTGCCTGCTTATTGGTCATGTCCTGTTCCCTGTGTCCATTAGCTGCTTATCTGTGTCTGCCTGTATATCATTATGTGTGTGTTGGCATATCATGACAGTCGGCACAGGCTTGAAGGGCCGAAGGGCCTGTTCCTGTGCTGTACTTTTCTTTTTTCTTTGTTGTTCTTTGTTCATTCCAAGCACTAAGTACATTCCAATCACTCAAATGTGCAATTACAATACATGTACCTTTCGTTGATGTGGTCAGCACGGTAGCACAGTGGTTAGCACTGTGGCTTCACAGCTCCAGGGTCCCAGGTTGGATTCCCGGCTTGGGTCACTGTCTGTGCGGAGTCTTCACATTTTCCCTGTGTCTGCGCGGGTTTCCTCCGGGTGCTCCGGTTTCCTCCCACTAGTCCCGAAAGACGTGCTGTTAGGTAAGTTAGGTCATTTGGACATTCTGAACTCTTCCTCTGTTTACCCGAACAGGCGCTGGAATGTGGTGACGAGGGGCTTTTCACAGTAACTTTGTTGCAATGTAAGCCTATTGTGACAATAAAGATTATTATTATTACATTGCGGTTTCACCACTTCGTTACTGATCCATGAAGGGAACCTAAATTGTAGTCCCAGTGTACAGGATGTTGAGAGTAGTGAGGTCAGGGATAGGGTTAAAAGTTCGAAAGAGGGCACCGGCAAGCAAGACGCTGGTTTGAAGTGTGTCTACTTCAACGCCAGGAGCATCCGGAATAAGGTGGGTGAGCTTGCAGCATGGGTTGGTACCTGGGATCTCGCTGTTGTGGTGATTTCGGAGACATGGGTAGAGCAGGGACAGGAATGGTTGTTACAGGTTCCAGGATTTAGATGTTTCTGTAAGAACAGAGAAGATGGTAAAAGAGGGGGAGGGTGTGGCATTGTTAATCAAGGAAAGTATTACGGCGGTAGAAAGGACGTTTGAGGACTCGTCTACTGAGGTAGTATGGGCCGAGGTTAGGAACAGGAGAGGAGAGGTCACCCTGTTGGGAGTTGTCTATAGACCTCCGAATAGTTCCAGAGATGTAGAGGAAAGGATTGCCAAGATGATTCTCGACAGGAGCAAGAGTAACAGGGTAGTTGTTATGGGGGACTTTAACTTTCCAAATATTGACTGGAAATACTATAGTTCGAGTACTATAGATGGGTCAGTTTTTGTGCAGTTTGTGCAGGAGGGTTTTCTAACACAGTATGTAGACAGGCCAACAAGGGGCGATGCCACATTGGATTTGGTACTGGGTAATGAACCCGGCCAGGTGTTAGATTTAGATGTAGGTGAGCACTTTGGTGATAGTGATCACAATTCGGTTATGTTTACTTTAGCGATGGGCTGGGATAGGTATATACCGCAAGGCAAGAATTATAGCTGGGGGAAAGGCAATTATGATGCTATTCGGCAAGATTTAGGATGTATAAGATGGGGAAGGAAACTGCAGGGGATGGGTACAATCGAAATGTGGAGCTTTTTCAAGGAACAGCTACTGCGTGTCCTTGATAAGTATGTACCTGTCAGGCAGGGAGGAAGTTGTCGAGCAAGGGAACCGTGGTTTACTAAGGAAGTTGAAGCACTTGTCAAGAGGAAGAAGAAGGCTTATGTTAGGATGAGACATGAAGGCTCAGTTAGGGCACTTGAGAGTTACAAGTTAGCCAGGAAGGACCTAAAGGGAGAGTTAAGAAGAGCGAGGAGAGGACACAAAAAGTCATTGGCGGATAGGATCAAGGAAAACCCTAAGGCTTTCTATAGGTATATCAGGAACAAAAGAATGACTAGAGTAAGATTAGGGCCAATCAAGGATAGTAGTGGAAAGTTGTGTGTGGAATCAGAGGAGATAGGGGAAGCGTTAAATGGATATTTTTTGTCAGTGTTTACACTGGAGAAAGACAATGTTGTCGAGGAGAATACTCAGGTGCAGTCGACCAGGCTAGATGGGATTGAGGTTCAAAAGGAGGAGGTGTTAGCAATTTTGGAAAGTGTAAAAATAGATAAGTCCCCTGGGCCAGATGGGATTTATCCTAGGATTCTCTGGGAAGCCAGGGAGGAGATTGCAGAGCCTTTGTCCTTGATCTTTATGTTGTCTTTGTTGACAGGAATAGTGCCGGAAGACTGGAGGATAGCAAATGTTGTACCCTTGTTCAAGAAGGGGAGTAGAGACAACCCTGGTAATTATAGACCTGTGAGCCTTACTTCGGTTGTGGGTAAAATGTTGGAAAAGGTTATAAGAGATAGGGCTTATAATCATCTTGAAAAGAACAAGTTGATTAGCGATACTCAACATGGTTTTGTGAAGGGTAGGTCATGCCTCACAAACCTTATTGAGTTTTTTGAGAAGGTGACCAAACAGGTGGATGAGGGTAAAGCGGTTGATGTGGTGTATATGGATTTCAGTAAGGCGTTTGATAAGGTTCTCCACGGTAGGCTATTGCAGAAAATAAGGAAGTATGGGATTGAAGGTAATTTAGCGGTTTGGATCAGTAATTGGCTAGCTGAAAGAAGACAGAGGGTGGTGGTTGATGGCAAATGTTCATCCTGGAGTTCAGTTACTATTGGTGTACCGCAAGGATCTGTTTTGGGGCCACTGCTGTTTGTCATTTTTATAAATGACCTGGAAGAGGGTGTAGAAGGATGGGTTAGTAAATTTGCAGATGACACGAAGGTCGGTGGAGTTGTGGATAGTGCTGAAGGATGTTATAGGATACAGAGGGACATAGATAAGTTGCAGAGCTGGGCTGAGAGGTGGCAGACGGAGTTTAATGCGGAAAAGTGTGAGTGGTTCACTTTGGAAGGAGTAACAGGAATGCAGAGTACTGGGCTAATGGCAAGATTCTTGGTAGTGTAGATGAACAGAGAGATCTCGGCATCCAGGTACATAAATCCCTGAAAGTTGCCACCCAGGTTAATAGGGCTGTTAAGAAGGCATATGGTGTGCTAGCCTTTATCAGTAGGGGGATTGAGTTTCGGAGCCACGAGGTCATGCTGCAGCTGTATATATTCTGGTCACCACATTATAGGAAGGATGTGGAAGCTTTGGAAAGGGTTCAGAGGAGATTTACTAGGATGTTGCCTGGTATGGAGGGAAGGTCTTACGAGGAAAGGCTCAGGGACTTGAGGTTGTTTTCGTTAGAGAGGAGAAGGCTGAGAGGTGACTTAATAGAGACATATAAGATAGTCAGAGGGTTAGATAGGGTGGACAGTGAGAGTCTTTTTCCTCAGATGGTGATGACCAACACGAGGGGACATAGCTTTAAATTGAGGGGTGGCAGATATAGGACAGATGTCAGAGGCAGTTTCTTTACTCAGAGAGTAGTAGGGGTGTGGAACGCCCTGCCTGCAACAGTAGTAGACTCGCCAACTTTAAGGGCATTTAAGTGGTCACTGGATAGACATATGGATGAAAATGGAATAGTGTAGGTCAGATAGGCTTCAGATGGTTTCACAGGTCGGCGCAACATCGAGGGCCGAAGGACCCGTACTGCGCTGTAATGTTCTAATGTTCTAATGAATGAATCAAGGTTGCAGCTGGTTTGTGGAAGCTGTCAATCACAACCTACTACTAGAAAGTTATGAATGGCTTGCAACTAATGGATCTGCAGCATTGAAACACAGGTCACAACTTTTCTCCTTCGAAGAATGGGCACGTGGAGCCGCCAGATAAATGTTACAGCTGTAATTTTTTTACTGCCCCTGTCTGGACTGCTCTGTAGCTTCAACTCAGAGGTCTCTTTTCTGGAGGGAGGGTGTGGGGTTGGGTCCCCCTAGTCTGGGGTTCACTGTGAGGGTTCCATTTAGTCTGAGATCCCTGTGGGGGGTGTTTCTTTAGCTCGGGGTTCTCTCTTGGTGGGGTCCCTCTAGTTAGGGGGTCTCTGTGGGGAGTTCCTTCAGTTAGGGGGTCCCGGGAGGGTCCTGTCATTTAGGGATCCTTGGGGGATCTCCCTATACAAGGGAACCCTGGGGAAGGGGTTCTCTGTATTCATGGGGTCCCTGGGGGGTCTTCCTATTCATGGGATCCCTGGGTGAGGCATGTGGGAGGGCTGGTAGAGGAGGGGTGGGCAGGTTGCGCATTGTGAGGGGGGAGGGGGGCCTTCAGATTGATCTTGGGGGCAACCCCCCGAAGGGGTTGCCCCGTAAGGTCAAGCACGTCAAGCCCACGCTGATAAATACCAGAAGTGATCCACACCCACGGGATTCCGCCCTAGGGGAATGGAGAACCATGGAGGGTCAGATAAGAGGGTGCTGGGCCCACTACATTCATTTACATCCTCCCACTGGTGCGCGGTTGTGAACCTCAATTCTGGTGCCTTCAGGAGGTCAGAGCATTGTGCTCAGATCAGCGCCGGGGGTCAATACAAATTTTCGCTCGCGCTCAATTATCCGTCCCATAGGAAAGTGCACTTCGGGTGTCGCAGGATCGAGAATCCAGCTCTACGTTCTCCTGTGGAGTTGAATTGCACCTGATTTTTGCTCCCGCAAATGAGCAGGCAATTCCCAATACTTCGTCATGCATATTTATACACGGCGAGGATTGCGAGAAATTCCTTAGGGAATCCTGCTATTGGGCTGCCAGTTTGAGTGGATGGTCCGATAGCAAGGTTCCCCAACTGACTACCCACCCCACTTCGCAACTCAGCCCCCCATTTCTCCCTTTCCCCGCAGCGCGCTTCAGTCCCCTACCCCTGGGTTCTCTGGGTCCATCCTCTCCTCCAATACAGGAGTAACCCAACCCCCCCCCCCCCCCCCCCCCGCCCCGAGACACCTAAATAAATGGATTCCCCAAGAGACCCCCAAAATAAAAGGACCCCCAGAGACCCATTAAATAGAGACGCCCCAGAAAACCCGCATTGATGCCCTAAATAAAGAGACCCCTCACAGAAACCCCCTAAATAAAGAGACCCCCCAGAAAAGTGTCCCCTGTCAGGAAGCCCCCATAAGAAAGACCCAAGTCAGGAAACCCCCCAAAGAGAAACCCCTGGCAGGAAGCTTCCCAGAAGAGAGATTCCTGTCAGAAAGCCCCCGGAAGAGAGACCCATGTCAGGAAGCTAAAGAGCAATCCAAACAGAGGTAGTAAAAAAATATACTGCTTTAACACTCACCTGGGCAATACATCTGCTGGTTTTTTTTTTATAGAACAGTACAGCACAGAACAGGCCCTTCGGCCCTCGATGTTGTGCCGAGCAATGATCACCCTACTTAAACCCACGTAACCCGTATACCCGTAACCCAACAATCCCCCCATTAACCTTACACTACGGGCAATTTAGCATGGCCAATCCACCTAACCCGCACATCTTTGGACTGTGGGAGGAAACCGGAGCACCCGGAGGAAACCCACGCACACACGGGGAGGACGTGCAGACTCCACACAGACAGTGACCCAGCCGGGAATCGAACCTGGGACCCTGGAGCTGTGAAGCATTGATGGCCTGGAAGGGAACTTCCAGGTGGTGGTGTTCCCATGCATCTGATGCCTTGTACTGTGCTGTACTGTTCTATAAAAAATTGGTTCAGGCACACAAAGCTTGAAGTTATGGCTAGAGCACTTCAGAGTTACTCAAGCATTAAGAGAGGTGAATGGAGCAATGCTGACAACCTTGTGTGTGTGTCTGGAAGGTGTCAATCACAGTCTGGTAAAATCAATATCAAAGAGAAATTAATGAATGGCTTGCAGGTCAAAGATCTGAGGCGATTTAAATTAATTAATTCAGACCGATATGCATCCTCCCACTGGCATGGTGCACGAACCTCGATCCCCAACGCCAGTGGGGGCCGGAAGCATCAGAAACAGATCGACACCCCACTCCAAACCAGTTTTCTTCACCATCTCTGGATTCTGCGCCTCACCAGGAATCTGCTACCGACAGCACAAGGCAGAGAATTTTGCCCAGTGAAGGAATGGGATATATGGTGAATGGCCTGGAAGGGAACTTCCAGGTGGTGGTGTTCCCATGCATCTGATGCCTTGCCCTTCTTGTAGTTGATATACACAGCTGCCACTGTTTGTCGTTGGTGGTTGGAGTGAATATTTGTGGAAGGGATGCCAATCAAGTGGGTTGCTTTGCCCTGGATGGTGTCATGCTTCTTGAGTGTTGGAGCTGCACTGATCCAGGCAAGTGGAGAATATTCCATCATACTTTTGTCTTTTGCCTTGTATAAGGTGGACAGGGCTTGCATAGTCAGGTGGTGAGTTACTGGCTGCATGATTCCTAGCATCTGATCTGCCCTGGTAGCCACAGCGTTTATATGACTGGTCCAGTTCAGTTTCTGGTCAATGTTAACCTTCAAGATATTGATAGTGTGGGATTCATCGATGGTAAAGCCATTGAATGTCAAGGGGTGATGGTTACAATCCATTTTGTGGGAGGTGGTCCTTGCCTGGCACTAGTGCGGCATGAATGTTGCTTGTCACACGTCAGACTAAGGCTGAATATTGGCCAGATCTTGCTGCATTTGGACATGGATTGCTACAAATAACTCAGACATGGACCATGCAGGCAGCATACAGGAGAGCATTGAATGATCATACCCAATGAGATTCTGGGTGTATTGATCGGCCTGAAAAAAGGTATACGTAAAGTGGAATTGCTGCTTTAAGAAGTAAAGCAATTTTGCTGGTTCATTTCACAGCGCAAATCAAGACAGAGTAAAAGGCCGAGAAAATGGGGAGGATGTGTCAACCTAGATTTCCCATCTGTGCTCACAAATTAGGATTTCTAGATTGGCATTTTGTGTGGTCGTCCATGATGCAAGACTTACATTGTACATGATGCACAATGGCAGGGCCTTTCATTAAAAGTGAATTTTGGGTTGTATGCACCTTGCATATATTTTTCAATGTTCAAATGTGAACTATGTCCATTTATATAATTGTACTCATGTGAATGTGTCAAAGGCTGTGAGGTAATGGTGCATCTAAAGAAAAACATATAAAGGATTACATGAGATGTTTTTGAAGTAATCTCACTCTTTTTTTCCTTGCTTTACTTGACTTTATTTCTGTTGGTGCTTAGGTTCTCTTAAATCATTGCACTAATTATTCCATTACTGGCACCAATGGGTTTCTCACAGGGAATCCTCTGTGGGAGCTATTTAATAAAAAAACAATAGAAGAATGACACATTCAGGTCATGCAAGAAATGTTCTAAACATCTTCAGGTGGTGATGAACAAATCTTGTTGTGATAACTAATTAGCATATATAAAGATTCCTATTTCCAGTAAAAGTTGGTATTGCAAGTCTGATGGCATTAATTTAAGATTTCAAAACTCCTCAAGAAATTGTAATATTGGGTGCTTCCTCAATCAGAGTTTGTCATACCTCCAGTGGATCTGAATGAAAGAAAAAAAAAGGCAAGGTACAACAGCCAACCACATCCCAACAGCTGCACTCACCCACTGAGCATTATTGTACCTACCTGGTGATGACTGTGGAGAATTATCTTCACAGAGTCCAGGCCAAATGTAAAACTGTCATCTACTTCTACGATACCTAAACTACCTGCAGCTTAAGGCAAGAGCTAACGATAGCACTCACTAAGACCTGGATGTACCATGTAGTGAGGCACCCTCCTTGTATCAACCTTATGCAACACTAACTTTCATTAAGTGGGCATCAAAGGCTAATATTGCACAGAGGTTTGCCATACAGACTAATGCCTGCATTCTGGACTTCCTTTCATTTCTTTTTACCACATCCACTGCCCCTCAGTCTACGTTCTACTGCATTTGGACCTTCTCAAAGATGTTAAAAGTATATGTCATCCTATTCTGACACCGTCCATTAATTGTTTTTTAACTTTAAACTTTATTTATGTACAATCTTCTAAACCCTCCGCTGCAATCATCATGGGTGATTTTAATCGACATATGGATTGAATGAATCAAATTGGCAAAGGTAGCCGAGAAGATGAGTTCATAAGAGTGTTTGTGGTACAATTACTTAGAGAAGCACATTCTAGAGTTAACCAGAGAGTGGACTATTCTAGACCTGGTAATGTGCAATAAAACAGGTTAATTAGTTAACTCATAGTGAAGGATTCTCCAGGGAGCAGTGATCATAATATGACTGAATTTCACATTCAGTTTGAGGGCAAAAGAGTGGGTCTTAGAGAGTATTTTAAACATAAATAAAGGCATACAAGGGTATGAAGACAGAACTGGATAAAGTGTGAAATTAGATTAAAGGGTAGGACAGTAAAGATGCAGTAGCAAGCAGGTTAGAGTCATACCTGGCACAAAGGAATGTGGTTGTGGTGATTGGAAGTCAATCACCTCAGTGTCAGGACATGACTGCAGGAGTTCCTCAGGGTAGTGTTCTAATCGCAACCATCTTCAGCTGCTTTATCAATGACCTTTCTTCCATCTTAAGGACAGAATTGGGGGTGTTTGCGGATGACTGCACAATGTTCAGCACCATTCGTGACTCCGCAGATAATGAAGTAGTCCATGTCAAAATGCAGCAAGACCTGGACAATATCCAGGCTTGGGCTGACAGGTGGCAAGTTACATTCATGCCATACAAGTGTCAGACAATGACCATCTCCTACAAGAGAATATCTAACCAACACCTCTGGATTTACAATGACATTACCATCGCTGAATCCCCCACAATCAACATTCTGAGGATTGCCATTGATCAGAAACTGCACTTGACTAGTCATATTAATGCTGTGACTACCAGGACAGTTCATAGGCTAGGAATCCTATGGAATCCTACCTACATATAGAGGTAACTCCTGACCACCAAATTGTCCTACCCTTTAATCTAATTTCCCAACTCACTCTATCCAGTGCTCTCGTCATACCCTTGTAATTACCATCTACAAGGCACAAGTCAGGAGTGTAATGGAATACTCTCCACTTGCCTGGATAAGTGCAGCTCCAACAACACTCAAGAAGCTCGACACCATCCAGGACAATGCAGCTTGCTTGATTGCTCCTCCTTCCACAAACATTTAACCCCCCCACCACCAACGAACAGTGGCAGTCGTATGTACCATCTACAAGATGCACTGCAGTAACTCACCAAGGTTCCTTAATCAGCATCTTCCAAACCCACGACCATTAGCATCTAGAAGGACAAGAGCAGCAAATACATTGGAACCCTACTGCCTGGAGGTTCCACTCCAAGTCACTCACCACCCTGACTTGGAAATATATTGTCATTCCTTCACTGTTGTCGGGGCAAAATCCTGGAACTTCCTAACAGTACTTTAGGTGTATCTACACCTCAAGGACTGCAGCCGTTCAAGAAGGCAACCCACCAACACCTTCTGAAGAGCAACTAGGGATGGACAATAAATGCTGGCCTAACCAGCAATGCCCACATCCCATAAATGAATAAAATAAAGCATTTTAGGAAATATGTCATTATACTTAGTGACTCCAAAAGGATGCACCATCCTTGACTGACTAAAAATGTTAAAGATACTATCAAATTGAAGGAAGAAATGTACAATCTGCAGAGATTAATGATAAATCAGAAAATTGGACAGAATTAAAAAACAGCAAAGTATGATGTAAACATAAGAACATAAGAACTAGGAGTAGGAGTAGGCCATCTGGCCCCTCGCGCCTGCTCCGCCATTCAATGAGATCATGGCTGATCTTTTGTGGACTCAGCTCCACTTTCCGGCCCGAACACCATAAACCTTAATCTCTTTATTCTTCAAAAAAACTATCTATCTTTATCTTAAAAACATTTAATGAAGGAGACTCAACTGCTTCACTGGGTGAGGAATTCCATAGATTCACAACCCTTTGAGTGAAGAAGTTACTCCTGAATTCAGTCCTAAATCTACTTCCCCTTATTTTGAGGCTATGCCCCCTAGTTCTGCTTTCACCCGCCAGTGGAAACAACCTGCCCACATCTATCCTATCTATTCCCTTCATAATTTTACATGTTTCTATAAGATCCCCCCTCATCCTTCTAAATTCCAACGAGTACAGTCCCAGTCTACTCAACCTCTCCTCGTAATCCAACCCCTTCAGCTCTGGGATTAACCTAGTGAATCTCCTCTGCACACCCTCCAGCACCAGTACGTCCTTTCTCAGGTAAGATCAAAACTGAACACAATACTCCAGGTGTGGCCTCACTAACACCTTATACAATTGCAGCATAACCTCCCTAGTCTTAAACTCCATCCCTCTAGCAATGAAGGACAAAATTCCATTTGCCTTCTTAACCACGAGTTGCACCTGTAAAACAACTTTTTGCAATTCATGCACTAGCACATCCAGGTCTCTCTGCACAGCAGCATGTTTTAATATTTTATCATTTAAATAATAATCCCGTTTGCTGTTATTCCTACCAAAATGGATAACCTCACATTTTTCAACATTGTATTCCATCTGCCAGACCCTAGCACATTCACTTAACCTATCCAAATCCCTCTGCAGACTTCCAGTATCCTCTGCACTTTTTGCTTTACCACTCATCTTGGTGTCATCTGCAAACTTGGACACATTGCCCTTGGTCCCCAACTCCAAATCATCTATGTAAATTGTGGGCAATTGTGGGCCCAACACTGATCCCTGAGGAACACCCTAGCTATTGATTGCCAACTAGAGAAACACCCATTAATCCCCACTCTTTGCTTTCTATTAATTAACCAATCCTCTATCCATGATACTACTTTACCCTTAATGCCAAGCGTCTTTATCTTATGCAGCAACCTTTTGTGTGGCAATTTGTCAAAGACTTTCTGGAAATCCAGATACACCACATCCATTGGCTCCCCGTTATCTACCGCACTGGTAATGTTCTCAAAAAATTCTACTAAATTAGTTAGGCATGACCTGGCCTTTATGAACCCATGCTGCGTCTGCCCAATGGGGCAATTTCCATCCAGATGCCTCGCTATTTCTTCCTTGATGATAGATTCCAGCATCTTCCCTACTACCGAAGTTAAGCTCACTGGCCTACAATGAGGGAGAAATATGAGTATGAGGGAAAAATACAGCTAGAATTAAAATACAGGCAATTAAGAGTTTCTACAAGTATGTAAAAATTACCTAAAGTGATTGTTGGTTCTCTAGAGAATGAGAATAGGGAATTAATAATAGGAAATAAAGAAATTGCAGAATTGTTGAACATAATTTTGTACCTGTCTTTACAGTAGAAGACACAATAAACACTCCAGAAATATTTGAAAATCAAGAGGTGGAAAGAAGGGAGGAACTTGAAACAATTACAATCGCCCGGTAAAGGGTACTGAGAAAACTAAAGACTGAGAAGTCCCCAGAACCTGAAGGCCTATATCTCAGGGGTTAGACAAATGGCTGCTGAGATAGTACAGGCATTGGTGATCATTTTACAGAATTTCCTAGATTCTGGAAAGTGGGAAATAGTGAATGTAACTCCTCTCTTCAAGTGAGGAGGGATGCAGAAAGCAGGTAAATTTAGGCCAGTTAGTCTAACATCTGTGATAAGGAAAATGCTAGAATCTATTACTAAGGAGGTTATAGCAGGGCACTTAGAAAAGCTTAGTGAAATCATTCCCTTGATTAAATTTTTATCAGAGCTATTTGAGGAAGTAACAAGCAAGGTAGATAAAGGAAAACCTGTGGATGTGGTGTACTTGCAATTCCAAAAGGCATTTGATGGAGCGTCACATCAACGGTCACTACAAAATAAGGGCCACGATTCTCCGCAACCACGATGGGTGGGAGAATAGCGGGAGGTCCGCTCCCGCACCTCCCGCTATTCTCCCATTCCCCTCAAAATGGCATGTCCGGTTTTCCAACACGCCGCTCGGAGAAACACGGGCCGCCGTTTTTCACAGCGGCCCGTGATTCTCCGACCCGGATGGGCTGAGCGGCCTGCCGTTCCCGACCTGTTCACGATGACGGCAACCACACCTGGTCGCTGCCATCGTGAACATGGCGTGCCAGGCAAGATCGAGCACCACAATCGTGCTCGGGAGGGGACTGGCCCGCGATCGGTGCCCACCGATCGTCGGGCCGGCGTCTCAAGGGGACGCACTCTTTCCCCTCCGCCGCCCCGCAAGATCAAGCCGCCACATCTTGCAGGGCGGCTGAGGGGAAAGACGGCAACCGCGCACGCGTGGGTTTGAGCTGTCCAACCCGCGCATGCGTGGCTGACGTCATTAGGCTCCGCCGCGGCGTCATTCTTGGCGCGCCGGGCCTTGAAGCCAGGGACAAGGCCCGGCTGCCGAGTTTCCCGGTACGGCCCGCCTATCCCGCCGGGTAGGGGAGAATAGGGGACCGGGAGAGGCTTCCGATGCCGTCATGAACCTCTCCAGGTTTCACGACGGCGTCGGGCCTTGCGGAGAATTCCGCCCATGGTCTTTTCAAGTAAATTTGATTGTGATCTGTAAACAATGTGGATAACCTCTGATGATAGAAATAACTTCACCCAATCTTCTTTAATTTCGAAGTATTGCAGCCTCATTCCGGTTCAATCTGCACTGACCTCAAGGCAAACACCAGATTGCAAGGCTGGCTGATGGACAAACATCATTTCTTGACTTCTGCTCACACAGGATGGCTGAACCTATTTGCTTTTCTGCTTTAGCCATGTGATCAGTTTATTTTCCTGCAATTTTGTGTTTTCCACAAACACTGATTACTGTTCAAAAGTTGAAATGATAGTTCCACTACTTTATCCTCCGAGTCCTGTGGAAAACAGTCACAACAAAGTGTATTATTCCCATCTAATGCACAAACAACATTTCGCATGCTGAAAATGTGGTTTAGTATGTGGATAAATCAAGTTGAGTGTTGTAATGTACATCTCAGAAGATTTATCTCTTTATGCTCTATAGTGTCCTTCAGAACATCACCGTCCACTGAGGGATAATGTTAACCTTTAAAAGGAACAGATAATTGCTTTTAAATCACAGGCAGCAGGTCTTAGTGTCCCTGCTGAACCAGGGCTGATTTCTTTTGTGACAAGAAATTTAAAGACCCAATAATTGCCCATCATTTTGCAGAACAGTAAGAATTTAATACTTGCTTTAGATATTACTGTTCGAGAGACTTTATTTACCGTTGATTGCGAAATAGTTAACTTCAGTATGATTTGGCAGGCCTTTTTTGCTTGGCATCTTGGAAATTTATCAGAGGAGAAGAAAAAATAAACTGAAAAAACTATATTGATTCAGTGTTTACTTAGGATGTGTGCACATGCTCATTCTGTCAGTTAAACCTGGGTGTAGGACCAAGGCTGACAATGCATAACGTGACCAAAGCTGAGAACATCAGGCTAGAATAAATGACGACAAGGGTTTTAAAATTCAGTGCACTGGAGGTGGAAGGAAACACTGAGGGAAGAAATGGGTCACACCATTTTCAATGCCTGAAAATACATTGGGTGCGATCGAACAGCCTCGTCATGCCCGAATCAGAGACGTGAGGTAGGCGGTTAAATCTCGCGAAATACCTCTTGGGATAATTGTGATGCTCGGAACGTCTCGCGAGAGCTAATGGGATTTTGCGAGGTATCGTGATCTAGATCTTGCCCTCGCTGGGCAAGATCCAGATTTGCATTGTTAAGCGCCTGATGCTCCTGAGGTCCAGGAACAAACGTCCGCGCCTGGCAGACCTCGTCATGGTGTCATTTAGCACTGGTCCACTCAAGTGTGGAGCAGGCATAACGGCACTTGGGGGGATCTCCCAGGCAATCAGAGGCCCTCGGGTGGTTGTGCTCTGGGCAGGCAGTTCCCTGGCACGCCTGCCACCCTGGCGCTTTGGCACTGCCACACGGACACCCCAGCAATGCCACCTTCACATTGCCAGGGTGCCGGAGTGGCACTGCCAGGCTGACTAGGGCACTTCCAGGATGCCAGGGTGTCAAGCTGGCAGTACCAAGGTGCCCATGTGCCAGGTGCCAGTGCCAGGGATCGGGCCCCAGGGTGCCCTGCCATTAAGAGATGGAGTGAGGGGGAGGTGCTTGAGGACCCCCTCACAGGTATGTTGGGGCTTTGGGGGTTGTCCGAGGGCATGGTGGGGAGTCTGAGGGAGGTCGAGAGATTGAAATGACGTTTAAAAATGCTCAGATAGTCAGTGCAGGAAGCGAGGTCAGTGTGGCCTCAGTGGAATGATCCTCACCGAGGCAAAAAAACACAATCCCGTTCGATTACGGGGTTGTTCTCGACCTGCAGGCCGAGCCGCCATACGAGTCCAAAACAGGACTCTTTTTTGTCCTATTAAATTTCCTATTGGGCAGCACGGTAGCACAAGTGGATAGCACTGTGGCTTCACAGCGCCAGAGTCCCAGGTTCGATTACCCGCTGGGTCACTGTCTGTGCGGAGTTTGCACGTTCTCCCCGTGTCTGCGTGGGTTTCCTCCGGGTGCTCCGGTTTCCTCCCACAGTCCAACGATGTGCAGGTTAGATGGATTGGCCATGCTAAATTGCCCGTGGTTAGGAGGGGTTATTAGGTTACGGGGATAGGGTGGAAGTGAGGGCTTAATGTGGGCCAGTGCAGACTCGATGGGCCGAGTGGCCTCCTTCTTCACTGTATGTTCTATGTAAATCTATGTAAATCGAGTCCATTGTACTTGGACTGGAGTATGATGCTACTTTGATTGAGTTTGTATTTAGCATTAGAATTCAATTGGTAAGAAAATTCAGAAGGGTATATTGAAGGCAGCCAATCTTCAACCATTAAGTTTTATGTCTTGGAAGGCAGAGGGGAATAAATTGGCGGCACTGTTTCATTGACAGCAGTGAAAGATTGAAAATTACTGAAAGAGATTACTGACTTGGATCCACCAATTCAATGCACTCTTGTCATATTTCCAGTTTGTACCAAATTGCGGAAAAGGACATCAGCCAAGGATCTGTAAAGTTAGTTAAATGTAGTGGTCCAGGGCTCCCAATAAGTTACGTTGGCCTTTCCTGCTCAATTGGCTTGAAATCGGCCAAACTAGCACAAAGTATCAATGAATTTCAAATGCACGTTCTTTCACGCTGGTTTAGAAAACATTGCTTTTGAAGCCAGGTCAGCCTTACCACAGAGCTGATCAGGCCTCAGTCCCTCGATCAACTTTATCAACATCTTGATTGCACCTATCTACAGGTTCTTCAAATTAAGAACTGCGTTTTATATGCCCCTCCGGGTGTGATTTTGGCAGGAGGCATGTAAAATAGGATGTGTGCCTACTCCTCCTTCCCACCCACCCCTGAGTTCATCCCAATAATATTGGAGATGACTAGGCAACAAAATTGGCAGCCAATAAATAATCAAGGGTCAATTAGATTTGTTACCAAGCTAATTGACCCTGATAATACGCTGCCCATGTCATAAAATGGATGGCAATGGGCTGTTGGATGGCAATGGGCAGCCCAATCTTCAAAGAGCAGGATGGAAGGTGGGGGATTCCATCTTTAGGGGCTGCCGTTTGCAGACTCCTAAAATAAAACACACCTTTTCTTCCCACTAGTCTGCACCCTTAAATCCCCCCCCCCTCCCCCCCACCGTCCCGCTCTGCCATCCTCCTCCCAAACCTGTCCAAACCCTCCCTGCTCAAGATCCATGGGCCTACTTCTGTTTCTCCGCTGCAGCCATGGCAATGGCCATTAATGTGTTCTCGATGCTGCCAGGATGGATTGGCCAGCAGCTCCCAAGGATAGGTCTTCCATCCCAATGAGGGCTGGACGTCCCACACTGGTGTTGTTTCGGCTGCCCCCCAACAGTTTATGTTTATGGCTGCAGGACAGGTCAGTGTGGAATTGTTCATCTCACAGCCCCACACCAACTTTGCTACCAGGGTGGAGGTGGTGGGGAACCCCCTCCCTGACTAATGTTATATTCTGCCCTAAAAAAAAAAATTCTCAAAAGAAACATAGAAAATCGGAGCTGCAGTAGGCCATTTAGCCCATCAAACATGCTTCATCATTTAATATTATCATGGATGATCCTCTATTCAAATCCATAACTCCGCTCTGAGCCCATACCTATTGATGCCTTTAGTGTGCAGAAATCTTTCTATTTCTTTCTTAAATGTATTCATACCTTACCAATTATGATTTGTGTTTGTGATTGTGCAAATGAATTTGACCAGGAACTTGAAGCATGAAATTCAATTCAGGAAACTATTGCACTGTGCACCCAGCTTGTAGATTTTGTTCAACTCAGAAATTCTACCCCTGTATGTAAGTGGACAGGCCAATAATCGATGAAATTCAACATAGTCAAATGTGATAGATTGGACTTAGAAAATGAATGATATCAATACTCTATGATTACTTCAAATAGCGAAGGAAAGAGTAGGAAGTGACCCGGAGGCCTCAGTAAATTCAGTACTTTGAATGCCCACTGAATCCACAGCAACAATTAATAAATGGAAATCAGTAGAGTACAAGTCAGAAAGGATGATGCTGAAACTGGAGAGTGCTTTCTTCAGACACCATCTTCAGTATTGCCTTCAGTTTTGCTCACTGACACAAATGGAAACATTCAAGCAATTGATTCGGTGATTCATATCAGAGACACCCCCTAATTCTTCTGCATACTAACATTTACTAATTCCACACTTTAAAAAAAATGTTTTCTATTCTTCCTGCCAAAGTGGATGATAGCATATATTTCCACATTGTACATCAATGTGCCTTTGTAGCCACTTTGTCAACCTGCCCTACTCCTTTCAATGATCTGTGCACGTGTTTCTGTTTCCATTAGAATTTTACCCATTATTTTCTATTGTTCCTCCTCATTCTTTCTAGCAAAATGTATCGCTTCTGTTGTAAGGGTTTGTTCAGTAGGTCTCATGAATAGACATGGAATTTTAAAAGTAGTGTTTGTTGGCAACACGTAACTGTATACATATCTCCAAGTTATAGTGCAGACTACCAGCTAACTGCACGTTGATTTTTCTCAAGTCTCTCCATACAGCTCTGTGAGTACCATGTGTCCCCTTACAACACTGTCCAAAGTCCTCCCACAGTCCAAAGTTGTGCATGTTAGGTGGATTGGACATGCTAAATTGCCCCTTAGTGTTCAAAATGGTTGGTATGGTTACTGGGGATAGGGTGGAGGTAGGGCTTAAATAGGATGCTCTTTCCAAGGGCTGGTGCAGACTCGATCAGCTGAATGGCCTCATTCTGCACTGTAGGGATTCTATGAATATTAGCAGTCCACTCCACACGACACTCATCCCAGCCAACAAGATGTCAGCACGGAGAACAGCAGCCTGGTTTGTGGACGCAGAGCTCGAGACCCTGTTGGGTGCCATGGAGGAGAGATGGGCCACCCTGTACCCCGTCATGGGAAGAAGGTTGCCAGCTACCGCCATACACTGAGCCTGGCTCATGTGGCAGTGGCCACCGCCATGACTGGACAGCAGTGCCACAAAAAGCTGCACAACCTCCTCAGGGCAGCCAGGATGAGTGGGCTGCACTGTGCCTAGTCACAAACTCCCGTCCCAAACACCCATCACCTCCCCCCCACCCGGAGGGTGACCAAACACCACCCGCCGGCAGTGTGCACGCTTCCCACCATGCACCAGATGCCAGCACCAAATCGGCCACCATGACCGGGTGAAGTAGCTACGGAGGCCACCAACTACCCAGCCCCTGTGCTGCATGCGTCCGACTGCCTAATACTTTGCCCCTTCTGTTTCTGCCCCTCCCCAGGAGAAGGTGGCGCACAAGCACCAGGAGAGAAAGAAGACCTGTGGCACCTCACCACAGGGAGCAGAGGTGGTAGTGCAGGAGAGTGATCATTGGGTGGGTGGAATGGGTGTGGGGTGGGACGGGGTGTTCGTGCCATTGTCTTGGCCCCCTAGTCCGTGAACCTGGAGGTAATTAGGTGCCCCGTACGCACCTGCCAGGCACATACATTGTATGGCCTCCTGTGCCTGCCTGGGCCCCTTGTCCTGCCCATCCCTTGCATTTGTCTTCCTCCTCCAGCACATCACCCCTCTGCTGCGCAATGTTGTGGAGGTCTCAGCAGGCTACCACGATGTGGGAGACCCTCCTAGCGCTGTATTGGAGGGCTCCTCCAGAGTGGTACAGAACCGATCTTCAAGAGGCCGAAGCACCGCTCGATCATCCCCCTGGTGGCTGCATGGGCTTCATTGTAGCGGGTCTTGGCGTTGGTCTGTGGCCTCCAGATAGGTGTCATCAGTCACGACCGCAGTAGATAACCCCTGTCGCTCAAGAGCCAACCCCTCACCCGAGGGTGCGCCTCAAACATGTCAGGAACCATTGAGTGTGCCAGGATGAAGGCGTCATGCACACTGCCCGGGTATCATGCCCAGACATGCATGATGTGCAGCTGATAGTCACAAACCTGCTAGATGTTAATCGAGCGGAACCCCTTTTGGGTTGTGAAGACTAGTCCGTTATGGGCAGTGCTCGTCTTACTTTTCAGGGAATCCTTATGGTCTAACTCCTCATTTACTCTCATTGGTTTCTAATTCTTAGCTGAGACCTCCTGGTTTGTTCAAATAGATGTATGTTACTTAGAGGATGATTTATTAATCAAACATTGGCTATTACTTAAGATTTTCTGATGTCCATCAAATTTACTTCAGTGTCTACGTGCGCCAGATTACTAGAATGGGAATCTCACACCACAGCTAGCCATAAACCTTGCTGTAACTAATTATTTGATACATTCTTCTTACTAAATATATTGGAATACAATAGTCTATTCATTATATGAAACATTCGTTGAAACAATGTCCCTAAAGTTCAATAGTTTATTCATTATCTGAAACGATGACTGTCTTTTCACAGTCATGGCCTTTTGAATAAATCTATTCTCTAGCTATGCACTCAATCAGCACCTATAGACATCAATTAAATCAATGAATCAGTAAAGCAATAACCTATCAGGTGCCCTATTTTAGGGGCTACTGTGGTCGTTGCCCTTGGTTGGGCTGCGTACTCCCTACCGGCGGGCGCCGGCGGTTGTGGGGGGCATCAGTGGGATGGGGGGGTGAAATGCAGGGATGGTGGGGTGCAGGATAAGGGGTGCAGTGCTGGGTTGGTGGGTGGGGGCACCTATACGGCAACTGGTGGGTCACCCCATCACCCCTGCTGCCCCCTGGCCCTGGAAGATTCCCCTGCAGTGCCAACATGACACCCTAGCACTGCCCTGACACCCTGGCAGTGCCAATATGGCACTGCTACAGTGTCAAGTTGGTACTGGCACGGCACCAGTTTAGCACTTCCTGGGTGACAGGGGCACAGCAAGGGCATTGCCCTGACCACCCAGGGGCTCCAATGGCTTCTGAGCACCCCGGTGTGGCCATCCCATCTGGTCTCCTTTATTGGAGACCAGTACTAATTTGTGCTGGTGTAAGGCCTCACTGGTGCAGCCAGTTACTCCCGGAAGCCGGGAGAATGCCACCACAAATGGGCTGCGAGTCCATAAGACCATAAGACATAGGAGTGGAAGTAAGGCCATTCGGCCCATCGAGTCCACTCCACCATTCAATCATGGTTGATTTCAAATCCATTTACCCGCTCTCTCCCCATAGCCCATTATGAGTCATTATGGTTATCTGAATCACACCCAACGAGGGCGTGGTCCAGGCCCCGTCAGTCACCATGGGACGGGTGCACCATGCACGGCTTGGCGCCTGGTGAAAAACCCGTTTCTCGCCTCTCCCGCTATGCAGCCAAGCGCAACAGGATTGGTGCCAGGCACAACGGGGTGGGAAAATTAAACCCAACAACTGTAATGCTTGCTTCATGGCTCAGAAGGCTCCCTCTTGAGGCTCCTTCCATTGCCACCACCGATTCTTCCTTAATAGTTGATGTAATGGTGCCAACACTGTGGCTAGATTTTTTTAAAACTTTCATAGTAATTGATCATAACAAGTAAGGACTTAAGCTCACTGATATTTTTGGGTGCAGGGATATCTTGTATGGCCTTGCCCTTTTCTTCCAAAGGGTGCAAGTCCGTCGCATTAATGCAAAATCCTAGGTACGTCACTTCAGAGATCTGAAAAGTATGTTTCTCGTGTTTTAGCCATCACAAAACCTCTTCAATACCTCCTGCCGTTTGTCCAGTTCTCGTGCAGTGCTGATGGCTGGCACCTTATCAAGGTAAACCATCACACTGGGAATTTCCTAAAGCAGATTTTCCATTGTGTATGGGAAGAAAGTGCAGGCTGCAGCAATGGTGAACGACGGTCTGATGTACTGGAAGAGGCCTTCATGGGTATTGATTGAAGCAAACTTCTGAGACTCGTCATTCAACTCTAGTTGCAGGTTGGCATTGCTGAAGTCCAATTTTGAATAGGTGAGATCTCCCACCAGCTTGGCATAGAGGTCTTCAATTGTGGGTATCCGATACCGATCGCCTTAGGCATCTTACAGACCCAACAAATCCTTATCGACCAAATAAGTTCAAGGACAGTCACACTTTGAAAACTGGATCGGTTTGATTATACCCAGCTCTTCCAATCTCTTTAGCTCTGTTTCAACCTTCAGATGCAATGCGTATGGCACTGGTCCAGCTCTGAAGAACTTGGGTGCCAAATCCGGATTGACATATATCTCGATTTTAACACCCTTAATTCACCCCAATTCTTTGTGGACGATGTCTTTGTACCTCCTTAAGACATCTTGGAGGACACTGTCAATATTTTCAAGAGTTCCTGCCAGTTGAGCCGAATATTCTGTCACCAGTTTCTTCTCAATGGACAGGGTCCATATCCTTCTACATCAACCAAAGGCAGATTGGCCTCCTACCCTTTGTAGACCACTGGGGTATTGGTTGTCCTGAGGATCTTCAAAATCTCCCTGTATGTGAAAACCTTGGCTGTAGTACTCTTTAAGCTGAAAGACTGTTCCTTCACACAGATATTGAAAGGTCTGCTCACCCACTATTGTCACTGAAGCCCTGATGTTGCCTTCAATTTTACGGGTGTACAATTTACACTGAAGACAATTTCAATCAGGGTTGTTTCATTCAATTGGTCAGTATTCAACCGATACATCATATTCCCTTCTCCAGAACTCTTCTCCATTATGTTCAGTGGTGTTGTGGACTGCTGCTGCGGTTGTTTGTTTTTGCAATGGTACCCTTTACCTTCCCAATCACATGCTTCAATGCCCTCCTTTCAGTTCCAACAAAAGCACACAAAATGGCAGATGAACCTCCACAACTTAGTTTGACACTCCAATTCCTTCTCACTCCTTGGGATTCCGGTCCTGTCTTGTTGACAGTGTCTGGTTCTGCACTGTGCCTGTTGATCCCATTGAAGACATTGCAGCCATACCGTCCCATACTTGGTTAACCTCCCATTCAGGCACGCTTTGTAACTCAGCAACACCTTTTTCGGTGCACTCCATTGCCTGAGTCATCTCGGTCACTTTTTTCAAAGAATTGTGGTCTCCACCAGAAGCTTTTTCTGGATATTAAGGTTGTGGATCCCACAAACCAGCTGCTCTCGCAACATGTCATTAAGTGGGGTCCCGAACTCACAATGTTCAGTGAGCGAGCTGTTGAAACCTGGCTATGAAGGCTGAGACAGACTCTTCATGGTACCTCACTATAGATAAATTTTACAATGTTGGAGGATAATCAAGGGCATTGGGTTGTAAAGTTCTTTCACCAATTTCACTATCTGGTCAAAAGTCTTCGAGTCAGGTGCCTCCGGGGACGTGAGGTTGCCAGTCAAATTATAGGTCTGGAACCCGCAAGCTGTTAAATCTATCACATTCTGCTTGACCTCACCTGCGATCTCATTCACTAAAAGAAGAAATGGAATTGTTTGATGCATTGACTCCATGACTCAACCCCTTGGCCAAATGAGTCTAGTTTCCCAGCAATAGGTATTTTCACTCACGGTTTAAATGATTCCGACTCTTTCTCAATTGCTCCTTCCTTTCCCCATCGATTCACGTTGACTGTCAGCTTTGATCGGAAATTTCTACCTCGTCACCAATGTGGTGACTCGAGGCATACACTGGAGCTTTCCGGAGTGAACAAAAGGCCAAGGCAGTTAGATAACAGGCACAGAACACACACTTGGCAGATGGAATATAATGTAGGAAAATGTGAAGTTGTGCACATTGGAAGGAAGAATAAAGGAGCTGAATATTACTTAACATAGAACATACAATGCAGAAGGAGGTCAATTGGCCCATCGAGTCTGCACCAACCCACTTTAGCCCTCGCTTCCAACCTATCCCCGTAACCCCATAACCCCTCCTAATCTTTTTGCTGGCAGCGTAGAGCACCCAGCTCTAGCTGCCGATATGGCCGGGAGAATTGCCGGGTCCGTGGCCGCGTGTGCTACATGGCGGCCCGCGAAATTGTGCCATCCTTTGGCCGGCTCACATGCCCTGAACCACTAAGGGCAATTTATCATGGCCAATCCACCTAACATGCACGTCTTTGGACTGTGGGAGGAAACCGGAGCACCCGGAGGAAATCCACGCAGACACGGGGAGAACATGCAGACTCCGCACAGACAGTGACCCAGCGGTGAATCGAACCTGGAACCCTGGTGCTTTGAAACCACAGTGTATTCACTTGTGCTACCGTGCTGCCCTAGAGCCATTTAAATGGAGAAAGACTGCAAAAAACTTCATCACAGTGGGGTTTGGGAGTCCTTGTGCATAAATCATAAAAATCTAGCATGCAAGTTCTGAAGGTAATTGGGAAAGTAAATGGAATGCTGGCCTTTATTTCAAAGGGAATGGAGTACAAACGCAGGGAAGTCCTGCTAAAACTATACAAGGCACTAGTTAGAGCACACCGAGAGTGCTGAAAACAGTTTTGGTCCCCTTATCTAAAGAAAGATATACTGACATTGGAGGCAGTCCAGAGAATGTTCACTCGGTTGATGCTGGGTGTGCAGAGATATTCTTAAGAGGAGAGGTTGTGTAGATTGGGTCTGTGCTCAATGGAGTTTATAAAAATGAGTGGTGACTTGATTGAGACACATAGGATTCTCGGGGGCTTGACAGGGTAAATGCTGAGACAATGTTTCCTCTTGTGGGAGTATGGAGGACAAAAGGGCATAATCACAGAGTAAGGGGTCACTCATTTAAACTGAGATGAGGTGTAATTCTTTACCATAGAGGCTGTAGCGGTTGGGTGGTTAAGTATGTTCAAGGCTGAGATAGACAGATTTTTAATCAGTAAGTGAATCAAGGATTGTGGGATATGGCAGGAAAGCGGAGTTGAGGATTACATAGTGGGGCTGGATTCTCCAATTATGGGGCTATGTCCCCACACCGGAGTGGGAACGGTGGTGTTTTACACCAGATTAAATGGCGCAAAACAGCCCCCGATTCCCCGTTTTGCTGGGGGCTAGCATGCTGGCAGCGTAGAGCACTCGGCTCTAGCTGCCGATATGGCCCGGAGAATTGCCGGGTCCGTGGCTGCGCGTGCTACATGGCGGACAGAGCCCGCGGAGCCGGCCCGCAAAATAGTGCCACCCTTTGGCCGGCCCGCGTGCCCTGGACCATCCCCCCCACAGTGCCCCCAGCCCCCAATAAAGTCCCCCCCCCCCCCCGGCTCGCTGATTGAATGCACAGCCGCCACGCCGGATCAGACCACACGAGACCGACGCCATCAGGAACCCGGCCGCTCGGGGGCGGAGCATCGGGGGGCGGGCCTCAGGCAATGTCCTGAGGCCGTCGATACGTGGTGCGGTGTACTTTCCAAATATGCTGCTTTGGAGGGGGCGGTGCATCGCAAAAGCGGCGCCGCCCCTGATTTGGTCGGGAAATGTGGTTCTCCAGCCGAACGGCAAACGTGATTTCGGCATCGCCGACCAGCGAATCCAGCCCCAGATCAACCACAATCTCAGTGAATGGAAGGCACAGTCAGTGGGCTGAGTGGCCTACTTCTGCTCCTGCGTCTTATGATCTTATGAAGTTCGCAGGATGCCTGGCTGGCACTTGTCCTCCCTGGGCAGCACGGTAGCACAGTGGTTAGCACAGTTGCTTCACAGCGCCAAGGTCCCAGGTTCGATTCCCGGCTTGTGCAGAGTCTGCACGTTCACTCCGTGTCTGCGTGGGTTTTCCCCGAGTGCTCCGGTTTCCTCCACAGTCCAAAGATGTGTAGGTTAGGTGACTTGGCCATGCTAAATTGTCCTTAGGTTAGGTGGGATTACTGGTTTATGGGGATATGGTGGAGGTGTGGGCTTAAGTAAGGGTGCTATTTCCAAGGGCTGGTGCAGACACGATGGGCCGAATGACCTCTTCTGCACTGTAAATTCTATGATTCTATAGGTTCTCAATGGCATCTCTCGGACTCCTTGAGGAGAAGTTGAGGTTCCCTGTCCTCCTCTCACCAAGGCATTGCTGCACTTCATCCATACCTGCAGTGACAAAGTGCCGATCCTCATATCTATCTCCCATCCACTGTGCATACTGCTGGCCCTTGGTCTCCCAAAGCACTCGCAAGAGCATGGACAGACTCCTCCAGCTTTCGGTCCAGTCTGCGGATGACCTCTGGCAACTCTGCCTGAAAGTCCTTTGCCTGCCTCTGCATCTCTAACATGTCTCTTAGGACTAACTCCAGAGGCTCCTTATCTGCATGGGCCTGAGCAGGAGCCTGGACTCCAGCGGTGCTCCAAGTGTGAGCGACCTCAGTTATCATCTCCTCCACTATCTGTGGACCAATGTCAGTGATGTGCTCACCAGGTTCTGAGCCGAAGCTTGCTGAAGAATGTGGGCCTACCAAGGGGAGTATATCTGTGCTGGTGCAGAGTGCAGGTAAATGCTGTGACGGTGCATCCTCTGAGCCTTCTACGACATCCTCCTCAAAGGTTGGGTTGGAGATGGAACTTTGTTGGGTCTGGGTTGATGGCCTATTTTCTTTCTCGTACCGAGGGAATAGAGGAAAGAAAGATTTTGCGAATGCCTAAACTGGTTTCTTAATTAAATCAATGCCTCATACTTTGGGCCCAGCTTATGACTGCAGGCCGGAGGCATCCTCTCTGGCTGCCTGGGGGAGTCCTGTCTCGCCTTCAGAACAGGGGTCCTCCTGCTCTTCCCTGGGTATCATATGGGGTGAATTCTACTTCCAATCTGGGAGCATTCCTGTTTTTGTGGGAGTTATTGCCCTGCAGAAGGACAAAAGGATGAAATGTCATCCCAGTGTTTGCATGAGCAGTTTAAGCAGCTGCAGAGCCTTCCCCAGTAAGTGATTAAGAGGCAGGATGTTCTGCAATTGACATAAAATTGAGAGCATGAAGTGGCTGGCACACTGTCAGAGCAGATGTCCCATCTGCTGGCAAGTGCTACGATCCAAACTCTCATGTGACATCCCTGTGTATTCACATACATAGACTGCCTGATGCCTTTATTAGTGTTGGTTTGCAATGAGGAGATGGTGCCACTTATCCTGCGGAGCACAACAGGTCATTCATCGTCTTACGACACCAGGGGCACTACCCTCGCTGCAACCTCCACCCAGGCCGCTGTGATCAGGCAGGAGAGGCTCCTGATGCCATCCCTGGCAACAGCACCTCCCGCCTCACTGAACCGTGGGGCGGTGTGTTGCTTTACCCTTTTGGATTTGAGCAGAGTCCAGAGCTCCAAACCTGCAGTGAGTAGTTGGATGTCTGGGTGCCCTTGAAGAGTAGTTCCCGGAGTTTTGAACCTATGAGGTAACAGCAGGATTGGTGACTTCCTGCCTGCCACAAATTTTGCCTTTCTCCACATGGATGCATAGGTGATGAGCTGAATAGTGTAAGATTGCAGGTGGCCAGCCCCTTGTGCCCCAGCAGAAATCATTCCCACTTATCAGCACCAGCCACTGAACTTAGGCATAATGGATGAAATTCTCCATTTGGGGGACTAAGTATGGACGCCTGGGCTGAATTGCTTACGGTTCACATTCCTGTTGGGGGCACTATTTGGGAGCAATTCAGGACATGCCGGACATGCCAATAGACCACGCAAATCTCGAGCCATTCTCATTCCTGCCAACGTCAGATTTACTGTGGCCAGAAGTGGTGCTGAAGAGCTTGGCAAGCTGCAGCTGCTTAGAAGCACTTCACTCCCCACACACTCTCATTCAAGCCAAGAAGATGGCTTACAGAAGAATTGCCCTGAGGTTCACTGAGACTGAGCTTGATCAAATGTTGGATGCGGTAGAGGAGAGGCGAGACGCCCTCTTCCCCAGGGTGGGCAGGAGGCTCAAACCAACAATTGTTAACCAGGCCTGTGGGGAGGTGGCCGAGGCAGGAAGTGCTGTGATCCTCATTCATCAGGCGGACTGACATTGCAGTGTCGGAAGAAGTTGAATTACCTCCTTACGGCTGCTCGGGTGAGTCACCTCTGTTCTCCTGGCATCACTCACTCTCCCTTAACCCTCACATCTCACCCCTCCTCCCATAGAGGCCAATCAAAACCTACTTGCCCGCATCTCGCTCACATCCCACCCTGCACCAAACCCCAATATCTGAAATGTCCTCTTTGACCAGGTGCCTTGCACACACAGCTACAAACACCCCCTGTAACTCGGCTCCACACATCTCAACGTGTCCCTTAAGTGTCCCCAAGGAAAAGTCAACCCATAACAGAAGAGAGTGGGAGAAGACTGGACCTTCGGGGCTGGATTCTCCAATTTGAATACTAAGTGCTGACACGGCTTGGGAACAGCGACGTTTTATGCCAGAAAAAACAACGCGAAAGCTGCACCAATCCTCCATCTGATGGGAGGCTAGCAGCCACCAGCATAAAGCCCACAGCTTTACCTACAGATACGGCTGTAGAATTGCTATGTGGGTGACCATGCATGCACACGACGGCGGCCTGCAGTGGCCGCACCGTGAAACATGGCGGGGCAATGCGTGGACCCAGCCTGCCAAAAACCGCCCCCCTTTGACCAGGCTTGCCACCCCCGGACCACCCCCCAATAGTGCCCCCAGCCCCTGCCAAAGCACCCCGTGCCCATGGACTGGCTCCCCCCCGACTGTGGCAGCGCTGGACTCAGTCCGCAGCAGCCACGCCGAGTTCACGGAGAAAAAAGGATAAGTGTTCCACGCCGTCGGGAACCCGGTCCATTGGGGGCAGAGCATCGGGGGAGGGCCTCAGGTTACGTCCTGAGGCCGGCCCAATGGCGTGCGGCGTACTCTTTGAGTACGTAGTTTTTGAAGGGGTGGAGCATCTCAAATGAGACGTCGCCCCCCGATTTCGGCGCAAACTGAGGCTCTCCGGCCAATCGCCGAACGCACTTTCAGCTTCAGCGACCGGAGAATCCTGCCCCAGGACTCTCAGCCCTGCCAAGCAGAGGGCAATGGAATTAACCGGACACATGCAGGAGAGTGCTATATCCAAGGCAGAGGTTGGCATGCAACATAGAGTAGAGTGATGTCCCAATAGCAAGTGAGTCATCCCTCTTCCCCAGACCACTCCATCCCAAGATCTCATCATGTGTCTTGGCTTTTGTCTTGCAGGATCATTATCAGACAATGCTGGCCTGTCTACGGTACCTCGCCCCAGTATACGAGGAGGCAGTGACATAGTTTTATTTTCACTTGACTAGTAAATCAGAAAGCACGGGTAATGCTCTGGGGATCCAGGTTCTAATCCCACCACTACAGATGGTGAAATTTGAATTAAAAGTCTAATGATGACCATGAAACCTGGGCCAGAGGGATGTAGCACAGTCCCAGAACCTGGTTCAGACAAGGATGGGCCTCCATGACTGGAAGTGCCAGGTGATGGTACAGGGTCTGGCGTTCACTTCGGCCTCACCTCCATCCCATGGAGTAGCCTGGGGGCCACCAAGCACCCAGAAGGAGGAGGAACTGGTGGGGCCCATGCCAGTGTCTCCTGCAGGGGAGGTGCTGGAACACCTCAGCACTTCTGAATCCCCCCACCTGACATTGATACATCTGATGGGTTGCGGGCAGAGCAGGGTGTCATCTCCTCATCTGTGACATCTGAAAGTCGGTGAGGCCCATACAGATGTAGGCCTTCCAGAGAACGGCCTAAAAGGTACCTCAGACTACAAGGCGAGATACACAGCAGGCCGCCTCCACGTCTGATGTGCTGTCTGGGGTCACACCTAGAAAGAACGGTAGGCCACATAAGGTAAGAAAGTTAGACACCAGTTAAGTTAGCACGAGTGCAGCACATAGGTGAGAGGTAGGGCTCAGGGCACAAAAAAGATATCGTCACAATTAAACCAACATTCCGACCTGCCTTAATCTTATGTCTGAAGGGTGAGGGATGGGCAGTGCTGGGTGTAGAGGGTGATCTGGCTGGGGGGTGTGGGAGGTTGGTAGTGTGGGGTGTGGCTATTGAAGGATGGTATGGGGCACAGCCCTCAGGACAAATGAACGTTCCAACTGGGCTCACCCTCAGAGGTGACAGGAAATGGGGTCAGAATTGGGAGGCTGCCTCGTGTGACAGCTTACCCAGTGAATGACCCATCATCGCTCACCATCTCCATAACCGACCCCGCCACCTTCACCCTCCCCCTCAAAGATACATGGAGCCATCAGATGGAATGGCGAGCACAAGGGCAGGGATTACTTGGGCGGAGAGTGGAATGTGATCCTGGTGTAGGAGTCAGACTTTGTCAAACGAAGAGGAGTGCCAGAGCTCATCTCACAGCGAGTCATCATTCTGCTCTGTCTCATGGACAAGAACCCCTGATACTGTCTGCCCAACACCAACACCCTGTAGCGATGCTGAGTGGGCCCTCAGTGGGGGGAGGGGGAACTAGGGAGGAGGGTCAGGGGAGAAAGTGAGTCACTATGGGGAAGGGTGCAACACTAGGAAGGTGGTGGGGGTGTGGGGAGAATGTGGAAAGGTGGGACAGGGTGGTGGTGCTGCCAGTGGCCAGTGGCTCCCGAGGAGGCAAATCTGGAGGTGATGAGGTCGTTCCATGTGTGGCGGCCTTGCAGCACACATTGGGTGGCCTGCCCTGCTAGCCCAGGCTCCATGCCCATTCTATCTGGCCATCCACCTCATCCTCCTCGTCAGATGCGGCCTGGCGTTCTGCATCTTCCTCCTGCATGTCCACCCTCTACAGCGTGATGCTGTGCAGGAAGCAGTAGGCCAGCACGATGGTAGAGACCCTCCTGGGGCTATATTGGAGAGCCCCACCGCTGTGAACCAGGCCTCACAAGCACATTTTGGGGATGCTGATGTACTGCTCAATGATGCTCCTGGTTGCTGCATGGGCATTGTTATAACCGGTCTCCGCCTTGGACTAGGGCCTCCAGACAGGCGTCATTAGCCGAGACCTCAGGGGATAACACCTTGTCACCCAAGAGCTGACCCTCACCCGAGGGAGCACCTCGAAGGTGCAGACGTGCATGATGTGCAGCTGGTGGACACACGCCAAGCGCATATTCAGGGAATGGAAGCTTTTCCTATTGATGAAGGACACCCCATGATGAGCCAGTCGGGGGAGATGCATGTCATACATCACCCCCTGAACCTGGGGCATGCTAGCAATAGCAGCAAATCCTGCTGCCTGGGCATCCTGGTGTCTGGTCCAGACTGAAGTTTATATAGTCTGCTGCCCGGGTGCATAGGGCTCCATCACAGCGTAAATGCAGCTGTGTACGGATGTCTGAGAGATCCTAGACAATTCCCCGCTCAGTCCCTGGAAAGCGCCAGATGCATAAAAATTCAGGGCGATCATGAGCTTGAGGGCGGGTTTCCTCCATCTTACCGTGATGCCAGGTGCGCCATGATCCGGCACAGGTGGCACACGGTATCCCTGGTTGTCCAAAATCTTTGGCGGCACAGGCGGTCAGGCAGCTCCTCAAAGGACAGGCACTGACGGTATACACATGTTCTCCTTCGCAGGGCAGCACGGTAGCGCAGTGGGTTAGCACTGTGGCCTCATGGCGCCGAGGTCCCAGGTTCGATCCCGGCTCTGTGTCACTGTCCGAGTTTGCACATTCTCCCCATGTTTGCGTGGGTTTCGCCCCCACAACCCAAAAATGTGCCAGCTAGGTGGATTGGCCGCGCTAAATTGCCCCTTCATTGGAAAAAATGAATTGGGTACTCTAAATTTATAAAAGAATAAAAAAAATGTTTTAAAAATGTTCTCCTTCGCACCTCCTCCTTGCACTGGGAGCCGGCACTCAAGCTGGCTGGGAGCCGGCTGGCACCTGCTCTTCCAGGGCAGGCTCCTCTTGTGCAGGGCCCTCCCCGAGTAGGCCCTGCTCCTTCAGCCTCCGTGCGTCTGCAGCCAGGTAGATAGCGAGTATTGCTGGCTGTACTCTGAAATTCATAACAATAATAATAATAATCTTTATTGTCACATATAACACTGCAATTAAGTTACTGTGAAAAGCTACATTCTATTGGAGAAAAGAGAAGACATGTTAGCAAGATGAGTATTCCCTTGTCCATCCAGATACAACAGACTACTTGGTGACCGTCAGTTGCACTTCAGTTCCAGACTAAATATGCTCCCCCCCGCAAACCCACCCCCACCCCTCAGCTGCCAGCTGCTCCCCCTGATATGTTGCACACTGCACCCCATCCCCATCAGTGAGTGGCGCCTGGGAGCCTCTATCCTCACCACCCGTCCCTGTCAACAGGGGTACTGGTGGCTGCCACAACCGTGTTAGCGATAGGCTCTGCAGCCCCTGTTCCCCAGTAGGGTTTACTGAGGGTGTCCTCATTGGGTGGGCTGTGTGTTATCCCACCAGCAGGGAGACACCTGGTTGTGAGGTGGAAAAGGTTACCGTGTGTCGCCAATCACCTCCATACTTAGAGGCATGTGCGAAGGCAGATCCTACAGATGGGGTTGAGTGAGGGGGTGTACCAGGCAGCATGGTAGCATAGTGGTTAGTACAGTTGCTTCACAGCTCCAGGGTCCCAATTTTGATTGGGTCACTGTCTGTGCAGAGTCTGCACGTTCTCCCCGTGTGTGCGTGGGTTTCCTCCGGGTGCTCCGGTTTCCTCCCACAGTCCAAAGATGTGCGGGTTAGGTGGATTGGCCATGTTAAATTGCCCTTAGTGTCCAAAAAGGTTAAGTGGGGGTTACTGGGGCTAAGGTAGAGATGTGGGGCGCGATTCTCCGCAACGGCGGAGAATCAGGAAGGCTGCCGTGGAAGAGGCCGTCACCCACAGCAGCCTCCGCGCCCCCTCCCGGGACCCGATTCTCCAACCCCATCAGGGCTAGGAGCGGGGCCCTGGGGGTCTCTGCGGCGCGGCCTTGATGATGGTCGTCAAGGCCGCGCGGCAAGAATGACGCGCGGCTGGCGCCTGTATGACGTCAGCTGCACATGCGCAGGTTGGACGGTTCCAACCCGCGCATGCGCGGATGAGGTCATCACGCAGACGGCTCCGACCCGTGCATGCGCGGAGCCGTCTTTTCCCTCAGCCGCCCCGCAAGACGTGGCGGCTTGATCTTGCGGTGCAGTGGAGGGAAAATAGTGCGTCCGTTATGGACGCAGGCCCGACGATCGGTGGGCACCGATCGCGGGCCTTTGCCCTCCTAAGCACGGCCGTGGTGCTGCCGTGCCAATCGGGTGCCTAAAAGCCCCAAACGGGCTTCTGGCACCCGTTTCACGATGGTGGCGACCAGGTGTGGTTGCCGCCGTCGTGAAAAGGTCATAAACGGCCGGCCACTCGGCCCCTCGGCCTCGGAGAATAGCCGTTCGCCGTGAAAAACGGCGAGCGGCGTTTCGGGGAGCGGGGCGAGCGTGGGGGTGGGGGGGGAGAATAGCGGGGGGTCGTAAAAATTGTTGGGACGCCCTCCTGCTATTCTCCCAGGCATCATGGGGAGCGGAGAATCGCGCCCGTGGGCTTGATTAGGGTGCTCTTTGTAAGGGCTGGTGCAGACTCGATGGGCCGAATGGCCTCCTTCTGCACTGTAAATTCTATTAAATTTTATGTCTGCTAGGAGGTTAGCTGAAGTGTGAAGTGGGTCTTGGGCGTGACACATAGGTTGTGACAGTCTGTACAGGGACAAGTTGGATAGGAGCAGGGCTGCAGGGAGAAGGCAGAGCTTGGAGTCAGATGGTGGTGCTGTACAGTGGGTTAGCTGATAGTGTCACTGGTGAGGCCTCCGCCCTGAGAGGAACAGTGTTCCAGAGAAGGTGCCAAAGGCCAAATGCATGTATCCCTTGTTTGGAGTGAGCTCTGCTATTCCCTTGCAATGATGAATGCACTGAGGAGAGCCAACAACTTGTGTGCCACTGGTTGAGCTTGGCCACGCCCATCCTATTAATTGGCAGCCACCCGCCAGCAAGCTCCCCCTCAGCAGCCATGACGCCCAGGCACTATTTGAAAATAACTGTTATAAATCGCGCCAGCATAACACCCGCCTGGGTCATACGGAGTCAAATACGGCAACTGTATCTTTAAATGCATGCAAATGCCAGTGTTGCATACCCCCGCTGGAGGGTGCCCAGGCATGCGACTTGAGCACCAGGGAGGGGCCGGAGCTTGGCTCCCAAATTGATACTGGGCGTGGACCTCGATTTTGTCTGGCCGTCTGATTCTTTGCCCGATCGCGGTTAGCAGCGTCATGAGGTGGAGAGTTTCACTCAATAACGGAAGATTTCACCCTTTGAATTGAAATGAAATTTCTGGGGTGTTGATGTCAAACTAAAGGATTGTGCTGTGCAATATTAAAAACAATGAGGCAATGCTTTTGAGCAGTATTCATTAGTTTAGGTTAATACTTTGATTTAAATGGAGGACAGGGAATTTAAGAAAATCAAGTTAATATATCAAATACTAATATTGTACATTACAATTTTATGTCTCAGGAATCTAAGACTTTTTATAACAAATTGAAATAGTGGGCGTGGTCCAACGGCCAAGATGTCCCCGAAAAGCAACTCACAGCGGCGCAGCGTGGCTGATAGAAGCCGGGAGACCCCGCTCCCGGGGTCCACCCTGCCTGTGGCAAATCTGCATATTAAAGTTAGGCAGCTAGTCTCACTCTAATGTGCAGATTCTCGAGATAACAAAGGCATTGGGATCTTTCCCTTTTGCCTCAAGCGAGCGGCATTCAGTATTGATCCCGACAAACGGGGACCAGACGGAATGACATTTGTGGGGTCTCCCAGGGGATCGGAGGCCCCCAGCTGCATTCCCTTTGGGCAGTGTGGTACCCTGCAACTGTTGGTGCCACTTGGGCACCCTGGCATTGCCAACCTGGCATCCTGCTAATGCCAGCCTGGCGCCCTGGCATTGCCACCTGGGAATCAGCATGATATTTCCAAGGTGCCTGTGTGGCACTGCCAACTGGCAGGGGCACTACCATGGTACCAGGTTGGAACTCCCAAGCTGACAATTTGTGTGTGCTCGTGATGTTTGGGGGGGGCGGGACCCCTCCCATTGGGTTGGGGACCCTCCCATAGTTTGTTGTGGCTTGGGGGGGTAAGGGGGTTGTATCGGGGCCTCAGAGATCAGGACGCCATTTAAAAATTGCCTTGCAAACTCTCGCTATACTGAGGAGTTCCAGTGAGCGGAGCTCCTTGGTGTAGCAAATGGAGCTATGTACAGTCCTGACCATGCATTCCCTGCTGTGAGTGCCATTGTGTAGCCTGGTGTCTCTTGGCACTGTGAGCACGGGGAAACACACTTCTAAATGCATCTCTATGGGTCTTTGTTCCCATTTAGTTGAATCGCGCCCAGTAATTTATTTTTTTTCTCAACCAGATCCAGATTTACATATTTACGTGAGTAGTTGGGGGCTGTGATGTGTGAGGGGATGGAGCTATGTGAGGGGGCAGTGCTCTTTGAGAGTGTGGAGCTGCTGTGTGAGGGATATGGCAGTGAGGGGTGGGGTCGTGAGGCATCAGGACTGAGGGAGCGGGTGGAGCTGTATGAGGAGGCAGAGCTGTGTGAGGGATGGTGTTGTGTGAGGAGTCGGGGGCTGCCCTGTCCTTGTGAAGTGGGATGGGGGGGGGGGGGGGGGGGGAGCTTGAGGACCCCCTGACAGGTAATTTTGGGGCGTGGGGGGGGGGCTGCGGTGGGATGTCCAAGAGGAATCGAGAGGTCGGGGCAGCATTTAAAAATGGCAAGCTAAGCTAAGTGCGGTCTCAGCGGGGTGTTCATCGCTGAGGCCAAAACAAACAGATTCCCGTTTGAAAGCCGAGTCATTCTTGACGCTGCAGCTACCGAGAAACACCCCGCTAAACAGAGACTCTGTTATTTTCCTGTTAAAATGCGGCCAGGATTATTTAGCTCACTTGGCCAGATAGCTGCTTCGTGATGAGAGCGTGGCCAGCAGTGTTGGTTCAATTCCCGTACCAGTTGAGGTTATTCATGAAGGCCCCGCCTTTGCAATCTTGCCCCTCGCCTGAGGTGTGGTGATCCTCAGGTTAACTCTCCACCAGTCAGCTCTCCCCCCTCAAAGGGGAAAGCAGCCTCCGGTCATCTGAGGCTATGGTGACTTTACCTTACATTATTATTTATGTACTTGTGATTTGGATACAGCTTATTGCTTCCGTGCCTTTGCCTCGGTGCTGAATAACAGTTATGCATGAAAAAGAGCACAGTAGACTTAAACTAATGCCGACTACTTTAAGTTTAAGTCGGACTTTGGCAGATTTTTTATCGTCAGAGTCCTGCTTTTTTAAAATTCGTAAGTTACCTGATGTCATTTAACTAATTTCTTTAACGTATTACAGCTTGAAAAATTTAATTCTGTAATATTGCAATTGCCCATTTATAAGGTGCACCATATAATGAAATCTGGAAGTTAATTATAGTCCCTATAATACATCAGGTAATTTCTCATATTATGGGATAATTAAGATCAGTTGAGTAACTCACAACAAATCAATACTGTTGCAAAGACGGTGTGATATCTGTGAGGGTCGGTGTAATACAATGAATGCAGTCAATCCTACTTCTGTTTGATTGAGAATGTTTTAGCATGGCCTTTTATTAAAGTGGAACTTCTTCCAATGAGATCTTTTAATATGTGTAATAATGACCTGTGATCCAGTGTCATGGACTAATTATTCAAAGAATGTGAACACAAATTACATCTTGCCAGTTTGAGAATTAGATTCCAGTTTAAAACGATCTGGAAGCAAAAAGGAGCTGCTATCAGTGAAAGTTAAACTGTCAGATTGTTGTAAAACCCAAATGATTCACCAATGTCCATCAATATTTGGTTCTCATCCCGAATTGCCTTTGAGAAGGTGATGGTGAGCTGCCTTCTTGAACCGCTGCAGTCCATCTGGTGTAGGTACACCCACTGTGCTGTTAGATAGAGAGTTCCAGGGTTTTGACCCAATGACAGTGAAGGAATGGTGACATAGTTCCAAGTTAGGGTGGTGAGTGACTTGGGAGGGTGGGGGGTACTTGCAGGTGGTGCTGTTCCTAGGTGGCCGAGGTCATGAGTTTGGAATTTGCTGTTGAAGTAGTCTTGATGAGTTGCTGCATCTTGTGTACACTGTGCACCGGTGGTGGAGAGTAAATGTTTAAGGTGTGATGTGGGGAGCCAATCAAGTGAGCGGCTTTATCCTGGAATTATTTTTGTTTAAACTACTCCTTCAGCCAAATAGTCCTTCTTAAGTTAGTTCAGCCGTTTTCTTTCCATCATTGCACTTTGTTTATATCAAGAATCATTTCACAATCTTACTTAAACTTTCACAGCACATTGACACTGTGTAATTCCTTAACTCCCTCTATCTTCCCTTCCTAGAGCAGGGAACCAGTGTCCTGCAAGTCGAGGACTGCTCTTGCATGATGGAAATATAGCTCTTTAACTGACTTGTTTAATGGCCTTTCCCATGCAATCAATTCTGATGTGTGAGACGCAAAATAGCAAAAGACTCAATCAAACACATACCCCTTGATTTTAACTTCCTATCCAGTGGAGACCAAGTGGGGCGGCAGTTGAAGTCGAGTGGCAGACTTGCTTACTCCTTTCCCACCCAGCTGCAATTTTAAAATGTTGGCAGCAAGTCACTCTACCTCAAACTGACAGGACCCTCTTTAAATATTCAGATTGGACCCCAGCTGGCCATTTTAAATTGAGACCTGACAGGCAAAGCGATGCCCACCATACTAAACCTGTCAGGAGCAGCAGCCAGGGCCAGAACAGGCACAGTGAGGGTGTTAGTTTTGCATTTCAATAACAGAAGTTGGAAATAATAGCCTGGTTATGTTAACAGCGTTGCATTCAGTTCATGCTAAATTTGAAAGTATTTACATTATTAAATGTTGAAAATGATTCCTGCCTAAACAGGCTGCAAACTAATCATCTGCAAATTGGTTGACAGACCATGACAGAGCATGTCCTGGACAACAATTTTGCATTGTTTCATGCAAATACTCAAAACCAGATTAGATTTAAATATAATTTGAATTAATACTGTAGAAGAATGAAGGAGAACTACAAATTTTGTATCTATTTGAAATACCTTCCCAGTTTCAGTGGTGCGAGTTACTTGTATAAGCAATCCCCATGTCATATATTCGGAAGGACCAAACTAACCAATGTGTAAGTGTTCAATAAAATAACTCGGGGCCTGAATTATAGGATCCTCTCATTATCAGAATCAGGGGCAGGATTCTCTCAGCCCAGGGCCAGGCCGGCGCCATTGGCGCCGCCGTGGTTGGCGTTGGTGAAGGCAGAGGCTGTGACTAAGTGCTCCACAATTGACCCCTCCCTTAGAACAAAGAACAAAAGAACAAAGAAAATTACAGCACAGGAACAGGCCCTTCGGCCCTCCCAGCCTGCGCCGATCCAGATCCTTTATCTAAACCTGTCTCCTATTTTCCAAGGTCTACTTCCCTCTGTTCCCGCCCGTTCATATACCTGTCCAGATGCATCTTAAATGATGCTATCGTGCCCGCCTCTACCACCTCCGCTGGTAAAGCATTCCAGGCACCCACCACCCTCTGCGTAAAAAAATTTCCACGCACATCTTCTTTAAACTTTCCCCTTCTCACCTTGAAATCGTGACCCCTTGTAACTGACACCCCCACTCTTGGGAAAAGCTTGTTGCTATCCACCCTGTCCATAACTCTCATAATTTTGTAGACCTCAATCAGGTCCCCCCTCAATCTCCGTCTTTCCAACGAAAACAATCCTAATCTACTCAACCTTTCTTCATAGCTAGCACCCTCCATACCAGGCAACATCCTGGTGAACCTCCTCTGCACCCTCTCCAAAGCATCCACATCCTTCTGGTAATGTGGCGACCAGAACTGCACGCAGCATTCCAAATGTGGCCTAACCAAAGTCCTATTCAACTGTAACATGACCTGCCAACTCTTGTACTCAATACCCCGTCTGATGAAGGCAAGCATGCTGTATGCCTTCTTGACCACTCTATCCACCTGCGTTGCCACCTTCAGAGTACAATGGACCTGAACTCCCAGATCTCTCTGTACATCAATTTTCCCCAAGACCCTTCCATTGACCATATAGTCCGCTCTTGAATTTGATCTTCCAAAATGCATCACCTCGCATTTGCCTGGATTGAACTCCATCTGCCATTTCTCTGCCCAACTCTCCAATCTATCTGTATTTTGTTGGATTCTCAGACAGTCCTCCTCGCTATCTGCAACTCCCCCAATCTTAGTATCATCTGCAAACTTGGTAATCAGACCACCTATACCTTCCTCCAGGTCATTTATGTAGATCACAAACAACAGTGGTCCGAGCACGGATCCCTGTGGAACACCACTAGTCACCCTTCTCCATTTTGAGACACTCCCTTCCACCACTACTCTGTCTCCTGTTGCCCAGCCAGTTCTTTATCCATCTAGCTAGTACACCCTGAACCCCATACGACTTCACTTTTTCCATCAACCTGCCATGGGAAACCTTATTAAACGCTGCCCCAGAGTACACCAGCTTTATAAACAGAGTGGTGGGTTGGGCTGCAGGGAAAACAATTGTGAGAGGCAGAGATCAATGCAAACAGAATTCCTATAGGTCTTTGATTCAAATCCATTTCCATGACACATCATTGTTTGGATTTAAAGGTTGTTGCTGCTATTTGCAAATTAAGTTAAAAGGTACAATAACTAATTTTCCTCACAGTTCAATTTGCCCTTAGCTTTGAGGAAGAAACTGATGAAGACCTGAACGAGTGGAAGAGAAATCCCTGAGAGACAGGAGTCATGAAGTTGGACACTTCAAAACATTGGTACCAGTGTCAGAAGGTCTGCTGTATTCATTGCTCCTATAAGCAGTATGCATATCTGGCAACTAGATATGAAATCTCTTTTTACATGGGACACAGTAGCTGTGAAGGTAACAACAGATCTACATTTTTACGCAACTAGCTGTTTCCAAGCAGCATATGATTATGTAGATAATCAGCATTGCATAACAGCATTAAGGAGGTGGCAGATACCTTGTACAAGCAAGGCACAAATTTCTTATATTCCCATTATAGCAGAGATAGCAACCACTGCATCATTATTGCGGTGGGATTTCACAAGAATAGGATGTTGTTGATGCCACCATGTAGGCCCTGACTGAAGAGGCCCAAAGATTCATCATCAAGAAAGGTCTCCATTTGTGAATTTACTGCTAATGAGTGATGCTCGTGATCTAGATGCTGAGGTTAATGCTCGGTGACATGGTTTCAAATCGCACCATGGCAACTCATGGAATTTAAATTCAATTAATAAAAATAATCTCAAATAACAAAAAAAGCTGTGTCTCAGTAATAGTTACCATGAATTTATCATCAATTGCTGTAAGGTAATCAACAATTGTTTCCTCTAGAAAGGATGTATGCCATGTCTATAATCCATAATTCTGTTGGGGAGTATTTGCAATACTCACAATTTTTAAAAAATAAACGCAGAGTACCCAATTCTCTTTCTTTTCCAATTCAGGGGCAATTTAGCATGGCCATTCTGCCTACCCTGCACATAAGAACATAAGATAAGAACATAAGAACTAGGAGCAGGAGTAGGCCATCTAGCCCCTCGAGCCTGCTCCGCCATTCAATGAGATCATGGCTGATCTTTTGTGGACTCAGCTCCACTTTCCGGCCCGAACACCATAACCCTTAATCCCTTTATTCTTCAAAAAACTATCTACAAGAACATCTTTGGGGAGAATGTGCAAACTCCACGCGAAGAGTGACCCGGGGCAGGGATCGAACCCAGGTCCTCAGCGCCATGAGGCAACAATGCTAACCACTGCACCTCCCTGCCACCCTCAATACTCACAAATAATCACACTCCGAGTGCTACACCTTTTCAATGTTTTCAAAAAAAATATAAAAAATGCCACGAACAAATAAAAAAAAACTAAAGGCTTTATAAAAATAATCAATAAAAACATCTGCAGCCTTCATAAATCAAAATAAGTTTCATTCCTTTCCTTTGTAATCAGTTTGTGACCATGGATTCAAAATTATACATGTGACTGACTATTACACTGGTAGTGTAATATTACAAATCATATCTGTGTGGTGTTTGCAAATGTTGCATTGTTACTGATGAATAAAATTACAAAAAATATAAGATATGTAATCTATACAAATAGACTAGCCTTAGCTCCTTTGGTTCCATACACTTTTCTAATTCTTCTATGATGTTCATCAGGTATTTGCAGGGATTAGATAGAAACATTTAGAAAACTGGGAAGAATACAGTACATTGTTAGCTCAGATTTCAATGGGTGATTACTATCTGATTCCAACTGAACCAAAGTGTTTAATGGAGCCAAGATTTTTAACATAAATGTGGAAAGTCTATAAAGAAAATTGGGATTAAGCGACAAAATGCAATATAATTATAATATTAATGAACTTCAAATTGATTTGGTTATTGATATCATTTTTCATGGTTTGATCCCAAATGAAGTGTAATAGGAAAGAAGTAGAATTTTATGACTTTTGTTCTTTATCAGGGGCCAAATTCTCTAATTTGAGATTTTGTTGAATGTGAATTATGGTCTTGCTTCAGATGTTGCTAAATTTAACTTAGATTTATGAGCTATCACAGTCCATGTCTAAATACTTTATAATGTGACAGGCCAATTAGCTTGTGTTTTCTTTATTGCCTGCTGTATTTTTCCCATACACTGTCCCTTCTATGCAGAGTAAAAGCTTCTTGGTTCTTTATTCAATGTAAAAAATGTCACTTGTGCTTCACAGTACCGAAATGTTGTGTCAGCAATTTTCATGTCACTATCATCCTGTTTGTACTTCAAAATGAGACAATTGCAGGTCAGAAGAGCATGACTGAATGAAGCAGCAACTTAATGCCACCAGTTTGGATTCTAGGCCCCCATAGCCTCTTGCTGCAAACAGGGAGGAGCTTTGTCAGTGTACCTGGATCAAATGACTTTGAACGCCATTTCTGCCTCGGCGTACCAGGTTATCTCTAGTTCCTGTTTTCAGTCACCAAATGTGGGCAGCAGAAGTTGAAAGGTGACCACTGGAAAATGTTCATTGGAGCGACCCTCGGCAACAATCAGGGAAGTTGAATGTGGGTTTGGAATGCATTTTAATGCAAGTGACTTTAATGCTTTGAGGTTTAAAGACATCTGCATTTAACACTCTTGTTACTGCAGGTGCTGCACCAACTTAGCCTGCCCTGCCCGAGTTTCCACGGTACAATTCACCAAACTGCCTACAATGCAGCATTTCTTTTACTGACAATTCACCAAATTAGTGTAAACATGACCCAACCATAAGGATGGCATGGGTCCCAAACTGATACATTCAGGCAAGCACAGCGCAAACCAACCACTTACCATTAACTCAATTGTCCCTGAATTGGTAAGCCATTTTTGTCTTATTGCAGCACCACAACAATGTTAGTTCAACATCATACCCGTGTTCCAAGAGCCCATCCACTGAAAGTACCAGGGATTGCAGCATTTCACACTGACTGATTTGGGTGTATACCACTGTCCTTCATCATTACTGTGTTAAAACCAAGCAATTCCCATCCTAACACCATACAAGCCCATGGCAGCACAAGAATGTTTCAGGGAGGTGAATCACCATATTTTCTACACAATGTTTCTTTGTCAGTATCTCCCGGAGCCGGAGAGCAAATTTAAATGGCCAAGTTATCACTGAAAGAATTTAAAGTGAATTCAGAAGAATCTGTTTGATGCACAGATGGTTATGATGTAGAAGTCTTGAAAATCTTCAGAGGACCATTGTGGGCCCACTGTAACGTCAGTGTGGGAGCCAGTAGATCCCGTTGGAAAAGGGAAATAAGTGGAACTAGATCTCTGCCCTTTCTAGGATTTTGAGTGCGATGGGAAGAGCCTGTGTCTGTCGACACAAAGTCAGATACAGGGACTCTCTACAGCAGGGAATTCCCACGTCTATGTCTCTTTGGAACTTGGATATTGCTGGAAGCCGATGCCCCAGGGAGTTGAGGTGTATTTGCCTCCAAATAGTGATAAGTGTATCCCACATTGGAGGAGTGCTCCTGGCCAGGCAAGCAATCTTACACTCCCAAAAGCCAGTGGTGAAGGATGATACTGGGGCCAATCCTTATTTAGCCTTACATTTATTTACATAGTGAAACATTACAAGCATACACCTCCTACTTGAACCACATCACAGATCCAGTAAATGCCTCTTTCTGTGTACTCAAGGGAAACTCTAATTAATGCCCATTGCCTGCAAAATGCAAAATTCTGCTCTTGATTTCAATGGAGAGGAAAATCAGAAAGTTTTTATAATGAGTCGCTGACCTTCAACACCAGCTGTATGCCTGGATGGCAAGTTAAAAATCTATCCCATTGTGTTTCAGACTGCAGTGAATCAACAGAAAATGGCACTCAGGTATCCGAATGGATGAGGGGAAATATCACTGGACATTTGTTGGTGAGAATTCCATTTACAATAAATACACTTGAGGGTAATTTTGACCTTGGCTGATAGTGTAAACTGGATGATATCAAAACTTCTGCCCATTATACACCTCTGCCAATTCTTTTCCCCATT
Source organism: Scyliorhinus canicula (assembly GCF_902713615.1). Taxonomy (NCBI): domain Eukaryota; kingdom Metazoa; phylum Chordata; class Chondrichthyes; order Carcharhiniformes; family Scyliorhinidae; genus Scyliorhinus; species Scyliorhinus canicula. The sequence continues at coordinate 126,262,774 of NC_052148.1, read as the reverse complement.
GGATTCAAGCAGCTGATTTGATATCACCTGTTTCACATTATGGTCAATAGTCCGAATTACTCCCATTGTATGCATTGAAATAAAAATCTGAATGAGTTATTCAGGCAGCACAAAACTCTTGTTTTTTGATAAAGTATTTTTATTCAACAAATTTTCAACAATTTTACAATATAAAACAACCGAACAAAAAAAACCCCAACACATCTAAACCACCCCCTCCCTCTCTCAATAGTCAATGGTAACCAACTCAGGAAAATGTGTGATGAACAAACCCCAATAATTGTAGAAACTGTCACTCCCCCCCCCCCCCCCCCCCCCCCCGCCCCCCCAGAGCAAACTTCACTTTCTCCAGGGCCAGAAACTCCAGCAGGTCCCCCACCACGCCGAGGCACAGGGTGGAGAGACTGACTGACTGAGTTAATGGTAAGTGGTTGGTTTGCGCTGTGCTTCCCTGAAGTATAAGTTTGGGACCCATGCCATCCTTCTGGTTGGGTCATGTTTACACTAATTTGGTGAATTGTCAGCATTGTGGATAGCACAATTGCTTCACAGCTCCAGGGTCCCAAGTTCGGTTCCCGGCTTGGGTCACTGTCTGTGCGGAGTCTGCACGTTCTCCCCGTGTGCGTGGGTTTCCTCCAGGTGCTCCGGTTTCCTCCCACAGTCCAAAGGTGTGCAGGTTAGGTGGATTGGCCGTGCTAAATTGCTCTTGGTGTCCAAAATTGCCCTTAGTGTTGGGTGGGGCTACTGGGTTGTGGGGATAGGGTGGAGGTGTGGACCTTGGGTAGGGTGCTCTTTCCAAGAGCCGGTGCAGACTCGATGGGCCAAATGGCCTCCTTCTGCACTGTAAAATTCTATGATTCTATGAAAATTCTATGACTGCAACAAGACCCCCCCTATGAGCGATCAGTGTGGCGAAGGCTAAGACATCTGCCCCCGCACCCACCTGCAGCTCTGGCCAGTCTGACACCCCAAATATTGTTTCTAGGGGACCGGGCTCCACGTCCACATGTAAAACCCCCAAAATGATGCTGAACACCTCCTCCAAAACCTTTCCAATTTCGGGCAAGACTAAAACATAAGTACATGATTCACAGGGGCCCTCCCACACCACTCACAGCAGTCCTCCACCCCTTTGAACAGCCAGCTCACCCTCGACTTTGTGACGTGCTCCCTGTACACTACCTTCAGGTATATCAGCCCCAGCTTTGTGCACAAAGTCGAGGTGTTTACCCTCTGCAGCACCTCAGACCACAAACACTCCTCCAGGACCACCCCCAACTCCTCGTCCCATCTTGCCAAAACCCCCTCCATGCACACCCCCCTCCTCTTCCAAGATCCTCCCATAAATTGCCGAGGCAACCCTTCCTCTCCAAACCCACCACTGGCAGCACCATGCAACTCCAACAGCGAGGGGGCAGGAGCTATCAGGAAGGTCGGGAAGACCTCCCTCGTAAAGTCCCTTACCTGCATATACCTAAAGCTTTTACCCTGTGCCAGCCGAGATTTCTCACCCAAATCCTCCAAACTTGCAAATTGTCCTCGCAAAAACAAATCCTTCAATTCCTTAACTCTTCCCATCCACGAAACCTTCCATTCATCCTCCCCGGCTCAAACCCATGATTCCCCGAAATCAGCATCACCCCCGACCAAGCTCCCAACTTAAAATGGTGTCTAAACTGTCGCCAGATATTCAACGTGGTCACCACCACCGTATCACCCTGTCCGTATACTTCCCTGGGCCATGAAGAGTGGTGCCATTGCCAGCGCCTTAAACCCCCGACCCCTGCAAGAGTCCGCCTCCAACCTCACCCACAAAGCGCCTCCCTCCCTGCTCCAGCACCAAACATTCTCTGCATTTGCTGCCCAATAATTTTTTTTTAATAAATTTAGATTACCCAATTATTTTTCCAATTAAGGGGCAATGTAGCGTGGCCAATCCACCTACTCTGCACATTTTTTGGGTTGTGGGGGCGAAACCCACACAGACACGGGGAGAATGTGCAAACTCCACACGGACAGTGACCCAGAGCCGGGATCGAACCTGGGACCTCAGCGCCGTGAGGCGGTTGTGCTAACCACTAGGCCACCATGCTGCCCCGCTGCCCAATAATAATAATACAACAAATTTTGAAGGCCTAACCCCTCATGAGATGCCACCGACAAAATGGCAGCCCCTCCACCCCCACTCCCATTCTCGGAGGGGAGACCACAAGATACTCACTTTTCCTATTTTCAATTTGTACCCTGACAAAGTCCCAAATCTCTGAAGCAACCCCATTATACTCCCCATCGAAGAGCTCTGCTCTGAAATATACAGCAACAAATTATCTGCAGATAAGGGCACACTATGTTCAACCTCTCCCCTCACTATCACCTTCCAGAACTCCAAGCTCCTCAATGCAATAGCCAAGGGCTCTATAGCCAGTGCAAACAGAAGGGGGATATGGGGCATGCCTGCCTCATACCCCGGTGTAAAGCAAAATACACTGAGTTCATACAATAAGTGCGCATGCTTGCCATTGGCTTCTTATATCAGCTGCACCCACGCCACAAACTTCTGCCCAATACCAAATTTTTCCAATACCGCCATCAAATAACAGCCGATCAAACACCTTCCCCCCTTCCAATGCCACCACCACCTCCATCTCCCTCCCCTCTGCCGGGGAAAGCACCACATTCAACAGCCTCCTCACATTCGAGCACAACTGTCTTCTCTTTATAAACCCCTTCTGGTCCTCCCCAATCATGTTTGGGAGGCACCCTTCCAGCCTATATCTACATTCAGCAGAGATATGGGCCTGCACGACCCGCACTCCACCAGATCCCTTGACCTTCTTTAGCAACAGCAAGATGAAGCCTGTTGCATTGTTTGCGGCCAGGCAACTCTGTCCATCGTGTCCTCGAACATTCCCACCATCAATGGCACTATCCTATCCTTAAATCTTTTATAAAATTCGACCAGAAACGTATTGGGCGCCGCCACATTCCCTGCCTGTTTCCTCCCAATCGCCACCTTCACCTCTTCCTCCCTTACCGGCTCCTCCAACCCTACCCTCTCCGCTTCCCCCAACGTTGGACACTCCAGCCCACCCAGAAACTCCCTCATCTCCCGCCCCTCCTCCGGTGGCTCCAACCTATACAGGTCTCCATAGAGCTACTCAAACACCTTATTAATCTATTCCGGAGCCAGCCCGAATTCCTCCGTCTTATCCCGTACCTGAACTATCTCCCTCACCGTGGCCTCCCTCCGGAGCTGACATGCCAACATGCTCCTATACTCATGGATAGCTCCCCTCACCCTTCTCAACTGATGCACCAGTTTCCCCATGAACAATAGGTCAAACTTCACCTGCAACTCCTTCCACTTTGCCGAGAGGCCCAGGCCCCAGCATACCTTCCATTCACCTCCACAATCTCTTCTATCAGTCGTTGGTGTTCCTCCCTCTCCTCTCTATCCATCTTAGCCTTAAAATAGATCACCTCCCCTCTTGCCACTGCCTTCAGATCCTCTCAGACCACTGACCGTGAGTCCACCCCCGTGCAACTAAATCCCACATACTCCTCAATCATCTTCCCTATCTTGTCACAGGAGCTTGGGTACGCTAGTGACCCCACATCCATTCTCCACCCCAGCCTCTGGACTGCCCCCTTCTCCAAAACCACATCCATCCAAAGTGGAGTGTGATCCAAGATCACAATTGCCGAATACTCCGACCTCCTAACCCCAGCCAACAGCACCTTTCCCATCACGAAAAAGTACCTTATGTACCAGGGAGAAAAACAAATATTCTCTATTCCTTTGGTGTAAATGCCTCCATGGGTCCACCACCCCCATCTCCGTAATGAGTCCATCCAACGCTTTCACCCCACCCCTCCCCCGACTAGGTCAGCAAACGTAGCTAGGACCTGTCCACCTTCGGTTCCAACACTACGATCAACTCATGGGTGTCTAGATCCGGGATGGCACCCAACACTCTCTTCACAAACCTGCATCGTCCCAATTGGGGCCATATACACTCGCCAGCGCCATCAACCTCCCCTCTCACGCACCCGTCACTATCACATGCCTGCCCCCTGATCAGCCACCACCTTCTCCATCTGAAACCTCACCCTCTTGCCGACCAATATCGCCACCCCCAAGCCCTACTGTCAAACCCCGAGTGAAACACAAACTCATCCAACCCTTCCTAAGCCTCACCTTATCCTTCACCCTCAAATGGGTCTCCTGCAGCATCATCACATCGGCTTTTAAACTCTTCAAGTGTACGATAACTCTCAATCTCTTCACTGGTCTCCCTAACCCCCTCAGGTTCCACGTCAGTGTTCTGACTATGGGTCTCTCACCCCCAAACCCCCCCCCCCCCCCCCCCCCCCCCCCGGCCCGCTCCTATCTGCCATCCCCACAACTCCATGCCCTGCCCATCCTGCCAGGCCCGCCCAACCTTTTGTTATCGTCAAACCCCTCCCATCCGCTCAGAGTCCTCCATCCACTTCTTCTTGCAAACACCTCACCCAGTATCAATCCCCTCTTTACACCATTCACACTTTACAGGTCCATCGAGACCTGCTCCACCAGGCCCTACAACCACGGCCCCACTCCCCACCACATTCCTGTTCACTAGCCAATCTTCGTTTGCATTTGCAGTGACCCCTACCCCCTCCTCAGTAAAACAGCCCCACATACCCCCCCAAAAAAACCTACCTTATATCAAAGAACAATACAAAAGCACACCCATCGAAAAAAAACAAACACATGTAAACAAATGTAAGCAATCCCCCCATTCAAGAAGCAGAGGAACAAAACTCCAATCAAATAGAAAACCCCTCCATAAGAAACACACAAACCCCGTCCCCACCAACCAAGTCCAAATCCCAACCCTCATCTCATTCCCAGTCCTTCCGCCTTCACAAACGCCTCCGCTGCCTCCATTGTCTGAAAATAAAAATCCCTCAAGTTGTGCATCACTCTCAACTTCGCGGTGTAAAAAACTCCAAACCTCACTCCGCTGCCATACAAAGTTGCCTTCACCCATCCAAAGGCCGCCCGCTTTCTTGCAGCTCTGCCATCAGATCCTGGTATATTCGTATACCAATGTCTTCCACTTCACCTCTCATCTCTGCATCGACCAGCTCAAGTCCTTCTCCTTCATGTGGAACCTGTGAAGGCAAACTATAACCGCCTTTAGTGGTTCATTCATTTTAGCATTCGGCCTGAGCGACTGATGTGCCCCGTCCAACTTGTAGCGGGAAGATTCTTTCCCCTCCCCCATCAACTTCCCAAACATCTTTGCAAAGTACTTGGTCAGCCTGGGGCCCTTCACCCCCTCAGGCGGTGCATGATTCTCAGATTTTGCCTCCTTGACCTGTTCTCCAGGTCCTCCACCTTAGCTCTGAGCCCTTTGTTGACCTCCGCAACTCTCTGTAGCTCCTCACCAATCGAGATGAACTAGTCGTTTTGTTGCAACAATGCCTCCTTCACCACCTTCAACTTCTTCCCTTGTTCCCACACCTCGACCAACGTCTTCATCGCTACCACTTTTACCAGGGCAATCGCCTCTTCTACCCACTCTTTCATCGCAGTCATCATCTCCCTCCGAAGCATCTCCATATAAACAAAGAACAAAATGAGAACAAAGAACAATACAGCATAGGAACAAGCCTGTTCCAAACAGCCTCTTCAAACTCCACCGACATCACCTCGGTCAGAGTTTCCACTGAGAGGGGAGTGGCCCCACCTGCCAACCCAACATCTGCCATCATTCTTCCTGCAGGACTCCCAACCTCGCTCGATGGTGGACTATCGCTTGCTCCCTTCTTTCCAGCACCCTTCTTATGGGCCTTCGACATTTCACATCTTACTTATAACTTCCCGCACCAACTCATTAACACACTACCCCTGAAACTGGGCATAAAAATCCAAAACCAGAGACTCCAGCAGGAGCCACCTAATGTGTGACCTCCACCTACATGTCGTCACTGGAAGTTTCCCAATAAAAGGCAAATGAAATGCAAAATTCATTTCAAAGGTAATTCAATTGTAATCTACTGCAGAATATGGAACTGGCCCAGGATGAATATAAAGTAATCATACGTTGCCATTTTTAATATAATGGCAACATAAAATGATTGCTGTTAATCTTTGTATTCACTTTATATGCAGTAACCTGCAAAGTGGATTTCCTGCCTGTTGCATATTTTGTATCTCAGAGCTATGCAGGCAAATAATGTGTACAACAGATTTTATTTTGAATTGTTTATTCCATGGCTTACAGTCCTTAGCTTCCAGCAACTTTTAGTACATTTACTTTTCTCCGAGTCCATATCCAGGCATAACTAATCAAGCACAGTGAGCATCAATAGGAAACAGACTCTCATAATCAAACTAGCAACAATTGAGAATGACACCATAAACTATAAATCCAGACCAAATTTATTTTATTGATTTCAATTGTATAAAATTTAGACTGGTTCTATCGAGGGCAGGAAATCTACTCTGCCGGATTAACACTGGTGCAAGCTAATTTTTAAAATGCTATTTGGCTCGAATTCCTTACCTTTCAAGCTGACCCATTACATAAAATTTGTCCACTTATGGTTTATGTAATGTTAATGCTTGATGATTTTGCTTGGCCGCATGGGAGCACAGGTTGTAATATAATTCTTCTAAGATTTTTTTGGTTTGACTCATTATCTCTGATACAAAACCACTTTCCCTGCCAACTACTTCAAAGGGACTCACAGTGTTAAAGGTAATAGATATAAATTGTTCATGTATGATGGCTCAGTTGGACGTTTGATGTAAGTATGTAATAAGGCTGGTTAACTATACCTCAGACCAAAGATTCCTCACAAGAGATTGATACATACAAAAGGTTCATGCTCTTTGGATTTAACAAGCTAAAACTATCAGGTGCAATACGAGTGAGCTCATCACATTAGAAACCGATCAAGAAATAATTCAAACTTATTATGTATACAGTATATTTGAAACAGGAATTTAAACCAGACATATGCAATGAATATCTTCATTGTGCTGAAGAATTGTCTTGAAAACATTGGCTTGAATTTTCAGGAAGGCAAGCACTCAGCACCCGGGTAGGGGATTCCCTGGAGGGGGTGGAGAGAGGGGGTGATCTCGGTGTTGGAAGTAGGCTGGCGTGGGTGCGGTTGGGGGAGGGCAGGAGCTCTCTAGTCCCTAAGGACAAGGTGCCCCTAACCTGAAAGGATCTTCAGATTATATTTCACCGCTCACTACTATATTTTTCAACCTCTCTCCAACCTAATCTCCATGGTCCAGTAAAGTGCAGCCCATTAAATTAGTTTTTCTCTCATTAGGTGCTACTAGACCTGCCGGCGTACCCAATACACTTGTGATCTCCAAAGGTGAAGAAGGTAAATGTATTTAATTGGCAAAATGGCAAATATTCAGAACTGGAAGTCCTGACTTTGATTAATAAGACTGAAATGGCCTGGGGTGGCATTAGGACATCTAAGAGCGGAGAAAGTAGCCATTTTACCCACTCTCGACTGCTAATTATTAATTTGTGTCTGTGGGTATTGGGTGAGAGCAGAATTGGATTTGACTCCAATTTAATTTCCTTGTCCTTTCTCCATATCCTTTTACATTCCTCCAGTTCAAATGTTTATCCGATTCATTTCTAAATGATCCTTCTGATGAAGTTGTTCTTTTGGCACAGTTTACCATGAGTACATGGCAGGAATTTAGATGGGGAGACCTGTGGACCCCACAACATGTGGATGGAAATTGCTGTTGTACCCACAAAGCTAATAATTGGCCTCAATTGTTAATTAAGTTTTACCTCACCTCAACTGACTACCTGCCACTTGCGGACAGGTAGTCCTTCCACCTCCAACACCACCTCTGGCAAAATGTGCCGGCACTGGCATGCCACCAAACAGTGGGAAATTACATGCCCACCTGATTCTTACCCCCAAATCGAGGCACAAATCCCGCGCAAAATCTCAATAGATGTAAGTTTGAGGGTCTCTTGTAATGAAGGAATGATCCGCAATGGACAGCAAGTTAAAACATTCACACCAATAGCTGTCTTTTGTAATAGAAAAGTAGCAGTTTTCTGAAGCAGAATATTGTGTGACTAGCACAAAGTAAAAACATGACGGCCGCAAAATTTGGCTCTCTAGCAACTAAGGCAACCTCCTAAAATCAAGAAAACAGATTGTCAATTGCGTGATTATAATGGCAATGCAATCACCTCATTGGGACCATGTTAATAATTGGTGACAAATCACAACACTGCCATATCACTAATATTTGAGATTGTTGAATCAAACAGATCTTCTCTCTTAAGTGCACAAGCCTGTCAGGATCTTCACCTAGTGCAAAGAATTTATAGCACAAGTTCACATCGTCCACCAGTTTAGGAAGACATACAAGGAATTCTTGATCGCTTTCCTCACGTCTTTGAAGGCATGGTCAATATAAAATTGAATTGAAGCCAGATCTCATATTCAGCAATACTCCACAGCTTTACTGATAGAAATTAGATAAGGAAGTATAAATAAGGAAGCATAAAGATAGGCATGGACTAGTTGGGCATGTTTTCGAGCCATGTATTCTATGCAATTCTGTGGAAAATAATCAGAAAATGCTTCAAATACAGAGAAGGTCAGCCAACATCGGTAGAAAAATGAAAACAGAAAATGCTGTATAAATTCATCAGGTCCAACAGCACATGTGGAGAGAAACAGAGTTAACGTTTTGAGTCTAAATGATCCTTCTACAGCACGGTAGCATGGTGGTTAGCATAAATGCTTCACAGCTCCAGGGTCCCAGGTTCGATTCCCGGCTGGGTCACTGTCTGTGCGGAGTCTGCACGTCCTCCCCCTGTGTGCGTGGGTTTCCTCCGGGTGCTCCGGTTTCCTCCCACAGTCCAAAGATGTGCGGGTTAGGTGGATTGGCCATGCTAAATTGCCCGTAGTGTCCTAAAAAGTAAGGTTAAGGGGTGGGGGTTGTTGGGTTACGGGTATAGGGTGGATACGTGGGTTTGAGTAGGGTGATCATGGCTCGGCACAACATCGAGGGCCGAAGGGCCTGTTCTGTGCTGTACTGTTCTATGTTCTATGTTCTATAACTGAAGGAAGATAAAAATATAACAAATTATATGGTTGGAAAGGGGGTGGAGGAGGTGGGGAAGAACAGAAGACCAGGGATAGGTCAGGGCAAAGGACATTCTAACAAATTTGACATGGACAAAAGGCAAAAGGGGATGTTAATGGTGTCATTAGGGGATGAAGAATGCTAAAAGTGACAAAAGGTGAGAAAGCAGAATGTGTGAATGGGAACTCCTGGGAGTAACAGCTGGAAGGAGAAAGTATCTGCTAATTGTCCAGGTCAACTCTTCATTACAGAACAAAGAAGAAAGAACAAAGAAAAGTACAGCACAGGGACAGGCCCTTCGGTCCTCGAAGCCTGTGCCAAACATTCTGCCCATCTAAACTAAAATCTCCTACACTTCCAGGGTCCGTATCCCTCTATTCCCATCCTATCCATGTATTTGACAAGATGCCCCTTAAACATCACTGTCATCCCAGCTTCCACCACCTCCTCCGGCAGCGAGTTCCAGGCACCCACTACCCTCTGTGTAAAACACTTGCCTCGAATATCTTCTCTAAACCTTGCCCCGTGCACCTTAAATCTATGCCCCTAATAATTGACCCCTCTACCCTGGAAAAAAGTCTCTGACTATCCACTCTGTCTATGCCCCTCATAATTTTGTAGACCTCTAACAGGTCACCCCTCAACCTGTGTCATTCCAGTGAGAATAAATCGAGTTTATTCAACCTCTCGTCATAGGTAATGCCCTCCATACCAGGCAACATCCTGGTAAATCACTTCAGCACCCTCCCCAAAGCTTCCACATCCTTCTGGTCGTGTGGCGACCAGAAATGAACACTACAGCTGAAAATTAAAAGATTGGCAAGAATAAAAGAAAGATTTTGCACTCATATAGTGCCTTCCATGGTCTCAGCATGCTCCAAATGCTTTGCAGCCAGTGAAATATTTCTGACATGTAGTCACTGCTGTAAAGTAGAATTGGAGAAGGGAAGAGTGGAGGCAACAGTTGGTCATGAATAATCATTCCGTCATCACAAGCAGGTGACAAAACCTCACGATAGCACGCTCAGCCCTCTGTCAGTGCCTGCAGCTGACTGCTGTTATCACTCTTTGATTCAGGTCTTCCTGTAAACGGTCACACTATCTCAGCTTTGGCATTCCAAGATATCATATCCATGCTTATTCCATCAATGTCTAACTAGTATTCAGTTGTAGGGCACACATACCTCTGTTATCACTATCTGCTCACTAAATAATGCTGTATTGCAGTGAACAGACTGTACCTTCTCGTTAACTCATTGCTGGGCAATCTATCTTTCCAGCCAGCATACAAAAATATGGTTGTGCGAGAAATCAAACTGTGCACTTAAAATGCCATTATTCTGTAACATTCTCTGAGTGGTTAGTCAGTCGGTATTAGATGCTCTGTCGATATTTGACATGACCAGGTCAGTTGAGGAAAGTCAAATTGGGCAGCGTGTAAAAGCATCGATTGATCTGATCACATCAGGAAAGTTAAGTTAAAATTATCCCTACGACCTGTCTCCCATTCCACATCGATGCTCTCTGTATTCACACAACCATTCAAACAACATGCCCAGTATACGGCGCAGTCTCTCTTGCACCCACCATTCTGCCATTTGTTGTTTTTTATCTCAGTCTGATACACCAGCGCTCCCAATAGAAGAAAGTATCACACAGGCCCCCTGTGTTCTCCTGATCAATGTTTCCAGAAATCCATACACACAGATTCCAGAGATGCAATTGGTGCATTTGAGAAAGCAATGCCCTGTAAGTAACAGTTCCAAGGCGAACAGAAGTGAGTCGTGCTTGCGGAGGCGAATCTGTCTTTGACATAAGGCCTAATTGCACTCTCACTCTGCGTGAAATGGATAGAATCATATGTCGTAGCTCGCTGTGGCAATGTGGAATTGCTGAACACCATCAATTTTCTGAAAACCCTGAAGCAAGATCAAGAGCAAGTTAAGCATTTTTTTTTTCTGCAAAGCTAAAAATGACTGGCACCGTTGCTTGCTGCTGGGTTGTTTAAAAAAATCAACTTCTTATTTTCAGAGAGAAGTTGTATATCACTCATCCCTCGCCCTGTTGATTGTCAGAGGAAGTGCAAAGTGGGAAAGCTGCCCTGCCGTGTCTGCATAAAATCTGGCATGCTAACTTTGGGTTGTGAATTTGATGCTAACGCTGCAGTTTCTCTGAATACGGTAGGTGGGTGAGTGCCGAAATGGGCAGTCCACCTGTCATTTTTAAAAAGTCATTACCAGGCAACTAAGTTTGTTAAAAGGTCAACTGACCGAATATTATACTCCCACTCCTACCATCCTGCATCTGGTGTGGGCAGGATGGCGGGAGTGGGGGTGTCCACTTTTTCACCATCTGAGGTGCAAAAGGAGGAAGGAAGGGAGCATATCCTTTGGGATGTCCTATTGAAGGTAAGTCTTCATCCCACTAAGTGGGGAGGTGGGGGGTGGGGGGGGGGGGGGGGGGGGGGGGGAGGAGTCCCACTCTCTGCTTGTTTAGGCTGTCCGCAACATGTTAAAAGTTGATTGATTCACAACTGACTTTTCCAACAGTGTTGGCCAGGGTGGGGCCAACACTGGCCGAAGAGTTATCCCCATGGTGATAACTAGTGCTACATGTCGGTTAATCAGTTCGACAAACAATATTCAAGTTCGTCAATAAATGCAACCATACAGCAATGCCCCTAACCCCAAAATGATTTATTTTGAATCTCTTTCAGAAATCATCAAGCATTTTTGGGAAGAAATTCGTCACAAAGCCTGCATGAGTGCAGATTTTTATTTCACTTTGAGTCTGTGCCTGATCACAAGAAAGCAACTAAGGTCCAAACTTGGTGCCCGTGCCTAATTTATATGTAATAGGTGGGCTGCCAACTCCAGCCAAGCTGTTGACAGTAAAAACAGGAAGTGCTGAAAAACTTAGCAGGTCTGGCAGCATCCTTCATGTTGCAAAGAAGAGTCATATTGGCCTCGAAACGTTCAATCCGTTTCACCCCTCACAGATGCTGCCAGATCTGCTGCATTTTTCCAGCACCTTCTGATTTTAGTTCAGATCTCCAGCATTCGTGTGTTTTGCTTTTATTTTACTGCCCACTTGTAGGTTGTCCAATGGAGGGTTTCAGATTGAATGTTGTTGATGCCATTTAAACGGAGTCTTAAATGTCTCACCATTAAACCTCTTGGTGAGGTTGGTAGCAGTTTTAGAGTGCCTCTGTAGCAATTGAAGAATGAAAGACAAGGCTGAAGCATTTGCAACCATATTGAGGAGTGCCAAGTGGATGATCTATCTTAATAGTAACACTACAATGAACTTACTGTGAAAATCCCCTAATCGCCACACTATGGAGCCTGTTCGGGTACACAGAGGGAGAATTCAGAATGTACAATTCACCTAACAAACACGTCTTTTGGGACTTGTGGGAGGAAACCGGAGTGCCCGGAGGAAACCGGAGTGCCCGGAGGAAACCCACACAGACGGAGAAAGTGCAGACTCAGCACAGACAATGACCTGAGCCGGGAATCGAACCTGGGACCCTGGCGCTGTGAAACCTTGGCGCCAACCACTATGCTACCATGTCTCCAGTATCACAGATGCCAGTCTTCAGCCAATTCACTCCATTTGATATCACTTTCATTATTCTGCCAAAATGCACCTTCCATTTAAAAGGTGTGTGCCGTGTTTAAATGGTGTCATCATCAGACACAAAAGTTAAGGCATGAAATCCCATCAAGAAAAATGTGTCAACCGTGGCTAACAAAGGAAGTTCAAGATTGTATTAGATCAAATGATGAGGCTTATAAAGTTGCCAAAAAAAGTAGCAAGCCTGAGGATTTAATTCAACAAAAGAGGATCAAGAATCTAATAATGAAACAGAGAATAGAATATGAATGTAAAATAGCGAGCCACATGTAAATGGACTGCAACAGCTTCTTTAGGTATGTAAAATGGAAACGATTCACAAAGACAAATGTGGGTCCATTACAGGTGGACACAGGAGAATTTGTAATGGAGAATAAAGATGCTAAATAATTATTTTATATCTGTCTTCATTGAGGCAGATACACAAAACCTCCCAGAAATAATAGAAAACCAAAGGACTCACACAAATGAGGAACTGAAAGAAATAAGTATGAATAAAAAAGTTAAAAGAAAAATTAATGAGTCTGAAAGTTGACAAATCCTCAGGACCCGATGATCTACATCCCGGAGTGTTGAAAGAAGTGGCAATAGAAATAGTGGATGCATTGGTGGTCATCTTCCAAAATTCTAGATTCCAGAATGATGCCTGCAGATTGGAAGGTAGCTAATGTAATCTCACTGTTTAAGAAAGGAGGGCGAGAGAACACAGGAAAATCCAAATCTGTTAGTCTGACATCAGTAGAATGGAAAATGCAAGAATCTATTATAAAGGATGTGCTAACTTTACACTTAGATTATGATCTGATTGGGTAGAGTCAACATGGGCAAGTGAAAAGGAAATCATATTTGACAAACCTGCTGGAGTTTTTTGAGGATGTTAATGGCAGAATAGATTAAGGGAAACCGGTAAATGTGATGTATTTGGATTTTTAGAAAGCTGAAGTAAAAGCAGAAAATGCTGGGAAAACTAAGCAGGTCTGGCCGCAGCGATTATTACTATTATTATTATTGTCTCTGGAGAGAAGCAGTTTGAATGTGTCAGGTCTGTAATCTTTCATCAGCACTTGGAATAGTTAGAAATGTAGTACATTTTGAGCAAGTGCAAGTGGGGAGGTGGGAAGAAGGACAAAAGGGAAAGTTAGGGCAGAGTATCACAAAATATTTCATGGTGCAAGGACAAAAGGAGTGGTCATGGACGAAGTAAAGAAACAAAAGATGTGTGCAGAGGAGGTGATGTGCTGAGATGTGACAAGAGGTTAATTTCAGGGTCAACTATGGCGCCAAGTTTGCATCCAGATCGTTTAGCCTCATGAAATTGTCATGGAAAGGGATGAGGTCAGTAGTTAGAGGCTGGAGTTTGGAGCAGGGACGAAAGATATTGGGCGGAATTCTCCGTCGGCTAACGCCGGAATCGCAAATCGTGGTCGGGGGGACGAGAAAGACTCGTGTTTGGTGTGTTGCCTCCCAGGTGCCAGGGTCCGTGATGTCTCGGATCATGTTTTCGGGATTCTTAAGGGGGAGGAGAAGCAGCCCCAAGTCGTGGTCCACATAGGCACCAACGACATAGGTAGGAAAAGGGATAGGGATGTAAGGCAGGAATTCAGGGAGCTAGGGTGGAATCTTAGAGCTAGAACAATCAGAGTTATTATCTCTGGGTTGTTACCCGTGCCACGTGCTAGCGAGACGAGGAATAGGGAGAGAGAGCAGTTGAACACGTGGCTACAGGGATGGTGCAGGAGGGAGGGTTTCAGATAGCTGGATAATTGGGGCTCATTCAGGGGTAGGTGGGACCTCTACAAACAGGATGGTCTACACCTGGACCAGAGGGATACCAATATCCTGGGGGGAAAATTTGCTAATGCTCTTCGGGAGGGTTTAAACTAATTCAGCAGGGGGTTGGGAACCTGAATTGTAGCTCCCGTATACAGGAGGTTGAGATGTGTGAGGTCATGAATAAGGTTTCAAGGCTTCAGGGGTGTACCGCCAGGCAGGAAGGTGGTTTAAAGTGTGTCTACTTCAACGCCAGGAGCATCCGGAATAAGGTGGGTGAACTTGCAGCATGGGTCGGTACCTGGGACTTCGATGTTGTGGCCATTTCGGAGACATGGATAGAGCAGGGACAGGAATGGTTGTTGCAGGTTCCGTGGTTTAGATATTTCAGTAAGATCAGAGAAGGTGGTAAAAGAGGTGGAGGGGTGGCATTGTTAATCAAGGACAGTATTATGGTGGCAGAAAGGACATTTGATGAGGACTCATCTACTGAGGTAGTATGGGCTGAGGTTAGAAGGAAAGGAGAGGTCACCCTGTTGGGAGTTTTCTATAGGCCTCTGAAAAGTTCCAGAGATGTAGAGGAAAGGATTGCAAAGATGATTCTGGATAGGAGCAAAAGTAACAGGGTAGTTGTTATCGGGGACTTTAACTTTCCAAACATTGTCCAATGTGTGCAGGAGGGTTTCCTGACACAGTGTGTAGATAGACCAACAAGAGGGGAGGCCACATTGGATTTGGTACTGGGTAATGAACCAGACCAGGTGATAGATTTGGAGGTAGGTGAGCACTTTGGTGATATTGACCACAATTCGGTTACGTTTACTTTAGTAATGGAAAGGGATAGGTATATACGGCAGGGCAAGAGTTATATCTGGGGGAAAGGCAATTATGATGGGATGAGGCAAGATTGATATGCATAGGATGGGGAAGGAAACTGCAGGGGATGGCACAATTGAAATGTGGAGCATGTTCAAGGAACAGCTACTGCGTGTCCTTGATAAGTATGTACCTGTCAGACAGGGAGGAAGTGATTGAGCGAGGGAACGGTGGTTTACTAAAGTAGTTGAATCACTTGTCAAGAGGAAGAAGGAGGCTTATGTAAAGATGAGACGTGAAGGTTCAGTTTGCGTGCTCCAGAGTTACAAGTTAGCTAGGAAAGACCTAAAGAGAGAGCTAAGAAGAGCCAAGAGGGGACATGAGACGTCTTTGGCAGGTATGATCAACGATAACCCTAAAGCTTTCTATAGGTATGTCAGGAATAAAAGAATGACTAGGGTAAGAGTAGGGTCAGTCAAGGACAGTAGTGGGAAGTTGTGCGTGGAGTCCGAGGAGATAGGAGAGGTGCTAAATGAATATTTTTCGTCAGTATTCACACAGGAAAAAGGCAATGTTGTCGAGGAGAATACTGCGATACAGGCTACTAGACTAGAAGGGCTAACAGTTCATAAGGATGAGGTGTCAGCAGTTCTAGAAAGTGTGAAAATAGATAGGTCCCCTGGGCCAGATGGGATTTATCCTAGGATTCTCTGGGAAGCTGGGGAGGAGATTGCTGAGCCTTTGGCTTTGATCTTTATGTCGTCATTGTCTACAGGAATAGTGCCAGAAGACTGGAGGATAGTAAATGTTGTCCCCTTGTTCAAGAAGGGGAGTAGAGACAACCCGGTTACTATAGACAAGTGAGCCTTACTTCTGTTGTGGGAAAAGTCTTGGAAAGGCTTAAAAGAGATAGGATTTATAATAATCTAGAAAGGAATAATTTTATTAGGGATAGTCAACACGGTTTTGTGAAGGGTAGGTCGTGCCTCACCAACCTTATTGAGTTCTTTGAGAAGGTGACCAAACAGGTGGACAAGGGTAAAGCAGTTGATGTGGTGTATATGGATTTCAGTAAAGCGTTTGATAAGCTTCCCCAAGGTAGGCTATTGCAGAAAATACGGAGGCATGGGATTCAGGTTGATTTAGCAGTTTGGATCAGAAATTGGCTAGCTGTAGACGACAAAGGGTGATGGTTGATGGGAAATGTTCAGCCTGGAGTTCAGTTACTAGTGGTTTACCACAAGGATCTGTTTTGGGGCCACTGCTGTTTGTCATTTTTATAAATGACCTGGAGGAGGGCGTAGAAGGATGGGTGAGTAAATTTGCAGATGACACTAAAGTCGGTGGAGTTGTGGACAGTGCGGAAGGATGTTGCAGGTTACAGAGGGTCATAGATAAGCTGCAGAGCTGGGCTGATAGGTGGCAAATGCAGTTTAATGCAGAAAAGTGTAAGGTGTTAGGTCATTTTGGAAGGAGTAACAGGAATACTGAATACTGGGCTAATGGTAAGATTCTTGGTAGTGTGGATGAGCAGAGAGATCTCGGTGTCCATGTACATAGATCCCTGAAAGTTGCCAACCCAGGTTGATAGGGTTGTTAAGAAGGGATACGGTGTGTTGGCTTTTATTGGTAGAGGGATTGAGTTTCGGAGCCATGAGGTCATGTTGCAGCTGTACAAAACTCTGGTGCGGCCACATTTGGAGTATTGCGTGCAATTCTGGTCGCCGCATTATAGGAAGGTGTGGAAGCATTGGAAAGGGTGCAAAGGAGTTTTACCAGGATGTTTCCTGGTATGGAGGGAAGATCTTATGAGAAAAGGCTGATGTACTTAAGGCTGTTTTCGTTAGAGAGAAGAAGGTTAAGAGGTGACTTAATTGAGGCATACAAGATGACCAGAGGATTAGATAGGGTTGACGGTGAGAGCCTTTTTCCTTGGATGGTGATGGCTAGCATGAGGGGACATAGCTTTAAATTGAGGGGAGATAGATATAGGACAGATGTCAGAGGTAGGTTCTTTACTCAGAGAGTAGTAAGGGCGTGGAATGCCCTGCCTGCAACAGTAGTAGACTCGCCAACATTAAGGGCATTCAAATGGTCATTGGATAAACATATGGATGATAAGGGCATAGTGTAGATGGGCCTCAGAGTGATTCCACAGGTTGGCGCAACATCGATGGGCCAAAGGGCCTGTACTGCACTATAATGTTCTCTGTTCTATGTTCTATCTGTGCCATAATGGAGGCCCTATATGCCCAGGTGGCACAATATATGAACCTAAATATGGACCGAACCCATCAAGTTGCAAGGACAGCGGCATTTACCACCATCACAGGTCCAGGGAGTTTTTAATGGGATGCATGTCCCCCTACGAGCACCGCCACAGGAGGGGGTTTCCTTCACAAACTGGAAGGGATTCCACTCCCTTCAATTTATAGTTGACGTGTGACCACTGGCTACACATCATGTACGCTTTACCACTGGGTAAAGTGCATGACCCCTTCAATCTGGCGTTTCCCAACACATTTGAGGCACTGTTGAGTTGGTCACACACTGGGTAGGCCCTATCTCATGTCGCCCACATATCTGGCCCCATCCCCCGCCTCCAAGGCAGACGCCTGGGTAACCTCCGACTACTCAGGCCCATGTCCAAATCCAACATCCACACCCCACACCGCCAGCCTCTGTTCTGCCCACTGCCCATCGGTGGGCCGGGGACAGGTGGTGGAATTCAGAGCTACTGAGGTGTTCTAGCACCTCCCCTAAGGGAGTCACCAACATGGGCACCATAATTTCCTCCTCCCTCAGGGCTCCTGCTGGCCCCTGGTCTAGTCCTTGGGATGGGGGTGTGGCCTGAACAAGCTCCCGGGGATCTCTCGCCACCGGGCACTGCCGGTCCTGGAGACCTGCTCTCGTCTCGTACAGGGTCTCAATGTTCGCAGCCATGGAGAACAAGGACTGCACCATGTCCCTCTGGGACTGTGCCACATGACCTCCGGAATTGTGCCACGTCTGCTGGAACTGTGCCACGTCCTCTGGGACTGTGCCATGTCCCTCAGTGACCGGCTCAGGCCAGCCAGTGGCCAATGCCCAAGATGCAACAGCCATGACCCATTGTGACAGGGCCACGCTCTGGAGTGCCGCAGCATTTTTCAGGTGGCCCTGGTGCATGGCTGCCTGTAACATGGCCGCCCTGCCCTGTGCATTCCCCACCTCCCACACAAGGTGCCCAGGCCTAGGACATCATGACCCATAGCCGATACTTCGGTCCCAAGGCTCCACCGTGGATGCCACCATTCGATGTTGGCCTGGGTGGCACACATGGTCGGCATCGCCTCCTCCTCCTCCTGCAGGTAGTTGGACTCCTCCACCTGCACCTACAGGCACTGGACGATTACCGACACTTCCTGATGTAGCTCCCGGCTCTGCACATGTATATCCAACATCGATGAGATCATCCTTCCTATAAGCGCAAGAGCTGTCTGGTTGGCAGCTAGCCCTGAGGCCAGGCTGCCCTCTGACCACCTGCCTCCTCGGGGGTTCCTACCTCCACCTGCTGTACCACAGCATGTCTGTGGTGCACAACAGATAGTGCCCCAGGAGCCTCTTCACTAACATACTCAACCAAGGCGTGTGTCTCTGGGATGGGGGAGGGTGCTGGTGACAGCAGTACCAGGAAGTCAGTGTCATCACCGGACGTGTGCTCCGAAGTATTCTGGGGTTGCAGCTAGGGCACGGTTCACCAGCAGGTCCCGCCTCATCGCCAGGTGACTCAAGGGATGCGATCGGGAGGCAAGAGACACCAGATGTACCCACCTTATCGCCAGGTGATCCTGAAAGACAAAAGACAAGACGCATGTTTAGATCACAGGTGGCCTGATGTGGGAGGGGGAAGGGTGCTATATGTGCCAAAGGGGCATAATAATAATATTACTCTTTATTGTCATAAGTGGGCTTACATTAACACTGCAATCAAGTTACTGTGAAAAGCCCCTGGTCGTCACATTCCGGTGCCTGTTCCGGTATACAGAGGGAGAATGTCCAAATTACCCAACAGCACATCTTTCGAGACTTGTGGGAGGAAACCAGAGCACCCAGAGGGAACCCACGCAGACACGAGGAGAACGTGCAGACTCTGCACAGACAGTGACCCAAGCAGGGAATCGAACCCGGGACCCTGGAGCTGTGAAGAAACAGTGCTAACCACTGTGCTAGCGTGCTGCCCATAGCAATTCATTGAGGGATTACTTGGATCGCCTATGCTGACCTCTGCCTTTGCGATTGCCCGCTCTCCAACCCCACAGACCAGGTCCATCACCCTCTCCTCTACGATGGTGAGGGGCCACAGGTCGGCGGGCCCCCACCTGTCTTCTCCCGCTCCCTGCAGAAGTGGGCCGTCATCTCCTGGGAGGACAGATAATGGACAGTGTGAGACCCTCCGACGTGGGCATTGGAGGGGGTCTGTGGCCAGTGGCCTGCCTGTGCATGTGATGGTGTGTGGTGGGGGAGGGGTGCGAGTGGCCTACCAGTGGGGTTCAATCACCCTCTGGGTTGGGTAAAGGGGGTTTCTATGGGGGGTGGGACAGGGGTTGGTGTCAGGAGCACAGTGGTGGTGGGAACACACCCTGACTGTCTTGAGGTATTGCCCACCTTCACCCGGCACTTCCTACCAGTTCGCCTGGTGAGGTCCGCATGTGGCGGGGGTGAAGGTGATGGATGTAGGGTGGGACGGGGTTGGTGCCAGGGGCATGGAGCTGGTAACTCATCTTAGCTGCCCTGAGGAGGTTGTGCAGCCTCTTCCTGCACTGTTGTCCGGTCTTGGCGATAGCATTCCGGGGTCCATAGCATTCACAGCCTGTGCCACCTACGCCCTGACCTGATTGACGTTGGTTGGTGGCAGCCTTCTTCCCTTCCCGGGCAACAGGATTTCCTGCCTCTCCTCCATAGCATCCAGCAGTGTCTCCAGCTCTGCATTGGCCAACCTCTGTGTCACTCTTCAGGGTGGCATCTTCATGGCTGGAATGTGGGGAGTGGCATGCTTATCTGCGGCTGCAGCTTGCCAGGCTCTCGAGTGCCAATCCCGACCCCAGCAAATCATACTCTGGCATGCATTGGGATTGCACTAGTTCCACATGGCACTGGTGCTGGACAATTACTCCTGGACTGGCGCCCCCATTGTGACTGTAGAACACTCACGATTCAGTCCCAGTCTCAACACCTAAATAGCTTCTAAAACAGATTCCCACCCAATGGCTTCAGTCTTCTGGATTCTTCAAATAAAGATCTGGGGCAGGATTCTCCATCCCCCCCCGCCGGCAATGGGACCTTCCATGCTAGCAGGCGGCCAATGTGGTTTCCCAATGTGGCGTTCCCACATTGTCGGGAAACCGCGGGTGCGGGAGGGCTGCCTGTTAAGCGGAGGATCCCGCTGACAGAGAATCTCACAGATGATTTTATCTAGCCGTTTTCATGACCACCAGACATGTCGAAATATTTTACCATTAATAAGAACGTAAGTAATAGGAGCAAGAGTCGGTCATTTGGGTTTTGAAGTGTAGTCACTGTTGTGATGTAGGAAATGTGACCAACTTGCACAAAGCAAGCTCCCAAAACAGGGATGTGAGGAAGATCAAATCAAATCTTTTTCTGGTCTTACTTTGAAGGATAAATATTGGCCAGCACATGAGAGTAACTACCTTGTTTTTCTTCAAAATGTGTGTCATGGGAACTTTCACATCCACCTTGGAGGGTAGATGGGGGTTCTGTTTTATCCTGTAAAAGGCAGCACTTTTGCCAGTGAAGAACACATTAGTACTGTGGAGTCAGCATTGAGGTTTGTGTTTTTGAACTCAGAACCTTTTGACCTAGGACCTAGCACTACTAACTGAGCCACAGCTGAAACCGCTTTATGATTGGAGGAAATTTCTGCTTATCCTGTATTGAATGCTTATATCAGATCACAAGCTTCCAGTGTGCTGCTCCTTCATCAGGTTAAGGAGCAGCGCTCCAAAAGCTTGTGATTTCAAATAAACGTGTTGGACTTTAACCAGGTGTTGTGAGACTTCTTACTGTGCCAACCCCAGTCCAGCGCCGGTATCTCCACATCATGCACATTGAATGCCAGTAAGCAGCCTGATAATTTAGTAATAGTGGAGGTAGAGCTGGATATCATCCATGTTTATTAAAAATGTATTCTTTTGCACCTTGTGGGTGACATCTGCTTGGCCAGCATTTATTTATCATCCCTAATTTCCTTGAGAAAGTGGTGGCGAGTGTCAATTTTGAACCATTGCAATCCGTGTGGTGTGTGGTCAGGTGAACCATGATCTCCAAGATTATTACGGAAATATTTCTATTTTCTTTTCATGAATATGGATAAAAACTCAAAATGTGGAAGCCATGTTTAAACCTAGCCACACCCTGCAATTTGCAAACTGCAGAGCTGGAACAGACTGTATTCATGCAGCAAGGCCTTGGACAATCAACTTCCTGTCGAAACCAGACAGACCTGGGACTGCCTGATCATGTGCTAACAGCCAATTGTTTCAGAGTGAACCGTTATTTACATCTCCAGTGAAGCCACATTGTTTCAGAACGAACTATTGTTTAAACCTCCAGAGAACCTGCTTTGTTAGGAGAATGCTGCGCAGACTTAGTGGCCCAGCTCAGTCGGGGGCCAGAGGCATAGCCTGACCAGAACAACACCTGAAAGGTGAAGGTTCAAATCCCTGTTCTGTGGCCTCCAAGTATGGGGAGCAGGTACCTCATTGCACCTTCCTGCCCCCAGGTGATGCTAGCATTGGACACAGGCCATAGAATCTTTGAGAAGGGCGCCAAGTGGAGTATAAAAAGGACAAACTAGAATCCCAGCTCTCTCCCTGCCTTTGTACCTTCTCCGACAGTGTCTTATGAGAGACTACACCAGCAAGATGACCCGAAGATTAGAACCAGTCCCAGACAAGGGGAATCTCAAATCGATGGCTGCAGATCTTGAAACATCAGCCAGCTCACAAAATACCGAGTAACAGACTGTCCTAACCTCATTGAATAGGCATTACCAGTCCTTTTCAGACAAACGCTTCATATACAGTGATAGGAATCCATGGATAGAGTGTAGCGAAACCTCGACAGCATGTGCAGGTAGCTAGTGTCGATTTGAGACTTTATTTATAGAGAGTTTGTTAAGCATTGGGCGGGGTTCCCCATTTCTGAGACGAAGTGTTTCTGCCAACACAGAATTCATGAACTTTCACAACAGAAAAACTAGTGCCACACCTGGACCAATTCCGCAACTATTAAGGGACTAGCACCGGTGCCACGTGGAACACAATCGATCTCAATGAAAAACGGCGCAGGATTCGCCGGGTCCGTGATTGATACTCGAGAGGCTGACAAACTGCAGCCGCACTTACACATTGCAATCCCCACGCACACACATCCCAGCCAACAAGATGGCACTGGTTGTGCTGGAGCACGCCCATACAGCTGATGGGTCGGCTGGGGCCCGCCCCGTCAGTAGGGGGGGGGGGGGGGGGTGTCCTCTGGGGGGACAATTACATGAACCATGGCACTAAGTTCAAAGTGAGCTGTTAGCAGTGTGCGCAGTTGCATGGCTGACTTGCCAGCTGCAGCAATGGTGTTCCATGCCCGTCTGTGTGTTCCGGAATGCATTGATGCTGCTGTCGAGGTGATGGAGAATTGCGATTTGGCGTCAAATCGGCGTCTGCCACGATGTCAGCTGAACCTATTCTCCGCCTGATCGCCTTTCTCAATTTCGGCATCAGCCAACAGAGATCCAGCCCATTCTTTTCCATAATAAAATGAAGTTGTGTTGGACCTTCACCTGACTCTTGTCTCCTTTGTCTATCTCACTGTGTAATGCACCTGAGTTAAAAAGGGTTACTGCAAACTGGGCAATGTCAATCGCGGTACATTTACACATTTTTTACTTTACGATAGTAGCTACAACCACAATTTTGTTAAGGAGGGAGGTCCAGGATCCTGAGCCTGCGATAGTCAATGAATGGTGATATAGTTCCAGGTCAGAATGGTGTGAGGCTCGGAGGTTTGTGTTTCCATGCATCTGTCACGGTCTAGATGATAGAGGTCGTGGATTTGGAAAGTGCTGTTGGACGAGCTTTGGTGAGTTTCTGTAGTGCAACTTGTAGGTGGTACACACTGCTGCCGATATGTGTCAGTTGTGAAGGGACTGAATGTTGAAGGTGATGGTTGCGGCGCCTATCAATAGTATTGTTGAAGCTGGAGTGTTGTTGGAGCTGGAGTCAGGAAATTAGTTACTCTGTACTTTTTCCAGCCTCTGACCTGCTCTTGTAGCCACAGTATTTATTTGGCTGGTCGATTCAGTTATCGGTCAATGGTAGCCCCCGGGATATTGATAGTAGGGGATTCAGTGATGGTAATGCCATTGCACGTCAAGGGAAGACTCTCTTGTTGGAGATGGTTATTGTCTTGTAGTTATTTGGTGCAAATGTTATTTATCATCCATTACCTCAAGCCTGGATGTTGTCCAAGTCTTGCTGCATTTGGACATGGAATGCTTCAGTAGCTGAGTGGTCATGAGTGCTGCTGAAGTTTGTGCTGTCATCAGTGAACATCCCTACTTCTGATATAATGAAAGGAAGGTATGGATGAAGCAGCTAAATGTGGTTGGGCCTAGGACTCTACCCTGAAGAAGCCCTGCAGCACTGTCCTGGGAGTGAGATGATTGACCTCCAACAAGCGCACATGGTTTGGGCACAGGAGGCATCTTCCATGTTGCCAGGCTATTGACCTTGTCGCGTGAGATTGAATTTACCATGACTGCTATCAGGAAATGCGGCATTGATGCATGATTTATTGTGCATGGCTGCACACCGGCTGAATGTTGAAGGAGTGGAATCCCCTCTGCTTGCAGTACATCTCAGAGTTGCTAAGAGACACACACAAAGCAAAGTGCATACAGTCAATGGCGCCCTATGCCATGGAAGGCTACAATTCTCATAAAGCCACATGCTCCGTCCACCTGCTTCTCTCTGAGCCTCAATGATTTTCCTCATGCAACAATGAACAGCAAACTGGGAGGTGTTCCAACTTTCCCTATACCCGCCTTCCCTGAATGGGACTGAGAATCGTCACATAATATCCAGCTATAATTTGTTTTTTGTAATGCTAATTGAGGGATGGATATTGGCCAGGGCGCCAGAGATAACTCTCCTGGTCTTCTTCTACACTACGCACCTGCCGAGGAGAGCAACTGGGGACTTGGGTTGAAGGTCTCATTTAAAAGTAGCATCTCTAATAGAACAGCACATCCTCATTGAAGTGTCAGAAGAGATTTCGGTGCTCCAATCTCGAGTGTATATTGAACCCACAATATTTCTGAATCAGAGAAGAGTGCAACACACTGTGCCACAGCTGACACTAACAGCTGGTAGATTTCACTGAGGATGTATTTAGTGAAGCACAGACATGTTATACATTGTTGCATGCTGAGGATCAAGTAGGAAAAGTGCTCCCTGAACACCCTGAGCAAACTTGCTCTCCCGTTGAGAGCCCTGATTCCCCTCCTTCTCTTCCTTCTTCTAGCAGATGGCTCCGCATGCTCTCTCTTTTATCTCCCAGTCATGCTGTACTCCAACGAGAATGACTACGAGTGAACAAACCTGGGAGCAACTGCTTTGTCAGAGACCTGGAAGTCAAGACAGAGCTCTTTAGCAAATACCACACCAATCCATGTGGACATTGATGCTCTCTAAAGTTATTTAAAGTTGATCAAGGCTTGTACAATCATAGCAACAGCCACTGTTAAAAATTGTGCAAAATCAAGATAAAAAAATAAAACAGGAACAAAATAAAATGGGGAATTGCTAAGTCTGTTGTCCGAAGGAGGTTTTGATATGCGAATTAGCATACCAGTAAGAAACGCACGTGTTTACAATGTGATGAGGGGAAAACAATGGGTATAGAAGTCACTTCAAAGTGGAGAGATAAGGGAGTTGGCACTTATATGCTAAAAAGCCCGGTCCACAGGGTGGGTAACATCAAAGGGAAATAATGATATATCCATAGATACAATAACTGGAGAAAGGGACAGAGTAGAGGCAGCTACCACCACAGCCACACATGGCTGCAGAAAACAGTCTACTTTAAAAACAGGTTATTGCTAAAAGGGCAGTTGGTTAAAGTTGCTGAAACTGAAGCTAGTTTTCCCAAATGTGGACAAATAACCTGCGCATGGTAATTATCCGCCGCATTTAGTTCATAGAGTTAAATAATATTGGATGTTGTTCGGGAAAAGGGATGCCTCAGAAATCAGGAAATGTGGGTAGTTGTGTAACTTCATGTATTGCTGTGCGTGTATAGCCAGTGTAGTTAGGTGTACTGTTGTTGTGTATTATGGTCCTTCTGGTCATGTGTATTTCTTTTAAGTTAATAAATATTCTTTGTTAATTGATCACAAAATGACTGGACTATTTCTCCCTGGTTTGCATATATTTTTTCACAATACCAAATTTAAAATGTGCACGAGTAAGAACTGGCGTTCGAAGTTACCCTTCTGATTTTTGGGATACTCTTGCGTTTACCATAAGCGGGGCTCTTAACAGCATGTTAAAACCAATCAGCAACCAACCTGAAAATAGCAGTAGATCTCATTAAATAACCCATGTGGTGGGTTCCTTTCTGCACCTGAATGAATGTTCAAGCAAGCATGATTAAGAGAATAATTTATCTGCCTCTGCATACTTCCCAAGGGACATTCATTGCACATGAACGGATCCCTTCAGCAATATGACATCCGGCACAACTTGCACCAAAACTGTTCATGCATACCATGGGATGCCATTTTGGACATCTAAGGGCACTCATAGCAGTTTATAAAAAGGCACAATGCATACAGCTTTTCTATGCAAAGACTTCATTAGCAATGTTTTTTTTAATACATTTAGAGTACCTGATTCCTTTTTTTCCCCCAATTAAGGGGCAATTTAGCGTGGCTAATTCACCTATCCTGCACAACTTTTTTGGTCCTGATGGTGGGACCCATGCAGACAATGGAAGAATGTGCAAAGTGCACACAGACAGTGACCCGGGGCCGGGATCAAACCCAGGTCCTCGGCGCCGTGAGGCAGCAGTGCTAACCACTGAGCACTGTATCATTCTATTAGCATTGTTATTAACAACAGTGACACAGATTTAATTAGAATGTCAGCAACCTTACTCTGAGGCCAACATTTTCCAGGCCCTCCCTCAACCCTGCAGTGGATTTTCCCACAGAGGGTGTGGCCTCCCATTCGCTGCCAGTGGGATCTTCCTGCTAATGACAATTTGCATGGCACACCCATCCCGCTGCTGGGGAACTCAGTGAAACTGGAGGATCCAGCCAGCTGAAAGTGCCGGAAAATCCCGCCCCTGTCATTTACAATAGTTTTGTTGTATGGTGCCTATTATTTTAGCCAGGACACAGTACAAGTAAGACAATGGCTAGGATCTTTCAAACCCTTTAGCTTCGGGCAGGTTTAGCAGCAGGAGCAGATAATATCATGAACAGTCCAAGGGCGAGTTTTGCATTGGCGTGAAAGCTTGACGCAATCGTTCCCTCCCCCCATCAGTCCCGCTGCTACTTTTGCGGCCAACAGAAGCACCCCCGCCAACGCTGCCCGGCCCGCGGCGCCACTTGCAAGCCCTGTAGCAAAAAGGGCCACTTCGCAGCAGTGTGCCAGGTCCGCGCAGTCACTGCTATCGCCCCCTCCCCCCTGCCAAACGCACAATGGGGGGAGCGATCTTCTCCTCCCGGGGCCACGTGCGGCCAGTGGGCGCCGCCATCTCCTCCCCCTCAGTCCACGTGCGGCCATCTTGTCCACCATCTTGTCCAGCGCCACCAGCGTGCGTCCCATAGGTGCCGCCATCCTGTCCTTCCCCAGCAAGGTGCGCCCCATGGGAGCCGCCATTTTGTTCCCCACAGGACCTCCGGACGCCGCCATCTTGTCTTCCCCACAGGGCTGGAACGCCAACTACATCCCACGATCTGGGTTGCCGACGCTCTCCATCCGAAACCTCTGACGACCACCCACAGCTTGCCTCGATGACGCTGCACCAGTCTCGTCCACACAACCTGGCCACTGCTTCGACAATGGTGAAAATCAACGGCCAGGCGACCTCTTACCTTCTGGACTCCAGGAGCACCGAAAGCTTCATACACCCAGATATGGTAAGGCACTGCTCCCTGGCGGTTCACCCCGCCAATCAACGGATCTCCCTGGCCTCCGGATCCCACTCTGTCCTGATCCGAGGATTCTGTACGGTCACTCTCACAGTCCAGGGCATAGAGTTTAGTGATTTCCATCTCTATGTCCTTCCCAACCTCTGCGCACTATTGCTGGGCCTGGATTTCCAGTGCAATCTCCAGAGCCACACCCTCAAGGTCGGCGGGCCCCTACCTCCACTCACCATTTGTGGCCTCGTGACCCTCAAGGTTGACCCACCCTCCCTCTTTGCCAATCTAACTTCGGATTACAAACCCATTGCTACCAGGCGCAGACGGTACAGCCCCCTGGACAAGGCCTTCATCAGGTCCGAGGTCCAGCGGCTGCTTTGGGAGGGTCTCATCGAGGCCAGCAATAGCCCCTGGAGAGCTCAATTGGTAGTAGTTAAAACTGGGGAGAAACACAAAATGGTTGTGGACTACAGCCAGACCATCAATCGGTACACGCAGCTTGACGCGTACCCCCTCCCACGAATATCTGAGATGGTCAACCAGATTGCGCAGTACCGGGTCTTCTCAACAATTAACCTGAAATCCGCCTACCACCAGCTCCCCATCCGTAAATCGGACAGTCCGTACTCTGCCTTCGAGGTGGGCGGTTGGCTCTATCACTTTCTTAGGGTTCCCTTCGGCGTCACTAACGGGATCTCGGTTTTCCAAAGGGAGATGGACCGAAAGTGGTTTGCGGGCCACATTTCCGTACTTAGATAATGTCACCATCTGCGGCCATGATCAGCAGGACCACGATGCCAACCTCGCTAAATTCCTCTGCACCGCTACTCTTCTCAACCTTACGTATAATAAAGAGAAGTGTGTGTTCAACATGACCCGCTTAGCCATCCTCAGCTACGTAGTCCAAAACGGACTTCTGGGGCCCGATCCCAACCGCATGCGCCCCCTCATGGTCCTCCCCCACTGCCTCAAGGCCCTCAAATGCTGCTTGCGGTTCTTTTCGTACTACGCCCAAACTATGTGGACAAGGCCCGCCCACTCATACAGTTCACTCAATTTTCCCTCGCGGCCGAGGCACAACAGGCCTTCGCCCGTATTAGAGCAGACATAGCCAAGGCCGGGATGCATGCAGTAGACGAGACACTGCCCTTTCAAGTAGAAAGCGACGCTTCAGATGTCGCCCTAGCTGCTACTCTAAATCAGGCAAGCAGATTGCGCCTGGTGAAGACTTCCCGCCCCTTTAAACGCCTCAGCGTGGATTTCAAAGGGCCCCTCCCCATCACTGACCGCAACATGTATATTCTCAGTGTGGTCGATGAGTACTCCAGATTCCACTTCACCATCCCATGCCCCGATATGACGTCTGCCACCGTCATCAAGGCCCTCAACACAATCTTCGCCCTGTTCGGTTTTACGTCTACTTCCACAGTGACAGGGGATCCTCATTCATGAGCGATGAGCTGCGTCAGTTCCTGCCCAGCAGGGGTATCGCCTCCAGCAGGACAACCAGCTACAGCCCCCGTGGAAACGGGCAGGTAGAGAGGGAGAACGGGACGGTTTGAGGGCCATCCAGTTGGCCCTACGGTCCAGGAACCTCCCAGCTTCCCGCTGGCAGGAGGTCCTCCCTGTTGCACTACACTCCACCCGGTCACTACTGTGCACCGCCACAAATAACACACCCCATGCACGTCTTTTTACCTACCCCAGGAAGTCCACATCCGGGGAGTCGCTCCCAACTTGGCTGGCAGCTCCTGGACTGCTCCATAGGCACGTCCGACACCACAAGGCGGACCCCTTGGTGGACAGGGTACACGTGCTCCACGCCAACCCCCAGTATGCCTACGTAGAGTTCCCCAATGGCCACCAAGATAATGTCTCCCTCAGGGTCCTGGCACCGTCAGGTTCCAGCCAAACACATTTCCCCACCCATGCGCCACCGGGAGGCGGATTTCAGGTTAATCGCTCATGAATACTCCCCTCCCCGGCGCAACCAACATTAACCCCACCAGGTCCATCCCTCCTTCCCCTGCCCACGCAAGAGGACGAAGAAGATTTCGGCACACTCCCGGGGTCTTCTGACTGCAGGCCAGCACCAGCACCGCCAGCACCAATGTCGGTGATGCCAGCACCGCCAGCACCGACATCGCCACCACCGTTATGTCGCTCCCAGCGAATCGTCAAAGCACCAGATCGACTGAACCTCTGACGGGCACAGGACCATCAAAATTTACATTTTTTTTCCTTCTCCACTCATTTTATAAGACACTGTACATAATTCGCAACATTGTATATAGTTTCACACCACCCCCGCTGGACTCATTTTTAACAGGGGGTGAATGTGGTGAAGCACTGTGTACACCTGTATTAGGGGATGTAAGGTAGTACTACATGTAATCTGTACTACAGGTTCGCCGGTAGCCCCAGCTGGCTGGCTCCACCCACCAGGAGCTGTATAAATATCCTCCATTGATCTGTCATTTCACCAGCTGCAGTAGGAGACCATCTGACTGCAATATAGCCACAGTTGTACCCAATCTGAGTCTTTGTGCAATTGATCGTGCATCACACCCCTGAGAACTTCTTTGAATATTCCACCGGGTATATTGCCTCCAGCCGATCTACTACTTCTACAAGCCCAATTGGGGACCCCAGGCCCTCCACCAGCTCCTCATCAACCTTCGGGAACTCCAACCCTCCCAGAAACCACCTCATTCCCTCCTCCCCGGTTGGGGAGTTCCGACTCATACAATTTGCGATAAAACTCCCTGAACACCACATTCACTCCCGCTGGGTCCAGGACCGTATTCCCAATTATATCCTTCACTTTCCCATTTACCCGTGGATAACAGCCTGAATTCCATTTGCAACCTATGCCATTCCTTTAGCAGCCCTTCCTCCGGGGCCTCTGCATATCTCCCGTCGACCTGCAGGATTTCTTCCACTAGCCTTTCTATCTCCTCTCTGCCTTCTCCCTATCGAGATAATCTTCCCCCCTGACCACTGCCTTCAGTGCCACCCAAACCGCACCTACCGACAACTCCCCCGTATCATGAATCTCAACATACCCCCGGGTGACCTTCCTCACCCGCTAACACACCTCTTCCTCTGCTGTCATGTGAGAGTGGGGCCTCACGGTAGCATGGTGGTTAGCATCAATGCTTCACAGCTCCAGGGTCCCTGGTTCGATTCCCAGCTGGGTCACTGTCTGTGTGGAGTCTGCACGTCCTCCCTGTGTGTGCGTGGGTTTCCTCCGGGTGCTCCGGTTTCCTCCCACAGTCCAAAGATGTGCGGGTTAGGTGGATTGGCCATGCTAAATTGCCCGTAGTGTAAGGTTAATGGGGGGATTGTTGGGTTACGGGTATACGGGTTACGTGGGTTTAAGTAGGGTGATCATTGCTCGGCACAACATCGAGGGCCGAAGGGCCTGTTCTGTGCTGTACTGTTCTTCTTCTATAGTACCTTTAAGAAATGGGTGTTTATAAAAGGGTATGTATATAAATATCTGTAGTGAGTGTACCTTTAAGAAATGGGTGTTTATTACTGCAGTGATGTCAGAGAGTGGGTGGAGCTGGGCTGTCTGTCAGCTTTTTACTTTAGTTTTAGGCTGTTTGCTGCAGGTGTAGGTTTTCCGGGCAAGATTCGAGTCATTTACGAGCTGGGAAAAGGACTTTGAACTCAAAGCAGTAAAAAAACAGCCATGTTTGGGGCTGCAGGACCTTGACTAAACTTCCCAGCAACCTCAGCCCTGTGTGTGTGTTTAGAGGGGCAACTCTCGAAATCCACAAGTAGCAAAAACCCAGACAGGCCGGTGATTAGTTTATCTGCAAGATAAAGGAGTTTGTGACATCACCAGGCTAGACCTGCAGGAGAACAATGCACTTGAGATAGTTTCAATACAGGCATTGATGGCCCTGGCCCAGAGGGAAGATAGAACCCATTTCCTTAATGGGATAGCATTCAGCAAAATCCGGAGAGACAATAGGGTGCAATTAAGCCCACCTGATACCGAAGATAACGAGGTTAAGCCCACGTATGCTTCAATGGGGGCTGAAGATCACAGTAGCAGATAAGGCCGTAGCCCACTTGATACCGAAGATAACGAGGTTAAGCCCACGTATGCTTCAATGGAGACTGAAGACCACAGTAGCAGATAAGGCCGTAGCCTTTACTTGGTGTATAAAAAGGATGGTCAGACCTGCCAGGGCTCTGTCTCGTCGCTGCTCTCCTGGCTGCTGATCATCATCATCGTGCTCCTGCTGCCTGCTTTTTCATTTGTTCCAGCACGCAGCCTGAGACCCACTGAGCAGTTTAAGTTGAACTTGGATTGTGAGTATCCTCTGGAAGTTGGCGAAGTTCCCAAGATTACTATAGTGGATGAGGCTTTTGGGGAAAGGGGGTTGCACGCATCTATCATAGTTTTAAGACACTGCTAACATTGTGTAAAGTAAGCTTTTACGTGGTGCCCGTTTAGTATTCCTTCCATAGTCATAGTTTTGTAAAGCATAAGGCATTTAGTGGTGTTTTCTAGCATTTGGTGATATTGACCTTGAACGTTTAATAAATACCTATATTTGGCTTTCAATTGGAGTCCGTTTTGAGTTTTCAATTCCTCACCAACGATCTCTGACCAAGTCACAATAGTAAATATCCCTTACCATAATTCCGTGTCTAGGACCGAGGGGTACCCTGGGCGCCTCGAAACCGCCCACTCAGGAAAGACTGCCAGATAAAGATGGGCAGAGACTTTCCTTTCTTCTCTCTCCTGGGGGCGCTGCTCAAGTGGAGTAGGCGCAAGGTGGTTGTGAGTCCACCGGTAAGAGAGAGAGGATCACCCGGGCAGTGATGGGGCTCGGACAAAGGGGTGTCAAGCCCAAAAAAAGCCCATTGGGTGGAGTTAGAAAGGGGGATCCCACTACACAGGGTGTGTTTTAGTTTTGTTTTCAGGGCTGGATAGCTGCAGTCACAGCCAGAAGGTGTGTTAGAGTCTCTCTCTGTACTCTAAAGACTGTAAATGGATCTTGGTGATTTAAAACTAATAAGTGACTTTTACCTAATGTGCTTCTGTTAAAAGGTGTTTTAAGTCTTACAGATGTTAAAAGAAAAGCTTAAAGGATTACTTAGTGTTGTATTCTTTGAGGGTTGTATTTGAATTAATGGTTGCTAAGATGTTCACTGTATGTTTTAAAAAGGTTAACTTTGAGTTCATAGAATAAACATTGTTTTGCTTCAAAAAATAATTTTCCATTTCTGCTCTACCTCCACACTGGCCCATAACACCGCTAACAGTCCCACATCCAGCCTCCACTGCGGGCGCTGAGCCCTGCTTTCATTCACTCATAAATCGACCCAGTGTGGGGCATGGTCTGACACCACAATTGCCAAATACTCGACATCCATCAACCCTGCCAACGACGTCTTGTCCAACACAAAGTAATCTGTTCAGAAGTACACCTTGTGCACATGGGAGCAAAACAAAAATTATTTCACCCTCGGCCTGCTAAATCCCCACTGATCCACCGCCCCCCCCCCCCCCCATGTGCTCCATGAACCCCCAGAGCTCCTTAGCTGTAAACAACACCCTCCCCAACCTCGAGCTCGACCAGTCCAGTGTTGGATCCAGGACTGTATTAAAGACCCTCCCAAATGTGCGACCTCTCTCCATGGCCGCCACCGGACGTCCTGCTCCTCATTCTTAAGTTCTTATGTGGTGTGGGGCAAGAGTGGTATGGGGTCTTGCTGAAGATTGCAAAGTAAGGACTGGGCATCCTTGCAGTTGCCAGGACTTGAGTCAGTGGGCTATGAGAGGCAGCTTAAGGCAATGAATGGGACAAGTGTGGTCATTAAGAGACAGATGCTAACTGTCAAGTCTATGTATTTGATACCACATTGAGGAAAATATACAAAACATGGAGCCTCGTGAACTGTCATTCTTCTTGCTCACAGACAGGAGAGAAGACGGCATCAATGGGGGTGCCATGCTCACGAAAGGCAGGAGCAGAACCGTGAAGAGAAAGGGGGGCAGGGCCTGCTCCTCACGCAAAGGATGAAACCCAGATGGCCGTTGCTCAGAAGCGTCTCGCTAGACCCAGGGTCCACAGATGGCACTCAACATACCTGTAGAATCCCGAGAGGCAGAATGCCAAATACGCCGCATGTCCAGGGAACTGATTGGTCATATCTGCCACATTCTGTGAGATGTGGCACCATGGGGACTTGGAGGGCATCCACCGCCAGCGCCATTGAAACTTACCGTGACACTTAAATTTTTGCACCAGTTGCTGCTTCCAGGGCTCCACTGGTGAACTCTGATTTTGTGAGCCTCTGTACACAGGTGCATCCAGGAGGTGATGGACGCAATCTTGACGAGGACACATAACTTTGTCTATTTCGACCACGACCAGGCATGCCAGGATGCAAGAGCAATGGACTTTGCACAAATCTCTGGTTTCTGACAGGTACCATTGCAGGTGCAGGTGCCATCAACTGCACTCACGTGGCATTCAATTTCCATGACACCGGGTCATTCCAGGCCTGTTTGGCATCTCTTCAAACAGAAGCGATTGAGCTCCTGCAGGAGAACATAATCTCTTGGACGGAGAATTCTGTCCAAGATATGAACCAATCAATCCAATAAAAATAATTGATATCAACATCAGTAATTCTGCAATTTCTACGTTAATTTCAGAGTCACCAACCATTCCACACTTTGTCTGGAGCAATTATATTACTGCACAGCTGCAGGTCCTGTTCAATGTAGGTATATATTCCCCCTCAGTAAAAGATGCACCCACTGTGAGTGCATGTTTGAATGCATCCATTTTTTTTATCCAATAGTATTCTCTGGGAAAATAACACAAGTAACAATTTTTCCTTTAGACTGTGAAATACCCCTTGCTCTATTAGAATGTTAGTGAAAATGTTTAATCTTCAAGCAAAACATTCCTGACTGAGATATTTTTGTATCTAAAATGTAATTTGAAACATTTCAGTGGACGTTTCTAGCAGTTGTCATTTTGGACAACTCTCCAAAATCTAAAATGGTTCTTCTCTACATACAGGACTTTCCCATCAACAAGCCAGAAATGCTTAATATAATCTGTGTCGTTTTGAACTAGGTCTATATCTACTGGACCTTTGTTTCGAACTCCAATTGCAGTAATGTAAGAGGCCATTTTAAATCAGCTGCCAAGTTGGTAAGCTTTTCATTCCCAACACATTTTTTACTCTCATTTATAACTGGTATATTTTGGAAATAACTGTTCTATATTTACCATTATAGTGACTATTTTCATTTATAAACATCTACTGATCTACCAATGTGACTTTTGCAACATAATGAACAATAATAATGGAATGTATATACAAATGTGACTTATGTATCAATTATTGTGGCCGTGTTAGATGTAATAACTAAATGCCACTGTAATATGCACTGTCTGCAACTTTCTAACTAATTTTCCTATTTCCACATGGTAACCGCAATTCTTCTTAGGAAAATCTCTTCAGATTATTATGGTTCTTTGTGGGTAACTGCATTCTTTTCCGTGACTTTTTGAAAGTAATATTTTCTTCCTGTTTTTCGATCCCCTGCTGAGGGAATTGGAAAACAATATGTGCTGTCCTTTACTAGCCTTGTTCTTAATTATTATCTGGGAAATTTTTGAGACTGATCCAGGGTCAATCAATCTCTAATCTTGCCTCCCCACTGTGAAATTGCTTTCCTCCATTCTGCAACTCTTCATGCGGCTGGGACCGAAGGTGTGACTCACACATAGAGTATCATACGTCCTACTTCTGCAATTTCTACAATAATTTCAGAGTCACCAAACATTCCACACTTTGTTTGGAGCAATTATATTACTGCACAGCAGCAGGTCCTGTTCAATGTAGGTATATATTCCCCCTCAGTAAAAGATGCACCCATTGTGAGTGCATGTTTGAATGCATCCTTTTTTTTAAATCCAATATCATTCTTGCTATGCCATCATTTCAGCTGTGTTACCACAACAGGTTTCATTATGATGTATAATCAGCTGAAGGAATTACTAATTCTAAAGAAAAAGGTACATTGGTCAGAGGTTAATTTGAACAACGGTATTTATATTTGTTAAGTACACCTACACAATTCCTATTTTAGACCAGGAAAAAGTAATTATGTTTTCTCATTCTGTCAACAAGATGCAAAATTGAACTTTGCAGGTTGCCATAGGATATTACTGCCACAGGTAATTCCACACATCATAATATTATGATAGGCTATTTGCATATTAGTCATTAAAAGATTTTTTTTACATCAGAAATGAAATATTGTGGTGGTAAGAGAATGTTAAATTAGAGACTGACCAGTTGGTTTTAACAGTCTTACTTTTTTTTCCAATTAATTTGTGGAATGTGAGCATCCCTTGTAAGGCTAATATTTGTTGCCCATCCTTGAAGGTCCTTGAGAATGTGGTGCTGAATCTCCTTGAACCTTTACAGTCTATGTGATGTAGGTACACCCACAGTCCTGTTCGGTAGGAAGTTCCTTGATTTTAACCCAGCGATATTGGAAAGTACAGTGATACAGCTCCAAGCGATAGTCCCAAAAATTGGGATAAATTTAGAATCCAGCAAAGGAGGATTAAAAAGATGGCCGGGATTCTCCCCTACCTGGCGGGGCGGGGGGTCCTGCCGTGATGGGGTGGCGTGAACCACTCCGGCGTCGGGCCACCCCAAAGGTGCGGAAGTCTCCGCACTTTAGGGGCCAAGCCCTCACCTTGAGGGGCTAGGCCCGTGCCGGAGTGGTTGGCGCCCCGCCGGCCGGCGGGAACGGCCTTTGGCGCCACGCCAGCTGGGGCCAAAAGGACTTCACCGGCCGGCATAAGTCTGCGCATGCGCCGGAGCGTCAGCGGCTGCTGACGTCATGCGCAGGGGAGGGGGTCACTTCCGCCTCCGCCATGGTGAAGACCATGCCAAAGGCAGAAGGAAAAGAGTGCCCCCACGGCACAGGCCCGCCCTCCGATCGGTGGGCCCCGATCGCGGGACAGGCCACCGTGGGGGCATACCCCGGGGCCAGATCGCCCCCCCCCAGGACCCCGGAGCCTGCCCGCGCTGCCTGCTCCCGCCGGTAAGGTAGGTGGTTTGATCCACGCCGGCGGGAGAGGGTTGAAAGTGGCGGCACTTCGGCCCATCGCGGGCCAGAGAATCACCGGGGGGGGGGGGGGGCCGCCGACTGGCGCAGCATGATTCCCGCCCCCCGCCGAATCTCTGGTGGCGGAGAAATCGGGACACGGCGGGGGCAGGATTAACGCCGCCCCCGGTGATTCTCCGACCCAGCGGGGGGTCGGCGAAACCCCCCCAATATACAGAGAGATAATAAAATACCAGGGCAAACTAGCGAGGAATATAAAAACTGACAAAAAGAGCTTCTTTAAATGTATAAAAAGGAACAGAGATCAAAGTGAAATGGGCCCATTAGAAAATGAATCTGTGGAGATAGGTATGGGGAAAAAAGAAATGGCAGAGGAGTTAAACGGATATTTTGCATCAGTCTTTATGGTGGAAGATCCTTCGAACATTCCATTAATACTAAAGAATGCAGGGGAGGAATTAAATATTATCACCATCATCAGAGAAGTAGTATTAGTCAAACTAGTGGGGTTGAAGGCTGATGAGACACCTGGCCCTGATGGCTTGCACCCTAGGATCCTAAAAGGAATAGTTACAGAGATAGTGGATACATTTTCCAAAAATCTTTGGATTCTGGAGAAGTATCAGAGGATTGGAAAACTGCCAATGTGACACCCCTATTCAAAAAGGGAGGGGGAGAAAAGCATGCAACTACAGGCTAATTAGCCAAACATCTATTGTTGGAAAAATGTTGGAATCAATTATTTTTTAAATTTAGAGTACCCAATTATTTTTTTCCAATTAAGGGGCAATTTAGCGTGGCCAATCCACCTACCCTGCACATCTTTGGGTTGTGTGGGTGAAACCCATGCAGACATGGGGAGAATGTGCAAACTCCACACGGACAGTTACCCAGGGTCGGGATTCAAACCTAAGTCCTCAGTGCAGTGTGCAGCAGTGCTAACCACTGTGCCACGTGCCACCCCAGAACCAATTATTAAGGAAGTAATAGCAGCCCATTTCAAAAATCATAATCTAATCAAGCAGAGTCAGCATGGCTTCATGCCTGACTAATTTGCTAAAGTTTTTTGAGGAAGTCTCAACCAGAGTTGATAGAGGGGAACCAGTAGATGTTTTGTATTTGGACTTCCAGAAGGCAGGCAACAAGGCACTTCAGAAAAGGTTAGGTTATGGTGTTGGGGATAGTATATTGGCATGGATAGAGAATTGGCTAATGGGTAGGAGACTGAGTGGGGATAAGTGGCTCTTTTTCAGATGGCGACCTATAACCAGTAGGTTTCACAGGGATCAGTGATAGGACGACAACTGTTTACAATATTTATTAATGACTTGGGGGAAGCAAGTGACTGTACAGTAGTCAAAATTGCAGACAACACAAAAATAGGTGCAAAGGCCTGTTATGAGAGGGATGCACACAGTTTGCAAATAGATATTGGTGGGTTAAGTAAGTGGGCAAAAAGTTGGCAGATGGATTATAATGTTGGAAAATGTGTAGTTGTTCATTTTGAAAAGCAGAACAAAAGAACAGTGTTGTTTGAATAGAGGAAAACTGCAGAAAGCTTGAACCCAAAGGGACATGGGGGTACTTGTGCACAAAACACAGAAAGCTAGCACATAGGTGCAGCAGGTAATCAGGAAGGTTAATGGAATGTTAGCTCTCAT
Source organism: Scyliorhinus canicula (assembly GCF_902713615.1). Classification (NCBI taxonomy): domain Eukaryota; kingdom Metazoa; phylum Chordata; class Chondrichthyes; order Carcharhiniformes; family Scyliorhinidae; genus Scyliorhinus; species Scyliorhinus canicula. The sequence goes on along the minus strand of NC_052148.1, from coordinate 126,224,411 downwards.
TTCAAGGGGGTTGGAGTATAAGAGAAGGGAAGTCTTGCTGCAACTGTGCAAGGTACTGGTGAGCTGGAGACCTGTGACTGTTTAAGTCCCCTTATTTAAGGAAAGGTATTTTTTAATTGTGGCGGTTCAGAGAAGGTTCACTAGGATGATCAGTGGTATGGCGGAATTGTCCTGAGCAAAGGTTAAACAGGTTGGAATTCTACTCATTGGATCTTAGAAGAATGAGAATTGATCTCACTAAACAATGAGGATTCTTAAGGAATTTGACAGGGTAAATACTGAGAGGATGTTTCCCCTCAGGGGACAGTCTTAGGACTAGAGGGCATGGTCTCAGAATAAAAGGATGCCAATTTAAAACTGAGATGAGGAGGTATTTCTTCTCTCAGAGGTTTCTGAGTTTTTGGAACTCCTTTGGGGCCAGAGAATTTGTGTATATTTAAGGCTGAGATAGATAGATTCTTGATCTGTAAGGGAATCAAGGGTTACGGGGAAAGGGCAGGAATGTAGACGTGAGGAATGTCAGATCAGCTATGATCCTATTAAATGGCGGAGGAGGCTCAAACGGCAAAACGGGCTAACTCCAGTTCCTATTTCTTATGATCTAAGTCAGGGTGGTATGTGACTTCAAGGGGAACTTAAAGCTGGGTGGTGTTCCCGTGTGTCAGCTTCCCTTGCTCTTCTATTGGGTGAAAACTACAGGTTTGGAAAGTGCTATGAAGGAACATTGGCGAGTTGTTGCAGTGCATCTTGTAGATGGTGCACATTGCTGCCAGTGCATATTGGTGAAGGAGGGAGTGAGTTTTTAAGGTGGTGTATAAAGTACCAGTCAGGTAGGCTGTGTTGTCCAGGAAGGGTTCGAGATTCTGAGTCTTGTTGGCGCTGCTTTAGAACATAGAACATAGAACACTACAGCGCAGTACGGGCCCTTCGGCCCTCGATGTTGCGCCGACCTGTGAAACCATCTGAAGCCTATCTGACCTACACTATTTCATTTTCATCCATATGTCTATCCAGTGACCACTTAAATGCCCTTAAAGTTGGCGAGTCTACTACTGTTGCAGGCAGGGCGTTCCACACCCCTACTACTCTCTGAGTAAAGAAACTGCCTCTGACATCTGTCCTATATCTATCACCCCTCAATTTAAAGCTATGTCCCCTCATGTTGGTCATCACCATCCGAGGAAAAAGACTCTCACTGTCCACCCTATCTAACCCTCTGACTATCTTATATGTCTCTATTAAGTCACCTCTCAGCCTTCTCCTCTCTAACGAAAACAACCTCAAGTCCCTGAGCCTTTCCTCGTAAGACCTTCCCTCCATACCAGGCAACATCCTAGTAAATCTCCTCTGAACCCTTTCCAAAGCTTCCACATCCTTCCTATAATGTGGTGACCAGAACTGCACGCAGTACTCCAGGTGCGGCCGCACCAGAGTTATGTACAGCTGCAGCATGACCTTGTGGCTCCGAAACTCAATCCCCCTGATGATAAAAGCTAGCACACCATATGCCTTCTTAACAGCCCTATTAACCTGGGTGGCAACTTTCAGGGATTTATGTACCTGGATGCCGAGATCTCTCTGTTCATCTACACTACCAAGAATCTTGCCATTAGCCCAGTACTCTGCATTCCTTTTACTCCTTCCAAAGTGAACCACCTCACACTTTTCCGCATTAAACTCCATCTGCCACCTCTCAGCCCAGCTCTGCAGCTTATCTATGTCCCTCTGTATCCTATAACATCCTTCAGCACTATCCACAACTCCACCGACCTTCGTGTCATCTGCAAATTTACTAACCCATCCTTCTACACCCTCTTCCAGGTCATTTATAAAAATGACAAACAGCAGTGGCCCCAAAACAGATCCTTGCGGTACACCACTAGTAACTAAACTCCAGGATGAACATTTGCATTAACCACCACCCTCTGTCTTCTTTCAGCTAGCCAATTACTGATCCAAACCGCTAAATCACCTTCAATCCCATACTTCCTTATTTTCTGCAATAGTCTATAGTGGGGAAACTTATCAAACGCCTTACTGAAATCCATATACACCACATCAACCGCTTTACCCTGATCCACCTGTTTGGTCACCTTCTCAAAAAACTCAATAAGTTTTGTGAGGCATGACCTACCCTTCACAAAACCGTGTTGACTATCACTAATCAACTTGTTCTTTTCAAGATGATTATAAACCCTATCTCTTATAACCTTTTCCAACATTTTACCCACAACCGAAGTAAGGCTCACAGGTCTATAATTACCAGGGTTGTCTCTACTCCCCTTCTTGAACAAGGGGACAACATTTGCTATCCTCCAGTCTTCCGGCACTATTCCTGTCGACAAAGACGACATAAAGATCAAGGACAAAGGCTCTGCAATCTCCTCCCTGGCTTCCCAGAGAATCCTAGGATAAATCCCATCTGACCCAGGGGACTATTTTGACATTTTCCAAAATTGCTAACACCTCCTCCTTTTGAACCTCAATTCCATCTAACCTGGTCGACTGAACCCGAGTGTTCTCCTCGACAACATTGTCTTTCTCCAGTGTAAACACTGACGAAAAATATCCATTTAACGCTTCCCCTATCTCCTCTGATTCCACACACAACTTTCCACTACTATCCTTGATTGGCCCTAATCTTACTCTAGTCATTCTTTTGTTCCTGATATGCCTATAGAAAGCCTTAGGGTTTTCCTTAATCCTATCCGCCAATGACTTCATGTCCACTCCTCGCTCTTCTTAACTCTCCCTTTAGGTCCTTCCTGGCTAACTTGTAACTCCCAAGTGCCCTAACTGAGCCTTCATGTCTCATCCTAACATAAGCCTTCTTCTTCTTCTTGACAAGTGCTTCAACTTCCTTAGTAAACCACGGTTACCTTGCTCGACAACTTCCTCCCTGCCTGACAGGTACATACTTATCAAGGACACGCAGTAGCTGTTCCTTTAAAAAGCTCCACATTTCGATTGTACCCATCCCCTGCAGTTTCCTTCCCCATCCTATACATCCTAAATCTTGCCGAATAGCATCATAATTGCCTTTCCCCCAGCTATAATTCTTGCCTTGCGGTATATACCTATCCCTGCCCATTGCTAAAGTAAACATAACCGAGTTGTGATTACTATCACCAAAGTGCTCACCTACATCTAAATCTAACACTTGGCCGGGTTCATTACCCAGTACCAAATCCAATGTGGCCTCGCCCCTTGTTGGCCTGTCTACATACTGTGTCAGAAAACCCTCCTGCACACACTGTACAAAAACTGACCCATCTATAGTACTCGAACTATAGTATTTCCAGTCAATATTTGGAAAGTTAAAGTCCCCCATAACAACTACCCTGTTACTCTCGCTCCTGTCGAGAATCATCTTTGCAATCCTTTCCTCTACATCTCTGGAACTATTCGGAGGTCTATAGACAACTCCCAACAGGGTGACCTCTCCTCTCCTGTTCCTAACCTCGGCCCATACTACCTCAGTAGACGAGTCCTCAAACGTCCTTTCTACCGCCGTAATACTTTCCTTGATTAACAATGCCACACCCCCCCCCCCCCCCTCTTTTACCATCTTCTCTGTTCTTACAGAAACATCTAAATCCTGGAACCTGCAACAACCATTCCTGTCCCTGCTCTACCCATGTCTCCGAAATTGCCACAACATCGAGATCCCAGGTACCAACCCATGCTGCAAGCTCACCCACCTTATTCCAGATGCTCCTGGCCTTGAAGTAGACACACTTCAAACCAGCGTCTTGCTTGCCGGTGCCCTCTTTCGAACTCTTAACCCTATCCCTGACCTCACTACTCTCAACATCTTGTACACTGGGACTACAATTTAGGTTCCCATCCCCCTGCTGAATTAGTTTAAACCCCCCCTGAAGAGCACTAGCAAATCTCCCCCCCAGGATATTGGTACCCCTCTGGTTCAGGTGAAGACCATCCTGTTTGTAGAGGTCCCACCTACCCCAGAATGAGCCCCAATTATCCAGGAAACCAAAACCCTCCCTCCTGCACCATCCCTGTAGCCACGTGTTCAACTCCTCTCTCTCCTTATTTCTCACTTCGCTAGCACGTGGCACGGGTAACAACCCAGAGATAACAACTCTGTTTGTTCTAGCTCTCAGCTTCCACCCTAGCTCCCTGAATTTCTCTCTCAAATCCCCATCTCTCTTCCTACCTATGTCGTTGGTACCTATGTGGACCACGACTTGGGGCTGCTCCCCCTCCCCCTTAAGGATCCCAAAAACACGATCAGAGACATCACGAACCCTGGCACCTGGGAGGCAACACACCAACCGTGAGTCTCTTTCGTTCCCACAGAACCTCCTGTCTGTTCCTCTAACTATGGAGTCCCCAATGACAAGTGCTCTGTTCCTCTTCTCCCTTCCCTTCTGAGCAACAGGGACAGACTCTGTGCCAGAGACCTGTGCCCTATTGCTTACCCCTGGTAAGTCATCCCCCGCAACAGTATCCAAAACGGTATACTTGTTATAGAGGGGAACGACCACAGGGGATCCCTGCACTGCCTGCCGGTTCCCTCTCCCTCCCCTGATGGTAACCCATCTACCTTCTTCTTTTACCTGAGGTGTGACTACCTCCCTTTAACTCCTCTCAATAACCTCCTCCGCCTCCCGAATGATCCGAAGTTCATCCAGCTCCAGCTCCAGGTCCCTAACGCGGCTCTCAAGGAGCTGGAGTTGGGTGCACTTCCCGCAGATGTAGTCAGCAGGGACACTAGAGGTGACCCTTTCCTCCCACATTCTGCAGGAGGAACATTCAACTGCCCTAGCCTCCATTCCCACTGAACTAACTTCCCAACTACTGAAAAATAAAAATAAAAAACTTGTTAGTTTAGCAATCCAACGGACAGAACTTTTTTTTTGGTTAGAGGAGGAGGATGGGTGGGAGACACTACGTAAGTAGTGTTTCGGGTAAAGCTGTCACTCAAGAACAGCCCCTTCACAAACCACCTTCAACTTACGCTGACCGCACTGCACGTATGCAAATCTCCCCAGAACAGCCAATCAGAAGCTCTGCTCTGCTGCCCTCTGCTGGATGCTTGCCTTCCGTCGAACTCCTCGGGTCACTTGTGCAGGTGCACCTTCAACTTACGCTGACCGCACTGCACGTATGCAAATCTCCCCAGAACAGCCAATCAGAAGCTCTGCTCTGCTGCCCTCTGCTGGATGCTTGCCTTCCGTCGAACTCCTCGGGTCACTTGTGCAGGTGCACCTTCAACTTACGCTGACCGCACTGCATGTATGGAAATCTCCCCGGAACAGCCAATCAGAGGCTCTGTTCTGCTGCCCTCTGCTGGATGCTTGCCTTCCGTCGAACTCCTCGGGTCACTTGTGCAGGTGCACCTTCAACTTACGCTGACCGCACTGCACGTATGCAAATCTCCCCGGAACAGCCAATCAGAAGCTCTGCTCTGCTGGATGCTTGCCTTCCGTCGAACTCCTCTGGTCACTTGTGCAGGTGCACCTTCAACTTACGCTGACCGCACTGCACGTATGCAAATCTCCCCGGAACAGCCAATCAGAAGCTCTGCTCTGCTGCCCTCTGCTTTCATCCAGGCAATTAGAGAGTATTACATTACACTCCTGGCTTGTGCCTTTTAAATAGCGAACATGATTTTAGCACTCGTGAGATGACCCTCTTTCACCAGCACTTTCCAAACTCACAATCTACTTGGAACAAAGTCAGCTATTGCGAGGTGAGTTACTTACCACAGAATTCCTAGCTCTGAATGGCTCTTACCTCTGGCTCAGTTCATTTTCTGGCCAATGGTGATTCCCGGGATATTTATGGTGTGGGATTAAGTGATGGTATTGTTATTAAATATCAAGCAGAGTTGAGGATTCAGGTAGCGAGGGAATGGGGCTCCATAAGTGGAACTTAACAAAGCTGGTGGAGGAGGCCAGGGAGGATCTTGAGAGGTGGGATACACTGCACTTAACGCTGGTGAGGAGGGTCCAAGTGGTGAAAATGAATATTCTGCCGAGGTTCTTGTTTATCTTTCAGGCTCTCCCGATCTTTATGCCAAAGGCCTTTTTTCGGAAAGTGGCACGATGATCTCGGACTTTGTATGGGTGGGGAAGGTGCCGCTGGTGGGGAGGACCCTGCTACAGAGGCAGAGGCAGCAGAGGGGTTGGCGTTGCCGAACTTTCTCCATTATTATTGAGTGGCGAATGTTGACAAGGTGCGGCGGTGGTGGGAAGGAGTAGAGTGAGTTAGGATGGAGGATGAATGTTGTAAGGGGTCTAGTTTGAGGGCTATGGTGATGGCAGTATTCCCAATGGCTCTGAGTAGGTATTCAGGGAGCCCAGTGGTGCAGTCCACGGTGAAGATAATGGAATCAGCTGAGGAGGCATTTTAGGATGGAAGGGATGTCGGTGCTAACGGCGCTGTGCGAGAATCATAGGTTTGAGCCGGGGGGAGGGGGGGTGGATAGTGTATCTCGGAGGTGGAGGGAAGTGGGGCTGGTCAAGGTGAGGGATTTGTATTTGCAGGAAGGGTTCACCTTCTGGAGGAGCTAAGGGAGAGGATAGAGCTGCTGAGGGGTAGTGAGTTCAGGTATGTGCAGGTTAGGGACTTTGCATGTAAGGTCTGGACGGGGTTCCCTCGGTTGCCGGGAAACATCCTGCTGGAGCGACTGCTGCTTCTGGATGTGGAAGGGGAGGGAAGAATTGGGGATATATACAAGTGGCTGGGGGAGCAGGGAGGCAAGCGGGTGGTGAAGATCAAGGAGAAATGGGAAGCTGAGTTGGAAGGGGAGATCAATTGGGGAATGTGGAGTGAGGCACTGCGAAGGGTAAACCTCCTCTTGTGCAAGGATGAGCCTGATACAGTTTAAGGTGGTGCACAGGGTGCATATGACTCAGGCGAGAATGAGTTGGTTCTTTCAGGGGTAGCAGATAAGTGTGAGCAGGGGCCAGCGAATCACGCGCACATGTTTTGGGGTTGTGAACAATTGGGAAGTTTCTGGGTGTGAGTATTCGCGGTCTTAGTCAGGATAGTGGAGGAGGGAGTGGACCCAAACCCTTTGGTGGTGATATTTGGGGTTTCAGAGAAGCTGGAGCTCATGGAGAGGAGGAAGGCCGATGTCATGGCCTTTGCCTCTCTGATTGCACGGCGGCGAATTCTGCTGGAGTGGTGGTCGGCATCGCCACCGGGGGTAGCAGCATGGTTGGGTGACCTGTATGACTTCCTGCAGTTAGAGAAGATTAAGTATGAGTTATGTGGCGCAGCAGGGGAGTTTGAGAAAAGGTGGGGGATGTTTATGACCGTGTTTGAGGGGCTGTTCCTTGCAGGGGGGTGAGGGGTGGGTGGAGGGGGAGAGGGTGACAAAGGGGAAAAACCTGTACAGACTGTATTGCTGATCGTAGGGAAGCATGAATCCTGGGGTGTTTATTTGCTGTAACCTGCTTTTATACATGTTTGTAATGAAATATGAATTTTTATGAAATATCAAGCGGAGAAGGCTAGATTCTCATGGGAGATAGTTGTGTGGCATACATGTTATTTTCTACTCATCAGCCCAAGCTTAAATATTATCCAGATCTTGTTGCATGTGGACACACATTTCTTCAGTATCTGAGGAGCTGCAAATTGTACTGAACATTGTGCAATCATCAGCAGACATCCTCACTTCTGATCTTATTTTGGAGGGGGTGATCGTTAATGAAGCAGCTGATGATGGTTGGGCCTAGGACACTACCCTGAGAAACCCTTGCAGTAACTATTGGAACCAAGGCTTTTGTTTTCAACAACTACCTTATTTCTTTGCACTGGTATGACTCAAATCTTCAAACAGTTTTCCCCCGATTCCCATTAGCTTCAATTTTGCTAAGTTTAACACTTTAACATCTCTCTTTGATCGGTCAAATACTCCTTGGTCACTCCGAACTCACCACGGGAATTCAGATCTTCTGTCCATATTTTTACAAAACTTATACTAAGATCTGGAGCTAAGTGGCCATGGGAGACCTGAACAGAGCATTAGTGAGCACGTTATCGCTGAATAAGTGCCAATTGATAACATTGTCAACGGCACAGAGAACACAGAACAGTACAGCACAGAACAGGCCCTTCGGCCCTCGATGTTGTGCCGAGCAATGATCACCCTACTCAAACTCACGTATCCACCCTATACCCGTAACCCAACATCTCCCCCTTAACCTTACTTTTTTAGGACGCTACGGGCAATTTAGCATGGCCAATCCAACTAACCCGCACATCTTTGGACTGTGGGAGGAAACCGGAGCACCCGGAGGAAACCCACGCACACACGGGGAGGACGTGCAGACTCCACACAGACAGTGACCCAGCCGGGAACCGAACCTGGGACCCTGGAGCTGTGAAGCATTGATGCTAACCACTATGCTACCGTGCTGCCCCTACCATGATGGCACCTTCCATCACTTTTCTGATGATTGAGAATAGATGGATGGGGTGGTAATTGGCTTGGTTGGATTCGTTCTGCTTTGTGTCAAAATACCCAGGCAACTTTCCACATTGTCAGATAGGTAAGCTATACTAAACATTTTGTTTGGTCAATTCTACAACCATGTGTATTGTCCTGAACAAAAAGAAAAAAACAATTACATGGAGTGAGAATGTATGCTTCATAATTATGAGGAATTACTAGCTGATTTATTCCAAAACCTTGATTTAATCACATCAAGTAAGGGGAAATGGTTTAGTATCTGTGTTTACTATTTATTTTGGCTATAGCACATACACATGTAATATACAAGCACTCAGTAAAGGCTACTTTTCAAGTAAAATTGTAAAATATATACATTCCCATGTATGAATCAATAAAGAATGATTCAATAACATGCAAATAGAAAAAGTGGATCACATAGTTTCTCACAAGGGATTTAATGACTAACTATATCCTTGATGGTATTGTACTGATACCAGTTTACTTCTGATTGTTTTTTCCTCTTTTGCACTTGGGTAAGGAGAATAGAACACCAGGAACAAAGACCATTCCACCCATCTCAATTAATATATGCAAACCTGAGTATGCTGCATTGTAAGTGCTTGATCCTCCCCATCCAATCTTCTTCTATATGACCTGCGCAAGGAATTATTTAATGTTCAAGAGCAAGCGAGAAACCTCTCCCTTTATTCAATGCTCAGATCTGAAATATGACGTATTTCTTTTACCCATGATTTGAGAAAATAAGATTTACATGTTTATAGTTCCTCCAGTAATATAGCAATAACTTTATCCAACGATATTCTGATCTACTTTGCACCATTTTTAAAAAAGAAACCTTTTAAGAATTGTTAAGTGACTGAAAAAGATATACACCATAAAGATTCCACTACAGCTAGAAGTTCATTTTTGCCAGATGTCCGGTTAGCCCTCCAAAATTGTGATAACTTTAACAACATTCACACTCACATTGAGAAATTCACTAGATATGAATATTGCTTTAATAATCCATTGATATTTTAAGTCAAACCCCAAAATTGAAACAACATGAATAATGCGTGAAGTTTTTTGCTTTCAAAATAACATTGGTCTCGGGCCTGCACTTTTCAAGTACATGATATGTTAGTCAACCGGCACATTTATTCGGTATCGCTTTCAAAAAATACATTTAAAGTGTTAAAATGTGCATGTTAACATTACATTCTCTTCCATTGTGGCTGTTTAACCTGTAATTGATGTAATACAAAGTCTACAAAGTGTAATTTTACATCCAATCAAATAAAATAAAAGGGCCTGGCATAGTTAAATGCTATAACAACAAGCATTTTTAAATACTTTATTCATACAATAGTTTCTATTTTTTGCAGGGGCTTCATTAGAAGGTAGATAACAGTGAGGCACACATTATTTCACAAATATGAAAACTTTAGATTCTCAAGAGAAGGAATGTGAAAAAGATTACAGAAAATAGTCCTTTAATGACTGAAATCAAATGAGTTAACTTGCAGAGATTCACCATGAAAATCGTCTATAAAGTGATCGGTAATGATAGATATATTTGTATTTGCTAACATATTTATTTAAAATATTTATACATTATATGTACAATCAAATGCCACAGTTACACAAGACGTCAATCAGTAGCACAACCTAACTTAGCACAGAACTTTGCAACAGAGCAATGCATTCATCAGGGGAGAAACAACACATAGGAAACAGTAAGATGTTCCATGTGATTCCAAACATGGTTTTAGGTTTCTTTATTACCCTAAAGTCTATTTGCAGCTTCTGATATTAACATCAAATATTTGTAATCCTAAAGTTTGACAGAATTCCTCCAACACCTTTCACAAATTATTTCCTGCTGTTCCTTCAGTTACTTTCTTTATTTTTGCAAAGCCCAGTGATTCCAACAGAAAACAAACATGGACCAATGTTTCGGTCATAAACTGGTAATAGAGCACCAATACATGCTCACAATAAGAGATGATACTGTGGACTGGAAATACCATTCCTTTATTCCTATAGTATGTGAACGCTGGGAAAAAAACAATCATAGTGATTTAATATCTTTACTTTACTCTTTTAATGTTTATCAAAAAGATATTGTACCCTTTCATCCTTAAGTGTCAGTGTTAACATCGCATTTACCCATTTATATATTGGTCATAATAGATAAACATATTGGTATCCTTGAGTTAGAACGTACTGCTATCTTTTATCTCTAAGTTTATCAAGTATCTCAGCAGATGCTCTTTTTCATTTGGGATGGTGACTTTGCTACATAACAATTAGATTTAATGAAAACACACTCATGAGATGGTCAAATAGTTCAAAATGGCTGACAGAACCTAACATGTTCAAAATTCAAATAGCTGTAAAGAGATTAAGACCTTGATGATCAAATGATTGTTATTGACTAAGAAGTAAAAGTGAATAATAAAACACAGTGGTTAGAACTGGTGCCTCACAGCGCCAGGGAACCGGGTTCAATTCCGGCCTTGGATGACTACGTGAGTTTGTACATTCTCCCCGTGTCTGTGTGGGTTTTCTCCGGGTTTTCCGGTTCCTCCGACAATCCAAAGATGTACAAATTCGGTGGATTGGCCATGCTAAATTGCCCCTTAGTGTCCAAAGGTAGGGTGGGGTTACGGGGATGGGGCAGGGAAGTGGGCCGAGGTAGGGTGCTCTTTCAGAGGGTCAGTGCAGACTTGATGGGCCACATGGCCTCCTTCTGCACTGTGTGGATTTTATGATTCTATGAATTGCTTTTAAAGTAGTTCAAGGATCATTGAAATGAGCTGACAAAAAGACTGATATGAAGAGACATTTATCAAGATGTTATGAAATGTTTTGTGAAGATAGAATCGTTGTAGAACTGACATGATAATATAGTGGAAGAGAAAGTGATGGGAGCAGTTTTGGTTGAAATTATTAAATATAGAACAAAATAATAATAATTTGGCCTTGGCTGGTAATAAGCAGGTCAGGGTGCACAAACAGACAGGTAAATGCAGAGGCAAAGTACAATAGGCAACATCATCACATCAAAGACAAATCGAGATGGGGACAAAACACTAACAATACTTTAAAGACAATAAAACATATATCTTACACTTTTTGCAGCTTGGTGGCATAACTTTCATGCTGCAGAACATATACACACCACAAACATATATGTATCCCTGTCTCTGACTAATCTTCCAGTCTCATGTTGATGAACATATTATAGGCAGAAGTCACATTGCAAAGCATAGATCAATGTAAATGTTTGTAAAAAGGGATTACAAATTAAAATAAACATCTGCTGATACAAAAGCAAAATACTGCAGATGCTGGAAATCTGAAATAAAATCAAAACTGCTGGAAATACTCAGCAGGTCAGGCAGCATTTCAGGTCTAAAACACCGTGAGCTGGATTCTCCGATTGCTGACGGCGAAATCGTGTTCGCCGATTGGCCGGAGAATCCGGTTTTACACCGAAATCGGGGGCAGTGTTGTTTTTCAGTGCTTCACCCCATAAAAAATGGTGTAATCACTGAGTAGGTTGCACGCCATTGGGACGGCCTCAGAATGTCACCTGCGGCCCTCCCTGACGCTCCACCCCCCGATGGGCCGACTTCCTGACGGCATCAGTCGTGTATCTTCTCAGTTTTCGGGGCAGTTATCTGGCAGGCTGGGGGCTTTACATGACGTGGCTGCGAGCTCCCCACCAGCGGAGCATCGGTGAGGGGGCGGCAGCATCATTTTTGTTGTAAGACCAGACGCTTCCTCTGGACATAGCCGCAAAATCGGAGAATCCAGCCCCATGTGTGGAATTTTTCCAAATATTAGCAAAGACCGATAGCAGGTGGGAAAAGTTGCATTGAAGCCACCGGCATCAACAGCGGCTTTCTCCAATATTCAGGACATAGTGTAAAATAATTAGTGAGGTGGGACCTGCGAGGTCACGCTGAAGGCAGCAACTTAGTTTTTTGAAGATTTGGGGCACCATTTCTAAAGGCGACCAAAGTGCCCAAAAGTACATATGGAATACCCCCCACACAACCTCCCCACCCATTGCCCAGGAACTGCCCCATGGCACTGCCTGGGCAGTGCCAGTGGTAAGTATCACAGGGCAGTGCCAACGGGCAGTGCCCAGTTAGTTCCCAGGCATGATCCTCTTCCCTCTGAACTTGCTTGTGCTCCTCTGGGAGGTCTGCCCGCCAGGTGCACATGTTGGGAGACAAGTGGTAATTCACCCCAGTCTGAATTCATGCCTCATCAACCGGACAGGGAATGATACCGGGAAAGAGGCTTGATAATTATATGTAAATGTATGGAAATTAGGTAGGCAATATTGAACATTGGAACATGGGCACTTTGGTCGCCTTTAGTTTTGCGCATACGCGCTGATGATCGTGGGTGCATGCGCAATGTGACTGAATTTTTTTTACATGTTCGCGGCCATTCTAAAGGCCGCTTGCAGTCGGCGTTATTAAAAGCCGGCTTCTGCGCGGGGATTTGCGCGATCGGGAGCGCCACGATGGACGGTTCCGCGACCCTCCCGACACCCGCCCGCGAGTCGCGCCCCCAAGTTTGAAGAACACTGGTCTAAGACAGTTAAAGTGACCACCAGCATATAACCAAGAAGTGGTCTCTGCCCTGGAAGTGTTTGGCAGGACAGGCAGTGGCTGTAGTTGTCCTTGTTATAGGTATACACAATATTTAAAGATGACTTGAAGGCCTCACAGATGGAAAGCCCCTCAATCCTTCCCCACCCTCGGCCCAGGAGTGACTCCCAAATTCGAACACTTCAGACCTCCGACCATGCCCAACCCCCTGGGGGGGGTTCCCACTCCCCACTCTCCCCAAGCGCTGCGGCAGCAGCTCCAGTGCCCTTGGACTGCAAGCCAGAAAATGAAAATGGCTACTCAACTCCTCAGATTCCCATAGCAGCCAGTGCACCAGCTTCAACTTTCTAAAAAGAGTAGCAAAGAACGCTTGTTGATTTCTCACTGGGGAGCTGGTTATTTCCCAGGATTCCATCACATTCGACTTCAATATCGCTAATGAGATTAAAATTGATGCTAATTGGGGTCAATGATATACACAACATATTTGGGCGTGAACTCCCCATTGGGAGCGGACCAGTCAGACAGCACAGTTGTCACGAATCTCGATTTTCGCCTTTCTCAGTATTTAACCGGGGCGTCCAGATCCGCGCCAAGCGCAATGTAGTGGTTAAATCACTCCCTGAGTTAACTTTTTTAGTACGTATTACTTTTCTTCAAAGTTAGACTTTTCTTCAGCAAATGACAAAATCCCTTGAATTAAGTTTTTTTTTAATGGATTTTTAAAGATCTGGCCACGTTGGACCAGGGAGGGAAATTCTCCGACCCCCCTCGCCCGGGGCTGGCGTCAATCCCGCCCCCGCCGTGTCCCGAATGCTCCACCCCCCGAGGGCGGGAATTGCGCCACGCCAGTCGGCGGGCCCCCTGCGGCGATTCTCCGGCCTGCGATGGGCCAAAGTCCAGCCGCTGACAAGCCTTTTCCACCGGCGTGGTTTAAACCACCTCTGGTACCGGCGGGATTGGCGGTGCGGGCGGGCTCCGGGGTCCTGGGGGTGGGGTGCGGGGCAATCTGACCCTGGGGGGTGACCCCACGGTGGCCTGGCCTGTGATCGGGGCCCACCGATCGGCGGGCGGGCCTGTGCCATGGAGGCACTCTTTTTCTTCCGCCCCCGCCATGGCCTTCACCATTGCATGGGCGGAAGAGACCCCCCTGCCCTTCGCATGCACCGGTATGACGTCAGCAGCCGCTGTCGCTCTGGCGCATGCGTGGACTTCCACCGGCCGGCGAAGGCCATTCGGCCCCTGCTGGCGGGGTGCCAAAGGCCGTTCGCGCCGGCCAGTGGAGTGGGAACCACTCCGGTGCGGGCCTAGCCCCTAAAGGTGCGGAGAATTCTGCACCTTTGGGTAGGCCCGACGCTGGAGTGGTTCACGCCACTCCGTCCCGCCGGGACCCCCCGCCGCGCCGGGTAGGGGAGAATCCCGGCCCAGGTTGGTAGATGCTACTTAGGCACTGGCAGTAACTGAAGAATCCTGAGTGTAGCAGGCATATCACCACTCGACAGCGATTTATTTCATCGAGGGACCTAAAACAGGCATGAGGTCCATAATTTACCTGTGTAACATGCCTAGCACCAGTTTTCGGTTGACGGGACGGATAACTTTATTGTGGGTGCAACGTTTTTCAGATGCCCTTGGGCTGCAGTTCACTGGTCCCCAAAATTGAGCATCCTACATGTCTTTATGCCGAAATAAAGAGTGTAATGTATTCCAAATTCTACATTGAATTGGTTCAATGTGCTCCACTTATTCCAAAAATTCTTTGCACTTTCAGTGAAATGAAATATAAATTAAAATGACTGTGCGTGAGGGCCATCTTTTTTGTGCAACTAGCCCATTCAAATTACGAAAATGGGAAAATTAAGCACAGCCTGCCTTCCAAGCTCTTGGTGCTGTGGGCCATCTCAAGCCGATTTTTGTGAAATGTGCGCCTGATGTAGATTGTAATAGAAATTGGGTGTGATCAACTGGTATCCCAATGTTGCAAGTCAGAACAAGTTACTTAATCTTGCAAATCTTTGGTAACACCATGGTTGGAACTGAATGCAGTTTTGACATCTGGACCGGGATTCTACGAGCCCCCCGTGCCGCAATTGCGCCCGTCGCGGGGACGGAGAATGGGACGTCGGACCCGCGACGCCTTTGTGCGATTCTCCGGTGACCAGAGAATCGCCGCCAGCCGCATGCACGCGATCGACGCGGCGCTGGTCAGGGGCCTTTGAAAGAGGCCCCGGGGCAATTCTCTGCAGTCGACCGGCTGCGTTCCCGCCGGCGTGGTTCTCATATGGTTCCACCCGGCGGGAGCTCGCTGTCGTGGCTGCGGTGGCCGTCCTGGTGGGGGACGAGGGGAACAGTCTCCGGGGGAGGGGGGGGCCTCTACGACGGCCAGGCCCACGATCGGGGGCCTCCGACCGGCGGGCATGCGTGATCTGGGGGGGGCCTACCTTCCTCTGCGCTGGCCTGCTGTGTGGGTCCGCCATGGCGCGCGGGGCTGGCACCGCAGGTGGCTGCCACGCGCATGCGTGGACCCACGGCCGGAAGTTCAGGGCCCTGTATCGGCAGCAGGAGCTGTGCAGTGCACGCCGGGGCCCTGCAAGCCCCCTTAAAATTGGAGAATCACTCCGGACTTTTTAGAAAAAAGTCAGGAGTGATTCGTGCCCGTATTCTGGCAGACATTGGGAACATAGCCACGTTATTGGAGAATCCCGGCCCTTATATTCAAATAGTTGATCATGATTTAAATAGAAGAGCAACAATTATAATTCCTAAGAAGTGAAGTGTATAAAATTGAAATAATTTTCATTGAGAAAGCCATCTTGAGGAACAATATGGCCTAGTTCCTTAAAATGCTGAACGGCACCACTAATGACTCATATGGGAACTCTCATTTGAATAATTTTAGAATTATTTTTCAAACCTCGTCT
This sequence comes from Scyliorhinus canicula, assembly GCF_902713615.1. Classification (NCBI taxonomy): domain Eukaryota; kingdom Metazoa; phylum Chordata; class Chondrichthyes; order Carcharhiniformes; family Scyliorhinidae; genus Scyliorhinus; species Scyliorhinus canicula. Next base: position 126,208,428 of record NC_052148.1, on the reverse strand, counting down.
GCTTCATAACCAACCTTTAGTGAGTGGAACATCCATGTTGCACAGTCCACCGAGTTGGGCAAAAAAACATTGGGCTGGATTCTCCCATCGCCAGCATCCTCCGCTTCACTGGCAGTGCACTCACGCCCGCGGAATTTCCCGACGGTGTGGGGGCGCCCACAATGAGAAATCCCATTGGCTGGCTGCTGGGAAAACGGGTGCAGCGGGATGGAGAATCCCGCCCATTGACTCTGGAGCACCCAGCTCTATAGTGGAAAGCCCAAGTTAAAATGGTGGCAGAGCAGAAAGGGGAGCGTAAGACAACCGTCTTGATTTCATAGGGGCAAAACTCTCTTTCCTTGGGCAGAATCTTCTTTAGGAATTGGTGCTCTCGCCTGCTGGTTGGAGAGTCAGCGAGGGACCCACACTGCCCCTTTTCAAGAAGGCCCACAAAGCTACACGCCAATCAGGCAGTGACAAGGCCAGCGGTAGGCCTTCCTCTGTAATTAAGACCCCGGTGAGGATACCTTACTTACCGAGAGCTGCCAACCAAATAGAGGCCAGCAGCTCTTGTGCTCTACAGTGCCACTGTGATGGGTGTAGATGCTGCTGGAAGGACAGGCACAGGAGTCCCAGGATGGCGGAGCAACCCAGGCAACAAGTAAGTAATGTGGAGAGGTATGATGCGTTTTGATGGGTGAGGATCATATTGAGAGGGCTGAAGAAGAAAGGACAGCAGTGTGGTACTCAACAGGCCCCCATATTCTGTTCCCAGTCTCTTGATCAAGCATTGAGTGTCTTTGATCTAGCAAAGCCACACCCTCCCCCCCCCCCCCCCCCATATCCAAAAGGTGACAGGTTAGTCACATGGTTTCAGCTGTCGTGTGCATCACATGGCAACAGGTCCACCTGCAGCTAGGTTGTCATTAATTAGTCACTTAAGGGCCTCCGGCAGAATTTAATTCTGGCAGAGGCAAGAAGGCAGCAGGATTTCAGTACATCCCCATCCGCCTAATTAAATACCCTACCCGTCTCCAAGCTTTGTCACTAGAGAGAGCACAAGGTTCCTACCTTTGTTGCTTCCTGTTTTGGGCTGCAGCATCTCCTTATACTATCATCATGCTGTCCATTTCTCAGGCCATTACCATTCTTGTTTCAAAAAAAGAAGTGGAATTGGCTGTACAGAAATATATAATCAACGAAATAAGCCACTGGACACATGAGAGTCACATGATCACGTCCTAGTGCAGCCTAACATCATAGTGTGGGAGCATCGTGAATTGACGTTGAGTGTGAATACCATGGAAATGTTATCTTTTCCTTGTGGTTTAACTGTTCTGCTTTTGTCAGTTTTTACGTCCTCAAAGGTTGTGTCCCCTCCCTGACACTGGGAGTGAACACAGGTTCACCAAAGATGTTCTAGCCTCACCTTATTTTAGCAATTTCTATTGATGCTTCATAGGCACTTTTCCAACTATTAGAAACACACTCACTTTTTAAAATTTTGTCAGTGTTTCCAAACATACCTTGAAACAAAATATAATTTGAAAATAATAGTTGCTATAAAAATACCAAAAGATAAATTATTTTTCTTTTTTATATTGTGGATAGCCTGAAAAAGAGGACATCGCACCTTAAAATATGTTAACCTGCCACAGAAAATGTAATATTTTGTTGAATGGATCTTCAAGCCGCAGAATTAAAAGTTTCTTTAACTTCACTTGAGTCCAGACATAAAACCAGAAATCAGAAACGCAGTTCTGAAGAAGGTTGTTGCTGGTAACTTGAATTTACCATTTCTCCTTCAGACGATGAAGAACCTGCAGCATATTTCTGTTTTGTTTTCTTAAATAAATATGTTCATCGGGGTGTTTATTCTTTGTGCCACTCCTTTCTTGTCATTGCTGAACACCTTCATATATTGCACTAATTCTTTATTTGAACCTTCGGCAAATTATTATGCCATGGAGGAGGATAACAACAGCAATACAAACTTATCCTCAGCAATAAGCTATGGTAGTTCTATATGTGAGTACAGTTCAATTGAAATCAGCCATCACTGAGAATCCTGCTCTCTGTACACAATAGATTAATAAACCTTAAATGAAACCCCTGCATTATTTCATGGATTATGAATTGTTCTAAAGGATAAAACAACTTTTCTGTGGCAGCAGAATTACAAATCATCTGCTGTTTTTTCCATGGTATCTTTTGAGAGGTAGACTACCCAGTAGACCATGTTAAATGCTCCAAATGTTACCGGAAAAAGTATGCGAGCATATTTGTCAATTTTGCTAGTCCCACTATTTGCAGGTGAAGCTGCAGGAAGGGCTGGGGCAGACACAACAGTGGTGGGTGAAGAATGCTTTGAGGTTTGTCCAAATAGTCTGGAAGGTGGCAGGTTCTGTTCGAGTGCTGCTCCACATTGCTGATGAACCGGAGTGGGTCTCAATGAGGTTAGTGTGGGAGTGCAAGGAGGAGGTGGTGGTGTGCTTCTCATCAATGGTAGTGTAGGGGATGCATGGGTGTGCCCAAATTTACTAGGACTTGGCACAGAAGAAGGAGGCGCAATAGTTGAGAGGGGTACCTGGCCAATTATGGACGGTCTTGGTATCACACCCTTGCTATCATTCCGCAAGTAATCTCTTTGACTGCCAAGAATATCGGTTTGCACCAAGAAGTTCATTCTCTTCCTCAAATTGCCGTTTGAATCAGGGTGCTTTAAGAGAGGGAAAAAGAACATTCCTTCAATAGCAGAAAGTAAAAATTCACATTGCTCGCTAAAAATAATTGCGTGTAATTGATTTTGTGAATCAAACAACAATATATCTCTAAGCTTAATTTTCTTCCGCCGCTCATCAGGTAAAACTATTTAATTACTTTAGAATCTGGATTCCCAACTACAATCTCAAGAGAACCAACTGTTCCAATATCTGTTCAGTTCATTTTCAAAACTAAAAGACTGAAGGCCAGCAGCTGTGGGAATATTGATTTTGATGCCCTGTACCCTGAAGCAAAGCTCATTGTCCCGACAAATGTATTTTACCCAGGAACCATTAGTTTGCATCAGTACGTCACAAAGTAGAACTCCAATCCACAGGTGGCTATAGCAACAAAGGACTAAGCAGAAAAGCTTTGTTTATCCATAGGAAAGGGAAATTTGAGAGCAATTTATTCATATTGATTTTGCATGTCTATTATCCCCATCCAGGTCATCGAAATTGAGTTGCATAATAGGGTTGATTATACTGGGAAGAAGGGAAATTACTCTAAATTGTAAATATATGCAAACTATGTGTAAATTTGTCCAGTAGGAGTCTCAAGGTTACAGAACAGGACTTTCCAAGGTTCAAACTTCAGTTTGCACTGAACTAGTTAATCTCAGCCAGTTGGAGGTATGCAAAATGGCCACAGTTTCCACTCCTGATTGCCAGCCTAAAATTGTACAAAAGTTCAAGGTTTGAAAAGAACATGGCACTGTCTAGTCCATCTTCGAACCATCACAATTTTACCTTTAAGGTAACATTGAGAAGCTGTCAACAAACTGCTCTAAATGACGAGAGACCAAGGCTCTTTCTCTCTATCTCTCGCAGGTATCCAAGCAATATCAGTATGGAGTCAGTGGTCCTGGCTATTCTGCTTATTACAATGCTGGAGGAGCACAGACTTCAGCAGCAATATACGGGGCACCCGGGAAGACATAGCAGCAGGAGACTAGGTAGCCGCAGGGCAGGCTTAGGGGCTGATGACTGCACCTACCAGGGGGCATGAATGCGCAGAAGGAGGCTGAGGATGTAAAGGACCCGAGTGCCCTTCAGGGAGCTATTGGACCAAATGTACCATAGAAGATTCCACCTCACCAAAGAGACTGTGCAGCATCCGTGCCACATCCTTGCCAACTTAGCGCCACATGGCAGCAGAGAACACCCACTCCCTGAGGTTATAAAGGTTACAGCAGCTCTCAATTTTTGCACAACAGGACCATTCCAGGGTTCACGGGTGACCTGTGAGGCATATCACAGATATCCGCTCATAAGAGCATCTGTGAGGTCATGGGTGCACTCTATACAAGGGATTTGGACTTTATTTATTTTGATCTGGACCAGGCACAGCAGGACGAGAGGGTACGGTATCTGGCAATGTAGCTGATCTGCCACAGGTGCAGGAGGTGATCGACTGCACCAATGTCACCCACAGGAATGGGTTTCACTCCCTCAATGTTCAGCTGGTGTGTGACTACCACATGCTATTCATGCACATGTGTGCGCATTTTCCAGGGAGTGTACATGATAGTTACATTCTCGGGCAGTCACAGATCCCTGGTACTTTCAACCGTCACCCCAGGCTGCAGGAATAGCTAGTAGGGGCAAGGGGGTATCCCCTGAGATCCTGGATGCTGATACCAGTGCGGTGGCCATAGACTGCAGCAGAGGTCCAGTACAACGAGGCTCACAGTGACCGCGGTTTGTGATAGAGCAGTGCAGTGGCCTCCTGAAGCTGCGCTTCTGCTGCCTCCACAGGTCTGGTGGGGCCCTCTAGTATGGCCCTCAGAGGATCTCCCACATCGTGGTGGTCTTCTGTGCCCTACATAACCTGCTCTACAGTGGGGCGGTGACCTTCATGAGGAAGACCTCATGAAGCGGCACATGTGCTCGGATGAGGAGGACATTCAGGAAGGGGGCAAGAAAGAGGCTGCTGAAGATACCGAGGATAAAGGCCGAGCGGGGGATGGTGCGCTTGGGCAGCATGCCTAAAGACAATTGCTCCTGTTTTATGGAATAGGACCTGCATGTTATCTGTAATTGAAAATATGGAAAGACATGTCATTTGTAACATGGAATTCTGGCAATACCTGATCTAAGAAACATGAGAGAATGTCGGGGGAAATCCCACAAAGGGTTAACAGTAGCTGCAGGAGATGGCTGTGGAATGCAGATAGCCTTTGTCAAACAGGCTTAGCAAACAAAACAAGCAGGTCTTTCAAGTCACAATTGAGTGAATTTTAGTATACAACTAAAAGCAATGTTTCGCACCTCCTTTTGAAGTTAGAAAAGTTTGAAGTTAGACGGGCCCCACCAGACCTTTTGCAGATGAAAAAGAATGGATAAGGTTTTCAGCTGAATTATGTGACAAATGTTTAAATGTGAGGCAAGTCTTTTAACTCACCACCGATTGAATTTTTAGTAAAAGCTAAAACCTTCATTGAAGTTAAGTAAGCAGATGGAAAAGAATGGATGAGGTTTTCAGTTGGATTAGGTGACAAATGTATAGATGTGAAGTTCTGCTGACATCAGATAAATTAAAGAAAGCTGCAGACAATGTGTCTACGGGAACACATGTTAGACCCAAATTAAAGTCAAAATTATGAGCTGGGGACACAATTTGATCATGATAAAACTATAGAAATGACAGGAATCAAAAGTCACACCACTCTGTGAAAGTCAAAGCATTTGTGAACATCACAAAGGATACAATGTAATCAGAGATCTATGAGCTGAGGCCATCCTCAAAATGAATACTTAGTAGTGTTATAAAAATTCAGATTAAAGGTACCTTTTACAATCCAAGTGAAATAAACGTTACTTTACAATAAAGTCATAAAAACTTAATAACTGTTAGAAAGATATATAAGCCCTGAGAAAGGGGGCGGTAGGCAGAGAAGCAGAGAAGAAACAAGAGAAGCAAGCAGACAAGCTCAGAGTCAGCTCTCATAGCTCGGTCATGGGAAAGGGACAGAGCAAAGCAGCCGAGCTAAAACAGCTAATACAACTGAGAAAGACCAAAAACTAAATAAGAGAGAGAGCCAGCTCTCACAGCTCGGTACATGGGAAAGATAGAGCATAGCAACCGAGCAGAACAGCAAATACATCTGAGGAAGACCAAAAGTTAAAGAAAAGTGATTGTCAAGGTGGACCTGAATATCTCTTTAACCAACCAGGAGAATCCGGAAGCAAGATCTTTTTACTTTTCTGTAAAGACAGTGATTGCATCTTTTAAAAGAAAAAATATAATAATAAAATAACTTAAAAGTTTTAACCTGAAACAGTGGTTATTACAAAGCCTACTTTACTTACTTAGCAATGCAGGACCCAGGATATCGATGCTACTAAGTGATAAGTAGGTAAAATTCTGTGAAGGTATGGGTTATACCGGGGGATAACTTAAAAACGTAGTTTCACCTGAATAGCACCCACCTAAGCCTGCACAGGAGTCAGGGAGTGAGAATCCCTGTTCACCATTTAGAATGCCGGCCCTTTTTGGTATAGGGGGAATTCTAAGAATAGTGGTGAGTTTTTAACTTCATGCCCCCCCCCCCCCCTCCCACCTCCCAGGATGTCGTAACCCCTCTGTGCCCAGAGGATGAATGTTGGAGAGATCTGAATCTTCAGGGTGATGGGGCTGGGGAGTCCTTGAATGCCTGATACCCAGTCAATGCAGGAGGGTGATGATGACTCGCAGTGAGGAATGGTCTGTGATACTCCTCAGCTACTGATTATGTCTGACTCCTGTCAGCCTGCTGCCAGCACGCTGACTCCCCGGCTCATGTCTGAAAAAGGTTCTGCCCTACATTCAATTGTCCCTTTGTTCGAGAGAAGGAATAGAGGCAAGGGTCTAGAGTTCAATAAATCATACCTGAGACCTATAATTGCGAATCAATCATTTTCACTGAGGGCCGAACATTTTTGCGGGCAAGGAGGCCCAGTAAGAACTGTGTCTCGATGGGGATAAGCGCCATGACGCTGGGAGGAGTAAATAACGTGAGGTGCTAACAATAACATTTAACTCAGGAACATGTAAAGACATTACAAGTGCTAATTACCACAACTACCTGTGCCTAACATCACCCATGCCAAGCTGTGCCCCAACAATTTCCAACACTTGCGAACCCTTCCATTATGTCTGGGTGTGTCCCTAGGATGCACATCAGAGGTGGAGGCGGTCTGCTGCCTTCCATGCCCTGTTGCCAGAGATGCCATTGGTAGGTTGGTAGGGGTCCTCTTGCGGGGGGGGGGGGGGGGGGGGGGGGGGGGAGGACCTGGCGGGCCCCGGTCTACATTTGCGTGGCACAGGTATTGCATTATTATGTCATCTTGTTCTGCTCACTGCACCTAAACAGTCTCAGGAAGGGGGATTCATTCAGATTGCCTGGTCACTCCCAGGTTCTTCGGGGTGGAAGGCCCCCAGATGTGCTCCAATGAATCCCCCTCCCTCCGTGGGCCCCTTAGTTACTCCACGGGATGGAGGGGCAGCTGGAGTGAGCACCTAAAACCTCAACGTCATCTGATGCAGCCAGTCCTGGAGGCCCGTCATTGTCTGAACCATGCAGTTGAACCCCTGAGACATGGGGTCAGGAACTGCGCCACGCTTCGGAGTTCTCCTGCACAGATCTGACCTCCTGCCCCAGATTTCCCACTGCGGGTACCACCGATGTAGAATTAGCCTGGGTGACACACATTGCCAAAAACATCTCCTGTGACAGAAGACTTTGGGACTCATCCATTCAGCCTTGCATTCGCAGGAGTGTTGGTAAAAACCCCTCCTGAAATTTGCGGCTCTGCCTTTGCGCCTCCAGCAGCAGAGGGATGAACGTGTTCAAAGGCTCGGCACCTGGCTGGGGCACAGCTGAGTCCTGGGATCCAGAAGATCTCCAACTGTCCAATCCCTGGGATGTTCCTGCCTCCACCTGATGTTCATCAGAAGCTGTGTGATTCACACCAGATAGTGACCCAGAAACCTGCTGCTAGTTTTGTTTACTGAGGCGTATGTCTCTGTGATGGTGGATGGTTCACATGATAGCTGTGATGCTTCATTCATGTCCTCCTCCAAGGTGGTGTTGAAGACGGGTGGTGAGACACTGCTGGTACACGGACCAGGTTTTTCAGGTGATGTTCCTGCAAGACAAGGGACATGGTTTTAGTGCAAGCCTGGTCAAGGGCTTGGACTACAAAGAATTCACTTGAGACTGGTTACCTGAATAAAGGTGTAGTGGCTTCTCACTTTTCCCACGCAAGCCCACCTCGCTCTCGGCACAGGCCCACTCCAGCTCCCACCACTGCAAGCTCCATGGCTCCCTCATTGTATGGAGTCAGGATCCTCGACTCGGTCATCTCACCACCGTTTTTTTTTCACTTGCCGCAGTTGTGGGCGGGTTTTTCCTGCAGGAACATAAATAATGAGAGCTGGACGCCTGGCAGGTCAGAGGTTGATGGCACCAGGCATGTGTGGGCACTATGCCTAAGCAGGGCTGGATTATGATGAGTGCTGAGGGGTTTGAGGATGCTGGTGAGGAGATAGATGCTGGTGCCCTGCGGGGTGGCGGTGTGTGGGATTGGGGTGAAATTCCAGGGTGGGGGAACGTGGTTGCAGAAGAATGGAGTGCAGAGAGGAGACAGGGAGAACACCTTAGCTGATTGGAGTAGGTCATTCATCTTTTTTCTGCTTTGCTCACCTCTCGTCTTTGTCGGGCTTCTGGCAGAATAATAGCAAATGTTGTGGAGACATTTAAATGCACCGCCCCCTTCATTGAAATACTCAGATGACCTCTGGGACAGGCAAATCAGACACTTTGCGCCTCAGGCGCGCTGTTGTTTACGTGGGAAAAAAGTAATTCTTCTAAGAGTAGCACAGTAGTTAGCACTGTTGCTTCACAGCGCCAGGGTCCCAGGTTCGAATCCCGCTTGGGTCACTGTATGTGCGGATTCTGCACGTTCTCCCTGCGCCTGTGTAGGTTTCCTCCAGGTGTTCCAGCTTCCTCCCACAAGTACTGAAAGACGTGCTTTTTTGGTGAATTGGACCATTCTGAATTCTCCCTCTGTGTACCCGAACAGGCATCGCCGAGTGTGGCGACTAGGGGATTTTAACAGTAATTTCATTGCAGTGTTAATGTAAGCCTACCCATGACAATAATAAAGATTATATTATAAAATTGCTGTCTGGTTCGCACCACCAAAGCCAGCTGGAAGCGTTCCGATTTTCTCGCCATAAATGACACTTTGTCATTTTTCTGGAAATTTCTTTTTCTGAATATGCCTTCAAGGAGCAGAGTTCCATCTGAGTAAAGTGAAATAACCATGAGTGGTTAATTATCATTGTTATCATCAGTCTTTCCCAGCATGCATAAGTACTGATCAGCCAACTACATAATCGGAATTTGTCTCTTTATCTTGAAGGAATTTCGGATCCATTTTTGAAAATTATTTGAAGAAAGATTAAAGGTTTAATTTCAAAAGCTTCATTCAATTAAGGATCATATTGGTCCTTTTTGAGTGACGTAAACTGTGTGTTCGTTTGACCTGGAGGAAAAAGACACCCATCCATCATACAACGAATACATTTTTATTCTATTGAAATCAGTGGTACATAAATTGGGTGGATTCTAGCACAGGCAGATGAATAAGCTCTTCCACACTAAAACACAGATAGAAAGATAATATGACTCTACTAACGTGCGAATGAGTGTGTGATTGATTCTAACTTGCTGAAATTGCAAAGATAATGGATTCAAAATTGACTTGCTTCCCAATAAGTTCCAATAAACCTCCCACTGCCATAGAACCTACCACTGGGAAACTGAAGTGCCCACTCTTCAGGCTTTCAACATGCAAATCAGGAACCTGTGACTAACATTGGACTCCCATTACCATTGCAGAATAGAACTGGTTGGAGTGTACTCTTGAATGTACCTTACTGCCTGCAACTAAGTAGCCTTTGAGCTAGTGCATTTGTAGAAGTTTGGCAAAACACATTGGTATGCCCATTGGGTTTGATTTATCTGAAGCCTCTATTTTGATCTTATTGCTGGTCGAATGAAAGGCCATGAGCATGCTCCCTCAATCAGTTATTCAAAAGTGAAATTCAATACCTGTCTGTCTGTCTGTGTGTGTGCCTGTTTAAGTGTGTGTTCCTATGTCTGTTTGTGTGTGTAGTGCACACAAAAATAATGGGCGCGATTCTCCCAGACAGGGAGAAATCGTAAGGCTGGCGTCAAATCCGGGCGGGTTTGACGCCAGCCTCCCCCTCCCCGACTGGGAACCGATTCTGGTCCCCGGTCGGGGCTAGTATGCCGCGGCCGTGAACTCCGGCATCGCGGGCTTAACGAATTTCGTTAAGCCCGCTTGCCAGAGTTTGCGCCGGCTGACGCGTCACATGACGTCAGCCGCGCATGCGCGGATTGGAAGACTCCAACCCGCGCATGCGCGGATGACGTCATCACGCATTTGCGCGAAACCCGCGCATGCGCGGGCCGGGATGCCCCTCAGCGGCCCCGCGAAGTGATACAGCGGGGCGGCGGAAGGACAAAGAGTACACGGGAATCGGACCCGCTGCCTGCGATCGGTGCCCACCGATCGTGGGCCCATGGCCATGGTTGGCAAGATCGGGACTTTACGGCCGTTTTTACGAACGGCCAGACCAGGTGTGTTTGCCATTCGTAAAAACGGCCGTAAAGGGCTTGGAACTCGGCCCATCGGCCAGCTGAGAATCGCTGCTCGCCGTAAAAAAACGGCGGCAGCGATTCGTATCGGGAGTTGGGCGTGGGGGGGGGGGAGAATAGCGGGAGGGCGTCGGACTAGCGTGGCCGTAAAAATTTACGAACCCTGCTATTCTCCGCACCGTCGTGAGTGCGGAGAATTGCGCCCAATGGGTGTGATCCTAAGCTGACTGATCGGGAAACGATATTGGGCGGAGAATAGGTTCAGACGCCAAAATTGCGGCGGACACGTATTTGACACCAAATCGCAATTCGCCGTCACCTCGATAGCGGAATCAGTGTGCACCGGAACGCAAGTACAGTATACACCGTTTGTATATCATTATATCATTTGCAGGCCTGACCGGGTATTCTCTGGGGCCTCTGCAATTCTCCGCTTCCGATGGGCCGAATTCCCGATGGCATGGTTCACTTGTGCTTTGTGGCTGCTGAGGGAGAGAGGGGGTACGGAAAGTGTCCAACATCGTCATAGTTTGTTGAAAGTAGCTTTGCTGGTTGGGGGGGAGGGGATTCTGCCAGAACCAGGGAGAGTAGCGGAGGGTGGCCAGGAGGTGGGGTCTGGGGTCGGTTGGACATTCACAGAACGCCATTGCCACAGCTGGAAAGGCAGCCATGCAGCTCCGCATGCCGCTGACTGCCCACTGTGAATTTAGGGCCATGGGTCGAATAAATGCCCGCAGGCCACCCCCTAGGTGTGCTCTGGCACCAGCTGTCCCATCAGCAGTATGGGGGTGCTCCAGCACAACCAATGCCATCTTTTTGGTTGGGATATGTATGTGTGGGGAGTGTAATGTATATTTGCGGCTGCAGCTTATCAGCCTCCCGAGTGTCAATCATGGACCCGGCAAATCCCGCACCTTTTTTCATTGGAATCGATTGTGTTCCATGTGGCATCGGTGCTAGTCCCTCAAATGTAGTGGAATCGGCCCAGGCACGACAGCAGTTTGGCTGTCGTGAAAGTCCATCAATCCTGCCCCAGTGTCAACACTTAGTCTCAGAAATGGGAAATCCAGCCCAATTACTTTCCTGTTGCAGCTTTTTTTTTGTGTTCAACAAGCTTCAAAGGAGTACAGTGAGCTCAGAAAGTCTCAAATCTCAGTAATTTAAATCAAATAAAATCCAGGCTCTATCCAGACTTTAGAGACAATCCAATCGACATTAAAGTTATTGGAGTATTGTGTACAGTATTAGTCTCCTTATTTAAGGTAATTCCCTAAATACGTTAGAAACAGTTCAGAGGTTTACTAGACTAATATCAAGAATGTGTGGATTGTCTTCTGAGGAAATATTGAACAGGTTGGGCTTGTATCCACTAGAGATTATTCAAGTAAGTGTCATAGAATCATAGTCTACATCACAGAGTCATAGTCTACATCACAGAGTCATAGTCTACATCACAGAGTCATTTCGGTATCCACTGCCAGTGCCCCGGAGAGTCGCTAGAGGACTTCCTGCACAACTTAAAAGCCCTTGCTCGGGACTGCAACTTTCAGGCTGTAACTGCCTCCCAGCATATGGAACTCGCTGTCCATGATGTGTACGTTGCAGGGGTCAGGTCTAACTATGTGCGCCAGTGACTACTCAAAAAGGGTGCCCAGAACTTTGAGGACACGGTAGCGCTAGAAACCACTATGGAGGTAGCGTTTCAAAGTCTCAACTCATTCCCCGCAGACCAAGCGACCCCATCGTGGACCCCCGACCAGCGACTGCCCCAGGCCTGTGCCGCGCGGCCACCCACTCACTATGGAGCGCCAGCGTGCCATTTTTGTGGCCAACCCCAACACCCACGGCAGCACTGCCCGGCCCGCAACGCGACCTGCAGCTGTTGCGGTCGAAAAGGACATTATGCCAAAGTATGCCTGGCAAAATCAAAACCCTCTAACTCCCCCGCAGTCCAGAACAATCGCTCCCCCAACTCGCAGGCCTGCAGGCCCCGCAACATTGCAGCGTGTCTGCCGACTCCACCTGATATGTGCGAGTCATGGGGGCCGCCATCTTGGTCGCCATCTTCCTCACCGCCCGCCATGTGCGATCCACGGGGGTGGCCATCTTGGATGCCATCTTCATCATCGCCCGCCATGTGCGATCAACGGGGGCCTCCATCTTGGCCATCGCCCGATGTTCACCTCGACGACTACGACCTCAGCGGACAGTCATCACGGGACCACTCCAGCACTGCTGATCGAGCCGCCGACTACCCGCAACTCAACGCAGTCACTTTGGACCAGTCGCGTCCGAAGCACCTCAGGAGCTCGATGATGTCCGTTCAAATCAACGGATAGAAGACACCATGCCTCTTCGACTCCGGGAGCACTGAGAGCTTTGTACATCCTGACCTGATAAGATGCTGTTCGCTCCCTATCTTCCCTGCACGGCAAACTATCTCCCTCGCTTGGGCTCGCACTCGGTCCAAATACAAGGGCGCACCGTTGCGACTCTAACGACTCAGGGCGCCAGCTACTCTAATTTCCAGCTGTACGTACTCCCCGACCTCTGCGCCCCACTCTTACTCGGGCTCGACTTTCAATGCAACCTCAAGAGCCTCACACTCAGCTCCGGCGGACCCCTTCCTCCTCTCACTATATACAGCTTAGCGACTCTAAAAATCGACCCCCATCCACTCTTCGCTAACCTAACGGCTAACTGTAAACCAGTAGCCACCCACAGCAGGCGGTACAGCCTGCAGGACAGAGTATTCATCCGAGCCGAAGTTCAGTGGCTCCTACGAGAGGGAATCATAGAGGCCAGTAACAGCCCCTGGAGAGCTCTGGTGGTGGTCATCAAGACCGCGGAAAAGTTCCGGATGGTGGTTGATTATAGCCAAACCATTAACCGGTTCACGCAACTCGATGCGTACCCCCTCCCCAGAATTGCAGACATGGTCAACCAGATCGGGGTTCGTCCTTCATGAGCGACGAGCTGCGTCAGTACCTGCTTGACAAGGGCATTGCCTCGAGCAGAACTACCAGCCATAACCCCAGGGGTAATGGGCAGGTGGAGAGGGAGAACGCGACGGTCTGGAAGACTGTCCTACTAACCCTCTGGTCCAGGAATCTCCCGACATCCCACTGGCAGGAGGTCCTCCCCGACGCGCTCCATGCAATTAGGTTCCTCCTGTGCACTGCCACTAACCAGACTCCTCACGAACGACTATTTGTCTTCCCTAGGGGCACTACCACGGGGGCTTCGCTCCATCTTGGTTAAGGACACCGGGCCCGGTTCTCCTCCGGAAGCACGTCCGGACACACAAAGCAGACCCACTAGTAGAGAGGGTACTACTGCTACACTCGAACCCACACTACGCCTTTATTGAACACCCCGACGGCCGTCAGGACACCGTTTCCCTCCGGGACCTGGCGCCTGCAGGATCCACCACCACCGCCGAGGTACCCCTCACACTACACCCCACCCAACCCCCCATGCCCTGCGCCCCCACGCCTATAGGTTTCCTGCGCCCCCCTTCGCCCGTCGCACCGGTCAGGAACATAGCTCGGACCGAAACACCCCCGGAATCCACCCTCATATCCACGCCAACCGTCACCACCCAGCCACCCGAAGAGGCTGCAACCCCGGTGCTCCGCCGATCCCAAAGGACGACTCGGCCACCGGACCGGCTCAACCTGTAGACCCGTCACCCCCGCCGGAATAGATTTTTTTTACAGGGGGTGAATGTACTTCATATAATTCACTGTATAGTATTGTGTCCTTGTGGGCTCTGTCTGTGAGCCGTTGCGCGGCTCTGCCCATAGGGGGAGATGAGGAGCTTGTACAGGGCTCCACCCTTGGCTCCACCCATGGCTCTGCCCATGGCCCCTCCTACTACCGGAAGTATAAAGTGCTGCAGCCGTGCGAGCCTGCCCTCAGTTCTTCTGGTTGCAGGCAGGCTCAGTTGTAAGTCTATTAAAACCACAGTTTACTTCCAATCGTGTCTCGAGTGAATTGATGGTCACATCACACAACAAGACAGGTCTGATGCTGGGTACTTACCAGGGTCCTGCCGTTCGTCATGTACTACCTTGTCTTGTTTGTTCTGCCCAATTGCATTGCCTCACACTTATTCGTATTACAGGCAACTTGATAGAAACCTTTAAGATCCTGAGGGCTCTTGACAGGATGAATGTGGAGAGGATGTTTCCTTTTGTGGGAGAATCTAGAACTAGAGGCCACTGTTTGAAAATAAGAGGCTGGATTCTCCATTATTGGGACTATGTCCCCACTCCAGCATCAAAACTGTGGAGTTTTACTCCTGAAAATCCTGGATTAAAGGGACACAAATTCCCAGCTCCGAAGGAGGGGGTAGCAGGGACCCAGAGTAACTCTCGCAGCTTTTGCTGCAGATACGGTCCCCCGCACTCCCAGGTCAGAGGCCGCATATGCGCACGGCGGCGGCCTCCGGCGCCGTGCTTCATGGCGGACTCGGAACGCGTAGGTAGACCCACAAAGGAGACCCCCCGATTGGCCGTGCGTCCGACCCTGTCTGCCCGCACAAACATTCCCCGGTCGCCTATAAGGTCCTGCCTGGCCTCCGCTCCGCCCTTTCTCGACCTGGGCGGCCGTGGACTGAGTCCACAGCCGCCATGCGAATATCCCGACCGGCTGGAGCACATTAGTTCCACGCTCCCGGGACTTTGGCCAGTCGGGGACGGAGGATGTTGGAGTGGGCCTCGGACAATGTTCCCCAGTGGTGCAGCGTACTGCCGGTGACGTCGCTTTTTGTGGCCCACACAATGGGCAAACCGGCACCGGTCCCGATTTCTTGCAGGAGCATCGATTCTCCACCCCCGAACCGGCCGCCATTTTGGTGTGAGGGTGTGGAGAATCCAGCCCAAGCTGTTTCTCCATTAAAGAGAGAGATGAGGAGAGATTATTTTTCTCAAAGGGTCACGAGTCTCTGGAACTCTCTTCCTCAAATGGAAGTGGATCAGAATCTTTCAATAATTTTACGGCAGAGCTAGATAGATTCTTGATTAACAAGGCGGGGGTGAGAAGTTATTGGGGGTAGGCAGGAATGTGGGGTTGAGGTTACAATCAGATCAGGCATGATCTTATTGAATGGCGGAACAGGCTCAAAGGGCCGAGTGGCCTACACTTGCTTCTAATTTGAATGTCCGTATGTATTGGTTTACGCAAATCTTTGTATGCCATTTATAGATCTATGCAAAAGATTATTTACAATATATGCAAGCAATATTAGTGACTCAGAGGGGCCAGTGGAGAAGCCAGTACATAAAACATAGAACGTAGAATTTACAGTTCAGAAGGAAGCTATTCGGCCCAGCAAGGCTGCACCGGCCCTTGGAAAAAGCACCCCACTTAAGCCCCACAGCTCCACCCTATCCCCGTAACCCAGTAAACCAACCTGACCTTTTTTTTAGACACTAAGGGTAATTTAGCTTGGCCAATCCACCTAACCTGCACATCTTTGGACTGTGGGACGAAACTGGAGCACCCGGAGGAAATCCACACAGGCACGGGGAGAACGTGAAGATTCCGCACAGACAAGTGGCTGGTTTAGGGGCTGGTTTAGCTCACAAGGCTAAATCGCTGGCTTACCAAGCAGGCCAGCAGCACGGTTCGATTCCCGTACCAGCCTCCCCGGACAGGCGCCGGAATGTGGCGACTAGGGGCTTTTCACAGTAACTTCATTGAAACCTACTCGTGACAATAAGCAATTTTCATTTTCATTTCAATGGCACAAGTTGGGAATCGAACCTGAGACCCTGGCGCTGTGGAGCAACAGTGCTAACCACTGTGCTACTGTGCTGCCCTTGTGCTACGAGCTATATGTGACAGCTATAATTTGAGGCATGTTGACTTGGTTTCGGTCCATATGAAGGTTTCATCCAGTGCTATGGCATGTGCTCCATTATTTGTTACATAAGGTACCCTCAGCTGACCCACTACTGGATCAGTATGTCCCTTGCAACAATACTGGCCCGCATGGATTCCTCTCCATGTTTTTCCCTTGGACTCTGTCATGCCCATCTGCTGTGCCATGATGGCCATGCATGAGAACCTGGCAGGCAAACATTGCATCAGACCCCGAGAGTGAAAAGGCATCGGAATCTCATTTCAGCAGGCCTGTTGCCTGCTTATTCAGTGTCCTGGGGTGTGGGTGGCTTTCATTATACCCAATGCTGTGGCTCTGTTTGAGGATTTCTCATTTGGGTTTGAGACCATCTCCTCAGAGTGTAGCCCTTGTCTCCCAGAATCTGTCCACATACCTGGGAGTTGGGGAAGAAGAGTTGAGGGAGCTTTGAACTTGTGAGTATAAATAAGTCCTGCAGCTTCCTGAAAGCTTGCGCAAGTCCTTCCATGGTCACAGACCACCTGGACATTGATGCAAGGTATCTTTTGTTAATGAACATGTCTGGTCAAACCACGGCTGTCTTCATGACCATTTGGGTGCAGTCTATGATACTGTGAAGCTTGGTCTTTTCTGTCAAGAAACTGATGAAGCCAATGACCCCTGTGAAGATGTCATTTGCAACAACAAGGCTGCAGTACAGTAGTGAGCAATGGACTGAGATATTCCACAGAGGTAGCAGCAGAACCCTGAAATGAAGCTGAGGCGAAGATGTTGAACACCACAGTCACCTGCTGCCGACAGGGCCTGCCAATGAGTGGTTTGATTATTGTGGAGAGCATTTATTATCTCCCTGGCCAGTTGTCCTCTCCTGTAATAATGTTCGGACATCCCCAGTTAGGTGAGCCTGTTATGGTACACACGGAGACACAGAGCTCGGAACAATCCTGGCTCTTTCTCCTCGGTGCTGGCTGCAGAGGCTGTAGCTGCTTGGCCTGAATGGCATGCAGATATGAAGGAACTGCATCCATGTCCAATGGCAGACTTCTTCCCTCATGGTCAAGATTTAGCTGGGCTGAATGGACTGATGCCCCATTGCTGGTAGAATTTTGCTCAGGCTCTGTTTATTCAGGGACCATTACGCTGTCTCCATCCTTTTACTGTTTCAAATACGGGCCTTTCTGAGGCTGTTCTGGTCAAAGTACAGTGCTTACTTGCATCTTTTTCAAGATTTCCCAACAATGCTGAGGGCCCTCTCACTGCATTGCCGTCTGCACTGAGGAAGCAGGGTTACATTGCCTTCCGGACTTCCACTACCACCACTAAATAGAAAAAGGACTACTTCAGAAGTCCCTTTCTATGCATGTAGGTTCCAGACCAGTCCCATTTACCACATCACTGAAGATTACCAGTGTTAAAAATGTGGTGAGGTTTCCAGATCTGGGTCCACTCACCTTTTATTTCGCCCACCAATGTAATTTAATGCCTGTCAGAATGGGGAAAACTGGGCCCATGTTTCAATTGCTCACTGGGTAAACTCCGTGATGTGGGGGGAGGGGGGGTGTCAGATAATATTTAACGGCTACAACATTGAAATTAAAGTTTTTTTTAAATTAAAACTAACGACACCATTCTACAGCATTACAATAACTATTGACAAAGTTATTACCTGCAGTACAACCTCCGAGGCAGACACTGTCTTTATTGGAGTCAGTGGAGATGAAGCAAGGGACTTGGATGCCCTTTTTTTGGCTTTTTCAGCTTGTACATTTGTGAAGTAGTTAACAGCAGCAAATTCGATCAGAGCAGAGAAGACAAATGCAAAACAGACTGCAATGAACCAGTCCATAGCTGTGGCATAGGAGACCTTTGGCAGAGAGTGTCGAGCACTGATGCTCAGTGTTGTCATAGTTAGGACCGTTGTTATACCTTTAATTGAAAAAATATATTGTTTAATTGTAAAAGAATATAAGCAGGAATTCCAAGCCCAAGAACAGCAATATTATATAAGTATTTTTTTGTAAAATGCACATTTAAACTATTCTTTTATATTAAGTATATTGTTATTTTTATAATAATCTCCAATGTCACATCTGTGAATTCAAAGTGTTTGTCAGGGCATTCAAGTCAAACTATGGCCGAAGAAAATAACCTGGCGCTCAAACAAGGTTAGGTAAAAAATTACATTCTGTATCATTTAAAATGACAAAGACCACTGGGGCTATCCCCATTTCACAAGTGTAAAAATTAGGCTTAAGTGTTGAATGTAGCAGGCGGAATGTGTGTACATTCAGCCTCAGAGGTGTATTTCCTGCCCGCCTGGTAATTTTTCCTGTACAATATAGGCATTCAGGACCCATGCCTGAAACTGGTGTTAACATTTCTGAAATGTTTACTTCTAATTTTATTGTCGAATTGGGAAGAACAGGAGTGTTATTCATAGGTAGTTTCCACTCACCAGTTGCCCTATCCTGGTTGCCTCACATCATTGTGTCCACACCCCCTTCACACCCCAACCCCGGGCCTCAATCTCATAGGAACATAGGAATTAGGAGCAGAGGTAGGCAATTCATCCTTCGAGCCTGCTCCGCCATTCAATCAGATCATGGCTGATCTTTTGCTAGTCTCAAAGCCACCTCCCTACCTGTTCCCCATATCCTTTTAACCCATTTTTAAGTCAGAAATATATCTATCTCCCTCTTGAAACCATTTAATGATTCGGACCCAACTGCACTATGGGGCAGCGAGTTTCACAAATTCACCACCCTCTGCGAGAAGTAGTGCCTCCCCATCTCAGTTTTAAATCTTTGAACCTTTTAAACCTTTTCTCCCCTTTGCTTCCCCCTCCCCGCACATCTGTCACAGCTTACCCTCTGATGTTATTTTCTCTGCTGTTTGGCCTTTCACACTTTTTATTCTCCTATGGGACTGCCATTAGCACTCTTTTCCCTTGGTTTCTGTGACTGCGACTCGTCTTTCATTCCCTCACCCCACAATATAAATATCTCCCACTTTCTATGTCTTTTAGCTTTGACAAAGGGTCATCTGGACTCGAAACATTAGCTCTTTTCTCTCCCTACAGATGCTGCCAGACCAGCTGAGATTTTCCAGTATTTTCTCTTTGGTTCCAGATTCCAGCATCCGCAGTAATTTACTTTTATTCAGATTTAAATCTACCGCCCTCAACCTAAACCTCATGTGCTAGATTGCCTCACAAAGGGGGACATTTGGTCAACATTTACTTTATAAATCCCTTTTAGTATTTTATGTACCTTGATCAAAACCCCTCTCATCCTTCTAAACCCTAGCGAGTGTTAGCCCAATTAGAAAAAAAAATGTATTTTATTACAAGTATGAATCAAAACAGATAAGAGCCAATGAACACCCCGGGAAACATACTTCCCAACAATCAACTATACAGATTTTTCCCCTTTTTCTCCCCCCCCCCCCACGACAAACAGCCCCTGAAACGCGGTCACACACATCCCCCACCTTGCCTCAAACCCCCCTGAAGAGCCCCTTAACTCATACTTTATCTTCTCTAATCACAGGAAGCTGTACAGGTCACCCAACCAAGCCACTACCCCCGGTGGCGACGCCGATTTTTCACAATCCCGGCCTCCTTCTGCACTGTAAATTCTACAATATCTATGATGTGTGTGTGATTGTAAGCCCAATTTTTAAATTACTTCATATGTCAACCCCTTCATCCCCGGAATCAATTTGGTGAACCTCCTCTGAACTGCTTCCAATATCACCATATCCTTCCTCAAATAAGGAGACCAAAACTGGACACAATACTCCAGATGTGGTCTCACCAACGCCCTATACAATTGTAACAACATTTCTCTACTTTTATACTCTAGTCCTTTTGCAATAAAGATTAACATTCCATTTGCCTTTCTTATTACATTTTGTACCTGCATACAGACTTTCTACGATTCATGAGCAAAGACACCCAGATCCCTCTGCCCAGACTCATTTTGAATCTGCTTTCTATTTAGATAATGATTTGCCTGACTATTTTTTCGGCCAAAATAGATAACCTCACACTTATCTGCATTAAACTCCATCTGTCAAATTTTGGGTCCAACCTCCTAGCCTATCTATATCTGTCTGTAAAATCTTTAGCTCCTCTTCACTGCCTCCTTTCCACCTATTTTAGTATCATCCACAAATGTTGCTATGTTACACTCTGTCCCTGCTTGCAGATCATTTATATAGATTGTAAACAGTTGAGGTCTGCGGACTGACCCCTGCGGCACCCCACTAGTTACAGTTCGCCAGCCAGAGACGGACCTTTCAGTCAGCCAGTTGACAATCCAATCTAATATTCTACCCCCAATCCCCTGCGATTTCACATTCTGAATCAGTTTTTTATGCGGCACCTTGTCAAATGCCTTCTGGAAGTCTAGATATACCACATCCACAGGTTCCCATTATCCGCCTTGATGTTTACATCATCAAAGAACTCAAGTAAGTTTGTCAAGCGTGACTTACCCTTCATAAAACCATGCTGACAATGGTGGATTGAGCTTTGTCTTTCCAAATGTTCAGTCATCTCCTCCTTAATGATTGAATCCAGCAACTTCCCACCACAGAGGCCAAGCCGGTCTATAGTTTCCTACTTTTTGCCTCTCTCCAGTTTTAATAGGGAGTTACATTGGCATGTTTCCAATCCACTGGGACCTTTTCAGAATCCAGGGAATTTTGAAATATCATAACCAATGCATCCACTATGTCTGCTGCCACCTCTTTTAATACCCTGGATGCAGGCCATTAGCTCCCAGAGATTTATCTGCCTTTAGTCCCCTTAGTTTATTCAGTACCTTCTCCCTAGTGATGATTATTGCACTATGTTCCTCTGCATTAACCTCAGTTCTTGGAAATGTTTTATTATCCTCTACTGTGAAGACAGAGGCAAAATATTGGTTCAGTGCCTCCACCATCTGTGTTACCCATTATTATCTCACCAGTATCGGCTTCGAAAAGGCCAACATTTAGTTTAGCTATTCTCTCCCTCTTTATATACTTATAGAAGCTCTTGGTATCAGTATTTATGTTTTCTGCTAGTTTACTTTCATAGTTCATCTTATCTTTATTAATTCTATTTTTAGTAGCTTTTTGCTGACCCCTAAAGTTCTCCCAATCCTCCAGTTTACCACTATCTTTTGCAGTATGGTATGCCTTAGGTTTTGCTTTTATGTCCCCCTTGACTTCCTTGTTTAGCCATGGAACGTTTTTCTCCTTTTACAATTCCTCCTCCTCTCAGGAATATACTTTAATTGAGAGGTGTTTAATACCTCCCTCCCTGAACACCCACCATTGTTCCTCAACTATCCCACCCTCAATTATTTGTGCCCAGTCTACTTGGGCCAACTCTTTCCTCACACCTGTTTAATTACCTCTGTCGAACGCTAAAGCTCTAGTTTGGCACACTGTCTTCTCTCGCTCCTTCCAAGAGGAACAATAAGGCTATTTATCAACCCTTCTTCATTATGCAACCACCACTGGTTGGCTCCATAACATATTGCTCCAAGAAACAATCCCTCATGCACTCTCTGAAATCTCCCTCGAGGCTACCTTACCGATTTGGTTCATCCAGTCAATATGCATGTCGGGGCTGGTTTAGTTCAGTGGACTAGACAGCTGGTTTGTGATGCAGAACAAGGCCAGCAGCGTGGGTTCAATTCCTGTACCAGCTTACCCGAACAGGCGCCGGAATGTGGCGACTAGGGGCTTTTCACAGTAACATTATACTTGTGGCAATAAAAGGTTATTATTATTCAAATCACCCATGATTACCACTGTGCCCTTCTCACAGCCCTCATTATTTCTTGCTTTGCACTATGCCCCACTTTGGAAGTATTGCTCAGGAGCTTGTAAAGACTCCTACCAAGGAGTTTTTTCCTTTGTCTTTTATTTCCATCCATATCGATTTAATATTTTGGCCCTTAGTGCCAATATCATTTCTTCATACAACCTTGATGCCATCTTTAACCAATAAAGCAACTCCACCTCCTATTCCATCCTGTCTATCCTTTTGGAATACTGAGTACCCGGGACATTCAACTCCCAGTCCGGTCCTCCTGTAACCATGTTTCAGTAATCCCCACCAAATCATACCCATTTGTCTCTATTTGAGTCCTCAGCTCATTGACCTTATTCCGAATACTGTGTGCATTTAGTTACAAGGTTTTTAATATGTCCTACTGATTTGTCTTTTCCTTGCAGGATTTCCTTGTGCACTACGCTTTTCACACATTCTGACCTCCTTCATTAATCTATGGTAACACTCAACCTCATCCCCAACTTTCACTCCCCCAGTCATTTTAACTTTTTATGTTTTCTTACCCCTCGGTAGTCGTTTGACTGGCCCTGCCTGTTCATCCTATTAACCTCTACCTTCTCCTCACATGCTGACCTGCTGCTCTGGTTCCCAGTAACCATCATATTTCTTGTAGTTTTACACTTCCTTTCTCCCCCATTTGCTCATATAAAGTCCTCAGTGTATGAGCAGCTGAACGAAAACCCCATCTATTCTCACTCTGTGGTGTAGAGGTTGGGTCTTTAAGTGTGTTCAAGGCTGAGATAGACAGATTGCTAATTAGTCAGGCAATCAAGGGTTGTGGGGAAAAGGCAGGAAAATGAAGTTGAAGATTATCATATCAGATCAGTCATGATCTCAATGAATGGCAGAGCAGACTCGATGGACTGAATGGTCAACTTCTGCTCCTACCTTATGGTCCAATCCTAAATTCTGGGATCATTTGGAAAGCTATACACAGCCACCGGTATCTGCAAGGGCGCAAGTACTTGCTGCCCTTGTCCTTCCACACCACACAGACTTCAGAAATTCAAGAAGGCAGTTCACAACCACCTTCTCAGGGGCAATTAGGGATAAGTAATGAATGCTGGTCTAGCCAGTGCAGTCCACATCCCTTGAGTGAATAAAAAATAAATAAATAAAAGACAAGCCAGCTCAACCAATTACCCTCCCAAAGTGGAACAGAGTCCTTTAGAGCCCACAATAGATGCCGGTGTGCCAGACATGGCTTAGTTAGTATCACTCATGCCTCTGAATCAGAAGGTTATGGCTTCAAGCCCCAATTTGAAACTTGACCATAAAAATAAAAGCTAACGCTCTATGCTTAGCAGAGAGCACTATCATCGGTCCCATCTTTCAAATGAAATGTTAAACTGACCCCTATCTGCCCTCATAACCGGATAGAAAAGGATCCCAGTGCTATCTTGAAGAAGACCAGTGAAATGATCCCAGTGTCATGACCAATCCCTCAGATAACATTGAAAAAAAACAGACTTACAGTCCCATTCCTGCTCAAACTCCGTCTGCAGACACATTTTCTGGATCTTTCACTGGTTGGTCCAAGCCTCAAATGTTTCAGGCTCATTGTGACATACAGGGTCTTGTGGCTGACTTGGGTCCTCAATGTAATTTTGAGGGATAATTGGGCAGAGTGTGCAATGCATAGTCCATCCAATTGTACCCGGTCCTGAAGCAGAAGGTGCCTGGCAAATTATTTGGGTGTTGAAAGAGAATGTTGAATGGTCTGTCTGCAGCAAGACCTGCATATCTGATAACCAGTTCTCCATTCAAGGCACCTGATCTTGTACCAGTATGATTGACAATGGGATGCTCTTTGGCAATAGTCGACTAACCATAATAGTATGGTAGGAATGAACTTGCACTCCACTTGTTTCCCAGTCCATCCATGCCTGATGTTCAAATCTACCCTATCAGAGGATAACATCCCCGACAATAATTTGCAACAATCGAACAGAAGGCAAATAGCATTTTACAGTAAAGGAGTGTCAAAACCAGAGAATGAATATGACATGGCAGGAGGTGGAATTTAAACTAAATAAAATCTCTGGAATTAAATGTGTAATGATGACTATGAAAGCATTGTTGATTGCGGTAAAAAACCATCTGATTCACTACCGTCCTTTAGGAAAGGAAATCTCCTTACCTGGTCTGGCCTACATGTGACTCCAGGCCAACAGCAACATGATTGACCCTTAAATGCCCTCTGAAAGGGCGCAGCAAGCCACTCAGTTGTATTCAACCACTACAAAAGCATGAAGAAGAAATGAAACCAGACGGACCAGGCGGCTTTGACCCAGGCATCGGAAATGACATCAAACTCTACCCTGTTAATGCTGCAAAGTCCTCCTTCCTAACATCTAGTGGGGGTGGTACTAAAGTTGTGAGAGCTGTCTCACAGACTAGTTAAGCAACAGCCTGACAGAGTCATACTCACAGAATCATACCTTACAATGTCCCAGACACCACTATCACCATTTCTGGGTTTGTCCTTTCTCACCAGCAAAACCTACCCAGCAAAGGTGGTGGCACAGTGGTATACAGTTGGGATGGAGTTGCCCTGGGCATCCTCAACCTCGACTATGGATACCATGAAGTTTCATGGTTTCAGGTTAAACATGGGCAAGGAAAACCCCTGCTGATTACCACATACCGTCCGCCATCAGCTGATGAATCAGTACTCCACATGGAGGAACCAATGAGGGTGGCAAGGGCGCAGAATATACTCTGGGTGGGGGACTGCAATGTCCATCACCAAGAGCGGTTCGGTAGTACCACCACAGACTAAGCTGGCCGGGTCCTAAAGGACATAGCTGCTAGACTGGGACTGCAATAGGTGGTGAGGGAACCAACAGGGAAAAACATACTTGATCTTATCCTCACCAATCTGCCTGCTGCAAGTGCATCTGCCCATGACAGTATTGGTAGAAGTGACTACCACAAAGTCCTTGTGGAGAAAAGGTCTTGTCTTCACATTGAGGATACCCTCCATCGTGTTATGTGGCACAAACACTCTGTTAAATGGGATAGATCATAGAAGGCGGCCCATCAAGTATGCACCAGCCCCTGGAAAGAGCACCCTATTTAAGCCCACATTTCCACCCTATCCTCGTAACCCAGTAACTCACCTCATCTTTTGGACATTAAGGGGCAATTTGGCATGGTCAATCCACCTAACCTGCACATCGTTGGACTGTGGAAGGAAAGCAGGGTACCCAGAGGAAACCCACGCATACACAGGGATAAAGTGCAAACTCCACACAAACAGTCACCCGAGTCCGGAATTGAACCCAGGACCTTAGAACTGTGAGGCAGCAGTGCTAACCACTGTGCTACCGTGCTGCCCCCAATCATCCAACAGATCTAGCAACTCAAGATTGGGCATCCATGAGGTGCTGTAGGCCATCAGCAGCAGCAAACATGTACTCAACAACAATCTACAACTTCACGGCCTGGCATATCCCCCACTCTACCATTACTACCAAGCCAGGGGATCAACCCTGGTTCAATGAAGAGTGCAGGAGGGCATGTCAGGAACAACACCAGGCAAATGTCAAAATAAGGTGTCAACCTATTGAAGCTACAACACAGGACTACTTGTGTGCCAAACAACATAAGCAACAAGTAATAGACAGGGCTAAGTGATTCCACAATGAACGCATCAGATTGAAGATCTGCAGTCCTGCCACATCTAGCCATGAATGGTGGTGAACAATTAAACAATTCACTGGAGGAGGAGGTTCCATATATTTCCCATTTCTCAATGACGGATGAGGCCGGTCATCTGTGCAAAAGACAAGGTTGAAGCATTTTCAACAATCTTCAGCCAGAATGCCCACTTAGTGCTCCTCACTCTTCTTGATCCTCGATGGATGATCCACCTTGGTCTCCTCCAGAGGTCTCCAGCATCAGATATCAGTCTTCAGCCAATACAATTCACTCCATGTGATATCAAGAAACAGCTGAAGGCACTGGATACTGCAAAGACTATGGGCCCTGACAATTTTCCGACAATAGTACTGAAGACTTATGCTCCAGAAATTTCCGCACTCCTAGCCAAGCTGTTCCAGTAAAACTACAACACTGGCCTTTTTCCAACGATGTGGAAAATTGCCCAGCTGTGCCCTGTACACAAAAAACAGGATAAATCCAACCCAGCCAAAAAACACCCCTTCAGTCTACTCTCCATCATCAGCAAAGTGATGGAAGAAGTCATCAACAATGCTATCAAACGGCACTTACTCAGCAATAACCTGCCCATGGATATTCAATTTAGGGGCTGCCAGGGTTACTCAGCTCCTGACCTCATTACAACCTTGGTTCCAACATGGACAAAAGTATTGAATGCCAGAGATGAGATGAGAGTGACTGCCCTTGACATCAAGGTAGCATTTGACCGATCATGGCATCAAGGAGCCCTAGCAAAACTGGAGTCAATGGGAATCAGGGGGAAAACTCTCTGCTGGTTGGAGTCATACCTGGCACAAAGGAAGATGGTTGTGGTGGTTGGAGGTCAATCATCTCAGCTCTAGGACATCACTGCAGGGGTTTCTCAGAGTAGTGTCCTGGGCCCAGTCATCTTCAGCTCCTTTACCAATGACCTCCCTTCCATCATCAGGTCAGATGTGGGGATGTTCTCAGATGACTGCACAATCTTCAGCACCATTTGCAACTCCTCAGACAATGAAGCAGTCCATGTCTAAATGCAGCAACCTGGACAATATCCAGGCTTGGGTTGACAAGTGGCAAGTTACATCCACGCCACACAAGTGCCAGATAATGGCTATCTCTTACAAGAGAGGATCTAATCATTGCCCCTTGACATTCAATGGCATTACCATCGCTGAATCCCTACAATCAACAACCTGGAGGTTACCATTGGTCAGAAACTGGACTAGCCGTATTAATACTGTGGTTACCAGAGCAGGTCAAAGGCTAGGAATCCTACAATGAGTAACTCACCTCTTGACCTCACCAAAGCCTGTCCACTATCTACAAAGCACAAGTCAGGAGTGAATTGTGCCTGGTATCTTTCAAGACCTCAGGTCATTCCAATGTGCCAGCACAATTGGCAGCACAGTAAATAAAATAAAACGTCGCCATTGTTGTAATATATGGAAAATAATGTTCTTAGTCATTCGGAGGTCAGTGGATCTGCAAATATGATTGATGAAATTGCAGTTGTAGTAACTGGTGGCAGCTGATCTCTGAGCATGCCTTCTTCCATCTTGTACTTCTTCAAACAAAAAATACCGTATTTGAGATGGATTTAAAGCAGGCCTATCATTAATTTTACCTTATTTTGTTTATTTCTTTCATGTCTCACATAATATCTGATTTCACAGGCTGAGTTTGCTGACTTGTGGTTCCTTGAGGACCCATGAAATCTGTATTGAAAGAGCTCATAACTCACCTTGCCTTTTTTTATGTTTGTTGTGCTGAACTTCTGTCGATGCTTCATTTGTGGTCAACTTCCAGTTCTCAGAAATAACACAGTGAAAGGCACAATGGCTCAAATTATAATCTGAAGGTGCATCCTGCACTGCTGGGTGGGAGTGCAACTGTGAGGTTGGCAAACCCAGAAGGGTCAGTTTCCTCAATGTCCTGCAAAATGTAACAGCAGGAGACCTTTAAGTGGCCCAAGGGCATCGCAGGCCACAGAACATAGGAAGCAGCAGGCTGCGTCCTCCTCCGATGTGCATCCTAAGGACATGCCTAGACTTAGTAGTAGACCACGAAAGATTATGAAGAGAGAGGAGCACTGAGTGGGCACTGGGGTGGGCGGAGAGGAGTATTATCTGTAGCTCGGGGAAATGGAAATTTCAAATGTTTACAATTAAAACATGTCACACCTGATACATGGATGGGTGTGAGCATGCTGTCAGCAGAAAGGCAGGAGTCAGACTATGGGAGAAACTGAGGACCATCGGAGCTAACCTCACAGTAGTTATCATCACTCTTCTGCCTTGTATATTGACCTTCAACGCTTCTTCATCCCTGAGCATGACCGTGGGGCTCAAGGTGACTCCATGGACAGGGTGCCTTCTGTGGCACACTCTGGTGAGAACAACACAGCTGCTGATGCACATCAGGTGAAGACAGGAGTTTCCAAGGGAGTCAGCTGTCGGAGGTCCAGATGCCGAGTCTCTGGACAAGGTTCTCCCAGAGCTGATGCAGATGATAGGCAACAGCTGTGAGATTCAGGACTGGGTGTCAGTGACATTCCAGCGACTGAAAGGCTGATTGGAGGAGCCCCGAAGCCTTCATG
Source organism: Scyliorhinus canicula (assembly GCF_902713615.1). Lineage (NCBI taxonomy): Eukaryota > Metazoa > Chordata > Chondrichthyes > Carcharhiniformes > Scyliorhinidae > Scyliorhinus > Scyliorhinus canicula. The sequence continues at coordinate 126,180,041 of NC_052148.1, read as the reverse complement.
CTCAGCAGATGGTTCCGGCATTGCATGGCAACTGCATTGGAAAATCTGGAACACGATGTCCGAGCCATGAGTGGTGGTGTCCAAGGTGTTGCTCCGTCTGTGACAATCATGGCTGAGGTCCTTAACATCATGTCGCAGACAGAGGTGGACACTGCTGAGGTACTCCAGAGCGTGGCCCAGTCACAGAGGACCATCGCTGAGGGGATCGACGCTATCGTGAAGACAATGGGGAGCCTCCAGGATTGGCAGGACCAAATGAATCAGGGGCTTCTGAAGCTCACTCCAGCTGCCCCCCTGTCCCATGGAGTCAACTTTGGCCACACGGGCATGCTCAAGGAGGAAGAAGCGCTGAAGCCCATCCTGAGGCCTTCCACCAAGGAGACTAAGACGGTCTCCTGTCCTTCTGAATCCACCTCTCCTGACACTGGCGCATCTTAAAGGCAGTGGGCTGAGCACTGTAGCACAGAGACACCTGTGGCACCAGTAAGTAGGCTGGTGCCCCCGTCTCCCAGTCCTCAAGAAGGTGACCGCCAAGGGCATCACAAGTCACAAGGCGCAGAAGGCAGCAGGCTGCCTCCACCTCTGATGTGCATCCTTGGGACACACCTCAACATAGCGCTCAACCATCGAGGATCAAGAAGAGTGAGGAGCACTAAGTGGGCATTGGTGAGGTCACTGTCCGGCTAGGGGAGTTCAAATCTGTGGCATTAAAATATTCACCAGTAAAACATTTCACACTTGAAACATGTGAAGCCTCTGTCATTTTAATTTCACAGTGGTCTACCTGCACCCCTGCACCCTGTCCCCTCCACCACCCCCCCCCGCTCTGCCACCCTCCGCACAGTGCTCCAAGATCAAAAGACCCGATGCAGAGTCTGCAGGGAGATGGGTGTGAGCGTGCTGTCAGCAGAAAGACAGGAGTCAGACTTCATCAGAACCTGAGGAGGACCAGACCTTTCCTCACAGTGAGTGTTTATCATTCTTCTACCTTGAATAGTGACCCACTGACAATGCCGACACAGGCCCATTAATTCAAAGTTACCAAGGGGCAGCTGGAGTGAGCTTCAGAAGCCCCTGTAGTGATGTTACATAGACCTTTGGATGGGGGTACAGGGTGGTCCGGAAGGGGGTGTGTAATGTGGAGGGCTGGGTGTGGGGGTAGAGGTGTCGGCTCATGTGAATCTAGAGATTATGAGGGCCTCCCTGGTCGAGCTGGCATGTTGGACCCTTGCCGCTGCCTGTCTTCTATCCTCCTGCACCTCCTCAGGCTCAACCTCCAGGCTCTCATGGTCCTCCTTCTCCTCCTCCCCCTCAGACGACGCCACATGTCCCTCTGTTTCCACCTCCTCCTCCTCCAGCATGTCGCCTTGCTGCTGTGCCCAATTGTGGAGGGCAGAGCAGACTACACAAAATAGGATACTCACTGGGGGTATACTGTAAAGCCCTGCCAGAGCATTCCAGGCAGTGGAACCACGTTTTCAGTGGTCCAATACACTGCTCAAGGACAGCAGGGGCAGCAGCGTGGGCGTATTGTAATGGTTCCGCCCGGTCTCAGGTCTCCACTCTGGTGTCATCAGCCATGACCTCAGTGGGTATCCCTCGTCCTCATCGAGCCAACCTGTCATCCTGGGGTGGTCCTCAAAGACCCCGGGGATTTCCGAGCCAACTTACTGAACATGCTATCCACGATTTCCTCAGCATTGTGGATGCTCCGAAGTGAATCCACCAGCAGCTCCAGAGCCAGCAAGCAATCTTATGATGCCAATTTTACATTCTCATTGCTTTACAATTTTTCAGGATATGTACATGAAAACATACACATTATAATGTGTAATATGGCTCACATGATGGACAACTAGTGGGTGCATTTTATGTGTTCCACCGGGTGTATTTTTGGCAGCAGAGGTTACGTAAAATAGGATGGATGCCAACCAACCCCATTCCACCTCCATGATACAACGGAAGTCGCCAATATTAATAGCCTGCCCGCCATATTTAAATACTGGTCAAGAGTCAATTAAGCTTTTTATCAAACTAATTAATCTTGATACTACGCTGCTATGCCATCAACTGTTTGGCAAATTCACAGGTGAAGACAGCGGGCGATCGAGCGGGTCATCCAGCTCGACTGTCTGCCCCTCTTCCGTGGCTCCATTTACGGCTGGGTATTCCTGGAGAGGGAGCATGCAGTGTCCACTGGCACCATCGAGGCCTTCCAGGCCCGGTAGACACCGCAGATTCTATGGCGCTTTATCAACCCTTTTAATCATTTTTGGATTACATTTTTAAAGTTTCCTTCACTCTTTGTTTTTTTTTAGGTGTGTGCCCCTTTCAGGAGCAGCCCCTTTTAATTTTTCCCTCAATTTGTTTACGTTAGAAATTAGTTAGAACTCAAAATAGTTCAATTGTTTGGCACAGGCAGTCAGGCAGGAGTGGGCAACCCGATTGTTTACATCCCTTCCAGTGTCCCTGACTCCTTCATGTGAAGGAAGTGTGTTCCACTGCAGCTCCTGTCAGGTTGCTTGACGGCTCTGGAGATGCAGGTGGATTCACTTCGGAGCATCCACAATGCTGAGGAAATCGTGGATAGCATGTTCAGTAAGTTGGCCACACCGCAGATAAAAATGACTGATGAAGATAGGGAATGGTGACCATGAGACAGAGGAAGAATAGGAAGGCAGTTCAGGGGTCCCCTGGGGTCATCTCCCTCCAAAACAGATATACCGTTTTGGATACTGTTGGGAGTCATGGATCACGAGGGGAGGCGGCAGCAGCCAGGTTCATGGCCGTGGCTGTCTCAGCTGCACAGGAGGGCAGGAAAAGGAATGGCAGGGCTATGGTGATAGGGGATTCAATTGTAAGGGGAATAGATGAGCGTTTCAGTGGCCGCAAACAACTTTCCAAGACAGAATGTTGCCTCCCTGGTGCAAGGGTCAAGGATGTCTCAGAATGCTGCAGGGCATTCTGGAGGGGGAGAGTGAACAGCCAGCTGTAGTGGTGCATATAGGCATCAACAATATAGGGAAATAATGGAATGAGGTCCTACAAGCTGACTTTAGGAAGTTAGAAGGTAATTTAAAAAGCAGGACCTCAAAGGTAGTAATCTCAGGATTGCTACCAGCGCCACGTACTAGTCAGAGTAGGAATCACAGGATAGATAAGATGAATACATGGCCCGAGGGATGGCTTGAGGGAGGGTGCAAGAAGAAGGGATTCAAATTCCTGGGACATTGGATCTGATTCTGGGGTAAGTGGGACCAGTACAAACCAGGCAGTCGGCACCTGGGCAGGGCCAGAACCAATGTCCCATGGGGAGTGTTTGTTAGTGCTGTTGGGGAGGGTTTAAACAAATGTGGCAGGGGGATGGGAACTGATGCAGGAAGTCGGGGGGGGGGGGGGGGGGGGGGGTGGGGGGAAGTAAGGTGGGGGCAGAAACAAAAGGCAGTACAGGGAAAAGTGTAAGGCCGAGAAACCAAAGAAAAATATCAAAAAGGGCCACATTACATCATAATTGTAAAAGAGCAATAAATATAAAAAAAGCAAGGCTGAAGGCTTTGGGTCTCAATGTGAGGAGCATTTGTAATAAGGGCCGGGGTTCTCCGAGCCTCCGCGCCAAAATCACGCTCGGCGCGGGGGTGGAGAATGGGGTCTCAGACCCGCGGCACCAGGACGCGATTCTCCGCGGACCAGAGAATCGCCACCAGGCTCGCGCGCGATCGAGGCAGCGCTGGTCGGGAGCCGTTGAAAGAGGTCCCCATGGCAATTCTCCGCGGTCGACTGGCCGAGTTCCCACCAAGGTCCGCTGGCATGGTTCCAACCTGGTTCCACCCGGCAGGAATGTGGGAGTCTTTTAAGGAAAGGTTGATTAGAGTGCAGGACAGACACATCGCTGTGAAAATGAGGGATAGAAATGGCAAGATTAGGGAACCATGGATGACGGGTGGAATTGTGAGTCTAGCTAAGATGAAAAAGGAAGCATACATAAGATCTAGGTGATTTAAAACTGATGAAGGAATATCGGGAAAGTAGGACAAATCTCAAACGCGCAATAAAGAGGGCTAAAAGGGGTCATGAAATATCTTTGGCTGACAGGGTTAAGGAAAATTCCAAAGACTTTTATTCGGATATAAGGAGCAAGTGGGTAACTAGAGAAAGGATTGGCCCACTCAAAGACAAAAGAGGGAATGTATGCATGGAGTCAGAGGAAATGGGTGAGATTCTTAATGAGTACTTTGCATCGATATTCACCAAGGAGAGGGACATGACGGATATTGAGGTTAGGGATGGATGTTTAAATACTCTAGGTCAAGTCGGCATAAGGAAGGGGGAGGTTTTGGGTATTCTAAAAGACGTTAAGGTGGACAAGTCCCCAGGTCCGGATGGGGTCTATCCCAGGTTACTGAGGGAATCGAGGAACGAAATAGCTGGGGCCTTAACAGATATCTTTGCAGCATCCTTGAGCACGGGTGAGGTCCCGGAGGACTGGAGAATTGCTAGTGTTGTCCCTTTGTTTAAGAAGGGTAGCAGGGATAATCCAGGGAATTATAGACCTGTGATCTTGACATCAGTGATAGGCAAACTGTTGGAGAAGATACTGAGGGATAGGATCTATTCACATTTGGAAGAAAATAGACTTATCAGTGATAGGCAGCATGGTTTCGTGCAGGGAAGGTCATGTCTTACAAACCTAATAGAATTCTTTGAGGAAGTGCCAAAGTTAATTAATGAGGGAAGGGCTGTAGATGTCATATACATGGACTTCAGTAAGACGTTTGATAAAAGTTTCCCATGGCAGGTTGATGGAAAAAGTGAAGTTGCAAGGGGTTCAGTGTGTACTAGCTAGATGGATAAAGAACTGGCTGGGCAACAGGAGACAGAGAGTAGTGGTGGAAGGGAGTGTCTCAAAATGAAGAAAGGTGACTAGTGGTGTTCCACAGAGATCCGTGCTCGGACCACTGTTGTTTGTGATATACATAAATGATCTGGACGAAGGTATAGGTGGTCTGATTAGCAAGTTTGCAGATGATACTAAGATTGGTGGAGTTGCAGATAGCGAGGAGGACTGTCAGAGAATACAGAAAAATACAGATAGATTGGAGAGTTGGGCAGAGAAATGGCAGATGGAGTTCAATCCGGGCAAATGCGAGGTGATGCATTTTGGAAGATCCAATTCAAGAGCGGACTATACGGTCAATGGAAGAGCCCTGGGGAAAATTGACGTACAGAGAGATCTGGGAGTTCAGGTCCATTGTACCCTGGAACGCAGGTCGATAGAGTGGTCAAGAAGGCATACAGCATGCTTGCCTTCATCGGACAGGGTATTGAGTATAAGAGCCGGCGGGTCATGTTACAGTTGTATATGACTTTGGTTAGGCCACATTTGGAATGCTGCGTGCAGTTCTGGTTGCCACATTACCAGAACGGTGTGGATGCTTTAGAGAGGTTGCAGAGGAGGTTCACCAGTATGTTGCCTGATATGGAGGGTGTAGCTACGAAGAAAGGTTGAGTAGATTAGGATTGTTTTCATTGGAAAGACGGAGGTTGAGGGGGGACCTGATTGAGGTCTACAAAATTATGAGAGATTTGGACAGGGTAGATAGCAACAAGCTTTTTCCAAGAGTGGGGGTGTCAATTACAAGGGGTCACGATTTCAAGGTGAGAGGGGGAAAGTTTAAGGGAGATGTGCGTGGAAAGTTTTTTATGCAGAGGGTGGTGGGTGCCTGGAACGCTTTGCCAGCAGAGATGCGGGCACGATAGCATCACTTAGGATGCATCTTGACAGATATATGAACGGGCGGGGAACAGAGAGAAGTAGATCTCTGGAAAATAGGCGACAAGTTTAGATAAAGAATCTGGATCGGCGCAGGCTGGGAGGGCCGAAGGGCCTGTTCCTGTGCTGTAATTTCCTATGTTCTTTGTTCAGGAGTGGGATAAAAAAAGGAATCAGTTTATCGCTGTTAACCTGGTTGCAACAATTTTTGAAAGTTAAGCATTGGCCCATGAAAGGCTGAGACAGATGAAATGCCTGTAAATGGCAGGAGACCCCTTTTCTAGGATCTACTTGGCTCGCCACACCTCGCGAGTTCTAACACGATCCTGTGAGAGGTTGCCGATGTGAATCTCGCCCATTGTGGCCGGGGCCACTTTGTGGTAAATCTGAATATTAGAGTGAGACAGCTGGTCTGGGCAGGGTAGCACCCTAATGTTGTTGCTATCACCCTGGCAAAGTGCCCAGGTGGTGCTGCCAGCTAGCAGGGTCACAGACAGAGTGCAAAGCTGGCACTGCCAAGGGCTCGGGGTGCCCTGGGAGTGGGGGGTACGGGTGGGATCCGAGGACTCCTTCATTGGTGTGTTAGCATGAAGGAATCCCAGTGAGCAGTGCTATCCAGTGAAGAAAACAGGACTAAGTGTGGCTTAGGCCGTGAGTTCCAGACCCCACGTTTGCCATTGAGTCCCCCAATGGCCATTCGATAGGGGGGTGTTTATTGGCGCTCCAACCGCCAGGAAACATCCAGATAATCGTGCACACTATGGGACTCTTCCTATTTGGGTAGAATGTGCCCTTTGTATGTGTCTTCCCAGTAGAAGACACAAAAGGTCTTCCGGAAATAATGAGGAGTCTACCAAAAATGAAGAACTTTTAAAAATCTGTGTAAGTGAAGTAATAGTGCTGGAGAAATTAATGGGAGTAAATGACAACTGATGCCCTGGATTTGATCTGCCGCATCCTCGGATTTTAGAAGAGGGAGCTGCAGAGATAGTGGATGCATTGGTTTTATTCTAACATAATTTGTTGAATGTTAGAACAGTTTCCTAGAATTGAAATGTAGCGAAAATAACCCTATTATTTCAGAAATGGGAAAGGTAATAAAGAGGGAGCGTCAGCCGAACATCAATAGTAGGCACAATGCTAGAATCTATTATTAGGATAACAGGACACTTAGAAAATCATAATATGCTTAAGTAGAGTCAACCTGGGTTTATGAAAGGATATTTGACAAATCTATTAAGCATTTTTTTGAAGATGTAACTATAGTAACTGTGCTAAATACAGTAGGATAATGGGAAAGCAGTGGCTGTGGTACAGGAAGCATAGATTTAAGGTAAGGAGCAGGAGGTTTAGAGGGGAATGAGGCAAAACCTTTTCACCCAGCGGGTGGTGGGAGTCTGGAACTCACTGCCTGAAAAGGTGGTGGAGGCAGAGACCCTCATAACAGTTAAAAAGTATTTAGATGTGCATTTGCGATGCTAAAGCATACAAGGCTATGGTTCCAGTGCTGGAAAATGGTATTAGAATAGTTAGCTGGTTGTTTTTGATCGACGAACACACAATGGGCTGAAAGGCCTTTTCTGTTCTGTAGACTTCTATGGCTCGAGTGTATTTGAATTTTCAAAAGACATTCTATAAGGCTCCACATAAAAGGTTATTTAATCAAATTAGGACTCATGAGTTTGGGGTAATATGTTAGTTTAGGTTAAGGATTGATTAATGTGCAGAAAAATGAATTGACATTTTGGGTTGGTAGGCTGTAATTGTGGAGTATTGACATGATCAGTACTTGGGCATCAACTAGTTCCAATCTATATTAACTGTTTAAATGAAGGAACTGACTGTAAAATATTCACATTTATACTGAGTTTAAACCCTTCCACACAACATCAGTTAACCTGACGAAGAGAATATTGGTCCCTACTCTTCTCAGATGCAACCCATCTACCTTGAAGAGGTCATCCCTGCCATAGAACTGGTCCCAATTTCCCAGGATGGAGGCTTCCCTCTTGCACCATGTCTCTAGCCGTGGATTCATCTCCCATATCCTCCTACTTCTATTCTCACCAGTGAGTAGTATTGGAAGTAATCCAGATCTTTCCATCTTTGAGGTACTGCTTTTAACATCCTACCTATCTTCTAAAATCCTGACTTCAGGATCTCAATCCTTTTCCTTTCTATGCTGATGCTTCCACCATGCACCACGACTTCTGGCGTTTTCCATTCCACTGAAAGAATATTCTGAGTCCTCTCTGTAATGTCCCTTATCCTGACAGCAGGGAAGCAATATACCACACAGAACTATAAGACCATAAGAAACAGGAACAGGAGGAGGCCATTCAGACCTTCGGGCCTGCTCCACCATTTAATAAGATAATGAGTGATCAATCACTCACTAAGTTCACATTCCAGCCGTGTCTCCATCACCCTAAATTCCCCGGCTGATTTAAAAACCTATCGATATCAACCTCGGACTCGGCTTCCACAGCTCCCTGGAGTAAACAATTCCAAAGGTTCAACACTCTTTTGAGAGAAGATATTCTTCCTCAAATCCGTCTTAAATCAGCACCCCCTTATTCTATTCCCCATAACTGTGGAATCCCCAGTTACTGCTGTGTGCCTATACTCTGCTGTACCGACTGTGGAGTCCTTTGTTTCATGGTGCCAGGCTCAGTGATAAATACCATCGAGATGTTGTCACCTTTATTGATATTCAGTGTTGATAATTATTTTGAGAGTGCCGCACTCCTAAAGGATTCCTGCACTGCCAGTCTCTTCTGAATTACTATCAACTCATTGCCCCAAAACCTCCGAAAATCTATGACCCAACAGGTGTTCAGCCAGCTGTTCCTCAAGCTCAGAAACCCTCACCATGAGCTCAAGGCATGTCCTGCACATGTAACCCTCTAGGACGCAAGACGTATCCTAAAGTGCCCACATAGCACTAAAATTGCAGTCTCAGGTCGCAACAACAGATTGTAAATTAACCAGAAATTTGATTATTCACTGTACTGAACACAAAATTGCAAAATCAGAGAAGTTACACCGCCAAAGGAGGCCATTCGGCTCATTGTGTCTGCATCAGCTCTGCGCATGAGCATTGTGACTTAATGCCATCCCCTGCCTTTTCCCTCACCCCTGCACATCAAATAATCATCGATAGCTTTAAGTTCCTGGGAGGGGGTCACCATCACCAAGAGCCTCTCCTGGTCCACTCACATTGATGCAGCAGTCAAGAAAGCCCAACAACGTCTCTACTTCCTACGAAGCTAAAGAAATTCGGCATGTCTGCTTAGACTCTCACAAACCTCTACAGATATGCCATAGAGAGCATCCTATCCGGCTGCATTACAGCTTGGTATGGCAACTGCTCGGCTGAAGTAACTACAGAGTGTGGTGAACTCAGCCCAACGCATCACACAAGCTTGCCACCCTCACTTTGATTCTGTGAACACCTCCTGCTGCCTCAGGAAGGCAGACAGCATTGTTAGAGACCCCTCATACCCTGGCTTTGACCTCTTCTCAACCCTTCCATCAGGCAGAAGATACAGAAGTCTGAAGAACCGCACATCCAGACATAGGAACAGCTTCCTCCCCACAGCTAGTAGACTCCTCAACGACTCTCCCTCGGACTGATCTGTTCCCTGCAAGAACAGTATTCATAGAATCATAGAATTTACAGTGCAGAAGGAGGCTATTTGGCCATTCGTGTCTGCACTGACCCTTGGAAGGAGCACCCCATTTAAGCCACAGCTCCACCCTATCCCCGTAACCCATTAACCCCACCCAACCCAATTTATTTGGACACTAAGGGCAATTTAGCATGGCCAATCCACCTGATCTGCATATCTTTGGGTTGTGGGAGGAAGCCAGAGCCACCGGAGGGAACCCACACAGACACAGGGAGAACGTGCAGACTCCGCACAGACAGTGACCCAAGCCGAGAATCGAACCTGGGACCCTGGAGCTGTGAAGCAACTGTGCTAACCACTGCACTACCGTGCTGCCCATGATGTCCTATGCTGCTCTTGCTCATGTATTTGCTTTGTTTGGCACCCTGCTCCGTACGTAACCAATCACTGTTTGTCAATGTACCATTTGTCGATGTACTCTGTCTATTATTCTTATTTTGTCTACTATGTATGTACTGTGTACATTCCCTTGGCCGCAGAAAAGTACTTCAGTACATGTGACAATAAATCAAATCAAATCAAATGCCCTCTTGAATGCGTCAATTGAGCCTGCCAACATCACACTTCCAGGCAGTGCATTTCAAACCCAAACCACTCATGTGAAAAAGATTGTCCTCACATCTCATTTGTTTCTTTTGCAAATCAATTTCAATCTGTGCCCTCTCATTCTTGATCCTTTTGGCAGTGGAAACAGTTTCTCCCTGTCTACTCTGTCCCCTCATGATTTTGAACATCCCAATCAAATCTCATCTTAGCCTTCTTCTCCCCAAGAAGAACAGCCCCAGCCAGTCCAATCTATCTGCAATATTGAAATTTCTCATCCCTGAAACCATTTCTGTAAACCTCTTCTGTACTCTCTCTAATACGTTCACATCCTTCCCAGATTATTGTGCCCAAAACTGTACAGAATACTCCACCTGAGGCCGAAGTAATATCTTATATAGTTTCAGTATAACTTCCTTACTCTTGCTCTCTATGCCCCTATTTATAAAGCCCAGAATACTATATGCTTCATTAACTGCTCTCTCCACCTTTCCTGTCGCCTTCAATGATTGACGCACATAAACACCCAGGTCCCTCTGCTCCTACACCTCCTAAAGAATTTTACACACTTATTTTATGGGCAGCACAGTAGCACGCACAGTTGGTTCACGCTCCAGGGTCCCAGGTTCGATTCCCGGCTTGGGTCACTGTCTGTGCGGAGTCTGCACATTCTCCCCGTGCCTGCGTGGGTTTCCTCCGGGTGCTCCGGTTTCCTCCCACAGTCCAAAGATGTGCAGGTTAGGTGGATTGGCCATGCATAATTGCCCTTAGTGTCCAAAAAGAAGTTGGGTGGGGTTACTGGGTTAGGGGGATAGGGGGAGGTGTGGACTTGGGTAGGGTGCTCTTACAAAGGGCCGGTGCAGACTCTATGGGCCAAATGGCCTCCTTCTGCACTGTACATTCTGTGATAGTGCCTCTACATGTTCTTCTCCTCAATGTGCATCACTGCATTGAACTTCTTCTGCCAGGATTTATTTTAAAATTCTTTCATGGCATGTGGGAGTCGCAGGCTGTGCCAGCATTTATTGCCCATCCTAATTGCCCTTGAGGGGCAATTAAGAGTCAACCTCATTGCTGTGGGTCTGGAGTCACATGGAGGCTAGATCAGGTAAGAATGACAGATTTCCTTCCCAAAAGGACTTTTGTCAACCAGATTGGTTTTATGACATTCGACAATGGTTTCACTAGACTTTTGATTCCAGATTTATTTAATGTAATTAAAACTTCACCATCTGCAGTGACGGGATTTGAGCCTGTGTCCCCAGAGTATTACTTTAGGGTTCTTGTTTACTAGTCCAGTGACAATGCCACTACACCACTGCTTCCCCACGGATTACTAATATATACCATGAAAAGTAAGGGTCCGAGGAACTCCACGACACACCTTCCTCCAGCCTGAAAAATATCCATTGACCATTTGTCTCTTCTTCCATGACTTCCAAGATATCTAAGCAAACTCAGCAGATGGTTTTGTGGAGCACACTACCCCTCCCTCTGGCCCTCTCCCTCTCACTCATGTTATTTGTCAACTTTCTCTGCAAAAAGATTGGGCAGAGCGTCAGTGATTGTGGTGGTACTGCCTTAGGTTATGTGCCTGCAATAGCTGAATAGTTGAAGGAGTCTGGAGGCAGTGAGAGCTGGGTCTGCAGCTGGCTGTATTGGAGTCGTGTGTGGGTAAGGTGGGAGATGTGAGTATTAGATTTGAATCCTGAATTGCAGAGATTACCGCTATGTGAGTGATAGAAACGTTGTACATCGAGCAGAGTGAAGTGGGCAGTAGTACAAATATTTATTCTATGTGATTTAATACATTTTCGTGTATTATTAATATAAATACATCAGGCTACCATTCAAGGTATTTTTTTAATGCAAGGGATAAAAATAAGCTGTTCCATGCTAAAATACTGCCCACTTGTGCTGGTTCATGGAGATTTTAGATTTGTAATTTTACAAATGAGTTTGAGCGGAATTCTAAGTACTATTTTCTCCCAGATTCCAAATGCAGTCAAAACAAAAAAGCTACCCACGCTATACCTATGCGCACCACAAACTGCAACAACTTCATCTGCATTGCTACGATTTGCATATTACAATAAAATTCTCATTGCAAAATCCTCTCCACATGTTCTTCATATACATATGGCAGCAATTTAGGTCAACAACAAGTTGCAAATCTGTTGCAGTGTAGCAACCTGGAATTGGTTAGATGGGTTTTACATGTCCAAGTTATAGAATGAGAATATTCAAACAGTAATGAATAGTTATTTTATGATATGAAGGATCAAAATTGGCCAGTAAATGCGTCAAAATACACCGGCCATTCTGTGTATGCGCGGAAATACGCCAACCATTGCGGAAACTCGCACCGACCCTTCGGCGCCGGCTGGAGCTGCGGGAACCACACCAGCGTCAACCTAGCCCCCTAGAAAGTGGGCAATTCCCCACTTGCGGGGGCCATTGAATCCGAAGTGGTTGGTGCTGGTTTTCCCGCTGGCGTGGGGACATAGCCCTATTTTTATAGAATCCCACCCATGGCATCAAGCGTGAGCTGAAGGTGATGTTATCATGCACGCCTGTTCTCCTCCCCAGTCCCTTTTCTTCAAACAAACCTTCCCTTTTGGTTTGCATGCATTCAGATACAAAGGAGCCGCTGGTTGGGCAACTTCAGCAGGGACAGGAGGATGAGGAAGAACTACTCCATGGAACTGATGATACACTGCCACGTGATCTTACACTTGATCTTACATAAGCACATGATAATAATAATAATCTTTATTGTCACAAGTAGGCTTACATTAACACTGCAATGACGTTACTGTGAAAAGCCCCTAGTAGCCACATTCCGGGGCCTATTCGGGTACATAGAGCGAGAATTCAGAATGTCCAAATTACCTAGCAGCAATCTTTCAGGGCTTGAAGGAGGAAACCGGAGCAACCGGAGCAACCCCATGCAGACACGGGGAGAACATGCCGACTCCGCACAGGCAGCGAACCAAGCCTGGAATCGAATATGGGACCTTGGGGCTATGAAGCAACAGTGCTAACCACTGTGCTACTGGGCCACCCAATAACATACCTGCACTGCTAGGCCTGAGAAATTGCCTGTTTTTGGATTGACCAGCAGTCTTTGGTGGTTAGACCTCCACCATTAAGCAGCCTGATTGTAATTGAATTTCATCAGGGCTTTTGAAAATGGCCAAGGCTGGTTTCCCTGGCTTGCTGGCTGGTGGATACTACCACTACCATTCAATTCAACCCCTTGCATTGCCAGGTTTGATCCAAGTGACAAACTCTAAAGTTTACTTGTTCTATTATGCCACAGCATCACTTAATATCTTGATCTGTGGTCAAATCCACAATTGGCCATTTGGTGTAAAATGACCACAGCACTGTGCAATTGAGCAGTCAGGCTCTTGTTCTTTACCTCATAGTAGAAACTGTTTTTATCCCTGGCCAGTATGTATTTAGATACAAACATAATTGAACTATACTTCATCGTCTTTAGTTGAAAGAGGCAACTCGATTAATTATCTGTATTTTCTGAATTGTTTCTCTGCAGTTAGAACCACAGAACCACAGAATTTCGACAGCGCAGAAGGGGGCTATTTGGCCCAACGAGTCTGCACCGACCCTCTGAAAGAGCACCCTGCCCAGGCCCACACCTCTGCCTTAGCCCTGTAACCCCATAATCCCATCGAACCTGCACACCTTTGGACACAAAGAGGCAATTTAGCATGGCCAATCCACCTAACCCGCACATCTTTGGACGTGGGACGAAACCAGAGTACCCGCAGGAAACACACCTGACACAGGGAGAAAGTGCAAACTCCACACACAGTCACTCAAGGCCAGGATTGAACCCGGGTCCCTGGAGGCATGAGACAGCACTGCTAACTACTGTGTCACTTGAGGGATGTTCATGCAGGTAAACATGATGTGGAGATGCCGGCGTTGGACTGCAGGTAAAGGCACACCCTCCATTGTCAGTATTTATTAGGATGCAGGTAAAAGCTATTCGTGCTCCTCTCTAAACAAAATGGCCAACCAGATGCTAAAGTTAAAGAGTTTTCTCTCAATAAAACATGAGTTTATAATGCCCATACTCATTTTGCATAGATGTGTTACAGCCAACAGACACAGGAGACTTTGTATTGTAATAATCTGGTTCAGAGTTGGAGCCAGAGATGCAATGTCACTGTCTAACCTGTTGCACCACCTTATGCCTTTCTACAAATTCTGTAAACCCATCAATGCCTGGGGCATTCCTGCAGACGGTTGTCACATTAATTCATCAAAGAATGAAGTATCACAAAGCTCACTATCCTATTCTATTCAAATTGATTTTGTTGGCCTAAAGGGCAATTGTGGAATTATAACCTTAAACATTTACTTGGAAAAATAAATATATTCAGTTTCTCAATTGGAGCAAAGTGTTGAATTTTTTTTCATCTATAGTTGGTACAAAGGGAAGTGAAAAGTTGGACATAAGAAATTCATCATGTTGGTTAGATAGGCCATCCATTAAATACCAACAGAAATATCGCAAAAAGAGAGGAAGCTGAAGCGTAAATTAGATAACTTTCTTCCATGTCCTGTATTTCTAATACATGGGTTCAACAAATAATAGGGCAGGATTCTCCATCCCCAGGATGTGCAGAATGAATTTCCCGATAGGACAGAGAATTGGGCATGGAGCAAAATCAGGATGGATTGCCATGCTCCGAACCCCACTGGCGGCGTGAACGAGTTCCACGCCGCAAGCCAGCGGAGTATGGAAATAAATGCAAATGGTTCGTAATGACCAATTTGCATCTGTTTCGCGGGCCCAGCACCCTATGCTCGCTCCCCCCTGTGGTGAATGTGTAACCACTATAATTCACACTGTACATTACTGTGTCCCTGTGAGCTCCATCTGTGAGCCGTTGCGCGGCTCTGCCCACAGGGGGAGATGAGGAGCATGTACAGGGCTCCGCCCTCGGCTCCACCCCCTTCAGGAAGTATAAGTGCTGCGGTCCTGCGAGTCCTTCAGTTCAGCATAGTCGAAGGCAGGCTCAGTTGTAAGCCGATTAAAGCCACAGTTTACTCCAACTCGTGTCTCTGAATGAATTGATGGTCGCATCAATTTAATCGGCTTTAAAACTACTATGGAATCAGTCCTCAAACCTGACCAACTGGAACTCGACCCACAGGCCGCAGAAGCAAAGGAAAATTTTTTTGCATTGGCTTCAGTGCTTCAAGGCCTACCTGGCTGCGTCGACTACCTCCGCTGTTACAGAAGAACAGAAACTATCATTAAACACTCTGTTGAAAATATATTTAACTTGTCATACACCATTACATTACTACACGTGAAGTTGTAAATATCTCTGGAACTCACCAGCAAAATGATTCCCAACTACAGACAAGACTTCTCCATGGTTTACAATCCTCTGAGGTGCCGTGGACCGCATTTTCTACAAAAATGGGCCCAATTCCATGGAAATAGTGGGCTCTTTAAAAATGTCCACCCCATAATAAAGTAGGCAAGGGCAGGATTCCTATGTGTGTGTTCACTGCCTGCACCTTTATCCCAAATGCATAAAAAATCCTCATTGCTTTTTTAATGGTATTTTAATTCTGGACCCATACATAAACAAAGCAATATTCCAATACAACAGCCTAAGAAACTGATTTAAAAGCTGTTGTGAACACTCTCCGAAAATACATGCTAGCTGTAAGATTAATAGACCTTCGACAAGGACATTTGTTCCTCAGATATAAACACTGCTATGTAACCTCTGCTATTTCTTTCCTGCTTTCCTGGATCCGAAGATCAATCTCTCCCTCTATCTCCCTCTCTTGCGTTCTTGAACTCTCTCTCATTTTATTTCTTCCCATGTATAGAAGATATGTAAATATATACTTCTATCACGTGCATTGGTATATAACTGTAAAATGTAGACTGCTTGGTTTGATGTTACTGCCTGAAACAAATTAATTTGATTTAATTGGTGCAAGTAACTTAAGCTTTGCTCAATTGTATGCAGTAAGGAACCTGGTGAACCAGGTCTTGGAATGATTTCTCCAATGTAATTCTGCTACTTAGCTATTGTGCTGCCTGGCAGCTATTAACTGTATTCAAGTAAACCGATTTAGTTCTAGTGAATCATGCTCGGAACTCCACTGAACTTGGGGCTTCAATATTGCCCTTAGGGTGTACCCTAAAAGAATTGGGATGAGAGTCCCTTGGTACAGTTAAATACATACGATGGAAGGGGCTGGTTTAGCATAGTGGGCTAAGTAGCTGGCTTGTAAATGCAGCACAATGCCAGCAGCGCAGGTTCAATTCGCGTACCGGCCTCCCCGAACAGGTGCTAGAATGTGGCGACTAGGGGCATTTCACAGTAACTTCACTGAAGTCTACTTGGAGCGGTAAGCAATTAATAAGGAATTAAGTTTAATTTTAAATTGCTATTTATTCTCTAAACAATCAGAAATATATGATGGTCTGAAGTCTGTGCTTTCAGATAACCATAAAACAATATTTATCTTTTCTGTAGTCAGGAAATATAAGCCACAATTAACAATGGATGAGTACCTAAAGGTAAAAGATGAACTATAAGTTATTTGGATTAATGGTCATGTACTTTTTACTATTGGTCTGCTGAGATGAAGAGGAATTTCTTCACTCAGAAGATGGTGAATCTTTGGAATTCTCTATCCTAGAGGCCCGTGGAAGCTCAATCAATGCGCATGTTTAATACAGAAATCAATAGATTTTTGGACACTAATGACTTCAAGGGTTATGGGGATAGTGTGAGAAAGTGGTGTTGAGGTAGATGATCAGCCATGATATAATTCAATGGCGGAGCAGACTCGATGGGCTGAATGACCTACTCCTGTTCCTATGTTTCTATTTTTCTGTGAACATGTGCAAATGTGACAAGAGTTCTGGAAAACACCACCAATCAGCAAGAATACAATAATCTATCTTTCCTCAAGAGCTCTGCGCTATGTGTTTCCTGCTGAGTTTCAAGAACAAGACAATCAGAATTTTCAGAAGTACAACATTCTCAATCGCCATATTGCTCAGAGTAAACAGCCTTGTTTCATCTCCATGACAGTGGTAACTGTATCCTGCCAGATAACAATTCAATCTTTTTCTCCTATATATTGCAGCACGGTAGCATGGTGGTTAGCATAAATGCTTCACAGCTCCGGGGTCCCAGGTTCCATTCCCGGCTGGGTCACTGTCTGTGTGGAGTCTGCATGTCCTCCCCGTGTGTGCGTGGGTTTCCTCCGGGTGCTCCGGTTTCCTCCCACAGTCCAAAGATGTGCGGGTTAGGTGGATTGGCCATGCTAAATTGCCCGTAGTGTCCTAAAAAGTAAGGTTAATGGGGGGGGGGGGGGGGTTGTTGGGTTACGGGTATAGGGTGGATACGTGGGTTTGAGTAGGGTGATCATTGCTCGGCACAACATCGAGGGCCGAAGGGCCTGTTCTGTGCTGTACTGTTCTATGTTCTATCACCAGCACTCTTTCAATAAACATAATCAACATATGGGGCAGGATTCTCCCCAACCCGACAGGGTGGGCCGTACCGGCGCCGAGGAGTGGCGTTAACCACTCCGGCGTTGGGACGCCCGGAAAGTGCGGAATCCTGCGCACCTTCAGGGGCTAGGCAGGTGCCAGCAGGGTTGGTGCCGCGCCAGCCGGTGCAGAAGGGCTTGGCGCCACGCCAACCGGCACCGAAGGGCCTCCGCCCGCCGGCACGAGTTGACGCATGTGCAGGAGCACCAGCATGTGCTGGCGTCATCCTAGCGCATGTTCAGGGAGTTCTTCTCCGCGCCAGCCATGGCGGTGGTTGACTGCAGCCGGTGCAGAGGGAATGAGTGCCCCCGTCGGCACAGGCCCACCTGCGGATCAGTGGGCCCCAATCGCGGGCCAGGCCACCATGGGGGCACCCCCCGGGGCCAGATCCCCCCTCTCCCCCCCCCCCCCCCCCCTCGAGGACTCCGCAGGTCAGCCACAGAGCCAGGTCCTGCCGGTACGGACCTGGTTTGATTTACGCCGGCGGGACAGCGGGTCGATCGAGGGCCCTGTTCGTCCTCTGCGATCGTCGTAGCTTCGGCGGTGATGCAGGCGCCGGCTCGGGCATCCGTGGCTCCAGGAGCATGGCTTTGGCTTCTTCGGCAGCTTCATCACCCCTGGATGGGACCGGTGGGAGGACCGATCCACCTGGGAAGGGGGCGGCTGTGGGGTGCGCCGGTGGGAGGGAGGGGTGGTGGTGGGGGTGGGGATCCAGCGGGCGCCAGGTCCCGAAGGGAGACCGTATCCTGTTGGCTGTCGAGGTAGGCGTATTGAGAGTTAGCGTGAAGGAGATGGACCCTCTCGACCAATGGGTCCGATGCGTGTGCCCGCACGTGTTTGCGGAGCAGGATGGGTCCAGGAGCTGCCAGCCAAGTCGGGAGCGAGGTCCCGGAGGAGGACTTCCTCGGGAAGACAAGGAGACGTTCGTGAGGTGTTTGGTTGGTTGTGGTACACAGCAGTGATTAGATGGAGTGGAGAGCATCAGGAAGGACCTCCTGCCAGCGGGAGACTGGGAGATTCCTGAACCATAGGGCCAGTAGGACGGACTTCCAGACCGTTCCGATCTCCCTCTCCATCTGTCCGTAACTGGGGTTGTAACTGGTTGTCGTGCTCGAGGCAATGCCCTTGCTGAGCAGGAATTGACGCAGTTCGTCGCTCATAAAGGAGGACCCCCTATTGCTGTGTATGTAGGCGGGGTAACCGAACAGTGTAAAGATACTGTGGAGGGCTTTTATGACGGTGGCTGCGGTCATGTAGGGGCAGGGGATGGTGAATGGGAACCGGGGGTACTCGTCAATCATGTTCAGGAAGTACGTGTTGCGGTCGGTGGAGTGAAGGGGCCCTTTGAAGTCCACACTGAGGCATTCAAAGGTACGGGAAGCCTTTATCAGGTGCACTTTCTCTGGCCTGTAGAAGTGCGGCTTGCATTCCGCGCAGATTTGGCAGTTGCTGGTGGCGGTCCTGACCTCCTCGATGGAATAGGGCAGGTTGCAGGGCTTGATGAAACGGAAGAATCGAGTGACAGAGGTCCTCGTGGAGGGTCCGGAGTCGGTCCACTTGTGCGTTGGCACGTGTGCCGTGGGATAGGGCATCAGGAGGCTCGCTTAGCTTCCCGGGACAATACAAGATCTCATAGTTGTAGGTGGAGAGCTCGATCCTCCACCCTAAGGTCTTATCGTTCTTTATCTTGCCCTGCTGTGCATTATAGAACATGAAAGCGACCGACCATTGGTCAGTGAGGAGAGTGAATCTCCTGCTGGCTAGGTAATGCCTCCAGTGCCGCACAGCTTCTACTATGGCTTGGGCCTCCTTTTCAACTGAGGAATGGCGGATTTATGAAGCGTGGAGGGTTCGTGAGAAGAAGGCTACGAGTCTTCCCGCTTGGTTGAGGGTGGTAGCCAGAGCTACGTCGGACGCGTCGCTCTCGACTTGGAAGGGAAGGGATTCATGGATTGCGTGCATCGTAGCCTTTCCAATGTCCGCTTTGATGCGGCTGAAGGCCTGGCGGGCCTCTGCCGACAGGGGGAAAACTGTGGATTGGATTAGTGGGCGGGCCTTGTCCGCATAATTGGGGACCCACTGGGCATAATATGAAAAAAATCCCAGGCAGCGTTTCAGGGCCTTGGAGAAGTGGGGGAGGGGGAACTCCATAAGGGGGCGCATGCATTCGGGATCTGGGCCTATAACTCCATCATGCACTACGTAGCCGAGGATGGCTAGACGGTCGGTGCTGAACACGCATTTGTCCTTGTTGTAAGTTAGGTTAAGGATGTTTGCGGTATGGAGGAATTTATGGAGGTTGGTGTTGTGGTCCTGCTCGTCGTGGCCGCAGATGGTGACGTTATCGAAGTACGGAAAAGTGGCCCGCAAGCCGCACCGGTCAACCATTCGGTCCATCTCCCGTTAGAAGACCGAGACTCCATTTGTGACACCAAAGGGAACCCTTAGGAAGTGGTAGAGCCGCCCATCTGCTTCGAATGCAGTGTATTTACGGTCGCTAGGGCGGATGGGGAGCTGATGGTAGGCAGACTTGAGATCCACTGTGGAAAAGACCTTGTATTGTGCAATCTGATTGACCAGATCAGATATGCAGGGGAGAGGGTACGCGTCGAGCTGCGTATACCTGTTGATGGTCTGACTATAATCGATGACCATCCTATGCTTCTCCCCGGTCTTTACAACCACTACTTGAGCTCCCCAGGGGCTGTTGCTAGCCTTGATAATGTCTTCCTTCAGTAACCGCTGGACCTCAGACCTGATGAAGGTCCTGTCCTGGGCACTGTACCGTCTGCTCCTGGTGGCGATGGGTTTGCAATCCGGGGTGAGGTTCGCAAAAAGGGAAGGCGGATCGAACCTTTAGGTTCGCGAGGCTGCAGATAGTTAGGGGGGTATAGGGCCGCCGAATTTAAAAGTTAAACTTTTACATTGGAAGTCTAACCCTAGGAGCGTGGTCGCGCAGAGGTGAGGGAGGACGTAGAGGCTGAAATTTTTTAATTTGCTTCCCTGGACAGTGAGGTTCGCGACACAGAACCCTTTGATCTCCACTGAATGAGACCCAGAGGCCAGGGAGAATCTTTGATTAACTGTGTGGATGGGAAGAGAACAGCGCCTTACCGTGTTGGGGTGTTTGAAGCTCTCTGTGCTCCCGGAGTCGATTAGGCAGGATGACTTATGCCCATTGATGAGCACGGTCGTCGTCCCAGTCATGAGCGTTCGGGGCCGAGACTGGTCCAGGGTCACCGAGGCAAGTCGTGGCAAAAACTGGAAATTTTCTTCGGGCAATGAGTGGTCATCCGAATCGTGGTCCTGAGACTCCAGCCAAAATGGTGCTGCCCACTGGTCGCACATTGCTGGGGGTGTGCAAGATGTCCATCCGTCGCACGTGGTCCCTGGGGAGCAAGATGGCGGCGTCCGGGGCCCACACATGGCTCTGGGAATGGAAGATGGCGGCGCCCGCTAGCCGCACATGGCTTGTAAAGAAGAAAGAAAGAAAACTGCTTATTGTCACGAGTAGGCTTCAAATGAAGTTACTGTGAAAAGCCCCTAGTCGCCACATTCCGGCGCCTGTCCGGGGAGGCTGGTAGAAGGTTGGGGTGGCAGTCCCGTTTCGTCCCCGGAGGCAGCGGCGACCGCCCGGGCCTGGCATACCGCCACAAAATGGCCCTTTTTGCCGCACCCTTTGCAGGTGGAGGAGCGGGCCGGGCAGAGCCACCGGGGGTGATTGGCTTGCCCGCAAATATAGCAGCAGAGTCCCTCGCGATTGCCTGGTAGTCATGCCACGGAGTCGGCCACGGGGGCGTTCCACACTGCCCAAGGGGCTGCCGCGCGGTCGGGGACGTACGCACGGGCGTTTCGGGAGGCTACATCCAGGGAGTTAGCAAGGGCCCGTGCCTCCTTGAAGCCTAGTGTCTCTTTTTCTAGCAGCCGCTGACGGATTTGGGAGGACAGCATACCTGCAACGAATGTGTCCTGGATCAAATGTTCTGTGTGGTCGCTGGCTGAATCTTGTGGGCAGTCACAGTTCCTACCTCACACCAGGAGCACACGGTAGAAGTCCTCCAGCGATTCCCCGGCGATTTGCCGCCTCGTCGCTGGCAGATGTCGGGCGTAGACCTGGTTTACTGGGCGAATGTAGTGTCCTTTCAACTGGGCCATCGCGGCCTCAAAATTGTCCGCATCCTCGATGAGGGTGTAGATCTCTGGGCTCACCCTCGAGTGAGGAACTTGCATCTTCTGGTCCTCCGTGGGTGTAGCTGTGGCCCCTGAGTTACCCGTTGAAGGTCGCCAGCCAGTGTCTGAAGGTTGCTGCTTCATTTGCCGCGTGGGGGCTGAGTTGCAGACCCTCCAGCTTTATTCAGAGCTCCATTCTTTAAAATCTAGTACAATACATTGATGCTCGATCAATGACTCCAGAAGCGAGATTGGATGACAATTGAAGGCTTTATTGTACTAGATGTTTCCCCCACCAGCGCAGGTACAGAATGCAGCTGCTGGGGAGACACAGAACCAGCAGGCAAGCTTCACCAATGATACAGCAGTCTCAGGTACCTCCGACACCAATGGTCTTACAGCATTGTCCAGGGTACGGTAATACCCCTAATACCGACTACCACACAACTGCATTAATCTTACGTTCCTAGCACAGAAAGGTCTAACCACAATCAACTTGTGGGCTGACAGCTCAGCTACATTTCTCCAATGCTACACACAGTGGGCTCGCCTCACAAATTCCACCAGCTGGTAAACTTTGTTTTTCACTGAATCCGTGAATTAGAGATTTTCTGCCGCTTGAAACACAGGACTGCAAAACCTATCACTCGTCCAGCCAACCTTTTCAGCTGTTCTGTTTAATGTAGATCAGTTGTGGCTATCAAGCCAAGGAATACAATGTTTGCAAGTGAACAGTTTTAAACAACATCATGATCAATATTTCTTGACAGTACTATTGATTTGGTCTGCTCACTGTAGCTTTTACCAAAACGATTTCTCAGTGACAGACACCTTTTTTTCGGCATTACTTTTACTCTGAACCTCATCGGGAGATGCAAAACTGAAAATCACTTCCATTTGTACTAAAAACAGGAGATATCTATGGCCCATCTGGCTTCCAAATGCATGATAACCATGATGGAACCATCAATTCACCAGACACGTGTTTCCGATTTGAATCTAGGCTTTAATCGACTTACTTCAGAGCCAGCCTGTTACCCGTTGATGAACTCTTAGTGAACTCAGGCTGACTCTGGACAAGGGTATTTATACAGCAGCACTAGGGGGAGGAGTCGGGGCAGAGCCAAGGGTGGAGCCCAGTACAAGTTCCTGAGTACTCCTGGAGCTACTCCCCCTAGTGGTAGGATAGCGCTACTGCGCTACAAAGACAGTGTGAATTATCATATATATATATATATATATTACATTCACCACAAACCAACAACACTTTCACCTGAGAATATTCAAACTATGTGTTGTTTGTTCGCATTTCACCAGAGCAATCTGCAATTTTCACCAGGATTGGAGGTTGTCAGTGTCAAACAATCAGATCAGGTGAAACTGGAAGCTGTCAGAACCAATCAGATTGGTTGAAGTGAAATACTGGAAACTGACAAAAACAAATCGATCAGTTGAAAGTGCAAATTGATGTTGTCAGAAGCAATCAATCAGACATTTACTTTCTCCCACTTTTGGTTGCACACAAACTTGAGGAAGAATAGTTTCAGGATGACTTCTGAAAAGGTATCATTACCCATGCATGTAATTTGTTTACGACAAATGACCTTATGATTTTCAACTTTTATAAACTTCTCATTTTTAGCAAAGGAACATTCTGCAGCATGCCTGGCAGGTGTCTGAGTGAAGTTTATTTCTTCAGGTTGCAAAATGTTTCCAGCGTGATATCATTGACACATTAAATTTCACTGACTTTCATTGATAGGGTTTAGAAACAATTTGGGGCAATCGAATGGCCACGCTGCACTGGAAAAGCAGCTAGCCGTGGTGCAGCGTGGCCACAAAAAGCTGGGAGACTCCACTCGCGCGGATTTACCCAGCTCACAATGCGATCTTGCGAGATGTTGTGATGTAAATCCCGCCATTGTGGGTGGGATCACTTTTTGGCAAATCTGCATATGAGAGTGAGACAGCTAGTCTCACTCCAAAGTGCATTTCCCGAGGTACCCTGAGACTTTGGGATTCATCCTCTTTGCGTCAGATACCTGGGCGAGTGCCGTTAAGCACTGGTCCTCACAAACATGGACCAGACAGAATGGCACTCATGAGGGTCTCCCAGGGGATTGAAGGCCTATAGCTGCATGCACTTTGGGCATGGTAGTGCCCTGGCTGCTGGTGCCACTTGAGAACCCCGGAAGTGCCACCTAGGTGCTGGTATGGCACAGCCAAGGTGCCCATGTGCGATTGGGCTGGGAGTGCCCTGTGTGGGTGTTCAGCGGGGGTTGTGGTCAGGGCCCTCGCATAGTGGGTTCAGGCTGGGGTGTTATTTTCAAATGGCATCCCGATCTTTTGCTATACTTGGGGGAGTTCCAGCGAGCGGAACTCCCAGTGCACAAAACGGGGCAATGTTTGGCCATGGCTGCGCATTTCCCCGTTCAGGCCCCTTATGTAACGTGAGTCATGTTGAATAGCATGTATTTCTCGGCACTGCGAGGAACTGCTGGTAAACACATGGCTAAAGGCGCTTGCGAGGGACGTTTAGTTCCCTTTTAGGAGAATTGTGCCCGACGATTTTACTTTATTTTGGAGATTACATTGAGCTTTCCTTAATTAGCAAGGTTTCAGCATCCACAGTGATATGTTGTGCAGGCCAACATATTGTTTGTCTATGTGCCTGATCATGATCATAGAACATACAGTGCAGAAGGAGGCCATTTGGCCCATCGAGTCTGCACCGACCCACTTAAGCCCTCACTTCCACCCTATCCCTGTAACCCAATAACTCCTCCTTTCCTTTTTGGACACGAAGGGCGATTTAGCATGGCCAATCCACCTAACATGCACGTCTTTGAACTGTGGGAGGAAACCGGAGCACCCGGAGGAAACCCACACAGACACGGGGAGAACGTGCAAACTCCACACAGTGACCCAGCGGGGAATCGAACCTGGGACCCTGGCGCTGTGAACTGTGCTGCAGTTCTATTTTCAGTCTGTTCATGTGTGCATGTTAAATATCCAGGAATGTTCAATAAGGTGCAGTAATTGAAAGAGAGCCCACACTACCTGTGGTCAACACTGGTTCAAAGGTTTAATTTTGGTGACATTGGCTTATTCCTTATCCCTTCTCAAATTATAGAAATTAAACTAGTTAGGTCAGTGTGCCCCAAATTCAAGTAAACACTATCTGCCCCTGTGTTACAATGGAATCAGGATCAAAGGCATGATAAATGGAGTCACCGGTTCTGTGATTGTAGAATACTTTACAGGGGTTAGTGTATGCATGTGTTGGTAAACACAAAATAATATAAACAACCTGGGTTAGGTTCTCAATGAAAGGAGCTGAACATTTTCAGCCTGTCCCGAAATCCCAATAATTACTTTTATTTCATTCTTAACACGTTGGTAACCCCTCATGCATAGTCACTTATAATTTGAAAGTAAGAATTCAAATGAAGTACATCAACAAAGTCAATGATTTTGGTGTGGGATATGACCCTAGCCACTGCCAGAAAAAAAATATTATAGCCTGAAGTTTCCATTAAGTTTTTGCTCGGGTTTTTTGGGCACAATTCAACAGAAATTGACACAACCGACACAAAGGATTGAAGAATTTTACCCGACATTGCATTCGTTACCAGTCTATTTAAAAGTAGGGCCCCAGCAACAAGGTTTTTATAAATTTAGAGTACCCAAGTCAGTTTTTTTCTAATTAAGGAGCAACTTAGCGTGGCCAATCCACCTAGCCTGCACATCTTTGTGTTGTGGGGGCTAAACCCACGCAAACACGGGGAGAATGTGCAAACTCTGCACGGTCAGTGGCCCAGAGCCAGGAGTGAACTGGGGACCTCGGCGCCGTGAGGCAGCAGGGCTAACCCACTGCGCCACCGTGCTGCCCAACAGCAACAAAGTTGACCATATCCCCAAAATAAATTAATCATCAATGGGAGTTTCCGGCACTTTTGTGTTTGAGGATGTCATGAAAAATTAAGGTTTGTCTTTTGGGTGCATTTGAAAAGCTTTTTTAATATAATTACATTTTAATTTACTAAGAAATGGACCACTGTGCCCCAGTGTGGCCTTGACGGACTGTTTCTTGCTGAGGCGCAGAAAATGAAGCAGAGTTATCTTCAAGTTAGGAACTTTGCGAGAAAGGTCTGGAGGAGGTTCCCTAGGTTGCCAGGAAACACCCTGCTGGAGTGACTGCTGCTTCCGGATGTGGAAGGGGAGAGAAGAATTGGGGATATATACAATTGGCTGGGGGGAGCAGGGAGGTGGGCGGGTGGCCCAGTATAACTAGGAAATTGTTCTTTATTATAATCTTTATTAGTGTCAGAAGTAGGTGATGCACCATCAATTGGACTCGAGTCGTGAAGAAGTTCCAAATATCAAGCTTTAATGAACTAGTTGTGTGCCCGGCAGTCGACTTACAGAGAAAGGCCGACTGCCGGCTGCTACGGGTTCTTATACCCCGCCTCGTAGGAGGGGCTACTGGCCTCTCGGCCAATCAGCGAGCAGTCACATGACTGACCTCAGCCAATTGGCAGAGAGACACATGACCTGCCTGAGCCAATGGGCAGCGAGTCCTCTGCACCAATGGCAGCACTACTCTGAGGTACCGTAAACCTCCTAGTCATACCACCACTGTAGGCTTACATTAACACTGCAATGAAGTTACTGTGAAAATCCCCTAGTCGCCACACTCTGGCGCCTGTGCGGGTACAACACAGAGGGAGAATTCAGAATGCCCAATCCACCTAACAAGCACGTCTTTTGGAACTTGTGGGAAGAAACCGGAGCACCTGAAACCCCACGCAGACACAGGTAGAACATGCAGACTACGCACAGACAGTGACCCAAGCCAGGAATCGAACCTGGGACCCTGCTACTGTGAAGCAACAGTGCTAACCACTGTGCTATCGTGCCGCCCTCTGTTATTTTTAAGTCGTTTTAAGTCATTTAAAATCAGGTTACTCAAAGCTGGTTCATTGACTCTGTATTTAAAAATGATAATGTATCCTCGCCGAATTACTACTCTTAAATATATCAGAGTATTTTTTGAAACAATTATTTTGGAAATTACATTTTAAAATACTATCTGATTGTACCGATTCAGAGCCGGTTTTGTATTTGATGATATTCAGATTAGTTTGAATGGAAACTCAACCAGAAAAGCATTTCTCCAAATGGCCATAATTTTAGGCGCACTTTGTGTCCATCTTACTGTTTCTGCTGAAACAGAATGCGATTTAACGGAAAGAAACAGTCCCGTATCAAGCATGTTTAGCCGGTGTCTTCTGGTGTTAGCCGCACCGTGAATGTCCCCGCTATTAAACGGACTCTGCTTAATTTCTGCGCCTCAGCGAGGAACGGCCTGTCGAGGCCAAACTCAGTCCACTTTCCAGCACTAACAAACTGTCGCCAGCTCAGGAAGAGATTGCGGAGCAATTGTTAAATGGAGTTCCGATCTCTAGAACACCCCACCGCAGCATCTGGACCCTCCCAGTGCCTCAACTTACCAATGAGGGGATCCTCGAGCCCCTGCACACTATCTCATAAGGGCAGGGCACCGCCAGGCCTGATTCCCTGCATGGGCAAGATGCCACCTGGCACCCTGGCATTGTCAGGCTGGCACCAATCTAGCACTTCCATGGTGCCCAGCTGTCACTGATAGAGTACTATGCTGACAGTGCCACAGTGTCTGGGTGGCATTGGGGTGCCAAGAAAACCACCCTGGCCCAGAACCCAACCACCAAGGGCCCCTGATCGCCTGGGAGACCCCTCAAGTGCCGGTACACCCTTGTCCACATTTGTGAAAACCGCTGCTGAACGGCGCCCGCCTGGGGTCTCCAAGGCGAGGCCATAAATTTCTGGGTAGATCTGGTGTAGACATGGTCAAGTGAGACTAACTACTCACTTGAATATGCATGGGCGGGATCCAGATCACGACGCCTCGCGAGATCGCATTAGATCTTCCAAGGGCTGTAGGGAAAAGCAAAGTATTTCCGTTGAATGAGCTGGGACAGCGGGCTAATTTAGGAGGATTCAGGTAGCAAGGGAATGGTCGGGGCTCCATAAGTGAAACTTAACGAAGCTGGTGGAGGGGGACAAGAGGATCTTAAGAGGTGGGATACACTGCACTTAACGCTGACAGGGAAGATCCAGTGGTGAAAATGAATATTCTACCGAGGTTCTTGTTTATCTTTCAGGCTCTCCCGATCTTTATTACCAAAGGCCTTTCGGAAATGGACACGATCATCTCGTGACTTTGTATGGGTGGGGAAGGTGCCGAGGATGGGGAGGACCCTGCTACAGAGGCAGAGTAAGATGTCAGGTGAAAGAGCAGTGGCTCCGAAAGCTAGTGTTTGAAACAAACCTGTGGACTTTAACCTGGTGTTGTAAGACTTCTTACTGTGCTCACCCCAGTCCAACGCTGACATCTCTACATCACAGAGGCAGAGGCAGCAGGGGGGGGTTGGCATTGCCGAACTTGCTTCATTATTATTGGATGGCGAATGTGACAAGGTGCGGCGGTGGTGGGAAGGAGAAGGGGTAGCGTTAGGATGGAGGAGGAATCTTGTAAGGGGTTTGATTTGAGGGCTATGATGGTGGCAGCGTTACCAATGGCTCCGGGTAGGTATTCAGGGAGCCCAGTGGTGCAGACCACGGTGAAGATATGGAATCAGCTGAGGAGGCATTTTTAGGGTGGAAGGGATGTCGATGCTAACATCGCTGTGCGAGAATCATGGGTTTGAGCCGGGGATGGATGGATAGTGTATACAGGAGGTGGAGGCGTAGTAGGGCTGGTCAAGGAGGGATTTGTATTGGAGGAAAGGTTTCGCCAATCCAAGCTAAGGGTGAGGGTAGAGCTGCTGAGGGGGAGTGAGTTCAGATATCAGCAGGTTAGGGACTTTACGCCAAAGGTCTGGAGGAGGTTCCCTAGGTTGCCGGGATACACCCTGCTGGAGTGAGTGCCGCTTCTGGAAGTGGAAGGGGAAGGAAGAATTGGGGATATATACAAGTGGATGAAGGAGCAGGGAGGTGAGCGGGTGGTGAAGATCAAGGAGCAGAGGGGAGTTGGGAGGGGAGATCAATTGGGGAGTATGGAGTGAGGCACTGTGAAGGGTAAACGGGACCTCCTCCTGTGCAAGGATGAGCCTGATACGGTTTAAGGTTGAGCACAGGGTGCATATGACTCCTTCTGTCATATCCTTCTGGTTTAGCATAGTGGGATAAACAGCTGCCTTGTAATGCTGAACAAGGTCAGCAGCGCTGGTTCAATTCCCGTACCGGCCTCCCCGAACAGGCACCGGAATGTGGCGACTAGGAACTTTTCACAGTAACTTTATTGAAGCCTCTATGTGACATAAGCGATTATTATTACTATTATATGACTCGGACGAGCAGTAGATGAGTGTGAGAGGTGTGGGCGGGGGCCAGCGAATCATGTGCACATGTTTTGGGGTTGTGAAAATTGGCAAGATTCTGGGCAGGAGTATTCGCTGTCTTAGCCGGATAGTGGAGGAGGAGGTGGACCCGGACCCTTTGGTGGCGATATTTGGGGTTTCAGAGAAGCCGGAGCTCATGGAGAGGAGGAAGGCCGATGTCTGGCCTTCGCCTTTCTGATTGCACGGCGACGAATTTTGCTGGGGTAACGGTCGGCATTGCCACTGGGGGTAGCGGTATGGCTGGGTGATATGTACGACTTCCTGCGGTTAGAGAAGATAAAGTATAGTTAACGGGTTCAGCAGGGGAGTTTGCGAAAAGTTGGGGATGTTTGTGACCGTGTTGGGAAGGAGCTTTTCAACGCAGGGAAGTGGGGGGGGAGGGGGAGCAGGGTGAAAAGGGGGGAAAAAACTGTCAGACTGTATAGTTGATTGTCGGGAAGTATGTTTCCTGAGGTGCTTATTTGCCTGTAACCTGTTTTGATACATGTTTGTCATACAATACATTACATCTCCCAGGGCGTAACGAGGCTGGTAAATCGTCGTGAGAGGCCTCTCGTGAGACTTACTGGCCTTGTTACATCCCGAGTCGGGCACATGAGACCGACAGTTCACGCCCAGAAACTCTCCTCCACTGTCTTCAGCAATCACATCCTTCCTTCAGCAATTCTAAATTCACCAATGTTCAAATCTATTCAGGGGAGATAGTGGCATTATAGTAATGCCTGGAACTAGTAATCTAGAGGACCAGTTTCAATTTTCTGAGGATACAGGTTCAAATCCCACCATGGTCGTTGGGAGAATTTGAATTGAATTAACAAACATGTACAACTACTGTTGATTATTGCAGGGTCGGGGAATCGCCCGGGGCCGGTGTAAATCCCGCCCCCGCCGTGGCCGGAATTCTCCGCCACCCGGGAATCGGCGGAAGCGGGAATCACGCTGCGCCGATCGGCGTGCCCCCTGCGGTGATTCTCCGGCCCGCGATGGGCAACGTCCCGCCGCGGACAGGCCTCTCCCGCCGACGGGTTTAACTACCTCTGTGCCGGCGGGATTGGCGGCGCGAGCGGGCCCCCGGGGTCCTCCCACGGTGGCCTGGCCCGCGATCGGGGCTCACCGATCGGCGGGCATGCGCCGGTGGTGACGTCAGCATGCACGGACTCACGCCGACTGGCGAAGGCCTTTCGGCCAGCCCTGACGCGTGTTATGAAACCACTCCGGCGTCGGGCCGCCCCAAAGGTGCGGCGGAGAATACCAGCCCTCACATTGAGGGGCTAGGCCCGCGCCGGAGTGGTTCCCACTCCGCCGGCTGCGTGAACGGCCTTTGGCGCCACGCCAGCCGGGGCCGAAAGGACTTCGCCGGCCGGCGTAAAGTCCGCGCATGTGCCGGAGCATCATGCGGCTGCTGACATCATCCCGGCGCCTGCGCAGGGGAGGGGGCTCTTCCGCCTCCGCCATGGTGAAGGCCATGGTAGAGGCGGAAGAAAAGAAGTGCTCCCAACGGCATAGGCCCGCCCGCCGATCATTGGGCCCCGATCGCGGGCCAGGCCACGTGTGGGGGCACCCCCGGGGTCAGATCGCCCCGCACCTCCCCCCCCCAGGACCCCGGAGCCCGCCCGCGCAGCCCCATCCCTCCGGTCAGGTAGGTGGTTTAATCCACGCCGGTGGAGAGGGCCTGTCAGCGGCGGGGACTGTTCGGCACATCGCAGGCCGTAGAATCGCCACGGGGTCCGTCCGACCGGTGCGGGGGGTCCGCCGAATCTCGGGGGTGCGGAGAATGCGGGACACGGCGGGGGGTGGGATTGATGCCGGCCCCGGGCGATTCTCCGACCCCGGAGAATCCTGCCCCTGATTTATCCTTCTTCCACTGTCTTCTTTTAGGCATCTTGAGCATGAGCATTTGAAGGGTGTGTTTAAACATGTCATTATGAACTTTGCTGTTAAGTTTCAAATGTGGAATCTGAATTTACAGAGGACATTGATGGTTCCAAAATAGACAACCAGAGACCTGAACTCCTGATCCCAGCCACAGGTTAATGAGAGGTCATTATACGGGAAGAGTGAATGTCCAATTGGAAACAGGATTATTGTGATGCGGCTCCTTTGAGGGGCGATCTTTCGCTGGCCTAGGGACCCCCTTGGGGCCTATCACATGGGAGCCAAACCAATGGGGGTAAAAGCGAGGGGCCATGGGAGTAGGGGCCCAAGCATATGGACCAGGAGTCAAGGAGTAAAGACCTGTATGATCGACCTCTGTGCCTGTATATAGCTAAACCTTATTGTTGTTTCCATTAATTCTCTTGGTTGTGTAAGAAGCTTCCTCGCATAATTATATTTTTATCTTACACATGTTATGGTAGCCCTTTCACTAGAAAACCTTTACATGGCAGACGGAAAACTAGGAAAAACCTTTGCTATAGTTATATTCCATTGCTCATTTAATTTATTATTTTTTTTACCCTGTTTTATATCTGGGGAGTTGAACTGAGGGGCTAGGTCTGGTTCAAGTGTAATAACCATGGCTTATCTTGTTCTCTTCACTGAATGTTAAAAGTCTTCTCCTCACTTTTGGCTTTCGGAATTCCACTGGTTGCTACTAGTACCAAAATCGTAAATGTTTTCTTTTTTGACACATTTACAGATCATGAGAAATAGTAAGCAGAGTAAACCTGGAATGTGTTGATTGAATTGCTACAGGTAGCAACTGAACAAAATCATTTCCACAGTTATCTAAGTGTATGCTGTGTGAATATTTATAACCAAACTCTTGTCATGATACTTTCAGACTGATCTGCTGCTCGTATATGCTGTTTGATGTAACATGAAGATCAATGGCCTCATTTTTAATTGAGTCTGCAATTCCCCAAAGATAAAGATGCTTACAATTACTTAATTTCCACTTTATCTATGAATATTCATTATTTTTCAGTCTCTTTACCGGAACAAAATTTGTACTAAAACTCGCTTCTTTCTTTAATTGCTGAAAATGACTGTTACAGATTAGATCTATAGAACAGTAATACGCTTGAAAGAATCAAGAGATAATTCAGCATATGTGTTTAGGTCCAAAAATCCTCATGTTCTACTCAATGAATTAATTTTGCTCCCCTCAATCGCAGAGAAAAATAACAGGAAATCCAATTGTCACTATTATTTCACGATGACATTGGGTAATGCTGCAATATGGATTATTTTACTGCACTTTTAATGTCAATATTTTCAACACATTACTGTTACTATCATCTTAGATTTAAGGTGATAAATCAACACTCTGTTTTCGAGGAAATTAAGTAGTACTCACAACTGGAATTAAATTAACTTGCTGACAGTAACATTCAAAATGATTAAGCTTTACTAGGCAATTTTTCTTACAATTTTTAAGTTGTCCTCATACTAACTTATGCAGGAACAATACATAACTAAGAATGCGCATTGGTTTGCAAAGACGAAGTGTCCCGAACATTTCTTACTTATTGTTTGTTTATCACTTATTCAATAAGTTCTAGCAATTTGATAACGTACCTTTTTCAGAGGTGCAAAACAGGAGTCAAATCTTTCTAAATGGTCAGTGGAATGTGCGTGCACATTCCGAGAATGAGGTGTATGTTTGTCATGTTGGCGTAGGAACAAAACAGGCACCCAGAGCATGTGACTGAACATTTATTAGGCTCTTTACATGAATAAATAGTGGCCTAATGATATTTTAATTCCCATCTTGACAATTGTTCAGTCACACCCTGGCTGGCTCCACTGAAAAAAAAAAAACAGGTCCTTAACATGCATCTGCAGCTCCCACCAAAAAGGTAACATTTTTTAAAATGCCTACCTAAAGGTGGAGGCCAGGAGGAGCAGGAGTGTTCCTACGAGAACACACCTAAATCATAGTTGCTGTTGGATCCTCTCCTGTCACTGTTCCCACCCTCTCTTGATCTGCTACTTTCCCACCTCCTTCCCAATCATTGCCTCCTTGCTGCCGATGATTGCTTCCTCATCCCTGTCCCAAACTCTCCCTTGACCTCTTTGCCATTGTCCCGCCCTATCTTCTCAATCACCCCTTTGTCCTTTCCTCCAGTCCCCTTATCTCTGATTGTCCCGCTTGCCTCAATTACACCTCCTGCTGTAAGGTCTACCTGAGGGGCCATGACTTGCAAAACACACCCTGGAAATCAAAATATGTTCACTAGTGAGCTGCACGGAGAGACCTACGCAGGTATATGAGCTCGCCATTACTTGAGGATATCAGGCCCATAGCAGGTGGGTAAAATTAACCAATGCCCATTTGAAAGTCATGCAGGTAGTCCATTGTGCTCATCACTCTAATTGTGGCATTGCAGCCCCTCAGCAGCTAAATGACTGCACGCTCGGCAGTGACCGAAGGCCCTGCATGACTAGCACCAATTAAGTTAGCCCCCACTTCTTAAAGAGGAGGTGCATTCTGGCTGTAGCAGCTTGCTCACATGGCAGGGAAAACATGTGAGGGAGCAGGAAGAATCCAGAGTATGCGGAAGCACACCAGAAAAGAGGGATCTTTAAGTCATTAGTTAAAGGAGGATCTGTTATTCTGGGTTTATCTTGGGATTCATTGGTTTTTTGCTCTGGAAGGGGATCTTGTTGAGACAGTGGTCTTTTGTTCACACACATTAGTTTACATACTATTATTTCAAAGGTTAAATAAGACCAAATCAAACCTGGAGCTGCTCTCCGAGATGTTCACACTCCTCTCCTCAGTGAGTGGCATTGCTGTGACATAGCCCATTACGCACATGTGCATTAGCTATCATTAGAATTACCCTTTCCGCCACAGAGGAGAGAAAGGTAACACAGGGATCCAGGAGACAGTCCAAACAAATAGTGGGAGAAGATAGCTACAGATGTCACTGCCAATACTCTGGGCCAGAGGGGTCAGGAAATATCAATAATCTCACATGAGTGATCAAGATCAATTAAGTCATCTTCAAATGCTATATATCAACTGCACCACCAGTCTCACACACTGATTAATGCACACACACAGTCACTCATCCTCAACAAATCTGAAATCCATAACAACCATATGCTTCTCTCACCTCATGCATTAGCATACTGGAATGCATCACACCACATCTCACAGCTTCCACATGCACACCATCATACACATTGCAACATACTCACTGGCATTTCTCCCTTTCTTTTGCTGGATTCCTGCAGGCTGTGTAGAAAAACTTTCTAAACTCAGTTTCAAAACAGCCAACAATTTTAGCTAATAGGTAGTAAGTAACATTCACAACATACACATGCCAGGCAATGACCATCTCCGATAAGAAATAAGCTGGCCATCTCCCCTTAAAGTTCAACTGCATTGCTACCACTGAATTGCCCCATCAATGTCTCGCGGGTTACCCTTGACCAGAATGTCAACTGGGCCAGCTACAGTGGCCATAAAAGCCGGTCAGAGGCTGGGGTGGGGGGGGGGGGGGGGTAGGGGACAGCAAAGGGGGAGGGAAGGGGGAGGAGGAGAAAGGGGGAGGGAGGAGAAAGGAGGACAAAGAGGCCCAGGAGGTGGGGAGGCAGAATTAATCCAAATTCCTGCTTATTTCCTCAGACTCTTCAAAAGGTTCTTTCTCCCCAGGATTAGAAAAGGTGCCTTGATAATTCACAGCGCAGAACCCTTTCTGCGCTGTGAATTATAAAGGCAGAACCCAGAAACTTTGCCAAAAGATTTCCCCTCTCTCTCCGCGCGTTTTTCCTGTTGTTGTGAAACTGACCTGAAATCGCAGAGGCTGAAGCTGAAATAGACAAACCCAGACACATCTCCCACCCAGGGATCCCAGCATTTCCCTCTGCATTCTAACCAGGCAATATTCCTGGGTTTAGGCAGATTGCAATATACTCACCAAAGCCCTGCTCTCAGCCAGATGACGGACGGGACTCCCTCTCTCTGTCTCTCTCTCTCTGTCTGTCCCCACAATCTCCCTCTCTCTCGCTTTCTCTCAAACAAAGACAAGGCAGCTGGGAGGAAGGGGAGCCTTGAGGAAGATCTGCTGATGCCCCCATCCATGGATGCCCGGGGCCAACGCACCGTCGCCCCCCCCTGCACGCCGCTGCCCCCTACCCCATCCCCCCACCCCTACCCCCCCCCACACCCCCCACCCACCCCTTACCCCCCACACCCCCCCACCCACCCCACCCCCCCCACCCCCCGCACACCCCCCCCACCCCTACCTCCCCCACCCCTACCCCCCCACCCCTACCCCCCCCACCACCACCCCACAAACGCCGGTACTCTCTCCTCCCCCCCCCCACAAACCCCGGTACTCTCTCTCCCCCCACCACCCCACAAACCGCCGGTACTCTCTCCTCCCCCCCCACAAACACTGGTACTCTCTCTCCCCCCCCCCAAACGCCGGTACTCTCCTCCCCCCCCCCCCCCCCGCACTCGCCCTAGGTCACTGAACGGCGTCAACCATCATCAATGGTTGACGCCGTTTTAAAGCTACTGTGTTTTTCGCCGACGTGGCCACGGGTCACTTCGGCCCATCCGGCACGGAGAATTTCTGACTGAAAAATCAATGACTTCCCGCCGGCGCCAGCTGTTCTCAGAGGCTGCCGGCGGGATTTGCACAACGCCGGTTTTTGGCCGCTCGGAAAATTTGAAACCCGGCGGGAGCGGGAATAATGCCGCCGCTGGCCGATTCTCCGACCCTGCGTGGGGTCGGAGAATTTCGCCCAAGGTCAGAAGACCCATGGGAACACCACCACCTGTGAGTTTCCCTTCAAAACGCATACCATCCTGACTTGAAGCTATATCGCCGTTCCTTCACTGTCGCTGGATCAAAATTCTAGGACTCCCTTTCGAACAGCTCTGTAGGTATAACTACACCAATGAACTACAGTGTTTCTATCAGGCAGCTCAGCACCGCCTTCTCAGAGGAATGACAAGAAATGCTGACCATAACATAATTTTAAAAAGGCTCCAACAATTCCAAGCAGCCAAAACTAATACCTAGAGTCTTAATAAAAGCAAATTACTGCGGATGCTGGAATCTGAAACCACAAAGAAAATGCTGGAAAATCTCAGCAGGTCTGGCAGCATCTGTAGGGAGAGAAAAGAGCGAATGTTTTGAGTCCAATGACTTTGTCAAAGCTTTGTCAAACATAGAGCCTTACCAGTTTTCACCTGCTTTCTGGGTGTTTATGGACTGTTTTTCTACACAGGCTTAAGAAGGAATGAACAAATGTTCTCGGGTGCCAATTTTCCAAAAGGACACTCCTACAGGCAAGATATTTATTTACATGTGAATGCAGAATACATTTAAAGGAGCTTCCAGAACTGCTTAACAAGCATGTTAAGCAATATTGTGATGGTCACGTTTTGAGTACTCTTCCAACACTGGATGTCTGATGGAAGACCAATAAGCGTAAGGCAAATTTTGCACCTGATAACTGGGCAAGTCGCAAATAAATTTCTACCCAAATTTATCCTCAATTGTACCTAGTTATTACAGAATTGGGATTCATCTGATGCATAACCAGAAAACTATTGTAACAAAATGCTTTTATGCTGATATATTTTCTTACAGAAATATTGAGTTTTTAACATTTCTTCACAGGGCATGGGCGTCACTGACTAGGCCAGCCTTTGTTGCCCATCCATAATTGCCCTTGAGAATGTGAAGATGAGCTGCCTTCTTGAACCACTGCAGTCCATATAGTGTAGGTACACCCACAGTGCTGATAGGGAGGGAGTTCCAGGATTTTGACCCAGCGACAGTAAAGGCGATATATTTCTAAGTCAGGGTGGTGAGTGCTGGGAGGAGAACTTCCAGGTTGTGGTGTTCCCGTGCATCTGTGCCCTTGTCTTTCTAGATGGTAGTGGTTCTGGTTTTAGAAGGTTCTGCCTAAGGAGCCTTGGTGAGTTCCTGCAGTGCATCTTGTAGATGGTACACACGGCTGCCACTGTTCGTCGGTGGCGGAGGGAGTGAATGTTTGTGGATGGGATACCAATCAAGCGGGCTGCTTTGTTCTGAATGGTGTCGAGTTTCTTGAGTGTTGTTGGAGCTGCACTCATCCAGGCAAGTGGGGAGCATTCCGCCACACTCCTGACTTGTTCCTGGCAAATGGTGGATCGTTTGGGGATTCAGCTGGTGAGTTACACTGTGCAGCATTCACAGCCTTGTAACTGTAGTATTTATATGGCTAATCCAATTCAGTTTCTGGCAATGGTAACCCCAGAATGTTGAAAGTCAGGGATTCAACATTGGTAATAACAATGACTTTAAAGGGCAATGGTTTGATTCTGTCTTGTTGGAGATGATCGTTGCCTGACAATTGTGTGGCATGAATGTTAATTGACACTTATCTGCATAAGCCTGAATGTTGTCCAGGTCCTACTGCATATGGACATGGACTGCTTCACTATCTGAGCAATCACAAAGGATGCTGCACATTGTGCAATCAACAGAGAACACCCTCACTTCTGTCCTTATGATGGAGGGATGGTCATTGATCAAGCAGCTGAAGATGGTTGCGCCTAGAACACAAACCTGAGGAAATCCTGCATATCCTACTGAGATGATCAACATCCAACAACCATTTTTCTTCATTGTTGACTCCTCGGTATGACGCTGAATAGTGGAGAAATTTCCTGATTCTATTGACTTTGGTTTGCTAGGGCTACTTGATGCCATACTCAGTCACATGCTGCCTTGATGCGAAAGGCAGTCGCTGTCACCTCACCTCTAGAGTTCAACTCTTTGTTCGTCTTTGAACCAATGCTGCAACGAGGTCAGGAACTGAAAGGCCCTGACAGAATCTAAACTGAGCATCAGTGAGCAGGTTATTGCTAAGCAAGTGCCACGTGATAGCACTGTTGACAACACCTTCCATCACCTTGTTAATGATCGAGAGTAGATTGATGGGGCAGTAATTGGCTGGTTTAGATTTGTCAGGGTGTCTGTGGAAAGGGCATACCTCACAGATACCATAGATCTACTGCTTCAAAGTCATCATAAATCCTTTTATGTTTCATCAACGAATACTTGAAACAAGCATTTCTAGACTAATCAGAATTATTGTCAAAATCAAATCAATGTGTTTAGGTGCTAGAAAGGTCATTATTTATGATTTTAACTTTGCTACACTGCTCAGTGGTATTAGCTTGGTACTAACGTGTCAGAGCTAGAAATGGCTTTGGAAAATGAGAAGGCTCCAAATTAGATTTAATGGATGGAAAACTTTACAAAAGAAGTATGGAGCAAGACAAACAAATGGGACAAGGGCGGTTGTCTCTGTGAAGAGTAAACCCATCACAAGCTGGTTAGCCAAACAGATTGTTTGTGTATAAGTAAGTATAATAAAGAAGGAAAATGCAGAGTACTGTTTATATTTAGTATCCACATTAAAGAAAGGAAGTAGAGCCATTGGAGAAATTTTGCAAAGCTGAGACCATAGCTGAGAGGTTATAGCTATGAGGAACCGTTGAATAGACAGGGCTTCTTTTCCCGCAAAAAGGCAAACAAACCTGATAGACTTCTTTCAAATTACAAAAGGACTTGATAGGGTAGAATTAGAGAAGATGTTCCCAGATGTGAGGTGGCCAAAACTAGCGGTTCTAGATATGAGACACTCATTAAGTATTCAATAGGGAATTCAAAGAACCTTCCTTACATAAAAGTGAGGTTTGAATGTGGAATTCACTTGCACAAGGAATAGTGGTGAGTAGCAAAGATGTAGTTAAGAGAAAGTTAGATGAACATATTAGTAAGAAAGGAATACAAGATTATGCTGACGGGTCAGAAAAGAGGACAGGTTGAGGTTCTTGTAAATATTAACCACTTCAGTGGAATTGCCTGTTTTTGTTATGTACATCCTAAGTAATTATTGAGAACTGACCTGATGCCTCTAAGTCAACAGTAATGACAACAAATGATGACATGGAATTCATTTTTTGATTAACATTTTAATTGTCTGTATTTGGCACAGCACTATGTATTCGTAGAGTAAAATTAACAGGGCATTCTATGCACCCTGAAGTACAACTCAGCAGAATCTGTAGTCTACCAAATGTGTGTATCTGGTTTTTAATAGCCCATCCCAGTCCGGCAAAGGTTTTGAAGATTATCTGTGCTTTTTTGTCTTTTCTGGCCTATCTGGCCTACTTTCCAGTTATGACATTACACTTTGCCCCACAGTTCTTAGCACTTTGCAACTTAATAATAATTTACAACAATCTAAATTACACCAAACTTTGAACTGTGTTATACTCTTTACAGAAGAAGTCACAGAATCAAAGAAATGTTACAGGGCAGAAGGAACCGATTCAACCCACCGTATCTGCGCTGGCTCACCAAATGAACAATTCACTAGTGCCATTCTCCTGCCTTTTCCGTGTAACTCAGCACATTCTTACTTTTTCGATAACATTCCTTCTCAAATGCTTCAACTGAATCTGCCTCCACCATGCTCTCAGGCCATGTACTCCACACCTTAACCACTCACTGTGTGAAAAAGTATTTCCTCATGTCGCCTTTGCTTCTTGTACCAATGGCTTGAAACCTGTCCCTCGGTTCTCAATCCTTCCACCAGTAGGATATTTCTCCCTATGTATTCTGTCCAGACAACTCAAGATTTTGAACATCTCTATCAAATCTCCTTTCAGCCTTCTCTTCAGCAAGACAAAGAGTTCTAGCTTCTTTTTTTTTTAAATTTTATTCTCCACCTTTTTCACATTTTCATCCAAATTTAAACTCACCAACAATCACCAAAAACAAATACAATGTCAAACCCCTGGTCAACAATCCTCTCCACCAACCCCTAAACAGCCCCCAATATTTTAAATACAAACATCAAAGAAAGGAAACAGGAATCCACCATCCACCCATATATAGTCATCAATAACATACACAGTCCAAACATATGAACGTGGTTTACGGTCCCTCCACTCCCGCAACGCTCACAAACATCCTCCACCCCCTCAAAGAGTTGCCTCATCCTCGCCTTTCAGTTCTATCAGCCCCAACCTCGCGCACAAAGTTGAGGCATTCACCCTCCGGAACACCTCCTTCATGCTCTCTCCCAACTCCTTCTCTCACTTTGTCTTCATCCCCTCCAGCGGTGCCTTCTCTTCTCCCAGAATCGCCCCATAAATTGCCGACACCACCCCCTTTTCCACTCCCCCTGTCGTCAGCACCTCCGCCAACAGTGTGGGGGCCCGCGCCACTGGGAAGCTCTGTCTCTCCTTCTTATCAAAATCCCGGACCCGATAAACCTAAACGTTTCCCCCTGCCCCAACCCATATTTCACCTCCAGCTCCTTTAGTCCCGCAAACCGGCCCCCCAGAAACAAATCCTTTAGTGCCCTAACTCCCTTCTCCTCCCACCTCCGAAAACTCCCATCCCACTTCCCAGGCTCAAATCTGTGATTCCCCGAGTCCTAACTTCTTCAATTATTCTTCATTACTGAAGTTCTTCATTCCTGGAACCATTCTCATGAATTTGTTTTGC
The DNA here is from genome assembly GCF_902713615.1 of Scyliorhinus canicula. Classification (NCBI taxonomy): domain Eukaryota; kingdom Metazoa; phylum Chordata; class Chondrichthyes; order Carcharhiniformes; family Scyliorhinidae; genus Scyliorhinus; species Scyliorhinus canicula. The sequence continues at coordinate 126,139,380 of NC_052148.1, read as the reverse complement.
ATTCTCTCCAGTGCTTTCACATCCTCCCTAAAATGCAAAACCCAGAACTGGATGGAATAGAGTTGTGGCTGAACTAGTGTCCTATAAATGTTCAAAATAACCTCCTTGCTCTTGTACTTTATGCCCCTTTAAATAAGGTATAGAACATAGAACAGTACAGAACAGAACAGGCCCTTCGGCCCTCGATGTTGTGCCAAGCAATGATCACCCTACTCAACCCCACGTATCGACCCTATACCCGTAACCCAACAACCCCCCCCTAACCTTACTTTTAAGGACACTACAGGCAATTTAGCATGGCCAATCCACCTAACCCGCACATCTTTGGACTGTGGGAGGAAACCGGAGCACCCGGAGGAAACCCACGCACACACGGGGAGGACGTGCAGACTCCGCACAGACAGTGACCCAGCCGGGAACCGAACCTGGGACCCTGGAGCTGTGAAGCATTTATGCTAACCATGTGATACTGTTTGCTTTATTAACTGCTCTATCAACCTGCCTTGTCACTTTCAATCACTTAGGCACATGTACACACAGGCCCCTTTGCTCCTGCACCCCCGTAAGAATTGTACCCTTTATTTTATATTATTTCTCCATGTTTTTCCAACCAAAATGAATCACTTTACATTTCTCTGCATTGAAGTTCTTCTTCCATCTGCCTGCCCATTCCATCAACTTGCCTATGTTTTGTGATGTTCTACATTATCCTCCTCACAGCTCATACTGTTTCCAAGTTTCATATCATCCACAAACTTTAAATTGTGCCCTGTACAACTCAGTCAAGGTTATTAACATAAAGCAGGAAATGTAAGGGTCCCAACAGTGGACCCTCAAGAACTCCACTACAAACCTTCCTCGAGCCCCCAAAATACATTAACTATTACTCTCTTTCCCGTCACTCAGCCAACTCTGTATCTATGTTGTTTTCATCTTGTTTATTTTGTGAGCTTTAACTTTGCTCACAAATTCTGTTTTGTGACACTACTCATGACCAGGGCCCAGGAGAGTGAGGTGCAGACAATGCCCCTGGGGTCCAGGTGGCACTGGAGCTCCTTGCACTAAACGGGGGGGGGGTTGGATTCTCCGCCATCAGGATGCACCATTTTGCCGGCAGCCCGTGGGGTTTCTCGATGGCGTGGGGCTGGCACACAATGGAAAACCCCGGGCTGGATTCTCCGCAGACCTGCGCCGAAATCGCGTTTGGCGCGGAGGCGGAGAATCAACTTTTGCGCTAAAATCGAGCCCCGTGCCAGTCCAGCGATTCTCCGGGACCCGAGAATCAGCGTTTTCGTGAAGTACTCCGCGTAGCCGGAGGCCCATTGCCAGAGGCCCGCCCAGCAATTCTCTGCTCCCAACCGACCAAGTTCCCGACCCCGTGGTTCTAACCACCTATTGCCATTCGGGAACCTCGTGTGGCGGCTGCAGACTCAGTCCGCGGCTGCCCTGGTGGGGGGCAGGAGGATCGGGCATCGGGGGGGGGGGTCTTATGGGTGGCCAGGGGACACATCGAGCCAGTCGGATCTTCGAGCGCACAGCCGATCAGAGGACATACATCTTGCAGCTACCTCCATGCTCCAAGTCCGCCATGGCGCTCGACACGGCTGCTGGAGGCAGCCACTATGCACATGTGTGGACTCGAAACCGGAAGTGCGGGGGCCCGTATCCGCAGCTAAAGCTGTATGAAGCTCCCGGGTCCCTTCTAGCTCCCTGCAGGGCATTGAATCAGCTCAAACTTTCTTCAGGAATCTTCGGAGTGAAACCAGAGAATCCAGCCCCAGGTTGTGGGGCCTTGGAGGGGTGGGGGAGGTTGGGAGATGTTGGAAGGCTGGGATAAGTTGGGGGACGTTGGAGGGTTGGGGGTAGGTTGGGATATTTTGGAGGGATGGGTAGGTTGAGGATCTTGGAGTGGTGGGTATAGGTTTGGCAATGTTGGAGTGTTGGTGGGAGGTCGGGGGGTGTTGGAGGGATGGGGCAGATTGGGAGATTTGGAGGTATAGTGGCAGGTTGGGGATGCTGGAGGGATTGGGCATATGTTGGGAGTTTTGGAAGGGTGGGAGTTCTTGGAGGTGTGGGAGTAGATTGAGGGGCTCTTGGAGGGGTAGAGGTATGCTGGAGGTTCTTGATGGGGTGGGGATAAATTAGGTTGTTAAGGGGGTAGATTGGGGAATGTTAGAATGGTAGTGCTCCTGGAGGGGTGGAATGAGGTTGAGGGATGTTAGAAGGGTGGGAGTAGGTTGTAAGTTGTGAGACCTTGGAGGGGCTGGGGGAGGTTGGGGCTTTTGGGCATTGAGAGCTATCCATAGTTACCTTGCAAACAGATGGTGGAATCCTGTTTGGTGTTCTGTTTATTTTGCTGATGAAAGATTACTGTGAATGGTCTTTGGGGTCTGGGGTGAGTTTGCCGGGAAAGGAGTGGGTAATGGGCTCATCATCAGTAACCTGGTTTATCCTGCATATGACTCTCAAGAGTCCTTTCTATTGACTTTAATCCTGTCCTTTAATATGCTTACCTATTCTCTCACTCTATCTTGGTGTTTTTATGGGATTTTTGAAGTTTGAAATATTGTGATAAAGTTGTGTTGCATAATAGATAATGAAGGTTTTTTGTGGTGTGAAGCAGCATTCAGCCAAATTTTCAGACATGCTGATCCAACATCCTCAACCTACCCATCCCTCCAAAACATCCCAACCTACTTTCAGAGAAACAATTGTAACCATCCAGCCTTTGTCTTCCGGCCTCTTAAACACTGCATTCCACAGAGACACCTGAGGCTTCCAATGCTTCTCACTGACAGTGAAGACCTATGTGATTCAATCATTCCTCTTTGTTGCTCAGGAAACTGTTTAGTTTTCTGCTCTATGAGTTTACAAATAAAAATAGAATCTATTTCTACCCCTTGTATGAAAGAATTATATTGAATAATATAATACACCCAGGCAGGAAAATGTTGCCTAATTCTTCTACAGAGTGGAAAAGACCTTTTGCAGTTTATCTGGGTTGCAAGTATTGAATATTTCCTCCAAATATGAATTTATTGTTATTGTGTTCACATGGTGCAATGTGCAGAACATGTTCATGAGGGCTGAGGCAGTCACAAAAATCAGTGTTATCATCTGTACAGTGTATAAATAACTAATGGGATATCTTCCAGTCAATTTAACATTATTGCACAATGCCGTCAAAGAAAAAATTATACTCTCTGGTTTTTTTAACAGTAGTAGTGTGATCACTTATAGTGTGCACACAAACTAGCACTGCATCATATCATTGTTCCTCTTAATATTAATGAACCATGCTGCATTTTTATTGGATGATATTTGAAACCAGGTGCCAGCAATGGGCGTCATCATTTTACTTGTACCTTTTGTGATTCATGAATTGTTTGGTGAATCTTGAAAGGAGAAAAAGGGGAGGGTTAAGGAGCGGTTGGGGGGCTAGGGATGGGGGGATGGGGTTGGAGTCTGGGGAATAAGGCGCCTGGAAAGAGGAGAAGTGCCAGGACCCATGATTTTTCTCCCTAGTCACGCTCATGACACTTTTGGAAGTCCATGTACACCACATCATCTGATTTGCTCTCATCAACTCTCCCTGTTACTTCTTCAAAATGTCCCAACAAGTTAGTTTCAGTTAAACACGGTTTCCCTTAAGATGTAAATGTAGGATTTCCTTAATCAACCCACATTTGTCCATGTGGCTATTAATTTTGCCCCGAATTATTCTTCCAGAAGATTCCTCATAACTGAAGTTTAACTAACTGCCCTGTAATTGCTGGGATTATCTTTACCTTAAAATCGTGTCTGTAGTTCTCTCGTACTCAGACACCATTCCTGAGTCTGAGAATCACAGACAAATTCTGACCAGTGCCTCTGCAATTTTCACTCTCGCTACCCTCATCTTCCTTGGATCCATCTGATCGAGCCCTGGTGCCTTCTCCACTGAAAGTACAGACAGCCTATTCAATACCTTTTCTTTATCAAATTTAAACATTTTTAGTGTCTGAATTACCTCCTCTTTCACCATGGTCGGTGTCGCATCTTCTTCCTTGGTAAAAACAGATGTGGAGTATTCATTTGGTTATCTCCGCTATGTTCTCTGTCTCCATGCATAAATTTCATTTATGGTGCCTGATCGACCCTGCTCCTCCTTTAACCAACCTTTAGCTATTTGAATGCCTATTAAAATAAACTTTAGGATTCCCTTTTACGTTGGCTGTCAGTCTCTTTTCGTACTCCCTCTTTGTTTATCTTATTTGGTTTTTTCACCTTACCTTTGAACCATCTATATTCAGCCTGATTCTTAATTGTATTTCTACATCTGTCATAAGCATACTTTCTGTTCTTCATTTTAATTTCCATCTTTCTCTTCCAGGGTGCTCTCGATTTTCCCTACCTTTCCCTTTTGAGGGAATACACCTTAACTGTGCTCCGAGCATCTCTTCTTTGAAAGTAGCCCATTGTTCCGCTATAGATTTTCTGATCAACCTTTGGCTCCAATATATTCAGCCCAGATCCGTACTTGCCCCATTGAAGTTGCCTTCTCCCAGTTAATTATTCTTATTCTGAATTGTTCTTTGTCCTTTTCTAAATTCAGCCTAAACCTTCTGGTGCAATGATCACTGTGCCCTACATGTTCATGGTGCCAGGGACCTGGGTTCGATTCCCGGCTTGGGTCACTGTCTGTGAAGAGTCAGCGCGTTCTCCCCGTGTCTGCGTGGGTTTCCGCCGGGTGCTCCGGGTTTCTCCCACAAGTCCTGAAAGATGTGTTTGATAGGTGCAGCTGATATGTGACCATCAGCTGCGCATCATGCGCGTCTATTCCCAATACCCTGGCAGTGTTCATGACTCCTTCATCCTGGTACACTTAACGATTCCTGACATGCTGATACGCCCCCCCCCCCCCCCCCCCCCCCCCCCCGCTGGGCAGTTGGCTTCTGTGTGACAGAGGTTATCCACTGCGGGCGTGGCTGATGATACCTCTCTAGAGGCCACAGACCGACACGGAGCCCCGCTACAACGATCCCCATACAGCAACCAGGGGCGTGATCGAGCGGTGCTTTGGCCACCTGAAGATGCAGTTCCAGTGCATGGATCGCTCTGGAGGAGCCCTCCAGTATGATACTGAGAGGGCCGACCGCAACATGGTGGCCTGCTGCATCCTCCACAACATCGCGCAGCAGAGGTGTGATGTGTTGGAAGAGGAGGATGAAGGCCAGGCCTCGTCCAACACGAAGGATGCGGGTAGCTCGAGGGTGGGCAAGACGCTTGGTTAGACTGCGGGCCGGGGGTGGAGGGGGGATGAGCGTATGGGTGGTGATGCGGAGGTATTGCAGGGTGAGGGTGTGGTTGGGGGTGAGGGTCGTGTGGGGGTGAGGGTGGTGATGGCATGAATGCGGTGTTGGGGTGAGGATGGTGTGGGGGTGAGGGTGGTGGGAGGGGTTGGGGGGTGGTTGACACCCCTGTCACGGGGAACTGCAACTCAGCAAGGTCTCACTTGTTTGCCTGCGGCCAAGCTCCATGTTGGCAACCTCCCTTTCCTCCGGGCTGCCAACCACGTCCAGGGCTTCTGCTCGGTCACGGTGAGGGGCCGCACTTCTGCTCCTTGATCGTCAATCTTTGTCAATCCAAGTCAATCCTTGATTGACTTTCAAGATGGCGCCGAAGAGAGGCGACTCTCTGCAAGCTCTCCCCAACAGATCAACTTTTTACTTAATTTATACTCATTCTAATCTTTTAAAAAGTAATTCTAAAGCTATCTTGTGTTGCCCTATTTTGTATTTTCTTGTATTTTCTTGAATTTTGTTTAATTCCCTTTTCTTCCCATGTACTGAAAGATCTGTTGAGCTGCTTGCAGAAAAATACTTTTCACTGTACCTCGGTACATGTGACAATAAACAAATCCAATACAATCCTCCACCGTGTCCAACAGGGTCTCCAGCTCTGCAACTGTGAACTTTGGGGCTGCTCTCTTCACTGCCATCTTGTTGGCTGGGATGGTGTGTGTGTGGGGAGAATTGTTTATATGTGGCTGCAGATTGTCAACCTTTGGGTGTCAATCACAAAACCAACAAATCTGGCACCGTTTCCCATTAGAATCGATTCTGTTCTACGTGGTGCCGGTGCTAGCCCCTTCGCAGTGGCAGAATCAGTCCAGGTGTGGCCGGTTTTTCTGTCATGAAAGTCCACAAATTCTGCGTTGGCATCAACTCTTATTCTCAGAAACGGAGAATCCTGCCCCCTTACTTTTGAGGTTTAGCTTTTGAATTTTCAACCTAGCTCCCTAGATTCTGACTGCAGAACCATATCCCCTGTTCTACCATGTCATTCATACCAATGTAGACCAGGAAAATAGTGTATGGGCCCTTTTCCATCCATCATAACAGGTAGATGGAGCCTCATCCTTGAACCGGGGGAATATCTCATCCAAAGGACACTGCCTCCAATAGTGCAGCACCATCTCAATACTGCATTAGAGTTTAAACCTTTAATTTTCTGCTCAAGCTCTAGAGTAGGTATTGAACTTGGGACCTTGTGATGTAGAGGTAAGAGTACTACCTAAGTTTGAATTGCAAAGCTAAAATAAACACAATACATGTCGAAGACAAATTAATTTTCTTGAATAATCCAGTGTTTGTGACATGTATTGCCAATGTAGTACTTTCAGATGGATAAAGATATCCCAAGTTCAACTGTATTTCAGTATTGAGTAAGGTGACCACAACTGGGACACTAGTTGAGGCCTTAAAATTAGCATTAGTGTCTCTAGCTAAAGTGTGAAAATTCAACCACATTTCGTTTGTCTGGTTGCAATCTCATGTAACTCTGTTGAAATATAGTTATGTGTGTGTTTGTATGCATGCGTATGTGCTTGTGGGTGCATGCATTTGTGTGTGTGTGTGTATACATGTGTCTGTTTGTCATGTCTCAATTTCAAACAGGATTAGACTCAGATTCCTTCCACAATCAACAACAATTTGTATTTCAATAGCACATTTAAAATGGTAAATTGTACATCAGCAACAGTCAAGAGAAAACTTGAAAAGTAGAGAATGAAATTCAGTTTGTTATGTCAAAGATATTGGTGACTGGATTTGTTGGTTCTGATATAGCAGATGGTATTTAATGGAGCCAACAGGGCTTTCAGTCATGGCTTGGAGAGTGGCAAGAGTGCTATCACCTGTTTTAAGGCAGGCCCACCGTATCACCAGCCACTCTGTCAGTTAACTGGATAGCAGTGGGCCTTCCCCCAGATTAAAGACCGAGGGGGTGGAACTCCCGAGCCAACTGCTGCTGGTCAATCAGAGGCCAACAGTCCTATTGAATGGCAGTGTCACCAAGGACGTGATGACTGCTGCCAGTACTACACACACCCAAAGTCTCGTTTGGTTGCTGGATTCTATGAGTGAGTGTTGGTGGGATGGGGTGTCATGGAATGGGGTCACATTGGGAGGAATGGGGAGGAAGGGCAGGGTGTAGGTAACAAGGTTATTGAGACGGCCTTCAGCACCTCTCCACCACCCCTCACCAACTCCATCCCCGCTTCGCAATGCCAAGTCCCTCGACCAGGAACATAGTGCCTTTGAATGGGTAAATGCCTGGAGGTGGCAAGCAACCCCATATAGATTTGGTTAATGTGCTCCCTGTATGGCAAATTAATCCTTGTCCGCTGTTGTGTTAATACTAGCGGTGGCAGGAATGGGCTCTTAAGTGGGCATTAATTGTTGATAGGGCAGGAAGACTGACCACAGGCCCTTCTGCTGCAGATTTAATTGAGGTGGAGGTGAGATGATGACGGAATCTCCACCCTCCCACCTGATTAACTACCTCCGTCAAACCTGCCATGGCAAGGGCATTCAATTCCATCCAGTCATCCTGTTTATGTTAATCCTAAAACAGCAATGTGTTCCAGTCCCGTTATTGTGAAACCTTAAATTTTTGGCCCAACTCACATCAGCCCATCGACTTCCCAAAGACTCCTTTGGCCCAGAGTGGAAGTATTATAATCATACAGCAAATAGCATCCTTGTGATTAAATTAAGAAATGTGGCAACAGGAGGCAGTATTGAAAGGCATCAAAATGTTAATATTTTGAGGTAACAGAACCTCATGCACAAATCAGGTGTTCTTGAGTAATAATGGAATTTCTTGATTAAAAAGGGGATCAGGGGTTATGGGGAGAAGGCAGGAGAATGGGGATGAGGAACAAATCAGCCATGATGAAAAGGCAGAGCAGACCCAGCAGGAAAAATGGCATAATTCTGTTCCTATATCTTGTGGTCTTATGGTTAAACGTTCAATATTGGATGTGGAGAGCGAGAGAGGGAAATAAAATGGAATGATGTAATAACATAGTTTTATGGATTAAGAGTACATACCAAAAACTGTTCGTGCTGGAACAGACTCTTTGTTAATCCAAAAAGAGACTTGAGAGAGAATGACCGTCATAATGCAAGGTATATAAGTCTGAATCATGAAATAACCCATTTTTCTTCTCAAGTGAAAATGGACAGTCATCACCACATATTCTCCTAAAAGAAAGAAAAATATATATAGAACTCCTTTCCATGAGTATTGATTTAGGTTTTAATTGTAATCAGCAGTTTTGAATGAAATACAATAACAATCTAGCAATACCTTTGCAATATTAAACAGAAATATGCCTTCTAGTGCTCAGAGATTGTGACATTTATTGAAGAAATCCATAACCTTGTGTCTTTACCTGTAATGGATTTAACAGTGCCACTTGATACTGTTTGTCCAACAAGATCATACTGCACCAAGCTAGAGGACTCTTTGGGCACCTCCACTGATCGTTCAGGACCTTTTGTCCATGTATATATCATCTCACTTTTAGGATATGCATCTAAAACATATTGAAAGACTGAACTTATAATAATGTTAGTCCACAACAGTAATGTAACGATTTGTGACATAATGTATCCTGCTGAAGTTTCCTCTTTTTAGCTACATTTAAGTGATTGAATTGTTGCTCTTCATTGCTAACTCTCTGAATATTGTTCAAATTCTTCACCAACACAATAAACTTTGCAATGTGAAAACTTATTAAGCTTAGGACTTTAAAAAAAAAACTATTCCATTGTTGCTTAAATATTTGAAAGATTTCAATTATAATATGCAAATCTATTTTGATTTTATTGTAATTGTTTAATTAAGATAAAACAATTACTCAAAATAGTGTAAAGATATGATCTTATAAGTATCGCTGATGATTATAACAATTAGCCCATTCATATTAATTTACAATATGTTCAACTACTTATCCATTTTGTTTGCTTCATTCCTTCAAAACTATTCCGAACACAGATGTACAATGTAAAACACATCATTTGTTCTGTCCTTTTTAAGAAATTCTAATGTATCTGTAATTGCAAACGTGACAAACGCATATTTATTTTCCACATAGGTCACAGAAAAGAGTGACTTGAAAATCCATGCATGATTTCAACCGGATGGTTAAATAAAATCTTGAACTCTACCAGTGAACATTTGCCTTCCATAGTTAAGCCAAAAACAAGATCACGCAACTCACAGCTTCCAAATTTAAGTGGACAAGCATGGCCATCCATTGGGAAATCAACCAGTTTCATAGGACATTCTGCATTTATGGTAAGTCTAAAATCAAAAAATACAGATCATCTGAAATTAGTTTTAAATTGAAATGATCATCTCTCATTATTTTAGTTATAGTGGTTTAAAAAAAGGCCTGACGTTATGTAAAGTGTAAAACATACCTCATCGTGTACAGAATTGTACCATTCTGCATGATTCTGAACAGCTTGTTTGGAGCTGTCATGTTGTGGGAAATGGATTTTTTCCCGTTCCTAAAGAACGTATCAGGTGTCCACACTTTAGTGACCATCATGTTATTGAGACGAAGAATTTCAATAGGGCCATCGTACTTCAGCCTCTTGTCCACCCAGGTTTGGCGGAAAAACACATCCATTGTGTACTCCTTAAATGGAAACGGGGAATAGGTAATATGGATGACTAAAGTAAAGCACTATATGATATAGCGTACAAAGGAGTTTTTTTTAGTATTATAGCATTTACTTAGATTCCCATACAGAGCGCCGTTATGCACCTGCGAGATCTGCCCATTTCCTGTGTAAAACATTATTTGGTGTTCAGCCTATGTTGAAGCACTGTACAAACAGCACGCAACGCAGAACTAACTAATGACTGGAACCCACATGGGTTACAACACGCTATTGAGCTTGATTCTTTTTACATTTTGCTTTCAACTAAGATGAATGGTGATGCATTCCACCAACCATCCATTCAACTTATTTCCGAGGTGAATGTTTGAATATGTTTGCTCTCAATACATGGGGATCCTAACATAATGATGGGTATTTCCGAAAGCAGCACCGACAGTTCTTTCGTCCGATGATCTGCATTAAATGTTCGGGTTGATATTTTGACTTCAGGCAAACAATAATGGAACGCGCAAACCTTTTTTTGCAAAATAAATAAAATAAAAGTCTGAAGACGGAATATCTATTTGCAACATTGAAGTTGGAAAGGTGGGATCCTACCATCTCGACATCAGACACTGGCCCAAAGCTCGTTACGTAGATATCTGTTTTGACTTCGGTAACAGCACCTGTAGAACAGGAAGTGCAAGCCTTACTATTTTAATAGGAAGAAACAAGGAGGTGACCAGTGGCCACTTATACCTTTATTACTTCATCATAAATCACAGCACAGCGTGAGGACCGTGCTCGCTCAGTTTGAGGTGCATTTTATTCATTCTTTCCACTGTCACTCCCAAGTTCTAATGGCAATAATCAGCAAGCTACACGCTTTAGGATTCTCATATCGTGAATACGCTTCGTTCAGTGCAACCAGTGCATATCCTCAACTTTTGACAGTCTGCCTTCCTTCCCAGGCACACTTTTACATATTTAGGTTAAAAAAAATAAAAACGCCTTTCACATCGAAAATCTTCGGAACATGTTCACAAGGCAGAAACATACGTCTAACATTCATTCCAAACACTCATTTCAGTCACCCGCTGTTAAAATAAAACGCAAGCGCTTGACGGTCATATGGAATTTGCTCACATCTTCCTTCTCACCAGTGAGCCCTCCAGAGTAAACCCGTGGATGTTTCCCCTGAACAATGCCTTCGAATTTCAGCTATCTGAGCGCAGGAAGGTTGCACCTCACCCCCCGCCCCCAGTAGATTAATAGCCCTCTTTATAATGACGGTCTGGATCGGATCAGCCGAAATGTTACCATCATTCCACAAATGGCAATTTGCTCTCATTCGTCAAGCTACAGAAGTGGAAAATAAATGTTCGACCGTACCCCCAAATCCAGGTCTCAATCTGTTGTCATAGCCGTCCAGCAGTCTGTCCAGGATGCGAGTGAAATTTTCTGGGTATAATTTCTCATCTTTCTTGATCTCTCCAGAGCTCTCACCTATACTGCAGAGTGAATATATAAAAACCGCACAGTGACAAGGCAACAGCTCTTTGCCCGACACCTCATATTGATCTTTTTAGATCCGAGCGCCAGATAAAGACAGTAAAAGCAAGTAGACCCAATAAACAGTGTGAAATAAGGCGAAAGGATCGCTTTCCTTCCAATACTTACCACGCTGTCACGTAGATAAAGTAAAGCAGAGTGGGAATAGAACTGGAAGACATCCTGATCACAGTCTCCTTGGCAGGAACCATCTTTGCATGCCATACTTTAAGCCTCTTCCCGTTCCCCGTCGCCAATTGCCTTGTCCTGAGGAGAGATCAGAGCTGTGAGAAAAGACACATGGGCACTGGTGCTTGTGGAGTGCCTGCCTGCCTCCTCTCCTGTCAGGCAATGGCTCCTCGCATCAGCCCCCAATCTTTGGCTTTTAGTAGCCGTTGTGTGGCGATCGATGGCGATGGGCTGCGGAGTGCAGGGTCAGAATTAAAATGTAACTTAATATCGCCGCGCATTTATCAGAAACTCTTCTGTTAATCGTGTTCTATCACCTGCTGCATGTTAGTGGGGGGGGGGGGGGGGGGTGGCAAACACAGACCTGCTGCCAAGTATTTCTGGCTGGAGATGAACACGTACAAACGAAGCGGTTCCCGTACTTTTGCACAGGCGCCTTGCAATAGTTTTGCAGTCGAGTGTGTGGATAGATATTGATAAGCACCTAGAATGGAATTGCATATGTCATGGTCGGTTTGCCCATGAATTATGCCACTGCTGGCATTGAACTGCCGCCTGCTTTGTCAGTGTTACGCCTCTCGACCCCAGTCTCGGGTGCCTCCTCTGCTGTCGGGGGAGGTGTTCCTGGGCGCAGGGAGGAAGAGATGATTGCATTTCCCGGTAGGAGCCGAGGTAAAGAGGAAAGGGGGGGGGGGGGGGGGGGATAGAGGAAAGGACACTGAACCCTTGAATGGTCAGCTCCTATGACCATCGGGCTCTCGGGTGTACCAGGAAACCTGCTTAAGCCCCAACATTGGTTTGTTTTTGGACTGAATCGAGTCAGGCAAAGGCGTCGCCTCACTGACAGCATCATTTTCTGGAGTTCCCTGACCAACTCCTCCCTGTGAAGAGCCCAGTTCACTGGAGAGCCCAGTTCGATGTAGGAACACCCTGGCCTTACCTCATTGTTGTCACCCGTTTCACCCACCCCACACAATAAATCATCTGGAATATTTCTAAGTGTTAATCTTAATTTGTGTCTTTACCGTTTGAGATTAAAAGTTGCACATTCCAGAGTCAAAAAGAGCTAACAGTGAAACCGCAGTCATAGAAAAATGTAGTGAGAAATATGTCATCTTCAATTCAAATATCTTTTAACGTTGCCCTCTCTTTATCAGTACCGGGGTGTCAAATGCAGTCCCTTTTTTTCTATCCTTCTGAGTAAAATAATTGACATTTTCGAAGCGAAAAACTTTGACTCCCCGAACTCTCCAAATTTGTTGTGACATCGTTTTTTTTAAATTGTGTATCCCATCAAACATCAATTGTTCGAGTTGAATGATGGAGTTTTTTTCCCCTCATAATGAAAGCTGCCGTGAACACATTTGGGCGACTTGTATCATTTAAGGCGGGTAAACATCGAGGATGCGTTGGCAACAGGAGCAAGAGTTTGGAGTGATCGTTACATGGTGGCTCCGTGGCCGACTAACATGGTGACATTGAGACCGGCTGTGCGGCGCCGTACGAGGAGCAAGCTGTATTTGGAAAAAAAAAAGGTTGATCCCATTCGGCCAGGGCACAGTTTTGAATGTCATTTCCATCCCCTGAGCTACACTAGGCACCTCAAAGCAAAGCTGCCCTTCCTGCTGAAGAGAATCCAGCTAACCGGGAGTGGAGACCTCGTGATTTCATTAGCATAATAACAACCCTGTGATCATTTGAGATAGAGAGAGAGAGAAAAAAATACCTTTAAGGGTCTGATTGTTTGACTATTTTACAAGGAAATTGTTTCCACAGCAAACAGTCCATTTGATGGTGTGGAAGCTGCGCGCATGCGTTGCCGCCTCGGGATTATTGCACTGCCTTGGACTAAGTTGCATTCCTTGAATCTTCGCTTTAGACCTTTCAATAATCAAAGTTAGGAATGTGGAGAGTTCAAGACAGAGGGTGCTTCGCGGCCGTGTCGATCCCCGTGATGATGGCTATGGTTTGTTACGCACAGAGGTGAGCTCGGATCTCTAACCATTCCTTGCCATTGTTTTGTTTTCTCTGCCTCACATTTAGTGCCAATGAAATCCACATTTCTTCCCTCAGAGTTAATGAGTCCACCAACATGTCACATGTGAAAGACACCGTGGATAACTTGCTGAAAGGATATGACATTCGTTTAAGACCAGATTTCGGAGGTAAATCAGCTCCTATCGGTACAGTCCCATATATGTGCAGCTCCCATTCTCCACCAGTCAGTAGCTAGTCAACTAAACAAGATTTACTGTATATATGAGAGAGAGAGAGAAACTACAGCAATACAACATCTGCTGCCTGTGGCGATGTGCAACAATGTTATTTTTCTAAGTGGATTGCAATATAGCACAAGCAGATAATGTATTTTTACCTCAAGGTCTCCCTGTGGACGTTGGTATGAACATAGATATTTCCAGCATAGACATGGTCTCTGAAGTCAATATGGTGAGTGCACTCTTTAAATACCAGTCTGTGGAAATGCACACTGCAAACGTGTTGTTTTAAATATGTTCATCTATTTTAAATGCGTAATTCCGCATTGTTTACGAGATGACTCGATTTCGATAGTTCGTGTGGAGCCGTTTCCCGGATATTTCGTTTAGTGGGGGCGGGGGTGGGGGGTGGCGTTGTTAAATGAGTTTGTAACTGCAACTGGAGCAATAACTGTATCGATACGTACTACTGCTATGCCGATGTGACTCCTACTTAAATCTACTAAAAGTATTGCAAGTAGGCGTTTAATTTCCTATAATGTATAATACCGCCATCTGGTGATTGTAATAATTCACTACGTTTCAGTGCCTTTGACAGATCATGCCCATAACGATTATGCAGGGGGGTTCAGTGGCACAGACAGATCTTAGCCCTGGCACAAATGACCCAGTGCCCAGAAGCGCCGATAATGTCATGTTTGAGATAACACCAGTTGCAGAGCCCTGCAATAGCTGCGATTTCATGTAGCCCATCACGCTGACAAGGAAGGGTCTTGTGGTGTGTCCACAAAATGAAAGTCTACATTCGCAATATTCTCCCCTGTTGTTACATGAGTTTGTAACTGCAACCGAAACAATAACTATATCGATAAATACTACTGCTGTGCCGATGTGGCCCCAATTTAAATCTACTAAAGGTATTGCAAGAAGCGACTGTTATTGAAAGATCAAGATAAAAGAGTAAATCCCATCCTGCAGACCTACCACTATGATTGAAGAGAGTAAAAGCATTTAGTGATGGATCATGAGAAGAGTCAGGCCCAGGGAGGCAAGAACTGTTTAGGGATGAGGTGAAGCAGGAAACTTGAACCATCAATCTTCATTATAATAAGCATCATGGGGGAAAGTTGTGTAGGGCATGATATTTGGAGTAAAATAGAAAAGTTCAAGAAACAAGGAAGATTTCAATTGAGGGAGAGGGCCGAGAGGAAAAGAGGAGGACAAAATCTCTTATCAGGCAAATGTTATTTTTTTGTATTTAGTCCAACAGTGTGGAGGGATGTTGTGAAGAGATGTGATAATGTATTAAGTCTGAGCCAAATGAGGCACATATAAGACATTTTAAAGATATTGAGGAGAACAGAAACTCTACTGCATCCAGCAAAACCTATCTTTGTCATCTAAAGCAAAAACAGAACATGCTGGAAAAATGCAGCAGGCCTGACAGCATCTCTGGAGAGAGAAACAAAGTTAATGTTTCAAGTCCGAAAAGAGTGACTCTTTGAGTCACACAGACTCAAAACATTAACATTGTTTCGCTCTCCACAGATGCTGCCAGGCCTGCTGAGTTTCTCCAGCATTTTCTGTTTTTGTTTCAGGTTTCTGGCATCTTGAAGTGTTTTGCTTTTTTTTTTATCTTGGACATCCATTGCAGATATTTCTAACTCAAGTTATTGGTTGTATGAATATCAAGTGGATTATTGCAAATAAAAGTGCTTCAATTTTTTTGTTGCTGCATTCATAGAATTGTATTTAAATAAAAATCCTATTGGAATTCAAAAAATAACTACATGCATTGAGTGGCAGTTATATTCCAGAAAATTATTTGTAATTCTACATAAATTCCATAGAAAGCTGTTTGGATGAGTTGAGTGTGAGGAAAGTTTTAATTTGTACATGAAAAGAGCCAAAAGTATTTGATGAGTGAGTTTGGTCTGTTCAGAATGCGAAAGATCAGATGAATATTTTCCCTAGTGTTTGTGCTGCTAAAATCAGATGCCGGATATCAATATTTACCAACTCAAACAATTTCCCTGCATATTTTACTTGTGTGGTTTATAATAAATGATGAAAGTGACATAAATTCTTCATGAAGTCTATACACTCGCAGAATACATTTTTATACACCACATATCTCCTTAGTGAACTTAGCAGTGAGTCCTTTTCGCGTCATCTGAACTAACCGATTAGTGAAGTTCTTACACCATTCATGAAAAAAAGCCTGTCAAAATAGAGCATATTTGTATATTATGGGATATCAAAACATAAATTGATTAGGGTTGAAGGCTCATGATCAAAGTAGAAACAATCAAGGCATATCTCTCCAGTTCCTAGTACATTCATTTATAAATCTCATTGATCTCTTGCTATCATGTTTGCATAACATCTGAACAAATAAGGAGCAGCAATAACCCGCTCAAGCTTTCTCTGCCATTCAATAATGTCATGGCCGATACATACATATTGTAATGTTCCTGAGAAACACCAAGGAAAGTTTGAAATTCTGCAACAACAGAATAAAGTTTGATCAACAAGTAAATTAATCTCTGGAACTGCATATCTACTTGAGAATTTTCAAAGATTATGTTTGCTGTGTGGACTAGTACTATTTTTAAACGTGGCAATTGAACAGTGAAGCACTGAAAAGGTATTCTACAGAATGAAAAAAGCATTATTCAGCCCAAGTCAGCTCCAGTGGGCCTCTTAACATCATACAAACATATTGGTTGGAATATTCTCACTGTGTACCCACGGTGTTCCGTTCCTTTTAAAGGATTTGCATGCATCCGCAAGGGAAACTATTCAAAAATCTAGATCTGATCAACGAGTTAATATTTCCTCAAATTTATTTTAAAATAATGAAACGAGGATGCAATCGATTTGTCTTTCATACTGATTGGATACATTTGTAAACAATTAATTATAACATCTTAATGAAAAGCCCTTTAACATCAATTCCCCCTCCCAAATAATTTTGTGAGTAAGACAGAACTTGTAGATGGACAACATTAGTCACAAAGAAATATTTAGATAGTACAGATAATATATGCACATATATATGTAGCAAATCATTTGTACGACAATGAGAATTGAGTTGGGAGCTGGCACTCACACTCACACTCCATAATATCACCAGTATATATAATGACGAAAGAGGCCTGAACATTTATTCTATCTTTGTACCAAAGAATAAAAATACATATTTCCAGAGCAGAAACATACTAACATAGTAATGTTACATTTTCCTGACTGATATTACCATATCATACAAAACATATGAAAGCTTCTGAATTTTACTTTTGCTTGAATTCACGTAAGGTCAAATAGATTACTAATTATGCAAAGTTATGTATGTAATGGACTGAAATAATAATACATGTTTTAAATAAAAATACTTTCCGGATAATGTCTATTTTATGATATATCGAATTACCAAAATGCTCCTGTCATAAGGATAAATCACATATTATTTCCCCAAAAGTTACTGAAAGTTTTAATTTGCCGAGAAATGCAATTGATCGAACAAAAACATGAAATCATAGAATTATAGAATGGTTACAGCACAGAAGGAGGTTATTTGGCCCATTGAATCAGTACTGGCCTTCTGAAGGAGCAATTCACTGTTGCCCTGCAATTGTATCCTTTTCAGATAATGATCAAATTCCCCTTTGAGAGCTCAACTGACCCTGTCTGCGCCACACTCTCAGGCAGTGATTTCCATTTCGCAACCACACTGCATGGAAGTGCTTTTCCTCATGTTACCATTGATTCTTTTGCCAATTACCTTAAAACTGTACCCTCTTGTTCTCGATTCTTCCACCAATGGGACCAGCTTCTCGCTGTCAGTGCTGTGGGAGGTCGGTTAGCTCAGTTGGCTGGACAGTGGTTTTGTGATGCAGAATGATGCCAACAGATTGGGTTCAGTTCCTGTACCAGCTGAAGTTACGATAGAGGTTCAACCCTTTCATTTGCCTGAAGTGTGGTGAGATTCAGATTAAATCACCACCAGTCAGCTCTCTCTCTTTCTCTCAAAAGGGGAGAGCAGCATCTGGTCCTCTGGGACTATGGTGACTTTCATTAACTTTGTTCAGATCCCTCATGTTTTTGAATACCATTATCAAATCTCCTGTCAACCTTCTCCAAGAATAACAATCCCAACTTCTCCATTTATTCCAATCCAAAGAGATGCAGATTAGGTGGATTGGTCATGCTAAATTGCCCATTAGTGTCCAAGGATGTGTTGGTTAGGTTACGGAGTTACAGGGATAGTGTGGGGTGGACAGGGGAGTGAAGCTGGGTACAGTGCATTTTCGGAGGGTCGGTGCAGGCTCGATGGGCTGAACGGGCTCCTTCTGCATGTAATGATTCTGTGATTTCTATGTAATCTCATCTCTGGAATCACTCTCGTAAATGTTTTCTGCACCTTCTCTGATGCTTTCACATTTTTTCTAAGATATGGTACCCAAAGCTGTAAGCTGTACACCAGCTGAGGATGAACCAATGTTTTATACAGGTTTAGAATAATTTCCTAACTTTGTACTCTATGCCACTATTGATAACGTCCGGGATGTCCAATGCTTTCTCAACTTTGTTGTCAACCTGTTGTGCCACCTTTAATGATTTATGTACATATAACCCAGCTCCCTTTGTTCCTGCACCTCTTTTATCTCCCATTCCTAATTGCCCTTGAGATGGTGGTGGTAAGCTGCCTTCTTAAGTCACTGCAGTCCAATTGGTGTGCGTACATCCAAGTATTGGTTGGAAGGAAGGTACAGCACTTTGAGCTAGTGGCAATGAAGGAACGATGATATAATTCTAAATAAAAATGGTGTGTGGCTTGGACAGGAACTTGCAGGTGAAGGTGTTTCCATGCATCCGCTGCCATTGTCCTTAAAGGTGGCAGAGGTTGTGGGCTTGAAAGGTGCTGTGCTGTTCAAGGAGCTTTGATGAGTTTCTGCAGTGTAACCATCTTCCTTTGTGCAAGGTGGGACTCAAACCAGCAGAGACTTTTCTCTCTGATTCCCACTGACTCGAGGTTTGGTCATACTGCGTGATGCCACACTTTGGTAAAATGCTGCCCCGATGTCAAAGGCAGTCACTCTCTCCTCACTTCTGTTGTCCATATTTGGATTAAGACCGTAATGAGGTCAGGAGTTGAGTGGCCCTGGCGGATCCCAACCTGAGTGTCAGCAAGCAGGTTATTGCTGAGAAGGTGCTGCTTGATGGCACTGTTGATAACACCTTCCATTACGTTGCTGATGATCCAGAGTAGATTGGTGTGGCGGTGACTGGATAGGTTGGACTTGTTCTGCCTTTTGTAGGCACAACATCACTGGAAAATCTTCCAGATTGCCTGGTGGATGCCAGTCATGCTGTTGTAGCCATACTAGAACAGCATGGCTAGTGGTGGGGAGGCAGCTAATTCTGGATCACAAGTCTTCAGTGCTATTGCCAGGATATTGTCAGTGTCCACACCCTTTGCAGTATCCAGTGCTTTCAGCTGTTTCTTGATATCATCTGAAGTGAATCGAATTGGCTGAAGCTTGGCATCTGGAACGCTGGGAGCCTTGGGGAAGGCCGAGATGGATCATCCACTTGGGTCTTCTGGCTGAAGTTGACTGCAGACTTCCTTGTTAAAAACTGATACAAAGTATTAATTTACTACCTCAGCTATTCCCCTCTTCCTCCATGTATAAATCCCCATTTCTGCCCGTAATCAGCCTACCTTTCATCTTACCACACTTTTCTGTTTATAGGACTACAGAAAACTTTTGGATTCCCTTCCTTGTTAGCTGTCAGTCTCTTCTCATACTTTCCCTTATCTCCTCTTATTTACTTTTTCCATTCCTCTCTGAAACATTTATATTCAGCCTTGTTCTCAATTACATTATCCACTTGACATCTATCAGAAAGACAGTTTTCCTGTTTCATCTTAATCTCGACCTCTAGGGAACTCTGGATTTGTTTGCACTTAATTTCCGTTCTGTGAGAATGTGGGCGGGATTTATTGACCACCCAGCCGCGTGTTTTTGGGTGGCAGAGGCGGCCGCCAGTAGGATCAATCGACCCTGCCATTGTCAATGGGATTTCACGGTGGCAGCACCCCTCGGTGCGCAGGCGTGGCATCGGAATTTCCCGCCAGTGTGAACAGTTGGTAAATCCCACCCTGTTTCTTGACTGAACTTGACTGTACAATATCTCTTTAAAGGCATCTCATTATTCAGTATAGACAAATCTACGATTCAATCTGGACATCATCCATTCTTACGCCACTTAAGACTGGTTTTCCCCAGTTAATTATTCTTGCTCGCCATTGCTGCTTTTCTTTTTCCTCAGCCAGTCTAAATCTTATGAAATAATTAACACTGACCATAATATTCTCCTTCTGACACCTGATCCTCTTGGCACAGCTCATTCCCAAGAACGAGATCCAACTATGTCTCCCTTCTCATTGGACTGGAAACACACAGCTGGAAAATTATCCTGAACGCACTCAAGAATCACTTGTCCCCCTCTGCCCTTTGCTCTATGACCACCCCAGCTTATTCAGATAATGGTTATAACTAACCATTATTATAACTAACCTATGGTTTTTGCATTTCATAGAATTTACAATGCCATTCGGCATTCGGCCATTCGGCCCATTGAGTCTGCACCAGCACTTGGAAAGAGCACCCTATCCAAGCCCACACCTTCAAACTATCCCTATAAAACCAATAACCCCACCTAATCCTTTGGACCCGAAGGGCAATTTAACATGGCTAATCCACCTAACCTGCACATCTTTGGACTGTGGGAGGAAACCGGAGCACCCTGAGGAAACCTACGCAGACACGGGGAGAATGTGCAACTCCGCACAGACAGTGACCCAAGCCGGGAATCGAACCTGGGATCCTGGAGCTGTGAAGCAACTGGGTTAACCACTGTACTACCATTCTCAGCCCTCCATTCTCAGATTGTGACCCTGGTTCTGGACTCCCCCACCATCAAGAACATACTTCCTGCATCTACCTGTTAGAATTTCATATGTAAGTCTACGATCCCCCCTCTTTCTTCTCAACTGTAGTGAATATAATCCTAACCGACTCAATCTCTCCTCATATGTCAGTCCAGCCATCCCAGGAATCAGTCTGGTAAACCTTAGCTGCACTCCCTCCATAGCAAGAGCATCCTTTTCACATAAAGAAACCAAAGCTGCACAGAATATTTCAGGTGTGGTCTCACACATGCCCTGTAAGACACCCTGAATCCTCTTGCTACTGAAGGCCAACATACCACTTGTCTTCTTCACTGACTGCTGCATTTGCATGCTTACTTTCAGCGACTGATGGACAAGGACGCCCAGGTCTCACTGCACATTCCCCTCTCTCAATCTATATCCAATTCAGATAATAATCTGCCTTCCTGCTTTTGCTACCAAAATTACATTATACTGCATATGCCATGTATTTTCCCACTCACTCAAATCACACCGAAGCATCCCTGCCCCCCCCCCCCCCCAACTCACCCAACTTCGTGCCATGTGCAAATTTGGAGATATTACATTTATTTCCCTCATCTAAATCACTATTGTACATTGTGGATAGCTGGGGTCCCAGCACAGATCCCTGTCGTACCCCACTTGTCTCTGCCTGTCAATTTGGAAAAAGCCCCGTTTATTCCTACTCTTTATTCTTGTCTGCCACCAATTTTCTCCCCATCTCAATATGCTTCCCTCAATTCCATATGCTCTAATTTTACACGCTAATCTCTTACGTGGGATCTGGTCGAAAGTTTTCTGAAAGTCCAAATAAACTACATTCACTGGATCCCCCTCATCAACATTACTAGACATAAACTCGAAGAATTCCAGGAGATTTGTCAAGCATGAATTCTCTTTTGTAAATCTATGCTGACTCTGTCCGATACTGCCACTGCCACTGTTTTCCAAGTGTTCTGCTATTAAATGTTTTATAATAGACGCTAGCATTTTACCCACTACTGACGTCTGGCTGATTGGTCTATAATTGCCTGTTTTCTCTCGACATCCCTTTCTAAGTAGTGTGGTTACATTAGCTAGCCCCCAATCTGTAGGAACTATTCCAGAGTCCATAAAATCTTGGAAGGTGACCACCAATGCACCCCCTATTTCTAGGGCACCAGAATCTGAGGAGTTATCAGCCTTCAATGTCATCAAATTCCCCAACACCATTTCCCTACTTATGCTTACTTCCTTAAGTTTCTCCCTCTCACTAAACCCTGTGTTCCTCAACATTTCTGGTACATTATTTGTGTCCACTGAACAATGTAATTGCACCTTATTCGTTCTTTAGCTCTAGCCAATGTCCTTGTCCCCTCGGGACATCAGAGATTGGAATTTCCCACACAACCTGACATTGTGCTAACACCCATCATCGTGTGTTCCATGGCAGCAGAGGCGGCCTGTCTTTGACTGACTGGGGAACTTTTGGTCCCACTGTTGTCAATGGGGTTTTACATTGAATGCATCCTTTGCTTTTGGGAAACCAGCGTCGATGCACCTTCGGCGTGACTGGAAGGTCCCAATGGCGTGAACGGCCAGAAAGTCCTGGCATCTCTGTTCAGCACTGCAGCTCCACAGCATGTCCCCGTCACAGAGGAATGTGTCCAAGACGCAGATGCATATTAGCAAGGCACAGTATAGCATGACCTGGTCACAGAGGGGCGTCGCTGAGGGTGTCCACACCATGGTACAGACAATGGGGAGCCAGCAGGCCTGGCAGAGCCAGGTGAAGCAGGGGCCTCTGGAGCTCAATCCACCTGCCCCTCAATCCCAAGGTGACCCCCTGTGCCCTACGGGAACAGATGGGCATGAGGGAGTGCCGGAGGCCAACCCGGAGCCGCACTACAGGGAGACGCTGGCAGTCACCAGCTCTCCCGAGCCCCCCTCCTGACAATGGCGTGTCTTGGGGTCAGTGGGTGGAACAGGGTGGCACGGTGAGGCAGGTCCCAATGGCTAGTCAGCCAGGGCCTTCCAGCCCCAGGCCCTCCAGAGGATTTCCGCCTGGGGTGCCAAAGGCTATAGGTGCAGTAAGCCAAAGGTTAACACCATCCAGATGTGTACCCTGGGGACACACCTAGAGATAGCGGCACAGCATGGAGGGCAAAACGATACTAAGAGGATACTGGGGGGTAGGGGGAAGGGTAGCACCATCTGTAGCTACGGACAGTTAGGGTCATGATTGTTGACCATTGAAACACATTACACCCGACATGTGAAGCCTCTGTCACATTATTCCACACTGAGGGCAGACCCGCAGCCCCATACCCCAGTTGCCTTTCCCCAGTCCAGCCCCCCTAGGCATGATGGTTCTGGTTCGGCACATCCCTCCCCCCAAGGCACACCTCGTGCTGGTGATGCAGATGATGGGTGTGAGCACAATGTCAGCAGACAGACAGAAGTCAGACTATGGCATAGATTGATGAGCACATAAGGTTCCACACGATAGGCTATTGCAGAAAATAAGGAAGTATGGGATTGAAGGCGATTTAGCGGTTTGGATCAGTAATTGGCTAGCTGAAAGAAGACAGAGGGTGGTGGTTGATGGCAAATGTTCATCCTGGAGTTTAGTTACTAGTGGTGTATCGCAAGGATCTGTTTTGGGGCCACTGCTGTTTGTCATTTTTATAAATGACCTGGAAGAGGGTGTAGAAGGATGGGTTAGTAAATTTGCAGATGACACGAAGGTCGGTGGAGTTGTGGATAGTGCTGAAGGATGTTATAGGATACAGAGGGACAAAGATAAGCTGCAGAGCTGGGCTGAGAGGTGGCAGATGGAGTTTAATGCGGAAAAGTGTGAGGTGGTTTACTTTGGAAGGAGTAACAGGAATGCGGAGTACTGGGCTAATGACAAGATTCTTGGTAGTGTAGATGAACAGAGAGATCTCGGCATCCAGGTACATAAATCCCTGAAAGTTGCCACCCAGGCTAATAGGGCTGTTAAGAAGGCATATGGTGTGCTAGCCATTATCAGTAGGGGGATTGAGTTTCGGAGCCACAAGGTCATGCTGCAGCTGTACATAACTCTGGTGCGGCCGCTCCTGGAGTACTGCGTGCAGTTCTGGTCACCACATTATAGGAAGGATGTGGAAGCTTTGGAAAGGGTTCAGAGGAGATTTACTAGGATGTTGCCTGGTATGGAGGGAAGGTCTTACGAGGAAAGGCTCAGGGACTTGAGGTTGTTTTCGTTAGAGAGGAGAAGGCTGAGAGGTGACTTAATAGAGACATATAAGATAGTCAGAGGGTTAGATAGGGTGGACAGTGATATTCTCTTTCCTCGGATGGTGATGACCAACACGAGGTGACATAGCTTTAAATTGAGGGGTGGTAGATATAGGACAGATGTCAGAGGCAGTTTCTTTACACAGAGAGTAGTAGGCGTGTGGAACGCCCTGCCTGCAACAGTAGTAGACTCGCCAACTTTAAGGGCATTTAAGTGGTCACTGGATAGACATATGGATGAAAATGGAATAGTGTAGGTCAGATAGGCTTCAGATGGTTTCACAGGTTGGCGCAACATCGAGGGCCGAAGGGCCTGTACTGCGCTGTAATGTTTTATGTTCTATGTTCTACGTGCATGATCTTGAGGTGTTGGTCGCACACAAGTTGAATGTTCAGGGAGTGGAACCCCTTCCTGCCAGTGAATGGCGCACCCGGGCCGCCCAGTGCATGCAAGGTGACATGCATACCATCTATTACCCTCTGGACCTGAGGCATCCCAACAATTGCGGAGAATCCTATTGCCTGGGCATCTTGATGGGCCTGGTCCAGGAATGTGTTTATATAGTCAACTGCCCAGGAAAACAGGGCATCGGTGACTTCATGGCTGCACTTGTGGGCTGTAGATTGGGATGTGCCACACATGTCCCTGCTCGAACATTGGAATGAACCCGAGGTAACAGCGGAGAACAAGCTGTTTTTGAATCTGTTAGTGCATGTTCTGCATCTACTGCCCGATGGAAGAGGTTGGAAGAGAGAATAATCCGAGTGGGAGGGGTCTTTGATTATGCTGCCCACTTTCCAAGGCAGCAGGAGGAGTAGACAGAGTCAATGGATGGGAGGCAGGTTTATGTGATGGACTGGGTTGTGTTCCCGACTCTCTTGGGCAAAGCAGTTGCCATACCAGGCTGTGATGCAGCCAGATAGGATGCTTTCTATGGTGTATCTATAAAAATTGGTAAGAGTCAATGTGGACATGCCAAATTTATTTAGTTTCCTGAGGATGTATAAGCGCTGTTGTGCTTTTTTGGTCATAACATCAAAGTGATAGACCAGGTCAGATTGTTGATGATGTGCACACCTAGGAATTCCAAGCTGTCAACTATCTCCACCTTGGCCCTGTTGATGCTGACAGGAGTGTGTACGATACTTTGCTTCCAGTGGCACACTGGTTAGCATGGCTGCCTCACAGCTCCAGGGACCCGGGTTCAATTCCAGCCTCGGGTGATTGTCTATGTGGGGTTTGCATTTTCTCCTCCTGTCTGCGTGGGTTTCTGCCGGGTGCTCCGGTTTGCTCCCACAGTCCAAAGGTGTGCAGGTTAGGTGGATTGGCCATGCTAAATTGCCCCTTCATGTCCAAAAGGTTAGGTCAGGTTACGGGGATAGGATGGAGACGTGGGCTTAAGTAGGGTACTCTTTCTAAGGGCCGTGCAGACACGATGGGCCAAATGGCCTCCTTCTGCACTGTAAATTCTATGATTCTATGATTCCTGAAGTCAATGACCAGCCCTATAGTTTTGCTGATGTTGAAGGAGAGATTGTTATCATTACACCATGCCACTAGGTTCTCTACCTCTCTCTTGTACTCTGACTCATCGTTCGAGATCCGACCCATTACAGTCATGTCATCAGCAAACATGTAGATGGAGTTGAAGCCAAACTTTGCCACACAGTTATGTGTGAATAGGGAATGTAGTAGGGGGTGTTGCTCGTTCTGGGTGAGTGTGCTTTACACTGAATTGGCTCTGTTTATTACTTAGCTCTAGAGTCGCCAGGTATCGTTATGATACCACCACGAGGTTCACGTTCAAGTTCAGACCAATGACTCAATACACCAGTTAGTAAGTTCAAAACAAGACACGTTTATTATAACACAGTTATTTACTACTCATGCATATAACTCTAAAAGACTAGACTATTCCTACCACTAACAGGCCAATACTTATCTGGAATAAGGGAACTGCCTGATCAGGGAACAATGGCCTCTTACTTTGTCCTGGATCCGCAGGCTTCTTGTTGGTGTGGACTAAAGGGGTCAGGAATGTCTACTCTCGTAGCGTGCATTGTATGACACTTATTTGATGGCGGCTGCTGACCAGGCCTCTCCTTCTCAAGGTCTTCTGCTACAAAGGTGTTCTGCTGGGAGGGCCGGCTGGTCAAGAAGAAAGAATCAGTCCTGGGACCTGACTTTTATAGGTCCCAGGGGCTTTGCGCCCTTGTGGGCGGACCCTCTATAAACTTGCCATCGATTGGGTCTCTTCCCAATCGATTAATTTGAATTTCCCCAATAACGGGGCTGTTCCTCGATCACTGGGCGGTTCCTTCCACCTTATTGGTGTCCTTTGTCTCAGACTCCACTGGTGCTGGAATGTCTGACCTTCTATAGAATGTTTCAATCTCTTCTAATTGTTGTGTCCATTGTGCCTGGGAATCACCGGGAATCGCTCACTTAATATGCGCAGCTCGTTAGTTACAATGCTGTCTGGTTTCTTTAGCAGCTAGAATACACGGGGAATTCTGCAAACTGCTTGTCTCTTTGCAACTGTCCATTTTTCCCTGTAACCTTTGCGTTCTTCCATTTTGTGTGAGGAAGTGGCCAACCCAGGTGGCTACAGGGGCTAAATATGAAGCCTTGTGGGGCTCCAGTATTGAGGACTATCGTGGAGCAGGTGTTTTTTATCCTTACTGATTGTGGTCTATGGGTCAGGATGTCGAGGGTCCAGTTGCAGAGGGTTGATATGAGCTTGGTTGGGATTATGGTGTTGAAGGGGGAGCTGAAGTCAATGAATAGGAGCCTGACGTAGGGGTCCTTGTTGTCAAGACGCTCCAGGAATGAATGTTGGCCAGGGAGAAACTTTCTGCTGTGGACCGGTTGTGGCGGGATGCGAATAGTTAATATCCTTTTTTTTTTCAAAAATGAATGATGAACTTTGAACATATTTTCACAACCATCCTTCTGATCCAAAACTGAGCAGATATTTGTTAAAAATCAAGATTAGTGAGACATGGTAGTGATTTACCACAAACACAATATCAATTGGATGTTTCTTCTGTCAATATTATTGTGTAAATGTTCAACATATTTGAATCACATATATTGATGGAATTGAGCTACTTATGGTAAGTGGGTTAAATAGCAGAGAATAATTTGATATGTACAAAAAAACCATTTGTCCAATCTCATGAATGGTAATATTAGTCTTACTCTGCAAATCTCCATGCACCGATAGTCCGTAGATGTGTGAGAATTTGTTCATTTAATTTATTATTTTTGACTGTAATTTATGATGTTATTCCAAATTGTATTATATTCATTCATGTGTTCTGGGCATCACTGATTAGAACAAAATTTATTGCTCATCACTAATTGCTCTTGAAAAGCGGGTGGTGAGTTGCCTTCTTTGTTCATGGCAGTCTACAAAGTGCAGAAACATCCACACTGCTGTTCCAGCATTTTGACCCAGCGACAGTGAATATATTTCTGAATCATGATGGTGGATGGCTTAGAGGGGAACTTCAGGTGGTGGTGTTCTCTTGTGACTTTGCCCTTGTCCTTTAGATGATAGGAGTTGTAGGTTTTGAAGGTGCTGCTTAAGGAGCCTTGGTGGGTCCCTGAATTGCATCTTGTAGATGGTACACGCTGCTTCACTGTGCATTGGTGGTTGAAGGAGTGAATGTTTGTGGATGGGCTGTCACTCAAGCGGGCTGCTTTGTCCTGAATGATGTCAAGCTTCTTGAGTGTTGTTGGAGCTGTAATCATCTGGTAAATAGAAGAGTATTCCACCAGATTACTGACTTGTGCTTTGAAGATGATGGACAGGCTTTGGTGGGATCAAGAGGTGAGTTATACATTGCAGGATCCCTCGCCTCTGACCTGCTCCTGTAGCCACAGTATTTATATGGCTAGTCCAGTTGAGTACTGGTCAATGATAACCCCTAAGATGTTGATGGCGGGGAATTCAACAATGGTAATACCATTGAATGTGAAGGGGTGATGGTTAGACACCCTCTTGTTGGACCTGTTTATTTCCTGACACATTTATGGTATGAATGTTACTTGCCACTTGTCAGCCTAAAGCTGGATAATGTCCAGGTTTTGCTGCATTTGGACATGAACTGCTTCAGTATCTGAGAAGTCACGAATAGTTCTGAACATTGTTCAATCACCAGCGAGCATCCCCATTTCTAACCTTATGATGGGAGGAAGCTTGTTGACGATGCAGCTGAAGATAGTTGGGTCAAGGACACTACCCTGAAGAACTCCTGCAGTTAATTCCTGGAGCTGAGTTGATTTATTTAATGAAAATCCAACTACTTGGTCGGATGTTCCAATCTTAACTATAGGCTCTGCGTTCTAAGTTCATGTATTATAAACTACTAACAGGAAAATTATAGTGAAAATTGTCTCTCATATTTTAGGTTTATTTCCTTTGCCTAAAAGCTTATTAACTTTAAATGTTTTACGCTCATGATACCAATTTGTATTAATGCATTTCAGACCCTCTGCTCAAATAACTGGAATTATAAATTCTAAAGCAAGATTCCAACTGTGATATCAATTTGTCACAATTTGTAAAAGGAAACTCTATGTACAGACTTTAATACTTTTGAACATATTAGTTCATTAGTTGTTTGTTTACAAGATGTGTGATTTAGATAATGGGTTTAACTGTATTGCAACCAAATCTGCTGATAATATAAAGATGTAAAGGAAAGTAAGCTGTGAGGAGGATACAAAGAATCTGCAAAAGGATATGGTTAGATTAAGAACGTTGGGCAAAATATTTGGCAGATGAAATATAATGTAGGAACATGTGAGGTCATTGACTTTGGCAGGACGAATAGTAGAGCAGAATATTATTAAAATAGAGAGAGGATGCAGGATGCTACAGTACAGAAAGGACCAGGGTGTCCTTGCACATGAGTCATGAAAAGTTAGCATGGGGTACAGCAAATAATTAGAAAGCTGTAAGGGTCCTTTTTCTTTTATTTTGCTGTTAATATTTTTGCTCTATGGATGATTAATGGACATGTCTCTTTAAGACAAATAGCAAAATCCAGAAGTTACAGGAGAGAACAGTTCTGCTAGTCTCTGCTTGTTTAAACAGGAGCTCCAGAATTGTTGGCATCAGAGAGAGAGATGGGTTGGGACTCGGTCTGATTGATTGGCGGGTGGCCAATGAATTGGCTCAAAAGGCCATACTCAGCCTGGTAACAGGCTGTGATTGGATTCTATCCCAGGGGAATAATTTCACAGTTCCAAGGAGTTTTAATTTTGATCTTAGCGGGCCAGAGACAAGAGCCTGCTGTCTCTCTCTCTCGCGAAATTCTCTGAGTGCCATATTTCTGAAACTACAGGGACCTGAATGAATCTATCTGCAGAAAAAGCATTGCAGGCTGCGAACCAAGACCAGGACCTGCATTTTCTCTCCAGAAAGGTTGTGACTGCTGTATTTCTGAAACTTCAGAGACTTGAATGAATGATCCTGCAAACAGAGACTTTAAACTAAAAGCTTGCTGTGAAGGAAGGTTTGCTAAATAAAAACTACTATCTGAAACAAATATTATTTTTCTTTTTACTTATGTTTTCTTACCCCTTTCATCCCTCCGTGTTTGTCTGGCTTGTGTGTAGAGGGAGGGTGCATGTTAAAGTTGGGAATCAGGAATTAGACAATAGTTAACCAGTTGTATTTGCTACAGATTTCATCATGGTTCTTGTTAAAAATGAACAGTAATTGAGTTTACATTTAAAAAGCTGGTGACTGTAATTATTGGGCAGCCAAGAGCAAAAGTATTGAGTATTTTTCTAAGAATTATTGGTTAATTCACTTGTGTTGTGACTCTGGGTCAAATGTGGCTGAAATTGATCACACACTAGCCCAGGGTGTCATAAAAAAGGAAAATAGAATGTTGGCCTGTATTGCAAAGTGAAGTATAAAATTAGGGAAGTCTTGCTAAAACTGTACAGGGAATGGGTGAGCTCACAGCCAGAGCACTGAGTAGTACAGTTTTGGTCTCCTTACTGAACAGCAGGTAAACTGGTATTGGAAACTGTTTAAATAAGATTTGCTAGGTTGATTCCTGAGATGAGTGGGTTGTCTTTTGAGGAAGGTTTGAGAAGGTTAGATTTACACCCATTGGACTTTAGAAGAATGAGAGGTGGTCTTATTGAAAGATTCTGAGGGGGCTTGACAGGATGGATGCAGAGAGAATGTTTCACCTTATGGAGAAGTCAAGATCTAGGGAACATAGTTTAGAAATTAGGGCCGGGATTCTCCCCTACCCGGCGGGGCGGGGGGTCCCGGCGTGATGGAGTGGCGTGAACCACTCCGCACCTTTTGGGGCCAGGCCCGCGCCGGAGTGGTTCCCACTCCGCAGGCTGGTGTGGACAGCCTTAGGCGCCACACCAGTAGGGGCCGAAGGGACTTCGCCGGCCGGCGTACGTCCGCACATGTGCCAGAGCATCAGCGGCTGCTGATGTCATCCCCGCGCATGCGCAGGGGAGGGGGTCACTTCCGCCTCCGCCACGGTGAAGACCATGGCGAAGGCGGAAGGAAAAGAGTGCCCCCATGGCAAGGGCCACCCACCGATCGGTAGGCCCTGATCGTGGGCCAGGCCACCGTGGGGGCACCCCCTGGGGCCATATCGTTCCCCCCCAGGACCCCGGATCCCGCCCGCGCTGCCTGCTCCCGCCGGTAAGGTAGGTGGTTTGATCCATGCCGGCGGGAGAGGGTTGATAGTGGCGGGACTTCGGCCCATCGCGGGCCAGAGAATCGCCGGTGGGGACCCGCCGACCGGCATAGCGCGATTTCCGCCCCCGCCGAATCTCTGGTGGCGGAGAATTCGGGACACGGCGGGGGTGGGATTGACGCCGGCCCCCGGCGATTCTCCAACCCGGCGGGGGCTCGGAGAATCCCGCCCTAGGTGTCTCCCATTTAAGACTGAGAGGAGGAGAATTTCCCCTTTCAGAGGGTTGTTTGTGGAATTCTCTTCCCCAGAGAACAGTGGAGACTGGGTCATTGGATATTCAAGGGTGAGTTAGATTTTTGATCGACAAGGGAATCAAGGATTAATGGCGGAAGGAGGGGGAAGACAGGAAAGTGTATTTGCGTCTACATTCATATCAGCCATGATCGTATCGAAGGGTGGAGCAGACCTGAGGAGCTGAACAGCTTACTCGTGCTCTTATTTCTTATGTTCTTGTGTGTTCCAGTCTCATGTAATATAATTCATAAATGAATGAATGGATGTCTCATTACTGCTACATGTACATCATTGGCATTACATTGTCTATGGATTTTGCAATTTAGGCATTTCATATTGATTGGTAGAAGTACAGTTAGTTCTGGACACACAATCTCTTCACGGCTAATGATGATTCTGATTATACCCTATTCCAATAAATAAAGGCTGTCCTGGACATTTTTTGGTGATCATTTTGAACCAAATAAATGTATATTGAACAATACAGTACAAAACAAACAAGTCAACTGTAAATACACTTAACTACCTTAATGCTTATACACAGTTAAACTTATCCAGTTACAAATCCCTCTATTCTCTTAATCTCACAGCTAAACCTCCCCAAACAACATCCCATAGGTGTTAATCCAGCAATAGTTACCACACCAGACACATATCTTTCAGAGATTGTAAAATAAATTTAGAGTATCCAATTATTTTTTCCAATTAAGGGGCAATTTAGCA
Organism: Scyliorhinus canicula; assembly: GCF_902713615.1. Lineage (NCBI taxonomy): Eukaryota > Metazoa > Chordata > Chondrichthyes > Carcharhiniformes > Scyliorhinidae > Scyliorhinus > Scyliorhinus canicula. Next base: position 126,107,542 of record NC_052148.1, on the reverse strand, counting down.
TGGCCAATCCACCTAGTCTACACATCTTTGGGTTTTAAGGGTGAGACCCATGCAAACAGGGTGGAACGTGCAAACCCCACACAGACGGTGAACTAGGATCGAACCTAGGTCCTCAGAGCTGTGAGACTGTAATGCTAACCACTGCACCACTGTGCCACCGCATATTTTTCAGGGCTGCTTCCGACTTAGGATGGAACAATTGATTTCTCACTCAGGCTTTTCTCCAAGTTCATAGAATCATAGAATTTACAGTGCAGAAGGAGGCCATTCGGTCCATCGATTCTGCACCAACCCTTGGAAAGAGCATCCTACTTAAGCCCATGCCTCTACCCTATTCCCGTAACTCAGTAAGCCCACCTAACCTTTTTGGACACTAAGGGCAATTTAGCATGGCCAAACCACCTAACCTGCACATATTTGGACTGTGGGAGGAAACCAGGGCACCTGGAGGAAATCCACGCAGACAAGGGGGAGAATTTGCAGACTCTGCACCGACAGTGACCCAAGCAGGGAATCGAACCTGGGACTCTGGAGCTGTGAAGCGACTGTGCTAACCGCTGTGCTACTGTGCTTCCCTAGCTTGTAGGAAGTTGACACAATTTCCTGCTGTGGGTTGAGTTCTCAAAAACAACTAGCTGGCAAAGGGTGAACTTGTCCCTGATAAACTGGTTTCCCTTTGATCTTCCCTCATCTCAACTAAGCTTCTCAGAAATCAACCTTAATTATCTTCATTTTGTGAGTTCACCTTTTCACATGTAATTGTGAAATTCACACCTCATCACTTGGGGAATTGAAGTGAAGGCTGAAGTTTGAGGGGAGGCTCCGGAGTGGTGTTAGCCAGCTGTTATTAGAATGCTGCTGATTTCACCCTATTAAGGTGGACAAAGGGGTTGTGAAGCATTTTCATACAAGCAAGTACCATTGGGGAGATAATGGCACCTACTTAGCTAGCAACTGCCATAAATATGGTGCCATGTCAAAGGTGAACTGTTAAATTACATAAAATCAAATTGAGTTAACAGCCGAAAAACAGTGGGCGGGATTCCCTGTCCCGTTGCACCAGATTTCTGGTGTGGCGTACTCCTGCTGGCAGCAGAATTTGTCGTTCCTCCAGCTGGCCAATAGGGTTTCCCGTTGTGGGCAGCTCCACGCCGTTGGGAAATCCCCGGGTGTGGGTGCGCTGCCGGCGCAATGGAGAATCCTGACAACTGAGAATCCACCCCAGGCCGCAATTGAAGCTGACTCCACCACACCTCCAGGCTGTGCATCCCAGATCCAAACCACTTGTGTGAAAAAGATTTTTCACAGTTTTCCCCTCCACAAATGCTGCCAGACCTGCTGAGCTTTTCCAACACTTTCTGTTTTTACGTCTCTATGACAATGTTTCTCACAAAGGAAATCAATGTCATGGATCAATAGCACAGAACTACAGAGCTCTTATGGGACAGAAAGAGGTGTAGGTCCACCGTGCCTACACCTATTCATCTAATTCCCTCTTGAATGCCTTGATTGAACCTGTCTTCACCACATTTCCAGGCAGTACATTCCAGACCCGAACTGCTCACTGCGTGAAAAAGTTTTTTTCTCACATCACATTTGCTTCTTATGCAAATCACTTTAAAACTGTGCCCTCTCGTTCTTGAGCCTTTTGCGAGTGGGACCAATTTCCCCCTATCTACTCTGATTATCTCTATAAAGAATAGTCCCAACCTCTCCAATCCATCCTAATAACTAAAGTTTCTCAACCCTGGAACCATTCTTGTACACGTCTCCGACACTCTCTCCAATGCGTTCACATCCTTCCTATAGTTTGGTGCCCAGAACCTTACACACTACGCCATATGAGATCTAATTAGTGTCTTGTATAAGTTCAGCATAACCCCCTTGATCTTGTATTCTATGCTCCTATTAATAAACCCCAGAATACTATGGGCGCAATTCTCTGCAAATGCGGCGAATTGTAAAGGCTGCCGTGAAACTGGCCGTGTTTCACGGCAGCCTCCGCGCCCCCTCCCGGGACCCGATTCTCTCCCCCCCCCGGGCGGGGCTAGCAGCGGGGCTCCGTGAAACACGGCATCGCAGCCTTAGCGACCGTTGTTAAGTCCGCGCGCCAAGTGTCACGCCGGCTGATGCGCACGATGTCGTCAGCCACGCATGCGCGGGTTGGACGGCTCCAACCCGCGCATGCGCGGGGCCTTCATCTCCCTCGGCCGCCCCACGGACTGATCCTGCGGGGCGGCGGAGGGAGAAAGAGTGCGTCCGTTACGGACGCACTGCCCGCGATCGGTGCCCACCGATCGCGGGCCCATGCCCCCCTTGGCATGGCCGTGGTACGGCCGTGCTAATCGGGGCCCTGGGTGCCCAGAACAGGCATGTTGCGGCCGTTTTTACGACGGCAGCAAGCAGGTGTGTTTGCTGCCGTAAAAACGGCCGTAAAGGCCTGGGAACTCGGCCCATCGGCCTGGGGAGAATCGCTGTTCGCCGTAAAAAACAGCGAGCAGCGATTCGTGTCGTGGGGCGCCCGTGGGGGGGGGGGGGGGGGAGAATAGCGGGAGGGCGTGAAAAATGTTGGGGACGCCCTCCCGCTATTCTCCGACCCGTCGTGGGCAGCGGAGAATCGTGCCCTATAAGCTTTATTAACTGCTCTCTCCATCTGTCCTGCCACCTTTAATAAGTTCTGTACATATACAACTTCTGCTCCTGCAGCCCCTTAAGAATCTTAGCCTGTATTTTATATTGTCTCTCCATGTTCTTCCTACCAAAATGCATCACCTCACACTACTCTGTATTGCCACATATCTCCCACTCAACCTACTTGTCTGTGTCCTTTTGAAGTTCTGCACAGTCCTCTTCAGTTTACAATAATTCCAAGTTTTGTATCATCTGAAAACTTTGAAATTGTCTCCTACACACCAAGATCTAGATCATTAATATATATCAGGAAAAGCAAGGGTTCCTGGGGAACTCCACTACACACCTTCCTCCAGCCTGAAAAAGATACATTGACCATTACTCTCTGCTTTCTATCATTCAGCAAATTTTGTATTCACGTTGTTACTGTCCCTTTTATTCTATGAGTTATGACTTTTCTCACAAGTCTGTTGTGTGGCACTGTATCGAATGTCGTTTGAAAGCCCATGTACACCACATTAACAGCATTACCCTGCTCAATTTTTTCTGTTACCTCCTTTAAAAAATCCAGCAAGCTAGTTAAACACAATTTTCGACTTTAGAAATCCATACAGGTTCTTACTAATCAACCCACATTTTTCCATGTGACTCCTAATTCTATCCTGAATAATTGCTTCAAGAAGCTTGCCCACTACTGATGTTAAACTGACTGCTCTGTAATTTCTGGGACTATAAGTGGGCAGCACGGTAGCATTGCGGATAGCACAATCGCTTCACAGCTCCAGGGTCCCAGGTTCGATTCCAGCTTGGGTCACTGTCTGTGCGGAGTCTGCACATCCTCCCCGTGTGTGCGTGGGTTTCCTCCGAGTGCTCCGGTTTCCTCCCACAGTCCAAAGATGTGCAGGTTAGGTGGATTGGCCATGATACATTGCCCTTAGTGTCCAAAATTGCCCTTAGTGTTGGGTGGGGTTAATGGGTTAGGGGGTTAGGGTGGAGGTGTTAACCTGGGGTAGGGTGCTCTTTCCAGGAGCCGGTGCAGACTCGATGGGCCGAGTGGCCTCCTTCTGCACTGTAAATTCTATGTAATCCTTACAACCTTTTTCGAACAAGGGTGTAACATTTGCAATTCTCCAGTCCTCTGGCACCTCCCCAGAGTCAAGAGGAGACTGAGGATTATGGCCAGTGCCCCTGCAATCTCCATTCTCACTTCCTTCAATATTCTTGGATACATCTCATCCGGTCTCAGTGCATTGTCAATTATTGGTATTCAATTATACCTCCGTGTCAATTTTGAACCCTTCTGGGGACAAAGATTCCCTGTCTGTTTCCTTGGCCTGGATAGCATCTACCACCTTGGTAAAGACAGATGCAAGGTATTCATTAAATACCCCAGCCATGCCCCCAGCAGCCATGTGTAAATTCTCTCTTTGGTCCTTAATCGGCCCTATTCCTCCTTTTACCACCCTTTTACTATTTATGTGCTGCTATAAAACTCTGGGATTCCCCTTATGTTGGCTGCCTGTCTTTTTCATAATCCCTCTTCGCTCTCTAATGTGCTTTTTCACCTCCCCTCGGAACCTCCTGTATTTCTCTTGGTTCTCAACTGTACTTTTTCCCTGACACCTGTCGGAAGCATACCTTTTCTTCCTTATCTTAATTTCTATCTTCTTTTTCATACCGCGTCCTCTGGACTTGTTTTCCCTATCTTTCCCTTTGAATGAAATGTACCTTGACTGTGTTCAGACCATTTCAGTTTTGAATGTAGCATGTTGTTAACCTACAGTTTTTCCCACCAACCATTTGTTCCAGTCTAACTGGCCCAACTTGGTTCTTACTCCATTGAAGTCAACTCTCCTCCAATTAATTATTATTACTCTGGATTTCCTATTCTTCTTTTCATTCTTAATCCTAAACTTTATGATAAAATGATCACTGTCTCTTAAATGTACCCCGCTCATGCTGCAGAATCTTCCCAACTGGCCGTCAACACACCCCTGACGTGCATTTCCTGGCGGCGAGGGGTGCATTCAATGGGAAACACCATTGACAACTGCTGGACCCCCCCCCCCCCCCCCCCCCCCCCCCCCCCGGGGCTAGGAGCAGCATTGCGGGAAACTCGGCCGCCGGGCCTTGACGATTGCGTCAAAGCGGCGCGCTGAGAATGACGCGGCTGGCGGCGCCGAAGTGACGTCAGCCGCGCATGCGCAGGTTGGCTGGCTCCAACCCGCGCATGCGCGGTTGCCGTCTTCCCCTCCACTGCCCCGCAAGACGTGGCGGCTTGATCGTGCGGGGTGGCGGAGGGGAAAGAGTGCGTTGTTTACAGACGCCAGCCCGACGATCGGTGGGCACCGATCAAGGGCCAGTCACCTCCTGAGTATGCCCGTGGTGCTCGATCCCCTCTCCGCCCCCACAGGCCCCACACTTACCTGTCGCGTGCTGTTCACGCCGGCAGCGACCAGGTGTGGTTGCCGCCGGCGTGAACCCATCGGGGTCGTCAGGCCACTCGGCCCATCCGGGCCAGAGAATCGGCAGTCGCCGGGAAAAACGGTGAACGCCGATTCTCCGAGCGGCGTTTCGCAAAACGCGACACGCCATTTGGGGGGGGGTGGGGGGGGGGGGGGGGTGGTGGGAGAATCGCGGGGGGTGCCAAAGCGGCCCACCCGCGATTCTCCCACCTGCCGTGGGGAGCGGAGAATCGGGCCCCATGTGTGGGATTCTCTGATTCTGGGGCTATGTCCCCACGCCGGTGTGGGAATGGTGGCGTTTTACACCAGAAAAAAAGGCGTAAAAAGGCCACTGATTTCCCATTTTGCTGGGGACTAGCAGAAAGGCAGCACCTGGCTCTAGATCCGATATGGCCTGTAGAATTGCTGGGTCCGTGGCTGCTGGCGGTCTGCAGCAGCCGCGACATGCAACATGGCGGCAGCCGCTCACGGACCCAGCCCGCGAAATAGTCCCCTACATCAGCCAGCTCACACCCCCCAGCCCCTGATGAAGTCCCCCCGCCCGTGAATCGGCCCTCCCGCGACTGTGGCAGCACTGGACTGATTCTGCAGCCGCCACGCCGAGTTCCCAATGGATGAGACCACACGTGTCGCGCGCAGTCGAGAACTCAGTCGGTCGGGGTCGGAGCATCGGTGTCGGGCCTCAGGCATCATCCTGAGCCCGTCGATAAGTGGAGCCCCCTCTTTGGAGGGGCAGAGCATCGCGATAGCGGCGCCGTTCCCGATTTGGTCGCGAACTTTGATTCTGTGGCCGATAGACGAAAATCGCGGCAGGCACCGGTTTGACATCAAATCACGATGCTCCGTCACTTTGAAAACGGTGCAATGTGATGCACGGCGTGCATACGTTAAACACCATTTGCATCTGATTAGTGGGCCTACCCTGCCTCCGATGGGCTGAGTTCTCGATGAAGCAGTCCACATTTGTTCTCTAAAATTGTGAACCTGGCGTGGTGACTGCTGAGAGAGAGGGTATATGGACAGTGTCCAACATTGCCAGTTTGCCGACAGCCATCCCGCTGCCTGGTCGGCTTCTGCCAGGCCCGGGGGGAGTAGTGGAGGGTGGCCAGGATGTGGGCTGTGGGGTTGGGCTGGTTGGACATGGAACATCATTCCTGCAGCCGGCAACAACCCACTTTAAACCTAGTGCCAGGGGTCATATAGGTGTTTTTTAAACATGGAAAAATTTGATTATAATGCAATACTCCTTTAATCCCACCTCGGCATTACAAATACTCACAGATTTCAGCATTAACATGGATTACAAAGTACATCTTCATCTGCAATGGTCTCATTAACACACAAAGTGACTGTGGTTAAACACAAGCACTACGCTCTGAACCCAAGTTAGTGTCTGTGGTTTTCTCCTCAGAATCCCCCAGATGATTGTCACGTGGGAGTTTCCAAACTCCACTCCCAAGCACAGTGGTTAGTACTGTTGCTTTACGGTCCCAGGTTCTATTCCCACTTGGGTCACTGTCTGTGTGGAGTCTGCATGTTCTCCCCGTGTCTGCGTTGGTTTCTGGGTGCTCCGGTTTCCTCCCACAAGTCCTGAAAGACGTGCTTGTTCGGTGAATTGGTCATTCTGAATTCTCCCTCAGTGTACCCGAACAGGCGCAGAATGTGACGATGAAGGGTTTTTCACAGTAACCATTGCAGTGTTAATGCAAGCCTACATGTGACAATAGTAAAGATTATTATTATTATCCTCCCTCATAAGTATGCTTTCCCTTAGTGGTTTGCATTTCGAAATGCAGCCAAAGTTTTACAAATGACACTTTTAACGCAAGCATCTGCTCCACTTTTAACAGCAAATCCAGTCCAGGATTTTACACCAACCCTTTTAGGTTTCCTCGTCTGAACTGCTTGACACAAACTACGAGATCCAGCCAATGAATTCAGTTGTTATTTCACCTCACATTTCACAGGCTGTAGTAAAATCTCACAAACCTGAAAATCACTTCAGATGTCTTTTTGGTCTCTCAGCCTCCTTCTCAGCTCTGTCTGTCTTTGCTGAAAATGTGCTCTTCTGCTACCTTAAACTCAGACACGTTGGAAATTTATCTTAATTTCTCTAGTTTCCTCTTTCTAGCTGCTCCAAGATCTCTGCACTTGTTTTCTTAACCAGTATTCCATGGTATGACTTTTCTTCTAGGAATGCTGAGAGAGATGTTCCCTCTCTAGCCTTCTGAACCAACTACTTCAACAGATCTCTGAGGGTTGAGTTTTCTTGAACTACAATCAAATCTGCTAAACAAAACTTAAAGGGCTGGATTCTCTGTCAGTGTGATCCTCCGTTTTTCCAGTAGCATACTCATGCCCATTGATTTTCCGACGGTGTCGGGGTGCCCACAATAGGAAACCTCATTGGCCGGCTGGTGGGACAGAAGATCCCACTGCTGGCAGGGGTGTGCCGCACCAGACACCGGGTGCAGCATGACAGAGAATCCCGCCCACAATCTTCGCTACCTTACAAGGCCCAGCTACTAAGCAACACCCACATGCTTATGCCTATTATTTATTCTTCATGCTGTAGTCCTTTCGAAGTACAATAGTCACAGTTGGAAATAACCAACCCCCACACATACAAACATCTTTGTCCACCATGATTCTAACCATAGGTTTTAACCTTCCAAGCACAAAACCATTCAATTAAACACACTTTAAACAAATCCTATTTCTACTGTTTGCGAATACAAATCTAATTCCCTCAAAACCAGCTGTATTTTCCTAACACCATTCCCTCTCTGCTTCCAGACCCTTAAACTGCGGTGTGACTACCTCTCTGAACACACTATCCATATAGCTCTGAGCCTTGCAGATGCATCGCACTGACTCCAGTCGCCGCTTCATCTCTGAAACCTGGAGCTCACATTTCTCCAGCTGGCAGAACTTCCTGCATGTATGGTTCTCTTGGACACCAGTAGCTACCATGACTTTGCATATGCATTCCACTCAACTACCCTGATGTCTTAACTTTCCTTCACTTAAGTTAACTTTATTTGACTTTGATTACTTCTATTACCGTACTATATTGGCCCTAACTTTTCTTTAATCCAGACGCTGTTTTGTCACTTACTGCCTCTTACGCTGAGCACCTCACGGTCAATCAACTTTCTAGTCTCCTGTGACATTTTTCTTTTCACTGCTGCTTCACAGCAGCTGAAATACTCACCAACTAACTTGCTCTTCCCCGGCAGCAAAGTAAGATCACTTTCTGACAGTTCAACCCTCATGGCAAATAGAGAGTATTCCATCACACCCTTGACTTGTGCTTTGTAGACATGATATTTATATGGCAGGATGCTGATAGGGGGATTTCAGCGACTGTAATTCCAATGAATGTGAAGGGAGGTGGTTAGATTCTGTCTTGTTGGAGGTGGTCATTGCCTGGCATGTGTATCTGGCATGTACAGGCGGTGTGTGTATGTATGTGTGTACATGTGCAGTGTGTGCATATGTGTGAGCGTGTGTTTGTGTGCATAGAATCCTTACAGTGCAGAAGGAGGCCATTCGGTCCATCGAGTCTGCACTCACCCCACCCAAAAGAGCACCCTACCTAGGCCCACTTCCCCACCCTATCTCCATAACCCCATCAAACCATTGGATACTATGGAGTAATTCAGCATGGCCAATCCATCTAACCTGCACATCTTTGGACCATGGGAGAAAACTGAAGCATCCAGAAGAAACCCATGCAGATATGGCAAGAATGTGAAAACCCTACACAGCTGCACAAGATCGGAATTGAATCCGGGTCCCTGGTGCTGTGAGTGTCCCTGTGTGTGTGTGCACATGTGTACATGTATGTATGTATGGGTGTGGGTCTGAATTATTGAATGAGGGTTATTGCTTGATGTCATGTTTTTATTATTCTTTACAGATTTAGTGACCAATTAATTTGCTTTTTCTTTGACTCAAGAAAACTGTGGTTAATTGCCTCCTTGTTGCTCATACCTTAAATAGCTAAATACATTCTGATTTAGAAAAGGCATATCCTTGTGAAAAAGAAACATAAACTTTTGTTGCAGGCAACCAATGAGGTTGAATAGAGAGGATCCAGTTCCATTCTTCTCACATGGCCTGTGTGTATAGAACATAGAACATAGAACAGTACAGGCCCTTCGGCCCTCGATGTTGTGCCAAGCAATGATCACCCTACTTAAACCCACATACCCGTAACCCAACAATCCCCCCATTAACCTTACACTACGGGCAATTTTAGCATGGCCAATCCACCTAACCCGCACATCTTTGGACTGTGGGAGGAAACCGGAGCACCCGGAGGAAACCCACGCACACACAGGGAGGACGTGCAGACTCCACACAGACAGTGACCCAGCCGGGAATCGAACCTGGGACCCTGGAGCTGTGAAGCATTGATGCTAACCACCATGCTACCGTGAGGCCCCATGTGTGAATGTGCGTGTGTGTGCATGTGTCTGTGTGTGAACAAACTGTTACAATACAGTTGGAACATTGGCATCCGTTGGACAACGTGGAAAATTGCACAGGAGTGTCTTGTCCACAAAAAGCAGGACAAGTTCAATCAGTTCAATTGCTTCCCAATAGCCTACTCTTGATCATCAATAAAGTGATGCAAGCTGCCATCGACAGCACAACCAAGCAGCATTTACACTGCAATAACCTGCTTACTAATCATTAGTTTGGGTCCCAACTGGGCTCCTGACCCGTTTACAACATGAGAAATGAATTGAACTCAAGAGGGGAGGTAATAGTCGCTGCTCTTGAGGTCAAGGTAGCATTTGACCAGATGTGGTAGCAATGTGCCTTAGCAAAATGGAAGTCAAAACGAATCAGGGGGGAAAGTCTCCCCTGGGTCTGCTTAGCACACAGGAAAATGTTCCTGCTTATTGAGGTCAATCATCCCAGCCTTGCGACATCACTGCAGGAATTCCTCAGCATAATCTCCCAGGCTAACCATTTTCAGCTGCTTCATCAATGGCCTTCCTTTCATCATGAGGTCAGAAATTGGGATGTTTGCTAAAGACTGCACAATGTTCAGCACAATTCCTGGCTCTTCAGATACTAAAGTAACCCTTAGGCAAATGCAGCAAGACTTGGGCAATATTCAGGATTAGGCTGACAAGTGGTAAGTAACATTCATGCCACACAAGTGCCAGGCAATAACCATCTCGAACAAGAGAGGGTCTAACCATTGCCATTGACATTTAATGACATTACCATCATTCAATCCCCCACTTTGGACATTCAGGGGGATAACACTGACCAGAAACTGAACTGGACCAGCCATATAAATACCGTGGCTGCAAGAGCAGGTCAGAAGCTAGGAATCCTGTGGTGAGTAACTCACCTCCTGACTCCCAAAGCCTGTCCACCATCTACAAGGCAAACGTCAGGAGTGTGATGGTGTACTTTTGATTTGCCTGGATGAGTGCAACTCCAGCACGCAAGAAGCTTGACACCATCCAGGACAAAACAGCTCACTTGATTGGCATTCCATCCACCACTTAAACATCCATTCCTTCCAGCTCTGTTGCATAGTTGCAGCAGTGTGCACTTTATACAAGTTGCACTGCCAGGGAACACCACCACCTGCAAGTTCTCCTCCAAGCCAGCCACCATCCTGACTCGGAACTATATTGTCATTCCTTCATTGTTGCTAGAGTAAGATCCTGGAATTCTCTTCCCACTGTAGTGTGGGTGTACCTGGACCACGTGGACTGCAGCAGTTCAAGAAGGCAGCTCATTACATTATGGATGGGCAACAAAAGCTGACTTTGCCAACAATGCACACGTCCCATGAAAGAATTTTAAAAAATATTTATTACAACTGAATGATTTTCTTCCTTTCCATTTCATTGATCATCGTAATACCTATTTTTTGCTTCATGTTGAAAAGAACCAAATGTCTTGTTACGTGACAATTGCTCATATCACATTTTTGCATTGCACCTTTCATCGGAAGCAACAAACGCTGCATTTCGAAACAAATAGACTTTTCTAATTGCTATAGGTTCATCCATTTTCATAGAACATATTATCCGTAAAAATCCTAGCTAATATAACGGCTGTGCTCATCCTACATTGTGTTTGTTAAAATAATTAAGTTAAACAGCATCTTTAAAGAGATGTAATTAGTTAGGATTCTTCTCTGCATGTTTCAGTAGGTTGGTTTAATTAGTTGCCATAAAAATGCAATAAATGGTTTGCCATATCATTTTCCAAATTCATACTTGCAATTGTGTCCATGTATAATTCAATCTGATCAACAGGAAAGGACAAATAAAGTAACTGACAATTTATGATTTGCTCTGAAAATAATGGTCTGGTTTACCATGCATCCCTGGGAGATTTATGGCAGCAATGAACCGCAGGTACCTGAAAACTTTTATTTTAAGCAAGCACTTCTTCATTTGACAGAACACATTCATTTGTTCTCTTTCTGATGTGCAATACCTTGGTGAATCTTGTGTATTACGGGGTGGCTCATGGCGCAGTGGTTAGCACTGGGACTACAGTGCTGAGGACCCGGGTTCGAATCCCGGTCCTGGGTCACTGTCCGTGTGGAATTTGCACATTCTCCCCGTGTCTGCGTGGGTTTCGCCCCCACAACCCAAAGATGTGTAGGTTAGGTGGATTGGCCATGCTAAATGGGGCTGGTTTAGCACAGTGGGCTAAACAGCTGGCTTGTAATGCAGAACAAGGCAGCAGTGCAGGTTCAATTCCCGTCCCGGCCTCCCTGAACAGGTGCCGGAATGTGGAGACTAGGGGCTTTTCACAGTAACTTCATTGAAGCCTACTTGTGACAAAAGCAATTATTATTATTAATTGCCCCTTAATTGGAAAAAAAAATTTGGGTACTCTAAATTAAAATAAAATTAAAAAAAGTTTTGCATTACCAAGTAAAGGAAAATACAATGGATGTTGGAAATCTGAAATAAATACAGAAAATGCTGGGTCTACTCGGCTGATCAAGTGGCATCTGTGGAAAGAGATCTGCTGAGCAATTTCAGCAATGTCTGATTTTATTTATGTTACATATGTGGGTTGTTGTGTTATGCATGGTTCCTTTCAGAGCCAAGTCATGTGATAGTCCATGACACCATCGGCTACTTCGCAGGCGTTTTCCCCAAGTCTAGATCAGTGTTTTTCAAACTTTATTTCCCAGAACCCACTTTTACCAACCGGCGGACCTTCGGGGCCCACGCTGCCCGACGTTCGCGACCCACGCTGACCGACCTTAATGACCCACGCCTGCCGACCTGCGGGACACACCATTTTTTCTTACCTTTAATGCAGCAGGGGAGCATGCTTGGTGTTGATGATCTCACTTGCTTTATCATTCAATGTTACATTTCTGCGAAAGACTTCAGCTGACGATTTAAGTTCTCGCTGCATCCTTTGAAAAAAAATCAAGAGGTTTGTCCTTGAACTCGCCATGCCTTCATATGCCTTTGAATTTTTGAGGGTTTTAAACTTTCATGTGCCAGTACTTCCCTGAATTTAACACACATGGGGCGGAATTCTCCTCAAGGCCGAGAGGTTCACGACGGCGTCGGAGGCCACTCCTGGCCCCCTATTCTTCCCCCCCCCCGGGGGGCTAGTAGGGCCGTGCCATAAATCTCGGCCGCTGGGCCTTGTCGCTGGCGTCAAGGCCCAGCGCCGAGAATGACGCGGCCGGCGCACCTAATGACGTCAGGCGCACATACGCAGGTTGGCCGGCTCCAACCCGCGCATGCGCGGCTGACGTCACGCCGGATGACGGCTCAAACCCGCGCATGCGCGGTTGCCGTCTTCCTCTCCGCTGCCCAGCAAGACGTGGCGGCTTGATCTTGCGGGGCGGCGGAGGGGAAAGAGTGCGTCCCTTTGAGACGCCGGCCCCTCCCGAGCACGGTCGTGGTGCTCACTCCCCTCTCCGCACCCCACAAGCCACAAAACAGCTGCTGGCGCCATGTTCACGCCGGCAGCGACCAGGTGTGGTTGCCGCCGGTGTTAACCGGTCGGGAACGGCAGGCCGCTCGGCCCATCCAGGTGGGAGAATCGCCGGTCGCTGGGAAAAACGGCGGCCCGCGATTCTCCGAGCGTCGTGTCGCAAAACACGACACGCCATTTGGGGGGGGGGGGGGGGGGGAGAATCGCGGAGGGTGCCAGAGCGGCCCTCCCGCGATTCTCCCACACGACGTGGGGGCGGAGAATCACGCTCATGGGCTTTGCATCCTGATTTGCATTGGTACAATTAAAGCTATACCTCAAGAAATCATCTTTGTACTGCTTTGTTCCCGATTTTAGTTTCTTCTTAATTGTTTGTTCACCAGAGGCCCTGGAGCTCTGGATACAGCTCACACCGGCACTGCTTTGCCTGCCATGAACTCTCCTGAGAATCCCTCTCCAGCAGATTCAGTTGTGAGATCCTGGTCTGTTTGTACCTTGACCCTCTCTTGTTTATTACAAAATAATCCATCTTCAGTTCTTCACAAAGTCCTGTTGCTTGCTTGCTGGCAGCTACAAAATGGAGGAATTTCTCCTCCATGATTTTGTGCCCAAAGCAGGGATGTACAGGTACATGTGCTGGATGTGTGGCCTCTCTGCTGCTGTCTTTGGCCGAAAGACTCGTTCATTCATATTTAAATGCCAGCCGTTTTTTTACTTTGAAACTTTATTTCCAATACCTGATTTTTCCAAGTTTATGACTATTTACTACTGAAAATTAAAACAATTTCAGCTGACCATGGGCATGCTTACATTTACACACAAACTTTGTTTTAAATATGTTCCCATTTCTTTATAAATTTGAACAAGTATAGAGAAAAGCAGACCAAGGCAGGCCAGCAGCTCAGTTCAATTCCCGTACCAGCCTCCCCGAACAGCGCCGGAATGTGGCGACTAGGGGCTTTTCACAGTAACTTCATTGAAGCCTACTCGTGACAATAAGTGATTTTCATTTCATTTTCATTTCAGAAGTACCATCTTGTTTTTACTTTACAAACTATGACTTTAGACGAGATGAAGTAACTTGTCAAACACACACAATGTCACAATATTTCTTACTGGTTCCACTGCATTGCATTATCCAAAAATTCAATTAATCTCCTTCTCCATTCTCAGCAAAAGCAATTACTTCTTGGTTTCCAGAGAGTGGCGACACAAAGTGATGACTGTAGGTTTCTTCCAGTGTTGACATGTGTCACCCATATTGACTGGCATTGTTTGAACATTATTCCTTGCTGACACACCTGGCCTGGCTTCCCTCTCACTGTCCAGTAGCTGCATCCACCCCAGTTACAGATCACTTCCCGACCAGTACTTCACGTCGTGGGAGTGCAAGCGGACATTGTGCCGGCCGTTGAACAACTTGACCACAGAGCCGCAGGTTGCATACTGTCAGTCGGCGGTGGGGGACGAGCATGCAGAGCACTAGCACCAGAGCGGAGCTCCAAGCTGGGGCCACCTCTGTTAGCATCGCGCACCCACGTGGTTGCCTGTCAGCCCCAGTCCCCCCCCCCAGCATGCACGTGGTGACCAGCACACTGCCCTGCCTCCTGCCGCCCCGCCCCCTCAAAGGCCCAACCAATCGGGGACTGCCTGTTGCCAATATTCTTAAAAGCCGATTGCGGCCATTGGGGATTTCTTCCTGCAATCGAGGACACCACAACCGATCGCTCCACAACCCTCCCGACACCCGCCCGCGACCCTGATGCATTGCCATCATGACAGGAAAGATAAGTGTGATTTCTTTCAAATATCCATACCATATTTAGCCACCTGATCGATAGCAAGGGTACACAAGGCACCTAAGAAGATGGAGGTTATTATGGAGGTCCCACGACCAACAAATGTAACACAATTAAGGCTGGATCAGAGTATTAAACTTGATGATCAGTCATGATTGTAATGAATGGTGGAGCTGGCTCGAAGGGCCAAATGACCCCCTCCTGCTCCTATTTTCTACGAATGTTTTCTATGTTCATTTGTTTATCCTGCAAGTGCAAATTCACTACCAAGAAAAGTGGTACCAACGGTGGTAAATGTTTCCAGATAAAGTTTAAACTTTCTGCTTTCTGTTAAGAATGTGAAGTTTTATTGCTTTTAAGTAGTCAGAGATCAGGTTCAATTCCCAGCCACCAGAAGTAGCATTTGGATGAAAGGGGTTAAAAGGAAAGAAGAACAAAAGGTGTGTAAATGTGATTAGGGTCGGGATTCTCCGCCCCGCCACATTTCTGCCCCGACCGGCAGGCGGGATTCTCCATTGTGCCAGCCGGTCAAAGGGGTTTCCCATGGTGGGGCAGCCCCATGGGAAACCTCTGGGCGCCGACATAACGGAGAATCACGCCGGCGCCGAATCCCACCCTAGATCTATTTGGTTGAGTTGGTGCTCAACACTGCTGACTAATTGAGCTGAATGGTTTCTTGCCATATTGTAACTTCTATGTATTTCTATGTATTAGATCCCCATGTGGCACTTTACAAAGGATGTTGAGAAGTGTTTGTTTTTAAATAGCAAGTGCAGTCAAAAACAATGCTGATCCCAGCTCGTCTTACAGGGCACTATTTCTGGGGTCCCCAGGCTGGAGATGTTGGCTGAGAGAAGGAATCCTTATGGAGAATTAGTCTCCTGACAGTCATTATCAAAAGATACATTTGAGGAATAATTGCATGAGGTTAATGTAAGTAAAAATATTGAGAGATGAGAAACAGACTACTGATACACTGTTGCAGGTTTTATACTTTGTACAATGTAAATGCTACCCTAATCTGTAAGCTAACAATAAAAGCAATAGTTCACCCATTGATAATTTTAAAAATTAAGTTCTTCTGCCATAAGTGAAGTAAGTCAATGAAGGAAAGATTGGGCTCTGGAATGCATGTCTTCGTGTTATGCATAACCTCCTAATGGCAGAAAATGGCATTCAAGAAATGCACGCACATTTCCAATGGGCAGTGGCTAATAACTACACTATCAATTTAAGATAATTGGTTGAGCTCATGATGTGGCTCATTTACACTTGCTAGAAATGACATATAATGTTATTATATGGCTCAGGATTCATACGCCGGGACCTGTTCATTGCAGACATAAGAAGGATTTTCAAGCCTTGACCAGCATGGTGTTAGTGTTCACATGCATTATAGTATGTTATTCAGTTGATAAAGTGCTCTTTTGCATTCAACAGTATTGGGATTCTGATTTAAAAAGTTATCCAGGCATTGCTGTTTGAGTGTTACCCTGAAATTAAAAAAACTACATAGTGGTCAGACCTCTTTGATAGAAACTCCCGAGAGTCTTTGAAATAAAAAAGGAGTAGATTGCTGGACATCTGGTTCGGCAACTTTAAAAACTTGTATTGTATTGAGATCTGTAGGATTTGTTTATTCAGCTGTGCAATGTAATCCCCTTATAAATGATTTGCTGAGCTCCAAGGCGCAATAAGGGATTTAGTTCAGTCGGGATTGTTGACACAGCCATGGTAGAAGCTGTCAGGCGTGTGATGGAATACTCTTCACTAGATGGTATAGCTCCAACAACGCTCATTAAACTACAGGAAAAAGCAGCATGCTTTATTGGTGCCCCATCATCAAACATTTACCAATGCACAGGGGCAGCAATGTGCACCATCTACAAGATGTACTGCGGGAACCAAGGCTCTTTCATCAGCGCTTGCCAAACCCATAATCACTACATATAGAATGACAAGAGCAGCAGCACATGGAAACACCACCAGCTGAAAGTTCTCCTTCAAGCCACTCACCATCCTGACTTGGAAATATATTGTCATTCCTTCACTATTGTTGGATCAGAATCCTGTAAATATATCCCTAACAGCACTGTGAGTGTATCTAAACTACATGGACTGCAGCAGTTCAGGAAGGCATCTCATCACCACCTTCTGAAGGGCAATTAGGGATGGGCAACAAATGCTGGCCTAGCCAGCGGTGTCCATATCCCATGCTTTGTTTTACTCACAGTTTATGAGCAGGCAGCACGGTAGCATTGTGGATAGCACAATCGCTTCACAGTTCCAGGGTCCCAGGTTCGATTCCGGCTTGGGTCACTGTCTGTGCGGAGTCTGCACATCCTCCCCGTGTCTGCGTGGGTTTCCTCCGGGTGCTCCGGTTTCCTCCCACAGTCCAAAGATGTGCAGGTTAGGTGGATTGGCCATGATAAATTGCCCTTAGTGTCCAAATTTGCCCTTGGGGTTACTGGGTTACGGGGATAGGGTGGAGTTGTTGACCTTGGGTAGGGTGCTCTTTTCAAGAGCCGGTTCAGACTCGATGGGCTGAATGGCCTCTTTCTGCACTGTAAATTCTATGATTCTAAAACATTTTAAGAGGTTTTTGAATGATTGTTTGTTTATTTTGACAGATTAATGAGCATTCTGATGAGTCAGATTTTTTCAAGTGGAGTTTCAATAACTATGTTCTTGCTTGACTGTTTTATGAGCTTCTAAGAGGAACAGATTATTTCAACTGAAATTTTAATGGTTCTACATCTTTTCTTTTACTTTCTGAGCATTTCAAAGACTTCCTAGTGTTATTATATGGCTCAGGATTCTCTAGACTGGGTGATTGAAAAGTAACTTACTATTGTGTCTTTGTAATTCTTAATGCACGTGTGTGTGTGTGTTGCAAGGTCAGACGCAGGTTTACCTTTTTAAACATGCTTATCTCTTTATGGGGGTGGCCTTTTAACTGAATGAAGCAAATCCCTTTTTGTTTTAAACTCAAGGACGATTTTCTTTGCAATTCGTACGTAAATTATTAAGCCCAGGCATTGAATAAATGCCTTCATCCTTACAAATTCACCTGTTACGGTCAAACCTGGAGTAGTAGGGTAAAGGGAATCAGTTTTACCCCTTTTCGTGTGGCTGTACCAGTGGATAGTGCACAACAACATTATTGGACAGATTGTCAGTACTAAAGGAAGGGACAGTCTTCTCCAGCAAAACTGTGCAGCAGGTTGGAACAAAAAGCTGATACCTGCATTGATTAAAAATAAAAGAAAGTTGAAAGCATCTTTGGAAAAGCTTTGTACACTATTATCAGAACCTTTCACTGAGTTGTAATACCATAAAAAATCTTACATTCATAAAAATCTACTTGAATTTTTCGTAGGTTTAGATTACTTAGAACATAGAGAACATAGAACAGTACAGCACAGAACAGGCCCTTCGTCCCTCGATGTTGTGCCGAGCCATGATCACACTACTCAAACCCACGTATCCACCCTATACCCGTAACCCAAACAACCCCCCCTTAACCTTACTTTTTAGGACACTACGGGCAATTTAGCATGGCCAATCCACCTAACCCGCACATCTTTGGACTGTGGGAGGAAACCGGAGCACCCGGAGGAAACCCACGCACACACGGGGAGGACGTGCAGACTCCGCACAGACAGTGACCCAGCCGGGAATCGAACCTGGGACCCTGGAGCTGTGAAGCATTTATGCTAACCACTATGCTACCGTGCTGCCCACTTTGCAAAACATTCTTCATGCTTCACAATATGAACTATCTGGAGTGCAGTGATATAGCTTATAGAGAAACATTTGTAGCTTGCAAAACTCACTAATAAACTGGGTGGACAGAAACTGGAAAATGGCCAATTCTGGAACTCGCCAGCTCCCCAATCATTTTGTGACTGTGCAAATTTCCATACTGGTCTCCAGCCAGTATTGTTCGCTTTCCCTCTATTATGTGAGCTTCAATAGACATTGAAAATAATTTCAAATGACACATTACAATGCTGCCATTAGCAGCTGGAATTCGTGCCAATGCTAAAACCTCCTGAAAAATTATGGCTGTCGGGAAAGAGATTCTTAAAGGTATGCTGGATTTTGCCATCTTAATGTAAAATATTGGCAGCAGTTCAAAACAGCCCTATTAGTCAATTTCATGCAAGACCATGAAGAAGATCATGAAGGTATACCGGAGAGAGCAGACAGAGCCAGAGGTGAACTATCTGATTTAGCCTCATTAACATTCAGCTGGCAAACCCATCATCCATTAAAATCGGGAAAGCAGGAGGTCGCCTCTCACTGGAGACCAGAAGGAATGGTTTCTAGGCTAAAATAGGTGATCGGGGCACACAAAGTCAATGGAAGGAAGTTTGTGCCAGGAATGGGGCCTGTCGGACTCTGTCCACTTCACCCAAAAGGAAACAGTGTTTATTTTTTCATGCTTGTATTATTCTTGCCCTTGATATCCACTGGCAAACTGTTTTGGATTGGTGCACTGCTCAGAACCCAGGTTCATGCTGTCATCAGGTCATGATGTCACCAGAGCCCTTTCTATAGATAAAAATAGATCTCCCCGCCCCCACCACCCCCCCACCACCACCACCACCACCAATCCCAGCTCGAGGTCTCCTTGCTGTTTGAAATTTAAAATTACAATCATAGAACATACAGTGCAGAAGGAGGCCATTCGGCCCATCGAATCTGCACCGACTCACTTAAGCCCTCACTTCCACCCTATCCCTGTAACCCAATAACCCCTCCTAACCTTTTTGGACACTAAGGGCAATTTATCATGGCCAATTCACCTAACCTAACGTATTCGGACTGTGGGAGGAAACCGTAGCGCCCGGAGGAAACCCACGCAGACACGGGGAAAACGTGCAGATTCCACACAGACAGTGACCCAATGGGGAATCAAACCTGGGACCCTGGTGCTGTGAAGCCACAGTGCTATCCACTTGTGCTACCGTGCTGCCTGATAAGATTGGGACAGGAATTCAATGGGTAAATTCCAAACTCCTCTCTAATTTCTCCCATCTGGTGTCTCCCAGATTTGGGGGATGGGTTAAAGATCCCCATCCAAATTCCATGTGCTGAATTGGCTGGTGGCAGGGGTGTGGACATTGACCTCATGGCTAGGGATGAAAAATCCAGCAAGATGCCTGATCAGCATCCAATATCCTTGCTGGAGACATCATTGTGTGATGAAGACAAGATTGGGCTCAGCCGAGTTAGTTCCCTTTTAGATCAATTAGCCCACAGACATTGGGGGTCCACATTGCAGGGTAGAGAATATACCAGATTGCAATTGAGCCACATTCAAGGGACAGTCAGAACCCTTCAGGAGAAAGGTAAAATCTAAGGGAGTGTCAAAAATTTAAAAGAGAACCTGGATAAACATCATTCTTCTGAGGCTGCCTGCAATATACTGTCTTTCAATTACGAGGTTTATAAGATTGTTATATTTTGGAACTGTGCCTTGAATTTCACCCTTAGGGTGATCCCAAAGTCGGTGAAGCCGGAAGCTGATGTAAATCCTGCTCCCGCCAGAGATCCCTTTGTTAAAGCAATATAATAATAATCTTTATTAGTGTCACAAGTAATTTTACATTAACACTGCAATTAAGTTCCTGTGAAAACCCCTGGTCACCACACTTCGTCTCCCATTCGGGTACACTGAGGGTGAATTCTGAATGTCCAATTTTCCTAACAAGCACTGGCGCGATACTCCGAAACGGAGAGAAACAGCCGACGCCGGAGTCAAACCTGGAGTGTTTCACTCCGCCGTCTAAGGCCGCTCCTCGCCCCCTATTCCCCCCCCCCCCCCCCCCCCCCCCCCCCCCCCCGGGGGCTAGGAGCGGCAGTGCGCGAAACTCGGGCGCCGGGCCTTGACGCTTGCTTCAAAGCGGCGCGCCGAGAATGACGTGGCCGGCGGCGCCTAAGTGACGTCAGCCGCACATGCGCAGGTTGACCGGCTCCAATCTGCGCATGCGCGGTTGCTGTCTTCCCCTCCGCTGCCCCGCAAGACATGCCGACTTGATTTTGCGGGGCGGCGGAGGGAAAAGAGTGCGTCTCTTAGAGACGCCGGCCCGACGATCGGTGAGCACCGATCGCGGGCCAGTCACCTCATGAGCACACCCGTCGTGCTCGATCCTCTCTCCGCCCCCAACAGGCCCCACACTTACCTGTTGCGTGATGTTCAAGCCGGCAGCGACCAGGTGTGGTTGACGCTGGCATGAACCGGTCGGGTTTGTGTGGCCGTTCGGCCCATCCGGGCCGGAGATTCGCCACTCGCCGTTTTTCAAGCGGCGTGTTGCAAAACGCGACACGCCATTTTGGGGGGGGGGGGGAGAATCCAGGGGGATGCCAGGGCGGCATTTCGTGATTCGCCCGGCCCTCCCGCGATTCTCCCCCCCGGCGTAGGGAGCAGAGAATCGCGGCCCACGTCGGGAGTTGTGGGAGGAAACCGGAGCACCCAGAGTGAACCCACGCAGAACGTGCAGACTCAGCACAGACAATGATCCAAGCCGGGAATCAAACCCGGGTCCTTGGCTCTGTGAAGCAACAGTGCTAACCACTGTGCTACCATGCTGTGCGCTAACTGCAACCAAACCGTCTCCGGCTCAACGTCCCCACCAGAAAATGTCCTTGATGCTACACAACTTCGTGGACTCACCTGTGTTCCTACCACTTCTTTCAAATTTAAATGTTGAGCAATCGCGTCAATTATCTCCACCTCCCTAGCTCTAGCTGAGGTCACTGTTTTAAATCCCTTGCCAATGCAACCAGCTTCCCTTTTCAAAACTTTTTAAAATAAACCAGAGATAAGTCATCCACCTGAAGAAAACATTTAGTAGTTCCAGAGCAATCCTGTTCTATCACTACAAACCGGGGGTCGGAGAATCGCCCGGGACCGGTGTCAATCCCGCCCCCGCCGTGTCCCGAATTTTCCGCCCCCCGAGATTCGGCGGGGATGGGAATCGCGGCACACTGGCCGGCGGGCCCCCCGTGGTGATTCTCCGGCCCGCGATGGGCCGAAGTCCCACTGCTGACAGGCCTCTCCTGCCGGCGTGGTTTAAACCACCCACCTGACCGGCGGGATTGGCAGCGCGGGCAGGCTCTGGGGTCCTGGGGGGGGGCGCGGGGCGATCTGACCCCGGGGAGTGCCCCCACAGTGGCCTGGCCCACGATCGGGGCCCACCGATCGGCGGGCGGGCCTGTGCCGTGGGGGCACTCTTTTTCTTCCACCCCACCATGGCCATCACCATGGCAGAAGCGGGAGAGACCCCCTCCCCTGGGCATGCGCCGGTATGACATCAGCAGCCGCTGACGCTCCGGTGCATGTGCGAACTTACGCCGGCCGGCAAAATCCTTTCAGCCCTGGCTGGCATGCGCCAAAGGCCGTTCACGCCAGCCGGCGGAGTGGAAACCACTCCGGATCGGACCTAGTCCCTCAATGTGAGGGCTTGGCTCCTAAAGGTGCGGAGAATTCCGCACCTTTGGGGCAGCCCGACGCCGGAGTGGTTCACGCCACTCCGACACGCCGGGACCCCCCCCCCCCCCCGCCCCGCCAGGTTGGGGAGAATCCCGGCCCTGGTGTCTCATACTTTATTCTGTAACCCAAACTTTGCCATCTACCTTTCCAAAGATCCCGGACGAGCTCCAAAATTATGTTACAACATCCTGGGCTTGTGTTCGATGAATTTGAGGACACCCGCGTACGGTGGCCATCAAGGTGATGGTCGCCCTAAACTTCAACGCTGAGTGGGGACCTGTCCGGGATCTCACAGAATGCGGTGCACAGGTGCATTCGTACTGTCACAGAGGCCTAATATGCTCAGGCAGCACAATACATCCATTTCCATGGAGACCAAGCCCACCAGGATGCCCGGGCAGTGGGGTTAGTTGCCATCGACGGGATGCCCCGGGGCCAGGGGGTGATTGACGGGATGCATGTCCCCCTACGAGCACCTGCAGATGATAAACCACTCTACGCAAACTGAAAGGGGTTCCACTCGATGAACGTGCAGCTAATATGTGACCATAAGCTGTGCATCATGCACGTCTACGCCCGATACCCAGGCAATGTGCACGATGATTTCATCCTGGCACACTCGATGATTCCTGACATGTTTGAGACACCCCTCCCCCTGGTTGGGAGGTTGGTTGATGACGCCTATCTGGAGACCCGCTACAATGACGCCCATGCAGCGACCAGGGGTGTGATTGAGACATACTTCGTCCTCCTGAAGATGCAGTTCAAGTGCCTAGACTGCTCTGGAGAGGCTCTGTAGTATGGCACTAAGAGGGTCGGCAGCCTGCTACATCTTCCACAATGTCACGCAGCAGATGGGCGATGTGCTGGAGGAGGAAGATGAAGGCCAGGCCTCGCCCAACAAGTAGAATGTGGGGGAGGGCAAGGGTGGATAGCACATAGGGCCCAGGCAGGCATGGGAGACCGCACGACGTGTGTGCCAGGGCAAAAGCGCACGGGACGCTCTTATCGCTTCCAGGTTCACTGACTGGGGGGGGGGGGGGGGGGGGGGGGGATTGGCCAGGGCATGGACACTGGATCCCCTCCCTCCCACCCCTAATGCCGACTCCAACTGCAACCCTCTCTGTGATACATACCTGCCGCACTTCAGGGAGTGGGCCCTGGGTTGGCAGTAACAGCGGGTCTGGTCCATGTGGTGAAGGATGATGGCAACCCGTTCTACCATGAACTCTGGTGCTCTGCATCGTTTGACAATGTCTGACGCCTGTCCACGGTCGCACTTTCCACCACCCACCTGGGAGATCCAGGCGAGCTGGTCATTCTATCATATGGTCTCAGCGAATCACTGGGGTATCCTCAGTGTGGAGAAGGGACTTTGTCTCCACACGGACTGTGTGGTGGGTCACATCTACCGATACTGTCATGTCTGTACAGATGCATCTGCAATAGGCAGGTTGATAAGGATGAGGTCAAGTATGTTTTTTCCTCTTGTTGGTTCCCTCACCGCCTGCTGCAGTCCCAATTTAGCAGCTATGTCCTTAGGACCCGGCCAGCTCGGCCTATGGTGGTACTACCGAGCCACTCTTGATGATAGACATTGAAGACCTCCACCCAGGGAAAATTCTGTGCCCTTACCACCCTCAGTGCTTCCTCCAAGTGGTGTTCAACATGGAGGATACTGATTCATCTGCTAATGGTGGCCAATACCTGGTAATTAGTAGGAGGTTTCCTTGTCCATGTTTAACCTGAAGTCATGAGACTTCATAGTGTCCATAGTCGAGGTTGAGGACTCCCATCCCAACTGTATACCACTGGGCCACCACCTCTGCTGGGTCTGTCCTGCCGGTGAGACAGGACATGCCCAGGAATGGTGATAGTGGTGTCTGGGACATTGTCTGAAGCTAATGATTCTGGGAGTATGACTATGTCAGGCTGTTGCTTGGCCTAGTCTGTGAGGCATCTCTACCAACTTTGAAACAAGCCCTCAGATGTTAGTAAGGAGTGCTTTGCAGGGCAGGTCGATAGGGTAGAGATTGTCGTTTCCGGTGCCTCGGTTGATGTTGGGTTGTCTGTTCGGTTTCATTCCTTTTTCGTGTTTGTGTCGCAGTTGAATACAACTGAGTGGCTTGCTGGGCCATTTCAGAGGGAATTTAAGTGTCAACCTCATTGCTGAGGGTCTGGAGTCACATTAGGTTTTTTTAGCACACTTTTCTTCACAGAAAGCTTGCAGGTTAAAGTCTCTGTTTTACAGCCTATAATGATCTGTTCTGTAGATTCCTACATTCAGGTTCTCAGTAATTTTGAAATACGGTACTCAGCTTTTCTGGGGCGAGATAGCCCTGACAGCAGGCATTCTGACGAGAGATAAAAGCAAATTACTGTGGATGCTGGAATCTGAAACAAAAACAAAAAATATTGGACAATCGCAGCAGGTCTGACAGCATCTGTGGGGAGAGAAAGGAGCTAACGTTTCGTTGACTCCTTGTCGAAGCTCACAGTCAGGAGCTGTAGAACACCGCAGAATTGGCGGGGAAGAGCCAAATCTGCTCACAAAGCATGAAAGTGATGCATGGAGCTGGAGTGCCACTGGCCAGCTCACTCCACTGGACATGGTGAAGCGATGGTCTTCAATGAAGGTGGGAGTGCTGGTTACAGATGCTTGTGCTATGGGTACTGCAAACATAACTACCCAAGCCCACACCTCCACTCTATCCCCGTCACCCAACAATCCCACCCAACCTTTTTTTTTTGGTCACTAAGGCCAATTTATCATGACCAAGCCACCTAACCTGCGCACATCTTTGGACTGTGGGAGGAAATCGGAGCAGCCGGAGGGAACCCACGCAGACATGGGGAGAATGTGCAGACTCCACACAGACAGTGACCCAAGCCGGGAATCGAACCTGGGACCCTGGAGCTGTGAAATAACTGTGCTAACCACTGTGCTACCGTGCTGCCCATTGATGCTCCGATGCAGGTAACACCATGCAGCAGGTCTACATTGTCCCCTTAGTACACCTAGCATGCAGGGACACTATGATTGAATTTACTGATCTTTTTCCTTCCTTCCACAGATGCACTAGCCGCAGGAGCAGCCAGCAACCCTGAAGACTCCCTGTTAAGCTCCCAGGAAGACATCACACCTGAACCAGCTTCACACCCTCTTGGAACTAGGCACCAGTGCAGACAATCACACATCTGTGGGCATTACGTCATTGTGTCTGCAAAGAGTGCAATTTGGGGAGTGTACATCACAACTGCATGAGGAGCTGACAGAAGTTGAGACGTCCCATGGCGCCGACAGTGGAAGCATTGCTGGAGACCAGGACCATGCGGAGTCCGAGGCAGAGGATGAGCCCCTGGAGATGTCCTTCAGGTGGAAGGTGCTGTATATTCAGCGGGATGTGTGGGGAGATCTGGTGAAGATTCATGAGGGCCTGTGTGTCATGGCATCCGTCATTGAGAAATCAATGCGTAACATGAACACTGTATTTACCCTACGCACCGAGCACATGAGAGCTCCATTGAGAGCATGGTTACTCTTGTGGAGAGGCTACTTTAGGGACATCCTCAGGGATTCCAGGAGTCATGCTCAAGCCAGCACACTGTCTGTGACCAGTTTAAGAGATGGATGTGGCCCCTAGACTCTCTGCTGGGTGTCTGTCCCTCAGTGCTGAGCAGGGAGTTGCAGACACATGTCATGCTGGTGGAGGAGCTGTTTGCATCTCTGCGGGCTCCTCTCAGGGCGCTCTGAACAAGGGCAACCGTTCCTCTGCCCCTCTGCCAATGGCTGCTGCATCTGATGATACCACAACATCATGCAACTGGATGCTCCTTCCCACCCAGAGCCAACTCAGGCCTGGTAGGCAGACAACACCCATCAAGGTCATCATGGCCAGCAGAACAGCGAAGTCAACAGAATGCCTCCAATGCGGCTGCCAGCGAGGGGGGACACCATGACATAACACCCGCAGGCATAAGTTTAAGGCACCAGAAACACAGCAGGGCCGTGTAATGGGTGACATTACTTTTGTTCTGTTTTAGGTTCTGTTCGTCACATAAACATCTTCCTGAATTCAGTGGGCTGAGTTGGCCGCATGCTTTCAACGGTGGCCAAATGTTGCACAGGCTTGGAAGCTGAAGGCTTTGTGCAGCACTTCTGGGTTAGGCTCTGAAGGAAAGTTTTATTGTGAGTGAGACATTGTCATTGGATTGAGTCAGCCTCCATACCTTAGATGCCTTGCTGGAGGATGGCTGAATCAATGCTTCTCTCACATTTCTGTCCCCCCGAAAGTTCATATTTTGCACCTCAAAGTTCTTAATTGGCTCTTTAATTGCTGATGGTTGTACATCTGATTCAAACATGTGACCATCAGCCTTGAAATTGCACAATGATATTGGGAAACATTCCTGACGTCTTCTTGCAAGATTTTACCCACTTCAGGGACAGGATTCTCTGACCCCCCCCCCCCCCCCCCCCCCCCCCGCCCCCGGCTGGGTCGGAGAATCGCCGGGGGGCGGCATGAATCCCACTGCACTGCTCCGTCGCAGGCTGCCGAATTCTCCGGCGGCTGTTTTCGGGCAGGGGCGGGGATCACGCTGCGCCAGTCGGCGGCCGTTGGCAGTGCCCTCCCCGGCAATTCTCCGGGCCCCGATGGGCCGTGCGGCCAACCGTTTTCGGCCAGTCCCGCCGGCGTGAAATGGACATGGTCCATCATGGCGGGACCTGGCTAGAAGGCCGTCTACTGGAGTCCTCGGGGGGGGGGGGGCGTGGGAGGATTCAGCTCCGGGGGGGCCCCCACGGTGGCCTGGCCCGCGATCGGGGCCCACCGATCTGCGGGCGGGCCTGTGCCGTGGGGGCACTCTTTCCCTCTGCGCCGGCCTCTGTAGGGCTCATCCATGGTTGGCGCGGAGGTGAAACCCCCTGCGCATGCGCAAGAATATGCCGGCGGTTCTGTGCACGTGCCAGAACACGCCGGCGGTTCTACGCAAGCAGGGGACACGGCGGCCCTTCGGCGCCGGTTGGCATGGCGACAACCCCTCCAGCACCAGCCTAGCCCCTGGAAGTGCGGAGGATTCCGCAACTTCCGGGTGGCTCGACACCGGAGTGGTTCGCGCCGTTCTTGGCGCCAGCGTCGGACCTGGGAGAATCCCGCCCCAGGTGTGTGCCTGGCCATGACAGGTAAAATTCTGGGCTCTGTCCTTAATTTAAAGTGACCTGTTCTGAAGTCTGCCTGACAGCAAGCCTTGCTGGTTTGATTGTTAGATAATAAAAGGGGCCCAGCTTACTTTAATTGGAGAAAGGTGCAAGGTGCTTATACTTGAAGACAATGGCAGCAGCCTGTGTGCTAACAGTGGACTGACTCTGAACCTCCAAAGTCCGAGAAAAACGTTGAGAATGCCAGGTTGTAAAGAGTTGAGCTTTGAACTGCCCATTTACTTCCAAGATAAAAGTGAGTTGTAATTTCAAAGATAGCTGATTAGCATTTCTACAAGGATACAAGGCCCATCCGATTCACATTACCATGGAGATGGGCTTTGAGAGGGGAAGTATTTCTCAGATATTCATGAAAACTTACAGACTAGGTTTGTGTGCCTGAAATTTGTAGAGGGAGAGCAGCTATAGGCAACAAGATGCTGAGGTTCACTAGGCAGGAATACAGATGGGAACTCACATTCAGATTAAAAATAATAAATTCATGAGGGGTTAAAACAAGGCTGGAAGATTTGCCCAGCTTACACTACAGAAAGAACCTCTAAGAGGAAAAACTATTCATTGTGAAAGACAGTTCTGAGATTAAAAGCTCCTGGGCTTAGAAAGGAAAATAACACAAGTAGACCCTTGGGAGCGAAGAATTACTTTGAATTGGTTGTGGGAGAATTGAATGTCTGCTTCAAGGAAAATGTCAAATATATCTGAGTTTCCGGTTGTGCGAAAAGAAAAAAAATCGAATGTTCTGTTTTGTGGTTTAAGGTAAAAGATAGTGTTTAATCAAGAGTGCTTTTTAGTTTGTGTTATAGTAAAAGTCTTAAAGCATGAAATCTTGTACTGTCATCATTTCAGGCATCAACTGGAAGTTCAAATTTAATTTTTTTAAATTATCGGTCTCTGCAGAGATCGTAACAGCTGTGAAATCAAAATAAAACAGGATGAAAATGCACAACAGGTCAGTTAATATCTGTAGCAAGAAAAGATTGGTGTAATTTTTCCCATTCATACAAATGGTAATTTTACAGAAATTTCTCCTACACATCTATAGTTATTGGACAGTAGAACGTGACAACAATTTTAAAGTAGAATTCAGTGTCAATCATTAGAGTCACTGAAGGTCTATCCCATGAATATTTGGATTTATCAGTGCTGCTTAACATAGTCACACTGTAGGTGAATTGGTCCAGTGGCTAAATTTGATTACATCCTACGTTTCGGCAAAGATTAAGCCACCTAATTGTTGCTATTATTTATTTTCACAAAATTTTAAAATAACAAATAAGCAAATAACCATTGTCAGTAAATCAAATAGCGTAGCTCTGATGTGATGCCATCAGCAGTTCCATCACACACACCCATTTTCTATAGCACCTCACTGATCGTTGGTATGGGGTTTGATAGAACCATTCCATGCCAGACCTGATCACAGTCTTGATGCAGACATGAACACAAGAGCTGAATGATTGAGAAGAGGTATGAGCAGTTGCTCTCCACAATCAAGGACAACATTTGGTGCTAAGGGACCCTCATTAAACTGAGGTTAATGGGACTCAAAGCAAAAACACTGCATTGGCGTCTTCCTGATGCAAAATTAGCTTCCTTGTTTGCGGTGGGATCAATAATCGCAGCCTCAGGAAATCATGGTGGAAATTTTCCAGGAAGCATCTCAAATATGGAACAAGTGTAAAATACATGCAGGCAAACCCCACTGACCTTTTCTCCCGGTGCCCCAGTTGCCTTGACTACTGCCCCTTTGAGGAACATGGCACAGGAGAAGGGGTGGGCTTAAATTTGATGAAACAGTCTCTTAATATCAGAACAACAAGCTGAGGGGTGCAATAAAGATGTCCTAATAATGTCTCCGTATGAGATAGCTCTGACCACCTGCAACATAAGTATAGTGGCGCGAGGGGACTGGGAGGCTATTGAGGATGGTAGAAATTGTCTGTTATTGCAGGGCGTTGTGATCCCAGAGTTGCAGAAGCAAATACTATTGAACAAAAATTTGAATTTTCCTTGGCTGGGTCTCTTCAGTTCCATCAGCCATCACCCAGGGAACTGATCAGATTGTGCACCTGTACAGATTAAAATTGAGGATGATGGGATCTGGGTGAGACATCAGGGATATGATTTCAACTCTAACCCATTCCATTGGTTTCCATTGGATGGATAGGGTTAAAATTGGTTTTCATATAAATGCCAGATCATTATTTTTACTTTATATGAATCCTATTACATCCATCAGCCCTTTTAATTATGCAATCTTTACAAAGACATTTTGCAATGAATATCTCCCTGTTCCCAAAGCCCCATTATAGATTAATATATTTGCTGTTATCTTTGATTCATTGGCTTCCTTCTGGTTATAAAGAGGAAATTCTGTTTTACAATTCAGACTATCCTGCCAAGCACGAATTTAAATGAAATTCTTTAAATTAGCATTTGATGGCCGACATATTATTAAGACAATATTTAAATTTTGCCATTGACAATCGAGCAAACAAATAATTGTTGTTAAAATAGTTCTTTGCTCAAATCAATAAATCCATGAACTGTGCTGAAACAGACAGAATCTGGATAAGATGAAGGAACTGAACCTGCAGATTGCCACCCACCTGATTCCACTTCTTTGGGAATGTGTGATGCAGCGTCAGATGCTTGTCATCTCATTGTTTAGTCTGTCATTCTGTCTGCTCCCTCGGACATCAGTGGCCGACAAACCACCCTGAGCCTTGTACAAATTTTTATTTGGCAGGAATCTGAGTGCCAAATCAGGATTTTTGGATCATAAAAGAATTTTAACCTCTGTCTATGACTCTAAGACTTCCAGTTTACATTTGACGACTGTTGCTGTGGCTGAAAATTAATCCTGGTGCCTTCAAAAGGACAGGATTGTACTGGAGAGAATGCAGAGAAGACTGGTAAAGAAGAGTCCAGGACTAAGGATTTATAAATAGAGACTCACAGAGCTGAACTCGTTTACATTGAAGAAGATTGAGGGATGGCACAACATTAAATATTAAGTAATTTTGATTTTCCAGATACGAGTTGTTCTTTTGACTAAGGCTGTGATTATGGAATTAGAGGACCAAATTTCCAAGTTATTGAGCCTAAAGTGAGACAG
This sequence comes from Scyliorhinus canicula, assembly GCF_902713615.1. Lineage (NCBI taxonomy): Eukaryota > Metazoa > Chordata > Chondrichthyes > Carcharhiniformes > Scyliorhinidae > Scyliorhinus > Scyliorhinus canicula. The sequence goes on along the minus strand of NC_052148.1, from coordinate 126,076,854 downwards.
AGGGCTGGATTTTATGACTCCCAAGGGCTGGTTTCCGGCAGGTGGAGGGGAACACGTAAAGTATGTCCATCACCTTTCCACCCATCCTCAACCCATTATACGGTAGGTGGGCAAGGGCCAAAATGAGCAGCTTCTCCACCGTTTTTAAATAAATAATTAACGGGCAATTGAACTTTTTAGCAAGCAAATTGACCCGAGTAATACACTTCCCAGTTTAAAAAACAAGAAGGAAGGGAGTTACTTTCTGTCGGGGATGCCCTGTGCCCATCGAGGGCACCCGTCCCTAACATGTTACCGTTACCCTCCTTCCTCCGCATCTGGCCTGCAAAACCTACCCTTTACCCCCTTCACGTCTCTTCCTTGGCTCCCTGATCTCTCCCATCCAATGGCTCCAGCTTACTTCACTCCCGAACCCATGTCCTCTTCATGTCAGGGCCTACTTGCAGCACCAGCAGTGCCCACTACTCAGTTCTGCCACGATTGGGACTGCCAGTCTGATTAGCCAGAACATCTTGAAGGCAAAACCTCCTCGCACTGAGGGGCAGAGGTCCAACTCTCACTGTTTTCATACTACTGACAGCATTTTATTGCTATGGTGTAGTCTTGTTGAGCATCGGTTGGAGCAGCACCAACTTTCCTTTGGCGGGGGAGGGGGTGGCATGGGGAGGAAGAGATGATCAATCCTTCTCCCCTCTCCCCCCCACCAGCATTCACAACCCCTCCCACACCCATGGTCAAATTTGTGGAAGCTATCTTTTAACATTTTAATATTTAAAAATAAGTGGGTAACTCCTCTACAAAATAATGAAAGGAGAAATTTTAATCAAGTGTATTAACTGCTTGCTCATTAGTATCCCACTATTATCCTCCAGGGGAATCAGGTTTTTAACATGATATTCTTATCTTCCTGTCCAGTGGCAAAGGGAATAATGAGAGAATCCCACTTGCACATGGCTCACGGGACTTATGGGGTGGGAATGACTACCTTCCCCGTGGTTCTTGCGGAGTATGAGCTCCCCTGCTAGGGGACGGGAGAACTCCATTCAGCTATGTATAAAAGGTCGGCCAGTAAGGCACTGACAGGAGGAGACCCGGTAGGGATCTACCGGGAAGTGTATATAACGTCACTGTAAATAAACCAAAGTTCTTTGTTCTTATTTGGTGTGTCCTTATTATCGGAGGTATTATCGTTTGCAGAGATCTGACTCTAACTCTACGTGACATCCACTGTCTATGCCTATGCAACATGGAAACAAGGTTTGATTGTATTTAAGTAAAGCCAGATACTGTGTTCAGAACCTCTGAAAATGCTCTCGGCTTTCTGTGCCCATTTGAAAAAGGTATTTTAATCGAGACCTGAGCTGAAATGTTTGCAGTAATTTCCTTGAATGTGCTGAAAAAATAATTCCCCGCTTTTTCCGTTGGTTTGTTTCTTGTCAGTAATGCCATGTTGGGCAGTTACCGGTGAACTTGTTAATTCTGTGTTGAAACTGAAAAGAAGTTACATCTGCATGAGCCCTCATGTTACTCATAATCGTGGGCACCTTTGCCCTGACAGGCTTGATTGTCATCTGTATGGGCACTCCTCTAGCATCTGCTCCAGGTTTACAGGTTTTGCAGGAGGATGGGAGGAAACATGCCAGACAATCATGTTGCCATAGTCAGGATTTAACAACAATCAGCCCTTACAGGTGCAAACATTCACAGCAGAAAGAATTTCATAAGACCTGCATTGAGAGACATTGATTTTCCATAGAAGCCGTCACAAAACTAGACACAATACTTCAACCAGTTTTAGCAGATAATTTCCTTGCAGGAATGGCCCTGTCAGTGTCTGTCAAAGTAATTGCTATGTGACTCCATAGTCTTTGCAAGCAGCAGTTGGCAATGTATGCAACAAAGCTGCAGGTCACAGTTGGATCCTACAGGTCGTAGATTACTTGTTTGCACAGGCTACTCAATTATCTATTCCCACAAGAGAAACACACAGCAGCTCAAATTCACTGTGAAAGACGGCAGTAAGCACAGCACCTAGATCACATGCCAGGAGCCATCCCTGGCATAACTATTAAGTGATACCAGCTAGCACGTAAAAGTAGGCTTTAATAGATTACGGGCACGATTCTCCGCCCCCACGCTGGGTGGGAGAATCGCGGGAGGGCCACTCTGACCCCCCCCCCGAGATTCTTCCACCCCCCCCCCCCCCCAAAATGGCGTGTGGCGTTTTGCGACACGCCGCTCAGAGAATCGCGGGCCGCCGGTTTTCACGCGGCCCGCGATTCTCCGACCCAGATGGGCCAAGCTGCCTGCCGTTCACGACCGGTTCACGACGGCGGCAACCACACCCGGTCGCTGCCGTCGTGAACATGGCGCCAGATGCTCGTTTGGGGCTTCTGGGGGGCGGAGAGGGGAGTGAGCATCACGACCGTGCTCGGGAGGGGACTGGCCCGCGATCGGTGCCCACCGATCGTCGGGCCGGCGTCTCAATGGGACGCACTCTTTCCCCTCTGCTGTCCCGCCAGATCAAGCCACCACGTCTTACGGGGCAGCGGAGGGGAAGACGGCAACCGCGCATGCGCGGGTTGGAGCCGGCCAACCCGCGCATGCGCAGCTGACGTCATTAGGCGCGTCGGCCGCGTCATTCTCGGCGCGCCGGTTCTTGACGCCAGCGACAAGGCCCGGCGGCCGAGATTCACGGCACAACCCTCCTAGCCCCCTGGCGGGGGGAGAATAGGGGGCCAGGCACGGCCTCCGACGCCGTCGTGAACCTCTCCGGGTTGTTGCACGTTTTACTTGAGTGTATTACGCGTTTTATTGGAGTGTATTAACACGCCTCCGTTTAAAGGCCGTGTGCTTAACACTACTACAGCTCTGTGTATGTAATTCTGCTCGGAGTCGCCAGGTGCCGTATTTAGACACCTCACAAGTATATCAAGGTCAGGTTCAAAGTAATAAATCTGTACACCGATTAGTAAGTTCAAACGATTGATATTTATTATAACAAATATAATAAATACACATGCATACGATAAAGACTAAGTTACTTCTAAACTAAACGACTAAAATACTTATCTAAACAGGAACAGGCAAGGTCAGGGAGCGAGGCCTTCGTCCCGTTCTTGGTCTGCAACTCTCAGAAAGTTAGAGGTCGTCAGGGTCTAGCAAGTCTGGTTCACGTAGCGAGCGTCGTGGTGAAACTTACAGTTCGATGGCTGGTGGCTCAACGGCTGGTGATGGAACTGGAGTCAGGATGCGATGTATCAGCAAAGCGATGAAGACAGCAGAGAGCCGGAGCCAAACAACAGAACGGACCATGTGCGGGGTCTACTTTTATAGGTCCCCCCCAAAGTCCGTGTCTCTTCGGGGCGGTCTCTACCTGCTGTATATCGATTGGGTCTTCTCCCAATCGATATTTTCCAAACCCCCCAATCTGAGGGTCGCTTCTCGATGGGTGGGGCGGTCTCTATGGTGCTTTGTGATGGATACTTATGGTGCCATTTCGTCTGGGCGTCCACTCAAAGTATCCATTCAAACCCAAATGTTTCTATTGTGTGGGCCTAGATCTGGATCACCTCATTACTATGCAAATCGTTGTTGCCATTTACACCTTTAGCTGAGATCCTGCACCTGGCCATAAACTGGTTTCTGTACGTGCAGAATGCTAATTAGCCTTCTGCAAACTGCTTGTCCTTGCTAAGACTGTTTTCTCCCTGCAGCCTTAGCAGTTCTCCATTTTTGTAGCCCAGTGTCCATCTTAGGTGGCTACAGGGTTTCACAACGGCGTCTGGCCTGGCAGAGAATTCCACCCCATATTTCCACAAAAGTGCCCAAAACATTGAATTTACTGCAGTCATCACCACATGTTGCCCATGCCCAAGCCATCACTGGCATTGCATTCAACCTTGAATAAATAGCATTTCTCCTCAAGCTTTGTATTTTTTTTCATTCATTCATGGGATGTGGGCATTGCTGACAAGCATTTACTTCCCTAATTGCCCTTGAACTGAGTTGCTTGCTAGGCCATTGCAGAGGGCATTTTAAGAGTTAACCCTATGGCTGTGGATCTGGAGCTACATGAAGGCTAGACAGGCAAGGACGGCAGATGTACTTCCCTGAAGGACATCGGTGAAGCAGGTGGATTTTTATGATAATTGGTCATCTTTGGAGACCAATGAAAGCATTCCAGAAAGAAGTAAATACTCGGGCTTCCTTCCATCTCAGCCAGTGGATGCACCTCTGTGGTGTCCTTAAATTATTATACTCACCATGGTGGTCTACAGCGACATCAATTGATCTCATTGTATTGCACAGTTACCAATTATGGATTCATACAAGACAGGTTTATTGACACACTTCTGACGTGTTGAACTACACAGTTACATTCATAAACAGGTCAAATGAGGTTGAAAACACTGGTCTTATCAGCTCAGCCCCCCCGGCCCAACTGACCTCCCTCCTCATTTGTGATTTGTGCTTCATTGTGGTGAATGTATTCACCTAGTGCATGAGCTGTCTGTATAATGATGTGACCTATGACCTGGAAGGGATGATATGGTCCACTTCCAGGTACTGTACTGGAACCCCGGTGGGCTCCGCCTCTGGCTCCTCCCTCACCAGGGCCATATATAGACCGGCCACCTGTGAGTGGCATTCATTTATACAGCCGACTCTGGCAGGCGAGTTCATGGTTATTAAAGCCTATTTTTCACTCGTTCTCACCATCTCACAGTGAATTGACGGTATTCATTAAGTGCCCTTTCCTGAAACTCTGCCACCCCTCTGGCCCCTCCATCCTTCAACAGACCCCTCCCCCCACCAATTGGATACCCAAAAAGATACACTTCATTTTCATCCTCCATTTTGACACAAGTTTACATGGAAAAAAGTCATGAAGGTTATCTGCAACACAGCATGTTGAGAAGTAGTCACATGTTTACAGTCTTGCCTAAGTTAACTTGCTTGGCTGAAAAAAATGTCTTCCTCACCTAATCAGCCACAGGTAAAACTGAATTTGTACACTCTAATTTCTACTGATATTGCTCTTGCCTTCTTCTTTCAAAAGAGCAACTCTTCATTGCAGAACCTCTTCATGCCTGATTACTCTTCTCCAGCCATTTCTTGAAACTTTACAGGAGCACAGTTTTCAGTATAATCAACATATTTGCAAAGTTTTTTTTAATCAATTTAGAGTACCCAATTCATTTTTCCAATTAAAGGGCAATTTAGCATGGTCAATCCACCTAGCCTGCATATCTTTGGGTTTTGGGGGCGAAACCCAGGCAAACACGGGGAGAATGTGCAAACTCCACACGGACAGTGACCCAGAGCTGCGATCGAACATGGGATCTCAGCGCCGTAAGGCAACAGGGTTAACCCACTGTGCCACCGCAGTGCGTAAAGGTGATGAGCTGGATAGCCTACCTCCAACTCTGAATATTCTCCAATATGTTACACGCTAAGTACTGGGAGCACATTTAAACTACAGCAGAGCTGACATTGTTGGGCAATGTCAGCTTATTTGCGCTGCATCTGTTTGCAGTCATCCAACAACTACTGATCCCAATCTTTAATGAGACAGGATATTAAAGCAATAAGTGTGTGAGCAGTTAAACATCTGATTCCCAGAATGCTGTGGGGTTTTGTCACGTCTACCCTACAAACCTTTTTATACCTTTCAAGACCTATCAGCTTACCCCATCAGTCTTTTTGTTCCTGCTGAAAAGGGGCCCAGTCTGTTCAGTCTTGCCGATTTAGGAACAACCGTTCAGTTCTGATATATTTCTAATATTTTTCTTTCGCACATTCTGCAGTGACTCTATCACTTTTATCATATGGACACCAGAACTGTTCACAATAGTTCAAGGGTTGGCCAAGTGGTTTCTATTAATGTTTAATATTACTTCCCTGATTTTCAATTATATGCCCCTGGAAATGAACCCTTGCTCCAATTGCCTCCTTTATGGTTTCTTTAGCTTGTGTTACTGCTTTTAAAGCATTGTGTTTATGTTGTGCTAGTTCATGGACACTTGCCATCTGGTCTTACGCCACAGCTGCAGAGTGGTGCGCCTCAAGCTGTATATAGCCAATTGTCTCCCTTTCATGGGAAGAGAGGCCTGTGGTCCTTTGTGGACACTGGCTAATTGCTTACAAATACACCCCAGATCCTTCTGCTCCTCTGTCCCATTTAAACCATTTATTTTCCAAAGGGTATGTGGCCTCCTTATTCTTCCTACCAAATGCTGGTTTAGCACAACAGCTGGTTTGTGATGCAGAATAAAGCCAGCAGTGTGGGTTCAATTCCCGAACAGGCGTCGGAATGTGGTGACTAGGGGCTTTTCACAGTAACGTCATTGAAGCCTTCTTGTGACAATAAGCAATTATTATTAACACTCATTTGTCTATATTGAAGCTCTAGTGCCAATTACCTGCTCCTTTGGCAAGTTTATTGAGGCATACCTACCTGTATTTTCTCATGGTCTTCCTCTGTTTTAAAAGCACTCACAAATTTGATGCCGTCCGCGACATTTGAAACTGTGCTTCCATTCAGTTATAGTCAGGTTTGAGAAGTGGTGAATGTTCAGCAGGTCACAAAGTTAGGCACTTATCGTTTTCGTATCAGCAGGTCCAATTTATTTACATGTGGACTTAGACTAGGAAACAAGCTGAGCATTGCAGCATTTATTAAAGAATAACTTCCAATGCTGATCACTGGTGCTCACATATGTAGAGAAAGACGATCCGCTGCTTTGCACCCTGTTTTGGGGTCTTGCCTCCTCCCAACTGAATCTCTGTGTGCACCCTCTCTCTGCCCTTTGGATGGACATGTGACTGAGGAATAAGCAGACAGTGTTACTACGGCTGTTTCTGCTCCTGGTGGTGTTGGTGCTCTTGTCCCCGCCCCCCCTGCCATCAGAGGTACAACATGGAGCTTCATAAAATGCTCCTAGACCCTGGTGAAGGCTGGCAGCAGTGCGTGCAGCTGAGGTTGAGTGAAATACAAGACAGGTTAAGTGCCTTCTAGGAGGTTGATGGTTGATTATTTAAATATTTTAATTACTTACCCGATTTTTCCATGAGGCGTTCCTGTTTGCCTTCAATCGTGCCTCGGTAAAACTCAGTAAACTCGGTAAAGCGTGGAATGATGTTAGGATATCGCTCAATGTCATTTTTTTTTTTTATAAATGTTTTTATTCAGTTTTCGTATTTTATATTGAACAAATTACAAATTGTTAGGAGAGAGAAACAAAAAAAAACAAACACGCAAAAATTAACATACATATTTACAGGTAAGCATCTTCGTAGTAGTAACTGCACCCCCCCCCCCCCCCCCCCTCAACATGTTTATTTAGCTTGGTTTTGGGCCTTAGCTAGCCATCGAACACCCGTAACGAACCTGTAGCCCCCCCCCCCCCCTCCCGCTACCTTCCCCCGACTATTCTTCCTCTTGTACATTGGCCACAAATAGGTCCCGGAACAGTTGCATGAATGGCTCCCACGTTCTGTGGAAGCCGTCGTCCGACCCTCGGATGGCAAATTTGATTTTCTCCATTTGGAGAGATTCCGAGAGGTCGGACAGCCAGTCCGCAGCTCTGGGCGGTGCTGCTGACCGCCAGCCAAACAGGATTCTACGGCGGGCGATCAGGGAGGCAAAGGCAAGGGCCTCCGCCCTCCTCCCCAGGAATAGATCTGGCTGGTCTGAAACCCCGAAGACCGCCACTATCGGGCATGGCTCCACCCTCACCCCCACCACTTTGGACATAGCCTCGAAGAAGGCTGTCCAGTACTCCACAAGTCTGGGGCAAGACCAGAACATGTGGGCGTGGTTGGCCGGGCCTCTTTGGCACCGCTCACATCTGTCTTCCACCTCCGGGAAGAACCTACTCATACGGGTTCTTGTTAAGTGGGCTCTATGTACCACTTTTAGTTGCGTCAGGCTGAGCCTTGCGCACGTGGAGGTGGAGTTGACCCTATGCAGTGCTTCGCTCCAGAGTCCCCACCCTATCTCCATCCCCAGGTCGTCCTCCCATTTCCTCCTTGTTGCGTCCAGTACGGTGTCGTCCCTATCTACCAGTCGGTCATACATGTCACTACAGTTCCCTTTCTCTAGGATACTTGCGTCCAGTAGGTCTTCCAGTAGTGTCTGTCGTGGCGGTTGTGGGTACGTCCTTGTCTCCTTTCGTAGGAAGTTTTTGAGCTGCAGGTACCGTAGCTCGTTCCCCCCAGCTAGCTGAAATTTCTCTGTCAGTTCGTCCAGTGTTGCGATCCTGTCGTCCGTGTATAGGTCCCTGACTGTCAGTGTTCCCCCGTCCTGCCTCCACCTTTTGAAGGTGGCGTCGGTCAGTGCTGGTTTGAACCTATGGTTGTTGCAGATGGGAGCCCTGTTCGACATTTTGGTCAGGCCAAGTTGCTGCCGCAGTTGGTTCCAGGATTGGAGGGTGGCTGTCACCACTGGGCTGCTGGAGTGTTTTTTGGGTGGGGATGGGAGTGCTGCCGTGGCGAGGGCCCGGAGGGAGGTTCCCATGCAGGAGGCCTCCTCCGCACGCACCCACTCAGCTTCTGGCTCCTGGATCCATCCCCTTACTCGCTCGGCTGTTGCTGCCCAGTGGTAGAATTGTAGATTCGGGAGGGCTAACCCTCCCCTAGTTTTTGTTTTTTGTAAGACCTTCTTTGGGATCCTAGCATTTTTACCCCCCCATACGAACGCCATGATGAGTTTGTCCAGCGCTTTGAAAAAGGCCTTGGGGATGTAGATCGGAATGGATCTAAACAGGAAGAGGAACCTGGGCAGTACGTTCATTTTGATCGTCTGAACTCTCCCCGCGAGGGAGAGCGGGAGTGTGTTCCATCTTTGCAGGTCCTTTTTAACTTCCTCCGTCAGGCTGGTGAGGTTCCATTTGTGGATCCCTTTCCAGTCATGGGCTATTTGGATCCCCAGGTAGCGGAATTTATGTCGGGCTTGTTTGAACGGCAGCCCCTTTAGTGCTGCCCCCCCCTCCCCCCCCCCCCCCCCCCCCCCCCCCCCCCCCCCTTGCGGGTGTAATGGGAAGATCTCACTTTTGCTCATGTTGAGTTTGTAGCCCGAGAAGGCTCCAAACTCTTTCAGGAGCGCGATGATTCCGTCCATGCTGCTTTGTGGGTCCGAGATATAGAGGAGCAGATCATCCGCATAGAGTGAGACTCTGTGCTCTCTACCTCCCCTTCGGATCCCCCTCCAATTTTTTGCTGCCCTGAGCGCGATTGCTAGCGGTTCAATTGCTAGTGCGAACAGCAGCGGGGACAGTGGGCATCCTTGTCTGGTGCCCCTGTGCAGCTGGAAGTATTGGGAGTTGGTATTGTTGGTCTGTACACTCGCCATGGGAGCGTTGTACAGGAGCTTTACCCAAGCGGTGAACCCTGTTCCAAGCCCGAACCGCTCCAGTACCTCTATGAGGTATTTCCACTCGACTCTGTCGAAGGCCTTTTCTGCGTCCAGGGAGACGATCACCTCTTGTGTTCTCTCCCCGGAGGGGGTCATTATCACGTTCAGCAGGCGCCTGATGTTCGCGGTCAGCTGTCTACCTTTGACAAAGCCCGTCTGGTCCTCTGTGACCACCTCAGGTACACAGTCTTCTAGCCTTTTGGCTAGGATTTTGGCCAGTATTTTGGCGTCTGCATTCAGCAGAGATATGGGTCTGTATGACCCACATTCCGTTGGGTCTTTGTCTTTCTTAGGTATCAGCGAGATTGAGGCCTGTGCTAACGTGGGTGGCAACGTGCCCCTAGCTAGCGAGTCTGTGAACATCTCCCGCAGGTGCGGGGCCAGCGCTGTCGCAAATTTTTTGTAGAAGTCCGCCGGGAATCCGTCCGGTCCCGGCGCCTTCCCCGCCTGCATGGAGCTAATGCTCTCCATGATCTCTCCCAGTGCTAGTGGTGCTTCCAGATCCCGTTTTCTGCCCTCTCCCACAACTGGTATGTTCAGTCCGTCAAGAAACCGGTTCATCCCAGCCTTCCCCGTTGGGGGCTCTGAGGTGTACAGCTCTTGGTAGAAGGCCTTGAAGGTTTTGTTAATCCTCTCTGGTTCTGTTTCCAACGTGCCTCTGGTATCTCTGATTTGCGCAATTTCTCTGCTGGCTGCCTGCTTTCTCAGCTGGTGGGCCAACAGGCGGCTGGCTTTGTCTCCGTGTTCGTATAGGGCCCCGCGTGCCTGGCGGAGTTGGTGTACTGCTTTCCTGGTGGAGAGCAGGTCAAAGTTCCTTTGTAATTCTTTTCTCTCCGCCAGGAGTTCTACAGTCGGGGCCTCGGAGTATTTATGGTCTACCTCCAGTATGGAGTCGACCAGCTTCTGCCTAGCCACCCTTTCCTCCCTATCTCTTTGCGCTTTGTAGGCTATGATTTGCTCAATGTCATTTTTAAGGGATGACATCCTCACATGTACCCAGATCAACCTTCCCTTGCCTTGGAAATTCCACTCTTTATTTTGCATTTTTGAACAATTTTTATATTCATGAGAAATATTGTCAGCTCCAGAAAATTGAAAAGAGACCATACTCCAAATGAGCTCCTTTTGAGTCGTCTCAACTACCAGCACATACTAGGGGCACGATTCTCCTGAACAATTTCTAAGTGCGGTACCGAGTGGGAAATGCTGTGAGCTTCCCGGCGCTCGGCCCGTGAGGCCGGCAATGTTATTCAACATTAATTGGTCCACTTAACGAAGCCCCATGGCCTTCTTGCCGCAATTGAAGGCTCACCAGCAGATTCGCCGGCATTGCGCTCACCAGCCCTCCGCTAACAAGGCCGAGCAGCACTTAAGCAACACTTGCTCAGCCAACCCCAGCCAACTCGCAACAATGGTGCCCAGGAGATCGGCCCCAAGGTTCGGGGTTGCAGATCTGCGCAGACTCCCAGACACAGTGTAGGCCAGGAGAGACGTCTAATTCCTCCGTCTGTCCCGGAGGGTCAGCCACAGGGCAACTAGTGCTGCCTGGGGCGGCAGCTGTGAATTCTGGGCGTGTGACCAGGAGGACTGCCCTCCAGTTTTGGAAAAAGGTCAATGACCTACACCGGGCAGCACGAGTGAGTAGATCTTTCTGCCTCCACGCAAGCATCCACCCCCCAACTCTCCATGCGACCCCAACACTCCCTCCACACCCCCCCCCCGCCTTCAACCCCCCAACCCTCCCTTATTCCACTTCTCAGTTCAACCTCCCCCAACCCTTCCTTCACGCCCACCCCCTCCTCCCACCACTGTGAACCACTCGTGTGGCTAATGGTGCTCTCTCAGTGTCTCCTTTGGAAAAGCTCTCCCACAATCGCGTGCAGAGGGCCCAGACTGGTGATGGGGTGCTGGACTTAAGAATCCTCATCTCCTTTAAGGAACAGGGTCTGGAGGTGACTGGTGTGGCCGAGGACAGAGCAGGAGGAAGCTGGCAGGCGCCGCTGAGTTGAGGAACTACCGGGCTCGACTCGGACAACCTCTCATACATGAGTTGTTATTGCCTTACTGACTGAACCATCGCTCCCACTGACCACGTGTCCATTCTCCCGCAGGTCCTCCAGCTGACGGCACCGGCACATCTCGGGCGGTCCCCTCTCCAGCCTCCCATGAGACCACCTCAGAGGGGAGCTCCGAGGAAGACATGATCGAAGCATCACAGCTGGCATCCCCACCCTCTACCAGTGCAGATACACGCACCTCGGTTGGAAATGTTAGTGGTCAAGCTTCTGGGGCACAATTTGTTGAGCACCACACTGCTGCTGATGTACATCAGGTAGGAACCCCCAGACAAGACAGCAACCGGAAGTTTGCAGTATCCCAGGACCCAGATGGGTCTCAGCCTGATGCTGAGACTGTGGAAAAGGTCATCCCGTAGCTGATGGCGATGTTAGGGTGTGGCCAGGACATTCAGAGGGAGATGTCAGCTACACTCCAGCAGATCCATGGCCGATTGGAGGAGTCCCAGAGGCTACGGAGCCAGGAGATTTTGCCGATAATGTGTGGCACTGAAGCCAACACTGCAGCTGCAATGGAGAGCCTGGTGCATGACGTCGGCACCATTAGCAAAGGTGTCCATGGCATTGCGCAATCAGTGACGGCCGTGGGAGAAGGTCTCGATAGAATGTCCGCCTCGCTGGGGGATGTTACCTTGATGAGGTTCCGCGGGATAGGTCCGCTCTCAGAAGGGAATGGCCGGGGCACTGCAGAGCATGATCCCTGTCGCAGGTGGGCATTGCCGAGAATGTCCCAGTGACTGAGGAGCACTGCCGAGGGCGTTGACACAATGGTCCAGGCCATGGGGAGCCACCAGGGCAGACAGCCTGATCTGATGATGCAGAGGCAGCCGAGGCTCAAACCAGCTGCCCTTCCGTCCCAAGGTAAACCCCAGGGCCCAATGGACACCGTTCGAGAGGAGTAAGTGTAGGCTGGCTAGCAATCCGGACCTGTCCCATGGAGTGGCGATGGTGGCCGCCAGATCCCCCAAGTTCCACCCCTCTAAAGAGGCCACGTCTCACATTCAGCACCCAGAACACGGCAGCATGGCTGTGCATGCGCCGCCAACAAGGGCGCTGGGGAACCTCCGGCACCAGAACCCCCAGAGGACACCTGCCAGGGGCATCGAAGGCCACAGGATAAGGTAAGCAGCTGGCTGCCTCCACCTCTGATGTGCATCCTGTGGAATCATCTAGATGCAACGGTAGAGCTAGGAGGGCAAAGCACATCGAGGATCACTGAGGGCACCGGGGGAGGGGGTGGGAAGGGTAGGTGGGCGGCACCATTGGGAAAGTATGGAATTGTAAAATGCAATAAACACCCTTGTGCACAACTAATATATGCCTCTGTCACTTTCTTCAACAATGTAACTGGCCTCCGAACCCTTGGCCCATCTCTTCAGGCATATCCCCCTTTCCCGGCCACACTGCGTCCAGGTGTCTGTGAGTGAGCATTTCAGCAGACAGGCAGGGGTCAAAATATGGTATAGATTGAGGAGATTGGCGCTCAGCTCTCTGTGGGTTATCATCACCCCCCTGCCCTCGACAGTGACCCATATGTGGTGCCAACAAAGTTCCAGGACCCCAAAGAGAAGTAACGCATTCCATGGGAGGGTTGGGGATGGGGGCAGAGGGTGAGTCAGGTAGCGATGACAGACCAGGCCAAGTCCTTAGTGACTCAGGTGAGTATAAGGGCCTCCCTGGCTGTCTGGGCTATCCAGACCGTCGCTGCCACCTGTCTGCAGCCTCCGTCTGGTCCTCCGGTGCCTCCCTGTGCTTATATTCTAGCCCCTACTAGTCTGGCACCACCTCATCGTCCTCCTCCTCCTCTGAGGTGGCCATTTGTTCCTCATAACCAACCTCCAGCTCGTCACCCCGCTGCTGTGTGAGGTTGTGGAAGACACCACAAAGCAGGCGACCCTCCGGGCGGTGTACTGCAGTGCATTAATTAAAATGGTTGGAAATTAAATTTCCAATCTTTGCTTCCAGTGAATAAGACTACCCACCCAGAATAGAAAGTTCGAAAGTTGCATTGGCAACAGCTATTCCCTGATCACTGACAGCTTGAGCTTCCTTTATACGGCTCCAACTTTCTTCACTCAGTTAACAAAAAAAACTAAATTGTATGGTGATTACATTCTGCTTTCCAAAACGATCTTTCCTCAAGTGAGACTGCCAGCAACTATTAGTCCCAAGCCATCTGCAATATTGCACCTTTGAATTACACCCAGTGGGAACTGCATTGAGACTGGCCAAATTCATTTCACTTGGAAGCAATGAGAGCTAGCAGATAGAAAAGAACCTTGCTCCATTAGTTAGGGTTGAATTCAAACTCCGCTCAAAACTAATTCAATCCAACTATGCCATTGCCTTATTTATTGAGAGATTAGTGCATTGAACCCGCAGATTAAAGGCAGGATTTTCTGATAATTTGTTTTGGAATTTCTGCAGTTCCTGAAAATTAAGCAAATTAAGCTTATGTAGGGTTGAGATGCTTCAGAATTTGCACGTTCACTTGCGTTTTCATTTTGCTGTGGCACAAGATTCAGTTTTGTTCCTCATTGCCTCACTCCGGTCTCAAGAAGCCACAAAACCAAAGGCAAGAGAGCCAAGGGCAATAAGAAAAAAACAGGAACACAGAAATACTGGAGGGAAAATAATAGTGAGCAGACAGAAAGAGGAGCAAATGAGAGCAAGTTCTTAATCCTAGGAACGATAGCATTGTGATTATGTTGCTAGACATTGTTATGATCCTGAGATGCACGTTCAATATCAGCATGTTGGCTGGGAATTGTAAAGTCAGTTAATGAAGTTATATGGAATTTAGAAACCAGCATAAGTAATGGTGACTATGTGACTATCAGATTGCTGTAAAAAACCATCTTGTTCACAAATGACTTTTAGGGAAGAAAATCAGCCATCCTTACTGGGTCTGGTCCATTTATGACACCAGTGCCACAGTGTGGTAAACCACTGTTACACCTGTATTAGGTGATGTGAGGTAGGACCTGTATTACAGGTGTGCCGGTAGCTCCTGCCTGCTGGCTCCGCCCAGGAAGAGGAGTATAAATATGCGTGTCCTCTATTCAGCAACCATTTCGCCAGCTTCTGTGGGAGCTTACTGCAATAAAGCCACAGTTGTACCCAATCTGAGTCTTTGTACAATTGATCATGCATCACACAGTAATGTAATGGACTCTTAACTACCCTCTGAAATGGCCTAGCATGCCATTTAATGGTCAAGGACAGTTAGGGATTACAAAAAATGTTGAAATAACTACCGATGCCCACATTCCTGTTAATTAATTATATTAGTTTACAATGTTATATATTTCCAAGCAAGACAATGTATGAATTATGTAAATGGATTTATTGGCCCAGACTTTCATCCTCAGGCTGGGTGTGCAGAGCTGAGTGATTTCCCACCTCTGCAAATCTTTACAAATGTCCACCCACAGGATAGATGTTTGGTTGGGGGTGGTCTGAAATAGGAGTCAGGGCAGGCAACTCCGGAACAAGCGTGGAGGCTGCCGGGTACAGAGATGGGATGGGCAGAGTGCCTGCCTCTGTGCACTGGCACTGTATTTGAATGAATAAAAGAGAGTTTGTGTGCAAAAAAGCTTAATAATGTTTAATTTTAACAATCCCAAACATTGCCTTACCTCTTACAAAGCATGTCTTACCTCTCCCAAAATGTCCTGGACCCTATCCAAAGGTGTACCTTTCCTGTCCTAAGAGCTATCCAAACGAATCCACCGAATTCAGACCTCCTCCTCCTGCCCGTTCTAATCTGCACACTTCACTTTCACACTCCTTTCATTCCAGGATCCCTTTTATGTGGCAGCAGCTAGTGATTTATTTGGCCATCTGCTTCCGCAAATCGGATATGTGTGAACCCCAGCCCGACTCCACTCCCGCCCCTGTAAAGGTGGGAAATGTTGGTTTCGGCCATTTCCAGGATCTTCACCACAACGGAGAGACTCTCCATCTGGCCAACATCTGAGCCCTTGGTTTTACAATCATTTTGTTGTTGCATCTACAATTTGTACTTGCAGGAAAAACATTTTGATTGGTTCAAACCATTATTAAACCACAACAGTGAGTTATTTTGTAATGTTAATTAAAGCATTATCTTTTTTTTCCTGAAAGACAATATAAAGGTAACAGTTCTTTACTAATCATCACGTTTTTACATCTGTGCAAAAATTGTCTGAAGGTAGTACATACGAAATACAATATTTCAATAACATCTTTCAGAAACAAAGCATAGATCCACAAATTTTTACTCTCGTCACCCAGTGAAAATCCAGCCCTAGTTGATAAGGTGGCAATCATCTCTCTGATGATTTCTTAGTGAAATCAGCTTGGCCATTCTCAACCCAGTGGGTTCTCTGTGGCATTTCATTACAATTTCAGTGCATAAACTCAAACGTAGCACCAATGTAGATCATTTGGCAAACAAAACTTGTACAGATGCTATTAAAGGTTTATTTTGTAGCTGAAATATATTAAGCAAAACGTTAAAGAAGGAGCTCCAAATTATACTAAAATGAAGGGGCTTAATTTGTGTCATGGAGGTGGAAAACTGGAGTTGTGTTTATTTTGGGTTAGAAACCCGCCTTCGCTGGTAAACCGATTTGAGTTCAGGTTTTCACATGGGGTAGCTCTTAACTGCTAAAGTCATTGATTTCTTGTTCACTTAGAGCTAATAGAGGATGAAGCAAAGTCAGATGACATGTGGGACTGATTTAGACTCCCCACAGCAGCCATCACTGAGGCTGCTGGTTATGTCCTGAGGGAGAAATCTACAGTTTGGGTCAAAGCATTGCACTGTGCCTGAGGTAAGCAATATGCCACAGGGAGGGGCTCAGGGTAGGGCTGCCCTTCCACTTCCTCAATGCGAACCTAGATCTAATGCTGGAGTCCATGAGTTAGGGAAGAAATATCCTTTTGCCAAAAAGTGGAAGGAGGAGGCCACATCATAAGAGACATCTCTCTGTTTAGTGTCCACTCCCTCCAAATACAGTAACTTCATTGAAGCCTACTTGTGACAATAAGCGAATATTATTATATACTTTTAATACCTCATCTGTCACCTCTCGCTCTGGGTCAATCCCCAATAAACTATCTCCTTCCAGGGCTTCACCATCCTCAAGATCCATACTTTGGAGGACTATGTAGTGGAGAGTGGAACGGCCCACCACAATGACAAAGATCCTTGCAAGGAACGAAGAAGAAATGGGGGGGGCATGACCCGACTGGGCTAAGCACTGAAATTGCCTCTTCAAAAGCCTCATGATCTGCTTATTGGGTTGTCGATCGAGCAGGTGGCACTGTCTGTATCTGCTTCTCTCTGGAGCGTCTGTCAGGGATTCAGTAACCACCTCTTTTCGACACCTACCCTGTCCTCTAGGATCCAGGCATACACTTTGGAATTTAACTGAAGGTGTGAGCTTTTGAACAGTGTTAATTGTCCTCAGTAGGAAGGAGAGTTGGTATATTTACTTGTCATGCTGACCAAAATGCACCCACAGTTATGTTCTTGTTATTCCTATTTAACCGACAGTTCTAATTTTCAATGTTAGTAAAAATAGAAAATGGCATAAAGCCAACTGTATTTCACTGACACAACAACAGTTCAAGATATTTTTCTCACTAAGATCATTCGAAATAGGTGCAGGTTTAGACTAGTCAGCCCCTTGAGCTTGCTCTACCTTTCAATAAGATTAAGGTTGATCTAATTATGGTCATAACTGAATTTCCCTGCCTGCCCCCAATATTCCGCGATCCCTTGTTGATCAAAAACCCATCTAACCCAGCTTTGAATATATTCAATGATCCGGTTTCCACTAGTCCCCAGGGAGAAGAATCCCAAACATTAACAACCCTCTGAAAAACTAAATTCCTCTTCATTTCCATCTTAAATGGGAGCCCCCTGATTTTGAAACTTTTCCCCTTTTTCCCTTCCACAAAGGACAATAGTAATAATCTTTATTGTCGCAAGTAGGCTTGCATTAACACTGCAATGAAGTTACTGTGAACAGCCCCTAGTCGCCATACTCCGGTGCCTGTTCGGGAATACAGAGGGAGAATTCAGAATGTCCAATTCACCTAATAGCACTTCTTTCGAGACTTGTGGGAGGAAACCAGAGCACCAGTGGGAGAATGTGCAGACTTCGCACAGATAGTGACCCAAGCCAGGAATCTGTGTGCTGTGTGGTAGTCACCACTGTTGTATTACATACTGCATACGAGGGTATTACGGTGAGGCCCCTGTACTACAGGTACGGGGGTAGATCGCTGGTTCCACCCAGTAGGTGGAGTATAAATGTGTGGGCGCACCGAGCTGCAGCCATTTCGGCAGCAGCTGAGGGAGGCTCCACATCTCTGCGTAATAAAGCCTCGATTACTCTCTACTCTTGTATCGTCGTATGCATCATGCTGTGAAGCAACAGTGCTAACCACTGTGCTACCTTGCCGCCCATCGTCCTCCTATCGTCGTTCACCCTGTCAGGCTCCTTCAGAATCTTAAATGTTTCAATACCTCTAATTCTTCCAAACTCCAGTGAGTATCAGCACAACCTGCTTAACCTTTCCTCATAAGGCACATCCTTACCTTTGCACTCTTCTGAGTTTTGCTGCAATGGCCTCTCACTTGTACCTAGTCCTTGCAAAAAATACATAATCAGCAGAAGAAGCCAATCTGAACACTAGCACCACTTCTAGAACAGCATGCAATGGAAAATCCCCCCCCCCCCCCCCCCCCCCCCCCCCCCCCCAGCCAACAGCACTTTTACAGTAAATGGACAGTTTGATTGTCAATCAAACAGCCCACTCAGTGCTTACAGAGAAAGAGTAACAATCAGCTGGTCGAAAATTCTACTTCATTGATCATTCACTGAGTACAGCTCAGGTCAATTCTCTGTATTCTTTTCAATGCTAGCTGACGTCATTGTACGTGATACCAATACGATAATAGTCAGTGATTGATCAGTAATATTGTCAACAGAACTTTCTAGATGAATTAATTGTATTTCAGGCTGTAGATAGTTTTTGCATCAGTAATGAATAATGTGAATAAAATATAACTAGCTCAATTGTCTGTTCTCTTGAGAAAACTGTCACCTAAATGAGTTTGGAGTTGCTTTTTAGCCAAACTATTTTGATTATTTGAGATCTTGGTTTTGTATTTAAACTCCAATAATTAGGGACAAGACCAAGGAGATGAGAGGATTGATTTTTTCTATTCTTGCTTACAATCAAGGTCTGGACTGGGAGAAGTAAATGCTGAATTTTTCCCATTGCGGATCAAGAAACAAGGGATTGAAAGGGAAGTCAATGTCAACTAAAAGATGGCAGAGTTTAAAAAATACAATTTATATTGCACACAAGTTATTAATGAAATAAATAAATTCAAATCATGTAGTGCTGTGCTGTAAATCGATTAACTGGGGTTAAACTCCCTCTTTCAAAGTTGGAAATTGCAAGTTATTATTCATAGATATTACATAATCTCTTAAAGAACATAAGAACGCATGGAATGCGGAGGCAATCGAGATAATGAGGACCATTTTACATATAGGCAAAGAACAGTTTGCTGTGGCACTAACTCCACCCAGGCTACCCAGTTTCCAGAGAAGATAAAGCTCTCTGAATTTGTTTCCCAGCCGACAACAGCTATTATGAAAAACAAAATGGTGCATCACAGTCACTTAATGTAAATAAAATTGTATACTGGAATGTAAAGGTTTGTTCCACTTATCATTTGCACCTACTTTTTAAAAATAAAATTGGATATTGGGGGAAAATATAATATTGGGCTATGAATGCAATTTCACAGTCCAACACAATTCAACTCTGGCCAATTACAAAGTGTAGAGGAGCCATTTACTAGTCAAGTGGTGCATTCAGCTTCATAGAGCATAGCTTTCATCCTTCACACAGTAATCATTCTCTCAGTTTACATAGAACCATACGTAGAAAATAGAAGCAGGAGGAACCACTCGGCTCTTTAAGCCTGCTCTGCCTTTCATTATGATCATGGCTGATCATCAAATTCAGTACCCTGATCCCGCCTTCCCCCATATCCCTCGATCCCTTTAGCCCCAAGAGCTATATCTAATTTCTTTTTGAAATTAGACAATTCTTTGGCCTCAACTACTTTTTGTGGCAGTGTATTCCACAGATTCATCACTCTCTGTGTAAAGACATTTCTCCTCACCTCAGTCCTAAAAGGTTTACCCCATATCCTCAAACTATGGCCCCTCGTTCTAGACTACCCCACCATCGATAAAATTCTGTCTGAATCTACCCTGCCTAATCCTGTTAGAATTTTGTAAGTTTCTATGATATCCCCTCTCACTCTTCTAAACTCCAATGAATATAATCCTAACCGACTTAGTCTCTCCTCATATGGCAGTCCCGCCAACCCAGGAATCAGCCTGTTATATTACCCTTGGTGGTAATATGTCGTTGTTCTTTGCCTTTTGTTCCGGAATGGTCCTTTGAGTTAATGACAAAGAATCCACCAATCATTAGATTGAAAAAAAACTAACTTATTGGATGACAATTAATTAAATGAAGCTCGCACACGCTATTGAGCTATAGTTATTATTAATAATAATATAATATTGAATCTATCTAGCAGTAATCAATAATCTAGTAGTCACTAATAATCTCCTCGTGTTGACTCTCTCTAATCCAATCTACTCCTCATGCTGTTCTCAGGCTTTCACATTTGCTAACTACCCAGCATTCCCTGAGGTCTGATTTATATACTGAGAACTGGCGGTGCCCTCTAGTGTTTGAATTACACAGAGATGTAATAATTAACCCTTCACTGGTTTGCCTATATACATATCATTACACAACCTGGTAAATCTTTGCTGCACTTCCTCTGTAGCAAGAACATCCTTTCTCAGATAAGGACACCAAAACTGCACACAATATTCCAGATGCGGCCTCACCAATCCCTATACAATTGCAGTAAAAATTTCTGTTCATATACTCAAATCCTCTCGCTCTGAAGGCCAACATATCATTTGCATTCTTTACTCCCTGCTGCACCTGCACACTTACTTTCAACAGCTGATGCACAAGGACACCGAGGTTTCGCTGAATATCCACCTCTCAATTTACACCCATTCAAATAATAATTTGCCTTCCTATTTGTGCTACCGAAGCAGATAATCTCACATTTATCCACATTTTACTGCATCTGTTGCGCATATGTCCAAGCCGAAACATCTCTGCATCCTCCTCACAGCTCACCCTGCCACCCAACTTTGTATCATCTGCACTTGTGGCGATAATGCATTTAGTTCCCTCATCCAAAGCATTAAAATAAAATGTGAACAGTTGGGGTCCTAGCGCAGATCCCTGCGATACCCCACTATTTACTGTCTGGCAATCAGAAAAAGAGACATTTATTCCAACTTTTTGCTTCCTATTTGCTAACCAGCTTTCTATCCATCTCAAGACACTATCCGGAATTCCATGCACTTTAACTTTACATATTAATCTGCTATGTGAGACCTTGTCTTAAGTGGGGGTTACTGGGTTACGGGGATAGGGTAGATACGTGGGCTTCAGTTGGGTGCTCTTTGTAAAGGCCTATGCAGACTCGATGGGCCGAATGGCCTCCTTCTGCACTGTAAATTCTATGATTGTCGAAGGCCTTCTGGAAGTCTAAATAAACCACATTCACCGATTCTCCTTGGTCATCTCTACTAGTTACATCTTCAAAAAATTCCAGTAGATTCGCCAAGCATAATTTTCCTTTTTTAAATCCATGCTGACTTTGTCTGATTACACACTTCTTTCCAAATGCTGTGCTATGAAATCCTTGATAATGGACTCTACCAACTTCCTTACTACCGACGTTAGGTTCACTGGTCTAGAGTTCCATGTTTTCTCTCTACCTCCCTTTTTGTATAGCGGGGTTATATTAGCTACCCTCCAATCTGCAGGAACCATCCTATGAGTCCAAAGAATTTTGGAAAATGAGCACCAATGGATCTACTATTTCTAGGGCCACTCCCTAAGCACTCTGGGAAGAAGATTATCAGACCATGGACATTTGCCGCCTTCAATCCCATTAATTTCCCTAAAATAATTTCTTTACTAATACTAATTTCATTCAGCTCCTCACTAAAACTTGTTTTTCTCAGAACTTCCGGTACATTATTCATGTCTTCCTTTGTGAAGGCAAATAATTAATTTAGTTCTTCAGTCATATCTTTGTTTCCTGTTATGAATTCCCCCGTTTCTGACTGCAAGGGGCCTACATTAGTTTTTAGCCTTCTTTTTCTCTTTACATACCTAGATAAATTTTTACAGTCAGTTCTTATGTTCCCCGCTGGCTTACAAATTGTATTTTCCCCTTCTTAGTCAATCCCTTGGTCTGCCTTTGCTGAATTTTCCAAATCCTCAGGTCTATTGTCTTTTTCTTGCTAATTTGTATGTCTCTTCTTAAATCTAATACTATCTTTAATTTTCCTTGTAACCCTTGGTTTGGCCACAGTTCCCTATCTACTCTTGAGCTAAATATGAACAAACAACTTTTGGAGTTCACCTATTCCTTCCTTATATGCCTGCAATTGCCTATCGCTGTCCTTCCTTTCAGTAATGTTTCACAGGCTCATGCCGCATATGATCATCTTTACCTCTATTGACGTTCAGCACTGTGGTCTCAGAAGCAACTTCCTTACCATTCACCTTGATAAACAATTGTACCATATTATAATCACTCACCCCAAGAGTTCTCTCACAACTAGATTGCCAACTAATCCTTTCTCATTGCACAACACCCAGACTCAGATGACCTGTTCCCTTGTTGGTTCCTCAACATATTGATCCAGAAAAGCATCCTGTATACACTCAAGAAATTCCTCCTCTATTGTACTGTGACTAATTTGAGTCACCCAATCTATATTTGGTTAATGTCACCCATAATCACAGATCTTCCTTTATCACATGCATCTCTGATCTCCTGTCTAATGCTATTCCCAACTCTTTCACAAAGAGTCCACACCGAGGAGGGCGCCGGTGTCTCTTGGTGTCTGG
Source organism: Scyliorhinus canicula (assembly GCF_902713615.1). Classification (NCBI taxonomy): domain Eukaryota; kingdom Metazoa; phylum Chordata; class Chondrichthyes; order Carcharhiniformes; family Scyliorhinidae; genus Scyliorhinus; species Scyliorhinus canicula. The sequence goes on along the minus strand of NC_052148.1, from coordinate 126,054,321 downwards.
CTGGACCTCGTGCAACCGAAGTATCGGGTTGGGTGGTGTTTATCTGGAAGGTGAATGCCATTTCCGACACAAACGTTGCAGTGGCTGAAATTCCTGAGGCTGTGGTTCCAAAGGCTCCCCATCGGACCTTCCTGCATTTCAGCTCTCAGGTCGAGTCGACGACCTCAGTCATGTCAGCATCTCGACCACCTTAGCGCTTCACCGTGACCTGATCAGGCAGCAAATGCAGTTTGAGACAAAGTTCCTGAGGTGGAGGACGTTTCCGAAGAATTAGTCGCCTAGACCGAAAGTGATCAAGGTGCTTTCTCATGATCGGACCTTGGACTTGCACCTGGCAAGAAACCGGCCCTGTTTGGTAGAGGATAACACCAGAGACCCACTGGGCGCATCAGTAAAATTTCAAACAAACACCGAGTTTCTTGTTATACTGTGCCTGGAAGGTCGAGCAACGCCATTGCTGTTCCTTTTGTGGCGCACTTTCGCGCCCACTCTGGAAAAACCATACTCAGGTAGGTACAAAGTCTCCAGCCAATTTCAGCGCGGGTCACTCCAGTTAGTGCGTGTGGTGTGGTCTTGAAGCAAAACAAGAAACAAGCCAGCCTAGTGTCCATTGATCCAGAAGACAGTTTCTTAAGGGCTTGCTGAAATGGTTGCACTACTTGCTCTGCGAGGCCATTAGAAATCAGGTGATACGAATATGACACACACCATTCGCTTTCAGAAACCCGGCAAACTCGTCACTGGTAAACGGAGTGCCATTATCTGTGACAAGCATTTTGGGGATGCTGTGCAGGCAAATCAATGTCTCAAAGGTCGCCCGGAATGTGGTCACTGCCATCCTGTGTGCTGCTAGCTACTTCAAATGGGCGTCAATCAACAAGAGGAACATGGATTCTTCAAATGATTGGCAAGATTGGCATGCAGCTGTGCCCATGGCTGTCCTGGCCATTCCTAATGAAGTAGAGGCGCAGCCAATGGAAGCTTCTGATGCACTTGGCAAACACAGCTCCGTGAGCCCATATTCTCAATGTCCGCATCCAGACCTGGCCACCACACATAACTTCGTGCAGGCATTTTCATTTTGGACACGCCTGGATGTCCATTCTGGAGGCCCTTTAAGATCAACTCCTGACCTCTGCCAAAGACAACTATGTGCATACCCCACAGCAGGATACCCTCCTCCACACTGAATTTGGACAACGCGGACATAAATGCCCGCACTCACCTGGAAGCTGTGGACGCTGCCCTCCGTACAGTACCACATGCTGAATGTTTGATCGGATTGGATCTGTCTGGATCCATTCATGCCGTGACAGGCAAGGTGTCCATGAAAGTCAAAGTTGCGACTACCTCGACCGTCCTGGGGGTTTATAAGGTGCCAGGCGGTAAAGGCAGGTGGCTCAGTACGTCGGCATTCATGATTTGAGTCCCCGACCTATGTTCAAAAGAATACTCATAGGCGGCTATTAACAGGGCCCAGCACTGGATCCGTGCAGAGGCAATGGGCGGAATTGTCTTTCCCTTCTTGAAAAATTCAAGGACGGGGGGGAATGTGCAAACTCCACAGGGACAGTGACCCGGGGCCAGGGATCGTACTCTGGTCCGCGATGCTGTGAGGCAGCAATGCTAACCGCTGTGCCACTGGCCCATGGGTAGTTAATCATTCACACCCCGTAAGACCCATTGGAGTAATAACATTGTTGCTCTTGTCCTGGATGGAAGTGGCCGTGCGTTTGCCAGGTGTTGCCTAAGGAACCTTGATGAGTTACTGCAGTGGATCTTGTAGTTGCCACCGTTTGTTGGTGGTGAGGGATTGAATGTAGAAGTAATAGCAGTCAAGTGGCTCACTTTGTCCTGGAGGTTTTTCAGCTGCACTCATCCATGTAAATGGAGAGTATTCCATTATACTCCTGACTTGTGCCTTGTAGATGGTGGACAGGCTTTGGGGGGGAGTCAGGAGGTGAGTTACTAGCCGTAGGATTCATTGCCTTTGACCTGCCCTGGTAGGCACAGTATTAATGTGGGTAGTCCAGTTCAGTTTCTGATCAATGGTAACCCCCAGGATATTGATTGTGGGGAATTCAGCAATGGTAATGCCATTGAATGTCAAGGCATGTTCCAGCATTTGCTGCTTTTATTTCAGGTTACCCAGATTTGCATTTCGATTTTTCATTTTATTTTTAGCCCAGTGGTCTGATCCACATGTCAAGTACTTATTGACATAATAAGTTTATTCCTGTAAGAGGAACAAACAATCAAATTCTGATCGCTAAGATAGAATTTTACAGCACAGAAACTGGCCATTTAGCCCAAATATCAATGCTTCATGTGTGACTCCTCCCACCTTGTTTTCTACTGTACCTCCATTTGTGAATAACTCTAACTTAATGGAAATAATGTGTTGTAACAAGTTTTCATTATGACGCTTCACCATATCTTTGGAGTGGAGGACTAAATCCCAAGTGGGACAAAAAGTGACAATTCTGAGTGAACTATTATTTTACAATGGATCTGGGATTTAGATTTATTGTCCCGTGTACCAAGGTACAGAGAAAAGTATTGTTCTGCGTACAGTCCAGGCAGATCGTTCCGGACATGAAAACATAGAACATGCGATAACTGCATGAGGATACACAATGTAAATACAGAAACATAGACAGCGGGTGAAGCATACGGTATATAGTGCTACAACTGTAGAGAATCTGCCGAGAAAGGCCAGTTCAGTCCAGCAGGTCAGTTCAGGCCCTAAGAGGGTCATTTTGGAGTCTGGTAACGGCGGGGAAGAAGCTGTGTTTGAATCTGTTTGTGCGTGTTCTCAAACTTTTGTTGCCCGTTGGAGGTTGGAAGGGGGAATAGCCTGGGTGGGAGGAGTCTTTGATTATGCTGTCCCCTTTCCCAAGGCAGCAGGATGTGTAGACAGAGTAAATGGATGGGAGGCAGGTTCATGTGATGGACTGGGCTGTGCTCACGACTCTCTGTAGTTTCTTACAGTCTTGGGCCAAGCAGTTGCCATACCAGGCTGTGATACAGCCAGCTTTCTATGGTCCACCTATAGAAATTGGTATAGATCATTGTGGACATGTCGAATTTCCTTAATTTCCTGAGGAAATGTAGGCGCTGGACTTTACTGAACTTTCTAATATTGATAGGGTAATTTTCCCTGTGCCTGTTTAGTGCAGGGTAATATAAAATATAATTAATGATGCAGATGACGCTTGAAAATATTTTTGCCTCCCAGAGAATTCCATGAATTATTAATGTATTATGATGCTGTCATCCAGTAGTAGAATCTTCATACAATCACTAGATTTAAAATGTCTTGTGTTATTTGAATTTCAATTCATGTTCATGGTCATGTGTTTCTTTTGTACATGGTGAAGTACTTACATCAGTACGTTTTTCTATTCCTACCTATGCCTTCATAGAATATAACTATTGTACTACAAGTGTGGGAAGGTCTGGGGCACAGTGGGTAGCTGTCTGAGTCAGAAGCTCTGGGTTCAGGTCTCTGCCCAGGGTTTGATAGCCAAGAAAGGTGCATTCATAATGTGGCCACATGGTTGAGTGTCAACCTGCAAAATCCTTAAAATACACACCAATGGCAGGTGGTAAGAATGGGGGAGTCCCCTGGTCCGCTATGCTTGATACAGAGTGATGACCCTCAAGCTATAAGAGTCTGGTGCTGGAAAAAACCTTGCTATGGGAACAGAAATGGAGAACTACGTGAGGGAAGAGGAGCATCAATACAAGCCAATTTCCAGAATTCTCCGGCCGGTCGCTGGTGGCGGGATTCCAGGAATTTTTTATTTGTTTATTTTTCCTTTACCTGCACAGGAAATCCAAGTACGACCTGGGATGCCAAGAGAGAATACCAGACCAAGCTAGAATCACAGACTAGTGCTACAGACTCTCGGTGGTTGTGGCAAGGTCTGAACAACATAACGGGCTACAAAGCAAAGGGGGACACCTATACGACCCCTGGCGCCAGGTTCAAAGTGGGATGTTAGCGGTGTGCGCAGCTGCATCATTGCTTTGCTGGCTACTGCAATGGTGCTTCGTGCCCATCCACCCCGCCCCAACAGCCCACCTCCTGGCCGCACCCACTACTCCTCCCAGGCTTGGCAGAAGCCCCCCGATCAGCGGAACAACTGTCAGCAAACTATGGCGATGTTGGATATAATCTATACCCTCTCTCCCTCAGCAGCCGCCATGCCGGTTTCACGATTTTTAAAGGCACAAGTGAACTTCACCATCGGGAATGCGGCTGATCTGAGGCGGATAATCACAGAGGCCCTGTAGAGTATCTGAATGGGACGGCTAATGATATGCAAACGGTGTCTATTATAGAGCGGAATGAACCGCATTGACGTCGTTTTCAAGGTGACGGAGAATAGCGATTTTGCGTCAAATCACCATCTGCCGCGATTTTGGCATCGGAAGCTATTCTCTGCCCACTTGCGTTTCCCGATTATGGCGCCAACTAACGGAGAATCCCACCCATTGGGCGCGATTCTCCCAACGGGAGACTGAGTGCCGACGCCGGAGTGAAACCCGGAGTGTTTCTCTCCGGCGTCGGAGGCCGCTCCTTTCCCCCTATTCTCCCCCCCCCCCTCTGCCCCCCACAGGCCCCACACTCACCTGTCAAGCGCTGTTCACACCGGCAGCGACCAGGTGTGATTGGCGCCTTAGTGAACCGGTCGGGTTCGGCAGGCCGCTCGGCGATTCTCCGAGCGGCCTGTCGAAAAACGCGACACGCCATTTTTGGGGGGGTGGGAGAATTGCAGGGGAGTGCCAGGGTGGCGTGGCATCATTTGCCCGGCCCTCCCGCGATTCTCCCACCTGGCGTGGTGGGCGGAGAATCGCGCCCATTGTGTCCCAAATGGATATATCCGGCCATAAGAACAAGCAGGGCCACCCTGTTGCTCGTGGTGTCAAGATCCCAGCCCAGTGCACAGTATGGAAAGTAATTCTGAAGGGGGTCTAAATGGCTTTGAGTTGAATAATATAAAAGTTGCCCCTATCTCAATAATACTGATGGTCAATGCTCGCCTACTCAAAATGTAGGATGCAACTGCACTGGAGTAGTGGGAGAGCAAACTTATCAATATCTACAGGGAGTGTCACAATCCCTGAGATTAAAAAAACATTACTGTCAAGCTGGCCACGTATACGGGTGAAGCTATACATATCTTGGGAACAAGAACAACCTAAGTAGGTTATAAGCTGCATTCTGCCTAACTGCCCTTGATGGGCGCCGAGGTTGGCTTCAGGAAATTAAACTAAATTGACTAGAAATTTTAAATTAATGAACGAGATCTACATGAAATTCTCAGAAGGTCCCAAGAGGTATTTAAAGAAAAATTGTGCAAAATCCAAGGCTTGAAGACCAACATTCATGTGGATTCAGAGCAGCGTTTTTCAACTGTTTTTCCAGGGACCCATTTTTACCAACCGGCCACCCTTTGGAACCCACGCCGGCCGACCTTCGGGACCCGCGCCAGCCGACCTTCGCGATCCACACCGGCCGACCTTCGCGGCCCATGCCAGCTGACCTTCGCGACCCTCCATTTTCTCTTACCTTGTTTGCTGCTAACAAAATGGAGGAATCGTAATCGCGCCCAAAGCACGTGATGTCGACGTTCGGGGGATGTGACCTGCTCTCTGCCTCCCTTCAGGCACGAAAATTACATAGAATTTAAAAAAAAATCTTCTGCATCTCCGATTGTGCAAATTAGATTGCGCATGCGCACCAATGAGCAGACACGCATGTGCAGTGTGGCCGCATTTTTTTATATGGTCGCGGGCTTTTTGAAGGCCACTCGCAGTAAGCATTGTTAAAAGCCGGCTGCTGCGGCTGTTGTCCGTGAATTTGCGCAATCAGGAGCACAGTGACAGACGGTTCCGCGACCCACCCGACACCCGCCCGCGATCCACCTGCAGGTCCCGACCCCGACTTTGAAAGTGCCTGATCCGGAGGCTGCACCAAAATTGTATAGAGCCTGATCTGCACCTTCTTCATTGCATAAGAAGGTGAAGACCGAAGTTAGATGATTAGAAGATTTGGATGTCATAAAGCCCATGCAATCTGCAGAGTGGACAGCTCCCATTGTGCCAGTGGTCAAGCTGGATAACACTGTGAGAATATGTGGAGACTACAAAGTAACAATAAACTGGATAGCAAAATGAGGCAGGGGCCCTATAATTAAAATTGAGGACTAAAACATGAAGTTGGCTGGGGATCTAACATATACCAAGTTAGACATGAGTCATGTGTACCAGCAACTAGAGCTGAATGCCACTTCCAGGGAATTTGTCACTTAATACACATATGGGCTTGTACTAGTACAGCAGATTGCCATTTAAAGTCACGTCTGTGAGTACATTTTTTCAATGTACAATGGAGAGCCTATTGCAAGATTTGCCTCAGATAGTCATCTATTTTGATCCTATGCAGGGCAGCACAGTGGCGCAGCGGTTAGCACTGCTGCCTCAAGGCGCCGAGGTCCCAGGTTCGTTCTCGGTCCTGGGTCACTGTCCGTATGGAGTTTTCACATTCTCCCCGTGTTTGTATGGGTTTCACCCGCACAACCCAAAGATGTGTAGGGTAGGTGGATTGGCCACGCTAAATTGCCCCTTAATTGGAGAAAATGAATTGGGTACTTTAAATTTTTTTTAAAAGAGTATTTTGATGCTATGCCAAACACTGGGGCCATAGGACAGGTGTACCTAACTGGCCTGGAGGAGGTTTTAAACTGGATTAAGATTAAAAAGAGAGAAATGCACTCTTCAGGTGAGTGAGGTGACTTATTTGGTTTGTAGAGTGGATGCATCAGGTTTGCATCCGATTTGGAAAAGGTGAAGGCCATTAAGGAAGCACCCACCCTGAAGAATACATCCAAGCTAAAATCTTTCCTTGGAATGGTAAATTACTGTGGGAGATTCATTCCAAACCTGTCTACAATGTTGGTACCTTCACATGCATTATTACAAAACACCGAAGATGGTACTGGAAGGCGCAGTAAAAAGAAGCATTCAGATAAGTGAAGTAATCCCTAGGATGCCTTTTAGTCCATTTTGATCATTCTAATGAAATCATTCTCATTTGTGATGCATCTCCTTATGGAATTAGAGCTGTCAAATAAAATGAGTGACGGGTCAGGAAGGCCCATTGGCTACGCTTCGAGGACCCGAACTGATTCAGAGAAGGCAGACTCACAAATCGAGAAAGAGGATTTGGCTGTCATTTTCGGGATTAAAATGTTCCACCAATATGTTTATGGTCACCATTTTACCATACTCACTGATCATAAACCCTTACAAGGACTGTTTAGAGAAGATAAGGCAATCACTCTGATTGTGTCTGCAAGGATACAGCATTGTGTTTTATTGCTGGCCGCCGATGACCACACCTTCCAATACCGGTAAGGGACACATATATCAATGCAGATGCATTGAGCTGTCTGCCATTGCCAACAGGTACGCCACCTCCAGCAGTGCCACAAGAAATTATCTTAGCTTTGGATTTTCTTGATACATAGTCTGCGGAGCAGATCATATATTGGACTCAAAGTGATCCAGTATTATGCAAAGTAAAACACATGGGGCGCGATTCTCCGCTGCCCACGATGGGTCAGAGAATAGCGGGAGGGCCTTCCCGACATTTTTCCTGACCTCCTGCTATTCTCCCCCCCCCCCCCCCCACGGCCGCCCCACGACACGAATCGCTGCTCGCCGTTTTTTTACAGCGAACAGCGATTCTCCCCTATCCGATGGGCCGAGTTCCCAGGCCTTTACGGCCGTTTACACAAACGCAAACACACCTGCTCTCACCGTTCGTGAAAACGGCTGCAAAGTGCCGTTCCCGACAACCATGGCACCGATTGGCACGGCTGCACCACGGCCGTGCCAAGGGTGGCATGGGCCCGCGATCGGTGGGCACCGATCGCGGGCAGCGGGTCCGAAACCCGCGCACTCTTTGTTCCTCCGCCGCCCCACAGGATCAGTCCGCAGGGCGGCTGAGGAGCATGACAGCCCGCGCATGCGCGGGTTTGACGCATATGCGCGATGACGTCATCTGCGCATGCGCGGGTTGGAGCCGTCCTAAGCGACGGTCGCTAAGCCTGCGATGCCGTGCTTCGCGGGGCCGCGCTGCTAGCCCCGACCGGGAGGGAGAATCAGGTCCCGGGAGGGGGCGCGGAGGCTGCCGTGAAACACGGCAAGTTTCACGGCAGCCTTTACGACTCTCCGCATTTGCGGCGAATCGTGCCCATGGTGATTTTTCATGGCTGCTGTTACGATAGAATGCCTGAACAACTAAAACCTTTTCAAACAAGGGAGGATGAACTGAGGTGCGAATAGGGCATCCTTCTGTGGGGAGTGAGCATAGTCCTCCCCATGCCTGGCAAGAAGTTGTTACTGATAAATTACACAGTGCCTACCCAAAATATAAATATTGGCTCGCAGCTATGTTTGGTAGCTTGGTATAGATGCTGACATAGAGAACATGGTTACACACCACAACCAATGCCAGGTACAACAAAATTTACCATCCACAGCCCTTTGCACCCTTGGGAATGGCCAGGACAGCCATTGGTAAGATGTCAGGTGGAATTTATAGGCCCATTTATGGGTACAATGCTCCCACTTATAGTGAACGTGCACCAAAATGGCTGAATATTTATGAAATGAAGTTTACGGTTTTTGCAACAATGGAAAAGTTGAACAAGTTCAAACTTTTCCACCCAATTTGGCAGAGATGATGGTTTCAGACAATGGAACAGCAATTGCGAGCAAGGAGTTCCGACATTTCATGTCTTCTACTGAAATTAAACATATTCGTACCGCACTTAACTACCCTTCATCGAATGGACTCGCTGATAGGTCTGTACAAACCTTTAGGGCAGCCGTGAAAAAGCAAACACCAACATACCTGAAGACAAAATTGGCACATTTTCCCATTCACTATAGCACAATGCCACACATGAGCACTGGAGTTATTCCTAGCGAGTTGCTGAAGGGTAGCCATATGAGGACTAGGTTGGACCTGGTGTTTACTGATTTGGTGGGGAGGTGGAAAAGTGTTCAAAAGAAGAATCAGGATTTAACAAGAATTGAGAGGACATTCAAAGAGATGATCGAGTATATGTAAAAAGTGTTGGGACTGGCCCGAGTTGGGTCCCAGATGGCCAGAAGAGGCCCGGTATCATTATGGGGTGGAAGATCAAGATAAAATACTAACAAAGCATTTAAATCGCTTGAGAAGAAGAGATTCACATAAGGAGAGGGATCATTGGCCACGAGACACCAAAAACTCATGGGAAACCTCCCTGGAGGATAAGAAGAGCAAACACAGGGTTTTTGCAACTGTGATTGTAGGGCACACCCGAGGGAAGGCTGCCAGAATTGGCAGGACATGTACCGCCCAGGCCTGAAGACAAAGTCACCTCAGGCCAGGACTTTACAAATCAACCAGCCTGAACAGGAAGAACTAATGCAATTGAATTACATCACTGCCCCCAAAATGGCCCCAATCTGGATCAAAGTCCAAGTCAACGGTCACCCACTAGCCATGGAAATAGACACAGAAGCTGCTATTTCCATTAAAGGGAACAGACTTTCAGCATACTCTGTGATGCAGGATTTTAGAAATATTGAAAGATAAACGTTTGTCAATTTAAGGGTTAAAAGCCTGGGTTGGAGTGTGTTTGACTGCAGTAGTCATGTTTTTCAAAATAATCTTGTTTTGCAAGACCACAAAGCTTTTAGGAGCCACAAGTGAAATCACTTGTTGTTACCCACGTTAGCACAGGCCTCAATCTCGCTGATACCTAAGAAAGACAAAGACCCAACGGAATGTGGGTCATACAGACCCATATCTCTGCTGAATGCAGACGCCAAAATACTGGCCAAAATCCTAGCCAAAAGGCTAGAAGACTGTGTACCTGAGGTGGTCACAGAGGACCAGACGGGCTTTGTCAAAGGTAGACAGCTGACCGCGAACATCAGGCGCCTGCTGAACGTGATAATGACCCCCTCCGGGGAGAGAACACAAGAGGTGATCGTCTCCCTGGACGCAGAAAAGGCCTTCGACAGAGTCGAGTGGAAATACCTCATAGAGGTACTGGAGCGGTTCGGGCTTGGAACAGGGTTCACCGCTTGGGTAAAGCTCCTGTACAACGCTCCCATGGCGAGTGTACAGACCAACAATACCAACTCCCAATACTTCCAGCTGCACAGGGGCACCAGACAAGGATGCCCACTGTCCCCGCTGCTGTTCGCACTAGCAATTGAACCGCTAGCAATCGCGCTCAGGGCAGCAAAAAATTGGAGGGGGATCCGAAGGGGAGGTAGAGAGCACAGAGTCTCACTCTATGCGGATGATCTGCTCCTCTATATCTCGGACCCACAAAGCAGCATGGACGGAATCATCGCGCTCCTGAAAGAGTTTGGAGCCTTCTCGGGCTACAAACTCAACATGAGCAAAAGTGAGATCTTCCCAGTACACCCGCAAGGGGGGGGGGGGGGGGGAGCACTAAAGGGGCTGCCGTTCAAACAAGCCCGACATAAATTCCGCTACCTGGGGATCCAAATAGCCCATGACTGGAAAGGGATCCACAAATGGAACCTCACCAGCCTGACGGAGGAAGTTAAAAAGGACCTGCAAAGATGGAACACACTCCCGCTCTCCCTCGCGGGGAGAGTTCAGACGATCAAAATGAACGTACTGCCCAGGTTCCTCTTCCTGTTTAGATCCATTCCGATCTACATCCCCAAGGCCTTTTTCAAAGCGCTGGACAAACTCATCATGGCGTTCGTATGGGGGGGTAAAAATGCTAGGATCCCAAAGAAGGTCTTACAAAAAACAAAAACCAGGGGAGGGTTAGCCCTCCTGAATCTACAATTCTACCACTGGGCAGCAACAGCCGAGCGAGTAAGGGGATGGATCCAGGAGCCAGAAGCTGAGTGGGTGCGTGCGGAGGAGGCCTCCTGCATGGGAACCTCCCTCCGGGCCCTCGCCACGGCAGCACTCCCATCCCCACCCAAAAAACACTCCAGCAGCCCAGTGGTGACAGCCACCCTCCAATCCTGGAACCAACTGCGGCAGCAACTTGGCCTGACCAAAATGTCGAACAGGGCTCCCATCTGCAACAACCATAGGTTCAAACCAGCACTGACCGACGCCACCTTCAAAAGGTGGAGGCAGGACGGGGGGACACTGACAGTCAGGGACCTATACACGGACGACAGGATCGCAACACTGGACGAACTGACAGAGAAATTTCAGCTAGCTGGGGGGAACGAGCTACGGTACCTGCAGCTCAAAAACTTCCTACGAAAGGAGACAAGGACGTACCCACAACCGCCACGACAGACACTACTGGAAGACCTACTGGACGCAAGTATCCTAGAGAAAGGGAACTGTAGTGACATGTATGACCGACTGGTAGATAGGGACGACACCGTACTGGACGCAACAAGGAGGAAATGGGAGGACGACCTGGGGATGGAGATCGGGTGGGGACTCTGGAGCGAAGCACTGCATAGGGTCAACTCCACCTCCACGTGCGCAAGGCTCAGCCTGACGCAACTAAAAGTGGTACATAGAGCCCACTTAACAAGAACCCGTATGAGTAGGTTCTTCCCGGAGGTGGAAGACAGATGTGAACGGTGCCAAAGAGGCCCGGCCAACCACGCCCACATGTTCTGGTCTTGCCCCAGACTCGTGGAGTACTGGACAGCCTTCTTCGAGGTAATGTCCAAAGTGGTGGGAGTGAGGGTGGAGCCATGCCCGATAGTGGCGGTCTTCGGGGTTTCAGAACAGCCAGATCTATTCCTGGGGAGGAGGGCGGATGCCCTTGCCTTTGCCTCCCTGATCGCCCGCCGTAGAATCCTGTTTGGCTGGCGGTCAGCAGCACCGCCCAGAGCTGCAGACTGGCTGTCCGACCTCTCGGATTCTCTCCAAATGGAGAAAATCAAATTTGCCATCCGAGGGTCGGACGACGGCTTCCACAGAACGTGGGAGCCATTCATGCAACTGTTCCGGGACCTATTTGTGGCCAATGTACAAGAGGAAGAATAGTCGGGGGAAGGTAGCGGGAGGGGGGGGGGGGCTACAGGTTCGTTACGGGGGTTCGATGGCTAGCTAAGGCCCAAAACCAAACTAAATAAACATGTTGAGGGGGGGGGGGGGGGGGCGCAGTTACTACTACGAAGATGCTTACCTGTAAATATGTATGTTAATTTTTGCGTGTTTGTTTTTTTTTTTCTTTCTCCTGACAATTTGTAATTTGTTCAATATAAAATATGAAAACTGAATAAAAACATTTATAAAAAAAAAAATCACTTGTTGTTTGGCTAGAGGGAGTCCCTGGGGAGTTAAGGGCGGGATTCTCTGATCCTGAGGCTAAGTATTGACTGCGTCGTAAACGCCATCGCGTTTTACAATGGCATCAACAGGCCCCCAGGAGCAGTGATCCTGAGCCCTACAGGGGGCCAGTACGGCACTGGAGCAACTCACGCAGGTTCAGCTGCCAATACCGGCGTCAAATGGGCACCGTGGGTCTGCGACCGGCGCGCATGCGCGCTAATTTCCTTCTCCATGCCGAGCCGATGCAACATGGCGTAGAGGTACAGGGGCACGGTGCGGAGTAAAATGGGCCCCCACCAGGAGAGGTCGGCCCGCCAATCGGTAGGCCCCAATCGCAGGCCAGGCTATGGTGGAGGCCCCCCCCCCCCCCCCCCCCCCCCCCCGGGGTCGGATCCCCCCTCCCCCCCACCAGGCCGCCCCCCGCAGGATGGACGCCGAGGTCCCGCTGGGTAAGACCATATGTGAACGGCGCCGGCGGGACTCGGGCCTATCTTGGAGGCCACTCTACCCATCCCGCATGGAGAATCGGCGACCACGCCGGTGCCAATGGCACCGATTCTCTGGTGACCGGAGAATCGGCGGACCGGCGTTGGGGTGGTGTCGTGTGAATCGCGCCCAGCCCGCCGATTCTCCGACCCGGCCTGGGGTCAGAGAATCCCGCCCAATGTGTTTTCAGTTTGGGAGATGAATGCCATTGCTGGGTGGAGCTAAGGCACTCAGTCATTTTGAGAAAGATTTTGAGTTGAGTACTGATCTGGCTACCCTTTAGACTGCAAGCAAAGTGTTTTGCTCTCACAGTAGGATAGTTTAAAACAAGATTAATAATATGTAAATCAGTGCAGACTTGTCAGAGGATGAAGGGGGCAGCTGAAACAAACCAGTTGAAACAGTTTTTTGACGACATTGAACCAGTGTCTGAAGGGATTTTAACAGGAGACAAATCTGTTCTGGTAAGCAAGTATTGCTCTGTGCCATTGGGATATGGGATGGATTTAGAGCTATACGGTTTATCCTTTCTTGTTGTTTAATTGGGCATAGAGATAGTAATTAAGGGTATTATATTTACTGTACTTAGTAGCATTGTTGAATGGGTAATTGTTTTATACGATTATGGGGAAAGAATACTTCGCTCCAGGAGTGATTGCACGAAGAAATAGGGATTTGGTATTTTAAAAGCTATTTTTGGGTGTGATGATAAGGCGAAGTGTTAACACGGTCGTAAATGCCGTCGCGTTTTACGACGGCATCAACAGGCCCCCAGGAGCAGCGATCCTGAAGTTAAAAAGAGTTTAATACCGTGTTAAGCTTTGTTTTAAAATACCAAATCCCTATTTCTTCGTGCACTCACTCCTGGGGCAAAGTATTCTTTCCGCACAGTCTTACAAAATAAATTAAAATATTAGGGTTTCGGTCCGGAATCCGAGCCACTGTTGGGGTCTGGTCTGGGATCATAGTAACGTGGAGTGGGAATTTTGCTCCTGGGCCTGCGAGATACCAGGAGCAGGCTGGCTACATACACAGGGGAACCATTACCCATCATGGTAACCACAGTGACTCCAGTCGCACATGGGCAGCAGCCGGTCTGACTCCCCTTAATAGTAGTACAGGGACTGGGACCCAGCCTTTTGAGAAGAAAGTGGTTGCAAAAAGCTGTCAAGAGTGGCAACAGATTTTGAAGATGGGCATCGGGAACTTACACAAAGTCATAGGGAAATATCCTGCGGAATTCCAGGAAGTCCTCAGAAAAATGTAAATTAAAGGTGCTAGGGCACAAATCTATGTCGACCCAGCCCACGTATTTCAGGACATGGCCAGTCCTATTCCCAATTCACCAAAGTAGAGTTCAAATTATAGCGACCGGAGAACCAAGGCATCATATGCCTGGTACAATTTTCAGAATGGGCTGCGCTAATGGTCAAAGTATTGAGACCTGAAAAGTCAATACGCCCTTGCGGTGACTATTAGATGACCATGAACAGAGCCTCCTGCTTAGACCGATACCCCATGCTACGCATCAACAACCAAATGCAAAACTGACTGGCAGCCACATATTCACAAAACTAGATAGGAGCCATGCATACCTCCAACTGGAGCTTGAGGCAGCATCTATAAAATATGCCACTATTAATACCCACAAGGGCTATATGAATATACTCGCCTACCTTTCAGAGTATCATCGGTGTGTGCTATTTTCCTGAGGTTGATTGAAAACATCCATCAAGGATTGTCCAGGATGGCAATATACCTGGATGACCTTTTAATCTCAGGAGGCACCACGAACGAACATTTGGAAAATTTGGAGGCCGTCTTATGGTGACTCTCCAACGCAAGTGTCCGCCTTAAAAGAGAAAAATGTGTTTCAGGCAATTGAGGTAATGTACCTCAAGTACCGAGTTGACAAGGACGCCCGCACCCCATAGAAGACAAGGTAAATCCCATAAAAGAAGTTCCAACTCCAAGCAACACAATGGAACAAATGTTATTGCTAGATCTCATAAATTATTCTGGGATTATTAAATTATGAATCTAGCCACATTGTTGGCACCCCTGCACACACCTAAAATAAATCAGAAGTGGTTGTAGAAAATACCACTAGTCAAAGCTTTTGTGAGGGTAAAGAAGCAACGACTGTCATCTGATGTATTGCCATTTTATGACCCCTCAGGACCACTTGTATTGATGTGTGAGGCCTCCTTATGGAGTAGGAGTGGTAGTATCTAACTGATGGGACAATGGCACCGGGTGGCCAATCGGGTAAGCATCCAGGAACCTGGAAGAGGCAGAGAGGAGATATGCACAGATTGAAAAGAGGTATTGGCCATGGTATTTGCTGTAAAGAAGATATGTCTACGTATGGCTCTTCACCATCATCACAGACCACAAACCTTTATTGGGCCTCTTGGACAAGGCAATGCCTCCCATCGCCTCAGCCTGGATCCAACACTGGACATTATCATTGACGTTTTACGAGTACACGCTCGTAAACGCAAATAACAAATGCAGATGCCCTGAGTCGCCTGCCATGCTCGCGAGTCTGTCTTCCTACCAGTGATGGATGGAGTCATTATGACTCTAGAATTCATAGACACCCTGGTGGTATCTGTCACACAGATCAAAAACTGGAACCAAAAGGACCCTACACTGGCAAAGCTCCACCGCGTTGTCCAAAGTGGTGGACTGCATGGACACCCTACAGAGGACTTAAAAAGCTTTCTCACAAAACAACAGGAACTAAGTGTGGAAGACGGCATTATCCTATGGTGAGCTCGAATGACCGCCCCACACCCAGTTAGCGTCCAATATTAGAGAAGTTATATAGCAGCCACCTATGAGTCTCAAAAATTAAGATCTCGCACAGAGCTACTTCTGGTGGCCTGGACACAGTGCAGACATTGAGAGCATGGTGAAACAATGCCCTTCAGCCAAGAGAACAAGAAGCTCCCACTGTCGGCCTCGCTGCACCCATGAGAATGGCCAGGAAGAAGCTGGGTACAAGTGCGTGCAGATTTTACCGGGCCTTTCATGAGATCTATGTTTCTAATCTTAATTGATGCCCATTCCAATTGGATGGGCATGCATCGAATGGTCCCAACTACTGCCAGTGCCACCATAGAGAGATTCCGTCAGTCATTCAGCACAGAATACTGGAGGTCCTTGTAATGGACAATGGGACCTCATTCACCAGTCGGTAATTCCAGACATTTATAAAGTTTAATGGAGTAAAGCACATCCATACAGCACCATATCACCTATCCTCAAACGGCCTAACTGAATGAGCGGTCCAAACATTTAAGATCGGCATGCAAAAGTTAAACACAGGCTTGCTCAAGACAAAACTAGCGCGGTTCCTCTTTAATTATGGAACCATGCTACACACCACAACAGGAGTTGCACCAGCAAAATTGCTAATGAGGTAGCACCTCCAGACCAAATTCAGCTTAATATTCCCCAACCTAAGTGGGAAGGTAGAGTCAAAGTAAGAGGCCCAGAAGAAAAACCACGGCAGCCAGAGACCAGGCAGGGTCTTGAGGCCGGGAGGTATTATCCACGTCCATAACTTTGGAGATGGTTCCCCTTGGATCCCAGAAGTCATTATAGAGAAACCAGGGTTTGTGTCATATAAGGTCAAATCCAGGGAGAAGACCTTAAGGAAACATGTACACCACCTCAGAAGCAGGGTACCACCCACTGAGGGAACTATTCCTAGCGAGTCAGCACCCTCAATATCCTTCATGCCAGCCAACAGGCAGCGCCCAAGAGTCAGTCAGCAAGATGACGGGGACTCGGGCTTCAAAACAGAAGTGGAAGTGACAGAACCGCAGCCAGATGTCACTGTCCAAGAAGAGACCCCAGCAGTAGTCCTTCGACACTCATCATGGAAGAGCTGCTCCTCCATCTGCTATAGGCCTCCCCGACCTGGCCCTACTGATGGTAGATACACGGCCACATGCGAAGAGGCAAAGAAGGCCTCCTCATAATGAAAGTGAGGGAGAAGATTCAGACTTGGTTGGTGGGGGTGGGTGGGTGAGAGATATGATAGCTTCCACAAGGACCCCAATAGATCTCCTCGTGGGGCTCATGGACAATGCATTTCCCTGGTAGCGGACTGAGGCCCGCCTAGCTGGGACTCATTAACTGAACCCTTTAAACGCCGCTAGCCCTAACATGGATTAGCAGTGCTGGTAGTCATGGGTTGGGACTCTATTACAGTACTCTGTGTGAGTGGCTTTACTATTGTATTGTAAATAAACTGTTAGCCTCCCTGCGCGTGTTTCCTGGTTTGTCACAGTTATACTCTGTACATAGTTCATTTCTTACAATAAATATTTTGTTTAGTTACTAAACTAGGTGGTCGCCCATCCTTGAATTATTACAGAACCAAATCTACTGAATGCCAAAATCTAACAGACAAGAATTCACTTCTTACAACTTTTAGTTTTAACAATAAAAGCAAAATCAATGTAAACCAAGTATAAATTAATAGACAAACCAGTGGTCAGTATTGTAATATTTCCGCACGGGACCTATGGCGTGGGAATGCATACATTCCCTGTGATCCTTGCAGAGTATGAGCTCCCCGCTAGGGATGGGGGAACTCTATTAACCTCTGCATAAAATGTCGGCCAGTAAGGTACAGACCAGAGCAGGAACCCAGCAGTGATCTACAGGGCAGTATATTGTATTGTTAATAAAGCTATGTTTCTTAATTTTTACTCGGTGTGGACTCCCCGGCGCCGGGTCAGAGAATCCCGGGGGACACGAGAATCGTGCCCCGCTGCCCCAACATCAGCTTCCCCATTCTTCGGCGCCAATTCTCGAGGGCCCTGCCATGCCAGTCAGGGGCCGTTGACAGCGCCCCCCCCCCCCCCCCGCCGATTCTCCGGGCCCCGATGGGCCGTGGCTGACGAGTTTGGCCGAGTCCCACCGGCGTGGGTTGCTCAGGTCCCACAAGGCGGGACCTGGAAGGTGAGTTTGTGGGAGCCATCCTAGGGGGGGTGGGGGCGGGGGTGGGGGGGGGGGGGCACAGTGGCCTGGCCCACGATCGGGTCCTACCAATCGACGGGCGGGCTGGTTCCATCGGGGCCTATTTTACTCCGCATTGGGCCCCTGTAGGGCTCCACCATATTGCCCGGGGGCCGGCGCGGAGGAGGGAACCCCCGCACATGCACGGAAATACGTCGGCCATTGTGCGCATGCACGGAATTACGCCAGCCGTTCTGCGCATGCGCGAACTCGCACGGGCCATTCCACGCCGGCTGGAGCTGCAGGGACCACTCCAGTGCCAACCTAGCCCCCTAGGAAGGGGAGAATTCCTCACTTTCGGGGACTGTTGATGCCGGAGTGGTTGGAGCCACTTTTCACGCAGGTGTGGGGACATTGCCCCATTATTAGAGAATCCCGCCCTAGGTGTCCTTGTTAAAAATATATATTACAAATTGTACATTAAATAGCATATACAACAAAGATCGGGCTCATAGATTTACTAGACAGCCCACTCAGCATATGTTGCATCAATTTCATCCACAAAGTCCTTCAAAGCTCTGTCTTCCTCAGATAGGATTCTAGCTCATAAGATTTAGCCAGCAATTCCCATCCGGCAGCAATTCCCAATCAACCCGAGTTTCCTGTGTAGAATCTTCAACAAAATTGCATACTTCTCCAGAATCTTCTCAGCTCTGCTCACAACAGTGTTGATGATGTGGATCAATCAGGACAACCTTTATCTGAATCCTCAGTGACAGTGCTGTGCACCATATGGCCAAGCTTTGACAAAGAGTCATCCGGACTCAAAATATTAGCTACCTTTCCTCTCCACAGAAGCTGTTAGACCTGCTGAGATTGTCCAGTATTTTCTGCTTTTGTTTCAGATTCTAGCATCTGCAATAATTTGCTTTTATCTTATATGGCTGGGTCTGTTCAGTCAATTACTTTAAATAACAGAAAATGTTGAAGAAACCTTGTATTGCCTATTGCCAGCTCCTTGATCCAGCCTTCATTTTCTGCAACCTGCCTCCATTGCACCACTGGGTGACCTGAGACCTGATGGCTCTGTGTTTTTATTTTCTTTCAGTCAGTGTCAAATTCCCCAGAAACCTCTGCTGTGGGATGCTCCGTCAGTGGGATCCTCCGCTTCACTAGCAGCGCACCCACGCCCACGGGTTTCCCAACAGTGTGGGATGCCCACAATGGGAAATCCCATTGACCGGCTGCCGGAATAGAGGATCCTGCTGTCGCCAGGGGAGCGCCAAGTTACAGGAGCACTAATTAGTTTTGAAGAAGAAGACAAAACATTTACTGAACATGTAAAAATTAGATTGTGATACACTACTCCTTTACTCCCCCCTTAGATTAATAATTACACATAGATTTTAAGATGAACATTGTAAGCTGCAATAGTCTCATTAACACACAAAGTCCGTTTTAAGCATGCAAGATGACTCCGGTCAAGTACACTCACTCTGCTCTGAACCCAAGTTATTGTCTGTGGATTTCTTCTCAGAATCCCCACCGATGATTGCCACATGAGAGTTTCCAAACATCAATCCCCAAAAACACGCTTTAAAATCTTCTGTCGCAATAATACTTTTCCTGAGTAGTTTGCATTCCGAAATCCAGTCTAGGTTTTCCAAAAGGCACACTTTTTTTTTATAAATGTTTTTATTGGGTTTTTGAACAAGGTATAATTACCATTATGTACACAGAATAAGAAACATATATATATATATATACACATATTTAGAAGAGAAGGGCACACCCCCAAAAGACACACTTAAGCAAAGCTTCTGCTTTACTTTTAACAGCGAATCCAATCTAGGTTTTACATCAGCACCTTTGGATGTCTTTGTCTTGAATCCTGTACAAACTGTTCACAATTGCTTTAACTCCCAATTCTCAGACTCCAGAAACATTTGATTTATCTCTGAAGTCTTTGGCCCCACTTTAATCAGGTTATTGCAATTCTCTGTTTAACTCAGAATATTTGCTTACACTCCTTTGAATTCTTCTGAACAATGCCTAAGTCTCTGTTCTCTTAACATCAGTCGTCTTAAGACATTCTTTCCCAATTCTCTGGTTATCTGGATTGTAACTTGTTCCTTAGGAAGCTTGCATCTTTGCACCTCCCTTGTCCTGTTCAGCTTCTCCTGGCAGAGTTAAGTCCAACTACCAATAAATTCAGCTAAACTAAGAATAGAAAGACTTCCTACCTTAAAAGGGAGCTTCCTACCTCCGGTTGCTAAGCAACCCCTGATACTATTTATTCTTCATGCCGCATCCCTCTCTAAGCATAACAGAATCACATCTGGATTTGAAACTAACCCCCAAATATACAGACACCTTTGTCCAGCATGAATCTAATTATAGGTTTTACCTTTCCAGGCACATAAACATTTAATTAAAAACACTTAAAACTATACCTTATTTTTAATGTTGACCAATACACATATAAATTCTTCAAAACTACCTTTGTTTTCCTCACAACATCATACTCCATTCTGCATCAAGCCCAGGGAGTCAGAACTTGCCTCACACTACTATATGCTGGAGCTGAATTGAGAACAGTGAAAAGTATTTTTCTGAGAGCAGCTCAACAGATCATTAAGTACATGGGTGGAAAAGTTAATAAAAGAAAAAATATAATCGGGCAACACATGGTATACAATGTAACTGCATTAGCACAGGCTTCGGATGAAGCTTACAGGGTGTAGTGTTAATGAGGTCAGTCCATAAGAGGGTCATTTAGGAGTCTGGTAACAGCGGAGAAGAAGCTGTTTTTGAGTCTGTTCGTGCGTGTCCTCAGACTTCTGTGACTCCTGCCGGATGGAAGAAGTTGGAACAGTGAGTAAGCTGGGTGGGAGGGGTCTTTGATTATGCTGCCCGCTTTCCCCAGGCAGCGGGAGGTGTAGATGGAGTCAATGGATGGGAGGCAGGTTCGTGTGATGGACCGGGCGGTGTTCACGACTCTCTGAAGTTTCTTACGGTCCTGGACCGAGCAGTTGCCATACCTTGCCTTGATGCAGCCAGATAGGATGCTCTCTATGGTGCATCTGTAAAAGTTGGTGAGGGTTAATGTGGACATGCCGAATTTCCTTCGTTTCCTGAGGAAATATAGGCGCTATTGTGCTTTCTTGGTGGTAGCGTCGGCATGGGTAGTCCAGGACAGATTTTTGGAGATGTGCACCCTTAGGAATGCTAACCATCTGCACCTCGGCCTCGTTGATGCTGACAGGGGTATGTACAGTACTTTGCTTCCTGAAGTCAATGACCAGCTCTGTAGCTTTGCTGGCATTGAGGGAGAGATTGTTGCTGCTGCACCACTCCACTAGGTTCTCTATCTCCCTCCTGTATTCTGACTCGTCGTTATTCGAGATCCGGCCCACTATGGTCGTATCGTCAGCAAACTTGTAGATCGGGGTGGGCAAACTACGGCCCGACAAAGGTTTTTATGCGGCCCGCCAATGAAGTGCTCGGAATCATAACCGGCATTTTTGAAAAGCCGCCGGGGAAAAGCCGCTGAAGTAAATGAGCTTATTGAATAAGCGCATTTACTTCAGCGGCTTTTCCCCGGCGGCTTTACAAAAATGCCGGTTATGATTCCGGGCACCTCATTGGCAGGCCGCATAAAAACGCGCGTAGTGGGGTGGATGAGTGGGGCTGTCTCATTGGTCGGTTTAGTTGGGTGTGCGACCAATAGGAGTCCAGGTTACAAACAATAAGCCTTATTATTGTTTGTAACCTGGACTCCTATTGGTCGCACACCCAACTAAACCGACCAATAAGGCAGCCCCACTCATCCACCCCACTACGCGCGTTTTTATCGTTGACTCAGCTAGGCTGTGCTTCTGTCAGTGTTAAGGATCAGCACAAGCAACTTGACACCTGATTTCAACAAACTGGTAAATGACTGCAGTCAGATGCATCATTCTCATTGACATTGCTCTGTTACTTACTGAGTTACTTTGTTTTTCAAATAAATGTGCTTTTTTTTCTTTAAAGACCTTTTATTTTGGCTATTTAAAATATTAATTATTTTACTTAATATACTATGCGGCCCTTTAAAATAGTGAATTTCTGACTGTGGCCCTTGCACGGAAAAGTTTGCCCACCCCTGTTGTAGATGGAGTTGGCACCAAATTTTGCCACACAGTCATGTGTGTACAGGGAGTAGAATAGGGGGCTAAGTACGCAGCCTTGCGGGGCCCAGGTGTTCAGGACTATTGTGGAGGAGGTGTTGTTGTTCATTCTTTTTGATTGTGGTCTGTTGGTCAGAAAACCGAGGATCCAGTTGCAAAGTGGAGAGCCAAGTCCTAGGTTTTGGAGCTTTGATATGAGTTTGGCTGGGATTATGGTGTTGAAGGCGGAGCTGCAGTCAATAAATAGAAGTCTGATGTAGGAGTCCTTGTTGTCGAGGTGCTCTAGGGATGAGTGTAGGTCTCCACGGGCCTCGGAGGATGTTCAAGCCTGCAGGAAAAGATAAAAGAGAGAGGTTAGTAATAATGTTAGTCTTAGAATTAAATTTTAAAAGATTAGAACGAGTATAAGTTAAGTCAAAAGTGGATCTGTTGGGGAGAGCTCGCAGAGAGTAGCCTCGCTCCGGCGCCATCTTCTGGCGAATTTTGTGACAACATAGAGCTGAATACATAATTACATTGTTAAAGAGACAAATAATCCACAGAAAGACTGGAAAATTCCACAAAAAATGGAACCAAATCATTCCACTAACCCTAACCTTTTTGGGCACTAAGGGCAATTTAGCATGGCCAATCCACCTAACCTGCACATCTTTGGACTGTGGGAGTGTGGTGAATGTATTTCTGTAACAATTCACCATGTGCTTATCTGTATTATGCCACCTATGGACCATTGTATGGTATTACCTATAATGTAGCATGTTGGGGCCTGTGAGGGCTCGCCCCTGGCACCGCCCCTTGAGGGGAGGTATAAAGAGCAGCAGCCCTGTAGGCGGCTCCCACTAACAGACCAGTCACAGGCAGGCACTGTTCTAGTTGACTAAAGCCACAGTTTACTTCTACTCCTGGTTTCGTGCGAATTGATGGTCGCATCAGGGAGGAAACCGGAGCAGCCGGAGGAAACCCACGCAGACATAGAGAGAACGTGCAGACTCCGCACAGACACTGACCCAAGCCAGGAATCGAATCTGGGACCTAGAAGCTGTGAAGCAACAGTATTAACCACTGTGCTACCGTGCTGCCAAAGACAGAT
Source organism: Scyliorhinus canicula (assembly GCF_902713615.1). NCBI lineage: Eukaryota > Metazoa > Chordata > Chondrichthyes > Carcharhiniformes > Scyliorhinidae > Scyliorhinus > Scyliorhinus canicula. Next base: position 126,031,232 of record NC_052148.1, on the reverse strand, counting down.
GGAATCACACATTGGAAGAAACAGTTTAGAAGCATTTGAGATGTTATGGAATATGGTAATCCATATGAAGGCAACTGAAGTTGAGCTTCATGGCTTTTTTCAGTGATAAATGGGGGTAGTGAAATTACTAGCAGATGAAAACGTGGAATCAATATCCCCAAGACACGAATATTTTCAACACAGCCAGTGAATATCTCATCAGTTTCTTACAACAGTTAAAAGCAGAATTCGTGGCCTGACATTTTGTTGAGAATAATTTGCATGTGGTATATTTTCCCAAGGTGGTATTTTAGAATCCTGCCGACTATTCATAGTTTCTGCTCTTACTCTGTTCTATGGTAAAGCTCAACGTCGTTAGACAATTAGATTTATAATCATGCATTGTTCACACCAAACTGAAATGAACACTTCGTAAAAATAAAGCCAAACCGCACTTGTAATACAATTTTTTGGGAAGCATTCCAGACGTACAAACAATTACCTACTTTTCATGTACCTTATTTTGCATTGGTGTAACACTAGGCAAACAGAATTGCCAAGAGTCTGACCTAGCCCATTAGCAACATGTATTAGAAATTCAGTCATGCCCACAATTTCTGACCATTAAAAAGAACAAACGTATACATTTACCCCTCACTTGTCTTCTTTAAAATCCATGCAGTAAATGTTTCTGATTGAGATGTGTGTTTGCTGTAGGATCCTGAGAAAATATTATTATTAATCATATAAATATATATTTTTTGATGCTTTAGAAGAGTTCAAGCAAATTCTTATCAGCCTCCTGAGGCAATTCATAGAAAAGACGTTGTATCTCGTCTGGTGAGGGGAGAAAATTAAAGAGCTTTCCTGGTCACCGTTCAGTTGTCCTTGCAGTAAATGTGATGAACCATGTTCCATGTGATCAGGGTTGATGTGGGATCCTGACTCCACATCATCGTTAAGGGATGGAACTGTCTACTTGCACCCAACCCCTTGCCTGTGAAAGATTTCTCCCGATTGTCAGTGCACAGATTTGCCGGCCTTCCTGGAGCTCATCAGGTTGAACATGTTGGGAGGGATGCAGCGAATTAAACACAAGTACGAGAACTAAGTGTTGTTAATGCTGGTAATCAGAAATATAAAACAGAAAATACTGCAAATACTTAGCAGGTCTGACAGCATCTGCATGGAGAGAAAGAGACCTTGCTTAACTGTTTCTCACTTTAAATATGATGCCAGGCCTGCTGAGCTTTCCCAGTGTTTTCTGTTTTTATTTCAGAGACAATTTCAGTGATTGATGGGCTAAGCCAGTGACAGGCTGGAGAGCCTGTAAATGTTGAGAGCCTTTGTCTAAGTGAAACAGGTTTACTCAAGAGGCTTGTTCAGAGCATGCTTTCACTGCTGAAGAGGTCATTTCCAAGGCTTTAGGAGGTCACTGCCGCTACCTTGGATTTTCTTGACATTGAACTGCATTTCTCTGCTGTCAGCCTTCTGAACAGCTTATACAGCTCTACCTTGGAGCTCTCATTGGGAACAAGAGGAGCAACACCAGCAGGAACACCACCACCAACAGCAGCAGCTGTCTTCTGCTTAACCACCTGCCAGACCCAGGACTGAGGGAATGAAAACACAGGAGGAGTTACACCCAGCACAAGGTCTACAGCCCTTGAATTTGATTTCTGAATATATCTGATCTCAGGTTTTCATGACAGGAAGTTGCTGATATTTGCAGTTTCCTGGAAAAATCCGCCTTGCCAGGTGGACCAGGTGGGAATGCAATGCAAGTAGCCACCATTGTCATGATATCCCTGAATTTCTCTGCCTCCAGCTCCTTCCAGGAATCAGTTAGTGACATCTGTAAAATCTCACAATCTGCTCCCTCTGTTACTGTGGTTTTATCTTGGGATTCATTGCTCCTTACTCCAGAAGAGATCTTACGGAAGGCAAGTCTTTTATTGAAAACGCATTTATTTAGATACTAATTATTTACAAAAGTTAAGGAACACTAAGACATAGCTGGAGTTACTCTCGAAGATACTTTTTTAGATATTTTCTCTCAGTGAGTGACATCACTGACATAGCTCCTTAAACACATTCCCAGTAGCTATCACTGGAGTTACCCAAGATGCACTACAGGAACTCACCAAGACTCCTGAGGCAGCACCCTCCAAACCCACAATCACTACCATGTAGAAGGACAAGGGCAGTAGGGAACACTTGGATGTAGCTCTCTAAGCCACCCACCATCCTGACTTGGAAATATATCGGCGTTCCTTCATTGTCGCTAGGTCAACATCCTGAAGCTCCCATCCTAACAGCACAGTGGGTGTACCTACACCACATGGACTGCAGGGGTTCTGGAGCAGCACAGTAGCACAAATGGATAGCACTGTGACTTCACAACGCCAGGGACCCAGGTTCGATTCCCCTCTGGGTCACTGTCTGTGCAGAGTCTGCACGTTCTCCCCGTGTCTGCGTGGGTTTCCTCCGGGTGCTCCAGTTTCCTCCCACAGTCCAAAGGTGTGCAGGTTAGGTGGATTGGCCATGATAAATTGTCCTCAGTGACCAAAAAGGTTAGGAAGGGTTATTGGGTTACAGGGATAGGGTGGAAGTGAGGGCTTAAGTGGGTCGATGCAGACTTGATGGGCCGAATGGCCTCCTTCTGCACTGTATGTTCTATGTTCTAAGAAGGCAGTTCACCACTCACAGACAATTAGAGATAGGCAATAAATGCTGAACTAGCCAGCGAAGCCCACATCCTTTGAATGAATAATATCCCTTTACACAGCCAGAAGTGCATTTCATGTTTGCTAGGACCTCCTCTTACACCCATTTTGTGACTGATGAGGCAAGTCAGGGATGAGAGGGTCCTTGGATTTGCTGCTTTGGCTGAATTCCCACAAATAGTGGGAGGCATAGACAACCCACGTGACAACCAAGGCACATACAGATCAATCAGCAAGATTTGTCAATCAAAAATGCTTCCACTCTATTGATGTTTGGCTGGCGATTTTTCCAATTAGGGTGCAATTTAGCATGGCAAATCCACCTACCCTGCACATCTTTGGGTTGTGGGGGTGAGACCCACACTGACACGGGGAGAATGTGAAAATTCCACTCAGGCAGTGACCGGGGGCCAGGATTGAACCGTGCCGTGAAGCCCTATTATTGAATGTATTTAAGATAGGAATAGATATTTGGTTTTTCAGGGCATAAAGTTTACAATAAGTGGAATTGAAGCCCAAGATGAGCCCTGATTGTATTAAGTAGCGGAGCAGGCTCGGCAGGCTATATGATCTATTCCGGCTCCTATTTCTTGTGTTCTTCTGATTACCTGTTGTGTCCTGGCCAGCATTGTACAGCTGAGAGAATTGAAACTGCACAAAGAGGAAGGTGATCAGCCTTTAGAAGAGATGAAGGAAAAGAAGCAGGGGGAAAGTAGAAAAGGAGTAGGGCAAAAGTAGAAATGGAGTAGGGCAAAAGTAGAAAGAACCTGATGTGGTAAGTGTATCTACAGCTACCAATTTCAGGGTCACACAGGGTAGACTTATGCAGCTAATTTGAGGCAGTGCAGCTATCTGGCATAGTAATGCTAAACACTGTGTCCACAGCCAAGCTGCCAGCACCAAGCTCAAGGAAATCCCACTGTCAACAATCCATACTACTCACTGACACCTTTGAAATACTTTTTGAGATTTGTGAACATTGAATATGTTATGGTAGGGCTGATGGTAAATAACGAGCTGCCCCAATCCCCAGAATGGAAACTCGAGACAGCTGCCAGAATGATTTTCATTTTGCAATTTGTATAGGTGAGATCTTTAAATCTAGAAATTATGGGTGGGATTCTCCCAGCCCCGTGCCGGGCCAGAGGAACCCTTCGAAAAGGCCACGCCGCCCCGACGCTGGCGCGCGATTCTAGCAGTGCAGAGAATCAGCGCCATTGGCGGCGGCGTGGTTGGTGCGTCACTGGTCGCGGGCCGCTCTACGTGGCCGGCCCGCCGATTCTCTGGCCCGGATGGGCTGAGCGGCCGTAGGAAATGAGCCGAGTCCCGCCGACCTGCTCTAGGCCGGCGCGACCTCAGCATGCAAGGGTCGGTGGCGGCCTGTGGGGGAGGGAGGGGGGTCCGACCCCAGGGAGCGGCCTCCGATGTGGCCTTGCCCGCGATCGGGACCCACCGATCGGCGGGCCAGCCTCTGTGGCGGGGAGCCTCCTTTCCTACGCGTGGGCCTCTGTAGCCCTGCGCCATGTTGCGTCGAGGCTGGCACGTTGAAGGAGGTCCCTGCGCATGCGCGCGCTGGCGCCACTGCGCATGTGCTCATTGGTGCCGGCGCAACTGCAAATGTGCGGATCCCGCGGCGCCCAGTACACGCCAGGCTCCGCAGCTGGAGTGATGCGAACCGCTCCAGCGCCGTGCTGGCCCCCTGTGGGAGCGGCCCGTTCGCTCCGTCGTAAAACGCAACGGCGTTTACGACGGCGTGAACACTCTGCTGCGGGACTGGAGAATCCCGGCCCAGGTCTCCAACTACTTGTGATGATTTTACAGGGAAGTAAATGCTTATTAAGAAATAAAGTGAAAAAAATAGAATTACACTGAAACGCAAAAATGTCTTCAGACGAAGACAATACTTTAAAACAGTTCCAAAAGATCTACAAATTTAACAAATTTCAGAGATGACCTTCCCTTTTCTTTTCCGCAACTTCCAAAGATGTCCAAAGCAAAGTCCAACAATGTGCAGGTTAGGTGGATTGGCTATGTTAAATTGCCCCTAGTGTCCAAAAAATATGTGTAGGTTAGATTAAGTGATAATTGGGATAGGGTAGAATAGTGAGCCTGGGTGGACTACTCTTTCAGAGGGTTGGGGCAGACTTGATGGGCCAAATGGCCTCCTTCTGCCTTGCAGAGATTTTATGATTCTTATCGATGTTTTGATCTATAAAATCCCAGTAATTCTTCACCACACATTACCTTTGCTTTCTCTTGGGCTGTCCTCTGAGGTTGAAAATAGCTGGTTATTCAAGTATAGCCTTGTTCACACCACTTTCTGGGAGTTCCGACCAGCTATTCCTGCTGTCTACAGGGAGATCTACCCCCTCACATAAAATCTCCTTAAATATGCTCTTTCCCTTTGATCTCCCCATTGTCTAAAGCTGTCTCTTCAGAAATGCCTTCTCCCAGAATGTATTAAATTCACTTGTTTACTTTAGCTCTTCGGATTTAAAAGAAAAGTAAACACACCCTAATTTTACTTGACTACCTTAAACCTTTTTTGCAGCCTGTATATATTCTCCTTTGAACCATTTACTCCTGTTATTGCCTTACGTAAACATCTGTTTGAAGTTCCTCTGGGTTCATTACCGTATCAACCACATAATAAATATTGTTGGTTTAGATTTTCAGTCACCCACTTTTACTCAATTACCATACCAAATCTGCAACAGTCTAAGAAATATGACACTGATGTTACCAACAGAAAATATTACATTATTACAAATTCCTTCTTTTCTATTTCCTATAGTTCTGTGTGATGCAACCACTCTGTCTTTAGCAGATTTTCAAGCAGGTGGCTCCTTTTCCTGCTCTGACTGCTGAGATGATTGTAGCAAACATCCTCAGGGTTTTGGAGTCTGTGATGCTTCCACCAATGACTACCTCACTCGCATCTAAGGCGACAGCATGCGGGACGCTGACTGACAGGGTGCAAATGTGCAGGAGTGTGAACATATTGAGCTAAGTCACAAAATCCATGTCTGCTTTCTCTATCCTTCCTTGCATGGCTTATCCATGCTCGCCAAGAGTTTGAGACCACTTTGCTGTGAGGTGCTGAATGGAAAAGGCAAGTATTTCCTTCACCCTACTTAAGCTGGCAGACTGAGTGTTCAGACCCCTTGGTTTCCTGCTATGGTTTAGGTTTCATGTAGGTGGTCACTTCTTCCGTGGAGGTGGCAGTTACTCAAAGACCTGAGTGATCATGGCATTCATGATGAAGTTGGACTCCTAAATCTCTCTGAGTTTGTGCAGTACCTCTGGAAATGCTGACAGAATCTCACACATTTTCTGTTGCTGCTCCAGAATTGCAACCTTTGTTGAGGGATGAGCCCAAGACTCAGGATCTGTGACCAACTGAGCAGCCCTTGGAGGGTCCTGAACCCCATCCCCTCTCCCCCACCCAAAAGGGTGTCTCCATTGCTGTCCCCGACTCGAACACCTGCTCCCTTGTGATGTGGGCCTCACTATGTGGCAATCCAACTACCTATCCTGGAGGCCCCACTAAGATGTGCCCTTGAGCCCCGTGACAATGCTTCCTCAGAGTGACTGACCAGCTCTGAGGAGCCTTCAGCATTAAATCCTGCACCAGTTCCTGCATGGTCACTTGAAGGAGCTGAAGGAGATGAAAAGCATGAAGTAGAACTAACAAGATGAGACGTTTCTCAATCATCATAGTGTGGATTGTCCTTTTTCATTGCCTGTGGACATTAAGTCAATGTAAGTGACTGTTGGTTAGCACATGGCTGTGTGATATTTAATTCTACCACCAAATAGATGGGAGAGCCCCACTTTTCCGTCACAAATGGTCATGTATGCCAAGACTCTGCTCATCTCCAGTGTATCCTCCCTTACAGCAATCAGCGTGGTGATGACCATTGGACAACCTTCTGTCCTCTGCCTCTTCCTGATGTTCTGCACTCCTCCTGTTGGAGAGACAGCAGAAAACCGAGAGTGGGACAACTGTTAACTTTTAAGAGGAAAACAGAATTTGTGGAATGTTACAGTGAGGTAATTGCTGTGTTACAGCAATAAGAGGCAGCACGGTAGCATTGTGGATAGCACAATTGCTTCACAGCTCCAGGGTCCCAAGTTCGATTCCGGCTTGGGTCACTGTCTGTGCGGAGTCTGCATATCCTCCCCGTGTCTGCGTGGGTTTCCTCCGGGTGCTCCAGTTTCCTCCCACAGTCCAAAGATGTGCAAGTTAGGTGGATTGGCCATGATAAATTGCCCTTAGTGTCCAAAATTGCCCTTAGTGTTGGGTGGGGTTACTGGGTTATGGGGATAGGGTGGAGGTGTTGACCTTGGGTAGGGTGCTCTTTCCAAGAGCCGGTGTAGACTCGATGGGTTGAAAGGCCTCCTTCTGCACTGTAAATTCTATGAAGTTAAGGGTGAATGTGTTGTGTTTTAGGTTTTGCTGGTCTGAGGAGTGCTATGCAGGAGAAAGCTGGGAAAGTCAGAATGTGGGGAGCTGGCACTTCATTGTGGCATATGACTAAGCTTTCCCGCACTGATAAGGTACTTGAATCTCTTGCAGCAGTTGCATCCAGGACGGAGACACCATACTCTTGCTACTCGCCTCACCCGCCATTTCCAGCCACATTGCTTGGTCTCCAAGACAGGCCTCTTTCTCCCACCAACAGGAAGCAGAGGGCACAATCCAATGGCCACGCTGTGCTGGAACAGCAGCTCCCGAAGTACAGTGTGGCTGACAACGCCCGGGAGACCCCGCTCCCGGGATCTACCCGGCTTGCAGCGCCTCGTGAGATCCAACGCAATCTCGTGAGACGTCGCAATGTAAGTCCCGCCCATCGTGGGCAGGATCACTTTTTGGCAAATCTGCAGTGAGTCTCACTCTAATGTGCAGATTCCCGAGGTACCTGAGGCTTTGGGATTCATCCACTTCAACTCATAGGCCTCGGGCAAGTGCCGTTCAGCACTTTTCCCTGCAAACGGGGACCAGACAGAACGGCACTTGTGGGGGTCTCCCAGGGGATTGGAGGCCTCCAGTTGCATGCCCTTTGAGCAGGGTGGTGCCATGGCACTGCTGGTGCCCACTGTGCACCCTAGCAGTGCCAGCCTGGCACCCTGGCAGTGATACCTGGTTGTCAGCCTGGCACTGCCAAGGTGCCCAGGTAGCATTGCCAGCTGACATGGGCACTATCAGGGTGCCAGGTTGGCACGCCAAGGTGCCAATGAGGCTTTTATTGCACGTACAATATTGGTCTGGGGTGCCCTGCATGGGTGTATTCGGGCTGGAGGGGATATTGCTTCGGGAGCCTCGGAGAATGCGTCCCAATCTCTCACTACAATCAGGAGTTCGGCAAGTGGAGCTCCCCAGTGTAACACACGGGCTAATGTGCGGCCTCGGCTGTGCGTTCCCTGTTTCAGCCCCTTATACAACTCAAGTCGCTTTGAATAGTCATGTGTTTCCCGGGACTATGAGTGCCAGGAAACATGCAGCTAAACGCGCTCACTACGGGATTTTGTTCCCATTTGGGTGAATCATGCCCAGAGTCTCTGCGATGATCCCCACAGCCTAGAAGCTGGATGTCCAGTGAGGTATCTGAGAACAGTGGGGACAGCCTTCACTCATTGCCACTCCACCACTCCCAACAGCACTGCGGGTGTACCTACTGCTGCAGTTCAAGAAGGTGGCTCACCACACCTTCTCTGGGGCAATTAGCGCCAGGAAATAAATGCTGGCCGAGCCTTGAAAGAATTATAAAAGAACGGGCAGCTGTAAAGTACTTCCACCCTGACCTTCGCAGTGTCCCTTTAACAAATGAAACACCAACTGTCAGGTGCAGGTTGTCATCACCACACCCTTCAGTTGGGCAAGAAAGCTAGGAAAAGGATGCTGATGTCATGCCAAAGTTAAAGAGGTGATGAAAACCCCACTGCTAGAACCTTCCGGCTCCCAATGCACTGACAGCCTCCCCCAATGTGAGTGGGTTGAAACATTAACATCCAGCCCAATGATTACCTCAGGCTTGAACACAAGAATTGTCTCACTTTAAAATGAATCAAGACACTGGTAAAGGTAATGGAGTTTGGAGACATATTCATGCAGAATGATCCATGCAGATGTGGTGCCAATCAGAAGTCAGTATTCAGTAACTGAATGCCCCATCTTCACCTTGATTGTGTTAGCCTGAGAGACTGACCTCGCTATTTACATAGTATTAAACATGCAGCCTTGGAAAAAATTATAGAAATAAGTTGCAAACAATATTTACTATATTGCCCTTAAAGCATCATATACTGCAAGTTAAATATAAGCCCAGCCTTGCTTGAAGGGTCTCTGGCCATCGAACTGATGAATTGCGAATGGAATAATGGAATCTTTTAAGAGAAGATTTAATGATTAAGTCATTCATTCAGCAGTGTGTATGAAAAAATCTAGCAGTTATTTATGTATTAATTTGCCTGTGTTATTATACACAATGTAATATATCTCCAAAGCTTTTGTGCCATGTTACTTTGTCCTCAGGAAGGAATTATGAGATTTCAGAAGTGTTAGTCACTGTCATTACAATTAACTGAACAGCGTTAAATGAAAAATCCAGCTTATTGTGATAATCATTGTGCTCATTGCTAAATAGTCTTAGCATCATTTATTTTGCTTCCATAGGAGTTGCTGTCCATTCTCATGGGATGCATACTCATTTGTTCAGTTAAAGATGAGCATTACGTAATCTAACACTTGGGCAAAATTGGTCAATTCAATGAATGTGACCAATAAGACTTTTCAAAAGCATTAGAGACTGTTAGCCAAGGACGGGGGAAGGGCGGAGTATTTCAAAATAGAAATCGGCTTCGGAGTGGCAAGGTGACACAGTGGTTAGCACTGCTGTCTCACAACGCCAGGGACCCGGTTTCAATTCCAACCTCGAGTAACTGTTTGTGAGGAGTTAGCACATTTTCCCCGTGTCAGCGTGGCTTTCCTCTGGATGCTCCAGTTTCCTCCCTTAGTCAAAAACTGGGCAGGTTAGGCAGATTAGCCATGCTATATTAGTGTCCAAAGGTTAGGTGGGGTTATGGGGATAGGGCAGAGGATTGGGTCCAGGTAGGGTGCTCGTTCGGAGGGTCGGTGCAGACTCGATGGGCCAAATGGCCTCCTCCTGAACTGTAGGGATTCTATGACTTCCACTCTCTTCTGGCTTTAACATGGCGACTGATTCAATATTTTGTTGAAGCTGTGTGGATGAATTTAAGTCTTGTGGGCTGGATTTCCACTGTTTGCGGCATGTACATGATGGGTTACAGGGGAGGCTCATCTCCCCTCTGGGCAGGGCCGGCTCAAGGTACCGGCAACTCGGGCAGTCGCCCAGGGCGCCATGTGCTAGGGGGCGCCATCAAGGAGTGCGTGACAAATTATTTCATAATTTTTATGAAGTATTTATCTGACTGTTTTTATTTATTTTACAACGCAGTGTCTATTTTTACGTGACCGACCATAAATCATTTTCTGTTGGCTATTTTTACTTGAATTCCGGTCAAGTCAAGTGCGGGACCCACGTAAAAATACAGCCCCTGGGCTAGGAAGCTATTTTTTACGTACCACAGACGATTTTACAAACAGATGTGATCTCGATGTGAATATAGCTATTAGGTACACTTCTACCATTAGGTCGATGTTAGTAAGAAATAATATTTCAGAAAAACCAAATGCTGGTGTAAACTGTGTAATATAGACGAAACTGGGACTATTTCGTTATATTAAAAGAACATAAACGTGACATGCCTAACTGCAACACAAATAATGCTAACTTTGTTCATGCTTATGATAATGATTAATGGCCATCAAACTTACCGGAACTCTAGTGAAATGATTGTCAAATGTAATGATTACAAAATACGAAGAATTTTAGAGTATGTATAAGGGCGCCGAAGTTCAGCTTGCCCGGGGCCCCAGCAACCCTAGGGCCGTTTCTGCCTCTGGGCTACCTGTCTTGCTTAGATGACTGCCTGGTGTCAGTGCTACATCATCAAGTACTTCATAAATTAGCATATCTTCTGTTCACCCTTTATTCTTCAAGAGGCACTTCCCGCGAGAAACGCAAATCAAGTTTCCCAAGTCACTTTTAATTGAGTCACGGTATTTTCGCTTTAGAATCTTCGCAATTGCTCCCACCCACCCTCTTTCCCCCTCCTCTCTGCTCACTGACTGTAGCCTGATCCTTTCAACATCGCTTCGCTCCCACCCAGGAAATGGAGAAAAAAAATTAAATGAGGTCCTGCCATTACATTGAACTGAACATCTGAGTTATCTGGATTTCGCAGCCACTATGAACCCCATCCCACCCTCCCCTTAAATATGAAGACCAAAGTAAATACAACCGCAGTGCTAACATTGAAATGTACCAGGAATGCTCCTGCTGCACCATGTTTGCTAAGCTCTAAACATAATAGCTGGTGACACATTCAATTATTTAACGTAATTCCTTATATTTATTCACTTTTTAACATTGAATTTATACACAGACGGCCAATAATTGATCTAAATTTAAAATACTTTATTTTTATCTCTTGACTTCAAAGGCTTTTATACCATTAGCATTCCCAGAAAATGAAAATGTAAACCCAGTGACAATGTAACTAATTCTAGCATTCTAGCAAAATGATACATTGTCGTTATGGAGAGTGTTTGACATGTGATACCATCAGAGCCCAGAAATGATGGAATAAAACGGAACAAACCTTTGCAGTAAACATGTGGTTCAGTTGCCATGGAGTTTAGACCTGTATCTGTCTGTTAATGTTACTGCTACCGTAAACGGACATTTTGAAAGCAGGAGCTGACTTCTAAAAGCTTTGTGTGCGAACTGTATTGCATATTCGTCAGCTATTCATTATTCTGAGGCATAGAACATTTGTCATTGAGGTAATGGTTTGAAAAACATCTCAAGAGCAGAGTAGTCAAAGCAACTGTCACAGCATTAAAATCTGACGTTATGTAATAGGAAAACAGGACATCATCACGTCTGACTAGCTAGGGTGATGTAGCTTGTCTGCTGCAGAATCTTTGCTTCATGTTAAATGATGACATTTGGACAACAAATAGAGAAAGATTTTCTAATGACTTCCAAGTGCTGGTACAATTTCCACCGTATTGAGTGATGTTTTAAAACCCAGTAAAGTACAGAACAGTTAGGTGAGGCAGCAAATACACTTATGTTAAAGGTAATTACCTATAACAGCTTACTTAAAATGAAAATAGATTAGCTACAATAGCCACTCAAGCAGTATTTTTCTTCCTTTAAACTCACTACTACGAATCGCAAAGGCAGTGCCATAGTTAAACTGGGGTCACTCCTTCCAAGTGAATGTAAATGATCTGATTGTCAATATTGGAAGACGAGCAGAGGAGTTCTCCCCTGTGACCTGAGCCAATGGCCGCGATTCACCCAAAAAAGACTAAGGGCGTGACCTAACGCTGTGTTGCACCCAGGGTAGATCTGTGTGAGCTGGTTATATCGCAAGAGAGGCCAAAATCGGGATCTGCGCCGGTGCTGGCCAGCCTCCGATCAAAACCAATCCGCTCCCGTGCGAGGTTCCAATTAACAGCAATTGAGGGCAATCTCCATATCAATAACAGGATGGACGCCCTGTCTAACAGCCTCCTGAGATCTAACCGGCTCCCCAGAAGGAGGTCACGCAGGTACCCTTTAGCATATTTTAAAACGGGAAGCTGGCAATATGGCTGCTGAAGGGGATCGGAGGAAGTGAGTAGCCATCTTCGAAATCAGACACAAAGTGATCTACTATCAATTACGCAAAGACGAGATTAGGATGTAATCGAGGCTTTATCACACTGGGATGTGTGGCCTCCTACAGCAACTGACGAAATGGCTGCAGTACGGGGAGCACACATATTTATACTCCGCCTACTGGGCGAGCCAGCAAGCAGGGATTTACCCCCCCTACCTGTAGTGCAGGGGCCTTACCGTAAAGCACCTATATCAACATCCTATATATACAATGTATACATCAGTGGTGACTACCACATTCACCCCTTGTTAAAAAATGAGTTCAGCGAGGGTGGTGGAGAACTATGTACAGGAAATTGTGTTTTAAAATTACAGATAATATTACAAATTCAGGTGGTCCGGTGCCTTGATCTGCCTTCGAGAGCGCCGCAGTGCTGGTGGTGACTCAGGCGGCGGCTTGGTCTTCGGTGACTCCGGGAGCGTGTTGAAATCCTCTTCATCCCCGGGTGGGAGCAAGGGGAGGACGGATTGTGCTGGAGCGGGGGCTGCGGTGGGGTGCGCCGGGGGAAGGGAGGGTGGCGCCGGGGAAGAGGGGGGGGGAACCAGCTGATGCCAGGTCCCTGAGGGCGACTGTGTCTTTGAGGCCGTCGGGATATGCTATGCAAGCGTACTGTGTGTTGGTGTGGAGTAGCTGTACCCTCTCAATCAACAGGTCCGCCTTGTGGAGTCGAACGTGTCAACGGAGTAGAACGGTCCTGGAGCTGCCAGCCATATCAGGAGCGAAACCCCGGAGGTGGACTTCCTAGGGAAGGCAAAGAGACTTTCATGGGGGGTTTCATTAGTCGCGGTGCACAGGAGCGAACTGCATCGGGGAGGACCTCCTGTCAGCGGGAGGCCGGGAGATTTCTGGACCGTAGGGCCAGCTGGACGGCCCTCCAGACCGTCCCATTCTCCCTCTCCACCTGCCCGTTTCCCCTGGCGCTGTAGCTGGTCGTCCTGCTCGAGGCAATGCCCCTATTGAGCAGGTACTGGTGCAGCTCATTGCTCATGAATGAGGATCCCCGGTCGCTGTGGACGTAGGCGGCAAAACCGAACAGAGCCAAGATGGTGTTGAGGGCTTTGATAACGGTGGCAGACGTCATGTTGGGGCATGGGACGGCAAAGGGGAATCGAGAATATTCATCGACCACATTGAGAAAGTACGTGTTGCGGGCGGTGGAGGGGAGGGGCCCTTTGAAGTCCATGCTGAGGCGTTCAAAGGGGCGGGAGGCCTTCACCAGGCGCGCACGGTCTGGCTGGTAGAAGTGCAGTTTACACTCTGAACAGACCTGGCAGTCTCTGGTGATAGCCCTGACTTCCTCGATGGAGTAGGGCAGGTTATGGGCCTTGATGAAGTGGTAAAAACGGGTGACCCCTGGGTGACAGAGGTTGTCATGCAGGGTCCAGAGTCGGTTCGCTTGTGCGCTGGCACATGTACCTCGGGACAGGGCATCGGGGGGCTCATTGAGCTTACCGGATGATACAAAATCTCATAGTTATAGGTGGAGAGCGCGATCCTCCACCTCAAGATTTTATCGTTTTTGATCTTGCCCCACTGTGTGTTATTAAACATGAAGGCAACCGACCGTTGGTCAGTGAGGAGAGTGAATCTGCTGCTGGCCAGGTAATGCCTCCAATGCCGCACAGCTTCAACAATGGCTTGGGCCTCTTTGTCGACGGAGGAGTGCCGAATTTCGGAGGCGTGGAGGGAGCGGGAAAAGAATGCAACGGGCCTGCCTGCCTGGTTGAGGGTGGCGGCCAGAGCGACGTCTGATGCATCGCTCTCCACTTGGAATAGTAACGTCTCGTCAACCGCATTCATCGCGGCCTTGGCAATGTCGGCCTTGATACGGTTGAAGGCCTGGTGAGCCTCGGCCTTCAGAGGAAAAACAGTGGATTGAATGAGTGGGCGGGCCTTGTCCGCGTAGTTTAGGACCCACTGGGCGTAATACGAAAAGAACCCCAGGCATTGTTTGAGGGCCGTGGGGCAGCGGGGGAGGGGGAGTTTCATGAGGGGGCGCATGCGGTCGGGCCCCAGAACTCTGTTCTGGACCACATAGCCGAGGATGGCTAAACGGTTTGTGCTGAACACGCACTTCTCCTTGTTATACGTGAGGCAGTGTGGAGACATTTAGCAAGGTTGGCGTCATGGTCCTGCTGATCGTGGCCGCAGATGGTGACATTGTCCAGGTACGGGTAAGTGGCCTGCAGTGCGTACCGGTCAACCATTCGGTCCATCTCCTGTTGGAAGATCGAGACCCCGTTGGTGACGCCGAAAGGAACCCTAAGAAAGTGGTAAAGGCGGCCGTCTGCTTTGAACGCAGTGTATGGGCGGTCCGCCTTACGGATGGGGAGCTGCTGGTAGGCAGATTTCAGGTCTACTGTCGAGAAGACCCGGAACTGAGCAATTTGATTGACCATATCAGATATGCGTGGGAGGGGGTACGCGTCGAGCTGCGTGTAACGATTGATGGTCTGACTGTAGTCAACGACCATCCTGTTCTTCTCCCCAGTTTTGACTACCACTTGGGCTCTCGAGGGGCTGTTGCTGGCCTCGATAATTAGGCTCTGAAGGTTGCACTGGAAGTCCAGGCCAGGTAGCAAGGCAGCGCAAGGTTGGGAAGGACGTAGAGGCGGAAGCCCCTGAACTCCATGCCTTGGACAGTGAGAGTGGCGATGCAGTACCCCCGGATCGCCACAGAGTGTGATCCGGAGGCCAGGGAGATTCTCTAGTTAGCGGGGTGTACCGCGAGGGAGCAGGCCTTACCGTATCGGGGTGAATGAAGCTCTCAGTGCTCCCGGAGTCCAGCAGGCAGGAGATCTCGTGTCCGATGACCTTTACTTTAGTTGAAGCCGTCGCGAGGTTGTGTGGTCGAGACTGGTCAATCGGCGGCGGTTGCAGGCCATGAGCGGCCGGATGAGGTGCTCGATGGGCAGGGGTCCTGAGTTGGGTAAGATGGCGATGCCCATGAGCCGCACATGCTGTGGGAGAGGCAAGATCGCGGCGCCCTGGGGCTGCACGTGTCGGGAAGAATGCAAGGTGGCGGCGCCCGTTGGTCCTGGAAGGAACAAGATGACGGGGCCCACGGGCGGCATGTGTTGTGAGTCGAGCAAGATGGCGGCGTCCACTGGCCGCACATGGGGGGTGCCGGGACAATAGCGGCGATTGAGGGGACCTGGCACACTACAGCAAAATGTCCCTTCATGCCACAGGCCTTGCAGAGGGCGCTGCACTCGGGCAGTCCTGTCGGGGGTGTTTTGATTGCCCACAGAAGTAGCATTTGGGCCCCCCGGGGCTGGTTGGCTGCCGCGCGGCACATGTGTGGGGTTGGCTGAGGGTGGTCGCTGATGGAGTCCACGATGGGGTGGCCATCTGCGGAGTCCACGATGCACAGGGGGGGTGGGCTGCGCGGTTGGGAGCATCTTGCGTGATGCAAGTTTTTTGGTCGCCGTGAGGTCGAGCGTGCCTCCTCTAAGAGGTACTGGGGTATGTAGTCAGACCCTATGCCTGTAACAAATACGTCTCTCATTCGCAAATTTGAGTGTTCCGTGGCCGAAACGACCTGACAGTCACAGTCTCTAACTAGGGCGAGCAGGGCGCGCCAGAAATCTTCCACCGACTGACCGGGAAGTTGGCGTCATGTGGAGAGGAGGTGTCTGGCGTAGATTTTGTTAGACCGCTGAGCGTAGTTTTCCTTCAGTAGCGCCATGGCCTCTGTGTAGGTCGGCGCGTCCTGGACAAGTGGAAAGACGTTGGAGCTCAGCCGCGTTTAAAGGATCTGGAGCTTCTGTGCTTCTGGAATTGTGTCTGGCGCAGACCCGATGTACGCTTCGAAACAGGCTAGCCAATGTTCGAAGTCCTTTTCAGCGTTGTCTGCTTGAGGATGCAGCTGCAGGCGATCCGGCTTGATGCGGAGGTCCATCTCTGAAAACTCAGTGTAATAAATTGATGCACCATCAATTACGCAAAGACGAGAGTAGAATGTAATCGAGGCTTTATTACACTGAGATGTGTGGCCTCCTACAGCAGCTGACGAAATGGCTGCTGTACAGGGAGCACACACATTTATACTGCACCTACTGGGCGGAGCCAGCAGGCAGGGATCTACCTCCATACCTGTAGTACAGGGGCCTTACCGTAAAGCACCTATATCAACATCCTATATATACAGTATATACATCAGTGGTGGCTACCACACAGAGCCACAGGGCTCTGGAGCCTGAGTTGGGGAGAGGGTGGAACGTGTTGGGGGGGGGGAGGCTGGGCGCCATTAGTTGGAGGTCACCGCTGGGCTGGGGGGGAGGAGCTCAGTGCCCATGGGTCCAACAGGCCACCCCCTGGATTGCAAACACCCATAACAGGGGCAACTTCAGCCACTGCCTGTCTGTCCCACCGAACACTCCCAAGGCTGAGCCCTGTCCGCAATAATATGGTGCAGGTCACTTTAACTCCCCCCAACCGTGAGCAGCCTCTGGCTGCACAGCTGAACACTATTGCTAGGCCGGCATTTAGCCCTCCCTCCTCCTGGATGGTGCCCATATGGCCCTGGGTGCCACCTTGGGATGGAGAAGCAACTGGAGTGAGCCTCAGAGGCCTCTACGTCATCTGGCTCTGCCATCTGTGATGGTTCCCCATTGCCTACAACATGGTGTTGATGCCTTCAGTGTTGCTTTTCTGTGACTGGTCCATGCTCTGCAGTGCCTCGGCAATGTCCGCCTGAGACTGGGACAGGCTCTGCAGTGCATAGGCAAGATCTACATGCACCTGGGACACGTCCCCAGCGACTGGGACATGCTGTCGAGGCACTCAGCCATGGCCATCACTAACTGGGCAACGCATTGAACACCACTACTCAGGGTGCTGAAGCCATGCTGCAGGCTTTCCACTGCAATCACCATCCTAACAATGTTTGCCTTGGTGCTATGCACTGCCGGAAATGTCCAGCACTTTGGGACTCTGTCAATTGGCTATGGACCCACTGAAATGTCCCTGGCACCATCTCCTGAATCTCGCGGCCCACCCTAGCATCTACATCAGTTCTGGGAAAACCTTGTCCAGATTTTCGGCATCTGATTGGGATCCAGCAGACCTCCGACTTCTGTCTCCTCTGGATATTCCTGCCTCCACCCAATGTGCATCAGCAACTGTGTGGTGCTCACCAGATTGTGCCTCAGAAGTCTGTTCACTAATGGCGGCCACCGAGGTGTGTGCCACTGCGTTGGTGGAAGGAGTGGGTTACAGCTATGACGTCTCGACGGTGGCATCCTCCGAGGTCTCCTCTGAGGTGTCCTCTTGGAAGGCAGGTGGGAGGGGGTGCAGGGGCACCCAGATGGGCTGACAACTTCCAGTGGAGATCATGTGAGAGAATGGACATGTGGTCAGTGAGAGGGAAGGAGCATTGTGTCTGACATGAACAACTCACTTGCGCCAGTACGGTCGCCAGCCACTGGCTCATTGGGGGGTTGGGAGGTCCAGGGCTGGCATGCCAGGTTGACACTGCCAGGGTTCCCGGCTGCTGAGGGCAATGCTCTCTGTGGAGACCAATACGGATCAGCGCCCGAGTGAGTTCTCGCTAGTGTGGCTGGAGACTCCCGGGAGCCAGGAGAATGCGGCCTCAAATGGGCCATGCATATTTAGGTGAGCCTAATAGCTCTTTTAATTACGATTATCTCGAATACGCCCAGCGAGGTTGTGATCCAGATCGCGCCGCGTGCAGCAAATAGGGTTACTCGACATCGGCTCAGTGCAGGGCTCGAAGCCAGTTTTGGGCCTCTCTCGCGATGCACCCTGTGCCATGTGATTGCCGCCAGGTGCAACGAGGTGGAAAAGTCACACCCAATGTTCATCCCACAATCTAATCATTAGCACATTGTTGCATCTCATACATCCAGGGTGTTTAATGGCACAATCTCACTCCGGAACATGAGGGTCACAAAAGGTGCATCAATAATGTGGCCAAACAGGTTGATTATCAGCCTGCAAGCCCTCCCAATATGCCTACAGGCTGTATACTGTGGAAAGCACCCTCCTTACTTTCACGGACTACCAGTAAAATTTTCCTCCAAAATTACTGAGTGTAATTTCGATTGTGACCTTCCGACACCTAATTTTTTTTTGGAGCTTGGGGTGATTTGTGCCTTGTTTGAGATGTGTGAGACCCAAAGATGGCCATTCATACCGGCATGGCAGCCCCCACCTCCAATCACCGACGTTCGCCCCCCTAAATCGCAGGTACCTGCCCCCCTAGCATGCTGGCTGTGCCAAACTGGCTATGAATGGCCTGCAGATAGTAGATCTGTGGGAACCAGTGGCAGACACAGTTGCTCTACTTCGAGGAATGGACATGCTGAGCTACAAGGTGAGTATTACAGCAAAATGCTTGTGTGGCCTGCTCTCTAGCTTCCGGACAGGGGTCCCTTTTCTGGGGGGGAGAGAGAGGGGGTGCTGTGGAGGGGGGGGGTCTGTGTGGGGGTGTCTGTGTGTGGGGGGGGGGGTGGTCAGTGGAGAGGGTTCTTTTAATCCTTTAAGCAGGGGGTCCCTGTGGGGAGTCCCTCTATATGGCAGGGAGGCACGCCGATGTGTGGTGTCAGGGAGAGGCAGGGGATGGGCTGGGGTTGGGACATGGATGGGAACGGATGGTCTCTACCATTGTGGCCCTGGTTTGATGGACCTCGCAGAACCCCGTTGGTCCATGGCGAGGACCAGCACGGCTGGGCCATGATTGTACAGACCACAAGTGAACCATGCCCATATGATTCCCGGCCGCGGAGACCAGAGAATCACGGGAGGGCGGAGCGTAGGGCACCAGGCCCCCTAAATAGATGCAAATTGGTCATTATGACTCATTTGCATTTATTTACATGCTCCCGCATGTAAAATAGCCAGTAAAGGGTCACCTGATGTGAGCACGAGAGCTGTTGCATTTTTGCGAACTCTGGCTGTGCTCATCTTGTGATGCTCCATTTTGTCCTGGTGCACACTTTGGGCACAATTCAGCAGACTCAAGTTAAAGCCCGCTGAACGGCGCATTTAGCAGGTGTTTCTTGACAGCTGCAGCACCGAGATACACTCCGCTATCCAACTGCACTTTGCCAATTCTTTTGGCCTCCATGCCGAAGCTACATTTAGAGGAAAGGCTCCTCACAGATTGGGGTGCTATTTTGTCCGTCTGCCCCGATCTTTTTCCCCCTTTCAGGGCTCTATGCTCTTTCTACACTCCCCCCCCCCCCCCCCCCAACCTTGGCAAGGCTCCTGGACCCCCCCTCTTCCTGGCAAGCGTCCCCCTGGACCAGCCTGGCACCCTAGCAGTAATACCTAGGCAATGGTGCCAGGCTAGCAGTGCCAGGGTGTCAGGCTGGTATACCAAGGTTCCCAGGGCGAGTGCCAGGGTGCCATCCTGCCGTGTCCCTGATCACCAGGGGGCCTCCAATGGCCTGGGAGACTCCCCCAGGTGCCATCACGACTGGTCCGCGTTTGTGTGGACCAGTACTAAATGGCGTCCTGGCAAAGTCTCCCATGTGTGGCAGGGTAATGGGTAGATGGTTGGATTAGAGTTGAATGGTAGGGTTCGTTAAGTCTTCACTGAGATGAGTTTGAGGATAGCCCCCCAGTTAGAGCTAACCATATTGGATTTTTATTTTGTTTTCTTGTTATTTTTAATTTAAGAAACTGTGCCTGTCTCCTTTGATTGTCTGGGCTATTATGTATCCTTTGGAGGGCTGGACTCTTTCTGACTCTTCCTTGACGTTGGAGTTTCAACTTTGGGTCTTTAAAGCTATTAGACTGGGAAGAACTGAGAGGAGGCACACTCTGAGGAAGGTTTGGCTAACCCATGGTTTGTCTGTTGAAGAGAGAGATAGTTTGCCATGAGTTTGCGTTGTCGGAGCCCTTCCCCTCATATGAGGATATGTTTGATGGGGGAGTTCGAGGCCCTCCTCCTCATGATTCTTATATGGTG
Source organism: Scyliorhinus canicula (assembly GCF_902713615.1). Taxonomy (NCBI): domain Eukaryota; kingdom Metazoa; phylum Chordata; class Chondrichthyes; order Carcharhiniformes; family Scyliorhinidae; genus Scyliorhinus; species Scyliorhinus canicula. Next base: position 126,010,775 of record NC_052148.1, on the reverse strand, counting down.
GTTTCCTGAGTCCTCCTTGTTGTGGTTGGGTTTTCCATGTGGAAGCAATGCTTATGTCTCTGTTGAGGCTGCGCTGTCATATTTCATAGTATCCTTCTTATGTTGGCAGATAGCGGGGGAGGCACGGTGGAGCAGTGGTTAACACATCTTCCTTACGGCGCCAAGGACTTGGGTTCAATCCCGGCCCCAGGTCACTGTCCATTTTGCACAACTGCACATTCTCCCCGTGTTTGGTCTTACCCTTACAACCCAAAGATGTTCAGGGTAGGTGGACTGGCCATGCCCCTTAATTGGAAAAAAATAATTGGATACTCTCAATTAAAAAATATATATTTTTAGAAATGATGGCGGACAGTGCTGGGTGGTGGTTAATATTTTTAGGTCAGCTCGGGATTTCCTCCCTTAGGGGCTTTTTTCTTCTCATCAACTGGGTACGCAGGGTGCTGTTACTAATCCTGGTCCGGTCCAGCAGTTCAGGGGAGGTTCCTTGGTTGTGCCAGGGAGGAGGGAATCAGCCCCAGTCCCAGAGCACACAACTGTTGGGTGTCTTGACGATTATTCCCTTTGGTGATGGGTCTCCCTGGCTGGGGCTGATGTAATCATCCCTTTTTATTATGAGTGTAAATGGGAGTGGAGCACTGCCCTAGATGTGGAGATGTGCAGGACCAGTTGGGTTTAGGCTGCTGTGTGTCGTTGGTGCCTTTGGTGCTGTTAGAGCTGAGGAAGATATATATGGGTGCAAGCCTGAACATGGCGTGGAAAATGTATCCTGAGCCCTCGTGGTAATTGCCAGCAGACACTGTGTGGGAAAGTGTGCACCATTTTACCATGTTTTCATGCCTTTGTCCAGTTTCAGCTTCTGGTCGGGCTTACAGAGGCATCAAGTTATGTCTAATCATTGTAGAGAACCAGTCCTGCTGTTGTTCACCTGGCCCCCTTTGTATTCATGTACGCTGAGCCATTTTTCCTTGCTTACTGTAATGCATCATTTTCGAAATGTTATTGCATTGTTTGCAAAAATGTAAAACCTTAATAAACATACTTTGGGGAAAAAAAGCAAATACATTAGAAACCCCTATGATAAATTACAGTTGGGATTTTTGAGCATTTCTGGAGGCAGTAATGATATGACTTCAATTACATCTGCATATCTGAGTTTTCAAAATGAGTTGTTGCTTGCCTGAAGCTACAGGAACTCGTCACTTCTTGTAGCTTTGAATATGCAATCTCCAATTAGTCTTTCAAGCAGCTCTACAAGGCTTTAATATCAGCCGCAGCACCTCAAGCAACAGGCTGGGCAATAGCAGCAATGTGGGGGCAACTATTCTGCGGAGGTTCTTGCTTATCTTTCAGGCTCTCCCAATCTTTATACCAAAGGCCATTTTTCGGAAAGTGGACACGATCATCTCGAACTTTGTATAGGCAAGGAAGGTGCAGAGGGTAGGGAGGACCCTGCTACAGAGGTAGATGCAGCAGGGGGGGTTGGTGTTGCCGAACCTGCTTCATTATTATTGGCCGTGACTGTGGACAAGGTGAGGCGGTGGTGGGAAGGAGAAGGGGTAGAGTGGGTTAAGATGGAGGAGGAATCTTGTAAGGGGTCTAGTTTGAGGGCTATGGTGATGGCAGCGTTGCCAATGGCTCCGAGTAGGTATTCAGGGAGCCCAGTGGTGCAGACCACAGTGAAGATATGGAATCAGCTGAGGAGGCATTTTAGGATGGAAGGGATGCCAACGCCACTGAGCGAGAATCATGGGTTTGAGCTGGGGGGAGGGGATGGATAGTGCATGCAGGAGGTGGAGGGAAGTAGGGCTGGTCAAGGTGAGGGATTTGTATTTGGAGGAAGGGTTCGCCAGTCCGGAGGAGCTAAGGGAGAGGGTAGAGCTGCCGAGGGGTTGTGAGTTCACGTATCTGCAGGTTAGGGACTTTGCACGAAAGGTCCGGAGGGCGTTCCCTAAGTTGCCGGGATATACCCTGCTGGAGCGACAGCTGCTTCCGGATGTGGAAGGGGAGGGAAGAATTAGGGATATATATAAGTGGCTGGGGGAGCAGGGAGGCGAGCGGGTGGTGAAAGTCAAAGAGAAATGGGAAAGGGTGTTGGGAGGGGAGATGAATTGAGGAGTATGAATTGAGGCACTGCGAAGGGTAAACGGGACCTTCTCTTGTGCAAGGATAAGCCTGATACAGTTTAAGGTGGTGCACAGGTGCATATGACTCGGGCGAGAATGAGTGGGTTCTTTCAGGGGGTAGCAGATGAATGTGAGAGGTGTGGACAGGGCCCAGCGAATCATGCGCACATGTTTTGGGGTTGTGAAAAATTGGGAAGATTCTGGGTGGAAGTGTTCGCGGTCTTAGCCAGGATAGTGGAGGAGGGAGTGGACCCGGACACTTTGGCGGCGATATTTGAGGTTTCAGAGAAGCCGGTGCTCGTGGAGAGGAGGAAGGCCGATGTCGTGGCCTTTGCCTCTCTGATTGCACGGCAGCGAATTTTGCTGGAGTGGCGGTTGGCATCGCCACCGGGGGCAGCAGCATGGTTGGGTGACCTGTACGACTTCCTACGATTAGAGAAGATAAAGTATGAGTTAAGGGGCTCAGCAGGGGAGTTTGAGAAAAGGTGGGGGATGTTTGTGACCGTGTTTGAGGAGCTGTTCATCGCAGGGGAGTGGGGGAGGTGGGTGATGGGGAGGGGGTTGAAAAAGGGGAAAAATCTGTACAGGCTGTAAAGTTTATTATTGGGAAGTATGTACTGGCTGTAACCTGTTTTGATACATGTTTGTAATAAAATACATTTTTTTTAAAACTAAGTGTGGCTACCAGAACTGCATTCTGGATCAATAAAAATTTCCTGGCTGTACTCAATATATTTTTATATCAAGGGCGCGATTCAGTGCACTGAGTTGCACTCAAGCGACAGCTTGACGAGGCCGATGAATAGTGGGATTGGTCAAAAATGAGAATCGTGCTGGGCACCAAACCATTTGCGATGCAATCAGCCCGCCCACATTGCCGAAATCGGGAGGGATCCCGCTTTTGTGTGGCGAGAAACCAATAATCACCATTAAGCCCTGTTTCCATACAATTAATGGGAGCCAGCCAATTTCCAACCATCTCCTGTGGTGCAGCAGTCTCTCCAGGAAATGGATACACTGGCGGCAATTAGTAAAAAGGTGAACCTGGCGGAAGGGATGCTGCGGAGACCCGAGGAGGCGAGTAGCCATCTTCGCTCACAAGCAATGAGCCCGGGGGCACTGGGCTTGCCGCTTCTGTGCTGGGAGGGGAGTGGGGGACAAAAGGGGGGGGGGGTCCATCCTCAGCTGGGGTGGTCCGCCATGGGGGGCAACCATGTGCAGCTCCGCCATGCCAACAATTGTATCATTTGTACGCATTCCGGGACCACCCATAACGCCCACTGACTGCGAAGGCCTCTGGCCATGCGGCTGAAAGGCTCTTGCGAATAGGGAAATTGCAATCGTAGTTAAGTGAGCACTTCACACATCCCAAGTGGATCCCCGAGGGTGGGCGTGCCATGTGGCATAAGTGAGTCATTGCCTAGTGTCCCAATCAAACTGTGATGCCTTATCACTGTGCCTGAACACTGCAGGAGGCAAAACCACGGGTGCAGCAGCCAACATTCGAACACCTAGGGGATGGGCCCCAGTACTGTGTGAGTCCAACGGGGAGGGGACCAGTAATGTTATGTGCGGGTGTTAGCGGTACCATGTCTGTGGTCCGGTGAGTGGGGGGCTTCACTGCGGACATATGTGGGTGGGCAGAGCGTTCTGGCTGTGCGGGAGGGTCAGTGGGGGAATGGATGGTCCCGGGGTGGGAACTACCACTGTTTGTCAGTCTAACACCCCCTCCCCCCCCCCCCCCCCCCCCCCCATGCCTTACAGATATTGAATAATATGGACGGTATTTTGGATCCTGCTGAACTTGCCCTAATAGTGCTGCTCGCAGGCCGAGCGGCCAGGCGCCGGAGACAGCAGCAGCAGCATCGACGGAGGTTCGAGGCGGTGGTGGATGTGCAGGGCCCCGCCCAGCACTCAGAGGACGCTGCCGCCTAACAGAGACGCAGAGGGTGAAGCCCACGATGGACCAAGGTATACAAGACTCGTTGGTCATTTGAGCAGCTGGCGGACAGCACGTGCCGCAGGAGGCTCCGACTCAACAAGGAGATGGTGCAGCACCTGTGTCATGTCCTTTTAGACTTGGCACTACATTGAGAAGGAGGATACCTGTTCTCCATCGCCATCAAGGTTACTGCATCCCTGAATCGTGGGGCCAGTCCTCTCGGTGCCATGGCTGCGAGCTGAGTGGGGTTGGCTGTGCAAGTGCTGTTTAAGTGATGCTCTACTCTATTAGCGGGGGGCTGGCGAGCGCGGTCCCAGTGAATTGGCTGGGGAGCCTTCATTTGCGGCGTGAAGCCCATGAGGCCTCCTTAAGTGAGCCAATTAACGTTCAGATTGCGGTGATTGTCTCGCCAGGCCGAGCGCCAGGAAGCTCACGGCAGTTCCCGCTCGCTACCACACTTGGAATTGTTTTGGGAGAATCGCGTCCTGAATCAAAGAGTATGGATCAAAGGCGGGTAAATGGACTTAAAGTACAAATCAAGCAATATCGAACTAAATGCCAAAACAGGCTCAAGGGGCTGAATAGCATATTCCTATTCCAACCAATCTGGGAAATACTAATAGAGCATCACTTCTTACACGACAAAGAAACAAACCATTACTATATTTGATATGGGAAGGTGCATCAGAAAATCTTTCCTGCCAGGTTTACAATGGACACACAAACAGATTTTATTATATTTTTGGAGTCAAACTTACAGATGCCCTTCTGTTTATCAAAATAATTTTGTTTGTAATCTTGCCATCAATTAATCAAATTCTGCTACCACCTTTCTCATGGGCACAGGTGGTGTTCACATTTGAAATGATATTTTGCAATTTAAAACCTGCTGCCCATGAGAAGACAACAGTGTGAATTACCACTGAGACTTAACAGATGAAAGTGTAATAACCAATTTGCAGTAAGCCCTATTGATTTTCTTCTTGAAAAAGAATTGTGCGCTACACTGGTGGTAATATTTGGCTGCATTTGTTTTTATTTTGCTATGTCATGAAAAGTAATATGTCTTCTGCCGATGAGGGAAGCATCAGACATGGTGTGTTACTGCTTTATTGCATTATTATTTTAGTCCCTTCACAAGGCAGTTAGGAGTTGCCTGACTTATGACACATCAAGGCTCTTATTGCTTTTTTCAATTCTGAGCTCATTCACTTTAATAGCTTCGGTAAAGTCTGCCTGATACAACAAAATATTTAATGCAAGATAAAGTTATGTGAGGAAGCTTGACCACATAGAAAATTCAATCGCCTCTTCCTAATCGGTCTTTTTATTCTGAAGGCAATGGCCTTATATTTTGTACCCTTCGTGCAGCATCACAAACATTATTTGTGCCGGTTCAGTTTATTATTCAGTCCCTATAAACACACACTTCACTTGTGCCACAGATTGTATTGTCAAATTCCTGTTTCTTGCCCATTGCTTTGAACAGGCAGCACTCAATAGTGGTCAATGTTACTAAAGCCGAGCAAGACATTAATTCAGCTTCCAGTTGTTTATTGCATTACACAAAGTATTTTACTGCGGCCCACCTCCAGCTCCTGGGAACAGCAAGACTGAAATTGCTTTGGGGGAAAGTGCAGACACACCAATCAGGGTTTTTCTTGTGATTTACATTCTTGTTTTAAAGGGGTTAACCCTTCTAATAATGTAGTAGAAAGAGGAATTTCTGACAAATGCACAAAGTATTTATGCTTATTGTTATTCCACACTGTAATTTGAAGGTTATATCTTCAGATGGCTCAAAGGGGGATGTTTCTGTGGCCCAATTTACTGACAGACCCCAAAAGCTAGGATTTCTGGATCAATCCTAATAAATAGTACATTGCAAGCTGTTGGCCTAAATTAGCACAGCCCCTGGAAGCTCAGCAAAGTGATAGACAACTTGTGAAGTCTGCTGCTGAACACTTACAGGGATATAGTCATCATTGTGGATAGAAATTGCTGTAACCTTTATAAACAAATATTTTTTAAGCATATTTTGGCCATTACAGAGATTAATTATATCCTAACAGAATGGAGTCAAGAAAGTGTCTGGCAAAAATACATGTGAATAGAGGAAACTGTGGGCAGGAAGTTGGATTACAAAGTAGGTATGCTATTGCAGATGATAGATGTGAGTAGAGTGCAGCACGGTGGTGCAGTGGTTAGCACTGCTGCATACGGCGCTGAGGATCCGGATTCGCTCCTGGCCCCGGGTCACTGTCTATGTGGAGTTTGCACATTCTCCCCATGTCTGTATGCGATAGGTATGAGGAGAGATTTTCTGTTTGACACCTCACAAGAGGACTGTATGCTTGGCAGGTGATAATCCCCAAGCGTACACTGCTGACCCAAAAACTGTTGTCGGAGGAGTTGGTGCAATTTAGTGAAGATGCAAAAGTATGAAACAGGCCATTGGCCCAGTTATATGTGCCACAGTGCTGCTTGCCAGGCTGTTCTACATTTACTGCTGGCATATGCCAAGCCAGCACTAATATTTAATTGCTTATCATTAATGTTCATAAAGGCACAGATTAACCACAAATTAATACTGATATATTTGGCCCACTTACATTTTCAAATAAACAAGTTGACACGGTGGCACAGTGGTTAGCACTGCTGCCCCACAGCGCCAGGGACCTGGGTTCAATTTCAACCTCAGGTGACTGTGTGGAGTTCGCACTTTCTTCCCATGTCTGCGTGGGTTCCCTCCGGGTGCTCCGGCTTGCTGACACAATCCAAAGTTGTGCAGGTTAAGTGGGGTTACGGGGAGAGGGTGGGGGAGTGGGCCTGGATGGAGTGTTCTTTCAGAGGGTCGGTGCAGATTGGATGGGCCAAATGGCCTCCTTCTGCATGTAGGGACTCTATGGTTCTGTTCTATCAGTGGGAAACTTAGTTCGAGGTCAGTAGGTAAGTTCTGAAAATGTAAGAAATAAGAGCAGAAGTAGATCATATAGCCTCAGGTCGGCTCCATTATTCAATATGAACCTACCTTCTGTCTCAATGCCACTTTACAGCCCTTCCCTATTTGCCCTGGTTCGCAGTAAGTGAAAAATCTATCAAATGTTGGATATACTGATGGTGGAGCATCCACAACCTTCAGGCGTAGAGAATTCCTAACATTTGTCTATTGTGGTGATTGTAGATCTGAGTAGATGCAATACAACTGAGCAAGCACTAGAGGGAGCACGGGAGAGCTATAAATACACAAGGACAGGAAGTGAGGACACACTTCACGGAAGGGAGAACTGGTAGCAACACAGACACACAGACAGACAGCATTTGAGGTAGCTGTAAGTTAAGCTCTGAAGACAGAACAAATTCACAATAAAGCATCTTCTCCAACTTTGAGACTACGAGCTTTATTAAGACATGAGGAACAACACATGGTACCAAGGAGTGACTTTAGACGCTTACTACAAGACAACTTAGCTGCAGACACAGAAAGACCAAAATGGCAAGAAAAACTCCTACTGGACATTCGACTTGAGAAGACATCGCTTATTCGAGGATGTGGCTTGGAACCCTACCTCAGCTGGACATGACTGGCAATGTAAGAAATGTCTGGAAAGTACTTAAACAAATGTTCGATTTTTATATCATAGCTAATGATGTAGCAGCAGCCTCAGACTAAATTAAAATAGCAATGCTCATCGCAGGACATGAAGCTAGGAAAGTATATAATGGATTGAAATACTCAAAAGATGAAGACAGCAACAACTTACAAATAATACTTTAAAAATTTGAAGAGTACTGTATGGAATTTGAACAGCAAGGCATGCTCAGAGGCCAAACTGCACAGAGACTCTGAGTGATGCAAAACTCAAACAATCACTATCAAAGCAAAAAGGGTTCAGTCAAGAAATCGCGAGTGAAAAGTACAGATCAAAAAGAAGAAATAACTTGAATTTTTCACAAAGCCAAAACACTGAAATCCAGTACAGATCGAAAGGAAAAGGTAACTTACAACTTTCAGAAAGAAAAAACGCTGACATCCGTGATAAAATGGCGTCGGAGCACATTTTACAGTCTCTGGAAGACAAAGAACTAAAATCTGCGTATGTGCAGGAAACAGAAGCCGCGTATGCGCAGTTTAAAAAAGTTTGTGTTGCTGATTGTTATGCGCATGCGCAGTCTCAAAACCGCACAGTAAAGGAAGGCCGATTTGCGCATGCGCAATGGATTCCTACGCATGGCGTCACGAGCGTCATGACGTCTGAGCATCCGGACCATCCCTACTTAAAAGGGAAATGCCCGAAAATTGAAAACAAGATACTTAAAGCTGTAAAACCAAATTTTCTTGCCTCAGAACACAGAAAAACGCCTGAACTTAAACCAGCAGTTGAAAATATCTCTCACAACACCCTGAAAAAAGCAGTCTGCACCACCCAAAGTGAAGAGAACAAAAAGAGATCCGAAACAAAAAAAGATGATTTGTTTTTCGAACAATACTACTCAAACATGGCTGAGTTATTCGGATATGCAAAAAATGATGAAGACAACGATACCAAATCCGAAGCAAAAAAAGATGATTTGGTTTTCAAAGAATACTAGTCAGACATGGCTGAGTTATTCGGATATGCTGATCACAGCATCAGCGACACGGTCGCAAAGCTCAACACAAATCTACTCGTGGTAGATGAATCCAACACCATGGTGCCATGGCAGATCGTCGATACATTGGATGACAGCAATACCCAAGACGAAGACGACGCCACATAGAGAGCACAAAAAGACTTCACAGAGAGAGCGATGACAGGCTCCACAGTGAGAGTGATGAAAGACTCCAAAAGGGAAGCAAGCAAACACTCCTTGGCGAACACCATGCATGAACAAGACCATGAAGGTCAACCCGCCGTATCTGAGCAACCGCAAGCAGACTATGAAAGTCTACCAAGCTCACATAATCAAGAAGAAGACAATGTACATTTACCCACTGCATGCAAAAACAGTGACAAGGTGATCACACTCGACATACAGGAGGTAAGAGGATCACAGCAAGACTGATAGTTCTCAGCTTGTCTGTACAGAAGCACAGAGTAGGGCCACCCAAGAGTCCAGAGAGACCACGCCAATAGAAACCATGAAGATTTTGACTCCAGAAGAGGAGCGCCAAAAGTCCAGAGAGACCACGTCAATTGAAATCATGAAGAATTTGACTCCAGAAGAGGAGCACCAAGAAAGCAAAGACGACAAATCAAATCCACCACAAATGACTGATGTCACCAGCATCAATGCAACATCAGATCATTCTCACCATTCTCGAGACGAAACGTTCAATGTAACAGATTCCACAAAGGACACTCGCACCAATAACTGTGACAATGACTCAAATTATCCACACGGGACACTCAATTGAGCATAACAAGAAAAACAAAAGCCACAAGAAGCACAGCAGAAACGAGAACAACAACAGCAAGAACAAAAGCAACATAAAGCGCGATAAGAACAACAAAAATCGCAAGACACTGCAGAAACAAGAACAACAACAGCACCAACAAAACCTACAAGCACAACGACAAAAACTACAAGAAGAATAACAAAACCAACAAGAAGCATAACAAAGATAGCAACAACAACAAAGACAGAAACGACAAAAACAGCAACAAGAACGGCAACGAAAACAACAGAAACAACAGCAATGAAACAATGACTTGTACAAAATGGTACAACTCTGCACATGAAGGACAATGCCACAGCACACTGCAAAGCAATGACAAGACTACAAACATGCCATGGGACGACAACGAATCGCACAAACTCACATCTGTTCCAGAACAAGCAAGCCAACCAGCTTTCAAGGCAGATGACATACTAAATCAATACCACAAGCAGAGAAAAAAGTCCATGTCAGTCAACATCAGTGGTTCGACCATGCAAAAACCATGGGATGACGTATTGGTTACTTAAAATAACAAGAACACTGACAACATTCACAACGGAGTTGCAATATCAATATCACCACGTCAACAACAAAAGAAAAAACTCATTGAACAAATTCATCACGTTTGGACTCATAAATGTTTTTATTAAGATTGGACAACATAATATAAATTGGCTTTGTAAAATATGCAATAGCACCATCACTTGTATAGATACACATCATAAGTAACTGTTTTGTACAATTTTCTTTAACGATGTACAGAAAATATGTAAAGAAAAAAGGGGGGATGTGGTGATTGTAGATCTGAGTAGATGCAATACAACTGGGCAAGCACTAGAGGGAGCACGGGAGAGCTATAAATACACAAGGACAGGAAGTGAGGACACACTTCACGGAAGGGAGAACTGGTAGCCACACAGGCAGACAGCATTTGAGGTAGCCGTAAGTTAAGCTCTGGAGACAACGAATTCACAATAAAGCATCTTCTCCAACTTTGAGACTACGAGCTTTATTATGACACGAGGAACAACACATTTTCAAATTAATACTGATATATTTGGCCCACTTGCATTTTCAAAGAAAAAAGTCGACACGGTGGTACAGTGGTTAGCACTGCTGCCTCACAGCGCCAGGGACCTGGGTTCAATTTCAACCTCAGGTGACTGTGTGGAGTTCGCACTTTCTTCCCATGTCTGCGTGGGTTCCCTCCGGGTGCTCCGGTTTCTTGACACAGTCCAAATTTATGCAGGTTAAGTGGGGTTACAGGGAGAGGGTGGGGGAGTGGGCCTGGATGGAGTGTTCTTTCAGAGGGTTGGTGCAGATTGGATGGGCCAAATGGCCTCCTTCTGCATGTAGGGACTCTATGGTTCTGTTCTATCAGTGGGAAACTTAGTTCGAGGTCAGTAGGTAAGTTCTGAAAATGTAAGAAATAAGAGCAGAAGTAGATCATATAGCCTCAAGTCGGCTCCATTATTCAATATGAACCTACCTTCTGTCTCAATGCCACTTTACAGCCCTTCCCTATTTGACCTGATTCGCTGTAAGTGAAAAATCTATCAAATGTTGGATATACTGATGGTGGAGCATCCACAACCTTCAAGAATAGAGAATTCCTAACATTTGTCTATGTGAAGAAATCTCTCTTTGCCTCCATCCTAATAATCAGCCCCTTATCCTAAGTGTGTGCCCCCGATTTTAGAGATGGTCTATAAGCTTTTTTGCGATATATATAGCGTACATGGCCTTCAAAAGGGCATTTGTTATATAATAGCCCTTTTTGCAAAGCCCGTGGAATAAAAGGGTCAGTGGCAGCTTGGATACCAAGTTAGCTGAGTGACAGAGAACAGTTGTGATTGGCTGTTTGTTGAACTGGAGGAATATACACAATTGGTGTTCCCCAGGTGCCGCTATTAGGAACACAGCTTTTCTTGAAATATGTTAATAACTTAGGTTTGGATGTGCATAGCATAATTACAAAATTTACAGATGACACAAATTTGAAAGTGCTACGAACTGTGAAAAGGATGGGGCCTCTCTTTGCCACTGATTCTTTTCAATCCCTGGTGCCTGGGGCTCCCATTCTCTTCAATCAGTTGGTGCTCCCCATCACCTCTCCTTTTAAATCCCTGTTGCTCAGAGTTTCTGCTGAGAAGCAGATAAGGCCAAGTCCGGTATATCTTAAGAAACATGTGTAGGCCCAGATCCAGCATCAATTTCAGTGATCGAGCTAACTAAAAGAGAATTCCAGAAACCGGGCCAATTCAGTTTAGATTATTTTCTTTAATAAGAGAGGTAAGTGAAAAGTGAGATTTGCTGACTTCCGGTGGCGGCTATGGAGTGAGAGGTCGCATATTTGGCAGCTCCCGCTCATGGTGGTCGTTTTGTGGCGTTTACGCCAGTTTGTTGCAGGAATATTGTAAGAAAAAGGTGCCGAAGTGAGAGCAGAAGAGAGTAACCCTTAGTTTATGGAGTTGCGGTCCAGAGGTACTCCAAAAAGAATGAACCAGGTGGTGGTGGCGAGTGAGGAGCGGACAACCCACGTGGAGATGGTGGACGGGCAGGGTCTGGCCCTGCTGCCTCAGTGCTTGATGGACCAGTTGGTGAGCTTCTTACCTGAGAAGTTCACTAAACAGCGGAAGGAAAGTGTGGAGGACCTGGCCCGGGCAGTGGACTCGATCAAGGCAGTGGTTGACAACATGGAGACAGGACTGGCAGCCCAGCGACAGGCAATCCAGAGGTTGAGGAGCAGGCGGGGGAGCAAGAGGAACAGTCCACCTCGATGGCAGCAGAGATTGGGCTGATGCGTGATCAGCAGAAGAGACTGCTGGAGAAAGTGGAGGACCTGGAGAACCGTTCTCGGAGGCATAGCATCAGGATCGTGGGTCTGTCAGAGGGAATCAAAGGATCGATTCCGGGTGCGTATGCTGGGAAGGTGCGTTTGATCGGCCATTGGATGTGGATCGGGCCCACAGGGCACTGAAGCGCAAACCCCAGGGGGGTGAGCCTCCGAGGGTGATGGTACGATTGCATCAGTTCCTGGTAAGGAACGCATCATGAGGTGGGCCAGGCAGACGAGGCGATGCACTTGGGAAGATATTGAGATTCGGGTGTACCAAGACTTGGGAGCAGAGCTCGCGAAGAGGAGTGCGAGCTTTAATAAGGTCAATCGGCCATGTACAAGAAGGGCGTAAAGTTTGGACTACTGTTCGCTTGCCTATGGGTGACCTATGGGAGCCGCGAGTTGTACTTTGGCTCGGCGGAAGAGGCAGCAGACTTTATGAAGGAGAATGGACTTTAAAACAAGGGGGGTGGCAATCCTGGTCAATAAACGGGAGGCATTCGAGATGGGGAAGGTAGAGGCAGACCCAGGGGGTAGGTATGTTAAGGTTAGTGGCAAGTTAGAGGAGATGGCCGTGATATTGGTAAATATATATGCCCCTAATAGGGATGACGTTGAGTTTGTTGGACAGATACTGGGGAAGATCCCAGACCTAGATTCACGTTGACTGATTATGGGGGGAGATTTCAATACGGTCCTGGATCTAAGGCTGGACCGGTCAAATTCTAGGTCTGGGAATGTATCATAGAACATAGAACATACAGTGCAGAAGGAGGGCATTCGGCCTATGGAGCCTGTACCGGCCCACTTAAGCCCTCACTTCCACCCTATCCCCATAACCCAATAACCCCTCCTAACCTTTTTGGACACTAAGGGCAATTTATCATGGCCAATCCACCTAACGTGCATGTCTTTGGACTGTAGGAGGAAATCGGAGTACCCAGAGAAAACCCACGCAGACACGGGGAGAACGTGCAGACACCACACACAGTGCGGGGAATCGAACCTGGGACTCTGGCGCTGTGAAGTCATATTGCTAGTCACGTGTTCTACCATGCTGTCCACATCAGCTATGGCAAAGCAGCTTTGGGGGTTTATGGAGTGCATGGGGGGGGGTTGATCTGTGGAGATTTGGGAGGCCAAGGAGGAAGGAGTTTTCATTCTACTCCCATGTGGATAAGGTGTATTACTGGATAGACTTCTTTGTGATGGATAAAACGCTGCTGGCTGAGGTAGTGGATGCTGAATATTCAGCAATAGTGGTGTCGGGCCACGCCCGCACTGGACTTGCAAGTTAGCAAAGGAAAGGCCCAGCGGCCGCAATGGAGGTTGGATGTGGGGCTGTGAGCAGAGGAGGAGGCGAGTGAGCGGGTGAGAGAGGCCATTCAGGGATATATAGGGATCAATGTCACGGGTGAGGTTTCATCCAGGGTGGTTTGAGAGGCACTGAAGGTGGTTATTAGAGGGGATTTCATCTCAATTCGGGCCCACCAGGAGAAGGCTGAGCAGGCGGAGTTGGAGAGACTGGTAGGCAAACTTTTACAGGTGGACAGGAGGTACGCGGAGTCTCCGGATGACGGGCTTTTGAAGAAGCATCAGAGGTTGCATAAGGCGGAGGGACAGCTGAGGATGGTGAAGGGGGCGGTGTAGGAATATGGGGAAAAAGCCAGCAGGATGCTGACGCACCAGCTGAAGAAACAGGAGGTAGTGAGAGAGATCAGGAAAGTGAGGAATACAGGGGGAAGGCGATTCTGGATCGGGGGGGGGGGTTTGCAAATGATGTGTTTCGGGAGTTTTATGGTAGATTGTATAAATTGGAACCACCAACCTGGGTGGAGGGTATGAAATGATGTCTGGGGGGGGGGGGGGGCTGGAGTTTCCAAGGATAGATGAGGAGTTGGTGGAGGATTTGGGAGCCCCAATTGGGCTTGGGGAGATTATAGACGGGCTGTGGGTGATGCAATCGGATAAAGCCCCGGGACCAGACGGGGACCCGGTTGATAAAAGTTTTCCGGGCTGATGGAGCCGCTCCTGGTAAAGGCTTTTAATGAATCAAAAGAGCTGAGAGTACTCCCCACAACGTTATCGCAGGCATCGATTTCACTGAATTTGAAGCGGGATAAGGATCTGGAGAGCTGTGGTTCGTATATGCCAATCTCCCTGCTAAATGTAGATGTGAAACTGCTGGCAAAGATCTTGGCCATACGTATAGGGGATTGTGTTCCGGAGGTAATAGGGGAGGATCAGTTGGGATTTATTAAGTCACAGCACCTGACGTCCGATATTAGGTGGCTCCTACATGTAATAATGATGCCTGCGGAGAGGAGCAAGGTCGAGGTGGTGGCCATAGATACAGAAAATGCCTTTGATCAGGTGGAGCGGACGTATTTGTGGGATGTCCTGGGAAGGTTTGGGTTCGGGCAGGGATTTGTGGATTGGGTCCGATTGCTCCTCAGGCACGGGTGGCAAATGTTAGGACAAACCGGGTTCGATCAGAGTATTGTAGTCTTTGTCGGGGGACGAGACAGGGGTGACCACTCTCCCCACTACCATTAAGCAGGGCTGTTTAGCACAGGGCTTAATCGCTGGCTTTCAAAGCAGACCAAGGCAGGCCAGCAGCACGGTTCAATTCCCGTACCAGCCTCCCCGAACAAGCACCGGAATGTGGCGACTAGGGGCTTTTCACAGTAACTTCATTTGAAGCCTACTTGTGACAATAAGCGATTTTCATTTCATTTCATTTTCATTTCATACTGTTTGCCCTGGCCATAGAACCTTTGGCAATGATGCTGAGAGCATCAAACATTTGGCGGGGGATAGTGAGAGGAGAGGTGGAACATAGGGTCTTGCTCTATGGGGATGATTTGCTCCTTTATATAACAGAACCGTGGGGGGAGTTGCAGGAATTATGGGAATACTGGAGGAATTTGGTTGGTTCTCAGGTTAAAAATTGAATATGGGCATGAGTGAGGCCTTTGCGTTCCAGGCAAGTGGACAGGAAAGAAGACTGCAGGAGATGCCATTCAAACTGATGGGAGGGAGTTTTAGGTACCTGAGATTCAAGTGGCAAAGGACTGGGGTCAGCTTCATCGACTAAATTTGGGCAGGTTGATTGAGCAAATGAAAGGGGACTGCCGTAGGTGGGACGTGCTCCCGCTGTCATTGGCGGGGAGGGTACAGACTGTGAAAGTGACAGTCCTCCCGAGATTGCTGTTTGTGTTTCAGTGTCTTCCAATCTCCATCCCCAAGGCATTTTTTAGGAAGATTAATGCGGCGACTGCGGGTTTTATATGGGCCGGGAAAGCCCCGAGGGTGAAGAAGGTCCTTCTTGAGAGGGGGCGAGGGGAGGGGGGGCTTGGCCCTTCCGAACTTTATTAATTACTACTGGGCGGCTAATATATCGATGGTTAGGAAATGGGTAGTGGGGGAGGGGTCGGGATGGGAGCAAGTGGAGGCGACATCTTGTAAGGGCACTGTTGTATTACTGGGTTGAAATAATATATGTTACTGGTTGCTGATGATCCTGAAGAATATACGAGTCTTTGATGTAAAGAAAACAAATTTATTAAGTAACAATAAAACTAATAAATGAATTTGACACTCTACTGAACTATCTATAGAAATAAAGTAATGAAATATAACTACATAAACTGTATCTGAACTACACATGTTGCCTAAGTTGTGATCTATCTATACTACACTACTGCTATCTAGCCACTCCTGCGTAGAAAGAGAGCTGATATTTATACTGGATCTTGTAATGCCCTCTAGTGGTAGTGTTACAGCTAGATGTTATAATTAACCCTTTAGTTATATACACTTGGACCTATCATTACAGGCAAGAGCCTGAAGGCTTTGTTAACAGCACCTCTGCCATTCTCGTTGGCTTGGTACTCCACAAGCCCAGTGGTAGTGGCAACCTGAGAGTGTGGGGGCAATGGAAGCAGCACATGAGACTGGAGGGAGCGTTAGTATGGTCACCGATCTGCGATAATCACCGGTTTGTTCTGGGGGGGGGCTGGACGGGGGATTCAGGAGGTGGCAGCGGGCAGGGATTGAGAGATTTGGGGATCTCTTCATTGAGTAGGGTTTCCCGAGCCTGGAGGAGCAAGAGGAGGAGGTTGAGGTGCCGGGTGGGAACAGGTACCAGTACCTGCAGGTACGGGATTTTATCTGGAGGCAAGTCTCGACCTTCACTTGCCTTCCACGAAGGGGACTACAAGATAAGGTGATGTCTAAAACAGGAGTTGGGGAGGGGAGGGTTTCGGAAATATATAAGGAACTAATGGAGTGGGAAGGGATCCTAATTGGGGAGGTGAAGAGGAAGTGGGAGGAAGAGCTGGGAGGGGAGTTGGAAGTCGGGTTATGAGAGAAGGCCCTGAGGAAAGTCAATGCATTCTCATCGTGTGTCAGGCTTCGCCTGATCCAGTTCAAGGTGGTCCACAGGGCTCATGTGACTGTGGCCCGGATGAGTAGGTTTTTTGAGGAGGTGAGGGACAGGTGTGGGGAAGGTCCTGCGAACCATGTACATATGTTTTGGCATGTCCGAGACTGAGGGGATTTTGGCAGGGATTTTCAGATGTCACGTCAGAGGTCTTGGAAGGGAGGGTGACTCCGAGTCCAGAGATGGCAATATTTGGAGTGGTGGAAGATCCGGGAGCCCGGTGAGAGGCCGACGTTTCGGCCTTTGTCTCCCTGGTGGTCCGGAGATGGATTTTGCTGGGATGGAGCCTCCAAAGTCGGGGGTTTGGGTCAGTGACATGGCAGGGTTTCTTAGGTTAGAGAAGATTAAGTTCGCCTGAAGGGGTTCATTATAGGGGTTTGCTTGGAGGTGCAGCCGCTCATCAACTTCTTCAAGGAAAACTGACCGTCAGCAGGGGGGCAGGGGGGCATGGAAGTGAAGAATAAGGTCAGGGAATCTAATGTATGGGTAGTTAGGATTTAGGGCTGGGGGAAGTTAGGTATGTTATTGTAGGTTTTTTGCGTGTGATGGATCTCTGTTGTGTAAAATGTGAAAATGCTAAAGTTATAAATGTCTCAGTAAAATATTTTCCAAAAAAAAAGTGAGATTTGCTGTTACTGACAGTCTGTACATTTACTGTAGAATAAGGAAGTTTAAAGATTTATATCTGACCTCATCTCCTAAAGTGTTCACTCATTCGGCTTTCAGAAAAATAGAGTAGTGCTTATAAAGTCCCGTATGGAAGGTGGTGATAGCAAATCCATGTACCATTATCAAAACCCCAACATATAACTGTACGTCGGGCAGTATATCAAATGTCAGATTGTAAGGGTTGCATAGCCTGCTTAAAGGAATGATTATTGATGCTGAATCCAAGGTTGATTTTTTGTAATGGTGGGAGGAACTGGAACCCAGCAGGTTTCCATTCCTTTCACACAAAGAAATTACAGATTACATCTGCTGGGGAGGGTTTTTATTTGTTCTCCTACCCAGATCCACTCTTCATAATCTTCAATTCATTCAAATCTCTATTCCACACTCACCTGCCCTCTTATCCTTGGCTTCCATTCTCTTAACACTTCCAATTTAAAATTACCATCCTTGTGTTTGAATTCCTGTATGTTCTTGTTGATTGATTGATATTTATTGTCACATGTACCGAAGTATAGTGAAAAGTATTTTTCTGCTGGCAAGTACACCGGACGTACATAGTAGACAAAAAGAATAATCGACAAAGTACACTGACAAAGAGTACATCGACAAATGGTTACAGCACGGGATGAGGGCCAAACAAAGCAAATACATGAGCAAGAACAAATAGGGCGTCGTGAATATTGTTCTTACAGGGAACAGATCAGTCCAAGGGAAACACGTTGAGGAGTCTAGTAACTGTGGAGAAGGAGCTGTTCCTATGTTTAAATATGTGGGTCTTCAGACGTCTGTATCTTCTGCCTGATGGAAGGATCTGGAAGAGGCCAAAGCCTGGGTGGGAGGGGTCTCTGACAATGCTGTCTGCCTTCCTGAGGCAATGGGAGGTGTATACAGAATCAATGGGAGAGTGGCGAGCTTGTGTGATGCATTGGGCTGCGTTCACCACACTCTGCAGTTTCTTGTAATCTTGGGCTGAGCAGTTGCCATACTAAGTTGTGAAGCAGCCGGATAGGATGCTCTCAATGGCATATGAAATGAATGAAATTAAATGAAAATCACTTATTGTCACAAGCAGGCTTCAAATGAAGTTACTGTGAAAAGACCCTAGTCGCCACATTCCGGTGCCTGTTCGGGGAGGCTGGTACAGGACCCGCACTGCTGGCCTGCCTTGGTCTGCTTTAAAAGCCAGCTATTTAGCCCTGTGCTAAACCAGCCCCGAAGTTTGTGAGAGTCGATGCAGACATGCTAAATTTCTTTAGCTTCCGTAGGAAGTAGAGACTCTGTTGGGCTTTCTTGACTGTTGCATCAACGTGAGTGGACCAGGATGGACTGTTAGTGATGGTGACCCCCAGGAACTTAAAGCTATCGACCATCTCCACTTCAGAGCCATTGATATAGACGGACGGACGGGAGGGCTATTGTACAACGCTTCCTGAAGTCGATGATCAGTTTCTTGGTCTTGCTGATATTTAGAGGGATGTTGTTTTCGGTACACCATGCAACCAAGTGATTTATCTCCCTTCTGTAGTCTGATGCGTCGTTGTTTGAGATACGACCCTCTACAATCTTATCATCCTCAAACTGAGAATTCGAATTGGAGTTAAATCTTGCCACACAGTTGTGTGTGTATAGGGAGTACACACTATCTCTAACCTCCTCCAACTCAACAGATTCTGGCATTGTCTGCATCCCCTTCTCTTTACACCACCATTAGCCAACATCTCTTCAGCTGTCTAGGCTCCGCCCTCTGGAACACCTTACCTAATTTTCACGACCTCTTCACTTTCAGTGCACTCCTTGAAACTCATTTCTTTGACAAAGCTTTTGGTAACTTATCCTAGTATCTGCTCATTTAGCTCAATGTCCATTAATTCATCATTCCACCTCTGCAAATATCTTTTAAATTTAAAGTGCCCAATTCTTTTTTTTTCACTTAAGGGGCAATTTAGTATGGCCAATCCACCTACCCTGCACATCTTTTGAGTTGTGGGGGTGAAACCCACGCAGGCACGGTGAGAATGTGCAAACTCCACACGGACGGTGACCCGGGGCCGGGATCGAACCCGGGACCTTAGCACCCTGAGGCAGCAGTGCTAACCACTGTGCCACTGTGCTGTCCTACACCTGCAAATATGAATACAATTTGTTGGTCAGTGTTTCTTCTGCCATTCATGCATTTCCATTAGTTTTGTGCATATATGTTAATCGAACCATATGCACCAACAGGCCCCCAAGTCTACTGAGAGCGGACATAATGAGACCAAAATATATCCCATCAGGGAGAATGATGAGCTTATGAGCATCGGATCTGACCTCTCAACCTTGCACCTCATCGATTCAAGATCTTTGTTCTAACGGACTAGTGAAATCCACCCCACCCCTGATCAGCACCCTCACCCCCACCCCTGGAGCAACAGGATACCAGTCCACTATATGAACAGATGAGAAATGACAGACATGATTTAATACAAGCAAAAATATTCCACAAAAATGCCAATAACAATTAGTGACAGAAGCCTGCACTAAAAGATAGTTTCGACCTGGAGCAATTTGATTTATGAAGATAAATTTAGAGGTTGTACGTTGCTGAACTTTTATGTCCTCTCTGAGAAACAGTAGAAAGATAAATCACCTGGAGTGGTAAATCTATAGTGCTGTATAATAAAGCAGTCTCATCTGTTGAGGTCATTGTTAAGGGACTTTCATGTATAAACAAAGGCAAAAAACAATTTTGACGAGTGCAGAATTTACAAATTTCTGCTCCCAGCATCTAGCTCAGCACGTTCTTCAGAGTTTCCCATCTATTAAAACGAATGGATGAAGAATCCTGAAGCACCTGCTGATCTGAATACCTGACCTCCCAGTATGTGCACCTACATCGTGCTCTGTGCCTGGGGAGCAAATTCATTTCAAATCGCCTCCATAATATTGCATTGGCAGTCTTACCTGCTGCTAAAACCTTACTATGTTCAACATCACAGCCTGACATCTTTGCCAGAGAACCAAAGGGGCAGCCTTAGTCTGAAAGTTTCAGATTTCAAGAATGAGGCTGATTAAAAACTCTCAGTTGGAGGGGAATCTTGTACAGAGAGAAATATATTCAGTTTAAAGTGTTTACCATTGTACTGTATTGTGCACAGTGCTTGTTTTAAGGGTTTCTGTATCGCTAAAGTAAAAAGCATTTGTCAAATGATTCCCTCCATTGCTGCTGAGCTATTCCTGGAAATGAGTGTCAGACAATGAGACCCTCACTCACTATACAAGTCAGTTTTACATTAGATGCGATTTAGCGATCGCGTTGCGCCCGGCGTGGATCCGGGCGTACCGAGAGAGAACAAAATTGAGATTCGGGCCAGGCGCAAACCATTTTGTGTTTCATCCGGCCCACTCCTGATGGTGAGTTCCAGACCTCACCCAAAATAACGAGAATGTCATTAACCCTAATTTGCATTAATTTCAATCTCATTAACGAGAATGAACTCAAATGCAGTGTCCTCCTTGGAATTACCTGACTCCCCAGCAGGAAGTCACAGGGGTGTTGTTCTGTACTTCTTTCAAAAACGTGAAGCTGGCATAATGGCTACTGAGGGGAAGTGAGGTGGTGAGTAGCCATTTAAATTACCGGAGGCCAGCTCAAGGGCACCAGAATGGGAACCATTAAGGAGGATTGGGCTTGGTCAGTGGGTTGAAGTGTTTGAGATCGGGGTCACCCTGGGTTGAGGGGAGGGGGGTGTGGGGGGGGGGGGGGGGGGGGTGAGACGGCTTTGCGTCTGTGAGGCTTTCAAGCTATCTTTAAATATTGTGGAGACCCAGAACAGGGGCAACCACAGCTGTAGCCTGTCTGTCCTACCAAATTCTCCCAGGACAGAGCCCAGCTGCAGCTTCTCTCCTGAAAGACAATTTCACTCCCTTTGACTGTGAGCAGCCTCTTCAATTTCACAACTGAAGGCTATTTCAAATGAGAGATTAGCCTTTTTACTTGTGAGAGCACTTCACGCTTCTGAATTCTCAAGTGCCTCCTCAAAGGCACAGGTGCCAAGTCTCAGCTGTCAATAATCAAACACTAAAGAACAGGGCTTCACCACTATGGATCCTCTTGCGTCCAAAGGGTAAGTTTGTGGATTAGTGGAGGGCAGCTGAGCACAGGCTCCTTAATGTTCCCGGCAGAGGTCTGGGATCTATGGGCTCTTGGTATGACCAGGGGTGAGTGTGCAGAGCAAGGTTTGCCAGCACAACTGGCTCGCTGGACGGCACTCTGAGAGAAGGCGGGACAGTCATGGTAAGGTGGGGAGGCTTGAGGGATTTGACGGTCCCGGAATGGAAGCCCTGATTGTCAGTCTCGCCCCTTCTCTAATTCCTTCCAGATATAACAACATTTGCTGGTGTTGATCCCAGGGCAGCTGCCATCGAAGGTAGTAAAGCCAACTCAGGATGGATGCGGCATCCCATGTGTAGGGGGCCGCCGCACACCCTGAAGACCCGGTCGCCCATCAGGCTGAGGAGGGAGCCAGAAGGGGAGACCAGTGTCAACCCAAGGTGTACAAGCATCATTAGTCATTTCAGGAACTGACAGACAACATACGCTGCAGAAGACTCCATCTCAATAGACACACAGTGCAACACCTGTGCCAAATCCTCGGGGACATGGCACCCTGTGGAGCAGATCGACACCCTCTCCCAGTGGCCGTTAAGGTCATTGCAGCCCTAAACCTTTATGCCACCAGGTCCTTCCAGGAATCAAGCGGGGAGAGCAGGAGAGACCCTCATCAGAGACGTCCTAATTAGAGAGCCCCCACCTGAAAGCCTCCCATACAAGAGACCCCTGCCTGGAAACCCCCCATAATAGTCCCCTGCCTTCCCAATGTTTAGCTTAAAGCAACTAAAGGGTTTATCCTGTTTATCATTCATAGCAAAACATAGAAACAGTTTGTGATTTTGTTACAAATTGCACAGAGGACATCTGCCTGGGTGTTCATTTAATACAATGCAAAAAGAACTAAAGTTAAATTGTACAGACAATTGTTGTTGAGCTAACAGAATTGTAATACTGATTGCAGTGTCTTTTCTGAAGTAAAATTAGCTGCTGGAACAAGAACAATGAAGTGATTTGAAAATAAGACATGCATCTGCAATTGAGCATTGGTAATTGGAACAGATGTTTCAGTCCACAGCTTGATCGAAAATGACAGACTTCATTAGTCTGAAGAAATAAACTAGCAAACCTAAGACATATTGTTCATAAGTTCACTGATTAAATTTGTTCAAAGTATGGGTCAAAAAGCATATTAAAACATTTCAAAATCAGTGCATTTGGCAACAGATTTAGGATTATACTGTAATTGGATTTCTAACATCATACAAAAAATTACAAATAGTACTTGAGGAAAATGTCAATCTATTGTAACCCTTGTTAATGGACAGAACTAAGTTACATGTTGGATGCCTCAGTTAGAAAATAAACAATCAGTCTGCTTGTGGGAATTAAGCAACTTGACTATAAATCTTAAGGCATGTGAATTGCCAGGATTTAAATAAATATTTCAAGAAATGTAGTATGTTTGGTGTTGGAATTTAAATATATAAAATTTTAACTACTCACCCAACTCAAACAACCCTTTTGTGGGGTTTAAAATTACCCCCAAAATGTATCTGCAGGAACAGCTGTTTCCATGGAATAAATCAGGATAGTACGATTCAGATCTTTAACAGTTCGCACTGAATCCGTTGCAAGATATTTAGAACTATGCAATGCAATGATTAAGACAAAAAGAAAACTGATGCAAATAGTATCGCACTTTTCTGTGTCCTGTTAACTTTTCAAAATTGTGATGTTAAACTATTCATTGCAGGTTCACTGAAGAACGACCACAGTGTCAATTCACAAATTAGATTAGCAATAGAAAATGCTGGAAATGCACATCGGGTCAGTCAGCACCTAGAAAAAGGAAATTATGCTTCATGGATGGCATTTCTTTGAATAAATGCAAACTGGTTGCTGTCTTTTCTGGACTTTAGGCTGTTTTTATTTCAGATTTTCAGTTCCTCTTTCTTATCTGTAAAAAGTACATTAGGTATGTTCAACAACCAGCTCCCATTCAGTTTCACACGGACAAAGAGCAGGAGCAGGTCATTCAGCCTCTTGAGCCTGCTTCACCATTTAATGAGATTGTGGTAGATTTGATAGTAACCTCCAAACAGCTTCCTGCCTATCCCTGATAACCTATCACCTCCTTGCTTACCAAGAATCTATCCACCCTCCGCCTTAAAAATATTCAAAAAACCCACTTCCACCATATTTTCAGAATGAGAATTCCATGACTCTTGGAGAGAGAAACTTTCATCTCACCTCCATTTTAAATGGGCGACTCCTTATTTTTAAACAGAGATCCCGAGTTCTAGATTCTTCCCCAAGAGGAAACATCCTCTCCCCATCCACCCTGTCAAGACCGCGCAGGATCTTCTATGTTTCAATCAAGTTGTCTCTTACTCTTCTTAACTCCAGCAGATACAACTTATCCTGTCCAACCTCACCCCATTGAAACAGTCTACCCATTCCGGTAAACCTCTAAATTGATTCCAAAGCATTTGATTCCTTTCTTAAATAAGGTGACCAGTAGTATTCCAGATGTGGTCTCACTAGTGCCTTATATAACAGAATCATAACCTCCCTACTTTTGTACTCAATTCCCCTTGCAATAAATGGCAAAATTCTATTAGCTTTCCTAATTACTTGCTGTACTGCATACTAGTATTTTGCGATTCATGCAATATATTATGCAGTAGGTTTCAATCTGTCTGGTAGTATTCACTGGGGCCCTGAATAGAAACAATGAACATAATTTAATGGAACCCACTATAGAATCCATAAAATCCCTATAGTGCTGAAGAAGGCCATTTGACCCATCGTGTCTGCACCAACCCTCCGAAAGAACACCCTACCTAGACCTACTCTCCTGCCCGAACCTCATAATCCTCCATAATCTGCCCATCTCTGCCCACTAAGGAGCAATTTAGCATGGCCAGTCCACCTAACCTGCACATCTTTGAATAGTGGAGGAAACCCGGAGGCTACCCACGCAGGCATGGGGAAAATGTGCAAACTCCACAGAGACAGTCACCCAAGGCCAGATTTGTACCCAGAACACTGGTGCTGTGAGGCAGCAGTGCTGACCACTGTCACCACTAGAGAAAACATGATGGCAGGGGAAAATCAGGTGGGAGCACTGCCATCAGATTCCTGGCATCGGAAAACTGCCCCCAATTAATTGAGGGATGGGATGGGCCCAATGCAGGAATCCCTCCTGCCAGCAGCAGGATGTCAATTAGGCTGATTAATTAATCACTTGAGAGCAATTTTCCTTCAGCCTACCAGAATTTAATGGTGGTTCAGGGATTTAATGGGCTCTGTCATGTCTCCCAAGGGCCTGCCAGCAAAATCCATCAGGTTTGCTTGGGCCTCATGGGTGGAGTCCCTAATTTGTCAGCCACTATGGTTACTGAAATGCATGCCTCAGCTCTTGCCTCTTTCCCCTCTTCTCCAGCCCCACGGCCCCCTCCTTATCCCATTCATCAATCCAAGATTCCAGCATCGATCCCTGTGCTGGGCCATGGAGCATTACAGCAGCAGCCACTGCTCCTGCTGCTGGCAATGGAGAGCTGGGGTGAACCTACCACCCACTGGGGTCTTGATTGTGTGGAAGGCCCAACACTGGACAGTGCCTGAGAGCCCTCAAATAGAATCAGCACTCCGCAAAGAAGCAGGGCAGCGTTCCCAACCAGCAGCTGGTACCAAACTGTTCCTAGCACTAAATCTCAGCCAGTCGGTGAAAATTTGTTTTTCATAATTTTTCAAAATGGATTAAAATATTTTCTTATTCAAATGATAATGTTATCAGGAACTCTACCTCTTTAAATTCAACATTTTTGGAGGAATGCTGTTCTTTGAAGCATTTAATATATTGTAAGTCGTATGAATCTGTATTAATATAATTTCAGCACATCATCAACACAACCAGAACGAAGATGCCAGTGTGAGAATTAAATTCCAGCTGCGGTTTCCCACTGGTATTGATGGGGTTTAAATGGAGGAGGTGATCTCTTTGAATGACAGCATCTGATCCTCGTTCAATACTCCCACAATTTGACATTGGCATACTTTTTATAGATTAGTCCTGAATTAGTACTGAATTGAACCTTTCCTCCTGCCTAGCATATTTGGTCCAGGACTCATAGCTTTAGATGGGTACAGTGAGGTTGCTTGGTATACTCACAGTTTGGTGTCCTCAGTTAGGTTGCTGTCAGTCCGTGTCTCAAGCTTGGGCATAACAGGTACAGCTTTTGCAATACATGTGTTGATTTAAGCAATAAGTGACAGATTACTGGTGATTGTGGAGCCTAGATATGCGAAGCTAATCACAGTCTCCAGAGTCACATTGTCAATACTAATTGATGGTGAGGCGGCATTTGCCTTCCTAATGCTGATGGTCAAATCTATGTCTTTACAGGTGTGAGAGAGTCTGTCTATTGGCCACTATTTTATATGGAATGGAATTCCAGTGCAACATGGTCAGCTCAGAGCAACTCTCTCATGGGGATTTGGTGGACTTTTGTACATTTGTCTTGGGATATCAGCAGGCACGATTGAACAGCCTTTCGGTCAGTTCTAGTGTGGAAGTATGATATAATATAATCTTTATTAGTGTCACAAGTAGGCTTACATTAATACTGCAATGAAGTCACTGTGAAAACCCCCTAGTCACCACACTCCGGCGCCTGTTCAGATACGCTGAGGGAGAATTCAGAATGTCCAACTCACCTAACAAGCACATCTTTCGGAACCTGCAAGGTAGCACAGTGGTTAGCACTGTTGCTTCGCAGTGCCAGGGTCCCGGGTTCGAATCCGGCTCAGCTCACTGTCTGTGTGGAGTCTGCATGTTCTCCCTGTGTCTGCGTGGGTTTCCTCCGGGTGCTCCAGTTTCCTCCCACAAGTCCCGAAAGACATGGGGCGGAATTCTCCGCGCCCCCCCCCCCCCCCCCCCCCCCCGGGGGTTCGGCGGGGACGGGAATTGCGCCGCGCCGGTCGGTGGACCCCCCGGCGATTCTCCGGCCCGCGATGGGCTGAAGTCCCGCCCGCCGCTGACAGGCCTCTCCCGCTAGCGTGGCTTAAACCACCTACCTGACCGGTGGAATTGGCGGCGCTGGGGGGGGGGGGGGGGGGGGGACAGGGCGATCTGACCTGAGATTGACAAAGAGTCATCCAGACGCGAAATGTTAGCTCTATTCTCTCTCTTCACAGATGCTGTAAGAAGTCTTACAACACTAGGTTAAGTCCAACAGGTTTATTTGGAATCACTAGGTTTCGGAGAGCAGCTCCTTCATCAGGTGAGTCCACTCAGAGATGAATCGCCTCTGACTTGCGGTCGCCCTGGGAGCACAAACCAGGGGCAGTTCACTAGCTCTTACCATGTATATTTATGTATAGCGTGGATTGTGTCACGAATCCCACTAATGGGCCGCCATCTTGAGTTGGCCGCCCAATAGCGAGGTCCAGCGGCTGAGCCCCCCCCCCCCCCTCCCCCCAAAACTCCTGCAATGCAATTCAGCATCACACCCACCACGGGACTTTTCTGGGTCACCCTCATCCCCTCCCACAGTGCGAAGATGATCCGATTCCCCCCCCCCACTGACCGCCATCAGAGAACTCCATTGCAGAGACCCCCACCTGACACCTCACATAAGAGAGACCCTTGCCTGGAAGCCTCACATATGAGAAACTCTTTCCTGGAATCCTGCTGTGAAACTAACCACGATGTTTATAGACACCTAGCCATGATTGACAGCTCTTGGACCACCCTGCTTCCAGGCACGGGTCTCTATAATGAGGGGCTTCCAGGCACGGGTCTCTATAATGAGGGGCTTCCAGGCACGGGTCTCTATAATGGGCTACAGGCACGGGTCTCTATAATGAGGGGCTTCCAGGCACGGGTCTCTGTAATGGGCTACAGGCACGGGTCTCTATAATGAGGGGCTTCCAGGCACGGGTCTCTGTAATGGGCTACAGGCACGGATCTCTATAATGCGAGGTTTCCAGACAGGGTCTCTGCATTGAGGGCTTACCGGAATGGGTCTCTATAATGAGGGGATTCCAGGCACGGGTCTCTGTAATACATACATTCATGCATTCAACATACAGTACAGAAGGAGGCCATTCGGCCCATCAGGTATGCACCGACCCACATGATGGGTTTCCAGGTAGGCATCTCTATAATGAGGGTCTTCCAGGCAGGGGTCTTTATAATGTGGGGTTTCCAGGCAGGGTCTCTGCAATGGGGGCTTCCAGGCAGCGGACTCTCTTATGGGGACTCTCTGGTGGGGGTCTTTCTTATGGGAGGTCTCTAATGGAAGTCCCTGAAATGGGGGTTTCTGTTGGGGGTCTCTCTTATCAGGATTTCTGGCAGGATCTCTTTAATGGGAGGATCTCTGAGGGGAGGTGGGGTTTCTGCGGATGGGAAATGGACAGGATTTGCATTGTTGCGGGGAGGGACGCCCTCTGATGCACCAGCTCCCAAAAGGAGTTACTCGCTTGGCCCACTGTAAGGTCCACCATGGCAGGGTCACATTCAGAAATATCTGCACCAATTCTCGCCCACATGAATCCGCCCAGAGGACCGGAGATTCATGCGGGCTTGGAGAAACCAGTGCCCAGCTTGTTAATAAGATGCAAACGGATCAAATTGACCCATCTGTATCCTCATTCTGGCGTGGGGACCAAACCTTGGTGTCACCGCCAACAGGGGACACGAACATTGGAATGGTCTTTTGTTTTTTTGGCCGAGACTGGATTCTCCACCACATCGGGAACTCCACTACTGGCAGTGGGCAGCGGAAAATCCAACTCTAGCTTATACTTAAGTCGAAGGGTTGGTTCAGACATCTGGGGCTGGATTTTCCTGTCCTGACATGGGATTGATATGATCCCGACATTATAAATGGCAGGCCTACTTCTGGTGGCAGCAGCTCTGATTGGTGCAGCAAAGGGTGGATTGTAAACTCACATGCTGCTGTCCCAACTTTCCTTCTCGCATCCTTGTGGAAGTGAACATTTCAGAATGGTTTGGAGGGGAGAACCCTATGAAAGATCAATACAATAAATGCCTCCACAAAATATTTTCTAAAAAAAAAATTGCTGGGGGGGTGGCGGATGTTGGTTATATTGTTTTGTTCTTGTTGAAACCTAATCTTTAAAATTGATAAAATTATAAATGCCTCCACAAAATATTTTCTAAAAAGAAAATTACTTTAGCATCCTTGATATCTGTTTTTACTACAGAGAATGATCATCATGCTTGGATTGTAAGTGGAATTAAATAATGTGTTTGCAAACTTGTTACCTCGGACAACTGATGAGGTAGCGAAGGAAAGAACAGCATTTTTAAAGTGGAAACATCTTTGGATGTATTACAGTAGACTATCCATGGGAAAGTGGTACACCATATTGTATAATTTGGAAAGCCTAGCTTAATATAAAATCCAGGATGTAGAGATGCCGACGTTGGACTGGGGTGAGCACAGTAAGAAGTCTTACCACACCAGGTTAAAGTCCAACACGTTTGTTTCAAACACTAGCTTTCGGAGCACTGCTCCTTCCTCAGGAAGGAGCAGTGCTCCGAAAGCTAGTGTTTGAAACAAACATGTTGCACTTTAACCTGGTGTTGTAAGACTTCTTACTATAAAATCCAGAACAGATTGTATGACATGTCCCCATTGCTTTCAGTTTTCTTGATTTATAGTTCAGCTCATAATCTGTTTGGCTGTGAGTTTTGCTAAATCTTTGAAGTTCCGCATATCCACCTGTTTGGCTGTTGAAAAGATTTGACAGGTGGCTGAGCTTCTTCCTCTATTCACAGTGATTTATTTTTACCCAGCTTTTCAGAGGAATATCATTTTGAATGCTTGGTTGCCTTTAAAATCCCCAATGACGGCAGCATGGGGGTGGCGCAGTGGGTTAGCCCTGTTGCCTCATGGCGCTGAGGTCCCAGTTTCATTCCCGACTCGAGGTCACTGTCCGTCTGGAGTTTGCACATTCTCCCCGTGTTTGTGTGAGTTTCACCCCCCCCCCCAACCCAAAGATGTGCAGGCTAGGTGGAGTGACTACGCTAAATTGCCCCTTAATTGGAAAAAATGAATTGGGTGCTCTAAAAGTTTTTTAAGAATCCCCAATGGATTCTGCTCAGCAGGTATTATTTATATAATTGTCCAGAAGAATGTTAGTGTGTTCATTTTGACAGATTTATTAGCTTCTGAAGAGATGTTTTAAAAAGGCTATTGAAGTAATGTTTGATCATGTTGACAAACTTATTGGGCGGGGTTCTCCGTCCCACCGCACCCGTTTTCTGCTGCGGTGTGCTCCCGCTGGCAACGGGATTCTCCGTCCCGACAGCCGGCCAATGGGGTTTCCCATTGTGGGGCACCCCCATGCCGTCGGGAAATCCGCGGGCATGAGTGCGCTGCCAGCAAAACGGTGGATTCCACCAATGCAGAGACCAGTCCATGAGCTATTCATAGAATTCCTACAGTGCAGAATGAAACCATTTGGCTCACCTTGCTATGCATCCCACAGACTGCCTGTCATTGTCCCTGGTTATGCAGAATGATACTGGCCGTATGGGTGCCCCAACACCCCCCTGCACCCCAGCATTCCCACCACCAACCGCCCCTCCACCCCAGCTAGCCACCACCCGCCAGCAGGGCAGCACGCGGCCCAACCAAGGGCAACGCACACAGTAGCCCCTGCAGCAAGGTGCTGAACGGGTGCTGCAGAGTGTACTGCTGACATGGGTAGTGCCAGCCACCGGTATGCCTGGCAGCAGGGACAGGTGCTAGGGCCACAGGTCCCCACAGTGTCAGGCACCAACAAGGCTGGGAGCGGTGGGCAGAGTGTCAGGGGAACGGTCGGAGGTGGGTGTGGGGATGGGAGGTTTGGGGGTTACGAGGACATGCAGGGTCAGGGGCTGCAGTGCAGACCAGGGCCACCGTGTATTCCAGTGGACCTAGATGGGCACAGTGGTACGCACCATGCTAGCATGTCTGACCTTCATCCCATGCAGGAAATGGATTTCGGAATTCAACCAGGAATGGTGGTCTTCATTCTAATTGTCACAGCCCTGAGGATGCGCTGAGGGTGTACGAGCAGGAGCTGTTCAGGGAGGACCTTGTAGCGGCAGAGCCTTCACCAGAAGAAGAGGCAGCAGATGAGAATGGGAAGCCAGCCGCTCAACAGGCCAAGGAGGAGGATGTGCCAAGGAGGCACTGCATGAGGCCTTGTGTGTGCTGGCAGCGCCTGTCATTTGAGGACCTGCTGGACCAGGCATGCCGTTGAAGACGCTGATTGAGCAGAGGGACAGTGTGACAGATCATGCCGCACCTGACACCGCGAGGAAATGGGGGAGGACACCTGCTCCCGGTGGCCATCAAGGCAACGGTCGCCCTGAACCTTTACGCAACAGGGTCCTTCCAATGGCTGAGTGGGGTCTTGTCCAAGGTCTCACAGAGCTTGGTGCACAGGTGCATCCGTGTCGTCACGGAGGCCCTATATGCCCAGTCACCACGATACATCAAATTCAATGTGGACCAAGCCCACCAGGATGTCCGGGCAGCCATGTTCGTTGTCATCGCGAGATGCCTCACGGTAGCATGGTGGTTAGCATCAATGCTTCACAGCTCCAGGGTCCCAGGTTCGATTCCCGGCTGGGTCACTGTCTGTGTGGAGTCTGCACGTCCTCCCCGTGTGTGCGTGGGTTTCCTCCGGGTGCTCCGGTTTCCTCCCACAGTCCAAAGATGTGCGGGTTAGGTGGATTGGCCATGCTAAATTGCCCGTAGTGTAAGGTTAATGGGGGGATTGTTGGGTTACGGGTATATGGGTTACGTGGGTTTAAGTGGGATGATCATTGCTCGGCACAACATTGAGGGCCGAAGGGCCTGTTCTGTGCTGTACTGTTCTATGTTCTATGTTCTATGCCACAGGTCCAGGGGATGATCGACGGGATATATGACCTACTACGAGCACTGGTCCATGTCAGGCTGGTCTTCATATACCAAAAGGGGTTCCACTCGATGAACATGCAGCTGGTGTGTCTTGCACGTCTGCGCCCGATACCCCGGCAGTGTGCACGACGCCTTCATCCTGGCACACTCGACGGTTCCTGACCTCTTCAAGGTGCAC
Source organism: Scyliorhinus canicula (assembly GCF_902713615.1). Lineage (NCBI taxonomy): Eukaryota > Metazoa > Chordata > Chondrichthyes > Carcharhiniformes > Scyliorhinidae > Scyliorhinus > Scyliorhinus canicula. The sequence continues at coordinate 125,979,112 of NC_052148.1, read as the reverse complement.
CACTGGCTATGGGGTTGGTTCCTGGACGACAGGGTTTATTTACTTCTGTCATAGCCGATGACGCCTACCCGGAAGCCGCAGATCAACGTGGAGACCCGCCACAACAACGCCCATGTAGCAGCCAGGTGCGCGATCGAGCGGTGCTTCAGCATCCAGAAGATGTGGTTCAGGTGCCTGGACCACTCTGTAGGGGCTCTCCAGTATAGTGCTAGGAGAGTCTCCGAGAGTCTCCCACATCCTGGTCGCCTGCTATGTCCTCCATAACGTCGCATAGCAGAGGGGGTTGTGTTGGAGAAGGGGGATGAGCACCACCCCGCCCCACTGATTACACCCTCCCTGCATAACCCCACTCACCCTTGCAACCCCTCCTTGATACCTACCTGCCTCACTACGGGATGTGGTCCAGGGTTGGCAGTGACAGCGGGTCTGGTCCATGGGATGGGGGATGATGACAACCCGCTCTGTGATGCTCTGGTGCTCAGCATCCTTTGACAACATCTAGCTCCTTCCCACGGTCGCACTTTCCACCATCTATCTGGACATGCGAGCTGGTCATTCCATCACACAGACCCATCGAATCCCGGAGGTAGTATGGTGCTGCCTTGTTCTGCCCGCTGCCACATGGATGGCACTATCTCCTGACCCTGCAGGCATTTGGACTCTTCCAACTGCACCTGGATGCGCTGGATGGTTGTTGACATGCCCTCATTAAATCCCTGCCTCTGGGACTGCACCTCCACAATAGATGGGACGGCTCTTTCCAGAAGCCCAAAACCCATCCTGATGGCAGTTGGGCCGCCCTCTGACTGTCTGCCCTCTCAGGGGTTCCTACCTCCACCTGCTTTACCACGACATATGTGTGGTTCACACCAGACAGTGTCCCAAGAGCCTCTTCACTAACATGGCCAACCGAGGTGAGTGTCCTTGAGATGGTGAAGGGTGTTGGAGATAGCTGTGATGGAAAGCCAGTGTTATCCCCAGACCGGTGCTCCGGGAGAGAGAAAACACACAGTGCTCGACAGTCGGATGCATGTGGCACAGGGGTGGGTGGCTGGTGATCTTCGTGGCCAGGACATGGCCGGGTTGGATGCTGGCAGGGTGTGCAGAGTGGGGGTTCAGTGACCTACCCCCCCCCCCCCGCCCCGAGTCGGGGTATAGAGATGGGGGGTTACGGGTGTGCGAGATGGGGGTTAGTGCCAGGGGCACAGTGCTGCTTACTCAACCCTGGCCGCCCTGAAGAGGTTGAGTAGCTTCTTGCAGCACTGCCAGAGTGGCAGTGCCAAGGTACCAGCTGGGCAGTTGCTGAGGTATCCGGGTGTCAGGGGGAGAGCCAGAGTGCCACCCTGCCCTGTCCCTGACCACCCAAACAATGTCAACGGCCTGGGAGACGCTCCAAGCACTATCCTGCCCATTCCTCGCTGGTGTGGACCAGCACTAATCATCGCCTGCGGGAACTTTTGTTGGCAAGCCGTTTTGATCCCAGAAGGCCATTGGATACGGCGATCATCTTGTTAATGAATGGAGTCGGCCTTTAAGTGGTGATTTGGTGGGTTCTCGGCAAGCCGAGCTGAGTTCCGGAATCTGCCGTAGGGAGCAAGCCGCTTGACGTCTGCCGAGCTTCGTAATTTAGGCCGCCCCTGCAATCAAACCAGCTCGCATGGATTGTCGCCACGTGACGAAGCTGTTAAATCGCGCCTGAGGACTGTATGTCATTATTCACCAAGAACACTGTGCACTACTCATGAATCAATTATGCATATGTTAAGCTCTTATTAGAATGCTGATCCAAGGGCCCTTAACTATTGTCTCTGCAGTGACTGGAGTACTCTATCTACAAACTAAAATAGCACTTAATTGCGAAATCGTGAATGCATCAAAGCAAATTAATTCACACGACAGGTGAAGGATTAATGTGGAACGGTTTTATGCAAAGAAAATAAATGAATTTCTAAATTAGGTAGAATATGAGTTGAATATACATCTGAGACCAGGAAAGTGCACCAACCTGATACTGTAATCACAATAGATACATAGATCATTCTTGTGGCTAGCCTTTTTCTATTTCCCTGTGTTCTTCACATTCTGAGTGGGCATCAGCAGGCATCATTGTGGGAGGATAGGAAAAATGGAGAGTCGTTAATAGTTGACAATGCCTACCAATAGCAGGGCTGGAATACCTTTCTTTGTTTCCTGTTCACTTCCGTTTCTGTTTCTTTATATTAACAGTTTCAGAATTTGAACAACCAGGATAAAAAAGCCTCAGAAAATTAAATTTTCTAGCTGGAAGGGGGCAGGGCGGGCTCGATTTCACACCTCTCCCCTAACACAAGAACAATGGATCAGTTGTGCCATGTGTCCATTGGGATTGCCAAACCATTTCCAGGGTTGTGTTTCTGTTTATTTGTCCATGGGATGCGGACATTGCTGGCTGGACCAGCATTTATTGTCCATCCCTCAGGGTATTTAAGAATCAACCACATTGCTGTGGCCAGACCAGGTAAGGACAACAGATTTCCTTCCCTAAAGGACATTTGTCTGCCAGATGGGTTTTTACGACAATTGACAGTGGTTTTGTGGTCATCATTAGCCTTTAATTCAAATTTCCCCATTTGCCAAAGGTCGGATTCAAAACAGGATTCCCAGCGTATTACTCCGGGCCTCTGGATTACTAGTCTAGTGACAATACAACTATGCTGCCATCTCCCCCTGAATGCAGCTGAGGAGCTGCAGGCATAAAATGGGCAAGTTCAGCATGGCACGCCTGTTGGCAGACTGGGCACTCCTGCGTCTCTTCCACCCTCACAGAGGATCTTCGAAAAATATTCCTTTGCCTTTGTACCACTGATTAGATCACTCCACCCATGGAAGTAACCAAGGCAGAGATGTTGAGGGATTCTGTACCCCTCACCATCTCTGTATGGTTATGGATTAAAAACAATCTCCCTGCTGAAGCCAATGCGCTTTGTGCTCATCCATTCACTGCCACACTTCCATCAGACAGACTATGGGCATTACTACAACAGCAAAAGTATCTTGCTCCCCTCTACTTTCAAGAGCATAAAAGAATATTTTGGGTAAATACTTTAAGGATTAAAATGTATATGGGGCAGAGTCCATTGATTTTACATATTTCTAGATGAGTAGGGTTAATGGCTCCATTTCATGATTTCTCAGCTTTCACAGTTTGGTTTTGTCAAGGTTTTTGATCATTTTGTTATTTGTATCTGCATTTAGATACACTCCAGTTTTTAAATCTGCAGTTTACATAGATAGCACTGTGAATATGGATTTTTCACCAGAGAAAAGGGATGGGCTATATGCAGCTAATTTTGTTGTGTTGAATGTGGGCATTGTGTGCTGCAAACTAGACCTGGGAAAATAGGGAAAAGTTACCCAAGTACTACAGTTCAGCTAATAGTTGCATTTTACAATGATGAAACTGTGGCCTCGTCAGTGATACAGTGATACAGGGAGTGGCACAGTATCAAGGGGTAACACAGTGGCAGTCACAGCACCAGGGGTCTGGGTTCAATTCCGGCCTTGGGTGACTGTGTGTGTGGAGTATGTGCTTTCTCCCCGTGTCTGCATGGGTTTTCTCCGGGTACTCCAGTTTCCTCCCACAGTCTAAAGACGTGCAGGTTAGAGTCAAAGAAGTCTACAGCACAGGAATGGCCCTTCAGCCCATCGCGTCTGTGCTGGTCAGAAACAACCATCTAACGTTTCTAACCTATTTTCCAGCCCTTGGCCTTGTATGCCTGCGCATTGCAAGTGCACATCTGAATACTTGTTAAATGTTATTAGGATCTCTGCCTCCACCACCCTTTCAGGCAGCGGGTTCCAGCCTCCCACCACCCTCTGGGTGAAAAAGCTTTTCCTCACATCCCCTCGAAACCTCTGCCCCTTGCTTTAAATCTATACTCCCTGGTCATTGATCCCTCCACCAAGGGGAAACGTTTGTTCCTGTCTACTCTATCTATGCCTCCCTCTACTGGGGGTCTCTGATTGGAGAGTCTGATAGGGGGGTGGGTCTGGTGGGGGGGGGGGGGGTTCTGATGGAGAGGCTGGGGGCTGCAGTGGGTACGACTTGCATTGTGAAGGGGAGTCCAATGGATTTTGGGGGCACCTACCTTAAATCCTTACCCCCCCGCCCCCCCTTGGCCCACCGTGAGATCCACCGTGTCAGGGCCACACTGGTAAGTACTTGCATCAATCCACTCCCGCGTGAATCCCAGCCCAGAGGGCCGGAGCATTATGGAGGCGCGGAGAATTCCGTTAATGCAATGCAAATGGCTCATTTTGTGCTGATGTAGGAAAAATCTATCTTCGAAAGATGAATAGATAGCGGGCTGTATTCTCAGCCACAGCCACCAGTAGCGGAGTTCCCAATGTGGCGGAGAATTGAGCATCAGGGGGAAAACGGGTTCGCCGTCCCGCGCGAGGCGTGACTCTTGATGCTGCCTCCAGCAGGGGGACAGAGCACGGAAAGGCGCCAGGCACCCGACCCATTTTCCCCTGATGCTCAATTCTCTGCCACATTGGGAGCTTTGCAACTGGTGGCTGTGGCTGAGAACACAGCCCGCTATCTATTTATCTATAGTAGATAGACTTTTAGTCCATCAGTACAAAAAAAATTGCACAAGCTGTCTTGAATAATCTAAGCAACAGAACTGTCGCCCTTTGCTACAATCTTTTACATTCATTCTTGCATGAGATGTGGCGTCACTGGCTAGACCAGCATTTGTTTCCCATTCCTAATTGCCCTTGAACAGAGTGGCTTGCTCGGCCATTACAGAGGGAGTTAAGATTCAACCACATTGCTTTGGGTCTGATGTGACACAGGCCAAATGAGGTACGGATGGCAGATTTCCTTCTCAATGGGACATTAATGAACCAGATGTTTTTCTTGATGATAGTTTCATGGTCTCCATTACTAAGACTAGCTTTGTATTCCAGATTTATTCATTTGAATTCAAATTGCAGCAGCAGTAAAGATGGGATTTGAACCCATGTATATCGAGCTTTAGCCTGGGCCTTTGGATTACTAGTCCAGTGACATTACCACTATGCCACCATCTCATAGTAAAAAATGGCAAAAGAATGATTGGTGCACAAAGATGTACATCAGGGACTAGTGAACAGGTTTATACAACATATGTGCTTCTGTGCTTATCTCGGGGTCAATTAGAATAATCTTACTCCAGCTTGATTTATCTCATCTGAACCTAGGCAGCTGGCACCATGGATAAGAGAGTTCATTCAAAGATAATGCTCCTCCAGTAATACTAAACTAAGTTGATGACTGATTTGGTCATGTCCTGCATTCTTAACTTTGGATAAACAAAGAGGCAATTGGAATCCAAAGATTATCGGAATTTGATGATCAGGTTAGATATATACATCTGAATTTAGGAACAGGATTAGGCCATTCAGCCCCTCAAGCCCACTCTACCAGTCAGTAAAATCATAGCTGATCTGATTGTGTCCCAAAATCCACATTCCTACCTACCCTCGATAACCTTTGACACCCTTGTTAGTCAAGAATCTTATCTACTTCTGCCTTAAAAACATTCAATGACCCTGCCTGAGATGAGATGAGCAAAAAAATTTCCTCATCTCCATCTTAAATGTGAGACCTCTTATTTTTAAACTGTGTCCTTGAGTTCTTGTCTCTCCCACAAGCGGAAACATCCTATCAAGTCCCCTTAGCATCTTACATGTTTCAACAAGATCACCTCTCATTCTTTTAAACTCCCAAGTGTTCACGCCAACCTTTCCAACCTCTCTTCATAAAATAACCACCCCTCACCTCGCCCCCTTCCCAGGTATCAGCCAAGGGAACCTTCTCTCAAATGCTTCAAACGCATTTACATCCCTTCTTAAATAAGACCAGAACTATACACAGTCGTCCAGGTGCAGTCTCACCAACATCCTGTACAATTGTAGAAAATCATCCCTCCTTTTCTATTCCATTCCCCTTGCAATAAACAACAAAATCCCATTTGCCTTCCTCTCATTTGCTATACTTGCATACTAACATTCTGTAGTTCATGTGAACAATTTAAGATGCTTCCCTGCCTCTCTGGTGCACCATCACCACCAACGAAAATTCACGATCAATTTAGTATACAAATTGAGGCAATTCTCTGCTCGACAAAATTGCTTATCATTGGATGTATTTTATACTTAAAAAAGGTACAAGTATGCTTAATTTATGTTCCTTTATAGAATATAAAACAGCAGATAAATTGGGCTGATTTGAAGGCTTCAATGTCTCTCAAAATGACAATTGTAGATCACACACAATTTGCTGCTGCTCCTCATGGCTTTCTTTGATAAATTACTGCCGTGCAGAATTTACATCCAGTCCTCCAATTACGACGGGTACGATTTTCCCATCACATCACGCCCGACTCTGTGCCAAGCACAATGAGTGGATCCCAGTAGAGCTCCAAATCAGGATCCACGCCAGGTGCGAAACCTTGCGCAAGTCACCCAACACGCAGTGCTCAGTGTCGATGTGCATCACACCCTCACTGGGCTTGAACCAGATAATGATATTCAGATGAGCCATTAGGCTTATTTAAATACCCCAACACTATATTCACCCGACATTCAGCTCCCCAGTGCGGGAAAACTTCCTGAGCGGGATTCTCCATCGGCTGACAGCGGAATCGGGAAATGTGATTGGGGGGAAAATCGGTTTTGATGCCGAAATTGTGGCAGGTGCCGGTTACATGTCTAGTCTCAATTCTGGGGTGCCTCATCAGCGCCGTCAATGCATTCCACTCCGCACGTACAGTAAAAGCCGTTGGCATATCATTAGCAGGCCTGACGCGGTATTCACAGGACCTTCGCGATTCTCGCACTGTACTGACCACCCAACTTGCCCCCTGGTTCTGCAGAGTGCCATCGGCTGTATCTGTGAGGGTGTTGTGGGGGTGAGGGTGGTGTTGTGGGGGGTGGCGACACACGTGGCACAGGGAACTGCCACTCAGCGGGATCTCACTTCCTTGCCTGAGGCCGATCTCCACACCGGTGATTGCCCTTTCCTTGGGCCCTCCGACAATGTCCAGGGCCTACACTTCTGCCGCAGTGAGAGGTGCAGTTCCGGTGGTCCCCCTGTAGTTTTTTTTCCCACTCCTTGTGGTTATTGGGGCCTTCTCCTTGGGGGGCAGGAGGAGAACAGAAAATGCACAGTGTTAGACAGGTGGGCAGCTGGTAACTTCAGTGCGGCTGGTAGCCTCCTTCCACAGCGAGAGCACAGGGTGGGGCGTCTCTCCTCGGCATCCAGGATAGTCTCAAACTCGGTGTTGGTGAATCGTGGTGCCATGTGTCTTGCTTTAATCTTGTTGGCTGGGATGGTGTGCATGGGAAGTGAAGTGTGTATTTGCGATTGCAGCTTGTCTGTCTTCTGAGTGTCAATTGCAAATCTGGTGAATCCTGCAGCGTGTCTCATTGGAATTGATTGTGTTCCACGTGGTGCCAGTGCTAGCTCCTCAACAGTTGCTGCTCGGTCCATGTGCAGCACCAGTTTGCTGTCGTGGAAGTCCACGAATCCTGTGACGGCATCAACACTTAGGGTTGGATTCTCCGATCGCCGACGCCGAGATCACGTTTGCCAATCAACCGGAGAATGTGTTTTTACGCTGAATCAGGGGCAGTGCCGTTTTTCCAATGCTCCACACCCTCATAAGCAACATACTCAAGGGGTACGCAACACGCCATCGGGAAGGCCTCAGGACGTCAGCTGAAGCTCTCCCCCGATGCTCTGCTCCCGATGGGCCGAGTCCCCGACGGTGTAGGGCGCGTTTCCTCACAGCTTTTGTGGATCTCGCCTTGCAGCTGTGGACTGTGTCCAGCATCGCCATAGTCGGCGGTGGGGAGGCGGCGGGGAGTAGTTCCACTGGCAGGGGGGCTTCAGCAGGGGCTGGGGGACTGTTGGGGGTTGGTCCGGGGGTGGCGGGCTGGGTTACAAGGGGGCAGTTATTAGCAGGCCTGGTTCGCGCACAGCCAGCGCATCTGTTGTACGGCACGGCAACCCCGCCGTGCACATGCGTGGCCACAGACCTGGCCATTCTGTGGACATATCGCAGGTAAAGCCGGGGGCTTGACGCGCTGCGGCTGCTAACCCCCCTCCGGACAGAGGATCGTGCGGGGGGACGCCGACGTTTTGGGCGTAAGACCGGATGGATCCTGCGGACATAGCCGCAGAATCGGAGAATCCCGCCTCCTAAGTATGGGCTCAATGGGGAGAAGCTCTCCAATGTCCATAAAAAGGCTAAGTGCATATCTCAGCACTGCGGCTCTCGAGAAACACCTCACCAAATGCACCTGAAACTAGACTTCGAAATTTTTCCAGTGACTCACATCCCACCTTTCACGATTTATTTTTTGTGCATATATATGTCCATTCACGTGTGTCTTTGGGGATGTCAGTGTCAGGACCGTTGAGAAAAATATTTAAGACTTTTGATGCTTTTATATGAACATGCAAACTAGGAGCAGAAAGAGGCCACTCGGCCCTTCGAGCCTGTTCCACCATTCAATAAGGTCATGGCTGATCTGATTGTAACCTCAACCTCATATTCTTGCCTCTCCTCTGGCTCTCGCTCAGCAATATTCATCCTACTCTCGCTCGCTGTGTCCTGCTTGCTGCCTCCCGTTCAGTTTTTCTATTTGCTGCCTCTCTCCTGCCTCCCTCGGACTGCCCACTCTTTGACTCCCTGTCATTGCTTGCCCACTGGCCCGCAACCCTCTCCCAGCCTGTCGGCCAAGGCACAACATGGATTAGATAGAGTAAAGCAGCACACTGCCCATTTAAATTATCAGAAATACCTGCCTGCCCCCCATCAGAACTGAAAAGTGCTGCTTTCTGTAGCATTAGACTTACATTTTGAATCAGTCATGAACTGCCTCAATCTCGTGAAATAATTATCTGATGCAAAATCTGCTGACCGATTGCCATTTTTATTTTAAAAGGGCAGATTTCTAAAGAGAAAAGGCTATAGCATTGATTATAGTTTCCAGTTCAGAGTGTAACTCTTTTCCGTTGAGTTTGATCTTTGATACAGGCCCTTGCCTGGGACATCACTTGAATGACATTGGTGCAACATTATGTAGTCGGAGTGTGCCCTCTGCAGAGGTGGATCCCGAAATGAGTCGGAGCAGAGTCAGGATGCAGAAAAAGATGAATGGAGCGGCAATCCGATGAAAGATCGGTCGGCATTTCTCTCTCTCTCAATTACATTAGCCTGCCAAGTATGAGCACATGGGGTTAGTGGGAGTAAAGGAAAGCATGTTCTGATAAGGTTCCAACCCCCATCCACCTAAATCATTGAAAGCAACTGACAGAAGCTTAGACTATCCTTGCTATAATATTTGCAACGCAAGGAAAATACATGCCCTACTAGAGGTGGATTTAAAGTTCGTGAGGCGCTGTGCTCACTTTCTGCCCCTTCCAACCCTACGCCCTTTTCCACTCTGCCATCCTTGCTCCATCTGAACTCCAATTTTCACTTTTTGCTTTCAATTTTCTACATTTTTGACTGGCAGACTGATAGTGTCGCTTCATATTGCTAAAGAAACTGATCTTGATTTTAATGAATTGTCTGAAAGAGCAGGTATCTGCACAGTCAATCACATATTTTTATCAGCTTCAATTCAAGCTCTGAAAAAATTAGATTCATCTTTTAAATATGAAGCTGCGATTATGGATTTCAAACAACGGTCACTGTACTATTTTCTCCTGCTCATTCCTCCATTCCCCTTTACAAAAGCTCAAACTCTCCCTCCACGCAGACCTCAGCACCATCATAACCCTCCTTCATTCAAAATGCAACCGGACTCTCACACTCTCACTCTCTGCAAGTCTGCAATCTTGGATAACCCTCTCACACACTCTCCTGCCCCTACACCCTCACATTCTTCTCCCCCATCCCCTCACAATCCCCCCAACCCCTCACGCTCTCACAATCTCACTCACCTCGCTCATCTGGGGTCTTCGAGGCAGCAGCCTGCATCGCTCATCGTCTGCTCAACCTAAGGCTTGATTCGGGGTATCGTGCCTCACTCATCGCTGTTGCTGACCTGCCATGTGTTGTGTCTCAAACCTGCTCACCTCACCTGCTCCGATCGATAGCTGACTCACCTCGTGGTAGCTTTCAACACCTCTCTGTTGCTGGCCTGTAATGCATCGAGTTGCAAACCTTTTTTTTTAAAATTTAGCGTACCCAATTATTTTTTCCAATTAAGGGGCAATTTAGCGTGGCCAATCCACCTAACCTGCACATCTTTTGGGTTGTGGGGGTGAAACCCACGCAGGCACGGGGAGAATGTGCAAACTCCACACAGACAGTGACCCAGGGCCGGGATTCGAACCCGGGTCCTCAGCGCCGTAGGCAGCAATGCTAACCACTGTGCCACCGTGCTGCCCTCGAGTTGCAAACCTGCTCGTCGTGCTTGCACAGCTCGGCAGCTGACCTCACCTCCTGGTGGCTTTCACTGCCTCACGTCTTGCTGATGGTGGCCTACCCTCAGCCCTGGGTAGAATAGCCTGCTTCTCTCACCTGCTACCCCACTTGCCGCTGACCTCACCTCCTGGTGGCTTTCACTGCCTCATGCCTTGCTGATGATGGCCTGCCCTCAGCCCTGGGTTGAATCAGCTGATCGCCTCATCTGCTGCTCTCCTCGGCGGCTCTTTCAAACTCACCAATCAGAGTCTGATTTAGCTCTGCATTGCTTGATAATGAGCCTATCAGCAAATTCAGAGTATTCAGGCTCTGATTGTTTTCCCAGTGCATCGGGCATTAGTCGGGCATGTTTCATTGTAAACCTGCCAGTGCTCGCTACCATTTTTACAAAGAACAAAGAATAATACAGCACAGGAACAGACCCTTCGGCCCTCCAAGCCTGCGCCTACCATGGTACCTGCCTAAACTAAAACTGTCTGCACTTACAGAGTCCGTATCCTTCCATTCCCACCCTATTAATACATTTGTCCTGATGTCCCTTAAATGCCACTATTGTACCTGCTCCCACCACCTCCCCAGGCAGCGCAATCCATGTATTTACTACTTTTAGTGGGTACATTGCTCTGAATGCCCTTTTCCCACAACAGGCAATGGCTGGTAAAGCACCTGCAGAATGGGTATTTTCGGTCTATCCCTATCCTCTATCCCTATCTGGTTATTTTTGCTCTATCCATACCTCTCTGTCTAATAAGCCACTCACACTTCCCAAAGTTGGAGCAGATATTGGCAAAAAGCTTTTACGCCGGCGATGGAGACAGGATATGTCCAGAAAAATATGTGGGAAATCAGATTCTCCTGAAATAAGCAGAGCACTGAAGGCACTACAACCAGGAACTTTGAGATTAACATTTAAGTGGACAACGATTATCACATTTTAACCGAGATAAGTGACCGGCCGTTTTAAATGTGGATGTTGTAAGTGCTGGAAAATGTCAATGTATCTAGTGTGGGTGATTTCAGACTTTGTGTATCACTGTTGCTGAGCACTGTGTCCATCAGCAGCACATACTGGAAACTGGGCACACAATAAATATGATTCTCATATTTGACTAATTTGACTATGCCCGACTAATGGGGCGGCCCCGTGTCGGCCGATGCACTGGGAAACTAATCAGAGCCTGAATACTCTGAATTTGCTGATAGGCTCATCAACAAGCAATGCAGAGCAAAATCAGCTGGAAAATCATGCAAAGCACAAAACCAAACTATTAAATTGTGCTACCAAGACTCTGCAACAAAAGCACTGAGTTTGAACATTACTAATTTATGAGTAATTACCGTCTGTGTGATTAAGAACATGCATCAGCTCAGTTACAATGAGAAACCAGCTCATTTCCTATTATACTAAAACTTTACCATTGTCACAGGGTGGATATACTTAACTTTTTGTTTAATTGGCCTCACTTTTTAAACTAGAACATTGAATCAACTATTAATCTCTGTATGACTCTGCTCATCTTACTTCACATTTCCTCCAATAGTTTTCAAAACAGTGGCATTGGTCTTTTTTGGTTAGGGCAACATTTATTGTCCATCCCTAATTTCCCTTCAAAAGGTGGTGGTGAGCTGCCTTCTTGAATTGCTGCGGGTGTAGGTACATCCACGGTGCTATTAGGGATGACGTTCCATGATTTTGGCCCAGCAACAGTGAGGGAACGGTGATATACTTCCAAGTCAGGATGATGAGAGACTCGGAGAGGAATGTCCAGTTGGTAGTGTTCCCATGTGTCTGCAGACCTAGTCCTTCTAGAAGGTAGTGGTTGTGGATTTCAAAGTTGCATGGAGCATAACCGCAGCCAATTTTGGGTTTGTTGGTGAACACATCTTAAAACCATTTTATGGTTATGGTTATCCACTGCAGGGTTTAAAGGCAGGGATGTATATAAACTCTAACAGGTTGCTTTCCAAACTGTGACTTACCTGGGCACCTGGGTGTCGTGGGACTGCTTGTAGTCTCATCTGTGGCTGCCTGGCACTTCAGATATTACAGAGCTGTTGGCTATCCAGTTGGCTCGTGGTTCTAAGGCAGGACGTCCCACCAAGATAGGACTGGAAGTGACTTTTTATCCGAGGGCGGAACAGGGACAGTGGTGCCCTGTGAAATCCAGCCCACAACTGTGAGATGCTAAAAGTGAACTTCAGCATGCTAATTAAATTTAGAACCAGTCAATGCATTGGATATTAACATCAATCCTGGAGTACAAACAGCCTTTTAAGGAGAAACAATGCACCATATCGATACAGCAGTTTTTTAGATATTTTATGGGAAGATGAAATTGTGCTCGACAGAACAAAGAATCCAATAAATTTTGCCTCATGCCACGCATGGCAAGGGAAATGACAATTTTTAAGGGCGAAATTCTCCGACCCTCAGCAGGGTCAGAGAATCGCCTGGGGGCGCCTAAAATCCCGCCCCCGCCGTGGCAGAGATTCTCCGCCACCCGGGAAGTGGCGGGGGCAGGAATCTCGCCACTCCGATCGGAGAGACCCCTGCGGCGATTCTCCAGCCCGGATGGGCCGAAGTCCTGCCGCTGGGAGGCCTCTCCCGCCGCCAAGGTTTAAACCACCTCTGGAACGGCGGGATCAGCGGCGCGAGCGGGTCCTGGGGGGGCAGGGGGCAATCGAACCCCGGGGGGTGCCCCCACGGTGGTCTGGCCCGCGATCGGGGCCCCCCCCTCAGAGTCCGGGCCAGTGCCCTGGCTGCTCTATTTTCTTCCGCGGCCGCCACGGCCTCCGCCATGGCGGAAGCGGAAGAGAACCCCACATCGCGCATGCGCCGGCACTGCCGGCGCATGCGCGGACCGGCGAAAGCCTTTCGGCCAGCCCCACTGCCGGGGGCGCCGGTTTTTTGCACCAGTCTTCTGGTGCAAACCGCTCCGGCGCGGGGCTGGCCCCCAAAGGTGGGGAGAATTCCCCACCTTTGGGGAGGCGCGACCCCTGAGTGGTTGGCGCCACTCCCCTACTCCGGCACCCTCCGTCACGCCGGGTAGGGGAGAATGCCGCCCTTTGTTTCTATATATATTGGTGGCAGTTCTGCAGGGGCGGCATTCTCCCCTACCCGGTGTGACGGAGGGACCCGGAGTAGGGGAGTGGCACCAACCATTCAGGGGTCGCGCCTCCCCAAAGGTGGGGAATTCTCCCCACCTTTGGGGGCCAGACCCGCGCCGGAGCGGTTGGCACCAGAAGACCGGCGCAAAAAACCGGCGCCACCGGCAGCGGGGCTGGCCGAAAGGCTTTCGCCAGTCCACGCATGCGCCGGCAGTGACGTCAGCGGCAGCTGGCCGCTGACGTCACTGCCGGCGCATGCACGATGTGGGGTTCTCTTCCACTTCCGCCATGGCGGCCGCGGAAGAAAATAGAGCAGCCAGGGCACTGGCCCGGACTCTGAGCGGGGGGCCCCGATCGCGGGCCAGGCCACGTGGGGGCACCCCCCGGGATTCAATCGTCCCCCCGCCCCCCCAGGACCCGGGGGCCTGCTCGCGCCGCTGAGCCCGCCGTTCCAGAGTTGGTTTAAACCTCGGCGGCGGGAGAGGCCTCCCAGCGGCGGGACTTAGGCCCATCCGGGCCAGAGAATCGCTGCAGGGGCCTCTCCGATCGGAGTGGCGAGATTCCTGCCCCCACCACTTCCCGGGTGACGGAGAATCTCTGCCACGGCGGGGGTGGGATTTTAGGCGCCCCCAGGCGATTCTCCGACCCTGCTGGGGGTCGGAGAATTTCGCCCCCTTATTTAAACTCATATTCACAAAAAATGGATTGAATACTGGAGACAATTTCATTTCAGAAATTCTGGTGGATGAAAAGGACAAACAAAAAAACACAGAAGTAAGAGGGAGCTTGCAGGTAGCTCACCATTGATTTAATAATTGGTTTTGGTTGAAATCCTTTCATCTGCAAGAGACGCTGGTAATGCAGATTCAGAAATTTTACATAGTCAGATGAGTTCATCTTGTGCAGTTTCTTACCATAGAATCCCTACAGTGCAGAAGGAGGCCATTCAGCCCGTCAAGTCCGCACCAGGGTCCGCACCAAGGGCAGCACGGTGGCATAGTGGTTAGCACTATGGCTTCACAGCGCCAGGGTCCCAGGTTCAGTTCCTGGCTTGTGCCACTGTCTGTGTGGAGTCTGCACGTTTTCCCTGTGTCTGTGTGGGTTTCCTCCAGGTGCTCCGGTTTCCTCCCACAGCCCAAAGATGTGCAGGTTAGGTGGATTGGCTATACTAAATTGCCCTTCAGTTAGATGGGGTTGTTAGGTTATGGGGATAGAGTGGAGGTGTGGGCTTAAGTAGGGCGCTCTTTCCAAGAGCCAGTGCAACACGATGGGCTGAATAGCCTCCATCTGCACTATAAATTCTATGATTCAAACCTTTGAAAGAGCACCCCACCTATTCCCATTCCCTTGCCCTATCCCCATAACCCCACTTAATCTGCACATCTTTGGACACGAAGGGTCAATTTATCATGGCCAATCCACCTAACCTGCACATCTACGGACTTTGGAAGAAACCGGAGCACCCGGAGGAAACCCATGCAGACACGGGGAGAACATGCAAGCTGCACACTGGAATTGAGCCCGGGTCTCTGGTGCTGTGAGGTAACAGTGCTAACCAGTACGAACCACTGTGCTGCTAATGATGTTGATTCTGGGAATACTTACTTAAGCACAGTTTAAAACAGACCACTGATTATTTTAATGATAAAGGAGAGGCGGCGGGTACAACTATCAGCAATCTCCCTCCATTTTCCTATAGTTTTAAATTAGTTCCTCCCTTGGGAAGACAATTTCTCAGGGGGAACTTGAAACAGGCCAACATCTTCTCATTAACATACACAAGCACCAAAGTCTGTTGTATGCAGCCTCCCTTATGCCTAAAAATCATTCAAGGACATTATGGTAGCTTCAGGCACCCTTGGGGCACAAGGCATAGCCCTTTGGAATTGAAAATTGTGCTCCCATTTTCTGTCGAAAATGGGCACAACATAGTTATTTTCTGCAACAGAATGTTCTGAGTAATACTGTCATGCAAATGAGATGGTAATTACTGGGAGTGGCTCTGTATGTCCATATAACCTTCATAAGGTCAAAATGATGGTTTAATTCTGCCAGTGTTTTGTTGCTGACAAAGATGGAAATAAACTGTAATGTGGACAGGCATTATGGAAGTGAAATTGTTCTGGAGCGGTGGTGAGAAACGGGGTAATAAAAATCAGCAGCCCATGCATAGCAGTCAATTAAATCAATGGTAAGGAAAATCAAATGCAAAATGTAACGTAAAATGGGCGACTGATTCACGCAAAGACCAAATTCACCTCCAGACATTCAATGGTTAGAAAGGAAATTGTTGTCCCTTGTGGCTTATGTCAGGCAACACTGCAAGATAAAGTTGTCTTATTACACAGAATATAAGGCACAGAAACAGGCCAATCAGCCCATGTTGTCCATACTGGTGTTCA
The DNA here is from genome assembly GCF_902713615.1 of Scyliorhinus canicula. Classification (NCBI taxonomy): domain Eukaryota; kingdom Metazoa; phylum Chordata; class Chondrichthyes; order Carcharhiniformes; family Scyliorhinidae; genus Scyliorhinus; species Scyliorhinus canicula. Next base: position 125,963,133 of record NC_052148.1, on the reverse strand, counting down.
TATTCCACACAAGCCTCTTTTCATTCTATCTGCCTGACTTTGGCCTTTCAGCTTATCGTTCTGCCTACTTCTGTTCTCATGTACTCGTCTAGGTTGCTTGATAGAAATGTAATTCCAGTTTCATTGTCAGCCTTCTTAATTGCTTTGCTGACCTGTGATCTTACTTTTAATGACTTGCTCACCAGTATCTCTCCATCCATTTGCGCTTCTACCCCATTCATATTCATTTTCTGATTTCCTAAAGTGTAGGTTATGTTTCTATTTTTCCCACTAAAATGCATCGCCTCACATTTATCAGTGTTAAATTTGATTTGCTCAGTCTGCATGTTTTCTAATGTCTTCTCGTATTATGCTGAATTCTTCTTCAGTGTTACTTATGCCCCCAAGTTTGGTATCATCTGTGAATGCTGATATTGTGTTCCTTCTTCCGAAGTATAAATCATTAATGTTCATTATGAATAACAGTGGCCAAACACTGATCATTGTGGAACACACATTTTCTACTTCCTTCCAATCTGAATATTGCCCTTTTGCCCCTTCTTCTAATTTTTAGCCAATTTACTATCCATTAGCAATTCGTTACCTGACTTCAAATGAGTTTTGTCACCAGTTTACCATGTGGTTCCCTGATCAACAGTGCTGTCTTTATGCTTCAGACTATTTGACCAGTTATCTTCCAACTCATTTACCCAGGTGCCCTTACTTAAAGAACAAAGATAAATACAACACAGGAACAGGCCCTTCGGACCTCCAAGCCTGTGCCAGCAACGCTGCCCATCTAACATAAAACCTTCTATGTTTCCAGGGTCCTTATTCCTCTATTCCCATCCTATTCATGTATTTGTCAAGCCACCCCTTAAACTTCACTATCGTACCTGCTTCCACCACCTCCTCCGGCAGCGAGTTCCAGGCATCCACTACCCTCTGTGTAAAAAACTTCCATCGCACATATCTCTTCTAAACTTCGCTCCTCGCACCTTAACCCTATGTTCTCTAGTAAGCGACTCTTCCACCCTGGGGAAAAGCTTCTGACTATTCACTCTGTTCATGCCCATCATCATTTTGTAGACATCTATCAGGTCGCCCCTCAACCTCTATCGCTCCAGTGAGAAGAAACCAAGTTTATCCAACCTCTCCTCATAGCTTATATCCTCCATAACCAGGCAACGTCCTGGTAAACATCTTCTGCACCCTCTTCAAAGCCTCCACATCCTTCTGGAAGTGTGGTGACCAGAATTGAACGTTTTATTCCAAGTGTGGCCTAACTAAGGTTCTATACAGCTGCAGCATGGCTTGCCAATGTTTATACTCACTGTCCCAGTCAATGAAGGCAAGCATGCCGTATGCCTTCTTGACTACCTTCTCCACCTGCATTGCCACTTTCAGTGGCCTGTGGGCCTGTACACCCAGATCCCTCTGCCTGTCAACACTCTCAAGAGTTCTGCCATTTACTGTATATTTCCCACATATATTAGACCTTCCAAAATGCTTTACCTCACATTTGTCCAGATTAAACTCCATCTGCCATCTCCCTGTCCAAGTCTCCAACCGATCTATATCCTGCTGTATTCTCTGGCAGTCCTCATCACTATCCGCAATTCCACCAACCTTTGTGTCATCCGCAAACTTACTAATCAGACCAGTTACATTTTCCTCCAACTCATCTATATTAATATTTCAAACAGCAACGGTTCCAGCACTGATCCCTGAGTAATGCCACTAGTCACAGTCCTCCATTCAGAGAAACACCCTTTCACTGCTACCCTCTGTCTTCTATGACGGAGCCAGTTCTGTATCTATCTTGCCAGCTCTTCTCTGATCCCGTGTGACTTCACCTTCTGTACCAGTCTGCCATGAGGGACCTTGTCAAAGGCCTTACCAAAGTCCATGTATTAAATATCCACTGCCCGACCCTCATCAATCATTTTCATCACTTCCTCGAAAAACCCGATCAAGCTAGTGAGACACGACCTCACCTTCACAAATGCATGCTGCTTCTCGCTAATACGTCCATTTGCTTCCAAATGGGAGTGAATCCTGTCTCTAAGAACCCTCTCCAATAATTTCCCTCCCACTCACTCATGAGACCAACAAAGGACCAGAGTAAATTCGTAGTTCGTAGTTCAGCTCAATGTTATTACCGAAGTTTATGATCCAAATTCTAATCACACAACAACCCTTAAATTAACTTATAAATATTATGGTCTATCTGAGACTCCTGCTTCTTGAACTCAGGGCCTTCTTCGTGAAGTTGGGTCTTGCACTCCCTCTTCTGTTGTCGCCGTACCTTCTCTTCGCTGGGGTGGACTCTACATTCCGGGTGGAGTCTTCACTGAGAGTGGCTTCCAGGTGTCGTGTCTTGTCCCACCTCTCTTCTCTCTTTCGGACCTTTCTGGAAAGTTCACTGTCTTCCAGCCAATCGGTCATAGGAAAGAGGGGGGGGGGGGCACAGCACCCAATGGGCTTGCTGATTCCACGTATGGAAGACGCCAGGTGCCACCTTGGGCACCATACTCAGTTGTACGGAGTACACTGTGGTGAATTATAAACCTAGTAATTCACACTGTGTTGTATCATATGTATTGTGTCCTTGTGGGCTCTGTATACGAGCCGTTGCGCGGCTCTGCCCATAGGGGGCGATGAGGAGCTTGTACTGGGCTCCACCCTTGGCTCCGCCCATGGCTCCACCCACGGCTCCTCCCACTAACCGGAAGTATAAAGCTCTGCAGTCATGAGCCTGCTGCCAGTTCATCTCGTCGCAGGCAGGCTCAGTTGTAAGACTATTAAAACCACTGTTCACTTCCAATCTTGTGAATTGATGGTCACATCACACACGTAACCCTTTCCATATATGGTGGTGAAGCACTGTTGAGTCTGATCGATACTTGACCTAAAGTGTCTGTGATTGGCCGAAACCAGCCAATACATAAAACACTGACCTTAATTGGCCAAGGGCGATCACCTCGAGTCCCGACTTTCAGGCCAAGTTCAGACTTGCCCTTGTTCACCTTTGATTAGTGTCTGTGTGTATTCGGCCTGTCTATTGCATTGCCTTTGTCTATCTTTCTGTCACTTTCTCAAAGAAATCTATCAAGTAAGTTAATATGACCTGGCCTTTCTGTAGCCAAGCTGACTATTTTTTATGAGACTCCTGATTACTAGATGCTCTTCGATTAGTTCTTTCAATATAAATACAAATATTTTTCCCACTGGCATTAAACAGGTTGTTCTGGTTCCCACATTTTGTTCTATTGCTCTTTTTGTCTTTAGAAACAAGATTATCTGCATGCCAATATGGCACTTTAATGATATATTTCTATATAAAATGAGTGCCTCTGTTATCTCTTCACTGGTATTCTTCACTATGCGTAAGTGCATATCATCAGGGCATGGATATTATCCATCCTCTTTTAGTTTTGCTCGTTTACCAGTAATTTTTCCCTTTCTATCTCAACTATATTAATATTCTTTTAAAACTTTTCATCCAGTGAAGTGTGTATTTCCTTTTCTTCTTTAATAAGAACGGAAGCTCTATTTAATACCCCTGAGGCTAACCGTGAGTTTATCTTGCTCATCCTTTAGTGGTCCGACGCCTACTTTAATTTTCCTTCTATTATTTTTATGTCTATAGAAAGCTTTGTAGTAACAGAAACAACATGCGACCACCAGTGGGTAAAAGCAACGGATGGTTTATTTAGAGGCAAAACGTTATTTACAAATTACACACAGGCACTTTACTCGACCAGATAGCAACTGCAAATTTTCTCCCGAACCAGACCTGGGGTGAAAGTCTCCGACCCCCAGCAGGGTCGGAGAATCACCTGGGGCCACCGAAAATCCCGCCCCCGCCGTGGGACGGGAAGTGGCAGTGGCGGGAATCTCGCCACTCCGATCGGCGAGGCCCCTACGGTGATTCTCCGGTCCGGATGGGACGAAGTCCCGCCACTGGGAGGCCTCTCCCGCCGCCGAGGTTTGAACCACCTCTGTAATGGCGGGATCAGCGGCGCGAGCGGGCCCCGGGGTCCTGGGGGGGGGGCGGGGGGGCGATCGAACCCCGGGGGGTGCCCCCACGGTGGCCTGGCCCACGATCGGGGCCACCCTCTCAGACTCCGGGCCAGTGCCCTGCCCTGGGTGCACTCTTTCTCCTTCCGCGGCCGCCACGGCCTCCGCCATGGCGGAAGCGGAAGAGAAACCCACATCGCGCATGCGCCGGTGGTGACGTCAGCGGCAGCTGGCCGCTGACGTCACTGCCGGCGCATGCGCCGACCGGTGAAAGCCTTTCAGCCAGCCCCGCTGCTGGGGGCGCCGGTTTTTTGCGCCAGTCTTCTGGTGCCAACCGCTCCAGCGCGGGGCTGGCCCCCAAAGGTGGGGAGAATTCCCCACCTTTGGGGAGGCCCGACCCATGAGTGGTTGGCGCCACTCCCCTACGCCGGGACCGTCCGTCACGTCGGGTAGGGGAGAATCCCGCCCAAGAACCTTTCAGATGGATACAGATAGGTTAGGAGAGTGGGCCAGAATGTGGTGCATGGAGTTTAACGTGGATAAGTGTGAGGTCATGCATTTTGGTCAAAAAAGTGGGAAGGCAACTTATTAACCGTGGTAGTCAGTATTAGGGCTATTACGGTACCCAGGTTGATGCTGTAAGACCATTGGTGTGGGAGGTACCTGAGACAGCAATATCATTGGTGAAGCCTGCCTACTGGTTCCGCCCAGTAAGGCGGAGTATAAGAGTCTGTGTCTCCCTAGCAGCTGCATTCTGTACCTGCGCTGCTGGGGGAAACATCTAGTCCAATAAAGCCTTCAATTGTCATCCAATCTCGCTTCTGGAGTCATTGATCGAGGACCATTAACTAAATGGGGAGAAACTTTGGGGTGCTCCGATGCAGAGGGATCTGGGTGTCCTTGAATCACAGAAAACAAGCATGTAGGTGCAGCAGATAATAAGGAAAGTAAATGGAATGGTGGCATTAAAAGCAAAAGGAATTGAGTATAAACGTAAGTAAGTGTTGTTGCAACTAGACAATGCATTGGTGAGACCGCACCTAGAGTATTGTGCACAGTTTTTGTCCCCTTATTTGAGGAGAGATGTAGTAGCATTGGAGGCTGTTCAGACGAGGTTTACTGGGTTGATTCTACAGATGAGGGGTTTGTCGTATGAGGAGAGATTGAACAGTTTAGGCCTATACTCTCTCGAGCTTAAAAGTATGAGGGGAGATAAAATTGAGGTATTCAATATGCTAAAAGGTGTGGATAAAGTAGACGCGGAGTAGATGCTTTCTCTTGTAGGGCATTCGGAAACGAGAGGTCATAATCTTAGCAGAAGAGGTTACAAATTTGAAACAGATTTGAGGAAAACAACTACACCAAAAGGGTTGCGAATCTGTGGAATTCGCTACCCCAGAGTGCGGTGGATGCTGGGACAATGAGTAAATTTAAGGAGGAGATGGACAGATTTTTAATTGGTAATGGGTTGAAGGGTTATGGAGAACGGGTAGGACAGTGAGGTTGAGGCCTTGCTGGGATCAGCCATGATCACATTGAAGGTGTTTAGGCTTGGGAGGCTAAATTGCCTATTCCAGCTCCTAGGTCATGTGTTCAGGGGAGGAGATGCTCTGGCTGATTTTGCAATCCAGCTCTTGGTCTGTAGCATTGCAGGTAATAGATGAAGAACATATCAGCCATGATCGAATGACGGAGCAGACACGATGGGCCGAATGCTCCTTTATCTTATGAACTTATAAACTTATGAGTTCTAGCAAAGTGTCCAGGCCTCACAGTCTGATTGGAATGCTAGGCAGTAACACCAGCCTGTGACATGGCATACCTACCCAGGAGAATCCACTTGGGAGCTGTGAAGTGCTCGCATTAGTAGAATTGCCACTTACCTATTAGCAATAGACTTCAGCAGTGCGGCCAATAGCTGCCACGGTCAGTGGGTGGTTTAAGTGGCCCTCAGCATATGACCACGGATGGGGATTTGTGACTGCCAGATTTCGAAGATGGCTAACCATCTCCTCGGGCCCCCACAGCAGCCATTGCGTTAGCTTCACATTTTTAAATAGGTGTACTAAACGGCGCCGGTGTGACCGCTCACTGAGAGCCAGTTAGATCACAGGAATCTGTTTGAGAGGGGGTCCTTCCCCATATTGGATTGAGGTTGGCCTTAATTAGTGATTATTGGTTTCTTGCCAACAGGAGCAGGCCAAAGGAAACCTATCGGCGCCTGGCGTTGTTCTCGATTTTGGCCTCTCCATCAATCTCACTGGCTCGCTTGGGTTGGTGCCCGGCCCAACGTCGCCTGTAGATCATGCCCCCCATGTAGGTTACTTAGCAGCCAATTTAATAACAACAAACCTCCAGAAACAACAATGTGATAATGACCGGATAATCAGTTTTAATGAAGCTAATTCAGTGACAAATACTGACCAGGATACCTGGAATAACGTTTCGGCAGAATTCTGTTCTTTCTGCTGCCTTGTCTCAGTTATCCTTACTGTATTCAAATTATCTCTGCAAATTATTGTCTCCAGTTCATCCATTTTGCTTCGAATGCTATGTAGATTGCTGTCCCAACAGTTTAAATTGATTGTATTTATTATTTCACTCTCTTTCTGTCTGACTTTATCTCCACTCTGGCCATTTGTGGTATCCTTATTTATTTCTTTAGAATGCCCTTTAGTCCCTTGATTCTTAACAACAGTTCCCTCCCCCACCTGTTATTATTTTAAAGCCTTATTCAGCCTAGTTATCCTATCTGCTGCTGGGCTTTGAACCCAGCCTGATTCAGATGCAGCTTGTGGCTGTTCGTGCACTGGTACCAGTTCCTCATGATGTTGAAAGGAAGTGTTTTTCTAATATATTGACTTTCCTAACCTGTTTTCCCCTATGCCAGTTTGCACTTGTCCCAGGTAATAATACCAGGAGAGCCTACTTTACAGTTTAGCTCCAGATTCCTGATACTTCCTTAGCAGGAGCTAGTCCCGAATCTTTCCGATTTCATGGACCCACCCATTCCTTTCCCAGATTCTTAGTTGGTAATTTTCCAAAGTTCCTTGCTGTGGCTCCAGGAAAGTAAACACCTCCAGGATTCTTGTAAAGGATACTATTTATCCCACTAATTCCAGAAGCCCCTTTCAGTAAAACCATTCTATTCTGCATCTCCTCTCCTTGGGCTGCCTCCTTGTACTGACCTAAGTATTCTGGTTATATTTTGCACAGTCTTTTTCCTCAACCTTACAGGTAATCATCTTGTTTATGTACATTGCAAAAGTGCATGTCTGCAGGATCCTTCACTATTCCTCCCATTTTCCCCTTCCACAGATGACTAACATTTATACTCTCCCCTTCTGGCATTTGTGTCTTCCTCTGTTATATGGCTGTACTGTGGAGTAAATTATCTGTTAATTTCTATTATTTCCTTTGTTTTCCTGGTAACTCCAACGCTGCCTCCATCTCACCTACTCAACCATAATGTCCCAAGGCAGAAACAGCCCTTGCAGAACTGATTGTCTGGGGCAATCAATTTGTCCTCAGACTCCGACACACTAATCTCAACACATTGCCTACAATGTATTATTTATTACGACTCTTGATGAATTAATTAATGTGTTAACTATCTGTAGTTAATTCCTTGAGTTAATTGAGTACTCAAGGTCTAGGTCTCTTAGAGGTATGAATTTCTGTGGGACTTTTACTCGGTGTTGGAAGAAACATTACATAGTTTAAAATGAGCACTTATAGAATTTCTTCAGCTTGGATACTTTGCATTTGATATTTGTCCAGCTAAATTGGAAGCTAATTGGGCTGCTGTACACCCCAGGTGTTACTGTCACCCCTGCTGTGTATCATGGTTGAGTTCCAGTCACATAATGCTACAGGCTGACCCACCCAGGGCAACTCAACATGGCACAACAGATGGCACATTAGAAATTGTACAACAAGCACCAATGGGTCAGCTCACAGGGTTAGAGACAAAACGTTTAGTATTTTTATTATCAGAACTGTTCTTCTGCAATGCTGCTTTGTTTTCATGACAAATATTATACCTAGTACTCACATATACTGCTGTGATTCTCTGTTACGTCCCCAGTCATTGGCTTGGTGTGTAACCTCCTCTCGTGTTGCTGTAGTTACACGCACAACAAACTCTCACAAATTTGTGATTCCATCATTAATTCCTTTGATATTTTTTCTTTTTGCTACCAAGAACAGATGTTGTTGGTTCTGTTATGGCTCTCAATACTCAATCCCCTATCACGGCACGGTGGCACAGTGGCTAGCACTGCTGCCTCACGGCTCCAGGGACCTGGCTTCAATTCCAGCCTCGGGTGACTGTCTGTGTGGAGTTTGAATTTTTTCCCCCTATCTGCATGGGCTTCCTCCGGCTGCTACGTTTTCCTCCCACAGTCCAAAGTCCTGCTAGGTGGATTAGCTATACCAAATTGCCCTTAGTGTCCAAAAACATTAGGTGGGGTTACTGGGTTAGGAGAATAGGGTGGGGGTGTAGGCTTAGCTAGGGTGCTCTTTCCAAGGATGATGCAGACTCGATGGGTCAAATAGCCTCCTTCTGCACTGTAAATTCTCTGATTCTATGATCTCATTTACACTGACCTATCTTGCATAAACAGCAGGATTATTTCTGTGTTAACTCTCTCAGAGTATGTCACAAAGTGCTCTTCTTGGGTAATCCCTTCGGATCGAGGATGACTTGCTTCCATCTCTGGTTTGATGAGCTTTGAGAGTCCAATACATGTTCTGAAAAGGTCAGGTTTGGAAGGTCAGGTTATTGTGTTGTTTAGAGGCTTGTGCGCTGTGTCCTATTTCACCTCTATGTGTTCGCAATAAAGTCTCTCAACGTTTTTGGTGTCTTCCCAAATTAATCTTCTCAATTTGGTCAGCCATAAGCCAGGGTCTCCCAAGTGATGGCAGGGTGTCTGCCCTTCTCATGGATGCCTTGGGACATTCCCAACAAATTTCCACTGTCTTCCAACTGTGACCGATTGCTGAATCGAACATTTGTTTTGGGACTCGAGTATCGGGCCTACAAGCAATATGTCCAGTCCAGCAGAGCTGGTTTGGAGTGATTAGTCTTTGCCGAGAAGAGGTTGCCCAGATACTGAAAATGGTCCATATATTCCGGGATCTTGCTATTGATCGTAATCGATTGGGGAAGGAGGAGATAGGAGATAGTTGGAAGAGGACTTTAACTTTCCGTGTGTTTAGTGAAAGTCTCATTTTCTCAGATGCTTCAGAGAAGGAGTCAACAATGACCTGGAGCTCAGTTCCTGAGTGAGCATGCACACCAGTGTTATCTACATACTGGACTTCCATGACTGAGGTTAGAGTGCTTTTGGATTTAGGTGGTATATGATGAACAGTTTTCCATCTGTTCTGTAGATTATTTCCACACCTATGAGTAATTTGCTGGAGGTGAATTTCAGTCTTGTTTGGTCCCAGTCTTAACTGAGAGAGAATTAACGGTGGATCAATACGTGAGCATCACAGCTTGCATGTCATTGTGGAATAGGCAGAGGATTTCTGAGGGAAGCCATGTTTGAGGAGGATACACTAAAACCTTACAGTTGACAGCCATAGGTTTTCATGAGGTTGAAAAAAGCTGTGTACAGCAGTTAGTGCTATTGCTTGCATTTTCTTGGGGTTGCCATGCAGTGAAGGTTATGTCAATGCACCTCTTAATTGGCAAAAACGGCACTGCAACCACGGAAGGCACTCTTCAGACACTGGGAAGAGGCGATTGGGGAGAATCCTTGCAATGATCTTCACTGTGGCAGACTGCATAGAGACTCCTCTATTTATGATAATGGGCCTTGTCTCCTTTCTTGAATGTCGTCATGATCAAAATATCCCTGAGATCCACTGGCATGTGCTCCTCTTCCTAGATGAGGGGCATAAGGTTGTGCACCTGTGCCAGGAATGTTGTTTTCAGAATTTCAGAAGGGATATTAAGGAATGGAGCTTAGGGTGTTCAAATCAAAGGCAGAATCTTGGTTGAGGAGTTTTTCTAAGTGTTCTCGCCAGTTATCACTGTCTGCCTCACTATCCTTAATGAGCTTCCCTGCATGTTTGGCTCGCAGTGCATTGGGTCCTTGAATGCTTGGCTTGACAGTGCTAAAGGAACCACACATTTCATTTGTTCTACGACTTGTTAGATCCCTTTATTTATAAACATTGTGGTTAGGTTCAAAACAGGGTACTTGGGATGCAGTCAAACATGAAGGGAAATGAAAGTAAACAATCCAGATACCGGCTATCTGGAAGCTATTACCTGTCAATCACAGCCTACTAAACGCTATTTATCTTTGAAAATGAACAGAAGCCTTGCAGATCAAAGGATCTGAGGTGGTTTAAATGACGTGGTTTTGGCTTTTATTAAGTAACAACTACTGCTTTCGACACATCTGTCTGAGGCAGCAGCTATAAGGGGCAGGTGAGTGGAAAAAGCAGTGATTTTTCACTGTTTCTGCCAGGACTACGCTTTAGTTTCCAGGTAGGTGTGACTGATAGGGGGGGAGGGAAATCCCTGATATGGTGGGTCTCCAATATGGGAGAGTCACTGAAATGGGGGTCTGATGGAGGTCTCTGGTGGTGGTCTCTGATAGGGGTCTCTGATGGGGGTTTCCAATAGGAGCTTCTGATGTGGGGTCTGATTGGCATCTATTATGGGAGTTTCTGGTGGGGTCTCTGTTCGTAGGGTCTCATGGGGGTGGTCTAATGGGTGAGGCTAGGGGTGCGACAAGATGGATTACCATTGTGGCAGCAGGGGGCTGTCTGATGGACTTTGGGGCACTTTCCTTAAATACTTATCTCCTTGACCCACCATGAGCTCCATCACATCAGGGCCATGCTTGCAAATACTTGCACCATTGCACGCCTGTGTGAATCCCGGCCCAGAGGGCTGGAGCATCACAGAGGTGTGGAGAACCTGAAGGTGAATGGAACATCATTGGGAATTCTTGCTAATTGCACTCATTTACAGGCATTAAAGGAGGCTCCAAAAATGAGATTGGAACTTTCGTGGACAAGGACGGTAACAGGAAATATTGAAAGATTTTGAATGATTTTTCTTTTAAATTTCCAAGCTGAACCAGGAAATAGTTTTGTACATATTTTTTAATTGTTTAGCTGACATTGTGATATGTTTTTGCACTAAAACCAGGTCCAGTAGTGTAAATCAAACTTTACCAGGTTACAGCTTTTAAATAGTTCAAGGATTATTTTTTATGCAAAATGTTCTGAAAGAAATTATGGCCGAGATTCAACGGCCTTGCACACCCGACTTGGCGTCAGGATAAGGCTGTTGAATCTCGTAAGAGACCTCTCGCGAGATTTGTGATGCTCTAAACGTCTCGTGAGATTCAACGGATTAAGTGTTCCACGTCGCGTTCTGGATCTCGCCCTCACTGGGCAGGATCCAGATATGGCTCATTAAAGTACACTTTTACCATATTCACCCAGCACCCAGGACTCGGGGGATCTCCCAGCCCACTGGAGACCCCCGGGTGGTTGGGGGCAGGGCAGGCTGGCACCCTCTGGCACTTGGGGATCGTGGCGCTGGCACCCTGGCAGTGCCACCCAGGCATCCTGGCAGTGCCATGGTGAAGATGCAGGCTTTCGAATGCCAGTCCCGACTCCAATGAATCAGACTGCATTATGCATTGGAATGGTGCTAGTTCCACGTGACACCGGTGCTAGCCCATTAACAGGTCCTGAATTGCTCCCGGACCAGCACCACTTTTGTCAACATAGAACATAGAACACTCGATATTCAATCCCGGCGTCAGCACTTGGTCTCTCAGACGGAGAATTTCGCTGCATATCCTTACGTTTTAATGCGAAACAACAGTGAACATGATGAGTTAAATTAGCTGGGTTTTTTTTCTTAAAGATTGAAAAGTATTCAAAGATTTTTATGCTGCCATTTGTTTCAGCAATTCAACATTTGTCTTTCATTATTTGAGAAAAGAAATATCCAACAACAGGCAGATTCGGTGAGGACTCACCTCTGCAATAAATGTGTTGCCAGCTGAAAAATTCAATGACACCCTCAACCTTTAAGGAATTGGTTTCTAAAGGTCTACAGAATTTCATCTGGAGAGACAGAGATATACAACAATGGAGAGTAATAAAAGATTGATGGCATGTGGTGAATATAAGATGAAGGAAGTGAGGCATGTATGAGATGAAAACTTTAGAAGGGAAAAGGGGCTGTGATCATGGATCGCATGAAATTAATTCATTGCTTTTGCAGGTCACAGGAAACTCTGAAAGCATTAGGTTTATGAAAAATTGGCTTTGAAGGATTCTCATCAGTCCTCCCGTATGTTCACTGTCATTTGCAATGTCAAATTTTAATTGGAATGTGGTCTGATCTATGAAGTAAAACTGAATACTTCCAATTGTCAAATACAGGAAGAATTCTGGATTGCCACTAATGTTAAAAAAATGATAAATGTAATAATAGAGTGATGTTTTAGAAGTGTATACTGTGCTTAAAGGGGGAGGGCGAACCAAGGGCAATTGCCACAAATATAATTCCCTGCTGTAGATATTCTTTGTTAGTCTGAGTCACTCCTGTAAGCAGCTTGACTACTTGGGCGCGTTTCAACCGAAACATTTCAAAGTGTCATTTTGGGCGCATTTGGCAGGGCGTTTCGCATCGGCTTTCTGGGTGAGACCTACACCGCTATTCAACCAAACACTCATTTTTTGGGGCCTTGGAAATTTTCTCCCCAATCCAGCCCACACTTATTTAAGACAGCCTCTCAAGGAATTCTGGGAAAGGGTGAAGAGAACATGGAGAGAGCAGAGTGAAAGTTGTTTGGAGATATATAGCACGAGGTCAAGTCATAGTGTAGGTAGCAGTTAGATAGAATATTGAATACTGTAGTACAGATTCAATATCATTTTGTTTACCATCTGTAGCTCAGTTGCGCGTGTGAACTTCATTTAATTAGAAATGTAATAATAAATTAGTTTTGTTTCAATCTTTTGATTGGCATATTCTTTGTCAACACTACATCGGGTCATTCTGGAAGAAAAGACAAAAGAATACAACAAACTAGTCGTGGTAATATAACAGCAAGATGCCAGGCTGGTGGTGCCCAAGTGCCAGAGGGAGAGCCAGGGGGCCACCCTGCCCTGTGCCAATCACCCAGGGGTCTCCAATAACCTGGGAAAACTCCCAGGTGACGATATAACTGGTCCACGTTTGTGTGGAACGATAAGAAACAGTGCCTGGTCCAGGCCTCGCTGGGGAGCCTGTTAGTTCCCAAGCGCTGGAAGAGTACGGCGCAGACCTAGTTGAATTATCCCAATGGCTCATTTAAATATGTATATCTGGATCTCGCCCGGCGAGGGTGAGGTCCTGTTCACAACGTGAATCTTGCGAGACGTTAGGGCGTCACAAATCTCGCAAGAGGCCTCTCACGAGATTCAAAAGCCTTGCTGTGCCACAAAGTTGTGTGTCACAAGCCGTTGAATCGTGCCCCTTATATTTAAGAGTGAGCCGTTTTATAAAAATGTAACTAGGGATATAGTAATAGTATTCCTTAGTGTTTTTAGTTACTCATGTGGTTCTTCAATCTCTTTGAAAGCAGTTCAAAAAAATAGCTGGTGAGCTGAATTCAGATGTGTATGATTAATATGCTGTGTTCCACAAGTCACAGATGGAACGGCATCAGTCATGATCAGATTTATTTAATTCAGTCAGAACAGGTTGCCGTCATTCAATTATTCAGAGTAACGAACATGCAATGCTTTCCCACATCAGAGGTTTGTCTTAAATCAAGTATAATTTCTCACTGTCCTCTTTCATTCAAATTTCCCTTAGCCATCGTTGGGCCCGTTTGCACTTGTAACAAGCGTTCTTTTTTTTAAAAAGCTACCTATCTGCGTTTCGGTTTAAGTTCCCTCTGTGCACACAACAAAGAACCAGAGAATTCTCAATTTAGTAGATGCAGGGATTTTTCAAAAATAAATTTAGAGTACCCAATTGTTTTTTTCCAATTAAGGGACAATATAGCGTGGCCAATCCACCTACCTTGCACACCTTTGGGTTGTGGGGATGAGATCCCGGCAGACACGGGGAGAATGTGCAAACTCCACACAGACAGTGACCCAGGGTCAGGATTAAACCCAGGTCCTCGGCGCCGAAGGCAGCAATGCTAACCACTGTGCCACCCTGTGGGCGTAAGGGTTTTACCAGTTGCCGTGACAACTGACGAATAGCTTATTTCTAAGGAAAAACCTCACAGAACATGTTACCATTTTAATCACCTATCTTCCCAGTGCTCTTTTTTAATCTTGTGTAAATACACTGCGAGTTTGAAAACGACTCATTTCTCAACCCCTCTCTGTAGAAAAATGGCAGTAAAACCACAAAATATGATGGACCTATTCATCTACCCCTGACCCCTAACAGAAAAATACCTAGATTTATATAAACCCACTGAATATCTTGCATGCAACATGTATTTCTTTTAATTTTAGGCATATCTCTATTAACCCTTTTCATCATGGTTTCGCACTTGCCAAATGATACTTTTCTCTGAATTAATTTATTTGAACTGAATTTATGGATATCAGATAGAAATATAAATTTTATTACTCTGATCATGTGATCATTGTTTAATTGACAGTTTAATTGAAAGTTACATTCTGAATTTACCTCTTCCACTCTTTTTTAAAAATCTTTTTATTGGCATTTCTCATATTTATAAACAATTGTACACACATCATGGGCGGGATTCTCCGATCCCCCCGCTGGGTCAGAGAATCGCCAGGAGGTGGCGCCGGTGCTGTCCGAATGGGCCCCCAAATGGGCCCCGGTGCTGCCCGAATTCTCCGGGCCGGATCACGGACCATGGGTCACGCCGGCGTAAATCAAACTCACCTATTTAACGGCGTCAACCAGTCATGCTGGTTGACGCCCGCCAGCGCGGTTGAAGGGCTCGGCATGGGGTGGCCGCAGGAGAAGTGACGGCACGGCCGCACTTGGTGGTGGTGGGGTGGCGCAGGACCCATTGGAGTGTGCATTCTGGGAGGGGGGGTTTAGGGAGGGGGGGTTTGGGGATGGGTTTGTGGGGAGGGGGGTTTGGGGACGGCGGGGGGTTGGGGAGGGAGGGGGATTGGCGAGGACGGTGGTGTTTGGGGTGGGCGGGGGGAGGCGCGTGCTGGGAAGGAGAGGGCGCGTGCCGGGGAGGAGAGGACGCCTGCTGGCGGGGGGGGGGGGGGGGTGTTGGGTGGCGTGTGCCGTGGAGGAGAGGGCGAGAGCCAGGGAGGAGAGGGCGAGAGCCGGGGAGGAGAGGACGGGTGTCGGGGAGGAGAGGGTGAGAGCCAGGGAGGAGAGGACGAGTGATGGGGAGGAG
Source organism: Scyliorhinus canicula (assembly GCF_902713615.1). NCBI lineage: Eukaryota > Metazoa > Chordata > Chondrichthyes > Carcharhiniformes > Scyliorhinidae > Scyliorhinus > Scyliorhinus canicula. The sequence continues at coordinate 125,947,747 of NC_052148.1, read as the reverse complement.
GGGGCGAGTGCCGGGGAGGAGAGGGCACGTGCTGGGTGGGGGGGGAGCGAGTGCTGAGGTGGGGGGGGGGGTTTTGGGGAGGGTGTCCGCCTAGCCAGGTGCCAGCTTCCAACAGTCGCGACCATGCAGCCCTTGGCACCTGGCTGCGGGGGGCGGGGGGGGGGGGGGGGGGGGGGGGGCGGTTTTATGGGCAATGATGACGTTATGTTTGGTCATCGGCCAGCGCTATTGGCTGCCGTGGCGGGAGCCGCACATGTTGTCCTGGGGGAGCAGGAGCGTGCTAGGGAGGCAGGCGCCCAAGCTGGAGGGCCACCCGCCCAACAGGACGAGGAGGAGCTGGTTGTGCCACAGCGACAGAGATGCCTGATGAGGCTCCGTGTGTACTGGCCCCGCTCATTGTACCAGGACCTCACAGACCGGTCATGCAAGAGGAGACTCCGGATGAGCCAGGAAACTGTCGCCCATATCTGCCACCTGATGGCACATCTGGCACCGCGTGGCACTGGGGGAGGACACCCTCTCCCCGTGGCTGTCAAGGTTACAGTGGCCCTGAACGTCTTTGCCACTGGGTCATTCCAAGTGGGGACTTGTCCGGCATCTCGCAGGCATCGGTGCACCGGTGCATCCGTGCAGTGACAGATGCCCTATATGCCATTGAGGACCGCTACATCCATTTCCTGTGCACCGGGCCAGCCAGGATGCCCGGGCAGCGGGCTTCGCTGTGGTGGCCAGGATGCCCATGGTCCAGGGTGCGATCGATGGGATGCACGTTGCCATGCGGCCACCTGCGGATAACAGGGCCGTGTTCACGAATAGGAAGGGGACCTATTCCATGAACATTCAGGTGGTCTGCGACCACCGCATGAGGATGCTGCACGTCTGTGCCCGGTACCCGGGCAGCGTACATGACTCATTCGTATTGGCGCAATCTTTCATTCCCACCATGTTTGAGGGATGCCCCCTGGCTGAGGGGCTGTTTGCTGGATGACAGGGATTACCCATTGGGGTTGTGGCTGATAACGCCTTTACGGAGGCACAGACTGACATGGAGAACCGCTATAACGATGCCCATGCGGCGACCAGGGATGTGATAGAAAGGTGCTTTGGGCTGCTAAAGATGCATTTCAGGTGCCTGGACCGCTTTGGAGGGGCCCTCCAGTACCCGTCAGATAGGGTCGGCCGCATCGTTTGGTCTGCAGCGTCCTGCACAATATAGCCCAGCAGAGGGGCGATGTGCTGCAGGCAGAGGAGGGGGAAGGGGAGGAGAAGCAGGACGAGGCGCAGACCTCCCCAGACGAGGAGGATGGGGGCAATGTTCAGGACAGACAGGCTGGACATGGACAGGAGGCTGCCCACTGTTACTGGCTGAGCCAGCGGGCACCATGCAGGCTGATAGCCGTCCAGTTCACGGACGGGGGGGGGGGGGGGGGGGGCGTGGGAATCGCCGAGGATGGACACAGACTGCACACTACGGCACCAGCCTACCACCCTCACCCCACCCCACCACAAACCACCCTCACCCCACACACCTCCAGCCTACCACCCTCACCCCACTCATCCACCAGCCGACCACCCTCACCCCACCCACCAACCACCCTCACCCCACCCGCATGCACAGCACCCCTCCATTGTACATCCACCTGCGGCACAACGGGCAGGGCTCACATGGTCGCCAGTGGAAGCGGGTCTATTACAGGCCATGGAGGATGATGAAAACTCCCTCTGCGATGAGCTCTGGGCTCTACATCATTGGACAATATCTGACCCATGGCCACAGTACTACACTCCACCCGGACCGTCGCTGCATGCGGCCGTGACACTGTAGCGCATGGTCCCATCGTCTGCCTGGGGCGATGGCGAGGGCGACCCGGGGGGGAGGGGGGCACACTCACCCAAGGCCAACATGCTATCACCCCTCACACACACACTGGCGCTCACCTCACACCACACCCCCACACCCATCGGACAGAGCACAATGGCAGCTTCTGTAGGTGTGAAAGTGATTTTAATAACAAACAGTTCATACACATGCCCTAGCCCCTATAACTAATCTGTGCCCTGCACCCATGCCAACTTACTCAGTGTCTAATTTTTTGGTACTTTTGACTACGTCTGGGTGGTTCCCCAGATGGTACAGCAAAACTGGAGGTGGACTCCTGCGATTCCTGCCCTGTGACTAGGGACCACTTTGGCGGTCGTTTGCTGTGGCGGCCCAGCCTAGATGGGCCAGGCTGCGGCTCGGGTGACTGGGATGGCGAGCTGCCAGTCTGTCCTGCCCATTGCCCACCAGATGCATCTGGGACGGAAGGTGGGGGGGGGGGTCCGGAATGTCACGGTGTTCCGGCACCTCCCCTACAGGGGTACCCGGAACGGGCCTCAGCACCTACTCCTCCCTCGGGGTGCCCGATGGCCCCGGGCCTCTACGTGGATCGGGGATGCAAACGGACCGAGCATCCGACACCCCCCCGATACCTGGCGCTGCCAGTCCTGGAGGCCCGCCCTGGTATCAACAAGGGTCTGCAAGTTTGCAGCCATGGAGCTCAGGGAGTTAGCCATCCCTGTCTGTGTCTGGGCAACGCCGGCCAGCACCTGGGCAATGGCGCCGATACCCTCAACGATGGCCTACTGAGACTGGGCCATGGCCTACTGAGACTGGGCCACGGCCTGCTGAGACTGGGCCATGGCCTGCAGAGACTGGGCCATTTCTTGCTGAGACTAGGCTATGGCCTGCTGAGACTAGGCCACGGCGTTGAGCACCTCTGTGATCTGCTGCTGGCTCTGGCTCATGGCTTCCTGTCAGAGGGAAGCCATGTCCTGAACCACAGACGCCAACCGCACGGAACGCCCAGGCCTTGCATACTGCGCCCCATGTCTGACACCGTCGCACCCATTGCCTCCACCACAGATGCCACCCGTGCAGCTTAAGTGCTGCTCAACTTTGTAAGCGGGGGGGGGGCTTGCGAGCTCAGTCCCAGCGAATCGGCTGTCGAGCCTTCATTTGTGGCGAGCAGCCCATGAGGCCTCGTTAAGTGGACCAATTGACGTTGAATAGTGTTGCCAGCCTCGCTGGGCCGAACGCTGGAAAGTTCAAGGTAATTCCCGCTCGCTACCACACTTAGAAATCTTTCCGGAGAATCGTGCCCATAGAAATCTTTGTGTTGAATCACGATCACTATGTTTAAACCAAGTTGTCAAATTATATTGGGCACTCAATTATGTTTTAACTGAACTTAACCAGGAACCTTCCTAATTATACTTTGTTAACTGCCTTTTGGATTACCATACTGCATTTGAACAGTCATTTTCCTCAAGAAAGTCATGTTGATAACTGTTTACAGCGATGTTGTTTTTGCACAAATAATTCATTCTCAACATGTGGATGATGCTGGTGAGGCTATATTTCATTTGCCGTCTCCAGTTGCTCTGAGAAGCTGATGATGGACTATCTTCTTGGCCTATTGTACTCCAAAGTGATGGGAGCGCTCCTGCAATGGTGCTAGTTACAGAATCCACAATATTGACCCAGTTAGAATGAAATAATGGCAATATACATCCAAGTCAAGACAATGTGAGACATAAAGGAGCAAAAGCAACATAAGGGAAAACTTGTTCATTTAGCTAAGGTCTGACATGCACTGCCTAAGAGCGTGGCGAAGACAGTTCAATCAAAGCATTCAAAAATGAATCAAACTATTATCTGAAAAGGAAGAATGTGCAGGTGTTGTGGGTGGAAGGTGGGAAAATTACACAAAGCAAATTGCTCATTCAGAGAAACATAGAAAATGGGTGCAAATTCGGCCCTTCGAGCCTGCACCATCATTCAATTTGATCTTGGCTGATAATGCAAACTCAGTATCCCACTCCCGCTTTCTTTCTATACACCTCGTACCCTTTAGCTGCAGGGACCATGTCCAACTCCCTCTTGAATATATCCAACAAACTGGTCCGAATAGCTTTATGTGGTAGAGAATTCCACAAGTTCATAACTCTCTGAGAGAAGAAGTTGTTCCTCATCTCAATTCTGAATGGCTTAACCCTTATTCCTAGGCTGTGACCCCCAGTTCTGGATGTCCCCAACATTGGGAATATTCTTCCCGCAAGCCTGTCCAGTCTATGTTTCATGGAGAACCTCTCTCATTCTTCTAAATCCGATGTGGAGATGCCAGCGTTGGACTGGGGTGGGCACAGTAAGAAGTTTTACAACACCAGGTTAAGGTCCAACAGGTTTGTTTCGAATCACTAGCTTTCGGAGCGCAGTTCCTTCCTCAGGTGAATGAAGAGGTGGGTTCCACAAACACATCGACAAAGCCAATGATGCAAGGTGATACTTTGAATGCGAGTCTTTGCCGGTAATTAAGTCCTTACAGGTCCAGATGGTGCGACTGGAGAGAGGGATGATCACAGGTTAAAGAGGTGTGAATTGTCTCAAACCAGGACAGTTGGTAGGATTTTGCAAGCCCAGGCCAGGTGGTTGGGGGGGGGGGGGGAATGTAGTGCTACAAGAATCCAAAGTGCCGGTTGAGGCCATTATCATGCGTGTGGAACTTGCCTATCAGTTTCTGCTCAGTGATTCTGCATTGTCACGCGTCCTGAAGGCTGCCTTGGAGAACGCTTACCCAATGATCAGAGGCTGAATGCCATTGACTGCTAAAGTGTTCCCCGACTGGAACGGGAAGGGGAAGTTGTCGCAGTGTCTGCATGGTCTCGCCAATGTACCATGCCTCGGGCCATCCTTTCCTGTAGCGTATGAGGTAGACAACGTTGGCCGAGTCGCACAAGTATGTACCACGTACCTGGTGGGTGATATTTTCACGTGTAATGGTGACACCCATATTGATGATCTGGCACGTCTTACAGAGGTTGCCATGGCAGGGTTGTGTGGTGTTGTGGTCACTGTTCTGAAGTCTGGGTAGTTTGCTGCAAACAATGGTCTGTTTGAGGTTGCGCAGTTGTTTGAAGGCAAGTAGTGGGGGTGTGGGGATGGCCTTGGCAAGATGTTCGTCTTCATCAATGATGTGTTCAAGGCTGCGAAGAAGATGTTGTAGTTTCTCCACTCTGGGGAAGTACTGGACGACGAAGGTTACTCTATTCATATTTGGTTGATTGAAGTTTAATCATGAAAATAACTTATTTTTTCACACATATCAATTTTGCTACAAAGACAGTTCATAGAAGCCGCCATTAACTCTGTGCCCAGTTAGGAGTAGTATCAAATGCAGCCAAAATAATTTCCAGCACTCCCTTAATAAATTGGATATTGAAAACATCAAAAATAAATTATTTACTTCTGCACCAACCCTTTGCATTGACTTAAAAAAAATACTGGGCATGATCAAACTGACTGAAGTTAAAGTCCGCTGGCAGGTGCATTTAGCGGAGTGTTTCTTGGTGACTGCAGCCCTGAGAACCATTCCCCTCTCCACTTTGCTCTTTTATTTGGCCTCAGGGAGATTCTCTCCGCTGGAGTTACATTTGGAGGGACATCTTGCTGGCGAGCTTCAGCACAAAGCAGGGTGCAATTTTGAAAGGCTGCCCTGATCTTCCACCCCCACGTTTCTGCCACCCCCCCCCCCCCCCTCAACCTTGGGAAAGTCTCCAAGAATCCCCTCACCACCCCCTCCAAGTGGCAAGGCCACCCCCATGCCTTACCCATGATAGTGCCAACTTTGTACCTGGGCACTTTGGCACTGCCAGCCTGGCACCTTGGCAATGCCCCTGGCAGTGCCATGGTGCCTAGGTGTTGGTGGAGTACCCAGGGTGTCACCCTGCCCTGTCAGTGACCACCCGGGGATCGCCAATAGCCTGACAGACACCCAGGTGCCATTATAGCTCGTCCAATTGTATGTGGAGAAGTACTAAACGGCGCCCGAGAAAGGTCTCCCAGGTGCAGGCGGTGAGTACTGAGCGCCAGCTGTTCCGGCATCTGGATATTTAGATGAGCCATTAGGCCTATTTAAATATGCTGATCTGGATCTTGCCCAATGAGGGCAAGATCTAGATCGCGCCGGACGGAGTGCTATCGGCTCCCTGCCCGGCGCTGAGCACGATTGGGGCTCGGGCGCAATTCACCTGTTGCGCCCAGATCCAACCTGTACCACTAGACTATTATGGTACAAATCTATCAATTATAAATTTAATGGTTCAGTTCAAACGTCAAACTCTGTCTCCCAAACTAAACATTTCAACACATGCCAAAGAGTCATTGCTTTCTGACGACAGGATTTACAAATACTCTGGACAAACCAACATATGTTCAGATTCACATTACGCCTCTTTTAACACAACTATTTTTGTCAGTTTTGCTTCTGCACAAGCACTAATGTGTAACTCTATTTTCAGGGCTCAATCTGACTTTGGAATAAAATGAAGTGCATCAGGTCTGAATTATGCCTTAGCTCAGGATTTACATCAGCGTTGGTGTAAAGTAAAACACTTTCACAGTGACAGGTGTAGTGTAAAGAGAGCTTTATTATTCCACCTGCTAACTATGCCCAAGATGTTCCACTCAGCTGTCTGGATTGTAAATAGTTTCAACATAAGCATTTCCATTGGAAGCCTTCATTTGTACAATCTGGTGGACTTGAAACTGTAATAATCTTTATTATTGTCACTAGTAGGCTGACATTAAGACCGTATTGAAGTTACTGTGAAAAGCCCCTAGTCACCACACTCTGGCGTCTGTGCGGGTACACAGTGGGAGAATTCAGAATGTCCAATTCACCTAACAAGCACAAGTTTCAGGAGTAGTGGGAGGAAACCGGAGCACCTGGAGGAAACCCACGCCGACATGGGAAGAACATGTAGACTCTGCACAGGCCCAAGCCGGGAATCGAACCCGGGACCCTGGCGCTGTGGAGCAACAGTGCTAACCATTCTGCTGTGCGATTATGTAGCTAATTTCTCAGTTGGTGGGAATCCGCTCACAAAGAACATTTCCACAAGGGTCCTTTGTAAAAGGTACTTAGTGCCTCGTGAAGGGACCCAGCATTAAGAAGGGAGTGTGCCTGCTGAGAGCCATCCCGTTGCCATCATCCAAACAACACCCCCTCTCCTTGCTGGTGTCACCCCCTCCCTGTAACCCCCAACCTGCTTCACTTGACTCTCCACAGGGATCCCACAATTTATCTCTGCTGAAGGTCTCATAGTATTACCAACAGCAGCCACCACTCCTAATAGTGCTGCCGACAACAGAGAGCTGCTGGCCTCTGATCGGTTGGCAGCTCTTGGCAAACGGGATTTCTCCTGCCAGGGTCCTAAGTCCCGGGTCAGCTGACATTGACCAGTTAAGAGTCTGACGGGCACTTGGTTTAGTCGGGCCTCCTCTAGCAAAGCGATGCAGATTTTACACCAGTTCTCCAACCAGTGGGTGGGACCTGGGTCAGGAACATTAAATCCAGCCCTCAGTTGTCCTTGCGCTTTGTATTGACTCACGGTAATTGCTATGCAGGTTGATAGATAGCACTTTATGAATTGCATACTTGGGTCATCCACATAGTATATATCCATAAATTATCTGGCAACTTTCTTAAGGTGTGCTTTCTTCTACAACCTCTGTTCCCAGGCCATATCAGGATTGAGGAAAGAATCTCGTTGTATCCTTGTGTCATCCAAAATAGTCTAACCAGTTTTTTGTACCAAGTATTACCCTATCACTGGGAACATGGTGTACCCCAGGGAGGGGCAAGGGCTGTGTGTGTCAAAGAAAAAAACACAACTGGCGGGATTCTCCGTCCCGTTGCACTCGTTTTCTGCCTGAAGTGGGATCCTAATCCTGACAGCCAGCTAATGGAGTTTCACATTGTGGGTACCCCCACGCCGTCGGGAAAACCACAGTCGTGGGTGCGCTGCCTGCCAAGCGGACAATTCTGCCAACGGCGAATCCAGGCCAACTTGTGTATAAGCCTGTCTCACAGGAATGTCCACCACACCAACTATATGATCCATTGTGAGATACTAGGTGTATGTCAGGCACGTGCAGACATTGGGAAATATAAGTGAAGAACCGCCATCTTCCTGTATCACAGTAGAAGCGTCCACTCATTAACCATGAACAACTGATTGGGCATCTGTACGCCACATCGAGATTGAAGCACAGAACTACTTTGGGTCAATCATCTTATTGAGACCTAATCATCCCATGCAGGGCTCCTGATGTCAGATTTTTTGGATTCCATTTTGGCCACCTCAGTGATGTGTGTAGCATTTCCTCGACAAGGCTGCATTAACCACCATGCAAAAAGGGCAGGAAAAGCAGATGGACCCTTACATCTCCCATTGGTTTCATATTCAGACCCTTTATCACTCCTGTCTTCAATGTTTCCTTTCAAAAGAGAAGGTAAAAGGACAAGTAGATCCAGGGCATGATGCTGCCTTTCTCAGAGTTGCACTGGAGGAGGTTAACAAGGGGCACTGAGCACAGCTCCAGCAGGAGGTTCCATCTTAGGGACATTGTCAAGAGGAGCAAAAGCAGGAGGTCAAGAAGAGAGATTTCCAGATCTCAGGTTTATTGCAGAAGAGGGTCCTATTTTCAAATGACTGAGAGGAATGGTGATCATGCCTGGACTTATGCCAAGATCTAGTACATTACAGTAATGGCGACCACTGATTGACCATGGTGATACAGTGGTTAGCACTGCTGCCAAACAGCTCCAGGGACCCAAGTTTAATTGCAACCTCGGGTGACTATCTGTGCGGAGTTTGCACTTTCTCTCCGTGTCTTCTTTGGTTTCCTCCCGCAGGTTAGATGATTGGCCATGATAAATTGTCTCTTAGTGTCCAAAAGGTTACCTGGGTTACTGGGTTATGGGGATAGGGTGGAGGCATGGGCATCAGTAGGGAGCCCTTTCCAAGGACTGATGCAGACTCAATGGGCCGAATGGCCTCCATCTGCACTGTAAATTCTATGATCTATGAACTGATTGGTCATCAGTATGCCCATCAGAGATTGGAGCACATATGCCACATTCATTGTAAAGACCCGATGCCATGCCGTCTACGCAGCCATCTCAGGATTCCCTAAAGTGCACAGTGCAATCGACTGCTCCCATGAGGCAATACGGACTCCCTCCCAGAAGCCCCAATGTAATTATGCTGAGGCAGATTGCTTGAAGTCCATATTTCATGAAGTCGCGCATGGTGTGTTGAAAGGATTTTGGAGAAGGAAGGGGAGGATCCAGTTGTTGTGGTCCATACTGGGACCAGCAAGTTAGGCAAGAATAGGCAAGAGGTCCTGTTTGGGGATTATCAGGAATTATAGAACATTATGGAACATCCAGTGCAGAAGGAGGCCATTCGGCCCATCGAGTCTTCACCGACCTTAAGCTTTCACTAGAAACAAAATTAAACAACAGGACCTCGAGGGTTATAATCTCTGGATTATTACATGAGCCATGTGCAAATTGGCATTGTGATGAGAAAATCAGGTAAGTAAACACGTAGCTGAAGGAGTGGTGCAGGACAATTTCGTGGGGCAGTGGCATCAGTATTGGGACAGAAGGAAGCTGTACCGGTGGGATGGGCTCCACTTGAACGGGTCTGGGACCAGTGGCCTTACAGAAAGACTAAAAAGGGTGGTCACGAGGACTTTAAACTAGTAAATAGGGGAGAGGCCTCGGGGGAAGTCAACACAGTTTCAAAAACAAGTGATAGGACCGAGAGTAAAGAAGCAGTCAGGAATCCTACATCAGGTACCACAGGTAATGGCAAAACGATAAGAAGTATGTTGCTTAAACCAGAGGAGAGAAATATTAAACAGATGAATAAAGCATCAGTGCTGAGGGTTAGGTTAGAGTGTATGGCACAGATACACTCTAACCTATATTCAAATTCATGGAGTGTAACAAATAAATTAGATGAACTGCAGGTACAAATTCAAATCGCACATAATGATATAGTAGCCATTACCGAGGCATGGCTGTGAGATGGTTAGGACTGGGCACTTAATATACCAGGTTATAAGATTTACAGGGCGAATAGATAAAATGGCAGAGGGGGAGGGGGGGTGTAGCCTTACTGATTAGAAACAGGACCAATTCATTAGTGAGAGAGGTTATAATGAGGGAAAAGCATCCAGTGGAGACTTTGTGGCAGGAACAGAAGAACAGTAAAGGATCTAAAACTCTAATAGGTACTGTGTACAGCCCCACTCATCGCTGCTCAGAAATGCTAGATTATATAAATGCAGAAATTAGGCAAGTGTGTCACAAAGGCACAGTAGCATTAATGGGGAGATATTAAATTTGGCATGGACTGGGAGAGGCAGTCGAGCGCCTGTCAGAAATGTAGTCAATTTCTGAAGTATGTCAGAGGTAATTTCTTACATTAATATGTCCTGGATACAACAAGAGGACAAGAAGTATTGGATTTAGTAATGAGTAATGAGCTGAATTTAATTAGTAACCAAATTGTATATAAACATTTATCAAATAGTGATCATAACATGGTCGAGTTCAATGTAACGTTTAAAAGTGAAAAACTCAATTCAGCTACTAGATTTTAGATTTACGTAAAGCCGACTTTAATGAGATGAGACGGAGACTGTCCACATTAAACTGGGAAAATCTGCAAATGGGTAAAACAACTGAAGAACAGTGGAAGATGTTTAAGGAACCATTTAACACAATGCAGAACGAGTTTATACACCTGAGAGGGAAAAGCTCTGTTTCACAATAAAAACAGCCTTGGACAACGAAGGAGATCAGGGGCAACTAAAAGAAAAGGCTTGCAAAAATGCAAAAAACAGCACACGTCCCGCCGAATGGGAAAGATACAAATACCAGCAAAGGACCACAAACCAGCTTAGAAGAGATACTAAAAGGGATTAAGAATGGAAACTTGCAAAGGACATCAAAATTAATAAGAAGTTTTATAGTTACATAAAGGGAAAAAGGGAGATCAGGAGCAATGTAGGCCAGTTAAAGAATCAATGTGGGGATATTGTCAGTGGGGGACATAGTGGATATGTTGCATAATTACTTTGCCTCAGTATTTACAGTAGTAAAGGAGGATAGCTTGCTGGAAGTCCCGAGGACATTAATAGCGGATTTAAGACAAGGACTAAATAAAATTAACGTAAGCAAAACATTGATAATGAGGAAATTCATGGAACTAAAGAGTGACAGATGCCCAGGACCTGACAGTTTCCATCTAAGGGTATTAAAGGAGCACATTATAACTATAATCTTTCAGAGTGCCCTAGATTCAGAAGTTGTCCTTTTGGATTTGAAAATTGTCCATACCACTCTGCTCTTTAAGAAGGGTGAAAGAGGAAAACCAGGGAATTACTGACCAGTTAGTCTAACATCTGTGTTAGACTATTGTTGGAGTCTATAATCAGGAATAGGGTAACTGAGCACCTAGAAACGTTTTAGTATGTTGGGGAAAACCCACATGGATCATGAATTTTTTGAAGAGGTGACTGAGGTGGTGGACTGGGGAATATCTGTGGATGTTGTTTATATGGACTTTCAGAAGGCATTTGATAACGTTCCACATAAGAGACTGTTAACCGAGGTAAAAATCCATGGTACTGAGGGCAAATTACTGACTCAGCTGGGAAAGTGGCAGGCGACAGAAAATAGGGATAATGAGTAGATACTAATATTCACAGGATGTGACTAGTTCGGCGCGATTCCGCAAGCGTGTTGCGTCCAGTATGGATCTGGACGCAATCTGGGAATTGTGTGAGAGCCCCAAACCAGGATCTGTGCTGGGCGTATACCGATCGTGAGTCACCCGACTCACTCTACCCGACTCACTCTACTGGGCGAGATTCAGAAATGGTTCATTTAAATACCCAAACGCCGGATTCACCTGGTGCCCGGGAGTCAATGGCGATGCCAGAGAGGCATCACCAGGGTGCCATTTAACATCGGTTTCCACAAGCATTGTCCAGGTGTAACAGAAGCTCGGGAGATCCCGACGGCCATTAGAGACCTCTGGGTAATTGGGGACAGAACAGACTGGTACCCTAGCAGTCCCGTTGGCATCCAGGCACCTTGGCCCTGCCAGCATTGCACCTGACAGTGCCACCCTGGCACTGCCAGTGCGCCTGAGGCACTGCCAGGATGCCAGGTTGGCACTGCCTGGGGTCAGGCCCGGGGGGGGGGGGGGGGGGGGGGGGGGTCTTTCCCATTGGAGGGAGGTGAGGGGAGGTTATGGGGATGAAAGAAGGTTAGGGGGTGAAGGGGCAGGGGTGGCGTCCAGAAAGTGAGGGGCCTGAAAGTGAGGAAAGGATGCATAGATCGGTGCTGCCATTCAAAATGGTCCCCCGATCTGCAAGGAGCCAGCAGGAAATCTCTCTGAGTGCAGCCTTGGTAGGGAGAAACTCCCTTCGGGACAAATAAGTGGGTAAGTGCCAATGAAGAGTGCGGTGAATCCTGGCGCTGTAGTGTCTCTGAAACGGAGAATCCAGCCCGAGGTTCTGTTTCCACTGGTTGGAGATTCTAGAACTAAGGGGATTGACTAGAAATTTGGTCCAGACCATTCAGGAGGGATGTTAGGAAGCACTTTTGAAAATAAAGAGTGGTTGAGGTTTGGGACTGACTTCCACAAACGACAATTGATGCTAGATCAGTTGTCAATTTTAAATCTGAGATAGGTAAATCTTTGTTAAGCAAAGATGTTAAGGGATAATTAGGTCACAGATCAGCCAAGATTTTATTGAACGATGGAGCAGGTTCAGGGGTTGAATGGCCTACTCCTGTTCCTATTTTCCATATTAGTTGTCAAAGAAGTAAGTACATAAAATGCTGGTAATACTCAGCAGATCAGGCAGCATGCTGAAAAGTAATTGGCCTGAAGCGTTAATGCTGTTTCTCTGTCTGCAGACGCTGCCTGTCCTGCCGAGTATTTTTAACGCTTTCTGTCTTTAATTCAGATTTCCAGCATCTGAAGTATTTTGCTTTCGTACTAATTACCAGTAAACGATGTTGTCGGCTGAAGGTAATTGAGCTGATCAAGCCGATTTTAAAAGGGAATGCTTGCCACCCTGAAGGTGTGCAAGAAAGATGGTAACTGGGAGGTTAAGGTCCTGCACAATTAACCCAGAGGTTGTAAATTGACCTTTCTTCCAGCTCTGCATCTGTGAACCGGGATTGTGAAATTGAATTAATTAAATCTGTTATTTGCAGGCTGGAACCAGAAAATGGCCATGAAAGGTATGAGGTTGTTGTAAAAACCTAACTCTTCATTTGTTCTTCTAATGTCCATAATATTGGAAAACTGCGCCAGCGTCAGTTCAGCAAACATGTAAGCTGCTGATGGCTGAAGATAGTCAACCCTCTGAAAGCTCTACCTGAGAAATGATTTGTTGCACCATCTACCCACAACATTTTCCCACTGCTTAAACTCACCGCTACCTCTCTGATCACTGACCTACTGGTTGTTAATGGAATCTATTCAGCGTTGTAGATGTGTGGGGATTATTGTTGACAGCACTGTTTTCTAGCAGACTGTCTGAGGCTGCAACGTCTTCTGGTGAAAAATCCCCAAATTTAAAAATAATTGTCTCTTCTCCTTAGCACTCGTGCTTTCAATTTTCTACCATGTAAATGAGGAATAAAAGGATACTTATAAAATACTTCAAATGCCCTAATCTTAATGTAGTTCTGAACTGTATAAAACATTTAAATGCTCGCTAATTAGAATGCATAATTACTTTTGATTACACTCATTGCCATGGTGGAACCTTACCCTACAGAAAAGCATTATGTTATAAATAATTAAAATATTGAGCACTGTTACATAATGCACTTCAGTGATTCTCTATCACTAGAATAGCTTTTCGTTTATGAGCAGAAGCATCATTAACCCTTTTCAACTTTGAGAATCTCCAGTTCTGCCACGTCTCGTGTAAATTGCCCCCAAAAACCAACTTATTGCAGCTCCATAATTGCAGGGGCACTGTTGGTCTTGAGCAGTCGGGCAAAATGGACAATAACAATTGTGTTAAAAATGTAAATAAAACATATTGCCAATGTAAAAAAAAATAACGGATCGTCAACCTGGCTTTACGCCCTGCCTGATTTCCAGTTCTATTGCACACCTTATATAAAGCTCCTCTGAATTCCAATTGAATTCCAATTCCACTGCCTTTCATCATCAGAAACAATTCCCGGATGTAAAACATACCTCCTAATGTTATCGGAGACCAGGGACTATATTGTAATGAAGGCCAGGAGGGTGCAGGAGGTTGGGGTGGCAGGATATATTTTTTTAATATAAATTTAGATAACCCAATTATTATTATTATTCCAATTAAGGGGCAATTTAGCATGGCCAATCAAACCTGCACATCTTTGGGGAGACATGGGGAGAATGTGCAAACTCCACACGGACAGTGACCCAGGGCCGGGATTCAAACCTGGGTCCTAGTGCCGCAGTCCCAGTGCTAACTACTGTGCCATATGGGGTGGCAGGATTTATGCCAGGGATTCCAGAAAGGCTGCATTGACATTTTTTCACTGTTTTCCCCAGCTGCAGTCAGCCGGTTTGTAAAGCTGTCTAGTTGTCAAGCATGTTGGCCATCAGTGTCAGGCCATAGCCAAGGAACAGAAAAGAAGGGAGATGGAAGGGAGGTCGTGGAGTGGTGGGTCAGAAATCTGAGGGATTGTGGGTCTGACATTTGGGATCAGAGGGTGGAGTTAGGGGAACCAGAAACCGGGAGATCAGGAGTTGTGAGGGCAGGCACGTGGTAGATCTGAAACCTGCATGACTGGAGGTTGGGTTTTGGGGGACTCAGATTGGAGGCTCAGGGTTTTGGGAGGAATAGTGCATAGGGGCCCAGAAACTGGGGATAGTGGGATTGGAAGGAGGGGAGATGTTGTAAGCTGAGTGTGTTGGAGCTGGGAGATTCGAGGCCTCGGCAAGGTCATAGGCCCCATGGGAAGATTGACACAGATTGGTTAGAGATCATAAAGGTTGGCTGGGGGGGCAGGTTTTCAATTAAGATGGCCTCTTAAAAACGAAATTGTCTTTAAAAGATCTAGAATGGGCCAAGTGGCCTCCTTCTGTACTGCTATAAATACTGTGCTACAAGAGCAGGTCAGAGGCTAAGAATCCTGTGGCGAGTAACTCATCTCCACCTCCCCAACGCCTAACAGCACTGTGGGTGTACCTACACCATATGGACTGCAGTGCTTCAAGAAGGCAGCTTATCAAACTTTCTCAAGGGCAACTAGAGATGGGCAAAATACTGGCCTAGCCAGTCTAGCCGTAAAGTGCCTGCACAATTTATGCTAATCCTTATGACATTGTGAGAGCAGGTGGAAGTGACATCCCACCATAATCACAATGATGGAATTCAACCTGAGGAAATGTAGGGCATGATCAAACCAAACGGGAACGATGTCCCACAGTGAGCACGTTTATCCACGTGCTTTCCGGTGCCCGTAGCGCTGAGAAAAACAATGCTACTTAACGCAACACCAGTTAGTTACGGGGCCTTAATGGGGAAAGCACGGCCGAGGCCGTACTTAGTCCCATTTCCTGCACTGAGGAGCCCCAGTCTTGAAACTCCTCAGTGCAGGGAGAGATCAGGGCACAATCTCTTGACCCCTGGACGTGCCCCCTTCAAACCCCACACCCCACCCCACGTGCACAGGGTGCCCTGCTGTGCAAGAAATGTCAGCCTGGCTCCTTGGTAATGCCACTTGAACACCTTGCCACTGCCAGGGTGCCACCCTGCCAAGAGGGCAAGGACCTTTGGGCTTACAATTCCCTGGGAGACCCCCATGAATGCCATTCCATCTGGTCACATTTGTGAGGCCAAATAGTGAATGGCACTTGCCTGAGGTCTCCAAGGTGAGGGGGATAGATCCCAACGCCTTGGTTCCCTCTGGGAACCGCATATTAAAATTAAACTAGGCAGCTCGCTCTATTATGCAGATTTACCAAAACATGATCCCACCCACAATGGGCAGCTTCACATCGCGACGTCTCACGAGATCACGTTAGAACCCGCAATGCGTGGTGAGCCGGGTAGATCCCGGGAGCGGGGTCTCCCGGCATTTACCTGCCACGTTGCGCCGCGCTGCACTCCTTTTCAGGACAGTGCGGCTGGTAGATCGTACCCATAGATTACAAGCAATGTTAAATTACTGGAAATGTAACCTCATCATTGATTTAACCTATCCTGCAAAAGCCAGCATAAAAAAAGCATTTCAACCAATGTACAGTCAATCACAACATGCATGATACAGCCTATTCAGGATGGCTGAAGATCTTACATGGAGATATTATTCATAAATGGAAGGAAAAGGTGTTTTGGAGTTTGGAGAGTTAACCATAAATATTGGTACACTATCTCGTGTGCGGAGCCAAGTCAGATTAAAGATTTTTGGATGCATTTGAGCCCCTTCTTTGTCAATCAACAAAACACAGTGTCATGTTCTTTCATAAGCTGTTATCTGCTGAAATATTGTTGATTGAAATCTTTTTTGTTCCCTGCACCTTTTACAGAAGCAGAGATATATTACTATTTCCAGCCGTTGAAAATATGTTACTTTGTCTGGGAAGATTATCAGATTATTTTCTACCTGCAACACAGTAGCACAGTGGTTAGCACAGTTGCTTCACAGCTCCAGGGTCCCAGGTCTGATTCCCGGCTTGGGTCATTGTCTGTGCAGAGTCTGCACGTTCTCCCCGTGTCTGCGTGGGTTTCTTCCGTGTGCTCCGGTTTCCTCCAACATTCCAAAGATGTGCAGGTTAGGTGGATTGACCATGATAAATTGCCCTTAGTGTCCAAAAAGGTTAGGTGGGGTTACTCTGTCATGGGTGTGGGTTTAAGTGGGGTGCTCTTTCCAAGGGCCGGTGCAGACTTGATGGGCCGAATGGCCTTCTGCACTGTAAATTCTATGATTCTGTGCTAATGGTCTGGAGACCACAACTTGCAGCTCCAAATGGGAAGATTTTGTAAAGGGCATGTTTTAATGCATTTCTTGCGCTGTCCAAATATTTGAGGATCAAATTCAGTAGTAGTAGTTTTTCCACATACAGTGATGGTGGTGCAACATATCTCGGTTGGGCTCACAGGGAAAAAAACATTGCCAGTATTTGAAGTTTCTTTCGATGCCATGCCCTAGCCAGCACTCCAATTTCTTACTGTCCCAGTGAATTAGAAATTTTGACAGAATTCCAGGAAATTAGCTGTCATGCGGTTGGTGATACTTCTTGTATTACAAATTACCTGAATGTTTAGGAAGATTTCTGATCATGGCAAAATATTTGTATTCTCTGTGGGAATACTTTATAACACATGTGAGCCATACATGGTATCCAGGACACCTCCCACTGTCGAGTTTTATGCACCATGGTTGTATATCAGGAAACTAGGAACATTTTAAAGAATGACAAATCATAGACTGTGTCCATCAATTTTCCAATAGGCGCACCCAACATATGGAGCTCTGCCACAGGAGCACTAAAGATAAACCTTTACCTCCATGTAAAATCATATCTTATTGGTTCCTTATCTACTAGAATAACATATATAAAGCAAGTGGGTAAATTTTCCAGTCTCAGCTTTGAGACAATGGGCCTCGATGCATTGCAAGCTTTGCAATTTCAGAAGCTAATATAATGTTGAAGCTGAGCTCCAAACATTAATGGGCCTTGTGTTAGAAGCTTGCCTAAAGGGGAGGCATCTGAAGGTTTCAGCCATTTCAAAATAAGTGGCTGCACGCGAGAATAAATGTGCCTTTCTAGCAGGTGCATGGGGCTGAAAACTATTAATACCCTTTCTAAATTAGGTGGTTAGCTAAGTAAGTACTAATAAAACAATGGATGGCAAAAATAAGGTAATGAAATCTAAAAGCAAGTAATGAACAGGTGCAGCTCCTGAACTCAATGTTCGGTAGTTGGTAAAGTGGAGATAATGCTGCATTTGGTGGCTGGAGGAAAGATTGCCCTAAGTGGTACACCAAGGAGAAGTGTGAAGAACAGCACAGCAGGAGTGACAGCCAGAATCAACAAGCTGGGCGCAATCTTCTGATAATTTGTCATAGTGTCAGTTTCAGCAAGAAAACCAGTGTGTAGCTCTCTAGCCAGGTTTTCTCTCCAAATTTTCTGTGCACAGAGGATCTGGGGACGTGGTTTCCGCCGTCACTCTGGCAGGCCAGAGCCTGATAGAGCTGGCAAAACCTGCTCCACAAAGGTCAGGGTATCAGCTTTAAACATTAGCCCAATCTGCACTTGAGCTGAACCAACCCCTACCCCCAATAGACACTGGAGACCCCCACAGGCAATTCCACCCACCCAGGCATCAGACTCCTCTCATCGGATCCCGGACCACGCGGACGCAGCCGCTGACCTAGGAAATGACAGAAACGCGCCGGTCTACAGGTGAGACTAAAACAACATGGTTTCAAGTTTCCTCTCCCCAGCATACACCTGGCAAACATCCAGGCTGGACAAGCTGGACGGGCTTAACGCTAGACTTAGCTCTCAGAGGGAAGTGAGAGACTGCTGTGTGGAGACATGACTCACTCCTGCCTCACAGGACTGTGTCATACAACCAGACGGCTTCTCAATACACTGAATGGACTGCACAGCATTCTCGGGCAAGGCAAAGACTGGAGGGGTTTGCCTCCTCATCAATACCTCCTTCTGCTAAGTGGATACTCTGGTGAACTACTGCTCCCCGGACATGGAATACCTGATTGTGAAGTGCCACCCCTACTACCTTCTGCGGGATTTCACTTCTGCCATCATCACAGCGGTCTACATCCCACCCCAAGTGGAATTGAAGAAGGCGCTTGATGAATTGTACACCGCTATAAACAACCTTGAAATGGAATAACCAGAGGCCTTGTTCATCATGGCCGGTGACTTTAACTAGGCCACCCTCAAGAGTGTACTGCCAAAATCTCACCAACAGAT
The DNA here is from genome assembly GCF_902713615.1 of Scyliorhinus canicula. Taxonomy (NCBI): domain Eukaryota; kingdom Metazoa; phylum Chordata; class Chondrichthyes; order Carcharhiniformes; family Scyliorhinidae; genus Scyliorhinus; species Scyliorhinus canicula. The sequence continues at coordinate 125,928,871 of NC_052148.1, read as the reverse complement.
CTCTTGTCCCATCAGGGGCCCTAACATCCTTCATCACTGCTACATGAACATCAAAGGCACCTACCGCTCCATCCCTCGACCACATTTCAGAAACTCGGGCGACAAGACAGTGCTCCTTCACCCGGTGTACAAGCAGAAACCTAAGCACGAGGTTCCCACCTGCTTCAAGAAAACCACTATCATACCTGTGCCAAAGAAAAACTTGACTGAATGTTTCAATGACTACTGTGCAAAGGCCTTGACACCTCTTCTTATGAAGTGCTTCAAGAGGAGACATATCAGGCTAGATTCTACGATTGCCGATGCCGAAATTGCGTTCGGAGATTGGCCGGAGAATCAGTTTTTACGAAGAAATCGGGGGCGGTGCCATTTTTTGGATGCTCCACCCCCTCAAAAACAGCATCACCGCTGAGTACGCCGCACCTCATTGGGACGGCCTCAGGACATCAGCTGAGGATCTCTCCCGATGCTCCGCCCCCGATGAGCCGACTTCCCGACGGTGTGGGGCGTGTGTGTTCACAGTTTTCTGAGACCTCGTGTGGCGGCTGTGGACTGTGTCCAGCGTGGCCACAGTTGAGGAGGGGGCGTTCCACTGGCCAGGGTTGCTTCAGCGGGGCTGCTGGGGGGTGGTCCGGGGGTAGCGAGGGGGGTTACAGGGGCACACTATCTGGCAGTCCGGGTCCACACGTGGCTGGTGCCATGCTGTACAGCGCGACAGCTGCAGGTCATCGCCGTGTACATGTGTGTCCACGGACCCGGAAATTCTCCGTCCGTATCTGCAGGTAAAGCCATGGGCTTTACATGGCGCCGATGTTTTGGTTGTAAGACTAGACACATGCTCCGGACATAGCCTCAAAATCGGAGAATCCAGCCCATCAACTCCAACCTTACAGATTTCCTTGATCCATTGCAATTCGCCTACCACCACAACAGGTCTACAGCAGAAGCTGGCGCTAAACACATCCCTGGAGCATCTCAACAACAAGGACTCCTACGTCAGACTCCTGTTCATTGACTACAGCTCCGCCTTCAACACCATAATCCCAGCCAGGCTCATAACCAAACTCCAAAACCTAGGACTCGGCTCCTCCCTCTGCAACTGGATCCTCGACTTCCTGGCTCATAGACCAACAATCAGTAAGGATAAGCAACGACACCTCCTCCACGATAGTCCTCAATACCGGGGCCCCGCAAGGCTGTGCGCTTAGCCCCCTACTGTACTCCCTATACTCACAAAACTGTGTAGCAAATTTCGGCTCCAACTCCATCTACAAGTTTGCTGATGACACCACCATAGTGGGTCGCATCTCAAACAGTGATGACTCAGAGTCCAGGAGGGAGATAGAGAATTTAGTAGCGTGGTGTAGGGACAACAATCTCTCCATCAATGCCAGCAAAACTAAGGAGCTGTTCATCAACTTCAGGAAACAAAGTGTTGTACACACCTCTGTCTGCATCAATAGTGTCGAGGTGGAGATGGGTTTGAGAGCTTCAAATTCCTAGGTGTGTGCATCACCAATAATCTGACCTTGTCCACCCACTTCAACACTATGACTAAGAAAGCACAACAGAACCTTTAATTCCTCAGGAAATTAAGGTAATTGGGCATGACCACATTGACCCTTACCAATGTTTACAGGTGCACAATAAAAGGATCCTATCTGGCTGCATCACAGCCTGGTATGGCAACTGCTCGGCCAAAGGCCGTAAGAAACTACAGAGAGTCGTGAACACTGCCCAGTCCATCACGAGAATGTGTCTCCCAATCATTGACTCTGTCTATACCTCTCGCTGCCTTGGGAAAGCTGCAGCATTATCAAAGACCCCTTCCCCTGGCTTACTCACTCTTCCAAGTCCTTCCACCGGGCAGGAGATACAAAAGTCTGAGAACACGCACAAACAGATTCAAAAACAGCTTCTTCCCCGCTGTTACCAGACCCCTGAATGACTCTTTTATGGATTGATCTGATCTCTTCAGACATCTTCTCTATAGAGTAGTACAACACTCCTGTATGCTTCACTTGATGTCTGTGTCTATGTATTTACATTATGTATTTATGTTTCACTATGTATTTTTTTCATGTATGGAATGCTCTGTCTGGACTGTAAGCAGAACAATACTTTTCACTGTGCCTCGGTACACGTGACTATAAACAAATCCAATCCAATCTAATTACTCGCGGAGATCATAGAATTTACAGTGCAGAAGGAGGCCATTCTGCCCATTGAGCCTGCACCGGCCCTTGAAAAGAGCACCCCACTTAAGCCCACATCTCCACCCCATCCCCGTAACCCAGTAACCACACTTAACCTTTAATAATAATAATAATTTCTTATTTCCACAAGTAGGCTTCAGTTACTGTGAAAAGCCCATAGTCCTTCCTTTTTGAACACTATGGGCAATTTATGATGGCCAATCCACCTAACCTGCACATCTTTCGACTGTGGGAGGAAGCCGGAGCACCCGGAGGAAACCCACGCACACGCGGGAAGAACATGCAGACTCCGCAGAGACAGTGACCCAAGCCGGGAATCGAACATGTGACCCTGGAGCTGTGAAGAAACTGTGCTAACCACAGTGCTACCGTGCTGCCCAAATGGAGATCTATCTCCATTTTTAGGCAGCCCACCTTTCTGCAATAGTGGGTCAGTGATGTTGGGTGCATTTTCAATATGGCACCCGGACACGACAATGGACTATGTGCCGTCCAGGCCTGCCTCACCACTGAGTACAGCGTAAAACACCCGGGCATTAATTAATGAGGTTGTGGTCAGACAATTTGCATGTTTTCCTATCGGCCGCCACAACGAGAAACATTCCAGGTTCTTACCCCCTCCATGGCACCTAGTCTGAAAATGGGAGAATTCCGTCCCTCGTGATTGGAAGAGAGCAACTCCTTGCATTTTGTAATATATTTTTAAATACTTCCAGCATCTGACTTTATTATACTTTTGCTTCTGTTAAGAATTCCAAAACAACCGTTTTTCAATTAAATGAGAATCAAGGTCTGGAAAGACTGTATAATTATTCACCTTTGAAAGGATGTTATGAATCATCATCTTGATTTGAATATGGATATTTAAGCAGAATTTTTTTTTTAATAAATGTTTTTTATTGGGTTTTTGATCAAGTATATTTACCATTATGTAACCAAAATAGAATATGTATATATATGCATACATAGAAGAGAAGGGACCACGCACAAAAAAAGAAACAAACAACAAAAAAAATGTTCGAATAAAATAACTGGTAGAGTATTAAGTGCTAGCTCAACAACAGCCGCTCTGTACAATTGCCAGTATTGTTTTTAGCACATAAGTAGGCATCTGCTTGTGGGGGGGGGGGGGGGGGGGGGGGGGGGAGTGGGGGGGTACATATAGATTTGGGCGCCGGGGAACAAATACAGAACAATTACAGAGGGCAATACGCAAATGAATCTGGTGTTGGTGTTGCCGCCTGCGTCTCCCGGACGGTTTTCGCTGTCGTTGTCGCCTCACGATCACCTCCGCTTCAGCCGTTCGTCCTGTCTGTCGCCCAGATTTTCCTTGTTCTCTGCTCCTGTAGATGACAAGTTTGTTATTGTTTCCCGCGCCCTCCTTCCGGCTGTCATTCCCTTGCCTCCCTCCCCCCCCCCCACCTCACTGGTTCCCCTCTATTGTTCCCTGTCTCCTCCCTCTTCCACCCCCTCCCCGCCCCCTCCCCCACCCTTCTCCTGTGGTTCACCTTTCTTTTCTCTTGGGTTTAGCTGCTACCCCACCCCGCCCCAGTCTATCCCTCCCTCCCCCGCCTCGGCTAATTTCCCCTGATTCTTGGCTACCTGGCTATTCTGCTTGTTCGTTGGCCACAAACAGGTCCCGGAACAATTGGTTGAATGGCTCCCACATTCTGTGGAAGCCGTCGTCTGACCCTCGGATGGTGAATTTGATTTTCTCCATTTGGAGAGATTCCGAGAGGTCAGACAGCCAGTCTGCAGCTTTGGGTGGTGCTGCTGACCGCCAGCCGAACAGGATTCTACGACGGGCGATCAGGGAGGCAAAGGCAAGGGCGTCTGCCCTCTTCCCCCCCCCCCCCCAAAAGGAATAGATCTGGCTGGTCTGAAACCCTGAAGACTGCCACTTTCACTTTCGGACATTGCTTCGAAGAAGGCTCTCCAGTACCCTGCAGGTCTGGGACAAGACCAGAATATGTGAGCGTGATTGGCCGGGCATCCTTGGCACCGTTCACATCTATCCTCCACCTCCGGGAAGAACCTACTCCTACGAGTTCTCATTAAGTGGGCTCTATGTACCACTTTTAGTTGCGTCAGGCTGAGCCTTGCGCAGGTGGAGGTGGAGTTGACCCTATGCAGTGCTTCGCTCCAGAGTCCCCACCCTATCTCCATCCCCAGGTCCTCCTCCCATTTCTTTCTTGTTGCGTCCCGTACGGTGTCGGCCCTTTCTACCAATCGGTCATACATGTAGCTACAGTTTCCTTTATCTAGGATGCTTGCATCCAGTAACTCTTCCAGTAATGTCTGTCGTGGTGGTTGTGGATACGTCCTTGTCTCCTTTCGTAGGAAGTTTTTGACTTGCTGGTACCTTAGCTGCTTCCCCCTGGCTAGCTGAAATTTCTCTGTCAGTTTGTCCAGTGTGGCGATCCTGCCGTCCGTGTATAGGTCCCTGACTGTCAGTGTCCCTCCGTCCTGTCCCCACTTTTTAAAGGTGGTGTCAGTCAGCGCTGGTGTGAACCTATAGTTGTTGCAGATGGGAGCTTTGTCCGACATTTTGGTCAGGCCAAATTGCTGCCGTAGTTGGTTCCAGTACTGGCGGGTGGCTATCACCACCGGGCTGCTGGAGTGTTTTTTGGATGGGGCTGGGAGTGCCACCGTGGCGAGGGCCCGAAGGGAGATCCCCTTACAGGAGGCCTCCTACAGGAGGCACCTACTCGGCTTCTGGCTCCTTGATCCATCCCCTTATTCACTCGGCCGTCGCTGCCAAGTGGTAGAATTGTAGGTTTGGGAGGGCTAGCCCACCCTGGCTTTTGTTTTTTATGGGACCTTCTTTGGGATCCCTGCAATCCTCCCCCTCATACGAACACCATGATTTGTTTGTCTAGTGCTTTGAAAAAGGCCTTGGGGATGTAGATCGGATGGATCTAAGTAGGAAGAGATACCTGGGCAGTATGTTCATTTTGATCGTCTGGACTCTCCCCGCGAGGGAGAGTGGGAGTGTGTTCCAGCTTTGCAGGTCCTTTTTTTACTTCCTCTGTCAGTCTGGTGAGGTTCCATTTGTGGATCCCTTTCCAGTCATGGGCTATTTGGATCCCCAGGTCGTGGAATTTATGTTGGGCTTGTTTAAACGGCAGTCCCGTTAGTGCTCCCCCCCCCCCCCCCCTCCTTGCGGGTGTACCTGGAAGATTGCGCTTTTGCTCATTTTGAGTTTGAAGCCCGAGAAGGTGCCAAACTCAGGAGCGCGATGATTCCATCCATGCTGCTTTGTGGGTCCGAAATGTAGAGGAGCAGGTCATCTGCATAGAGTGAGACTCTGTGTTCTCTGCCGCCCCTTTTGATCCCCCTCCCGCTTTTTGCTGCTCTGAGAGCGATTGCTAATGGTTTGATCCCTCTGGTGCTCTCTCCCAGGATGGGGTCATTATCACGTTCAGCAGGCGCCTGATGTTTGAGGTTAGCTGCCTACCTTTGACAAAACCCGTCTGGTCCTCTGCAATCTTCTCGCCTTTTGTATTTTGGCCAATATTTTGGCATTTGCATTCAGCAGTGAGATGGGTCTGTATGACCCACATTCTGTTGGATCTTTATCTTTCTTAGGTATCAGCGAGATTGAGGCCTGTGCTCACGTAGGTGGCAGTGTGTCCCTCACTAGCGAGTCTGTGAACATCTCCCACAGGTGCGGGGCCAGTGCTGTCGCAATGTTTTGTAGAAGTCCACCGGGAATCCGTCCGGTCCCGGCCCGTTCCCCGCCTGCATGGAGCTAAAGCTGTCCATGATCTCTCCCAGTGCTAGTGGTGCTTCCAGGCCCCATTTTCTGCCCTACCCCAGGACTGGTATGTCCAGTCCATCAAGGAACCGTTTCATCCCAGACTCCCCCATTGGGAGTTCTGAGGTGTACAGCCCTTGGTAGAAGGCCTTGAAGGTTTTGTTAATCTTTTCCGGTCTGTTTCTAATGTACCTCTGGTATCCCTGATTTGTGCAATTTCTCTGGTGGCTGCCAGCTTTCTCAGCTGGTGTGCCAACAGGCTTTGTCTCTGTGTTCGTATAGGGTCCCACGTGCCTGACGGAGTTGGTGCACTGCTTTCCTGGTTGAGAGCAGATCAAAGTTCCTTTGTAGCTCTTTCCTCTCCGCCAGGAGCTCTACGGTCGGGGCCTTGGAGTATTTACGGTCTACCTCCAGTATGGAGTCGACCAGCTGCTGCCTAGCTGCCCTTTGAGCCCTATCTCCTCGAGCTTTGAAAGCGATAATTTCCCCTCTTACTTTAGCGCTTCCCAGAATGTGGAGAGTATGACCTCCCCGTTTTGGTTGTTCTCCGTGTACTCTGCTATGGCCTGTGATATATTTTCGTTGAAGGCCTTGTCTGCTAGTAGGGCAACGTCCAACTTCCATGTGGGGCGTTGGGCCCTGTCCGTCCCCAGCCTCACGTCCATGTAGTGTGTAGGGTGGTTGGATATCACAATTGCGGAGTATTCCACTTTGTCTATCCCCAAAAGCACCATTTTCCCCACCACAAAGAAGTCAATTCTGGTGTATACATGTGCACTGGGGAGAAGAAGGAGAACTCCTTCTCCCCTGGGTGGGTGAACTTCCAGGGGTCCACCGCTCCCATCTGTTCCATAAAGTGACCGAGCTCCCTTGCCATGCTTGAAGTTTTTCCCGTCCTACCCTGCACTCCTCTTGCTTACTTTCCATTCTCCACTACTCTCGTTCCCTCGTGCTGGGACCTGGTCTCCCACCTGAAGCGGGCCCTCAGGTAGTACTGTAGTTTGCTTTTTGTTCAGGGTGCACACGCCGTGGTGGGGGCGGGGAGGCCTGGTGTTGTCTCACCCCTCCCTACCCCCACCCCATCGGCGTGTTGTTGCCCCTTGCCAGGGGCTCTTTATTTCTACCCTAGCTGTTGGTTTGTCCATTCCTCGACAAACTTGTTTGCTTATGCGAGGGCTGTGAAGGAGCTCTTTCTTGGTATGTAACCCAGAGTTTTGCTAGGTACACCATACCAAAACGTACATCTTTCTTGTGAAGAGCTGCTTTCGCTCTATTGAATTCGGCAGAATGGTAATACAAAGCATTTTTACCCAAACAGTTGACTAATTACTTGAATCATTTCTTAACATTTTCAAATTTTGTGGTGTTAATTATGAAAGCTACACACTAAAACATTGGATTGTAAATATTAATATGTTCTACCTCATATTACTTCAGATATTATTTGTTTCATGGAAACCTGTGTCCAGTGGACTCCTGCAGGGATCAGTGTTGGGGCCCTTGCTGTCTGCGGTTTACATAAATGATTTGGACATGAATGTAGGCGGGATGATCAGCAAGTTTACGGATGGTACGAAAATTGGTGGGGTGGTAAATAGTGAGGAGAATAGACTTTGGTTACAAGTGGATATGGACGGGTTGGTCAGATGGGCTGATCAGTGGCAAATGGAATTCAATCTGGCGAAATATGAGGTGATGCACTTGGGCAGGACAAATAAGGAAAGGGAATACATGATGAACATTAGGAACCTGGGAAACACCAAGTCCCACCGGCGCGATTTCCGCGCATGCACGGTGTCTCCCTTGTCCGCGCCAGCCCCGATCCAACATGGCGCAGCAGTACAGGCACTGGCGTGGAAGAAAGGAGGCTGGGAGACAGAGAGGCCGGCCCGCCGATTGGTAGGTCCCGATCGCGGGCCAGGCCATATCCAAGGTCACCTCTGGGGTCAGACCCCCCCCCCCACAGGCCGCTCCCGGATCCTTCAACGCCGAAGTCTCGCCGGCTCAGAGCATGTTAGAACAGGGCCGGCGGGACTCGAGTTTTTGTTTACGGCCGCTCGGCCCATTCGGGCCGGATAATCACATAGAGCGGCCCCCGACCGGCGCCGCGCCGACCACGCTGGCCCCAATGGCGCCGATTCTCTGTTCGGCTGCGGAGCGGCATGGCGCGATTCGCGAGGTCCCCTGGCGATTCTCCAACCCAGCGTGCTGTCGGAGAATCCCGCCCATGGTATATTTGCCTTTATTACCTGAAGCATAGATTTTAAGAGCAGGGAGGTTATGCTGGAACTGTATAAAACATTGGTTAGGCCACAGCCAGAGTATGTGCAATTCTGGAATCCGCATTATAGGAGGGTTGTGGTAGCACTGGAAAAGGTGCAGAGGAGATTCCCCAGATGTTACCTGGACTGAGAGTTTTAGTTATGAAGAGAGATTGGATAGATTTGGTTGGTTCCCTTGGAGCAGAGGAGACTGTTGGGGGACATGACTGAAATGTATAAAATTATGAGGGGCATAGATAGAGTAGACAGGAAGAAACTTTCCCCCGGGGTGGAGGGACCAATGACCAGGGACACAGATTTATGGTGAGGGACAGGAGGTTTCGAGGGGATGTGAGGAAAAGCTTTTTCACCCAGAGGGTGGTGGGAGTCTGGAGCTCACTGCCTGAAAGAGTGGTGTGATGTGTTCACAGATGAAGGTTCAACTCAATTTTATTAACTACTTCTAACTAACTAACACACGATGACTGTGGGTCTAAATAATGCTAACTTGAACTAGAGACCTAAGCTTTGTCCGAAACAGTTGATTCTCTCAGCACGTGTTGTAAGTCTGTGCTGGGCTGGATAAGTTCTTGTTACACTGAGAGGCAGCACCCAGAATGAGCGGGAACCGTGGTGCCCTCTGCCTTTATAGTGTGTGTATTCTAACTGGTGATTGGCTGCGGTGTTTATACATGTTGATTGGTCCCTGTGTGGGTCCATCAGTGTGTGTCTGCACCATGATATACTGGTGTATATTAAGACATCCCCCCTTTTATAAAAAAATGTTGATCTAGGCATGTGTTAATAAATAGTGTGGGTGTGTGGAGAATGTACCTAGCTACGTGTGAGGTGCGAAGACATATGTACAAAGCTATATACAGGGAACAAGACTATTTACAGAGGAAGGTGCCTGGTGCAGATGACTACCATGAACTGGAACAACCAACAATCTATTTACAAATCACTGGATAACGAATGCAGCAACAAAGAATATGGGAAAAAGAACATTTCAAAAAGTCCACATGTGGGCAGAGTTCATAAGTTCAGTCTCTGAGGTGGGTGACAAACTCTGGTTGACCGCCTCAAGGGTGGGGCAATGGCTGGCGTCTCAGGAGCCGGGAGGACTGCAGCACTGTCAGGGGCAGGCAGAGTGACCGGAAGCGCCACGCAGTCCACGGCGGGATCAGTAGAAGAGCTGGTCGGAGGATCCCGTGACGACCCTGGAACCAGGCGAAGAGCACGCCTGTTGCGGCGCCGAATGGATCCATCCGGTAAGCGGACCAGGATGGAGCGGGGTGCCACCTGCTTTAGAACGACAGAAGGTGCAGACCAGCCACTATCCGGGAGGCGGATGCGAACCTTGTCGCGTGGATGGATGTCAGGAAGGTCAGCAGGCCGTGAGTCATAGGAAGTTTTCTGCTGCAGTTGAGACTTGTGCATGCGGTGGAGCACGGGGACATGGTCGAGGTTGGGAACAAGAATTGATGGCACCGTCATTCTGAGGGTGCGGTTCATTAGTAGCTGAGCAGGCGACAGGCCGGTGGAGAGTGGGGCGGAGCGATAGGCCAGCAGAGCAAGATGGAAATCTGAGCCAACGTCGGCGGCCTTTCTGAAGAGCCGCTTTACGATGTGGACCCCCTTTTCCGCCTTCCCATTGGATTGGGGGTATGGGGAACTGGACGTTACGTGCTGGAAATTGTAGTGTCGGGCGAAGCCGGCCCATTCCTGGCTCGCAAAACAGGGGCCATTGTCTGACATGACCGTCAGCGGAATGCCATGTCGGGCCAATGTCTCCTTACACACCCTGATCACAGCCGAGGATGTGAGGTTGTGCAGCCTGATGACCTCCGGGTAACTGGAGAAGTAGTCGATGATGATGACGTAGTCCCTGCCCAATGCATGGAACAATTTGTTGCCCACTTTGGTCCAAGGCTATGTGACGAGGTCATGGGGCATCAGGGTCTCCCGTAGTTGGGCGGGCTGAAAATGCTGGCAGGTAGAGTAGTTGAGCACCACATTGGCGATGTCATCATTGATGCCCGGCCAGTAGACAGCCTCTCTGGCCCTGTGGCGGCCCTTCTCGATCCCTAAGTGCCGTTCATGGAGTTGCTCCAACACTAGCTGGCGCATGCTTTGTGGGACGACGAAGCGATCCAATTTCAGGAGCACCCCGTCGACAACCGCTAGGTCATCGCGGACGTTGTAAAATTGCGGGCATTGGCCCTTGAGCCACCCGTCCGACATGAGGCGCATCACCCGCTGCAGAGGTGGATCAGCCGCTGTCTCGCGGCGAATTTGCATTAGTCGTGCATCCGTTGTTGGCAAATGAGAGGCTGCAAACTGGACGTGAGCGTCTATTTGGCAAATGAAGCCATCATGATCACATTGAGTTGTGATCGACCTTGAGAGAGCATCGGCAATGGCAAGGTCTTTGCCCAGGGTATAGATCAGTTGAAAGTCGTACCTGCGCAGCTTGAGTACGATACGCTGGAGGCGAGGCGTCATGTCATTCAGGTCCTTCTTGATAATATTTACAAGAGGGCAGTGGTCTGTTTCAACCGTGAACTGCGGGAGCCCATAGATGTAGTCGTGCAACTTCACGACTCCGGTGAGAAGGCCGAGACACTCTTTCTCGATTTGTGCATAGCGCTGCTCTGTTGGAGTCATCGCCCGCGACGCATACGCAATGGGGGCCCATGACGAGGCCTCGTCTCGTTGCAGGAGCACGGCACCAATTCCCGACTGACTGGCATCAGTAGAGATTTTGGTCTCTTTTGTCGGGTCGAAAAAAGCCAACACTGGGGCCGTGGACAGCTTGGCATTCAACTCCTGCCATTCACGCTCGTGAGCAGGGAGCCATTGGAAATCTGTGGTTTTGCAAATCAGGTCTCTGAGGGCCGTGGTGTGTGAGGCAAGATTCAGGATGAACGTCCCGAGGAAATTCACCATACCCAGGAACCGGAGAACCGCTTTCTTGTCCTCGGGCGTCTTCATGGACGTGATTGCTGCAATCTTGTCCTCGTCCGGAAGCACCCCCTGGTGGGAGATGTGATCCCCAGAAACTTGATACTTGACTGGCCGAAGGAGCATTTGGCCCTATTGAGACGGAGGCCGTGTTTGTGGATGCGCCTGAAAACACGCTGAAGGCAGGTGATGTGTTCCTGCGGGGTGGTTGACCAGACGATAATATCGTCGACATATACCCGGACGCCGTCGATCCCCTCCATCATCTGCTCCATGATCCGGTGGAACACTTCGGACACAGAGATGATGCCGAATGGCATCCGGTTGTAGCAGACCCTGCCAAAGGGTGTGCTGAACGTACACAGCTTCCTGCTTGACTCATCTAGTTGGATCTGCCAGAAGCCCTTCGAGGCATCCAGTTTTGAGAATAGCTTGGCGTGGGCCATCTCGGACATGATCTCCTCCAGCTTCAGAATCGGGTAGTGTTCCCGCATGATATTCTGATTTAAATCTTTAGGATCAATACAGATCCGCAGCTCGCCGGACGGCTTCTTGACATAGACCATGGAGCTTACCCAGTCTGTGGGTTCCGTGACCCTAGAGATGACTCCTGGTCCAGGAGGTCCTGGAGCTGTTGCTTGAAGCGGTCCTTGAGGGGCGCTGGGACTCTGCGAGGTGTGTGAACGACAGGCATGGCATTGGGCTTGTGTAAGACTTTGTACGTGTAAGGGAGCGTGCCCATGCCTTCGAAAACATCATGGTATTGCTGGATGATGGAGTCGAGCTGCGCCCTAAAGTCTGTGTCAGAGGATGCAGGTGTGTCGCTTGAAGACAGAGAGTGAACCCTCTGCACTAAATGGAGCAGCTTGCATGCCTGCGCACCAAGCAAGGAGGCTTTTGAGGCAGCAACAATCTCGAACGGGTGACTGACTGTGTGAGCACGAACTGTGTCACCTCAAGGCGGCAGGAGCCGCTGGCGGCGATGGCATTGCCATTGAAGTCGAGCAATTTACTCGCAGATGGCAGGACAGCAGGCTGTACGCAGAGCTTGCGGAAATCAGATGACGCGATGAGATTGGCCGAAGCGCCAGTGTCCAGGCGGAACCTGACAGGGGACCGGTTGAACGTAAGGGTGGCACACCACTCATCATCCTGGCTGACACTGTGGACGTGGACAGGTTCAGTGCCACGGTTGGGGGACATCCTGTTGGTAGTAATGACGCCGATTTGGAACAGGACCTGTGGGTCATTGCAGGCACAGTCGGAATCAAGGTCTGGAGTAGGTTCATTGATGGCAGGCTGGATAACCCTGATGTCTCTGTGGGGCTGGGTGGACCTTCAAAAAGCAGCAGGCAGGGAAGATCTGCGCATTGCAGCGTAGTGGCCTCGTTTGCCACACTGCAGACAGCGTCGGGACTTTGCGGGCCATTGCCGCTTTAAGTGGGCGGAGCCGCAGTTGCCGCACGCCGGAGCGTCGGGACATTCGTCGCGCCACCGCACATACACAGGGCGATCCAGCGTAGCACGCACCTGCGTGAAGCGGTCGATGACGTTGGCACGCTCTCTGCGTGTAAGCGCGGGACTCTGCGAAAAACGCATGAAATGGCTGCCATCGTTCAGATCCAGAGCCTGAAAAGATTTAATCCTTTGGACCCGTTCTGCCCCGTAAGGGGCTTGCCGCGCCGTTTCAGCAGCCTGGATGCAGGAGTAGCGCGTGGAGGCATGTTCATGAAGTACACAGGTCTCAATGTCCGTAAAGAGAGTGAGCTGCTTTACTTTTAGTAGCTTCTGGTGCAGGGGCTCAGATTGAACACCAAAACAATCTGGTCACGGAGCATGTAGTCAGAGGTGGACCCGTTGTTGCAGGACTGCGCAAGGACACAGAGGTGGGTGATAAAGGACTGGAAAGGCTCGTCCTTACCCTGAGTTCGCTGCTGAAACATGTATCTCTCGAAGCTCTCGTTGACCTCGACCGCGCAGTGGCTGTCGAACTTCAGAATTATGGTCTTGAACTTCGATTTGTCCTCCCCCTCATCGAAGGTGAGCAAGTTGTAAATGTGCAGAGCATGGTCACCGGCTGTGAAGAGGAAGAGTGCAATCTTACGTGTGATGGGCCCACCTGGCAGGCAGCTTCCAGGTCCCTGGCTTCGAGGTACAGCTGGAAGCGCTGTTTGAAAAGTTTCCAGTTCGAGCCCAGATTCCCGGCAATGCGGAGAGGCGGCGGCGGGCGAACGGAGTCCATTCTGTAGGATAGCTGGAGACTGGTGGATGGCAGATCACTGAAAGGTAGGTCTCAGAGTGCGAGCATTCCTCAACTCCTGGTATCATGAAGTGTTGGCTAGTGTAGGCTTGAGAGATGAACAGACACTTCCAACACAGATGAAGGTTCAACTCAATTTTATTAACTACTTCTAACTAACTAACACACGATGACTGTGGGTTTAAATAATGTTAACTTAAACTAGAGATCTAAGCCTTGTCCAAACCAGTTGATTCTCTCAGCAAGTGTTGTGAGTCCGTGCTGGGCTGAATAAGTTCCTGTTACACTCAGAGGCAGCACCAGAATGAGCGGGAACCGTGGTGCCCTCTGCCTTTATAGTGTGTGTATTCTAACTGGTGATTGGCTGCTGTGTTTGTACATGTTGATTGGTCCCTGTGTGTATCCATCAGTGTGTGTCTGCACCATGATATATTGGCATATTTTATGACATGGTGGAGGTAGAGACCCTCATAACAGTTAAGAAGTATTTAGATGTGCACTTGTGATCCCAGGGCATACAAGGTAATGTGCCAAGTGCTGGGAAATGGGATTAGCGTAGTTAGGTGGTTGCTTTTGACGGGCGCAGATTCGATGGGCCCAGGGGCCTTTTCTGTGCTGCATTACTCAATGTTGATTAATAATTTAGTCATTATCAATTCAACGGTAAAGATCACACTGGACTGAATCTTGCTGGAAACATAATGCCATAAAAACAACGCATGCCATTATTAATGCTAGCCAACTCACAAGATTGAGTGATATGTTAAGAGCTGCGACCCTTGCTCGTCAATTTACGACATTTCTGCATTTGTTTTGCTCAGACTCCTTCTTAACCTCTCAGTTATTTTTAAAAGAACTTGCTACATTTAGACATTAATTGTCCATTAAAATCATCAGAGATCATTAGGGCCAGCAATTAAGGATGCTGGAACCCTTTTAGCTCTGCAATATTGGTTAATGAAATGCCAATCATCCTCTTTTTGCCCAGAAAGGGAACAATTTAAACTATTCAATCTTACTTCTTGCAAGTAATAAATCCTTCTTGGAGATTTATTCAAAATTCCACTCCAAATTTGAAATATTTTTCCTTACTTTTTAAATGCGTTTCTTCCTTCTCTCTCTTTGTGCAATGTTTCTTTCCCTCTCTCTCTTTTCCCTTTCTGTTCTTTGAGTTGAATTCAAAATTGCTAGTTGTGGCCATTGCTGAGGCTGCAGCTGCAGCGAGGGAGCATCTCAATCTTTCCGTGGACCATACATAGAGTGCCCATAAGTGATCCTGTTTAGAGGCTACCACATTTGACTGGGCTGTCTCATTGCGTGGCAGTGGGCCCACCTGTGCTGAAACTTACGGTGGGTTTTTCCAATCCCGCCCACCGCAGGACTGGAAATTCCCACCTGAAGTCAACGGGCCTTTTGCTAGACCATCACATTTTCCATTCCATCCAAGGTGCTGATTGCCCGGGGTGGTTGTGTGCGTGGGGGTGGGGGGGGGGGGGGGGTGATGAAGGTCCAGCAGCCATTGGACCTTCAAGGATGAGGGGGACCCAAAGTTAGAAAGGGGCTTCTGATGGAGGTGACCCCCATCCCGCACCTTCCCACCAGATGCCTACACCCAATCATTTTCAGACATCCTCCATGCCCGGGAAATCTTCCTGCCAATCTAATAATTGAGACCGGGTGGGAAATGGCCCTTTAGCAGCCAATAGTTTGCCATATCAGGGCCACAATTGTGCATGGGAAGGCAGCCCGTTTGATGTATTGTCTGCCCCAGTGTAAAATCACAATCACGATATATAGTGCTACTAGCTTCGAACAGGAGAACTCAGACTTTGTGGCACGCAAGAGATAGGGTGGGATTTGGTTCAATTGGTTGGCTAGTGGCCAATGATTTTATCAAAAGGCCCTGTTTTGCCTGGTAACAGATGGTGGTTGGACCCTGCCAGAGTGGGGTGATTTCCAGAGACCTAAGGAAAGAAGAGTTTGAATCTTGGACACTCAGGGAAAAGGACCTGCTCTCTTTCTCTCTCTATCTCCGCCTCTCTTTCTCTCGTATTTTCTCCAGACAAACTGCTGTATTTCTGAAACTGCAGAGGTTTCAATGAGTCTACAGTAAAAACTATTACAGTCTGGAAATCAAAAATCTAGACCTGAAAGCCTGGCTTGAAGGAAAGTTTGCTGGAAACAGCCATCTGAAACAAAAACTCTTATCCTTCACTCTTACTTATTATTTCACCCCTCCCTTCCCCTCTGTGTTTGTATGCTGTGTGTGTGTAGAGGGTGGGGGCAAGTTAAAATGGGGGATTAGGAATTAGGTAATAGTTAATCAGTTGTATTTGCTGCATACTTCCTTATCGTTTTTGTTATAAATAAGAAGTAATTGTGTTTAAATTTACAAACCTGGTGACTGTAATTAATGGGCTGCCAAGGGCCAAAGACTTTGGATATCTTTCTAAGAATTATTGGATAATTCAAGTCTGTTGTGACTCCGGGTCAAGGGGGGCTGGAATTGACCGCATCATAGCCCAAGATGTTGTGACAATATGTATTAAAAAGAGCAGTGGTCTTAATAGCTACCGTTGCATGTATTCCCACAATCTCACCACTACTCTCTGCTTTCTTTCCCTCAGCTTATTTTGTATTCACGCTGTCACTTCCCTTTAACCCCATGAACTAATTTTGCTAACAAGTCATTTGTGGTATTTTGCCAATCGCTTTTTGAAAATCCATAAATAAAACATCAGCTGCACTACCCTCAACCTAACCTCTTGTTTCTTCATCAAAGAACTCAATCAAGTTAGTCAAACATGATTTTCCTTTCGCATACTCATACTGCTTTTCCACATGCCAATTAATTTTATCCCAAATTACTGTCTCTAAATGTTTCCAGATTGCTGACATTAGGTTAGAGGATTGCTAATGTAACACTCAAGTAGGTGTTACATTAGCAATCCTCCAGTCCTCCAGCAAGATCCTAGTATTTAAGGAGGATTGGGAGATTGTCGCCAGAGACTCTGCAATTCCGCCCTCACTTGCATCAGTAACTGAGGATGCATCGTAACCCGACTGGGTGACTTTTCTACTTTGGAGACTCTTAACCTTTTAATTATCCCCTTATCCATTTCTTCCTGACCTGTATTGTGACAATGTCCTTGATTATGTTGGCAGCATCCTCTTCTCTAGTGAAGGCAGATGCAAAGCATTCATTTCGTGCAACAGTCTTCCCCCGCAATAATACCACCATTTTAATCCTTAATTGACCCGAAGCTTCCTTTGACAAACTACCCTATTACCAGATGCTAGTTTTATTCACTTATTAAATGTAGTGAATACAAATTATTTCTAAGCATAGTGACCATTTCACTAGACAAAATGCAACAGGGATAAAATTACCCCCAAAAGTACTTTTCAAAATAATAATCTTGTGGTCCAGTATTAATCAAAAGAGAACTAGCTATATCTCATCGGAACCAACTTTCACAACTGTGTCGAAATATGCTCAGTTGGATCAATGTACCCATCAATTAACCTAACAGTAGGTGTACTCCAACTTCATTATAACAAAATCCTCCAGTCATATTTTGCTCATGACCACATTGAGGCATAGAATGGAGCATGAAAAATGTTGAAGTGCTTTACAGTAAATATTTTTCTCTGCTGCCTAAGATCATTTGTAAAAATGTTGTGTATTCAAGTACATAGAATCCCTGCAGTGCAGAAGGAGGCAATTCAGCCCATCGAGGGTGCATCGATCCATATCCCACCCTATCCCTGCAACCCCATAATCTAACCTTCACATCCCTGGACACTATGGGGCAATTTACCATGGCCAATGCACCTACCCTGTACATCTTTGGATTGAGGGAGGAAACCAGAGAACCCAGAGGAAACCCACGCACACATGGGGAGAACGTAGGAGCTCCACACAGACAGTGACCCACGACCGGAATTGATCCCAGATCCCTGGCGGTGTGAGGCAGCACTGTTATCCACTGTGTTATCATGCCGCCCAAATCTTTGTCTGGCACATTTGTTCCTTTGTGCAATATAAAAATTCAAAATATAAGTTTTGGCACAGTGGTTAGCATTGCTGTCTCACAGCACCAGGGACACGGGTTTGATTCCAACCTTGGGTGACAGACTATGTGGAAGAACAAAGAAAAATTACAGCACAGGAACAGGCCCTTCGGCCCTCCAAGCCTGCGCCGATCCAGATCCTCTATCTAAAACTGTCGCCTATTTTCTAAGGATCTGTATCCCTTTACTCCCTGCCCATTCATGTATCTGTCTAGATACATCTTAAATGACGCCATTGTGCCTGCCTCTACCACCTCTGCCGGCAATGTGTTCCAGGCACCCACCACCCTCTGCGTAAAGAACTTTCCACGCATATCTCCCTTAAAATTTTCCCCTCTCACCTTGAAATCGTGACCCCCCTAGTAATTGAGTCCCCCACTCTGGGAAAAAGATTCTTGCTATCCATCCTGTCTGTACCTCTCATGATTTTGTAGATCTCAATAAGATCCCCCCTCAACCTCCATCTTTCTTATGAAAATAATCATAATCTACTCAACCTCTCTTCATAGCAAGCGCCCTCCATACCAGGTAACATCCTGGTGAACCTCCTCTGCACCTTCTCCAAATGATGCATCCACATCATTTTGGTAATGTGGCGATCAGAACTGTACACAGTATTCCAAATGTGGCCGAACCAAAGTCTTATACAACTGTAACATCCTGCCAACTCTTGTACTCAATAGCCCTTCCGATGAAGGCAAGCATGCTGTATGCCTTCTTGACCACTCTATCAACCTGCGCAGCCACCTTCAGGGTACAATGGACCTGAACTCCCAGATCTCTCTGTACATCAATTTTCCCCAGGGCTTTTTCATTTACCGTATAGTTCGCTCTTGAATTGGATCTTCCAAAATGCATCACCTCGCATTTGCCCGGATTGAACTCCATCTGCCATTTCTCTGCCCAACTCTCCAATCTATCTATACTCTGCTGTATTCTCTGACAGCCTCCTTCACTATCTGCTACTCTACCAATCTTAGTGTCATGTGCAAGCTTGCTAATCAGACCACCTATACCTTCCTCTAGATCATTTATGTATATCACAGACAACAGTGGTCCCAGCACGGATCCCTGTGGAACACCACTGGTCACAGTTCTCCATTTTGAGAAATTCCCTTCCACTACTACTCTCTGTCTCCTGTTGCCCAGCCAGCTCTTTATCCATCTAGCTAGTACACCCTGGACCCCATGAGACTTCACTTTCTCCATCAGCCTAACATGGGGAACCTTATCAAATGCCCTACTGAAGTCCATGTATATGACATTTACAGCCCTTCCCTCATCAATCAACTTTGTCACTTCCTCAAAGAGTTCTATTAAGTTGGTAAGACATGACCTTCCCTGCACAAAACCATGTTGCCTTTCAATGATAAGCTCATTTTCTTCCAAAAAGGAATAGATCCTATCCCTCAGTATCTTCTCCAGCAGCTTCCCTACCACTGACGTCAGGCTCACCGGTCTATAATTACCTGGATTATCCCTGCTACCCTTCTTAAACAAGGGGACAACATTAGCAATTCTCCAGTCCTCCGGTACCTCGCCCGTGTTCAAGGATGCTGCAAAGATATCTGATAAGGCCCCAGCTATTTCCTCTCTCACTTCCCTCAGTAACCTGGGATAGATCCCATCTGGACCTGGGGACTTGTCCACCTTAATGCCTTTTAGAATACCCAACACATCCTCCCTCCTTATGCCGACTTGACCTAGACAATAAAAGGTTATTATTATTATTAAAAGGTTAGGTGGGGGTTACTAGGTTGCGGGGGTAGGGTGGGGATGTGGACCTAGGTAGGGTGCTCTTTCAGAGGGTTGGTGCAGACTTTATGGGCCAAATGGCCTCCTTCTGCACTGTGGCAATTCTGTGATAAGAACATGTGGGTCTGGTAAAGATTTTGAGCTCCATCCTTTGGGCCTGCAGTCTAGGAAATGTCATATCTAATTTTTTTTTTTGTCTTATAAATTTAGAGTACCCAATTTTTTCCAATTAAGGGCCAATTTAGTGTGGCCAATTTACCAACCCTGCGCACCTTTTAGGTTGTGGGTGAACAAACATGGGGAGAATATGCAAATTCCACACAGACAGTGACCTAGAGCTGGGATCGAACCTGGGACCTCGACGCATGCGGCAGCAGCACTAACCACTGCACCATCGTGCTGCCCTGGAAATGTCACATCTCATGATACATAGCATACTCACCTACTAATATTTCTCCAGATACTTATGCAGATTGTTCCTGCAATCTGCTTATACAATGCGCACTTGGCACTGTTAGCACTATTGCTTCACAGTGCCAGAGTCCCAGGTTCGATTCCTGGCTTGGGTCACTGTGCGGAGTCTGCACGTTCTCCTGTGGGTTTCATCCGAGCGCTCCAGTTTCCTTCCACAAGTCCTGAAAGATGTGCTGTTAGGTGAATTCTCCCTCCGTGTACCCAAACAGGCGCCAGAATGTGGCAACTAGGGGCTTTTCACAGTAACTTCATTGCAGTGTTAATGTAAGCATACTTGGGACAATAAAAATTATTATAGCTTTTTCTTCACTGTCTGCTCCATATATTAACTACCCTTAGCAGATAGTAGTTAAACCCATACTGTCTTTTCGCCTCTGCTTTCTAACTTTGAGGCCATGTACTCATGCAGTATCTATGACAATGAAAAATATTGAAGACTGCATGTCTATACTCATTTAATCGATCTGTCCCTTTGTGTCTACTGGACTAGTTTGGAGAGCTGAATGTGGTCTCTTCCACAGTCTGCCCAAAGACAAGCCCACGAGACCAGGTTGCCATGAGGACAGGGGCCCTACTCAAACATTATTCAAAATTAGGTGCAAGCTTGAACATCTGGAGAAAAGAAGAGGAGGCCGCTTTTCCTGCTGCACTCAAACTCACAAATTCTCAGCGTGAATTTTACCTTTTGAAATCAGCACCGCTGACCTGCTGCAATTACATAAAATCTGGCCTGATGACATTAGATCGCTAACCTGATTTCATCATTCTGGTCTCTGATAATATTGAAGTGGTAGCAGCCAAAATTGGATGTAAAATACCCATTTGTGAAATAACAATTAGCAAGACAGTGTACAGGAAAACATTCAGAGAGAGTTACACCAGGTATGAGGAGGTTTTGCAAAGGTGGATTAAAAGACTGCAAGTGGGACTATGACTGATGTTGCCTTTTTCTACCTACTGTAAATATGACAGTCAGTGAGGTTTCCCTCCTTCCTTTGGATATCAATATTCTATTGCTCAGAGTCGCCAGGTATCAAATGATACTACCACAAGGTTCAACCAGCTATCGATCAAAGAGCCAAACACCAGTTCGTTATTTCAGGGTCACGGGTACTTTATTTACATGCACAATTAGTCATGCAACATAAACACTACTAGTTAAACTACACCTATCGACTTGACAACCTGTACTTAACTTCAGGCACCCGGCTTAGGTCAGAGGAACAGTGGCCGCCGTTCGATTCTAGATCTATTGACTCTGTAGAAATAACTGCTGATCAGCTAGACTTATCCGTCTGGCAGCGAGCATTGAACTTGAACTTGCTTCTGGTGGTGCTGCACTTGGAAGCAGACGTAGCCGGGGTGCCAGGTCCAAGAGAGGCCGAACACATGGTCGACTCTCTTCTTATTCTTGGGGGTTTTCGAGCTCTTTTGGGCTCCTTTAGTTTGGACCCCACTAATTGGGTGATCCCTGATCACTATGTTCGAATCAAACCAATAAACGGGTGGGTGCCTTGATGGCTGGGCGTGTTGCAAGCGGTAATTGACCCTGTTGGTTACGCTTCCCTAGTACAGGGAGTGGCGCCGAAATGTCTGGGACTGTACCGGTCACTCAAGTACCAGTCCTTTGTCTGGTGGAGATGGTGTTGCTCGTTTTGGGTGAGTGTGCTTAACACTCACTTGGCTCTGTTTCTCGTTCTAAGCTCTGGAGTCGCCAGGTGCCGTAAAGACACCGTCACAAGTTTCAAGGTCAAGTTCAAAGCAATAAAGCTGTACACCAATTAGTAAGTCCAAAACAATTAGAGTTTATTATAACACAATTATAATAACACTCATGCACACGCTAAAGATTAAACCTACTTCTACCACTAAACAACTAATACTTAGCTAAGAAGGAACTGCGAGGTCAGGGAACAAGGCCTTTGTTCTGGTCTGGTCTGCAGGCTTCGGATCACTATCAGTCGGCAAGGGTGTAAGTAATGCCGGTTTCAGGTAGTGGTCGTCGTTAAGCACTTACTTATTGGCGGCTGCTGCTCAACGGCTGATGTAGAAGACAGGGGTCTGGAGGCTGGAGTCGGAGGCCGGAGACAGGAGACTGAACCATGTGTGGGACCTTTCTTTTATAGGTCCCAGGGGGTCCGCGCCCCTTTGGACAGGCTCCCTCACCTGCTGGGGATCGATTGGGCCTCTTCCCAATCGATATGGTTTGAACCCCCCAATCCTAGGGCCGTTCCTTGATCGCTGGGGCGGTTCTTGGGACTTATTGTCCTGGGCTTCTCTGGCTCCACCGTGTCTGGTCTGCTATTGAATGTATCGATTGATACTTAATTTGTGTCCATTGTACCTGGGACTGGCCCGGTATCACCTCATTAATATGCTAACGGCTTCTCATTTACAGCACTGCCTGATCTCTGCAGCTGTCAGGAAACCGGTTTCTGCAATTGTCTCAATATATAATTGCTCTGCAAGCTGTTTGCTCTTTAACATGTCCGTTTTCCCTGCACTCTTTGCAGTCTTCTATTTTGTGTTCGTTAGTGGCCATCTTAGATGGCTACAATGGGCCATCAAATGCTAATCGGTTGGGGGTTTCGATACCGTCTGGATTCCTCAATTGCAAATATACATTCAGGCTCTGAGCCTGCCTGAATCTGGCATTGTCCATTTTCCCCGCTATGCTTTGCGACCTTCCCTGTTCCTGGTTGCAAGTGGCCATCCCAGATGGCTGCACTGACTTCAGCAGAATTGTCTGCTGGAGAAGGTGTGATTGTTTAAGTTGCTTTAATAATCATTTTGAGCCTTCACTGAGACATATTGAGAACCGAGAGGTAGGTGCAAAGTGAATTTTTTGTAGCTCAGTGTTGGAGTCTGAGATTGGTGACCCCATGGACATTGTACATTCTGGAGGAAGCTCCTCCTTCAGTGAGGTGAAGGAGATGGAGGAGGAAAACTGGCAAGAACAGGTATGTCCAGGAAGTTGTGAACAGCTGAACAAGGGTCTGCGGGGCTCAGGACAACAGCAGGCAGGTGAAGGCACTAAACTGTTACCAGCATATACTAGTAAAGGATGGCAGATCTCCAAATGTCAGAGTGCCAGTGCCTGCGAAGACTCAGCATGCTCCATTTTCTTTCTGCATTATGTGTGGAAATGCTAGAAGTGCTTGCTCAATTAAGTCAAGGAACTGTCGGTTTTTCATTTGGTAGGCAGCATGGCTGATGGCATATGAGGACAAAATTTCTGCTTTCAATGAAAAATCTTCAATGGTTGCATCGTCACACTACTGCCCATCAAGAAGTGATCTCTATGACAGTGAGTGCAGCTAAGTTGTGTACGTTGAGAATGATGTTCAAAGGATCAAGTCTGATGATGACCAGATCCACTGGTGCCAATGTTACGATCTTGGATGTCACTAGGACATCTTGTGACATGGTTTGTTCTGAAAGAAAACGTTAGTTACACAAAGTTTATGGCAGCAGCAAAGCCAAAATAGTTTTCTGTCTGACTCGTTTACCTGTCCCAAGCTATGATGCCTGGGGCAGGAGGGTCATGTCTCATGGTCACCGCACACTCGTGCTTTGAAATCCCCCATTAGGTGAAAATGTTCTGGCTTAGGATTCTGCTGACAGCAGTCTCAACCTCTCACAGAAGGAGTAGGGGTTTCTCCGTCCATCTGCACCCATTGTTTGGTGCAGAGTGCCCCTGCTAGCAGCGGGATTCTCTGTCCCGGCAACCGGCCAATGGTGTTTCCCAATATGGGTACCCCCCACACCGTCAGGAAATTCACAGGCATGATCCCGCTGCCAGCGGAACGAAGGATCCCGCCGACAGAGAATTCAGCCCCAAGTCTTTCACCTCTGCACTGGAGCACAGCATTGTGGCATGGATACTCATGAGGTTAACCGGCCCTGTTTGAATTTAGAGGTGGGTGGAGAGAGCACATTCTGAATCATTTGTGGGATTTCTATCATAGTGAGTGGTAAATTTTGTCCAGCAAAGCCTGTACCTTGCTCACATTTTCCCTCTGAATTCTTTCCCTAACAGATAAAAAATATTTTACTTTCAGTGATCCGCTCTCCGCAAGCCTGGTCTCTTGTAGGAATGCTGTGTTGATGTTCTGTTTAACAAGTTCCTTGTTGATCACAGCTGTCTTCTGTGTGTTATTGGCTAGCTGCCAGACGTCTGTTCATCTTGTACACATATTCCCGACGTACCAGCTTGCTAAATGATGAGATGACATCTCTCTCCTTCTCTCTGGCTCTGAAGAAGTTATACGAACTCAAAATGCTAACTCTGTTTCTCTCTCCACTGATGCTGCCAGACCTGCTGAGATTTTCCCGAATTTCTTGTTTTGGTTTCAGGTTTCCATCATCTGCAGTATTTTATTTTTATCTTCCTCCTTTTACATTTGTTTTCTTTGTCTGGTGTGATGCACTCAGTCCTCTTTTTGAGGAGACACATTCAGCTTCAAGCACCGACTGAGGAAGATGGGTCATGGTGAATCAATGCCTTACTAGTTGGGGTCTGCCTGCCTTGAGGTAGGTGATGGCAGGCCAGTGTGACATGATGGACCCTCCCATCGGAGACAGCCCATAGCACCCATTCTCTACGTCAATCAAGTAGGACACATCACTCATAATTGTTATCCTTAATCTTATATTAACACTCTGCAATAATTAGATAATCTCTCCAGGGCACCAGGACTTTAGCTCCTGTTCTCAACCTCCCAGCTTGACACCAAAGAAATCGCAGATGATACAAAGATGAATTGTAGAGCAAAGTGTGCAGAGGACACTGAAAGTCTGCAGAAGGATATAGATAGTTTACGTGAGTGGGCAAAGGCCTGGCAAATAGAGTACAAAGTTGGTAAATGTGGGGGGCGATTCTTCAATATGGAGCCCAAGTGTTCGCGCCATAGTGAACGCTGTCGCGTTTCACGATGGCGCGAACCGGGCCCGGGTACGACTGATTCTGACCACAGGGGGCCAGCACGGCGCTTGAACCACTTCTTGAACCACTGCAGTCCCTGAGATGTAGATACCGACAGTGCAGTTACAGAGGGGTCCCTGGATTTTGACCCAGCGACAGTCAAGGAACAGAGATATATTTCCAAGTCTTGGTGGTGAGTGACTTGGAGGGGAACCTCCAGGTGGTGGCGGTCCCACGTATCTGCTGCTCTTGTCCTTCTAGATTGTAGTGTTTGTGGGTTTGGAAGGTTCTTACCTAAGGAATCTTAACGAGTTCCTGCAGTGCATCATATAGATGTTACACATGGCTGCCACTGTTCGTCACTAGTGGAGGGAGTGAATGTTATTGGAAGGAGGAACAATCAAGAGGGCTGCTTTGTCCTGGATGGTGTTGAGCTTCTTGAGTGTTGTTGGAGCTGAACTCATCCAGGCAAGGGGAGAGAATTCCATTGCACTCCTGACTTGTGCATTGCAGAAGGTGGATAGGTTGTGGGAGATTAGGAGGTCAGTTACTTGCCATAGGTTTCCTAGACTTTGACCTGCTCTGGTAGTCACATTATTAATATGGCTAGTCCAGTTCAGTTTCTATGGTAATCTCCAGAATGTTGATTTCAGGAGATTCAGTGATGGCAATGCCATTAAATGTCAAGGGCAGTCGTTAGATCCTCTCTTGTAGGAGATGGTCATTGCCTGGCATTTGTGTGGTGCCAATGTAACTTGCCACTTGTCAGCCCAAGCCTGGATATTATCCAGGTCTTGCTGCATTTGGACATGGACTGTTTCATTATCTGAAGAGTCACGAATGGTGCTGAACATTGTGCAATCATCCTCAAACATCTCCACTTCTGACCTTATGATGGAAGGGAGATCGTTGATGAAACAACTGAAGATGGTTAGGCCTTGGACACTACCCTGAGGAACTCCTGCAGTGATGTTCTGGGGCTGAGATAATTGACCTCCAACAACTACAACCATCTTCTTTTGTGCCAGGTGTGACTCTAACCAACAAAACTCCAGTTTTGCAAGGGCTTCTTGATGCCATATTGCGTCAAATGCTGCCTTCATGTCAAGGGCTGACACTCTCACCTGATGTTTATAAACATCAACCACTTGAAAGAGAGTTAAGTGCATTCCACCAGCCCGCTTTACACTTGAGTGGTTTTGAAGTGTTCAATTTACAGCATTGAACTCTTTCCCAGGTCTTGCATTGTGTGTAGGGTGGGTGGGAGCGGGGTGGAGGAGAGTGGCCCTTGGATGGACTTACCGCTTAGCCCACCGCGAGGTCCACCACATCAGGGCCACACTGGGAAATACCAGTAGTAAATCTCACTCATGTGATTCCCGGCCCAGAAGACCGGATAATCAGGCAGACTCAGAGATTATGGAGCCCGGCCTGCTAAGTGGATGCAAATAGGTCATTACAACTCATTTGCATCCTCCCACTGGCGTGTGGGTGCAAACTCGATCCCGCCACCAGTGGGTGGCCGGAGCATCACAAACGGGCACCAATCTTATTTTCTCCTGGCCGCCCAGTTCTCTGCTGCATTGGGAGTCCTGCTACCATTGGTGGAGAATCCAGGCCTCTGTTTCTCTGCCCATTGATGCTTCCAGACTTGCCGCGTCTTTCCAGCGGTTTCTGCTTTATTCCAGGTTTCCAGTAGCCACAGTTTTTACTTTTATTTTACTGTGTCCAATACTGTTCAGCCCCCACCCCAAAACAAGCCTCTTCACATCTATTTGTATCACATTACCCCAAATATCTACACAATGTTTTTGGCTGCAACTCTTAGATGATTTTGCAGAAAGAGAGAGGATGAATATCTCTCTATGTTGAACACTAAATAATCTTCACAGACAAGAATATGTAGTAACGGATGCAAAATGAAGTAATTTTGGTGAGACTAGATAGAATATGTTCTTGTAAAGGCCAAAGCTCCCTCGACCCACAACTAAAAGTAAAGCCGTCTTTGCATTCTGAATGTTAGCACCTTATTGCCAATCATCGTTGCACAAGACAAATCCTGCATTCTGAAGCATTGCCTCATTGCCTGCAGATTGTCATCAGTACAAGATGATTTAGTAATTGTTCTATAGGTACATTGTTCTGAAGCTATTCTCTATCACTGAATAATGGAACCCATTCTTTCTTTGCGGACTTCTAACATGCTCCTCAGTCACTCTCTCACAAAGGGGAATGATGTATCTTCTATTATGACAAATTGTTCCAATTTTGATGAAGCTTAAAACTATCTCTTTTAACAATCAATTCAAACTTCAAAGTTTTTTTGTCCAGAGGGGAAACCATTATACTGAATAATCAGTGGGTGAGGCACTCTGTGCATGACTGCGCCACTCCCACACATAACGAGTGAGCATGAATATGAAGTAATTTTGTGCATTAGCTGTAATGGACTATTGCTCAGAATCTCAAAATTGCTCTGGGGAGTAATCTGGTTTGATGTAGTTTAACACTTTGTCTCATTGCTAATGTTCTTTTTGGCTTGTTAAGTATTAATTAAAGGAAAATGTACTCGTATCTGCTCAAAATTCAATATCAGAATAACATCTGCATTAAAATTGGCATTAAGATTGTAGAGAGAGTCAACAGAGGGTCAGGTCAGCTCACTGCAGGAGACACAAGAGATTCATCTGTTTCAGTCCACGTGGGAATCAGCAATCTCACTATTCCAGGCAAGTTAACAATGAAGTACAATAAAGTAAAGTCAGGAAGATCAATAGCCCTAAAATCTGCTACCACCAAAGATAAACATGTCTACGGCAGAAAACAGATTTACCATCACCTTACAAAATGTGAGCAGACAATGGCCATGAATGTAACTCAGCAGCCCCTGTAGTTTCAGCGCTACATGTCCCGGTTTGGTACTGACATCAGCAGCATGCTCGCACACTTTTGGCATGGCCTGCAATGAATGCCATTTAGGGAAGGTCAGTAACATGAGAGGAAATGGAGCAACAGCAGCGCAGAAGAGGAAAAGCTGTTTGCAAAAGGAGGAAGAGAAGGGGTAGAAAGTCTGTCAGCAGGAGACTGTGGTGTTCTTTGTGTGGCTAAATTCAGGATGGTTGTCGTAGTGTTCACAAAGACTATAAAATAGCTTTAACTTGAACAAAGGTATAAATTTATTAAGACTACTAATTTGGATTTTATACTTACTCCTACATAATATACAGTTGATAATCAACATATAATCAACACTCATCTACTACTAATCTCTACACTATTACATTAACTATGATCTGCTCTCACTC
The DNA here is from genome assembly GCF_902713615.1 of Scyliorhinus canicula. Classification (NCBI taxonomy): domain Eukaryota; kingdom Metazoa; phylum Chordata; class Chondrichthyes; order Carcharhiniformes; family Scyliorhinidae; genus Scyliorhinus; species Scyliorhinus canicula. The sequence continues at coordinate 125,900,881 of NC_052148.1, read as the reverse complement.
ACACCATCTTTCCTTCAGTATGTACTCTGGCTATTTCCTGCACTTCTCTCCCCTAAGGCTTAGCATCAATGTCTAATATATGTGTACATCTAGCTCCCCCTGGTGGTTGATTTAAACACTTCATTGGGGGCTGGTTTAGCACAGGGCTAAATAGCTGGCTTTTAAAGCAGACCATGGCAGGCCAGCAGTGCGGGTTCAATTCCCGTACCAGCCTCCCCGAACAGGCGTCGGAATGTGGCGACTAGGGGCTTTTCACAGTAACTTCATTTGAAGCCTACTTGTGACAATAAGCGATTTTCATTTCCTTTTTCATTTAATTAACCCTTATAGTTCTTACATTTATGAAAATGTCACAGAGACCTTATCCATCAAGGATCTTCCAGGAGTACTCCTCCGGCCTCAACCTAAGTCAGGACCAGTGAATGTGTGGCAACTCCATTTTACAGATGGAGCATGCACATTGCTTTGCCAGGGTAATGTACCAACGGCTACAAACACATGGCTGACATTGTGTGGAAGCTTTGAATTCTGGGTATGAGGTATGCAGCTGTGCTAAATGTATGAAGGAAAGCTGAGACTATGAATGCAAGGTTTGATTTAATAGGTGACGATGGGGCATGCAGTGATTAAAACAGTGTGTGCGAATAGCTGTTCAATTGTAAGGATATACTTTATGAAGATGGATTAATTGATCTTGATCACTCATGTGAGATTATGAAACTTCTTTCTGCACTGCATCCAAGTCCTCAGGGCGAAACTGCTTGCATTTACAGTTTATTTATAGTGCATCTTCACACACACGCTTTTTTCCCTTTGGGGAATAGCGGGGGTAGTGGTGGAAGGATTCCCGAGGTGATTATCAGCCTGTTTAACTGCATTATGAATGCTGCTTCCATGGCCAATAAGTCCTGGTGTTAAACTTGAATCCAGAGCTTCTGGTCCAGAGGTAGAGATGCTACCACTGACTGTGCCACAAGCCCTCCTGCATTTGTAGTGATAGATGTCCATTCCCACTACCTTCTCACTGCCTTTCTGGAGGACCTTCCGGCCCTGTTTGAATGAAATAATTCTCTCGTCCTTTCTACTTCTTTCATCATGATCTCTAGTGCTGAATGGGGGAATCTTGACATCTGGCCTGTTCTTCCTGCTCAGACATTCCAGCCCAGCAGCATCTAGGGCATGCTGCAACCACAATGCCTCTCCCCTTTAGTAGGTGCAGGCTAGCTTTAAGTAATGTTAGCCTCAGTTGGGCCCTCTGTTTTGACATATCACCACTCAGCAGCACATTTAGCATTGTGCTGCATGGAGCTATCCTTTAAATTCGCGTGACATTTGCGTGCTGTCTGCATCACAATGAATAAGCAGAGATTAATCAAGCATCTCAATCCCTGCACATTTTACTGAGCCTCAGTCGTTTTTTTCCCCTGTGATTGTGCTAATATTAGCTGTGGGTGTAAATCTGATTCAAACTGATGAATGAATAATCTCTTCAACTGAAATCAGCTGTGCACCCATGTATACTACCAGAATTGAGTTTACAGAAGCTATGAAAGTATAACAGCACAAATGCCTTTCAGGCAACTGGAGACTTGGGATCAATTTGTTTGTTAACACTGCTGCATAGCTAAAGTTACAGGTTCTTTTTTTACACCCCTGACTACATTAAATCAACACTGGCCTGTAGCAGGAGTAGGAAACACACAGGGTTTTTTTGAAAGCTGTAATATTCCTCAGCCCAGATTTTCGCCACAATGGAGTGCCTCCTTGTCATGGCGAAAATCACAGAAATGACCCAATTTCTTAATTCCTTTTCCCAGATCTGGCATTTCCCATTTTTACAGGGAGGGGACTGGAGACGGGCTGGGGATCACACGTACCCAAATCGCGGATGCAGCTGGCCATTTAAATCACCAGCTGCCTTCACTGACTTCCAATTTTTTGAATCTTAGCTGCATGACTCCTGGATTAAACAGAGCAGACTAAGTGAGATGACATCTATTACTTGGTGGATTCTAACTGGCCTGACCTTTACCTGTGCATGTAATATTAATTAGCTTATCTCTCATAGTTGTAGAAAAGCCTTAGCTTTAGGGCATGTAGGGTTTCTGTTGTGGGAGACACAGATGGATAACATAGACAGTTGAGTATTTGTAAGTAGTTTATTAAGAAGCAACAGCTTAAATATGATCCATTAGCTAAATAGACAAGGAAAGTATACAAACCGTGACAGTGGAGAATGGTTCACTGATCCCAGAGGATGAATGGATGGTGGATACAGAATGTGTTGATCTCAGTAACTTGTGATGACATGCTTTCTAGCTGAAGTGTTAGGGTACTCGACCCACCCCCATCTTCCTAGTTCTTTTCTGGCCTATCTGACATCTGAATAAGGCTGGCAAGAACTGCTACCTGATGAAGTCTGCCCTGTTGCCAAGCTTTATATATACTTTATTTCTATTAGTTTGTCCTATGTCAATCACCCATTCAAACCCTTTTGGCCAACAAATGTCAGGAGGGATATCCAAAATGTCAGAGTCAGCAACTTTTTCCCCATGTCCGTCACTTTGACCTGCGGTCACGTTTTTATTTACCTCCTGCTGGAGATTATTTGCTAGACATAGAGTTATACAGGTGGAAGATTTCCTGCTATCTGCTCAGGAATATTTGTAGAGACTAGTGGTCTCAAAGTGAATTGTTTAATTATTGTGACCTTTATCTCTACCTTGTCCTGGTCCCTGTCTTTTTCAAAAAAAAATTTTGAGAGAAAGAATTTATGCAAAGCTAGCTAATTCCTTTAGAGTTTTATACAATTCTAAGCAAGCCATTTTTTAAAGGTCTCTATTTCTTAGTTTGAGAAGGAAATATCCTTATGAATTTCTCATAGCTAATATCTAGCTAACCCAGCTACATCTAAAGCATAAACTAATTTGCTTAGTTTCTTGATTATATATCGTACATAACAATAATAGCTTATTGTCACAAGTAGTCTTCAATGAAGTTACTGTGAAAAGCCCCTAGTCGCCACATTCCGGCGCCTGTTCGGGGAGGCCAGTACAAGAATTGAACCCACGCTGCTGGCCTTGTTCTGCATTACAAGCCAGCTGTTTAGCCCACTGTGTTAAAGCAGCCCCTAACATAACTTACTAAAGCTACCAGAATCGCTTGCTAATTAGCAATTAGATTGGCCTTCCCCATCTGTAGAACACCTCACTCAATGATACTTTGTATCCTTTTGCAGGAGTGCTGTTAATTTCTAGTTTATTACCGCATACATACAAATAAAGCAATGGATTGTGCATGGGTTTCGAGAATTCTCTGGGACTGTCATTTAGTGCATAAAGGATCACCCATAAAGGGGCCACGCTATCACATTCCTCTTCCCTTTAAGTTCCCTTACAGATCCTTTAAATATAAAGGCAGAAATACTCTTACTTACAATTATATTCAAACAAATGGAGTCACAGTAAGGGAGCTCAGATCATAAGGTAAGTCTATCAGGTGACTTCCTAACTCTTGACGAACATCTCAACTTGGCAACTGGCTTTTCCAGTCCAGAGACATTCAAGTCTGCAGCAAGGGAAGGCAAATTGGTAGAGTCAGAGGTAGCGGCAGTACTGACAACCGCTTCAACTCCTTCTGCAGCCCCTGATGATTCCCCTTGAATAGATCTCGGTTCTAACGCCACTGGCTCGGCAAGTGGTATACTGATAGCTGGAATAGGGTCCACACATCCATTTGTGGGAACGACAGTTTCACTCCTTCTCAGATGATCAACATGTTTTCTCGTTTCATGGCCCTGTTGGTCGATGACATAGGATACTGGCGTAGTCCTGGCAACAATTCTCCCAGGCACCCATTCTGGCTCTCCACCAAAGTTCCGCAAGTACAGTAAATTGTGTGCTTGAAATGACCTGTTCTTCTTGGTGGTATCGTGGTGGCCTTTTTCTGAGGCTTGCTTAGCCTCCACCCTCCCTGACAAATTTGGAAAAATGAGGTCAAGCTGGGTCCAGAGGTGCCTGCCAATTAACAACTCACCAGGAGTAACCCCAGTGGTGGTAAGCGGGGTTAAATTGTACAAGACCAAGAAGTCCACTAAGTGAAGCACTGGTTGCCGATTAGCTTGCTTTTTCATTGACGCTTTGAACGTTTGGACCACTCTTTCAGCCAGCCTATTTGATGCAGGGTGGTAGGGGGCTGTCCTTACAAGCTGGATCCCATTGGACTTAAGGAAGAGTTGAAACTCTTGGTGAAGCGCCGGTAATAAACATATTGATAAGATTTTTTTATGGTATAAATGATGGCCGGACTTTCTTCATCAATCTGGGAATATTTCCTCCCAGTATCTAACAGTATTCTGGATGTGAAGGCAACAGACTTTCCACACTATCTTCCATTTTGTGCAAGTACTGATCCAGTGCCATTTGGTGATGCATCACAAGTGACTACGGTGGGTTTATCCGGATTGAAATGCATCAGCAAGACCGACGGCTGCAGGGCCTGTGTGAACTGATCAAAAGATATTCCCACTTCCAACGTTGGTGCTTCTTCAGCAGTTGATGCAGGGGTGCCAAAATGGCAGACAAATTAGGTGCAAAATAGCTATAATACGTGACCATCCCTAAAAATCTTCTGATGTGCAGCACGGCATAATAATGGAGGGTCGGAGATTGAAATAGTCGCTCACAGGTTGTACCAACTGACCAAAGGACTTAGAGCCCGGAGCGTCCGGAGATATTAAGCTTCGCACAAGGTTATATGTTTGTGGGCCGCAAACCGTAAGTAATTTACTTTCTGTTTGACTTCGCCGTGATTTCATTGGCAGCAAAAAGGTATGGAAGCCTTTTCACATCTTGGCCCCAGCTTTCAACCTCCGGATAAAACAGCCATTCGAAGAGTGGAAGTTGTCTGTGGGTGGCAACATCTGCTGCGTCTGGCATGGATCGCACTGGCGCACCATGCTTTCAATATCTTTATCTTTGCTGGGCCACCAAGTACAGCTCCTAGCTAGTATTTTCATTCTTGTTTGGCCTGGATAGGCACTATGCAATTCCTGCAACAGTGGCTCACTTTCTGGGAATTGTACCACCACTCGGGAACCCCAGAGTGTGACTCCATTCTCACAAATGAGTTCATCTTTGTGAGTGAGATGACGCTTTTACTGGTCAGATTTATTGTGCGGCCACCTGGTCAAGATCATGTGCTTCATTTTGGACAATACTGGGTCACGTTGCATCCAGTTTTTTTTATACGATCTGACGATGCTGCAAAAGTGTCAAGAAAGTTTTGTGCCAGGACGATTTGTTGAGGCACCGGTGATGGTGCCAGGTTCTTTGGACGTGGGTGCCGATGCAGCACATGGGGTGGCAGGGTGGCACAGTGGTTAGCACTATTGCCTCATAGCACCAGGGATCCGGGTTCAAATCCAGCCTCGGCTGACTGTGTGGAGCTTTCACTTTCTCACCATGTCTCTGTGGGTTTCCTCCAGTTTATTCGGTTTCCTCCCACAGTCCACAAATGTGCAGGTTAGATGGATTGGCCATGCTAAAAAAATCTCCTCAACGGCCAAAGATGTGCAGGGTAGGTGGAGTTACGAGGATAGGAAGTGGACTTGGGTGGGGTGCTCTTGAGAGAGTTAATGCAGACTCGATGGGCCGAATGGCCTCCTTCTGAACTGTCGGGATTCTATGTGTGTAAGTGGCCTATGCTAAAAGATGTAATTGTGGGCTGCCAGCAACATGTGTCACGACTGCCCCTATGACACCAATCTGTAAGATTTGGGGTTTGGGAACCACAACCAAGAAAGACAGTCGCATATTCGTAAGTAATTTTAATGTAGTTTATTAAGGTTTTTTTAATTCATTTTTTTACAGCATTTCTTGCCCATCCCTAAATGTCCTTGAGAAGGTGGCGATGAGTTGCCTTCTTGAACTGCTGCAATACATATGGTGTAGGTACACCTACTGTGCTTTTAGGGAGGGAGTTCCAGGATTTTGAACCAGCGAGAGTGAAGAAATGGCGATATATTTCCAAGTCAGGATAGTGAGTGACTTTGAGAGGAATTTCCAGGTGGTGGTGTTCCCATGTATCTGCTGCCCTTGTCCTTCTGGATGGTAGTGGTCGTGGATTTGGAAGGTGCTGCCTAAGGAGCATTGGTGATTTCCTGCATCTTGAAGATGGTACACACGGCTGATGGAGGGAGTGAATGTTTGTGGAATGTGTGCCTATCAAGCGGGCTGCTTTGTCCTGGATGGTGTCGAGCTTCTTGAGTGTTGTTTGCGCTGCACTCAGCCAAACAAATGGAGAGTATTCCATTACAGTGGAATTATGAAGCAACAGTTTAAAGATGATTCACTACCTAAATAGTCAAGAAAAGTATATGAACCGTGACAGTGGAGAATAGTTCACTGATCCCTGAGGAGAAATGGATGGTTGATACAAAGTATGTTGATCCCAGTAGCTTCTGATGTCAGCATTCTGCTCTCTAGTCCAACTGTTTGGGAACTCTTCCCCTCACACCCTTTTTCCTCAGTCTTCCCAGGTCCATCTTCTATCTGACCAAGACGGCTACCAGCTGAGAAGGACTGCCCCCTATCTGTGAGCACTCGTTAGTACACTTTATTTCTAGGGGCTGGTAGTTTACCCTACAGCAATAATCTGTTCAAGATGTCAGCGTGGTCACCCCTTTCCCATGTCCATCACCTATGTTTGAGGTCACTTTTTTATTTGCCTCATGCAGGAGGCTGTTTGCTAGATATAATCATAATAATCTTTATTAGTGTCACAAGGAGGCTTACATTAACACGGCAATGAAGTTACTGTGAAAAGCCCCTGTCATGATCTCTGTATGTGTTAATACATGTTCAGTTAATGTAAAGTAAATACAGATAGATGATCACTAGATGGCAGCACTAACAGGAGCTCTATAAGGAGTTTCCCGCTCTTTCTTTAGTTAGTGTATGTGGAGAACAGCTAGAGTGAAGATGTGATCACATCACAGTGTAGTGTATTATCATAATTGTTAGTTTAATCTAAACTTACTTATTTGTTTTACTCGTCAAAGTATTAAAGTGAAAGAACTCACAAGTTAATTATATATTACTCAATAAACATTTGGCCATCATCTGGAAAACTTCGACTATTTCTCATCAGAAATCAATACAACTCGGCAAAACAAAAGAGTAATATTTATATTACAATTTAGTAATATAACAGCCCCTAGTTGCCACATTCTGGCGCCTATTCGGGTACACTGAGGGAGAATTCAGAATGTCCAAATTACTTAACAGCATGTCTTTCGGAACTTGTGGGAGGAAACCGGAGCACCCGGAGGAAACCCACACAGACACGGGGAGAACGTGCAGACTCCGCACAGACAGTGACCCAAGCCGGGAATCGAACCTGGGACCCTGGCGCTGTGAAGCAACAGTGCTAACCACTGTGGTACCGTATGGCACTGGCAGGCCTCCTGCTAATGGCTCAGGAATGTTTGTAGGATCCAGGGACCTCAATGCAGGGAGAGCAATCTTTGTAACTTCTACCTTTGTCATGATCCCTGATTCCTTAGAATTGATTATGTTTTGTTTCAGAGAGAGGATTAATGCTGTGTCAGTTAATTTCATTAGAGTTCTACACAATTCTTAAAAAGATCAATTTCCGAAAGGTCCTTCTTTCTGACTGACATATCTGCATCAAAATTATAAGGGGTGTTTTAACAAGTCCATTTTGCCAGCAGGAGCCTAATACTTCAGCAGCAGAAATTTGACATTTGGAAATCACTGCCTGCACACCCACGATTATTAAAATTAATGATCAGAAACTCACACTCCTGAATTTTCAATTTGTACTGTCAATGTACAAAGTTCCCCGTTGTCAGTACGGAACCATAAAATTAATACTAATGGAAAAATGTTCAGCTTGTCATCCTGCAATGAATAAATATATATTGCTCTCTCTCTCCCTCATTCTCGCACACTCTCTCTCTTTCTCACTCTCTCTCTCTCATTCTCTCTCACACACACTCTCTCTCATACACACACTCTCTCATTCGCACTCTCTCTGTCTCACTCTCACTTACTCTCTCTCACTCTTACTCTCTCTCTCAGTGCATGGTTGCCCAGATACAAAGATAATGGGGTGGATTCTCCAGTCAGCGACGCTAGAATCGCAAATCGCGATCAGGCGGAAAATCGGGCATCAGCTTAAAATCGCCCCCAATGGGCCGCCATGTTCTGGTGCCTTGCTGGTGACGTGAACATGTACCACACCCGGCACCAGTGTGAGCATGCAAAACGCAGTGACATGCGTTAACGTATCATTGACAGGCTCAACCCAGTACTCTCCCCCTCCCGTAATACTCCACCCCCACCAGGTAGAAGTGATGCCAGTGCGGTTCAGTGGTGGTATTAAAAAGCAGGGACCGGGTGCCATGGCTGCTGAGGGAGAGAGAGGAGATAAGAACAGTGTCCAAACTGCAACAGATGGCGGACAGTTGTGCTGCTGGCTGGGGACCACCTGCCAGGGCGAGGGGGAGTAGCAGGGACAACCAGGAGATGGACTGTGAGGCCGGGTGTCCCCTGGGACCGGCGTGTCCGGGCAAGGACCGACATTTCCACAGCCTGCAAGGCAGACATCTGGCTGCGCACCCCGCTGAGTGCTCACTGTGTCCAGTAAATGTGAAAGGCGCCACCGGCCGTATGGGTGCCCTCCCACCCTAGGCTACCCCTTAGAAACCCTCAGACACCAGCTGACCCATCAGTGGGTTAGGCCTGGTCCAGCGCAGCCAGTGGCCCACTAGGTGCTAGTATTCCTCAGTGCCCCATGATGCCAAGCACTGATGGGTCCAGGGGGTGCAGTGGGTCAAGGTAGCCTTGAGTTTATCGGCAGCCTCTGTCATTCGAGACCTGTCGGACTGAGCATGTCGCCGACGACTATGGAGTCACAGGGAGACCATGCAACATCTCTGCCAGATTATGGAGCAGCTGGAACTGCGGAGGTATGGAGGAGGACACCCGCTCCCAGCAGCTGTTAAGGGGACGGTCGCCCTGAACTTCTACGCCAGAGGGTCCATCCAGGGATCTCACAGACCTCTGTACACATTATATCCGCGCCATCATGCATGCCCTATATCTGGGCAGTGCAATATATAAACTTCAATGCAGGCCAAGCCCACCAGGTCGCCCGGGCAGCGGGATTTGCCGCCAACGCAAGCATGCCTGAAGTCGAGGGGATGATCGATGGGACACATGTCCCCCTACCAGCACCATTGCCTGAGGGGAGTGCCCTTCAGAAACCACTCCATGAACATGCAGTCGGTGTGTGACCACCAACTGAACTTCATGCACATCTGGAACCAATACCCGGGTGATACCGGTGGTGTGGTGCAAGGGAGAAAATTATGCAGTGTTGGGAGGTTGTGCGGGGGTGGAGGAACTGAATGTTTTCAGTTCAATTCAGTTATCCACTCAATAGTGTCAATTGTTCTGCATTTATTTTAATGGATTGCTTTCTCCAAACACTTGCTCAGCTTATTGTTAGGCTGTAATGGTATTACTCCTCTGTGAATTTGGTTTCAGACTATTGCCCATGAGTATCTTCTCCCATAATGCCCACACAATGCTTTGTCGGCTTGCTTTCTGAATGTATCTAACAGCACTGAAACTGCATTCCACATCCAAATTGACCTTTTTTATTGCACTTGCTGCATTTTCTCACACAAGTAAATCTGCTGGTAACTCTCTCTGCTAAGCCATTACTGAAATTCAACTTCAATTTTTCACACTTTTGGGAATGGCAAAACTTTCAGTTTGTCTACAAAATCCAATTTGGTGCTTTATCACCTGAGTTAAGCACATATATTTTGAGGCAAAAAGTCTACCGTGGCCAGGAGTAACAAGAGCGCGTTTACATTTTAAATGTATGAGTCAAGAAGTTAAATCAATTTTTCTGTGTTTTAAAGATTTTCGATTGGTTTCCACCCTATCTTAAATCATCTGACAATACATTGGTAACACAGGAAAGGGCGATGTAAAGGGAGCGGTCAGGAAATTGCACAATCATGCTTTCGACTTACTTGTTCAGTTCTTTCGGTCCACCATTTTCTGATTCAAGATTTTTAAAATTCATCCACAGGATGAGAAGATCCTGGTCAGGTCAGTGTTTATTGCCTGACTCTAATTGCCCTTGAGAAAGTGGTAGTGAGCCACCTTCTTGAGTACAACTAAATAGCGTGCTAGGTCATTTTAGAAGATTGTTAAGAAGCAACCACAAGGTTATGGGTCTGAGTCACATAAAGGATGGCAGTTTTCCTTCCCTAAAGGATCTTAGTGAATGAGATGGGGTATACAATAATCCAATAGCTTCATGTCACCATTATTCATACCATCTTTTTATTCCATGTGCTCAGACTTGAACTCATGTCTCCAGGTTACTTCTCCAAGGTCTGGATTGCTAGTCCAGCAACATAATCGCCAGGCCACTGTAATCAACTGAGTGTGAAAGCATTGAACCATAAATGTTCAGAAGGAGACCATTTGGCTCACTATGTCAGAGTCAATTCTTTGATAAAACAATCCAAAACTAATTTGATGACTGCTCTCTCCCTATTGTATCTTCCTATAGTTAAATATTTGTCCAATTTTTCCTTACAATCTGCAATGGTCTCTGGCTCAATTATTCCAAGATCCAACCTTCTTCGGTGCAATAAATTATCTCAAAACCTTTCATTTCACTGTCTCATGTGATGATTTTAACCATGATCATCCAGTCTGTTCATCCACTACTTCCTTTCACTCAAAGTGAAACAATGCTGATGTAGGGAGTGGGTCTGGTGGTGAGAGAGAGTGGGGATGGTGCCACACTATGCAGCGGAACCCAGATTCACTACGTTTTCACCCCTTACATGTACCATCACAAATTGTTTCCCAAGCTTGTGAATACTTTTAAGTCCCAACTCCTATCACATTAATAGAACTCTTTGGGAGCTGTTCTGAGCACACCACCTGGTGTAATGATGCACTTTCACAGACTTAATTTGTGAGTACAAAAAATATTTATTACTATGAAAACAGCAACCTCATGGCCGCACCTTGCTCCCTACTTGTCTCCTGTCTATGAGGGGACTACACCCCATGAGGTGATTATCCACTCTGAATCCCAATTGGTCCCCCAAGCCAGGTGCCTCTTACTCTGCTGTGTTGCTCTGAAAGAGACAATCATCACATCCCTCCCATTTTAACTCTTTGATACAATCATTAATAACTAAATTAGCCAGTCCTGAATTCTAACTAATCATTATGTACATGAGTTGGAAAGTTATAAATCAAGTCTTTGAAGGGGTTTTTTGTTTCTTGTGGAGCAGTGTAATTCTGCTGTCTGAGATGCTTCCACAGGATTGACATTAACAGGAACTGCAGTAACAGATACATCGTCGGGCACAGGCAATGCATTGCTATTTGCTTCCACGGAGACATCTATAACAGGTCGATCAGGTACTTTGGTGCTTATGGGTTCGAAAATATTTCTCGATGGCAACAATGACCGCTGGAGTGTCTCTCTACTCCTCAAGTCATCTACATGTTAATGAACGATCCGTCCCTCCACATCCACTTGGTATGAACGAGATCTGGTCTTAGAGTCAATGGGCGCAATTTAACACCCAAAAAGCAGAGTCCCATTTTGGGTGTGTATAGCAGGGTCTTTCTCACTGCCTGCAATGCTGAGAATGACTCCGCTATCAAACGGGACTCTTGGGTTTTTTGGCCTTGGTCGAGAAAGCTCTAACGAGGCTGCACTTACCTGATTTCCTGCACTGATGAGCTCAGCCAGGGCGGTACTGCCAGGATGCCCAGGTGACACTGCCAAGGTGCCATCCTGGCAGTGCCAAGGTGCCCAATTGACAGCAGGACCGTCCTGACTAGAGCCCGACCACTTGGGGGCCACTGATGGCTTGGGAGTAAACCCCCCCCCCAGGTGCCATTACGCCTGGTCGACGTTTCTGTGGACCAATGATAAATGGCACCATGGTGAGGTCTCCCAGGCGCGGGCATTCGTTCCCAGGCCAAGGGAAAATCCGGCACCAAAATATTAACATGAGCCTAATGGCTCACTTAATTATATAAATCTGGATCTCGTGAGGGCAAGATCCAAATCGCAGCATCTCGCAATATCTCATTAGATCTCGCGAGGCATTCCAAGTGACGTAAATCTTGCGAGCGCCTCGAGAGAGAGAGATTTAATGACTTGTTGCATTAGCGCATCGGACGGGTCAAGGCCGTTTGATCACGCCCAATAATTCCAGAGATCCAACTTGATCCATCACCAAAGTTTCATATTATGACACCATGCCATATTATGTGCTTAATGTGGGTTTGTTATGTTGCAGTAGTGAAGGCTCATGATAAGATCTTGAGACTTGTATGTTTAAAAATAAACACTTTTATTGGTAGACTTTAACTATGTACAGTTTCAAATATAGTCTCTTGCATGGAGCTGTTCCATGCAGCCTTGCTGCTGACTGAGTTCTATCCTAGATTGCTCCCTGACCATGTGGCTACATACATCACGCTATGAGCGGTGCCATACTCCAGTCCCATGTTGACCCTTACTGTGCTGAGCACCTTACATTATAATGCATGCAGGCACATATCATCACAATACGACACAGTCTTATGTCTTGACAGTTCTTTCACAATCTTGGTCTGTCACGTGTAAACCAGGGGCTGGTTTAGCTCACTCAGCTAAATCACTGGCTTTTAAAGCAGACCAAGCAGGCCAGCAGCACGGTTCGATTCCCGTACCAGCCTCCCCGGACAGGCGCCGGAATGTGGCGACTAGGGGCTTTTCACAGTAACTTCATTGAAGCCTACTCGTGACAATAAGCAATTTTAGGGGCTGGTTTAGCTCACCAGGCTAAATCACTGGCTTTTAAAGCAGACCAAGCAGTCCAGCAGCACGGTTCGATTCCCATACCAGCCTCCCCGGACAGGCGCCGGAATGTGGCGACTAGGGGCTTTTCACAGTAACTTCATTGAAGCCTACTCATGACAATAAGCGATTTTTCATTTTTCATAAAGGAATGTTCATGGTACTCTGTTTCTGGTACTTAGGTCCTGTGATAACATTTCTTCTCTTTCCAGCATTTCAATTCAGCATCATTTTCATCAACCAATTTCTAAAATAGTTTCTTGCGCTTTTCCATTAGCGTGATAATTTCAGCAATCTCGTTCCGGCATGTACTCATGGTATCTATCTCTGTCTGAATTGCAGATTTTTCTGCCAATTTCAATGTTTTCACCTCTTCAGTTTATTTACGCAGTTCGTCCGGGGGTGGGGGGAGGAATCCATTATGAACATCACTGGACATATACATTTCACAAATGGAACCTTCATTTCAACTTGACTTAACTTCAGCCAATACCCTTTTCAGCTTTGTTGTTGGGCAGGTCTGTCTCTGACAAAGTATTGACCTATTTCTATTCGATAATTTTCTCATTGCCCTCCTTCTGGGGTCTTTCATTGCCCTCCCTCTGGGGTCTTTTGTTGCCTTTCTTCTTGGGTCTTTCATTGCCCTCCTTTTAGGGTCGTTCATTGTCCTGCTCCTGGGGTCTTCTATTGCCTCCGCTTTGAGGTCTTTTTTGAGAGTTTTCCTCTATCTGAGATTTGTCTTTTGCCATCTGTTTGGGGTATTCTATTGCTTCCTTTCTGAGGTATTTGTTGTCTCTTCTCTGAGGGTTTAATTGCCTCTTCTGAGGCCTTCTAATGCCTCTTCCTTAAGGTCCTCATTGCCTCCTGTGAAGTCTTTAATTGCCCTCTGAGGTCTTCCATTGTGCCGTGTTGCCCTTAAAGGAGGGAAAAAATTACATGCTTGATCTTAAGAAAGTCCCAACATTACTGGATGTGAAGATTTATTATCAATCCCAGATTATCAAACTAGTTTTCTTCCTGGGTCTTAGGTTTCGCTGTTGCTGCAAGAGTGTTTTGCTTCAACTGCTACCACCAGATCAGTGTGGGCACCCCTGTAGTGGCTCTACAAACACAGGGCATTTGCTTAACTATGTAAACAACACGAAAAACATGATTTTTGGACAGGGATGATAACTAGGCACAGCTACAAGAAGAAATCTCATCTAACCATATTGCCTCTCACAGATTCTGTAGAATTTCAGGCCCAACTATTTTGATTTTTCCAATGATTTTGATTGAGAATTTCAGGCCCAAAGTGTCTGAAAATAGCTGTTCATTCCAAAGGAAAAATGACCCACTTTATTTCCTGAAGTTGCATGCAATAAAGAGTTAATCAGACTAACTAACCAGAGGACCCCAGGTTATTGGTATGATAATGTAAGCAAATTGGACATGGTTATAGCACCTAAGACTTGTTTGTAATTGTTACAACCATGAAGTAAATGACATGCCAAGGAGAATATTTGTAGATTGTGCGTTTGTTGTACGTTTTCCAAGATTTCTGAATGAGTGTCAGCTTCTACTTAAAACATTTCCTCTGACTCCCTACTGTCCTACTTCCTATCATCTACTGCTTATAAAGTGCAGCTTTGGAAAACCATTCATTTGACATGTGAACAATCCAACTGTGCCTGTATAACTATTACTTTAATGCGAAGTTGGCAATCTGGAGCACGTCAATGTTCATTACTCCGCCTTGCCACTTAATTTTGATGAGAGATTGCTTTTGTCTTTCATGGAATCTTTCCAACTGTTTCATATGCTGATAGAAAATAGTCCTGGAGTTGCAGCCACGTGAATGAGTCAGGAACTGAATAGAAAAATAAATTCATATCATCTGTCTCCTTAACTTCACACCATGTCGATTGTAATGTGTTGGTGCGAGCAGTTATTTGTTGTTTTTACTTTTCTGATGTGGTTACTTTTTTTCCATCTGAACGCATTGTCTAGATCAGTCATTTTCAAACGCAGGGTTGTGACCCCTGGATGAGTCGTGGTGAGTGTTGGGAGGGTCGCGGGGCCATGGGTGGTGGCATTCCCGATCGTGGGAAGTCTTGTAGCTGTGTCCAAAAGCCGTGCCCGGCTTTTAAGAGTGCCAGCCATCCCACATATGCGCGCCCCCTCAGCAGTGCACAGGCCCGGAGCCCAACGTGGCAGACCGCCTCCTCCTGATGTCAGCGCGCTAATCCTGGGGCAGATTTTTTTTTTTAATCGATGGAGTCTTCCCTCCAGAAGCAGAGAACAAGTCATTGATGTCACATGCTCTGGGCATGAAAGATTTGTCCATTTTGTGCTCCCAGCAAGCAAACAACAGGACTGAAGAATTGAAAATGGATGTTTCGGAATAAGGAAGAGAGGGCCAAAGACACAAACAGGCCTGAATCTCACAACTAAATCTGCTGGAGAGAGCTGTTCAGGAGCGTCCACAGCAGGACAAGCAGTGCTGCTGTGAGCTCCAGGGCCTCTGGTGAACGACTCATTATGAAGAAGTTGAAATCAGGAACAAAGCAGTAAAAAGATGATTTCTTGAGGTATGGCTTTAATAATTGTGCCAATGCAAATCAGGAACCAATGCCCATGTGTGTTATATGCCAGGAAATACTGGTAAATTAAAGTTTAAAATCTCAAAACTTCAAAGGCATTTGAAGACTAAGAATGGTGAGTTCGAGGACAAACTTCTTGATTTTTTTTTCAAAAGATGCAACTTAAATCGTCAGCGGAAATCCTTCGCAGAAATGTAGCATTGAATGACAAACTGACTGAGATTGTGAGGACCAAGCAGGCTCACCTATCACATGAAAAGAAAGAAAGAATGGTGTATTGCAAAGTTCACAAAGGTCGGCCGGCGTAAAAGGATGATGTTGGTCCCAAAGGTCGGCTGGTTGGTAAAAGTGGGTCCCAGGAAAAAAAGTTTGAAAAGCACTGGTCTAGATTCATAAGACTATCTGTGGATTTTTCCTTAACAATAATAGCAAAAACGTCCATTTGTATAGGACATTTAGTACAGTCAAACATCCCAAAGCTCTTCACATGAGCCTCATCCATCAAATTTGACACCAGGCCAAATAAGGAGATAATAGGACAAGTGACCAAAAGCTTGGTCAAAGGGGGTAGGTTTTAAGGATCACCGTAAAAGGATGATGTGTGAATAGAACTTGATGAAAGTTAGGACATGAGTAGCAGAGTTTTGGGTGAGGCAAAGTGTGTGGAAGATGGGAGATTAGTGGGGAGTGTATTGAGATAGTTCATGGCTGATAGCCAAGACTGAAACTAACAAAAGCATGGATGAGGGTTTCAACAGCAGGTAAACTGGAGCAGGAGCAGTTTTGGGTGATGGCACAGAGATGGAAGTGGCCAGTCTCAGTGATGGCATGGATATGTAGCCAGAAGCTGATCTCAATGTCAAGTATGGCACTAAGGTTGGTAACAGTTTCAGCTTCCGGCATGGAGATGGTGACTCAGGAATAGAGTTTGTGGAGTGGTTGATAACCAATATTTAGTTGGAAGATAATTGTTTTTATCCAGTACTGGATTTCAGACAGTCTGACAATTTAAAGAGACTGAAAGGATCAGGAATGTTTGAAATAGAGATTGGTATAAGTAAGTTTTATTTGTATTTTACGGGTGTTAGGAATAAGATATGGTTTTAAGGTTTAATTTTCATTTATATTTCAGCATTTGCGTGTTATAAAGGGGGGAATGTAATAGTTAGTTTCACTTTAAAAGCTGCATATATTTTAATGACGTTTCATGACTCTTAAAATAGGAAAATTAGGCTGTAACGCAGCAAGAGATGACCCACAGATACAGGGGAAAACAGAATAGCTGTTTTTAATTCAGTTGGAAGAAGGTGACTGTTGAATCCGCGGTAACCAGAAAGCATAGGCGGTAGCAGAAATTTACAAACAAGGTTTATTACAATAAAATTCCAAAACTCCTCCACTCCCCGAAGGGTCTCTTTCCCTGACCCAGCCGGGGTTTATATATCGCTGGAGCACTCCTTCTTAAGGTGAAGCCCCGCCTGCTTGAAGGGAAATTCATATTCCGGGGATGTCATGGGAAGCCGTATGATCCAGCTCCCGGGACCTTCATTGGGGTTATAGCAGTGACACAGAAGAAAACATCAGTCTACAGAAACTGCTGGAAGAGGCAAGACATGCAAAGGTACAGAGAGCAGGTGCCAAACTAAAGTTCCAAAAACCAGGGAGAGGGTCAAAAGGAAGTTCCAAAGAGACCTTTTAGTCAAAGGGAAATAGTCTGGGAAAATGTCCTGCTCAGTGAAGTTAAGAGTGAGGACCAGAGGTTCTAAGTAAAAATACAGGCTTGCATCGTGAAGACCTGGAACAAAGCGGGTTTACAAAAAGATGAGAAGAGTCAGTCAAAGATTTAGATTTATTGTCACGTGTACTGCGGTACAGTGAAAAGTATTCTTCTCCGTACAGTCCAGTCAGATCATTCCATACATGAAAAACATAGGACATACAATAAATACACAATACACAGGGTGAAGCATATGGAGTATAGTGAGATAGTATTATTTTAGATTTAGGCAGCACGGTGGTGCAGCGGTTAGCACTGCTGCCTGCGGCGCTGAGGATCTGGGTTCGATCCCGGCCCTGGGTCACTGTCCGTGTGGAGTTTGCCCATTCTCCCCATGTCTGCGTGGGTCTCACCACCACAACCCAAAGGTGTGCAGGGTAGGTGGATTGGCCATGCTAAATTGCCCCATTTTTTGGACAAAATAACTAGGCACCCTAAATTTAAAACAAAAATTATTTTAGAATTAAGTTTTAAAAGGTTAGTACGGTTATAAAAGATGTAGGAAGAGGATTTTTGTAGGAAGAGCGCTTGCAGAGTGTCGCCATGCTCCGGCGCCATCTTGGATTAATTTGCTTTAATCCCATGGTTGTTGCCCGGCCTGGATTAAACACGGGACTTTTGGACTCTTAATCTGACATCTCCAATGGGTATTTACGAAGCCTCCCCATCCATTCTGCTGCCTCAATTACCCTCCTATTATCAGCCATTATTTACCGGTTGAGGCATTTCTCATCAATTTGCAGATTTAGCTGAAGATCAAGAGTCAAAGATTTCTCTCCTGCTCACTGGGACCCTGAAGGCCCGCCCACTCCAGCTACGTAAACAAGACAGCGCCACATGTACACTGCCCCTGCTGGGCCTATTCTCAGGAAAGATCTCTGAGCTACAAACCTTGGGCCTACGGGGTCATATGCCGGACTTGGGGCATACACTGGGTGTTTATGAAGCCTCCGCTCCCTCCCCACCCTCACCTCCCAGCTCCATTGCTCCCTCCACCCTGCCCGCTCTCTCCCATTCACAAAACCCTCTCCTGCACTCACCCGCCTCTGAGTAAGGTGACACTGTGCATGTTGTCATAATATGTACCCATGCACATCATGAGGCAAAAGCAGGCAGTGACAGACACCCAGGTGAACCAATTAATATACAGAACAGAACACGACCAATCATAAGGCAGGACACCAGAGGGGTGCTTCCACGTATAAAACACACGAGGCATCAGCACGCTGTCTCTTTCTACCGGTGATAGCTGTAGTGATAGTCAGGGTGTACAAATCATTCAACACCTCCTACATGTGGATCAGAGCTAGCCTGGTCTAGATAGTTAGCGTTAGTTACTTAGGATAGTAGAGAGTCAACCTACAGGCAGCTGTGTGTTTCATTACTAGAGTTCAATAAATCTCATATTGAACCAATATCTACGTTTGGTGTATACTTGATCAGTTAATTGCATCGTATGCAATCCATGTTACCCCAGGGTGAACAACACAACATGATACCAGAAGTGGCTACTGCCTCTAAGTAATTTAAATTTGAAAATTCACTGAAGACCAGCAACTGCCTTGCAGGAGCAAGGAAACGATCCAGGCATCTCCACAGCTCCGGATCTGCGTGAACCTTGGCTCCAACTGGTGGGTCTTCAACCACAAATTCAGTCTATACCTTGAGGCCTCGGGCCTCAAAAGTGCCTCCAATGCTCGAAAAATCGCGCTGCTGCTGTCTACTGCGGGGGACCAGGCCATCCAAAACTTTAGTTCGCTCACTTTTGCCGACGGTGAGGACAAGGCAAAGTTCCAGACTGTCCTCGCCAAATTCGACAGTCACTGCGAGATCGAGGCAAATGAAAGCTTCAAGCGTTACATATTCCAGCAGCACCTTCAGGGTAAGGATGAGCCTTTTCAGTCTTTTCTTACTCATCTTCGCATTCTAGCGCAATCCTGCAACTATGGAGACACCGTTGACTCCCTCATCAGGGATCAGATTGTGTTTGGCGTCCAGTCCGTCGGCCTGCAGGAGCAGCTCCTAAGCATAAAAATATGACCCTGTCGGTGACCATCGTGACATGCAACAGTCCACGAACAGGCCTGAAGTCGGCAAAGCAGGACCAACTTGCCTCCCACGAGGCTGAAAGTGTACAGGCCATCGCCCAAATGCGTGGCCTGAGCATCGATGAAGGCGGCCATTTCGCGCGCTTTTCCAGGGGTCTCACGCATGCGCACCACGGTCGGGAAAACGAAGCGGCCGAAGACTACACTGCTCAGGTGCGAGCGGCGGCTGACCGCGCTGTGCAGGCACGACGATGCGCCGAGCGTAACGACGTCGACGTGATGATGTGCCCCAACTGCGGCACCGCCCATTTAAAGCGGCAATGCCCCGCGAGAGGCAGGCGATGTCTCAACTGCAGGAAGCTTTGCCATTATGCGGCTTTGTGCAGATCTGCACCTCCGACAGGGGGTCATCGATACCAGGTCCAACGAAGTAGAGTTCAAAGTGTGCAGCAACGGCTGCTGGACTTGGAACCGGATCCCATCACCAATCCAGAGGATGACTGTTCCGGCCATTCATGTACCTGACCTGGATCACCTTCCAGTGCTGCAAAAGATGCAGCAGATCAGAACCCAGCAAAATATTACATATGATGCTCACGCTACGGATCTGCCAGTGCTCTCTCCAAAGGATTCTGTTCACATCCAGTTGCCTGGTGGAGGCTGGTCAGCTCCAGCTGTTGTTGTTCGACAGGCTGCTTCCAGGTCATTCATGGTTTGCATGATGGATGGATCTATTGTAAGGTGTAACAGAAGGGCACTACGCAAACTTGCCTGCCCACCACCGGATCTCACTTTCCCAGATGTCATTCAGCCCGATCTGGATACCTCACTTCACGAGGCCACCCGCCTGGCTGCATACCAACCGGTCAAGACACCATCAACTCCGCCTCCACCTCTCAGGCGGTCCACAAGAATCCATCGACAGCCTCAACGACTGGACATATATATGCTGTTATATTTCTGCACGCTAGACACCTTACATGTACATATTCATCCACTCACTGATTTTGTATATAGTTACTCTTGTAAATATGTTGTTTCTTCTCTAAGCAACCGACAAATGTTTTTTAAAAAGAGGAGGATGTCATAATATGCACCCATGCACATTATGAGGTAAAAGCAGGCAGTGACAGACAGCCAGGTGAACCAATCAATATACAGACCAGAACATGACCAATCACAAGACAGGACACCAGAGTGGCGCTTCCACCTATAAAACACACGAGGCATCAGCACTCTGCCTCTTTCCACTGGTGATAGCTGTAGTGATAGTCAGGGTGTACAAATCATTCAACACCTCCTACACGTGGATCAGAGCTAGCCTGGTCTAGATAGTTAACTTTAGTTTACTTAGGGTAGTAGAGAGTGTCAACCCACAGGCAGCTGTGTGTTTCGTTACTAGAGTTCAATAAATCCCATATTGAACCAATGCCTACGTTTGGTGTATACTTGATCAGTTAATTGCATCGTGTGCAATCCATGTTACCCCAGGGTGAACAACACAACAAGTGTTCTGGAGCGTTCAGCACTGCGCCTGAGCACTGGCCTCCAGCAGAGTGAATGGGGCACATTCACAAGCGCGTGGAATGTTGGGTAACAGCACCGCAATCAAAGCATTGAATAAGATCAGTGACTCCTTACGAGAGGCCTTTGAACAGTGGTTTTCTGTTGAAATGGCTGGAAAGCTGAGATATTGCATCGAAGGTGAAGCTTGAATGCACGTGGTGCTCCAAAGGAAAAGAACATCAGAAAGAGAGGTTGCAACCCCCGAATTGGATTCTTGATTAAGACATCTGAGAGATTTTGTAATAGGGAGAGGATTCAAGAGCGATACACATGGCTATTCAACGCGACTCACGTTGTATAAGGAGCCTGATTGGAGAAGGTGTGGCCGGGGCTGCACACAGCCCCATTTTGAACAGTGGGGATCTCTGCTCACCAGAACTCCCCAGTATAGCGAGAGGTCGCTGATCTCCGAGGCACCCGAAACAATTCCTGACCACCACCCACCCCAGCCCAGAGGCACTGTGGGAAGGTCCTGGCCTCCCAGGCACCCCCCAACACCCATGGCGGGCATCCCCGGCCCGAACACGCATATGCAAAATATGCAAGCTTAGTACCTCGGATGCGCCAACCTTGCATTGCCCCTGCCAAGGTTCCCAGGTGGCACTGCCAGGGTTCCCAGATGGGACCAGCAGTACCAGGGCATCACCCTGCCCAAAGGGCATGCAGCTGGGGCCTCCGATCCCCTGGGTGACCCACACAAGTGCTGTTCCGTCTGGCCCCCATTTGTGGAGATCAGAACAGAACAGCACCCGTCCGAAGTAGCTGAGGCAAAGGGGATGAATCCCAAAGCCTCAGGTACCTCGGGAACCTGCACATTAGATGAGGTTTCCTGCCTCACTCTAATATACAGATTTGCCAGAAAGTGATCCTGCCCACAATGGGCGGAATTTACATTGCAACATCTCGTGAGATTGCGTTGGATTTCATGAGGTGTGGACAGCGGGTAAAACCTGGCGGCAGGGTCGCCCGGCTTTCACCTGCCATGCTGCACCGTGGGCGAGCTGCTTTTCTGGCGCAGCGTGGCCTTTGGATCGCGCCCCTTGTTTAATAGATGTTTTATTATTTTGTTTAAAAATACATCAGCAGACCCTTGTGATTCTATTCAGTAGCCGCCCTCCATATTTCTAAAAAAAATAAAAGTTAGGATCTACCAAATCAGGTTCCACCCTGGGATCTGCTTTGTCCAGTATTAAGATCAGTTGGGATTGTTAGAAGAGTAATGATGACAGGACAGCGAGAACGGCACCAATGTCCATACGGAACAAGATATGTTTTCAGATGATGTCACTGAGGGCAGCAAGTAGATGAGAAATAGGAAGAGGCCAAGGATAGATCCTTGGGGTACACAAGCATGGGAGTGGGAAGGGAAACCATTAAGAAAACTTTAAAGGTGAGAATGGAACCAGGTGAGTGCGCTCCCGCCCAGATGGATGAATGAGTGGCAGCATTGGAGGAAGAGGGTCAAGCATATCAAAGGCTGCAGACAGGCCAAGAGAGATGAGAAGGTGTAACTTACCACATCATAGTTACTTAGGATATTACTTGTGACTTTAATAGGAGCCATTTTAGTGCTATGGGAGAAGAAGAAGCCTGATTGGAGGTTTCCTTGCGATTCCTTGCAGGCGTACCACATACAATCTTATGAAGAACTTAGTTTTTTTAAGAAAATGGTCAATGCAAGAGTAAATCAGTAAATCAACTGATAATTTGTTGAATGCGTCACCATTATCGTCAACAATAATAAATGTGTCCATCAGACTAAAACTTGTCCAATAGCACTCCTGTTTTGCTATGTTGAAGGTGCAATAAGTTATCGTTTTAGATATTATTCTGCATTCATCAGACTTTAGAAATTACATCGACTGGACCACAGATGGGAAGGCAATTGCATGGTACTTTGGGCATTGTTTCGCTTACAAGGATGACTAAAAGTTGATTTAATATAATTAGACTTGCAAGGTTCCCCGCAATTAAGAAAAGATGTCCCTGGTCAGGATCTTGCAGTCCCACTGAGGTCTGTGGTGCTTTGCATGGGATGGGGGGGGGGGGGGGGGGGGGGGCACTTCCGGCAGGACCAGAAGATGCCACATGCAGGAGGGGTCAGAAAATTCTGCCCAATGGCTCAGATCTTCCTCCGTGTTTCTCTATATTCTGTAATGTACAAAAAAATTCATTCTAACAAGTTGTCACATTACTTTACCATTCACGTTCACAACAGCCCAGCACAACAAATTGAGAATTAAATTAATCTCAGCTCTCTAAAATGATTAGGAAAATCGTACCGACAGCACTAAGCAGTTGTGCAATTAAACAATATATTTTATCGTTCTCAAGCACTAAGTCAGCCTGCATAAGGTTTCAAAATTCTAATACTGGAGGTGGGAAAACTACAGATCCATTAGGTAACAGTCAATTACACTATTTAAAAACTCCAATTAAGCAATTTCTAATTGCTGCTTTCATTCAGGTAAGAACAAATACTCAGATATAAAGTGCTAAGAAAGAGAAAACAGAGGCTGTTGAGTAGTTAATTGTCTTTACACCAAGTAGCATGTTTTCTGGTATTTACTCCCTCAAAAGTACCACATTATGTCCATTATTATCAGGGTTCAAAACTGATGTGGAACCCCATACCTCCTCTAGTTTTCCTATCTATTTTCAGTGCCATCTACCCATTACCTCTTGATGTATTATCTGCCCAAACGTTTTCTGATTTGGTGCTTGTGACATTATGTGAAATGTTCAGAATACAAAGGGCTAATGTCATATCATAATTAACCACTAGATGGAGCTAGATGCAGAACTATATAAAGCACTGACTCACAGGCTTCTGGGAAAAGGCTGGAGATGAGCAGTGAGAGAGATCAGACCACAGTTATAGATAAGAGTGTAGAGACTAGGTTTAGTTGAGTATAGATTATAGATTACCAGATTATTGTTTATTATAGGAGTAAGTGGTCGAGCTTTAATAAGTAGTGCAAATAAAAGTTAGCTTTGTTAATGAACTAAGCTTCTGTGGTCTTTGTGAACACTACAATATCCATCCCAATAGCAGCTTGCACTTTGACCTTTGATTATTTTGATTACTCAATTAACATAAATGTTAATTTTCGGTGTCTATCATGGTAGCCAGCTAAAATCACAGGATAATAGTAAAAGCAAGAAAGATTCTGGCCCCAGATTTCTGGCAGACACCTGCTGGAACTTACCCCAAACTAACTATCTGAACCAGAATCTACCATTATTGTGCCAAAAGAAAGTGTTAAAGTACTCCTGATGTCAACAAATTAAAGGCATCTCCATTATTTTTCTAATATCAAAATCATAAATCCAATCAAAATTAGCCTTTCATCAAAGTCTGTGGTAATAAGTACTGGAGGAGAACTACGTTTGTTCATTGAGCTGCTTATGTCTTAAATGTCTCAAAATGATTCAGCCATGGCCATAGGATCATTACAACACAGAAGGATGTCATTCCACTCATCGAGCCCATGCTGGTGCTTCACACAGTGAATTATCTTTTTACTGAATAATGTGGCTCATGAGTGGACAAACAGATATTAGTAAATTAACAACTGACACCAGATTTACCAGAAAAGAAAGCTTGCATATAGAACAAGAACATAGAACATACAGTGCAGAAGGAGGCCATTCGGCCCATCGGGTCTGCACCGACTCACTCAAGCCCTCACTTCCAACCTATCCCATTAACCCAATAACCCCTCCTAACCTTTTTTTTTTGGACACTAAGTGCAATTTAGCATGGCCAATCCACCGAACCTGCAGGTCTTTGGACTGTGGGAGGAAACCGGAGCACCCGGAGGAGACCCACGCGGGCACAGGGAGAACGTGCAGACTCCTCACAGACAATGACCCAGCGGGGAATCAAACCTGGGACCCTGGCGCTATCCACTTGTGGTACCATGCTGCCCAAATATATATTAGTAGCTTGTTTGGTATTCATATCCATGGCTAAATATGGCTTAAACCTTCCTATTCTTTCCATGGCTCAGCTATGGTCTTCTCTGAGGACATCGTGGAAATCAGAAACTGCCGAACCAAAGCCTCTTGTAATCGCTGTCTACCCTACCATGCATCTCCATGGGATAACTGCCAGCAATTGTTGTCCAAAGTGAAGAATTGGGGTTCGGAAATGCCAGAAGAGCAGACCAGAGGAGGAGAGCATTCAGGTGGAGATTTTGGGTTTAAGAAGATCATGATAGTATGTATCAAGGCCTATTCCTTGTCTCCCTTTCAGGCAGAGAACACGATGAAGGAAGCTTCCCCCAGAATGTAGTCCACTTGAAAGGAAGACAAGCCGATCTATCGGGCAGGCTTCCAGGTGGGGAACCTGTATGGGAAAAAGACACGCAATGTTGTTAAGATTGCACAGCAAAAGGGCAGCACGGTGGCCTAGTGGTTAACACAGCTGCCTCACGGCGCTGGGGTCCCAGGTTCGATCCCGGCTCCGGGTCACTGTCCGTGTGGAGTTTGCACATTCTCCCCATGTCTGCATGGGTTTCGCCCCCGCAACCCAAAAATGTGCACATAGGTGGATTGGCCACGCTAAATTGCCCTCAATTGGAAAAAATAATTTGGTAATCTAAATTTATAATAAAAAATTTTTGTTTTAAAAAGATTGCACAGCAAGGACAGCATGTGGCGCAGTGGTTAGCACTAGGACTAAGGCGCCGAGGACCCGAGTTCAAATCCCGGCCTTTCGGTCACTGTCCATGTGTAGTTTGCACATTCTTCCCGTGTCTGCGTGGGTTTCACCCCCACACCACAAAGATGTGCAGATTAGGTGGATTGGCCACACTAAATTGCCCCTTAGTTGGAAAAAAAAATTGTTGGGTACTCTAAATTTATTTTTTTTTAATTGCAAGCATTACTGGTGACCAAAACATCTCCCCTGCCCTACTCACAGAACACATCCCACTCACAAACATCACCCCTGTCAGGATCAGGGCTCTTGGGCGGGATTCTCCAATAATGGGTCCCCTCGCCGGCATGAAAAGCGGCGCCAACACTGCAGCGTCAACCGTACACAATAATGGGGAATGCTCCCCTTCCTAGGGGGCTAGGTCGGCGACGGAGTGCTCCTCGCAGCTCCAGCCAGTGCTTAACGGCCGGCGGGAGTTCGCGCATGTGTGCTTCGGCCGCCGTATTTCCACGCATGCGCGGGGACCCCTTCCCCGCGCCGGCCCCCGGGCAATATGGCGGAGCCCTGCAGGGGTCCGGCGCAGAGGAACATAGGCCCCCACGGAACCAGCCCGCCCGCCGATCGGTAGGCCCCGATCGCAGCCAGGCCACCGTGGGCCCCCCTGAAGAAAAGTACTCGTTCAAGACCTCTCCTATCTCTTCAGACTCTACACAATCTCCCGCTACTGTCCTTGATCGGACCCACCCTCGCTCTAGTCATTCTCATATTTCTCACATATGTGTAAAAGGCCTTGGCGTTTTCCTTGATTCTACCCGCCAAAGATTTTTCATGCCCTCTCTTAGCTCTCCGAATCCCTTTCTTCCGTTCCCTCCTGGCTATCTTTAATCCCTCAAGCGCCCTGTCTGAACCTTATTTCCTCAGCCTTACATAAGTCTCCTTCTTCCTCTTAACAAGACATTCAACCTCTCTTGTCAACCATGGTTCCCTCACTTGACCATCTCTTCCCTGCCTGACAGGGACATACAGATCAAGGACACGTAGTATCTGTTCCTTGAACAAGTTCCACATTTCAAATGTGTCCTTCCCTGACAGCCTATGTTCCCAACTTATGCACTTCAGTTCTTGTCTGACAGCATTGTATTTGCCCTCCCCCCAATTGTAAACTTTGCCCTGTTGCACGCACCTATCCCTCTCCATTACTAAAGTGAAAGTCACAGAATTATGGTCACTATCTCCAAAATGCTCCCCCACTAACAAATCTATCACTTTCCCTGGTTCATTACCAAGTACCAAATCCAATATGGCCTCCCCTCTGGTCGGACAATCTACATACTGTGTTAGAAAATCTTCCTGGACACACTGCACAAACACCACCTCATCCAAACTATTTGATCTAAAGAGTTTCCACTCAATATTTGGGAAGTTGAAGTCACCCATGACTATTACCCTGTGACTTCTGCACCTTTCCAAAATCTGTTTCCCAATCTGTTCCTCCACATCTCTGCTGCTATTGGGGGGCCTATAGAAAACTCCCAACAAGGTGACTGCTCCTTTCCTATTTCTGACTTCAACCCATACTACCTCAGTAGGCAGATCCTCCTCTAACTGCCTTTCTGCATCTGTTATACTATCTCTAATTAATAATGCAACCCCCCCCCCCCCCGCCTCTTTTACCACCCCCCCTAATCTTATTGAAACATCTATAACCAGGAACCTCCAACAACTATTTCTGCCCCTCTTCTATCCAAGTTTCCGTGATGGCCACCACATCGTAGTTCCAAGTACCGATCCATGCCTTAAGTTCACCCACCTTATTCCTGATGCTTCTTGCATTGAAGTATACACACTTCAACCCATCTCCGTGCCTGCAAGTACTCTCCTTTGTCAGTGTTACCTTCCCCACTGCCTCACTACATGCGTTGCCATCCTGAACATCGGCTACCTTAGTTTCTGGACGACAAGTCCGGTTCCCATTCCCCTGCCAAATTAGTTTAAATCCTCCCGAAGAGTACAAGAAAACCTCCCTCCCAGGATATTGGTGCCCCTCTGGTTCGGATGCAACCCGTCCTGCTTGTACAGGTCCCACCTTCCCCAGAATGCGCTCCAATTATCCAAATACCTGAAGCCCTCCCTCCTACACCATTCCTGCAGCCACGTGTTCAACTGCACTCTCTCCCTATTCCTATCCTCGCAATCACGTGGCACCGGCAACAAACCAGAGATTATAACTCTGTCTGTCCTGGCTTTTAACTTCCAGCCTAACTCCCTAAACTCGTTTATTACATCCACATCCCTTTTCCTACCTATGTCATTGGTACCAATGTGCACCATGACTTCTGGCTGCTCACCCTCCCCCTTAAGTATCCTGAAGACACATCCGAGACATCCCTGGCCCTGGCACCCGGGAGGCAACATACCTTCCAGGAGTCTCATTTGCGACCACAGAATCTCCTATCTATTCCCCAAACCATTGAGTCTCCTATCACTATTGCTTTTCTATTCTCCCCCCTTCCCTTCTGAGTCCCAGAGCCAGACTCAGTGCCAGAGACCTGGACACTAGGGCCTTCTCCCGGTAGGTCATCCCCCCCAACAGCATCCAAAACGGTATACTTGTTTTGAAGGGGAATGGCCACGAGGGATCCCTGCACTGTCTGCCTGTTAGTTTTCTTTCCCCTGACTGTAACCCAGCTACTCCTGTTCTGTACCTTGGGTGTGGCTACCTCCCTTTAACTCTTCTCTATTACCCCCTCTGCCTCCCGGATGATCCGAAGTTCAACCAGCTCCAGCTTCAGTTCCCTAACACGGTCTCTGAGGAGCTGGAGTTGGGTGCACTTCCCGCAGGTATAGTCAGAGGGAACACTGGTGGTATCCCTCACCACCCACATCCTACAGGAGGAGCATGCAACTGCCCTAGACTCCATCCCCTCTTACCTTACAGAATATAGCTGCCCTGTGGACCAACTGGAACTCCCCCCTTCGACTCTGCTCCCAGTCAGCTGTACTCTCTGTAAACTCCCGGCTCCCTTCTCGCCTAACTCCTTCAGTCACCAAACTCACTATAGCAGTCAAATGCACCCAGATTCAGCACTCCCTCAGTCATCAAACTCTAACTATAGCACTCAAATAGACCTAAATTCCGCACTCCCTCAGTCACCAAACTCTCACTACAGCACTCAAATGGACCCAGATTCAGCACTCCCTCAGTCACCAAACTCTCACTATAGCACTCAAATGCACCCAAATTCAGCACTCCCTCAGTCACCAAACTCTCACTATAGCACTCAAATGCACCCAAATTCAGCACTCAAATGCACCCAAATTCAGCACTCAGTGCAAACAAAGTCTGCACTGTAGATGGCTCAACTTTATACTGTGACTCTAGCCTCTGAAAACTAGCCTAATCCAATTAACTAATTAACAAGCTCCAGCTGCAAGTAGTTACAAGTAGAACCTTTGTTTAAAGCTGATTAAAAATTCACCTTCTTCTCAACCAAACAGCAACTTTTAAGTTAATTAACTAAATAAAAGAAAGACTAGACTTTAGATAAAAATAAAAATAAAGCCTTAATATCCCTCAGTCACCAAACTCTCACTATAGCACTCAAATGCACCCAAATTCAGCACTCAGTGCAAACTTGTGTCTGGAGATGACTAAAGCATTTGCAATGGAAAGATCCTCTTGATCGGGTGTCGGGAATTAGAAACCAAAATAAAAGAAACTCTAGAGTGTGATAGCTTCAGGATTAATCCCCAGGTCAGAGATAAACCCTGACATAGAGACAAGCGGATCAGGAAGGTGAGCATTTGGGTAAGGGAGTGCAGTAGGATTGGATTGGATTTGTTTATTGTCACGTGTAGCGAGGTACAGTGAAAAGTATAGCTCTGTGTACAGTTCAGACAGATCATTCCGTACAGGAAAAGAAAATAGACAGGGCAAACATAAAATACACAATGTAAATACATAGACACAGGCATTGGGTGAAGCATACAGAGTGCAGTACTACTCAGTAGAGAGGGTGTGTGAAGAAATTAGATCAGTCCATAAAAGGGTCATTTAGGAGTCTGGTAACAGCGGGGGAGAAGCTGTTTTTGAATCTGTTCGTTCATGTTCTCAGACTTTTGTATCTCCTGCCCGCTGGAAGAAGTTGGAAGAGTGATTAACCTGAGCGCGAGAGGTCTTTTCTTATGCTGCCCCCTTTCCCGAGGCAGCGGGGGGGTGTAGATGGAATCAGTGGATGGGATGGGAGTTTGTGTGATGGACTGGGCTGTGTTCATGACACTCTGAAGTTTCTTGCGGTCCTGGGCCGAGCAGTTGTCATACCAGGCTGTGATGCAGCCAGATTGGATGCTTTCTATTGTGCATATGTTAAAGTTGGTAAGGATTAATGTGGACATGCCGAATTTCCTTAGCTTCCTGAGGAAGTATCAGCGCTGTTGTGTTTTTTGGTCATAGCATCGACGTTGGTGGACCAGGACAGATTTTTGGAGATGTGTACCGTTAGGAATTTGAAACTGTCAACCATCTCCACCTCGGTCCCGTTTATGCAGACGAGATGTGTACGATACTTTGAATCCTGAAGTCAATGACCAGCTCTTCGGTTTTGCTGACATTGAGGGAGAGACTGTTGTTGTTACACCACTCCATTAGATTCTCTACCTCCCTCCTGTATTCTGACTCATCGTTGTTCGAGATCTGACCCACTATGGTCGTGTCTTCAGCAAACCAGTAGATGGAGTTGGAACCAAATTTTGCCACGCAGTCATGTGTGTACAGAGCGTATACTAGGGGGCTAAGTGCCCAGCCTTGCGGTGCCCCGGTATTGAGGACTATCGTGGAGGAGGTGTTGTTGTTTATTCTTACTGATTGTGGTCTATGGGTCAGGAAGTCGAGGATCCAGTTGCAGAGTGAGGAGCCAAGTCCTAGGTTTTAGAGCTTTGATATGAACTTGGCTGGGAATATGGTGTTGAAGGCGGAGCTATAGTCAATAAATAGGAGTCTGATGTAGGAGTCTTTGTTGTCGAGATGCTCCAGGGATGAGTGAAGGGCCAGGGAGATGGCGTCTGCTGCGGACCGGTTGTGGCGGTCTGCAAATTGCAGTGGATCTAGGCATTCTGAGGGTATGGAGTTGATGTGCCTCATGACCAATCTCTCGAAGCACTCAATTACGATCAATATGAAGGTCACTGGATGATAGTCATTGATGCACGTTGCCTGGGTCTTCTTTGGCATCGGTATGATGGTGGTCTTCACATACCTGATTTCCCTTGAGAAACTGATGGCGAGCCACCTTCTCAAACCACTTCACCCATTTTGGTGTAGGAGCACCCATAGTTCTGTTAGGATGGGAGTTCCAGTATTTTGACCCAATGGCAGTTAAGGAACGGCAATATATTTCCAATTCAGCTTGCTGAGTGGCTTGGAGGGGAACTTGCAGATGCTGGTGTTCCCATGTGTCTACTGCTTTAGTTTTCTAGGTGGTGGAGATCATGGATCAAGGGAGTCCTGGTAAGTTTTTCTCATGCACCTTGCAGGTGGTACACACTGCTGCCGCTGTGCATCAGTGGCTGAGTGTGTGGATGTTGAATGTGGTGGATGGGAACACCAGTCAAGTGACCTGTTTTGTCTTGGATGGTGCCGAGCTTAGAAGGTGTTGTCGCAGCTGCACTCATCCAGGCAAGTATGGAGTATTCCATTACACTCCTGCCTTTCAGACAGTGAACAGGGTTTGGGTGGGGGTCAGGAGGTGAGTTACCTGCCGCAGGATTTAGCTGACCTGCCTTTCTAGCCACAGTATATATATGGCTGTTCCAGGTCAGTTTTTGGTCAATGGTAACCCCCCAGGATGTTAATAGTGCAAGCTCAAGGGGTTAATTAGCTCACTCCTGTTCCAGTATTCCTAGCAGAGTTTCAGCAATGGAGGGTCATGTTCTCTTTAAGTTGCATGGCCACGTAGCAGCCCAAAATGTCCCATGCAGGCTGTTCACAAGTTGGCCACTTTAATGTACTGTGTGTGTACAGTTGCACAAAGGATGTAGAGGCCTGCACATTTAAACAATTACGTTGTACACAGTAAGGAACAATCCAAGAGTACATAGGTGGAGATCCTGAAGTAAACAATACTGCACTGGTGAGAACAATCAGTCTTTGAGATGGATTGGATATGAGTTTCAAAGCTCATCTCAGCGTCCAACAGGGGGCAAAGACTGTCTGAAGTTTAGTTCCGTCTGAGCATGTGAGCATGGTAGGGAGTAGAAACAAAATTTGTAGCAGGAGAACAAAATTATGACTTCTTTCCACTGCTATGAGCATAATGCCTTCAAACAGCATGTAAGCAATTGATGGATTGAAAAAGTGATGGAAAACGATGGAAGATATAACTTAAGCATAAATCTTA
The DNA here is from genome assembly GCF_902713615.1 of Scyliorhinus canicula. Lineage (NCBI taxonomy): Eukaryota > Metazoa > Chordata > Chondrichthyes > Carcharhiniformes > Scyliorhinidae > Scyliorhinus > Scyliorhinus canicula. The sequence continues at coordinate 125,868,929 of NC_052148.1, read as the reverse complement.
AAGCTGATTCAATGCCTGTGGCTGGTGTTGACTAGGATCAGCAGGTAGATAAGGATGATAAGGAAGCCAATTAAAAACCTTTTTGCCCCAAAGATGACAGTGTCGGTGTGTGAAGAAAAACAATTGAGAGTCAGATTGGTAACGTTTAATTGCAGGATTAGAATAATGTTTTGGCATGCCAGGTGAGATGCCACCCACCCTGTATTGTGGGGGTGAGCTTGGGGGTGGGTGAGAAGGTGATGTGGGTGTCTGTGGGGGGGGGGGGGGGGGGCAGCTGCCCTAATTTGCATGCTCCCCCACTGACCTCCTTGAAAACACCCCCGGTGTGGATAGGCAAGATGCAGCCCAAGGGGTCAGAAATATTAGTAAAATATCTGCATTTGATGCTTGAGAACCTCCTTCAATCTGAATACAGTTTTGGCATACATTCATTGCTGCCAAGGCAGATGTTGCACTTATTATTCAGCAAGATTCCAGCTTTAAATCAGAAGTTATTGTTTGCCTCTTTTTTATATTATTAATCATTTTTCAATTTACCACTAATTGTTTTACTTGGATCCGGGTTTATACTGCTTGATGGTTTTATTGTAACATTAGGAAATCCTTAGTATCAAATTTTATGATGCTTATTTTAGGTTGAATTTTAGAATGGCATAGATTAGGGATTATTTTATCTATTATTAGAGAAAACTGCATGAGTGTGATGACCTCCATCCTCAAATTCTTACAAAACTTTGTTCCAGGAGACTAGCTCTTCAAATTTAATGAACCATATTAATTGGCTAATTTTCACTCACGGCCAATGGAGAGTCTTCTTCATCATTAGCATATACTGAAAAACTATTGCCATAAATTTACCTTGTGTTTGTGCTTCATTTGCATTAAGGGATGCTTGTACTTTAATTGTATTTTACTCCTGGGTTAAAGTACATATTTGTTGCAGTAATATTAGTAAAGAACTTCGGTTAAAGTACCCAGACTGTGTGCCTGCTAAATCTGTAATTAAGAAGTCGTAAAAGTGTGAGGTCATTATGGATTTTAACCACTTGATTGGTTACAGATAAAGTGCAAATTAAGTCACGTTTAGTTGAAGGGCTAATGGAGTCGTGTTTAGTTAAAAGGCTAATGGAGTCGTGTTTAGTTGCTGGAGATTCCCTAGAATGTCGATAATTTTTGCGGGGAGTGGTGTTTAGTCCTCGCTAAGTAGGGCATATAAATTACAGGAATGCAGATGATTTGATTAGTGGGATAAGCCAGGTCTGTCTGTAGTTTTGCAGTCTGTTATAGGATTTTAAATTGAACATAAGATTTGCCAAATGTTGTAGGTTGAACAGAAATGTACTGGATCTGCTCTTGAAAGGAACTCTCTCCAGAAGTCTCTACATGGCTCAGCAAGTAAACCTGTTTTGATAACTTGATCTATAGGTGGCATTTGAACTGTATTGAGTTGCGTAATTGGAATTAGTGGCAGGTGTAGATAGTAAGTTTAAGTTTTTCCTTTCATTTAAGAACTGTCTAACTGATAATTGTAAAGCTATTTCTTTGATGTTAATGTGCCTAATTCTGTGCTTCAATTAACGTTTGTTTGAACATAAAACTTACCTATTGGTTGGAGTCATCACTGCTGGAGTGAAGTATCCTTCCCTCACAGTAGTACCCATTTAAAAAATTGTTTGGGGTTCTCGTCTGGTATCTTAAAAAACGTTGGTGTCTGGTTCAGTATCTTAACAGGACCAACACTGGAATTCCTAGATTTGCTAACATTCCACAGCTGAGGAAACAGTGGCAATTATATCACGCCCGTGTTTGCCACGAGTGAAAACAGTGACATGAGTGCAAAATATTGCGAGAATATTTCGAAAAACAGGAATGTCGCCGGCAACGTCTCATTTTCCGATGCTCTCCCCCCCATCACCAGTGACATAATGAGGCTCCCGGCCTAATTTCAATACATTTCCATATTAATAGTAGACTTCCCCGCCATTTTGTCCCCCCCCCCCAGCATTTGGAATCCCCCCATCGCCGATGTGACATTTAGAACTGCTTTACAAAAACAGGAACCAGGCAAAGGGAACCATCTGGGGGCACACAGTTAGGTAAATCCCCGGGTGAAGTGGGACTTGCCCAAGAGGTACCCTGGCATGCCCCCTGGTACCCTGACAATTCCCCTGTCACTGCCTCTTGGCATTGCCCCGGCACCCTGGAACAGTCCCCTGGCACTACAAAGGTCTATCAGAGGTCAGAAGGGAACCCTGTTCTCTGGATTCCTGGCTTCCAGTTTTTTCCCGTCCCTCCCTGCCAGCATGATGACATGGACACCCCCAGGTTGTTTCTGCAGAGCGCTGGATTATCTGAAGAGAAAAGCTGGCTGTGCAGTTTAGCAGCTGGATTCTAATTTTTAACACCTCAGCTAGCACTCTGTACAGAGATTGGAAAATTCAACCCAGCCAGATCCACCAATCAGTATCATACAATGGTACAGCACAGAATACTTAGTGTAAATGGAGGTCATTCAGCCCATCAAGCCCGAATCAACACTCTGAAAGAGTATCCTATCCACTCCACAGCTCCATCCCAGTAATCTCACCTCGCCTTTCTACACTAAGGGGTAATTTAGGATGGCCAATCCACCTAACCTGCACATCTTTGGACTGTGGGATGAAACCGCAGCACCCGGCGGAAACCCAAGCAAAAACAAGGAGGACATACAAATTCCACACAGTGACCCAAGGTCAGAATTGAACCTGGGTCCCTGGAACTGTGAGGCAGCAGTGCTAACCCTGGGCGACCGTGCCACACAAGGAGGCCATTCAGCCCATTGTGCCCGTCTTTGAAAGAACTATGCAATTAGTTTGACCCCCTGCTCTTTGCCAATAGCCCTGAAAATATTACCCCTTCAAGTATTCATCCATTTTGACTTCCGGTGGCAACTGGCGAGAGAAAGTTGCACATAAGGTAGCTTCCGCCATGGTATGTTTTTTGGACTTTTTAACCTGGTTCCCAGGGATTTTGGTTATCAAAACCGGCCCATCGTATGAGATAAGGAATTTGTCGGCAAAAATATTTTGAAATCTATGAAGAAGGTTGGGGGTAAGAAGATTACAAGCGATAATCCTTTGACGGAGCCAGAAAGCCCACGAAGCCCAACAGGAGGGAAGGCAGCGGTCCCAGCCTTAGGTGAGGCTGTTCATAACATGGTGGAAACGCTGACTGCGGTGATAGCGCAGAAGTTTGAAAAGCAGTTTGCAAAGCATATTGAAGTGCAGGGCAGGGTGATGATGGATACCCTTAAGCGATCAATTGAGGAGGCAGGAAAACCTCAGAGACGGTGAAAGAGATGGCGAGGCACTGTACGGTGTGGAGGCTGCCTCGTCGTGGAATGGGGATTAAATCACCTTGTTAGAAGTTGAGATATTGCTAATGGAGGAGAGGAACAAGACACTAAGGACAAAGGAGGATTACTTGGAGAACAGGTTGAGGAGACAGAACCTCAGAATCGTGGGGTTACCGGAGGGGGTGGAGGGCCTGAAGCCGACTGAGTACTTTTCTCAGATGTTTGCCAAGATTTGGGGGCTGGGGGTGGGGGAGTTGTCCCCTCCAGCATTGGATTGGGCCCACCGAATACTATCATATCTGCTACCTCCCCTAGCAGCAAGTTCCAGGCTCCCACCATGCTCTGTGTAAAAAAAATCTTGCCTTGTACATCTCCTTTAAATCTTGCCCGTTGCACCTTAAACCTATGTCCCCGAGTAATTGACTCTTCCACCCTGGGAAAAGGCGTCTGACTATCCACTCTGTCCATGCCCCTCATAATCTCCAACAATTTCCCTACCACTGACGTAAGGCTCACCAGCCTGTAATTACCTGATTTCTATCAGGTCGCCCCTCAACCTCCGTCATTCCACTGAGAGCAAACATATATATGTATGAAAAACGTTGAGATTTTTCTTAATCCTGCTGGCCAATGACATTAGATGACCCCTTTTAGCCCTCCTTGCTTAAGTTTCTTTCTACTTTCCTTGTATTCCACATTTTCTTCATCTGTTCTCAGCCTCCTAGCCTTGACAAATGCTTCCTTTTTCTTTTTGACTAGGCTCACAATATATCATAGAATTTACAGTGCAGAAGGAGGCCATTCGGCCCATCGAGTCTGCACCAGCTCTTGGAAAGAGCACCCTACCCAAGGTCAACACCTCCATCTTCTCTTATCCCCATAACCCAGTAACCCCACCCAACACTAAGAGCAATTTTGGACACTAAGGGCAATTTAGCCTGGCCAATCTACCTAACCTGCACATCTTTGGACTGTGGGAGGAAACCGGAGCACCCGGAGGAAACCCACGCACACACGGGGAGGATGTGCAGACTCCACACAGACAGTGACCCAAGCCGGAATCGAACCTGGGACCCTGGAGCTGTGAAGCAATTGTGCTATCCACAAGGCTACCGTGCTGCCCCTTTCGTTATCTTTCATTATCTAAGATTCCCAGTACACGCCATATTTATCCTTCATCCTTACAGGAAATTGCTGTTCCTGAATTCCTATTAACTTACACTTGAAAGCCTCCCACATGCCAGGTGTTGATTTGCCCTAAAACATCTGCCCCCAGTCGACATTCTTCAATTCCTGCCTAATATTGTTGAAAGTACCCTTCCCCCAATTTAGCACCTTCATCTGAGGACTACACTTATCTTTAACCATCAGTACCCTAAAGCTTACTGAATTTTGGTCACTGTTCTCGAACTGCTCCCCTACTGAAACGTCAATCCACCTGGCCAGGCTCATTCTCCAATACCAGTCTACTATGGCCCCTCCCCTAGTTTGACTATCTACATCATGTTTCAAGAAGCCCTCATGGATGCTCCTTAAAAACTCTGCCCCATACACACCCCTCGCACTAAGTGAGTCCCAGTCAATATAGGGGAATTTAAAATCACCCACCACAACAACCCTGCTACTTTTAAACCTTGCCAAAATCTGCCTACATATCTGTTCCTCTTTCTCCCGCTGGCTGTTGGAAAGCCTGTAGCAAACGCCCAACATTGTGACTACACCCTTCCTATTCCTGAGCTTTGCCCATATTGCCTCGCTGTATGAGCCCTCCAAGGTGTCCTCCTGCAGTACAGCTGTGATATTCTCTTTAACCAGTAGTGCAACTCCCCCACTCCTTTTACACCTTTCTCTATCCCGCCTGAAACATCTGTATCCTGGAAAATTAAGCTGCCAATCCTGCCCTTCCCTTAACCAAGTCTCTAATGACAACAACATCATAGTTCAAAGTGCTAACCAAACTCAAAATTCATCTGCCTTACCTGTTACACTTCTCGCATTGAAACAAATGCACTTCAGTCCACCAGACACACTTTGATCAGCAACCACGCCTTGCCTGCTCTTCCTCTGAGTCTTACTGGCCCTACTCTCTTGTTCCCCTCAACCGCACCCTGCCTGCTCTTCCTCTGAGTCTTACTGGCCCCACTCTCCAGTTACCCTCAACCACACCCTGCCTGCTCTTCCTCTGGGTCTTACTGGCCCCACTCTCTAGTCTCCCTCAACCACACCCTGCCTGCTCTTCCTCTGAGTCTTACTGGCCCTACTCTCCAGTTACCCTCAACCACGCCTTGCCTGCTCTTCCTCTCAGTCTTACTGGTCCTACTCTCTAGTTCCCGTTCACTACTTCACCTTTTCTTTGGTTCCCACCCCCCTGCCAAACTAGTTGAAATCCTCCCCTGTGACACTGGCAAACCTCCCAGCCAGAATATGTCTCCCCCTCCAGTTTAGATGCAACCCATCCTTCTTGTATCAGTCCCACCTGCCCCAGAAGAGATCCCAATGGGCCAGATATCTGAAACCCTCCTTCCTACACCGGCTGTTTAGCCACGTGTTGAGTTGTACTATCGTCCCATTTCTCGCCTCAATGGCACGTGACATAGGGAGTAATCCAGAGATTATAACCTTAAAGGTTTTGCTTTTTAACTTTCTACCTAACTCCCTGTAGTGCTGCTCCAGGACCTCATCACTTTTCCTACCTTTGTCATTTGTACTAATATGTACCACAACCTCTGGGTGTTCGCCCTCTCCCTTTAGAATGCTTTCTGCCCGTTCAATTACATCCTTGCACCAGGGAGGCAACACACCATCCTGGAGTGTCTTCCACGTCCACAGAAGCGCCTATCTGTACCCGTAACTATAGAGTTCCCTATAACTATTGCTCCAGTGCTCTTTGTCCCTCCCTGCTTCACAACAGAGCCAGCCGTGGTGCCACTGCTCTGGCTGCTGCTGCTATCCTCTGACAGTACATCCACCCCCCCCCCCCCCCCCTCTCAAACAGTATTCAAAATGGTTTACTTGTTAGAGAGGGGGACGACTTTAGGGGATTCCTGCACTGACTGCCTGCCCATTCGAGCAGTCACCAATCTATCTGCCAGCACCTTGGGTGTCACCACATCACTGAAAGACCTGTATATGATGCTTTTTGCCACCTTCATGCTCCGCAATACATCCAATTTCTGCTCCTATTTATCCATGCGGTCTGTGAGGAGCGTGGACTTTAACTTGATTGATGGATTTGATTAGGGCTTTAATGGGGTTGGTTTGAGAGGGGTTATAGTTTGTACCTGTTGTATGTCTGGGAGTGAGGGGGCTAATCTTGTTGGGGGAGGGGGTCGTGCTCAAGACAACGGAATGTGGAATACATGGTCCTTTAAGCATTGTAAGGGTTGGGTTTTGGTTGCTCATCCGTAGTCATATGAACTGGGAAGTGTTGTTTTTCTTTATTCTTTGAACATACACCACAGGTGGAGGGGTTACCTTTGCTAACTGTAAAGTTTCAATCGGAGTGAGGTGGGAGGGGGGGGGGTGGTGGCTGCAGCTTCTTGGTCCTGCTTGGGCAATGTCCAGTGAGCCTAGCTTACTTGGTTGGTTGGGGAGTGGGGGTTGGGGGAGAGAGGAGGGAATTGTTTTTCTGGAAAGCCTTTTGGGGGGAGTAGGGTTGGGGAGGTACCTGACTGTGACTATGGGTGTTAACGTGTCGTATCTTAGGGGCGGGGTTGGTGGCTGTCTTGGGTGGGTCCTGGGCCCAGGCCTACCGGAGGTGGCACCCTTTCCTTTTTATCTTTAGGAATTGGTCACAGTCAGTGGGTCGGGGGGAGATGGTCTCGGATTGGGTTTGTTTTTGTCTTCAAGGGGAGGGGTTTGTAAATGGTATTTTATTTGTACGGATTTGTTTATTTTGTGTTTTATAAAAATGAAAACTTTAATAAAAGTATATATTTTTAAAAAAGTATTCATCCATTTCCATTTTGTACTACATTATTTAATCTGCTTCCACTACCCTTTCAGGCAAAGCATCCAGGTCATAACAGATGTAATGAATAATACAGTGAAAATAGCACAATAGATAGAGGAATAAATAAAGGACATCACAATAGAGGATGCTTTGCTTTCAACCTTTAACAAGTAATACCAGGACGATATACATTTTCTTTGATGAACACCTCCAAGGAAATTATTTGGCAAGATTCACCTATTATATGTTTCCCAGGTCCAATTTATCACTTTCTGAAAGACTGTTAAATGATGTGGCAATGCTTTGTCATCACTTCCCACGCCTGCAATTAACCACCTTGAAGGCAAGACAGACTGAACAATAGGGCCAGTATGGATGTTCTTGAACATCGTAAACCACAGAAATCTCTTTCCTCATAAAACTTAGAAACAAGTCGTGTGAATGGAACTTCAAGGATTGCTCTAAGGCAATCTATTTACTAGAAGGCAAACCATGGAACAGTGGTTGTGGAGGAGTGAAAGTAAAACACAGAACTGCAGCGCAAACTGAGAATTCCATTGTCAGGGGAATACAAGGGTGTTTTTGTAGTCACCCAGATACCATCATGAGGGGCATCATGAAGAGGCAACAAAAGATTTGGGAGATCAAGGGGAATTATCAAATGTCATCGTTCCTTTGAAACTAATAGCATAGCAAGAACTAGAATTGTGGTCATACAACAGAGGTTTCAGGAATTAAGAAACAAAGGATACAAATAAGGGAGATAATTGCATGACTGGGGAGATATTAAAGTGGAAAAAATGTGTGGAACACTGAGCTCCAGCACAATAATGACCTGTGCAGAACAGACAAAATTCACATGAACAGAGCAGGGACACCAATATTCTCATTGGGAGAGGTGTGGAGGAGAGTTTTTAAAAAAACATGGAAGGGCAACGGCAGAAATAAAACAACGGAGCAAAGAGAACAAAAAGGGAAAATAGTATAGGAAAGATGAAAGAGAATTATAGAATGATACACCACAGAAGGAATTTCTTTCAACCCAGTGTGCTTGTCCATTGTGGAAAATAACAATGTACAGAATCAAGGAAGGGAGATAAAATAGTCAAATAGTGTGTGTTATAATGCCCATGAATTCAGTATTAGCCAAAGACTACAAATTGTTGGGGGATCATGGTGTGATATGACATCATTAACACAAATGTGGCTTAGGCTGGGAGGACTGAGAGCTAAGAGCTCATGGTTAAAATACACTACTGGAGGATTATGTAGGACAAAATCAGAGGAATGGGAGTATTAAACAAAGATGACAGAGGGAATCCTTTACAGCTGTATGTATCTGTGTAGAATTAAGGAATGTGTCATGTAAGACACATTCTTTAAGAAAAGTGTGTTTTATCAAATGGCTGCAGTGATGTCATTGTGTGGGTGGAGCTAGCCTGTGATTCTGTCTTTTACTTTCATTTTGAGCTGGAAGCTTTGTGGCTCTAAGTTTTTTGGTCTTGTTTACAGTTGGGAGCTGCATTCAAACAAAAATGGTGTATTTTTGGTCTCTGTTTTTGCATGCTAAAGAATGTCTCCAGACCACTTGATAACTTCAAAGTAATACCTGTTTTGTGTAAGGAATTCAAATCTACTGTTTTTGTAGAAAAAGGGTGTTTGGCTTATGGATTTTGTTAGGAAAGTTACTACGGGTTACCTATAGAATACTGTATCGTTTGGGGGGGGGGGGGGGGGGTATTTGTGTTGGTAGTTGATAAGATGTTTACTGTGTGTTTATAAAATGTTAACTGGATTCATAGAATAAACATTGTTTTGTTTAAAAATACTTAAGATCTCTGTTACGTAACACCTGGAAAGTGGGCCCTTATGCACCTCATAACCAAAATCTATTCAAAGTTGTAGGTCAAGTGAACTCCATGATATACTTTTGTGTTCTCTGAACCAGTGTTTTTCAAACTTTTTTTCCGTGGACCCATTTTTACCAACCGGCAACCTTCGGGACCCAACCCGCCGACCTTCGCGACCCACCATTTTCTCTTACCTTCTTTGCTGCTGTCAAAATTGAGGCATCGCAATCGCGCCCAAAGCATATGATGTCGACGTTCGGGGGTGTGATTTTCTATCTGCCTCCCTCCAGGCCAGAAGATTACATAGATTTTTTAAAAAAATCTTCTGCGTCTCCTATTGGGCAAATTCGCGGGCAACAGCCGCAGCAGCCAGATTTTTTTTTACAAGTTTAGGGGGGGATTTCATTTGATAAAACTTTACAGACAAAATGCAGAAACTGAAAATGTTTTCATTCTCTAGAAGTTGGAGGTTCACCACATTTCACCGAAACATTACAATTAAAAATGTAAAAAAATAAAAAACACTTAAAAATCAATTAATTGATAAAGCTTCCAAATACTACCTTGTTTTTGAATGTTTAAAAATAAAGATAAAAAAAGTTGACATCTCTTGGTTGAAGTTACAGCTCCGGTGAATCCATTGTTGGATCACTCACCATTCTTGGAGTAAGAGACTTCCACTTCATCAGCATCAAAGTTCAGAAAGCAACCAATCACATCATTCTCCCAGAACATTTTGCAGCCGGCTTTTAACGATGCCGGCAGCTGCAGCCTTCAAAAAGGCTGCGACCAGATTATTAAAAATGCGGGCACGCTGTGCATGCATGCCCACTCATTGGTGCGCATGCGCAAAACTCTGCACATGCGCATCGATGAGCGGGCACGCATGCGCAGTGCGGCCACATTTTTAAATATGATTGTGGCCATTTTGAAGGTCGCTTGCAACCGGCATTATTAAAAGCCGGCTGCTGCGGCTTTGCGCGCGGATTTGAGCGACCAGGGGCGCCGCGACGGACATCTCCGCGGCCATCCCGACACCAGCCCATGACCACCCGTGGGTTGTGCCCCAGACTTTGACAATGCCTGCTCTAAACCCTGGTCCATAACAAATAGGAAGGGAGCTTCTGGGCGCTTATTATCGAAGGCTGAACAATGGAAAGGAGATATGGAACAAAATAACTTGAAAAATTAGAGAATAACATAGAAAGATGTAGAGAAATGACAGTTGCCGACTTTAATTACAAAAAGATAAACTGGTGATAAAAGTGAAAAAGAAGTAGGGGAAGGGGGTTCTACAATGTGTACATGGCCGCTGTCTAAATCAGTATTGGGGGGAGGGAGCGGCCACACTTTCCAGTGGGATTCTCCTGATCGTTCACCGTAACTTTGGCAGAAAAGGAACAAAAACCACAGAACAATGGCATGTATGAAGCGCCGGTGACTGCTGCTATATTGTGGAAGAGTCAACATTTAACAGATCAAAATTGCATTATAAATTTTAAGATATCATTTAACATTTGTGAATGCTGCCATACAAACATGGCCAAATATCCTGACAGCAGGTTTGTGGATAGGAGATGTGCCATGCACATAACTTTTAATGATATATCAATGCCTTTGTGTGTGTATGGCTGTCATCCATCCCATGAATCAGTGCAGATGGCATTGGCTTAGCAATGAGTATATGCTGATGGAATTTGTATGCTACAGGATCTCTGAGTTGACGTTCCTGTCAAGAGATGTCAAGGATATGTTTGAGACAGCAAAGGTAGAAATATTCACTCTTTCCTCCTGTCTAGCAAGTGGTGTCCAGGTCATATCACTTTAGAGGACTGTGCTGAGGACACAGGCTTGGTATACTCACAGTTTGGTGTTTTCAGTCAGGTTGCTGTTGTTCTGCACTCCCTTACTCAACTTTGGACACTGCAGGACACTGTGATGTGTGTGTGGATTCAGCATCAAGTGACAGATTCCTGGTGAATGATATTATGAGGTTATCAACAATCTTCAGAGTCATGATGTTGATGCTGATTGGTGGCAGTATGGCAACATCATGGACATTCTGTATGGCGAACTGGTACTGAGCCATGACTTCCTGGACTCCACTACAAGTTATGCAGATATCTAACAACTGGGAGACAGTGGCGCACTACTGTGAGCTCTGCAGGCTGACTGTTTGGAAGTGCTTTGGATGAGGTGAGCTTAAACAAAAAGCTCAGTTGGCCGAGAAGAGAGTCCAAAGAAAACAGAGGCCAGTGAAAGCTCTACCTTCTCAGCCCGCAGTCTTCCTTTTCAGTGACTGTAGCAGAGTCCACAATGCCAGAGTAGGGTCCCTGAGCCGCACCAGGTGATGCTTAACACAGAGTTGAGCATCTGGTGTAAACCACCATCTTACAAGACGGAAACCATGAATCAATGATCTTAAACCTATTCCTGATTTTAAACAACACACTTGACATGGTAAAAATAAATGCAACAAAGTTCTACGTGTTTCTTCATCCCTTTTTCTGTCTTTTTGCTCTTCTCTTTGAAGAAGGCAAATCTTGATACAATGAAATCTGGATCTCGCCCAGCAAGGTCGAGATCCAGATCGTGATGTCTCACGAGATCTCATTAGATTTTGTTAGCTCTCGCAAGGAGTTCTGCGCATTGCAAATCTCGTGAGAGGCATCTCACGTGATTTAACGTCTTTGTTACGTTACAGAGTCGGGCGGGTCGAGGCCATTCAATCGCGCCCTGAGTTTATAGCCTGGAATTGTTAAACTCAATGTTGAGTCCAGAAAGCTATAAAGTGCCATTGCTTTATTTTCCCTTCATTAGCCGCGGTATAGCAGCTTCATCAGTATTTACATGCAGCATAAAATGGCAATCAATCAGGGAAAATAGCTCCTCAAGGTCCTGCAAAAATAAAATGTATCCGCTCGTGTTGCTGTAATACTCCTTATGAATCCCTGGATGCAATTTCTCCTCCATGCATTATGAATGAAGGGAATACTCTGCAAGATGTTCTGTTTTAATCTAAAATCTAAAAATGCATTTGACTACACAAGAGGTCTATGGTCAGCATGTTACAATCTAATTACACAAAAACAGTGAGTGCAGCTTGCCATGACCCAGGGCTGCTTACTGCTGTAGGGGAGTAATGTTAAATTGACCTCTCAGAGTTGAATATGAAAATGTTTTTTCCTTCTTTCTGTACAGGATTATACTCTGACAATGTACTTCCAGCAAACCTGGAGAGACAAAAGACTATCTTACTCTGGAATACCTCTGAACCTCACTCTAGACAACAGGGTGGCTGACCAACTCTGGGTTCCTGACACGTATTTTATTAATGACAAGAAGTCATTTGTACACGGAGTTACAGTGAAAAATCGAATGATTCGCCTGCATCCGGATGGCACGGTCCTCTATAGCTTGAGGTTTGGATTAATTATACTTGAACAGTTACATATGAAATGAAATGAAAATCGCTTATTGTCACAAGTAGGCTTCAAATATACAGTCTGGGACTAAAAATAGATTATGTATATTCATGCAGTTTACCTGTTCCTAATACAAGATAATAATATTTTGAAAACCTTATGCGGTCAGATTATTTCTCTTCCTCTCTCACATTTACTGCAACTCCACTATTTTTCCAGGTCGTCCCTGATCACTCACTATCTAAAAGAAAGAGTAATTGCTTTCATGCAGTCGGTGTGGTAATATGCATCACTGTAAATACACAAGGGGTTAATGTAAACACACTACAACTAAGTAAACACCAGAGGGAGCACCAGAGATATCATGACATGCAGCTAATGAGCACGTAGAATAGGACACGACCAATGGGAAGCCAAGACATCCAGAGGTGACACTACCACAAGGGGGCATTACACAATCCATATATAAGGACAGGGCACACATGCTCTGTCTCTTGCTGCAGGTGACACTTAGAGAGTAGGATAGGGGCAGATCAGAAGCATCACACCCACCACGTGGCTTAGCGCAGACTGGTTAGTTAGACTGAGTTACTATAGCAAGATTAGCAGGAGAGTCGAACTCATAGAGAACTGTGCTAATGGTTCAATAAATCACATTGAACTTACTTCAAAGTTTGGAGTATTTTTTGGTCAAAGCTGCATTGAGTTGCAGCCTGTGTTATCCCAGAGTACATAACACAACAGTCAGATTTTCCAGCAATTAGGAATGGATATGTGTGGTGCGCTTACCTCCCCAACCAAATTCCCAGTAGAAAGCCCTGTGTTGTAAAAGCCACAATAGTTCAACAAATTTAAAGATTTATATGTGAATCAACGGTCTCATATGTAAGAGGCAATGAAGATATGCACGGCAACAGCGTAGATTTGCAGGAGTGACTGTGTAGACATATACATATGGCAATATGTATATCTGAAAATGAATATGTACATACATGTGAAAGGGCAATTTGGATCTAAATATGAGAGACAGTGTGGATATTTGTGTGAGTGGGAAGTGTGGATATTTATATGTAGGAAAGCAATAGTGCAGAGCAGAAAAGATATGCAGACAAGGGGCTGGATTCTCCGCCGGCGGGATGCTCCATTTTGCCGGCAGCCCAGGGCTTTCCCGACGGCGTGGGGCTGGCCCACAATAGAAAACCCCATTGACCGGCCAGCGTAACAGAGCATCCCGCCAGCAGGGTGAAACAGAAATGTGGCAGGGTGGAGAATCCTGCTCAATAAGTCTGTGAAAAAGCTAGTATAAGCACCGAGGGTGTACTTACATTATGTGGATTTCAGTGGTTGAAGAAGATGGCCCTCCACCACTTCTTCAAAGACAGTTAGGGATGGGCAATAAATGCAGACTTTGCAAGTTATGCTCACATCCCTGAAAGACTTAAAATGAAGTACTTACGTAGGTGGATAATATACATGGACCACTGTGGATAATTGTTGCCTTGACGTGCTGCCATTATTTTCACCAGAGGAGAATGTTTCTTTTTAAATTATGAAATAACTAACCTTTCACGAATTACAGTCCTCTGTATAGTTTCTGAAATAACGTAATTTAAAAAGATAATTGCAAGAAGCAATGAAACAATTATTTTGTGAAGTAAATGGGCTTCTATTTACTATACACTGACGAAATTTGAAGCTACAACAATCCTCGAAGGGGTAATCTCTGTTTTTTTTAATCCAGCTTAAGGACCTAAAGGGTTATTTGATGGATCATCACCAAGGCAACAGAGACTTACAGCTTCTTTGTTTTCGAAGCTAAACATCTAGCTGAGTATGAGTGTGCAAGAATGAAGCATAATGTAGTGAATCTTCAGGAACCTTGGAAATGGCCTCGATTTCATGTTTGGAATTTTATGTGCGAAAATAGGGAGACAATTCTTTTCATTGCATTAATGTGCCAAAGGGTTGTGATAGTAGGTAAATTCAAGTAAGATCCAATATAAAATCACAGCTTTACCTTCCCAGCACCTCTCTTGAACCCTCCACTCCCTTTGATTTGTCACACTGCTTGTCTGGCATTCAATATTGGATGAAAATACAATTCCAATAGATTTCTATGGGCGTGATTCTACGGAAAGGTTTCTAAGTGTGGTAACGAGCAGGAACTGCTGCGAGCTTCCCGGCGCTCGGCCCAGCGAGGCCGGTAACGCTATTCAACATTAATTGGTCCACTTAACGAGGCCCCATGGGCTTCTCGCCGCAAATTAAGGCTCGTCAGCCGATTCGCTGGCACCGCGCTCACTAGACCCCCGCTAACAAGGTCGGGCAACACTTAAGCAGCTCTTTCTTAGCCAACCCCAGCCAGCTCGCAACAATGGCGCCGAGGAGACCGGCCCCAGGATTCGGGGTTGCAGATCGGCGGAGGCTCCTGGACACAGTGCAGGCCAGGAGGGATGTCCTGTTCCCCCGAGGGTCTGAGAGAGTCAGTTGCAGGGCAGCAAGTGCTGCCTGGGATGAGATGGCGACAGCTGTGAGCGCCGGGAGTATGACCAGGAGCACTGGCCTCCAGTGCCGGTAAAAGGTCACTGACCTACACCGAGCAGCGTGAGTGAGTCGACACCAACGCTGCCCCCTTTCCCTCCACACCCCCCGCCCCAAGACCTTTCCGCCCCTACGCGAGCATCAACCCTCCCCAACTCTCCATGCGACCCCCAAACCTCCTTCCACCCCCTTCCCCCTTCAACCCTCCCAACCCTTCCTCAAATGCCGCCCTCCACCCCACCCAGCAGTGTGAACCACACGTGTCGCTAATGTTGCCCTCTTTGTTTCTCCTCAGGAAAAACTCTCCCACAATTGCCGGCTGAGGGCCCAGATTGGCGGTGAGGTGCCGTGGACATGTCACCAGAGCTGTGCCCCATCCTCTGGGTGTTCGGATGTTT
Source organism: Scyliorhinus canicula (assembly GCF_902713615.1). Taxonomy (NCBI): domain Eukaryota; kingdom Metazoa; phylum Chordata; class Chondrichthyes; order Carcharhiniformes; family Scyliorhinidae; genus Scyliorhinus; species Scyliorhinus canicula. Next base: position 125,853,429 of record NC_052148.1, on the reverse strand, counting down.
GCTGCTGCGTGTGTGATGTTGCATTCCACACTGTTCAGGCACAGTGTCCAAGCACCAAGGTGTGTTTAGGATGCTAGGCAATGACTCCCATACGCTACATGGCACTCCCACCCATAGCAATCTACTAGGGTTTTGTAACATGCTCACTTAACCACGATTGCCAATTCCGTATCAGCAATAGCCTTCAGCCGCACTGCCAGAGGCGCCAGCAGTCTGTGGAGGTTATAGGTGGTCGGAGGGGCAGATGGGCAGGGAGGCAGGGACAAGGGTTGCCCCAGGAATGGATACACACGATCCAGGTGCTGGCATGGTGGTACCGTGTGATGTTGGCCCCACAGTTTCCCCCTAGCACCTCCCCCCCCCACCCCCACCCTCCCATGGCAGCCCACCCCTGTGGAGAGTTCCCCACCCCCCGCCAAGCACAGGGGTGGCAATCCCAGCACACCCGGGCTCTTTGCCTGTGAGCAAAGATGGCTACTCACCTCCTCAGCTCCCCACAGAAGCCCTTGCACCAGGTTCACGTTTTTGAAAAGGTGTACCAATCAGCGCCAGCGTGAACTCTTGCTGGGGAGGCCGCTGAATGACAGGAGACCGTTGGATATGGGGTGGCTCTCATTAATTGTATGGAAATAAGGTTTAAATGGTGATAATTGGTTTCTCACCACACCTCGGCGAGATTCTGATTTTGTCTACAGGAACGGTCCGGCTGCATCGCAAACTGTTTGACACCTGGCGCAGTTCTCATTTTCAGCCTCTCCTGCTATTCATCACCAAGGCAACCCACTTCTAACATGTAACATTCATCCTTAGCTCAGCTGCTGCTGAAGCCCACATCTACGTCTTTGTTTCTCCTCGACTCAACTATTTCATTGCCATTTTTCTTGCGAAATTGTTTTTTTACGGCGGAGGCAGCCTACCAGCAGGATCTACCATCCCACCGTTGGCCCCCTGACAGCCCCCCTCGTCTCTGGGAAACCTGTGCAGTGGTGTGGAGCTTCATGGAAGGGCCGAGCGTACTGTGCCCAACTCGTTCATCACATTTAAATGCACCCAAATGAAGATTTTGCATGCCACTGCCAGCGCAGGTGCAAACCTTGTTATTGCCACCAGCGAGGAATCGGAGCATGGTGCCCGAATCGGGGTCTGGCACAGACCTCAAATTTGACCGGATGCCTGATCTCCACCTGATTGTGGTTGGTGTTTGCAGCGTCGCGAGGTGGAGAATTTTGCGCTCGTCTCCCATTCACCCATCACAACAGCTACATGCTGGCTCTCAGTCTGGCAATGACTCATCCTTGTGTTAAACTCCCCCAATCTCTGTAAACTGCTGAACTCTACACCCCCTGAGATATCTTTGTATCTCCAATGCTGCCTAATCAACAGGGCCTAGATTTTATTGTTCTGCCATTATTAGAGATGGGCAACAAATGTGGTTATTCCTGTGACACACGCATCCCGTGAAATAATTTTTTTTTAAAAAAGACTTCCAGTTGCGGTGATTGAATGAGCACATTTGACATCACCGCTTGAGGCGTTTTTTCCGCTCCCTTTCCGTGTCTGCTGGACGGATGTGTTGGTGGAAAAAGGTGTAGATGTTGTGTGGAAAGGGAAACTCCACTGGTGGAGTCAGTGGATGGAGGCGCGGACCAGAAGTGGGTCGAGAAGGAAGGAGCTGCTAGAACAAGAAACTCAGGAGCTGCACAGTGGAAGATAGCGGAGGGTAAACGGCTGGCCCTACCAGCCCAATGGTCGATGGAACAGCTGGTAGACTTCCTGAATGAGAGGTTTAGCCAGCAGAGACGGGAGGCTCAGGAGGACCTGGTGAAGGTGGTGGACCCGCTAAAAGCAGGGATTGATCGGGTGGAGCAAAGGCTGGAGACCCATCACCAGGCGTTTCAGAAAGTGGAAGAGAAGATGGGGGAGCATGAGGAGCAGCTTACCTCGTTGGCGGCCGAGATCGGGATGATGAGGGAGCCCCAGAAGCGGCTAAAGGAGAAGGTGGAGGATCTGGAGAACTGCTCCCGAAGACAAAAGTGAAGAATTGTTGAGATACCAGAGGGCATCGAGTGAGCGGACACTGATTCTTATGTAGCCAAAATGTTGGATCAGCTGATGGGGGAGGGGGCCTTCGATTGGCCCCTGGAGGTCGATCCCGGGTATAGGGTGCTGGACTCACACCGGCTGATTATTGGGGGGACTTTAATATAGTCATTGAGCCAGGGTTGGACCACTTGAGACCATGGTCAGGGAGGGTGTTGGCAGTGGCAAAGGAGCTGAAGGGGTTCATGGAGCACATGGGGGGAGGACAGGTTGCGGCGGGGGGGGGGGGGGGGGGGGGGGGGGTGGACCAGTGGTGGTTTGGGAGGCCAAGGGCGAAGTAATTTTTGTACTTCTCCCATGTGCACAGAGTGTGTCCGTGGATCAATTTTGTTGTGGTGGACAGGACTCTGCTGTTGGGGGTGGTCAACTCTGGGTACACGGTGATTGTGGTCTCGGACCACTCGCCACACAGGGTTGGCTTGCAAGAGGACCGGGGGGGGGGGCCCAGCACCCGTCATGGAGATTGGATGTGGGTGTATTAGTAGATGAGGAGGTGTCTGAGCGGGTAAGGGTCGCCATTCATGGGTATGTGGAGCTGAATGGCATAGATTCAGCAGCCAAGCTATGGGAGGCGCTTCAGGCAGTGGTCAAAGGGGAGTTTATATCGGTGTTGGCGCATCGGGATAAGACGGAGTGAGCTGAGATGGTGAGGTGGGTAGAGGAGACTCTGCGGGTTAATAGGAGGTGTTCGGCGGCCCCGGAGACAGGGTTGTTGATGGAGAGGCAGAAACTCCAGATGGAGTTCGAGCTGGTGTCAATGGGGAAGGCAGTGGGGCAGTTGCAGAGGGCCAGGTGGGAAGTATATGAGTATGGGGAGTAGGCAAGCAGGATGCTGGCTCACCAGCTTAGGAAGCAGGAGGGGGGCGAGGGAATTGGAAAGGAGAAAGATGGGAGAGAAAGAGCTGTGGTGGGGGTGAATGGAGTTTCAAGGAATTTTATAAGAGGCTCTTTGAATCAGAGTCCCCGGCCAGGGAGGAGGGAATTCAGCGACTCCTAGACTGGCTGGAGTTTCCCACGGTAAAGGGGGTCCCCATTGGATTGGTGGAGGTAATGGAAGGTAAGGGGACGACGCAGGCAGGGAAGGCCCCAGGCCTGGATGGATTCCCGGTGGAATTTTACAAGATATTTTCTGGGGATATGGGGCCCCTGCTGTTAAGGGCATACAACAAGGTGAGGAATAAGGGAGAACTTCCCCCTACATATCATAGGCTTAATTTTGAAGATGGATATGGACCCAAAGCAGTTTGGGTCCTACCGCCCGATATCGCTGTTGAATGTGGATGCCAAACTGCTGGCAAAGATCTTGGCCTTGCGGATTCAGGACTGTGTGTCTGGGGTGATTGGGAAGACCAGACTGGGTTCGTAAAGCAGAAGCATCTGTCGGCTAACGTTAAACGTTTGTTGAACCTGATACTGATGCTCCCCCCCCCCCCCCCCCCCCCCCGCTAGAGGGACAGGAGGTGGTGGTCGATATGGACGCGGCGAAGATGTTTGATTGGGTGGAATGGGAGTATCTGTGGGGAGTGCTGGGATGATTCGGGTTTGGTCAGGGGTTTGTGGATTGGGTCAGATTGCTATACGGAGCGGTGGTAGCGAGTGTAAGGACAAATTGGGTAAGTTTGGGGTATTTCGGGCGGGGCGGGTGTAGACAGTGAAATTGATGGTACTCCCAAGGCTCGTATTTGTTTCCCAGATCCTCCCAATCTTCATTCCAAAGTCGTTCTTCAGGAAAAGTAATGCTCTGATTTTGTGGTTTATGTGGGCAAGGAAATCTCCACAGGTAAAGAATAACAAAGAATAATGAGAGAATATAGAAACACTGAATTTTTATGTTCATATCTTCTGTTTTTTCTTCTTCCTGATGCATGATTTGCTTTAGCTTCCTGAAGAAAGTGCATGCATTCACTTAGCTACTTCATACACATAGCCAATATCTGGGTTAATGCAGATATTTACTAATTGTTGAAGCTCTTCTGAATAATGGTCAGAAGGAAGAGGAGGATAATCACATTGTTCGATCTTTTTACAGAGAGAATATAGGTTCATCTTATCACCGTAGAATGGACTTTGGAGTGCAGCCATCTCATATAGCAGACAGCCTAGTGACCAGATGCCAGATTTGAAGTTATATCCATTTTCATGCCGGAGAGGGGACGCAGCAGTGGGGGAGGGGTGGGGGAGCTGACCTTGCCAAATATAATGAATTATTATAGGGCAGCGAATATAGCCATGATTAGGAAGTAGGTGGGGGGGGGGGGGGGGGGGGGGGGGGTCGGCATGGGAGCGGTTGGAGGCAGCCTGTTGATAGGGACAATGTTGATGGCACCTCTGCCGTTCTCGCCAGCCAAGTACTCCCTGAGCCCTGTGGTGATGACGGTCCTGAGGGTGTGGGGACAGAGGCGGCACCTTCACCCTCTGCACCTTGGACATTACCTCCATGAATTCCCGCCCGAACCCCTTCAGCTTGCCCAAACCACGTGAACATGGTTCAGAGGCCTCCCCGCGCACCGCCCACAACTATACTCCACCCCCTCAAAAAATATGCTCAGCCTGGCCACCGTCATATGCGCCCTATGCACTACCTTGAATTGAATAAGGCTAAGCCTAGCACATGAGGTTGGAAGGTGCGTCGGTGTGGGCACCAGGGGGGCTTGGACACGTGGTTTCGAGGGTGGTGACTGGCAGGGATTGAGCGGCTTGGGGATCTTTTTGCAAGAAGCTTTTCAAGTTTATAGCAATTGGAAGAGGAGTATGAGCTGCCCGGTGAGAATGGATCCGTTACTTACAGGTGTGGCATTATGTGAGGAAGCAGGTGCCCTCCTTTCCCGACCTGCCACCCTCGGGGCTACAGGACAATGTGGTATCAAAAGCAGGAGTGGGTGAGGTTTAGCTCACTCAGCTAAATCGCTGGCTTTTAAAGCAGACCAAGCAGGCCAGCAGCACGGTTCAATTCCTGTACCAGCCTCCCCAGACAGGCGCCGGAATGTGGCGACTAGGGGCTTTTCACAGTAACTTCATTGAAGCCTACTCGTGACAATAAGCGATTTTCATTTTATTTTCATTTAAGGTATCCGAGATATAAAAAGAGTTAATGGACTGGGAGGGAGCCCCGATAGGGGAAGTTAAATGGAAGTGGGAGGTGAAACTGCGGAGGGGGGGGGGGGGGGGTGGGATGGAGGCTGGGTTGTGGGAGGAAGTTTTGAGAAGGGTGAACGCTTCTTCCTCATGTGCTAGGCTTAGCCTTATTCAATTCAAGGTAGTGCATAGGGCGCATATGATGGTGGCCAGGCTGAGCATATTTTTTGAGGGGGTGGAGTATAGGTGTGGGCGGTGCGCGGGGAGGCCTCTGAACCATGTTCACGTGGTTTGGGCAAGCTGAAGGGGTTCTGGCAGGAATTTACGGAGGTAATGTCCAAGGTGCAGAGGGTGAAGGTGGCCCCGAGTCCAGAAATGGAGATATTCGGAGTTTCGGAAGTCCCAAGAGTCCAGGGGGGCGAGAGAGGCCAACGTCTTCACCTTTGCCTCCCTGATAACTCGGAGACGGATTTTGTTGGAGTGGAGGGACTCGGGGCTGCCAGGGGTGTGGGTGAGGAACCTCGCGGAATTCCTTAGGCTGTAAAAAAATTAAGTTTGATTTGAAAAGATCCGTGGATGGGTTTTCCCAGAGGCGGAAGCCGTTTATCGACTTCTTCAAGGACAGTTAAGGTGTCAGTGGGGGATGGGGGGGAAATAAAGGGGTTAAAATGGGGGAGGCAGGATGGGCGGAGGGAAATGGCAGGGAGGATCGGGCGGTTGAGTGTTATTTATTTGTTATGAGGTTTCCTGTTTGTTCTTATTCTGGTTATGGTTGTGTTTAATGTATGAACAAAATGCCTGAATAAAAATATTTTTTTTAAAAAGGAAAGAATTTAAACAAACATTGACATGTATTGTCATTTTGGTGGGTCGTGGCCTCCACCATCTGAAGAGTTGGCGGAGAACACATCCGCACCGATTCCAGAAGCCCCAATGTCATTTTATGCTTTAACGAGTGTTGATTTGCATAAGGCCGGACTTCTGTCCCTCACATGGAAAATTGCTGGCTAATCAGATTAGCTGCCAGCTCGCCAGTCCCTCCAGGCATGGGGCTACGGTGGCCAAAAGAAGCACTCGTCTCCGAAACCGTTGGACAAGATTCGTGGCAGGGTACCCTGGGCTTGGTGGGTAGGGAATCTCTAGAGAATCAGTCGGGATCTCGGGGGACAGGCTTGGTGGGGGGGGGGGGGGGGGGGGGGGGGGGTGGCGTTGGGAAGGGAAATCTGGTGGTGACTGGGTCTTAAGTTGAGGGAGCCCCCATCCAGAAGGAGGGTTCTGTTTGAGGCACCCCCCCCCCCCGTTCCTGTCCGAGATCCAACAATCTTTATTCACGTGTTTTCCCCCCTGAGCTGTCATTTACCCGCCAGCCTAAAAAGATGAATGTGGGGGGAAAAGGTTCTTTCATGGCCATTAAGGGCCTTGATTGGGCTTCTCGTCCAAGGCCCTAACTGCCCAACGTAAAATCATAACCAATTTGGGATGGGGGGGATCCCAGAGGGAATCTGTTTGTGCCATTTCATGCTCCGCCCACTTCAGAACCCATGGTGGGAGGGAGGGGAGAGTATAGAATTCTAGCCATTGGCTGCTATACCTTCAGGTGCCGTGGGCCTAAACACTGGAATTCCCTCCATAAATATTTCCACTTCCTGTTTCTCTTCTCCTTTAAGACACTCAGTAAAATCTTTCTTTTTAATCGAGCTTTTAAACACTTGACCTACGATCTCCTTATGTAGGTTGGTATTAATTTTTCTGCATTAATTGATTTTGTGAAGCGCCCTGGGACATTTTACTACATTAATGTAGCTTTATAAATGCAAGTTGTTATTCCTATTGAACAAGTTTATGATCAGTTAACTTACCATGGTATAATAATTTAATAAATTTTAATGGTCCAAAAATTAATCAGCAGATTGCGTTGTGTAACACAAGGGAGTATATGACATATCAAATACGTGCTTACACTCCAAAAATAACATTATGCATCTGATGCCAGTCTATTAATAAATTGTGAAGAATAACTGATTAAAAAGCATGCCTGATATGCTGTCATTTAAAAAACATTTTATACGTTGTACAATTATAACTGTTACAATATTGGTACTACAGCAACTTCATTTAATGCCTTTGAAAGTGATCATAGGATCACTACAATGCAGAAGGAGGCCATTCGACCTATTGAATGTGTACCGACTGCCTGAAGGAGCACCGTACCCTGGCCCAATTCCCGCCCTATCCCTGGAACCCCACCTAATTGTTTGACACCAAGGAACAGTTTAGCATGGCCAATCCACCTAACTTGCATAACTTTGGACTGCGGTAGGAAACCTGAACACTCGGAGTAAACCCACGCAGACACGGGGAGAAAGTGCAAACTCCACACAGACAGTCACTCGAGGCCTGAATTGAATCTGGGTCCCTGGCGCTGTGAGGCAACAGTGCTAACCACTGAGCCCCTAGACCGTCTGCCATATTATTGGTTCTACATACTATCATTAAGTCAAAGATAATGTAAGAGATAATACAACTGATAAAAGACATTAAATATAAATACAGGGCAGGAACAAAACAGACTAATTTTATATAAATTAGGGGCTGATTCATTAATTTTATAAATAGGGGCTGGTTTAGCACCGGGCTAAATTGCTGGCTTTGAAAGCAGACCAAGGCAGGCCAGCAGCATGGTTCAATTCCTGCACCAGCCTCCCCGAACAGGCGCCGGAATGTGGCGACTAGGGGCTTTTCACAGTAACTTCATTGAAGCCTACTTGTGACAATAAGCGATTTTCATTTCATTTCATTTCAAATTAATTTAAGAAGCAATATAAACGCAAACCATGTATGACAAATTTGATTCATTCATTAATGTAAGAACAACGAGGGTTTATGAAGACAGTACAGTTAATGTTGTGTGTTTGGGCCTTCAAAAGACATTTGATAAAGTTTCACATAGTAAACATAACAGCAAAATTAAAGCCCAAGATGTTAAAGGGACAGTAACAGTTTGGATACAAAAATTGGCTAAGGCAGAAAGCAAATAGTATTGGTCAATGGTCCTTATTCTGGGGGGAGTTGTTCTATATATATTGTTTTATATATAACTAAATAATGCAATTATGAAGGGTGTACAAAACCAGATAAACCTGGGCGCGATTCTCCGCTCCCGCGGAAAATCGCGAAGTCCATCGTGGAATCGGCCGATTTGACGACGGCCCGATACGCCCCACTCACGAGCTATTCACGCCCCGGAAATGGGCTAGGACCGGGGCCGCGGACCTCATGTGAAAAATGACGCCATAACCCTGCGACGCCCGAATGACGCCCCGACGATGCCCACGTGACGCTGCTCTGTGTCGTCAAAAGGCGCGAGCGAGCACAGCAACGGGAGGAGAAAGATGTCGGAGCCACGGAGGGCCGCCCCGAGGTTTGGAGAGGCAGATATCGAAACGCTCCTGGATGAGGTGGAGCAGAGGAGGAGCTTCATCTGCCCTAGAAGAGGGCACCGCCACCCTGCCAACGTAGTGCGACGGGCCTGGCGTGAGGTGGGCACTGCCGTGAGTGCAGTGGGGCAGAGCCCTCGGTCTGGGGAGCAATGCAGGAAGAAGCTCCACGACCTCACCAGGGCTGCCAGGGTAAGTGCCAAGAGAGTCACAACAATCCTTCCCCCCCCCCCCCCCCCAAGTACTTAATCACCCACCTCCCCCCCGGCACGAGGGGGAGGGGGGCAAAGTGAGTGGAGGGTGGTTTACCAAGTAGTCACAGACCCACATGAGCGCTGCGACCCCCTGGAGAGATGCAATGGTTTAGTTACAACTTGACCCCCCAACTTTCTCCAATATGCGAACGCCCTGATGATACCTGCCGAATTGATGATCTATCTATGCCCCCCCAACAGGACAGGACCGCTCACAATACCCGGGAGGGCAACAGGACCGGAGGGGGTTTGCCCATTTTCCACCCCCTGACCACGTTTGAGCAGAGGGCACTGGACCTTGCTGGGGGATCTGCCACCCGGGAGGTCGCGCAAGGCGAGGTTGGAGGGGTGAACCAAGTGAGACAGCCCTGCATGACAACCCCCCACCCCCCCCCCCCCATCCTCTGTCCCTTCACACTCCACCCACTGGACACCCCCCCCCCCCCCACCCCCATCCTCTGTCCCTTCACACTCTGCCCACTGGACACCCCATCCTCTGTCCCTTCACACTCTGCCCACTGGACACCCCCCCCCCCCCCCCCAATCCTCTGTCCCTTCACACTCTGCCCACTGGACACCCCCCCCCCCCAATCCTCTGTCCCTTCACACCCTGCCCACTGGACACCCCCCCCCCAATCCTCTGTCCCTTCACACTCTGCCCACTGGACACCCCCCCCCCCCCCCCAATTCTCTGTCCCTTCACACTCTGCCCACTGGGTACACCCCCCATCCTCTGTCCCTTCACACTCTGCCCACTGGGTACACCCCCCATCCTCTGTCCCTTCACACTCTGCCCACTGGACCCCCCCCCATCCTCTGTCTCTTCACACTCTGCCCACTGGACCGTCCAACGCCCGGCCGAGCGTTTCTAAATAACCCCGTTTCATTCTCTTCCCTAGGACGTGCTGCCGAACAACCAAGGCCATCTGCGTCCAGGCAAAGACAAGCACCTGCCACCACCACCACCACCGCACCCAGGGCCGCACGCCAGAGGGTGCCGGGAGCACAGTCAGGGGTGCCATCCTCCCAAACAGATTCTGTGGAGCAGGAGGCGCAGAGGACGGTGACAGAGGGAGAGGGAGAAATGGGCCGCGAAGGCCCTGCGGCCGATGACCCCGACAACATTTGTACGGACGAGGACCTCGAGCTTGCGGCAAAGCTATCTCCCACACCATCCACCATCCCAGAGACACTCACCTCGGTTGGGCAATTCAGTGATGAGGCTCCCGGGTCACGGTCTGGTTCGCACAACACAGCTGAGCAGGTACAGCAGGTGGAGGTCGGAGCAGCCGAGGGCCCGGACTGTCGGAGGGCAGACCAGGCCCAGCATCCAGCTGCCTCTTAGACGTTTCCTGGGTTCCTCGATTTACTTGACCCACCCGCACAGCCGATGCCTCTCGAAACCGTTGCCCCACCGACACCTGGCGCTGCCAGTCCTGGAGGCCTGCAACGGTTGAGGTCACAGGTTGACGTCGCACAGGCCCTGGCGGGAATGTCTCACTCCCTGGACTCCGTCACTGCGAACCTTCGGACCCTGGTCGATACCGTTGCAGGCCTCCAGGTCTGGCAGCGCCAGGTGTCGGTGGGGCGACGGGGCACCTCCCCGCTCGCACCTCTGTCCAAAAGTGAGGCCCGGGGGCCACCGGGCTCCCCGAGGGAGGAGGAGGTTTCGGGGCCCGTCCCATTAACTCCATCACGGGACGTCCCGGGACGCTCGGCCTCCCCCGTCCCATCCCTGGTGCATCGGGTTGGCAGCGGGCAGAGCAGGGTGGCACCACGTCATCCGGAACGCCCGCAGAGCAGCCTGGCCCATCAAGGCCGGGTCGCCCCAGGAAAGGAGTGCCGAAGGGGAGACATGTCGAAGGGGCCGATTCGCAGCAGTCCTCCTCCACTCCTGCTGTATCATCTGGAGAATCACTTAGACGTAATGGTAGGGCCCGTAAGGCAACAAAGAGAGACACCGAGTAAGTTGGCATGGGTGAAGGGCACAGATTAGTTGTAGGGGCTAGGGCATCTGTAAACTCGGTTAACCATTAAACTCACTGTTGCACCTAACTTGTAAGACTGTGTGATGTTTCCGTTGCCACAGGAATCGTGATGGTGACCGAGTGTCGCTGGGGTTGACGAGTGGTAAAACTTCGGTGCCGGGTGTGCAGTCCCTTCCCCCACCCCCACAGCTACCCCACGCTGGCACGTGATGGAGTGTCCTTGACGAACTCAGTGACCACCGAGGTGGATGGTTCAGCTATTGCCATGAGTCAGACTCTGTCTAACGATTCTGAGCTCTCAGCTCATCGCAGAGCGGACTGTCATCATTCAACATGGCACTGATCACACCCGCTGACACAGCCATCAATGTCGTGCCATACCGTTGTGCCGCAGTGGTAAGGGTGATGTAGAACTGGAGCAGTGTACGCAGAGCGGGGGGGGGGGGGGGGGGGGGGGGGGGGGTTGGTGGTAGTTGTGTGTTGACCGTCTGCGCGACTGGCGATGCAGGTGGTAGTGTTGGTGTTCAGCGGTGCCGTCGCGCACGACGCGTGAATCTGGCTGCCACCAAAGCGCCAACCCGTGCATGCGCGGTTGCCGTCTTCCCCTCCGCTGCCCCGCAAGACATGGAGGATTGATCTTGCGGGGCGGCGGAGGGAAAAGAGTGCGTCTTTCAGAGACGCCGGCCAGATGATCGGTGGGCACCGATCGCGGGCCAGACCCCTCCTGATCACCCCCCTGATGCTCGATTCTCCCTCCGCCCCCCGCCCCCCACAGGCCCCACACGCAGCGGTCACGCGCTGTTCACGCCGGCAGCGACCAGGTGTGGTTGGCGCCAGCGTGAACCGGTTGGATTCGGCAGGCCGCTCGGCCCATCTGGGCCGGAGAATCGCCGCTCAACTGGAGCGGCGATTCTCTGAGCGACCTGTCGCAAAACGCGACACGCCGTTTTTGGTGGGGTGGGAGAATCGCGTGCGGGTGCCAGGGTGGCGTGGCGTGATTCGCCCAGCACTCCTGTGATTCTCCCACACGACGTGGGGGTCGGAGAATCGCGCCCTCAATCTGACATGATTGCTCAAAGCCCACTTCAAAAAGAAACTATGGAGACAATGGGGAATTGCCAGCCAGCCGGGATATACAACCACAGATATTCAACCCCCCTCCCCCGTGAAAGATCTGAAAGATCCCCCCCCACCGTGGAAGACGTTAAAGACCCATTTCTGTTGCTTTCTACTACAATGAAATGTGCCTAAAGGTTTCTGCATGAAACATCAAAACATGCAATTATTTGTTCTACAAAATGACGACAGCAGACATTGTAATCAGATTCATTTGGAATATATATCTACAGCACTGGGTTTTAAGAACTGGGCGTTACCAAGCCAATAAGGACAGATGTTTGGAAAAATACTTCAGCCGAGAAACAGGCTGAAGAGAGATCTCTCACGTGCTCTCTCTTTATCGCTCCCTGGGAATAAGCACAGCATCCAGTTCAAGAAATCAGCACACTCAAGACCTACCAATGAAACAAACACTTGTAAGAATGACAACATCTTCTGTAACTACCTGCTCCAAAATTGGCTGCAAGATTTAATAATCTTGGCCTCGGAGACAAGCGCATGACTTCTAACTGTATGCTCATTTAATTTTTATTTGCACTCTAACTTTCATTACTTCTGATACCTGTGTGTGTGTGTACGACGTCACATCTTTTATCACTTTTTCTTGGGTTTAGTGACTAATAAGCTTGTCCTTTCTTTGACTGAAGAAAACCTTTTTGATCAACTCCTTATTGTTCACTGCATAGATAGTAAAAAATACATTTGGATTTGAAAAAGGTATCCACAGGGAAAATAAATTGAAAAACCTTGGGCGCGATTCTCCGCACTCACGACGGGGCGGAGAATAGCGGGCGGCGCAAATTTTTACGGCGACGCTGGTCCGACGCCCTCCCGCTATTCCCCGAACCCCGCACAAACTCCGAGTCGCCATTCCCGCCAAACGCCTCCATTACGCCCCCGACACGACCAGAATCGCTACTAATTGCCCCCCCCCCCCCCCCCCCCCCCCCCGCTATTCACCGGCCCGGATGGGCCGAAGTCCCGACATCATCGCGCACTGTTTACACGGCGTGAAACACACCTGCTTTTTAAGTTCGTCAACCAGTCGTGCTGGCTGACGACTGCTTCCAGGAGGTTAGCGCACCGATCAGCGCACCGCTCAGCGCACCGCTCGAGTCTGGCCACAACGGGGAAGGCATCCCTGAGAACGGGAGGGGGGTCCAGAGCGGGGGGGAGTGGGGGAGATGGAGGGGGGAGTGGGGGAGACGGAGAGGGGAGTGGGAGAGAAGGAGGGGGGAGTGGGGGAGAAGGAGGGGGGAGTGGGGGAGAAGGAGGGGGGGAGTGGGGGAGACGGAGGGGGGAGTGGGGGAGACGGAGGGGGGAATGGGGGAGATGGAGGGGGGAGTGGGGGAGATGGAGGGGGGAGTGGGGGAGATGGAGGGGGGAGTGGGGGAGATGGAGGGGGGAGTGGGGGAGATGGAGGGGGGAGATGGAGGGGGGGAGTGGGAGTGGGGGGGGTGTTAGGTAGAGAGTGAGCGAGTGAGCCATCCAACATCCGTAACAAAATGTCTGCCACCATGCCATGGCGTGCCAGTCACGAGGACACGGCCGCTGGTTGCCCTGTGGCTTACGGCCACAGGCCACTGACGCACCCTTGAGGAGGACATAGTTTACTGGCCGTTGGATGCAGAAAGTGACCAGGGGTTAGGCTGCCCGCGTGTCAGCAGCGCGTCCAGGCCACCGGGACACACAGGTATCCCGTGGCTGGCGGCTGCCGAGTAGTCGACTAACCTCCGTCTAACATGTCCCGTTTCTCTGCCACCACCACCCTTCTGTAGGTTAGCACAATGTCTGTGAACAGAACGGCTATGTTCAGCGCAGTGGTTGGGGCCGCTGCACTGCATTTGGAGATGGAGCAGCGTCCACAGCCACAACCCGCAGTGGATGCAGGGCCAGCTGCAGCAGCAGAGGGAAGGGCCGAGGAGTTGCCAGTCGTTGAGCAGCATGGGGGGGGAGGAGGGGGAGGAGGAGAGAGTGAGGGTGCAGCCACGGCACCAGGGGCGACGACCAAGGCCGAGGGTGTACCGTGTCCGGGTCTCTTTCCTAACAATGACGGACATTATCTGCAGGAGGAGACTCCAGCTGCGTAGGCGGACCGTGATACATATCTGTCACCTCGTGGCGCACCTCGCCCCACGTGGAACGGGGGGAGGACACGCGATCCCGGTTGCCATCAAGGTGACGGTCGCTCTTAACTTCTATGCTACCGGCTCCTTCCAGTCTCCGAGCGGGGACGTCTCCGGGATCTCCCAGTCATCGGTGCACAGGTGCATCCGGGATGTGACCGATGCCCTCTATGCCATCGCTGACATCTACATCACCTTTCCCGAGGACCAAGCAAGTCAAGACTCACGAGCTCGTGGATTTGGCAGCGTGGCCAGGATACCGAGGGTGCAGGGGGCAATCGATTGTGTTCACGTCCCCATGCGCCCGCCTGCAGGGGACAGGGACGTGTTCACAAACAGGAGGGGGACATACTCCATGAATATCCAGGTGGTATGCGATCCCCACATGAGGATCATGAAGTCTGTGCAAGGTTCCCAGGGAGTGTGCATGACTCCTACATACTGGCGCAGTCGTTCATCCCTGCGATGTTTGAGGGACCTTCCCCCCCCGGCTGAGGGGCTGGTTGCTAGGCGACAGGGGTTATCCGCTGAGGTCTTGGCTGATGACGCCTATACGGAGGCCTCAGACCAATGCGGAAACACGATACAACGAGGCCCATGGAGCAACCAGGGGTGTGGTGGAGCGCTGCCTTGGCCTTCTGAAGATGAGATTCAGGTGCCTGGACCGCTCCGGAGGGCCCCTGCAGTACCAGGCCGAAAGGGTCGCTCGCATTGTAGTGGTCTGCTGTGCGCTGCACAATATCGCGATGCAGAGGGGAGAAGACCTGCTGCAGGAGGCGGAGGGAGAAGCCAGTGGCAGTGGTGCCAGCACAGAGGAGGAGGAGGAGGAGAGGGAGGAAGAGGAGGAGGAGAGGGAGGAGGAGGAGGAGGCTGGCGGAGTGGTGGGCGCAGCACGCAGACATGACCCAGGTGCTGGTGATGCCCAGGAGGCGGCACAACAGACCCGGCAAGGACGGCGGGCACGCGACGCCTTGGTGGCAGCACGGTTCATGCGTCGCATGTGACGTCCCCGCTGAACACCAAACCACCACCTGCATCGCTAGTCGTGCAGAGGGTCAACACACAACTGCCACCACCACAGCAATAGCTGAACCATCCACCTCGGTGGTCGCTGAGTTCGTCGAGGACACTCCATCACGTGCCCGCGTGGGCTAGCTGTGGGAGGGGGTGGAGGGGGAAGGGACTGCACACCCGGCACCGAAGTTTCACCGCTCGTCAACCCCAGCGACACTCGGTCACCATCACGATTCCTGTGGCTGTGGAACAATCACACGGTATTACAAGTAAGGTGGAACAGTGCGTTTAATGTTAACAATAATTTACAGGTGCCCTAGCCGCTACAACTAAACTGTGCCCTTCACCCGTGCCAACTTACTCAGTGTCTATCTTAGTTGCCTTACGGGCCCTACCACTACGTCTAAGTGACTCCCCAGATGATACAGCAGGAGTGGAGGAGGACTGCTGCGAATCGCCCCCTTCGACTTGTTTCTCCTTGGCCAAGCGTTTCCTGGGGCGACCCGGCCTTGATGGGCCAGGCTGCTCTGCGGGCGTCTCGGGTGACGTTGTGCCACCCTGCTCTGCCTGCTGCCCACCCTATGCACCAGGGATGGGACGGGGGGAGGCCGAAAATACCGGGACGTCCCGTGATGGAGTTAATGGGACGGGCCCCGAAACCTCCTCCTCCCTCGGGGAGCCCGGTGGCCTCCGGGCCTCACTTTGGGACAGAGGTGCGAGCGGGGTGGTGCCCCGTCGTGCCCCCGACACCTGGCGATGCCAGCCCTGGAGGCCTGCAACGGTATCGACCAGGATCCGAAGGTTTGCAGACACGGAGTCCAGGGAGTTAGACATTCCCGCCAGGGACTGTGCGACCTCAACCTGTGAGTGCACGACGCCATCCAGCACATGTGTCAGGCGGTTGATGCTCTCGGCGACTGACTGCTGCGACTGGGCCATGACCTGGTGAGACTGGGCCAAGGCCTGCAGGGCGCCGGCAATGTCATTTTGCCTCTGGCACATTGCTGCCTGTGAGAGGGCAACCCTGTCCAGGGCCGAGGATGACGCGTGCACATTAACCCCAACACCTTGCATAACCTGACCCATCGCAGAAACTGTTTCACCCATTGCCTCCACCGCGGATGCCACCCGTGCGGTGTCGGCCTGGGTCTCTGCCATGAGCGGCACCACTCCCTGCTCGTGGACGCGGTTCGACTCCTCTAACAGCGTCTGCAGAGTCTGGAAGACAGCAATCTTCCCGTCATTGTTTCCCTGGGTTTCTTGAGGCATCGGCTGTGCGGGTGGGTTGAGAAACTCCAGGAACTCCGAAAACGTCTGGGAGCCAGCTGCATGCTGGGCCTGGTCTGGCCTCCGCGAGTCCAGGCCCTCGGTTGCTCCGGCCTCCATCTGCTGTACCTGCTCAGCTGTGATGTGCGAACCAGACTGTGACCTAGGAGCCTCATCACTAAATAGGCCCGCCGGGGTGAGTGTCTCTGGGATGATGGATGTTGTGGGAGATAGCAGTGCCACAAGCCCGAGGTTGTCGCAATTTAGCGCCTCCTCTATGGTGTGGGGCCGCTCAGAGTCCGGAGGGTTATCGCTGGCCATTTCTGTGGCTTGTGGTCTCGCCACCCTCTGAGCGTCCTGCTCCGCAGATTGAGTTGGGGAGGATGGGACTCCCCGCTGATCAGGCACCCTCTGTTGTTCGTCCCCAGGTGAGGTGGGGGCAGATGCCTGTATCCGTCTGCAGCCAGACGGCCCTGGTCATTTTGCATCACGTCCTAGGGAAGAGAATGAGACGGGTTATTTAGATTTGCTCGGCAGGCCGCTGGACGGTCCCAGTGGGCAGGGTGTGTGAAGGGACAGAGGATGGGGGAGGTGTCCATGTGGGCAGGGGGTGTGAAGGGACAGAGGATGGGGGAGGTGTCCAAGTGGGCAGGGTGTGTGAAGGGACAGAGGATGGGGAAGGTGTCCAAGTGGGCAGGGTGTGTGAAGGGACAGAGGATGGGGAGGGGTGGGTGTTTGTCAAGGAGGGTTGTCTCACTTGCTGCAGATCCGCCAACCTCGCATAGCGCGACAATCCGGGTGGCAGACCCCCCAAGGTCCAGTGCCCTCTGCTCAAATGTGGTGAGGGGGTGCAGGTTGGGCGAACCCCCTCCAGCCTTGTGCCGCTCACGGGTGTTGTGAGCGGACTTGGCCTGTTGGGGGAGGGGACATAGGTATATCGTTACAATACGGCAGGTATCAGCAGTCCGTTCAGATACTGGTACAGTTTGGGGATGAAGTTGTCATAAGACCATTGCATCTCTCCACGGAGGGCCCCAATCCCCCTCCCCCCCCGTGCCAGTGGGGCAGGTGGGTGATTAAGTTAAGGGGGGAGGGATGGTTGTGACCAGGGGGCACCCTCTTGGCACTTACCCTGGCAGCCCTGGTGAGGTCGTGCAGCTTTTTCCTGCATTGGTCTGCAGAGCGAGGGGTCTGCCCCACAGCACTGACGGCAGCAGCCACCTCACGCCAGGCCTGGCGCACCGCGCTGGCATGTTGGCGATGCCCTCTCCGCGGGCGGATGATGCCCCTCCTCTGCTCAACGGCATCGAGCAGCGCGTCCACATCAGCCTCAACAAACCGAGGGGCAGCTCGCCTGGGCTGCGACATCATGGCCGACAGATTCTGTGTTCGCCGTTGCCTTTTTAAGGCATCGGGCGGCGTCACGTGGGCGTGTTCGTGTCGTCGCCGCGTTGCTTCGTGATGGCGCACGTAATTGACGCGGCCGCGTTACTAGCCCATTTCCCGGAAGTGAATACGTCGGGAAATGGACCCTTCCCGACCGTCGTGAAACGCCCCCGTTTTTCCCACCGATTTCCCAATTTTTCGTAAGTCGGGAGAATCGCGCCCCTTTGTTTTGACCAGCCAAGGAGGTTGAATAGAGGGCAGCCAGTTCACTCATCCTCACCTGGTCATAAAAGGCGCTGGTTTAGCTCACTCCGCTAAATCGCTGGCTTTTAAAGCAGACCAAGCAGGCCAGCAGCACGCTTCGATTCCCGTACCAGCCTCCCCGGACAGGTGCCGGAATGTGGCGACTAGGGGCTTTTCACAGTAACTTCATTGAAGCCTACTCGTGACAATAAGCAATTTTCAGTCATTTTCATTTCATTCAATAGTTGAAAGAAGTATTTCCTCATGTCACCTTTGGTTCTTTTGCCATTCATCTTAAATCTGGGTCCTGCGGTTCTGGACCCTTCCACCAATGCAAACAGTTTCTCTCAATCTACTTTGCCCAGAACCCTCATGATTTAAGCACTTGTATCAAATCTCCTCTAAATTTTCGCTTCTCTAAAGAGAACAGCCTCCATTTCCCCAATCGGTCATCAGAACTGAAGTCCACATCCACAGAGCCATTCTTGAAAATATTTCCTGCACCCTCACTAATACCTTTACCTCTTTCCTTATTCAAAGCCATATGTGAAGCTTTGCACCTAAATCTACGGGCACTCCTAGGTTCAACAGTAACATCGGAGGTGAGCTCTCAGTTTGAATAGGACTTCCTGCAGGATCCTATTTCAATGGATGACAAAATTCTCACAACTGCACAACAGGGGCAGCACGGTAGCATGGTGGTTAGCATAAATGCTTCACAGCTCCAGGGTCCCAGGTTCGATTCCCGGCTGGGTCACTGTCTGTGTGGAGTCTGCACGTCCTCCCCGTGTGTGCGTGGGTTTCCTCCGGGTGCTCCGGTTTCCTCCCACAGTCCAAAGATGTGCGGGTTAGGTGGATTGGCCATGCTAAATTGCCCTTAGTGTCCTAAAAAATAAGGTTGGGGGGAGTGGATACGTGGGTTTGAGTAGGGTGATATATTCTATCTCTTAAAATGGCTACAACAGTCATTTAAAAGAGCAGTATAGTTTTCACAGCCATATCCCATAAGCAGCTTTCGGCAGGTGGGATTTTCACCCCATAGTCCATATGTAGTTCAAGGGTCTGACACATAAAGTGGGAGGTTTTTTAAATTCGTACATGGGACGTGGGCGTCGCAGGTTGTGCCAGTTTTTATTGCCCATCCTTAATTGTCGTTGGGGAGGCAGAAACTACATTGCTGTGGGTCTGGAGTCACATGTAGGCCAGACCATGTAAGGATTACCTTCCCCAAAGGACATTAATGAACCAGATGGATTTTTCCAACAATGGTTTCAATAACCATCATTGGACTTTAATTCCAGATATTTTTTATTGAATTTAAATTCCATCACCTGCCATGATGGGATTCGAACCTGGGTCTCTGGAGTATTAGTCTCAGTAACTGTGGGAGGAAACCGGAGCACCCGGAGGAAATCCACGCAGACACGGGGAGAACGTGCAGACTCCGCACAGTGACCCAAGCCAGGAATCGAACCTGGGACCCTGGAGCTGTGAAGCAATTGTGCTAACCACTATACTACCATGCTGCCCTTGGTGAATTGGGTACTGGCGGTGCGCCAGTGGTATTAGTGAACATTTATGCGCCAAATTGGGAAGAAACAGATTTTATCTAAAGGGCTTTGGCAGCTATCCCTGATTTAGACTCGCATCAGTAGATTATGGGGATGGTTTCAATTGTGTATTAGATCCAAGGATGCACAGGTCATGCCCCAGATCTCTGGTTACTTCTGGGATGACAAGGGAGTTGGCTGTGTTCATGGAACAGATGGGAGGGGGGTGGATACATGGAGATTTAGTCACTCAAGCGAGAAGGAGTTTTCCTTCTTCTCTCACATGCACCGGGTCTACTCCTGGGGGGCTGGTTTAGCTCAGTGGGCTGGACAACTGGGTTGTGGCCAGCAGCGCTGGTTCAATTCCTGTACCAGCTGATAATTCTGAATTATCCCTCTGTACCCAAACAGGCGCCGGAATGTGGCGACTAGGGGATTTTCACAGTAACTTCATTGCAGTGTTAATGTAAACCTACTTGTGACAATAAAGATTGTTTCTATTTCTACCACAGAGTAGATTTCGCAATAGTGGGGAAGGTGGTTACTCCCTGGGGTAGTTTGACTCGGTGATAGTAATATTGGACCATGCTTCACACTATGTGGATATGCAATTGGAGACGGGCCATTCCCAGCAATCCCCCATGGAGTTGAACATATCACTATTGGCAGATAAGGGGTTTTGTGAAAGGGTGGCTTCGGCCATGCGGAATTATGTAGATTCCAACCAGAATGGGGAGGTCTCGTCTTCCACGTTCTGTGATGCATTGAAGACGGTGATCAGAGGATAAATAACATTGTACAAGGCCCAGAAGGATAAGGCTGGCAGTGTTGAAAGGCAGAGGTTGGTAGACTTAATATTGGAGGTGGATGGGTAGTACTCCACGGTCCCTACGGCAGCGTTGGCAGAGAGAAAGTGGCTACAAATGATGTTTGAGTTTGAATTGATGGGGAATGCGGTGAGCCAGCTTCACCTTTCGCAAGGAACATTTCATGAGTACGATCCAGTCGATTAATGGCTCACCAATTGAGATGGCAGGCAGCCACACAGGAAATTGCCCAGATTAAAGATGAGGGGGGACTTCCGGTGGCAGCCATGGAGTGAGTGGTCGTACATTTGGTGGCTTCCACTTGAGGTGGAGTTGTTTGGTCCTTTTCACCCGATATAGGGTGTGTTTGCTGGTGCAAAGTGCACAAACAGTGAGAGACAGGAATTCTCCTCCGGTGGAGCCGGTTTATGGCTTCTCAGACGAGGAGTGTAACGAGCAAAGGGCAGCAGTCTGGCCAGGGGGACTTTCAGAGTGCATCAGAGGGAAAGATGGCGGAGGGCGCTGGGGTGTCATTGGCTGCCCAGTGGTCTACCAAGAAAGTGGTGGAGTTTCTGAACGCCAAGTGCTAGCAGGAGAGGTAAAAAGCTTTAGTGGACCTGGCTAAGGTGGTGGATCCGATCAGGGCAGCCATTGACAGAGTGGAGCAAAGGCTTGAGGCGCAGAGTTCGCTGGTCCAGAAGATGGAGGAGTCGGTGGTGGACAGGTTGGTCTCGTTGGAGGCAGAGATGGTGCTTGTGGTGGAGTGTCAGAAGCAGCTGAGGGACAAGGTAGAGGATCTGGAGAATCGCTCCAGGAGGCAGAATCTCCGGATTGTGAGGCTGCATGAGGAGATTTAAGGAATGCAGGCCGCAAAGGTGCCAGAAGTCCCTCATTTGCCAGACCAGCCAACCACTCAGATAGTTACCATGACACTCTCGAGTAGATGGCAGTCAAGATGAACCAGCAACAAGAAGAGCCTCAACATTTTGCTCCAATGTCAGTTGGAGGGATAAACCCTAAGACCACAGAGCGGACACTGCAGTTCCCCAGCCAATATGACAGTGCCTCAAACGCTGTTGAAACCGAGTAGCACCCAGCTATTGATGACAGCACCACACAGCCAAATACAAAGATGGGCTTACTACCAAGCACACCCTCACAACTGTAAGGCCAATCTTGCATCCCAGTTAGCATTGCAGCGAGCCGCATGAGGGAAAAAGAGAAAAAAATATATTATAGAGACAGATCCAGAGTTCATCCATCCTGTGAAGAGCGGAATAAACCAACTGTCACTACAATTTTTAATAGAATTTACAATGCAGAAGGAGGCCATTTGGCCCATCGAGTCTGCACCGGCTCTTGGAAAGAGCACCCTACCCAAGGTCAACACCTCCACCCTATCCCCATAACCCAGTAACCCCACCCAACAATAAGGGCAATTTTGGACACTAAGGGCAATTTATCATGGCCAATCCACCTAACCTGCACATATTTGGACTGTGGGAGGAAACCGGAGCACCCGGAGGAAACCCATGCACACACGGGGAGGATGTGCAGACTCCGCACAGACAGTGACCCAAGCCGGAATCGAACCTGGGATCCTGGAGCTGTGAAGCAATTGTGCAATTGGGGAATCAACGAAGAGTAATTCAGTGGCAAAGAATGGAACAAGAGGATGAAAAGACACACAGATGCCAGAATTCAGCAAAGTTTACCTGCAGCGACATTACTCCTATGACAGTAGTGAAAACAATGTAGGGAAAGGATATAAGGCCTCAAAAACGCATGAACCTAAAACTTAGCCATGATGTGGAGATGCCGGCGTTGGACTGGGGTGGGCACAGTAAGAAGTCTTACAACACCAGGTTAAAGTCCAACAGGTTTGTTTAAAATCACTACCTTTCGGAGCACTGCTCCTTCACCTAAGGAAGGAGCAGTGCTCCGAAAGCTAGTGATTCGAAACAAACCTGCTGGACTTTAACCCGGTGTTGTAAGACTTCTTACTAAAACTTAGAGACCTGGAAGGTGGGGAGAAGGGATAGTATCAATGATGTAAATACATGGAGTAAACTGGGATAACTTGTAAATACTTTGAATAAAGACTTGGGGGAGGTGTCTGGCACATAAAATGTAATGTGGGACTGAGTACAATGCCTGCCACACTGTGATGAAAAAGAATACCTGACCCACATCTAGGGGTCAGTATAATGTTGGACAGAGCCAGGTGTAGAAGCAAGCATGGAGACAGCTTCTGGTTTGGACATTTACCTATGTCTATAGTTTCTAATCGTTAATAAATACTTACTGTTGAACTACATTAGACTATGAATACCTTCGTAAGACCTACTGAACTATGCCCAAAAGTTAAAAATAGGGAAGTTCTCCCACTGGCCTGTTTCAAGCACCTGAGTGACACAGGTTGTGGTAGGCCTTCTTGAGAAGAGGCAACACGGCGGTCTCGCCAGCTCTGTCTGCTCATCGAAGCGGTTTCTCAGGGAGTGACCATTTTCACATATTAACAGCTACTTGGAGCCAGTGCTGGGAGCTGGGTAAAGATGGAGACCAAAACAGGATGAGCCACACCACTTGTGTGAGGTGCCACCCTTCCCTTACACCCTTCACACCCCAAAAGCATTGATAATATTCACTTTACCCACTGCCTGTGGTAGCGAGTTCCACATTCTCATCACACACTGGGCAAATAAGTTTCTTCTGAATTCCCTATGCGATTCCTCGTGATTATTTTATATTGATGGCTTCTGGTTGTGCTCTTTCGCACAAGAGGAAATATTCTCTCTGTATCCACTCTAGCAAAACCTTTCATTATTTTAAAGACGTCTGTTAGATCATCCCTCGGCGTTTCTTGATGAGAAAAAATACCTAGCCTGTCAATCCTTTCCTGATACGTCTTCCCACCATTTGGGTCTCCTTGTAAATCTTCACTGCAGCCACTCCAGTACTTTTATATATTTTCCACAATGGCGGCAAATACGGCACACAGCACTCTCAGTTCAATGAAGAGTCATATTGAACTCGATATGTTAACTCGGAGCACGATCCAACAGAAACATTTCTAAGTGTCATTTTGGATGTGTTTGGCGGGGTATTCCTCAACGGCCGAGTTGGTGAGATTGGGGCCCGTATTCAGCCGCACTTAGTGCTGAAAATGAGCCCCCATGTGAATGTCGCCATGACTGACTGTCTCACTCATACCTCAGCGTCTCACTGCTAACAAAAGGGAGCTGCTTTCAAATGCTGCCTGAATACTCACTCCCAGTCAACTCACAAGCATGGCAGCGCGCAGATCTGCTCCTCACTTTGGAGCTGCCGATCTTGGCAGGCTACTTGATGCCATTGATGAGAGATGGGATATCCTGTTCCTCCAAAGGAATCGCAGGCCCAGCAGCAGGGTCAGCAATGCCGCCTGGGAGGCAGTGATAGCGGCTGTCAGTGCGGGCAGCATGTCAAGGAGATCCAACGTAAAATGAAGACCAATCACCTGCATCAAGCTGCAAGGGTAAGACCACATTTCTCCTGGCATCAGTTCCACCTGCCACTCTACCCCCACACCACAGTCTCACAAACCACTGGCTGACACCTCGCACCCTCCCTACACCAAACTTTGTGATTGTTCCTCAGAACCTCCTGGCACCCACCAGCACAACCCCTTCAAGTCCAGGTGCAGTGCCCACACATTTCACCTGCCATACACCCCTCTGACCCATCAAGTGAGTGGCTCACTATGTCCTCTCTTTGTCCCCACAGAAGAAGATTTTCCGTAATAAATCAGAAAGGGCCAAGACGAGGGGGGGGGGGTCCCTGAGATCCGAGTCCTCACCCGCTATGAGGAACGGGCCTAGAGTTCGCGGGCTTTCCGAGGAGAGATCAGAGACTAACAGTGAGTTTGGCTTGCGCCAAAGAGGTGAGGATTAACTGCCCCTTCACCCAGGTGACCTGTCTCAAATGAGTAGTTCATGTCAGACAAAATATTATTCCTTCTCACTGACCACATGTCCATCATCTCACAGGATCAGCATCTGATGGGGCCGCACCATCTGGAGTCGATCCCACCCCTGCTACCCAAGAGACCACCTTGGAGGAGAGCTCCAAGGAGACCACCGGCGAGGTGTCACAGCTATCACCCCCACCTTCCACCAGCGCAGAGACATACACCTCGGTGGGCAATATTAATGGACAGACTTCTGGGGCACAATCAAGTGAGCACCACACAGTTGCTGATGCACATCAGGCGGAGGCATGAACATCTAAGGGAGTCAGCAGTTGGCGTTGTGCTGGATCCCAGGACTCTGCTGAGTCCCATTCCGATGACAAGCCTCTGGACAAGGTTCTCCCAGAGCTGATACAGAAGATAGGACACAGCCATAACATTCAGGAGGGGATGTCAGCTACAATCCAGCAACTGGAGAGCCGATTGGAGGAGTCCCAAAGGCTTCGGTCGCAGGAGATGTTGCCGACCACATGTGGTACCAATCCCAGCACTGCTAGGGTGGCGACCGCAGGGGAAAATCTGGAGCACGACATCCGCGTCTTGAGTGCTGGTGTCCAAGGCATGGCTCAGTCTGTGATGACCATGGCTGAGGGCCTCGACATCGTGTCACAGTCGCTGAGGGATGTGTCCCAGATACAGGTGGACATTGCCGAGACACTGCAGAGCCTGGCCCAGTCACTGAGGAACATCACTGACGAGATGCGGCTCCTGGACGGACAATGGCACTGATACGTGGAACAAGTCATATATTGATGGACAGATCATTTCTATGGCTAAGTTCTGGACAGGATAACACATTCTCAGGCTTATCGCACATTTCTGTTGAGGAACCTACGAGGGGCGATACCGTGTGTTTGTGTTTTTGTGAAAATGAATTGATATAGCTTTGTATTGGTACCAATATGGAATGGTAACATTTCCTTGTTGTTTCATGGTTAGTGTTATGTGGAATGTTACGAAGTTGAGAGAAGGTATATGTGTCGGGGAGGCTCAGGGGATAAGAGAATTCCGAGGTGGAAGCCCTTGCTGACTCATAGACCACAATCAGTGAGAATAAAGAACAACACCTCCTCCATGATTGTCCTCAATACAGGGGCCACACAAGGCTGCATGCATAACGCCCTACTATACCCCCACTACACACACGACTGTGTGGGAAAATTTGGCTCCAACTCCATCTACAGGTTTGTTGATAACACGAGCGTAGTGGGTCGGATCGCAAACAACGACGAGTCAAAGTCCAGGAGGGAGATAGAGAACCTAGTGACATAATGCAATGACAACAATCTCTCTCCCAATGTCAACAAAATAAAGGAGCTGGTCATTGACTTCAGGAAGTAAAGTTTTGTCCACGCCCCTGTCTGTATCAATGGTGTTGAGGTGGAGATGGTTGACAGTTTCTCGATGTGTACATCACCAACAATCTATCCTGGTCC
Organism: Scyliorhinus canicula; assembly: GCF_902713615.1. NCBI lineage: Eukaryota > Metazoa > Chordata > Chondrichthyes > Carcharhiniformes > Scyliorhinidae > Scyliorhinus > Scyliorhinus canicula. Next base: position 125,827,620 of record NC_052148.1, on the reverse strand, counting down.
AATCACAGCGCCCATACTTTCACAGAAAATTAAGAAAATTCAGCCTCAATGACCCTTACCAATTCTATAGATGTACCATAGAAAGCATCCGATCTGGCTGCATCACAGCCTGGTATGGCAACTGCTCAGTCCAAAACCGTAAGAAATTACAGAGAGTCGTGAACATAGCCCAGCCCATCACACAAACCTGCCTCCCACCCATTGACTCTGTTTACACTCCATCCCAGCGAGGACACAGGATGGCATCAGTGCTACGTACTCACAGCCTTGGCGCTCCTGGAGAAGGAGGACACCTGCTCTCGGTGGTCGTAAATGTCATCACAGCGCTGAATGTTTACGCCACTGGATTTTTCAAGGCTCAAGCGTGGAAGTGTGCGGCATATCACATGCTACAGCCCACAAGCGCATGCATGAAGTCACGGATGCCCTGCGTGCTGGGCAGCTGACTATAACAACTTTGAGCTTGACCAAGTCCATCAAGATGCCCAGGCGGCAGGATTCTTCGCCATCGCTGGGATGCCCTAGTCCTGAGGTAATTGATGTCATGCATATCACCTTGCACGCACTGGGAAATCAGGGAGTGACCTTCATTAATAGGAAGGGGTTTCACTCCCTCAATGTTCCACTTATGTGCGACCACCACCTCTGGATCGTGGACGTGTGTGCACACTTCACAGGGAGCGTGCATGACAACTACATCCTGGGACACACGGAGACCCCCAGTGTCTTTGAGGACCATCCCTGGGTTGGCTCTTGGGGGATTAGGGATGCCCATTGAGGTTCTGGCTGATGGCAGAGTGCAGAGGCCAGATACCGATGCGGAGGCAGTGGCATAGTGGTCTTGTCACTAGACTAATAATCCAGAGACCCAGGAAAATGATCTGAGGACCCGGATTTGAATCCCACCACGGCAGATGATGGAATTTAATCTCAATAAAATATCTGGAAATAACGATGACCATGAAACCATTGTTGATTGCTGTAAAAACCCATCTGGTTCACTAATGTCCTTTAGGGAAGGAAATCTGTCGTCCTTACCTGGTCTGGTCTGTATGTGACTCCAGACCCACAGCAATGTGGTTGACTCTTTAACTGCCCGCTCAAGGGCAATTAATTAGGGATGGGCAATAAATGCTGCGCAGCCTGCGATGCCCACGTCCCATGAACGAATAATAACAAAGACCCAATATAATGAGGCCCATGCTGCCACCCGGGTTGTTATTGAGTTGTGCATCAAAGTGCTCAAAGTGCAGTTCTGATGCCTGGACGGCTCTGTTGGTGCAATGAATATACCCCATGAGAGGGTCGCCCACTTTGTGATGGTCTGCTGTGTCTCCACAACGTGGCACAGCAGTGGGGCGACATGCTGGAATAGGAGGATGAGGAGGGGCGGGATAAGGGGCCAAACCTCCCATACCCCACACCCCTCCCCGACTACCCTGTTCCACCCTTCTTGGGTCAATGTAATATCACCCCAGGGTGATAGGCCTGTGCTGACACTGTCAGCGGGTCAATATACAAGGCAGGAGAGTGAAGATCACTCGATTTGATGTTAGTTCTGGTGCTTCTCAGTTCATGCTAAATTCTGGCTCCTGTCTTTCAGCTGACAGCGTACTCACACCTATCACATGAATGGGGTCTCCATCGGGGGCTCTTGATCTCAGACCCTGTGCCCAGGAGGCACAGATGCCCTGGGGTCTCCGCGGGACGGAGGGGATGCTGGAGTGAGCTCCAGAGGCCTCTGCGTCAACTGGCTCTGCAGGTCCTGGCACCATCCCAATGTCAGCACCACAGTGTTGACGCCCTCAGCAAAGCTCCTCAGTGACTCAGACATGCTCTGGAGTTCCTCGGCCATGTCCACCTGCATCTAGGACATGTCCCTCAGCGATTGGGACATGATGTCGAGGCCCTCAGCCACTGACTGAGCCACACCTTGGACACCTCCACTCAAGGCGCTGACGACATGCTCCAAGCTTTCCACTGCGGTAGCCACCCTAACAGTGTTGGCCTCGGTGCCAAGCATTGCCGGGGCCATCTCCTACACCCAGAGCCTTTGGGAGTCCTCCAATCAGCTATGCACTCGTCCTCGTGTCACTGACATCCTCTAATAAATCTCATGCCTGTGCCCTTACGTTAGCACTGCTGCCTCCCAGCTCTGAGGTCCCAGGTTCGACCCCGGCTCTGGGTCATTGCCATGTGGAGTTTGCACATTCTTCCCGTGTTTGCCCCCACAACCCAAAGATGTGCGGGGTAGGTGGATTGACAACGCGAAAAGGCCTTTCGTTGGAAAAAATGAATCGGGTACTCTAAATTTATAAAAGGAAAAAAGAGAAGAAAGACGGCATTGTGAGCCGTGCGCTTGGTGCATCAGTGGGGGTGGGTCTATGGCAGGTGGCATATGTGGGAAGTGTACCTAGATATAGAGGGATTGTGCTGGTGGGGGACAGGGTGTGCTAGCATATGCACGGTGATTGGATGTGGGGAGGGTGCGAGGTGATGCCAGGGAGCCGGTGTTAACTTACATTTATGGCCTAGTGGAGGGCGTTGTTCTTCTTCCTGCACTGTACTGCCACTGCCTCCCAAGCAGCATTGGCTGTCCTCAGCCAATCTGACCCCCTCAGGGTAACAGGCTGTTCCATCTCGCCGCCGCATTGTCCAGAAGCCTGGCCAGGTAGGCATCCCCGGAACATGGAGCAGGTCTACGTGGAGCCATGCGCGTGTGCTGACTTGGAATGAGTTCAGAGGGAGCGTTTAAAAGCAGCTCTCCCTTGTTAGCAGGTAGCTGTCGGGCGTGAGTCTGGAAAATTAGCTGGCAGGACAACCAGTACCGACATAAATCCCGTGGGGTATCATTTTGTGGCACTAAGTGCTGTTAAATACGATCCGTGATCTCTCCGGCTCGGCATTCGGGAAACACCCAGGAAGTCTCGTCCGAGATGACACTTAGAACATTCTCCATTAAATCACGCCCGTTGTTATGATTGCAACGCCTAAATCTTACAGTAATGATTCCAGCGCTAACTCTTGTAGAACACCACCTCCAACTTTCTGAATAACTACATTTTACTCCCACTTCTGTTTTCTGTCTTGAAGCCAGATAGCAATCCATTTGAACAATTGTCCCTCCCAAACTCTATTTCTCTGCCCTTTTCATTAGTTTTTTCATGGGTCAAAGGTCTTTTAAAAATCCAGATAAATGAAATCCACTGGATTACCATTGTCTACACCCTCTGTTTCCACCTCAAAAAATTCAATAAATTTGGCGAAGCAAGATTTTCCCTTTTGAATCCATGCGAACCATTCAGAAATGAAAGGTGGTGCTGACAGGTTCTGGGTGACACACAACATATATGTCAAAGGGAAGTGCCAGAGCAAAAACACAGATCATTCATAAAGAACCAGCAGTAAGAGTGGACGATCAACGAGTAATTAGACCTCTCATATATACTTCTGTAGTTGTACTATATTTTAAGCTGACTGATGATGAAGCACATAATGGTACTTGGATGTGACATATAGGATAATAGATGGCTTTCAGTTCAGGGCAGTCATTCAGTTCAGTAATGACTACAGAAACCAGGTGAGCAAAGTCTGAACAGTTTTAAATGTCAAGGGAAGCAAGATTGAATTACTGCTTAGGTGGATTGAACTGAACTCACTAACAGCTGTTTGCTATTCTTTAGAACAATGTGGGTTTTTGTAAGGCATCAAGGAGTGATGTCAATATATTAAAGAACCTTCAATTGAGTTGGTAACCAGAAGACAAAGAATTAAGGTAATTTGGATTTGGATTTTGTTTATTGTCATGTGTACCGAGGTACAGTGAAAAGTATTTTTCTGCGAGCAGCTCAACAGATCATTAAGTACATGAAAAGAAAAGGAAATAAAAGAAAATGCATTATAGGGCAACACAAGGTACACAATGTAACTGCATAACACCGGCATCGGGTGAAGCATACAGGGGTGTAGTCAGGTCAGTCTGTAAGAGGGTCATTTAGGAGTCTGGTGACAGTGGGGAAGAAGCTGTTTTTGAGTCTGGTCGTGCGTGTTCTCAGACTTTTGTATCTCCTGAGGGGAGATGAGGAGAGTTTTTTTTACCCAACAAGTTGTTATGATCTGGAATCTGGAAGAAGCTGGCATCCTATCTGATGATATAATGGCATTATTTTTATTTATTTATTTTCTGGATACGAGCCCTCAGGTAGTCCTGGTGGATTTTCCTCTTGAACCATTCCAATTGGTATGATGATTGCACTCCCACATTGGTATTAAACATGAATTCCAAGAAATTGGATTAGTAATGAGAAAGAATAGTGAAATCTAGCTATGTTAGAATGGTGTGACTTGTAGAGGAATTTAGAGATTATGATTATATAATAACTCAAAAGGGAGCTGTCAGGTGAGTTTATTTGCAAGTACATGCTTAGCACTGCATCTCACTCCCAATGCAGACCTTGCTGGGAGGATAGCTCTGATCAGGCCCTGAGTTGGGCCTGCTTTTATCCACTGCCTAAACGAGCCCCAGGTGTTTGGCCTCCTCCACCTACCGAGGGAGCTCGTATTCTATGAGTCCCACAGGGAGATCAATGACTGTTTCCCCATAGTCCTCATGGGGAACACCCCTCGTCCCCAGATTATGAATGTCCTCCATCAACTGCCACTGGTTGAGGCCTTCTAGAGAGCTTAGTCCATGGCTAAGCATCCACTTGCGCTGGATCTAGGTAGGGTGGAGTGTAATGTTGCTTCCTGGCTGACGGCCGCAGGGGAACCATAGGGTCTTCACTGCCGGACATACTGTCGTCTGCCGGCGCGGATACCTCCGTGTCCATATTGGAACCAGAGTCGTAATACTTTTGCTGGGCCGGACATGACAACCCGGATGGCTGGACCCTCAACTCATGGGGTGGCCCATGTTGCAGTGACAGCAGTACTACCACGTGGGGCAGCATAACAGGCAGCCTCATGGCTGTCAGATAGTCCACATACTTCGTAAGGATCTTGGGCTTGGACCCTATATGAGACCAGGCCAGTCTGGCCCAACACCATAAACGCTGCCCTAAGCATGGAACATTCATCCCGACACCCCTGCACTGAGATGATTCTTCTGCAACCCCAGGTTTGGAAGGGTAAGATCCAAACTATTCAGAGTCGTTATCCCATCAAGAGTTATATTGGAGCAACCCGTTGGTCACATGTGACATTGTACAGCGATTGAATAAGAAGCTCGCCAACTGCGTGTCCATAGATCCGGTCATCAGCAATTTCAGACCTCGTTTAAAAATTTGGACTGCCCTCTCTGCCAGTGCATTAGAGAAAGGATGATATGGCACTGTACGCATGTGCTGGATATTAGTGCGCCACACAAAAACGGCAAATCCTCGCTGGTAAAGGGAATTCCATAGTCCGTAACCAGCACCTCCAGAAGTCCGTGGGTACAAAAAGATCGCTCGAGCTTCTCAATAGTAACCCTGGACATTGTGGAAGACATTCTGAAGCGGTGCTCTTGTCCTCCTGGAATAGGCCGAACAACGGCTTGTGGTCCATTCTGGTAATGAAATGATGTCCATACACATATTGATGGAATTTCTTAATTCAAAAGATAACTGCCAGACCTTCCTTCTCAAGGGACCAGCAACTTTCTCGAAGCAAATGCAATGGGGCATTCTGTGCCGTCATTCGACGCATGGGCTAGCAATGGCCTGATGTCATAAGGGGAACTATCACATGTTAAATTTGGGGTTTTAGCCAGGTCATAGTGTGTCAAGAGTTGTTTGGAAGATCGGCGTCTCTTTATGGCCGCAAATGTCTCATCCTAGGATGCGCCCAGCACCATTTCTGGTCTTTCCACAACAACACATGCAATGGGGCCCATAGGGAGGCTAGGTTTGTGATCAACTTGCCATAATAATTACAATGAGATCCAAGAAGGACCGGAGCTCAATGTCGTTCTGCAGGGTGGAGACCCCGTTTATAACCCGGAGTCTATCCTGGACTGGGTGCAGTGCATCACTATCCACATAGTATCCGAGGTAGCTCACTGCCTTGACACGGAAGAAACAGTCCGGCGTCCACATGGGCAAAACAGCGGAGTATCTCCTGGAGATTTGTCTTGTGCTCCTGCTCCATGGAACCGGTAGTAAGAACGTCATCTAAGTAGACGCCAACCTTTGGATGGCAGGCCCTATAAGATGTTTTTCATCACTCTCTGAAATACCGCAGGGGCTGACGAAACGCCAAACAATCCTCAATGTGTATTTATCGTGGCAAACCTTCAAGACTCCGGGTCAAGCTCCACCTGTAGGTACCTGTGGCTCATATCGAGTTTTGCAACAAAGCAGCCAGCCAAGCATATAATCGCCGCCCCGGGGCATTGGGTCACGGTCCAATTGCGAAGCCCTGTTTACAGTAAACTTGAAGTCCCCACACATTCGGACGGTTTTATCAGATTTCATCACCACCAGCGCAGCCCATTCCGCAAGCTGTATGGGTCGGATGATTCCTCGAGCTTGCAATCATTGCAGTTCTGTGTCCACTTTAGGAAGTAACGCATACAGAACTGACCTCACTCGGAATTATTGGTGCTGAGCAGTAGGCTTGATATAGAAGTGGACTCAGGTACCCTTAATCCTGCTCAAACTTGCCTGAAAAACCTCCAGATATTTATTCAACATGTCTTAAACATTTCCAGAGCCCATTCAAAACATTTGTTGCCAATCAAATCAACGGGCCCTCAACTGGTCTCTTCCCAGTAAATTTGGACCCGGACTATGTCCAACCACTCAGGGCAGGCGGACCGCCTGCTGTCCAAATGCTACCAGCGTCATGGTGGTCCCCACGATTTTAACAGTTACCCGTGTAGGCGGCCAGTCGAGCCTTGGTATCCCGCTAGGTCAGCGGTATGATTTCCATACACAGCCGTTGAAAAGTGTGGAGGTCCACAATGGAGACGGCAGCCCTATAATGATCTCCATTGGTAATGGGTGTCCATTAATCTACAAAGTAATCCGAATTGTTGCAACCCTTGGAGAAAAATACAATTCAACTGCATCAAGCAGTCACCGTTGCCGTCGTCCTGGGTGCCCACATGCAAAGCCCTCGTCCGGGGTTGCTGCTGTTGTCCGGCTGCCTTGACCCTCACAAGAGCTTCAACAACAATGGCGGCATGATGGCCAGCTCTCAGTATCCTCCTCAGGCAAGGTATCCCACTGGGCAAAGCCAGCGCTCGCAACATAAGCTCCGCCATGAACCTGCCTCAAGGGCTGCTCCGCCGGACGAATTCTGGCTGGACCTGCACCGTGCCATGACCAATATGGAGTCCGAACGGAATGGTGACCCAAGCTATGCACACCATAATCAACAGACCTTTGTAGATCCTGTACACCCTTCTCTGCATCTTCACAAGAGAGGGAATGTTCAATAGCTTGCTTTAAATCCAGCGTAGTTTCTGCTAACAACTTCAGTTAAGTGGCCGAATTATTGATACCACACGCAAGTCTGTCCCGTAACAAACTGAGAGGGTCTGCCCGGATGCACAATGCCCAGCCAAGTGCCCCAAATGAGTCTAAAAGTCTGTAATCAGCTCACCAAGGAGCGTATTGCCATGTTAAACCAGTGCCTTTCCATAATCACAGGCAGTTTGGGGTGGTAGTGGTCCGAAGCCATTGCACAAGTTCATTGAACGACCTGGAATCCGATACAGCCGGGTAGGTCAAACTTTTGATGATTCAAAATGTCTGGACCCCGCAGGCTGTCAGAGGGAGAAGTTTTTGTCGGTTTTCTCCCAACATACCATTTGCTTGGAAGATGTATCGCATGCGCTCTACATACTGATTCCAATCCTCCAGCCCTGCATCAAAGGCATCTAATTTACCGAACAACGGCATTTTAAACAATACGACGTACCGCACTCAATCCGAACTTCCAGCAGATAGGTGAATCCATGGGCAAGTCCAGGACTTCATAAATCCTCATCGCCATTATATCTCATAAAGAAGTTGTTGGTAATGAAGGTGAATTTATTTACATATTTTCAATGACATGCTTAGCACAGCATCTCACTCCCAGTGCAGACCTTGCTGGGAGGATAGCTCTGATCAGGCCCTGCATTGGGCCTGCTCCTATCCCCGGCCTTAACGACCCCCCTACCTAGGGAGCTCGTATTCCATGAGTCCCACAGGGATATCAATGATCGTTTTACCAAGGTCCTCATGGGGGTTATGATAGATTAGAGAATCAGAGAAAGAAACAACATAAAGTGGGCCATTCAGCCCACTTTGCCTGTGCCAGCTCCTTGAAGGAGCTGTCCAAATAGTCTCACTCACCTGCTTTCGCCCCAAAACTTTTCAAACTTTCCCTTTTCAAGTATTTATTCAGTTCTCTTTTCAATATTGTTACTGAATCCGCTTCTACCACCCTTTCAGGAAGAGAATTCGAGATCATAATAGCTCATTAGAATAAAAAATTCACCTCGCCTCCCTTCCACGTCCCAGCCCTCACCTCCCCGCCCAACTCCTCCTCCCATTTGCACTTAATCTCCTCCACCGGAGCACCCTTCCCTCTTCATCAGCTCACTGTAGATATCCAACTTCCTCCCCTTACCAATATCATCCTCCGACGACAACCTGTCCTGCAACTCCGTTTCAATTTGAGTAGCTGGGCCCAGCTCCGTGCTACCCGGATTCCGAGGTACCAAAAACCCACCCCCACCACACCCCGCTCTTCTCTATGTTCAATTTGTACCCCGAAATCAGGCCAAATTCCCTCAGGGTCTCCATAATCCTTTCAAAGCTGCCCACTGGGTCCGGAATGTATAGCAACAGACATACGCACACAGCGAAACTCTTGTGCTCAGCACCACCCAGTTCAATCCCTTTCCAGCACCTCGGATTCTACGTGCCATTGCCAACGGCTTGATTGCCAAGGCAAAAAGCAACAGGGAGAACAGGCATTCCTTCCTTGTCCCCTGATGTCCACCCACGTCGCCGCTATCACCAAGAAAGCACAACAGCGCCCGTACTTCCTCAGGAAACTAAGGAAATTTGGCATGCCCACATTAACCCTTTTCCAATTCTTACAGATGCACTATAGAAAGCTTCCTATCTGGCTGCATCACAGCCTGGTATGGCAACTGCTCAGCCCAGGACCGCAAGAAACTTCAGAGAGTCATGAATACCGCCCAGTCCATCACACAAACCTGCCTCCCATCCACTGACTCCATCTACACCTCCCGCTGCCTGGGGAAAGTGGGCAACATAATCAAGGATCCCTCCCACCCGGCCTACTCACTCTTCCAACTTCTTCCATCAGGCAGGAGATACAGAAGTCTGAGAACACGCACAAACAGACTCAAAAACAGCTTCTTCCCCGCTGTTACCAGACTCCTAAATGACCCTCTTATGGGCTGACCTCATTAACAGTACACCCTGTCTGCTTCATCCGATGCCAGTGCTTATGTAGTTACATTGTATACCTTGTGTTGCCCTATTATGTATTTTCTTTTATTCCCTTTTCTTCCCATGTACTTAATGATCCGTTGAGCTGCTCGCAGAAAAATTCTTTTCACTGTACCTCAGCACACGTGACAATAAACAAATCCAATCTAATCCAATGCAATTATTTTGCCTCTCTGATAGCCTTAAATCTTTGTCTGCCGGTTACCAACCTCATTGCCAGTGTAAACAGTTTCTCCTTAATTACTTTTTTAAGAATATTTTCAAAGCTTTTTATACACACATATATATGCATAAAAATATCAGAAGGCCAAAACATCAACATGGACAAAAGCCACAAGCACCAACCTCCCCAAATAGCAACATCTCACCGCACCCCGCCTTCCTAACTTTTTCCCCTTTATCCTCCCCCCCCCCCCCCCCCCCCCCCCCACGCATCCCCCGTGACTCCTCAATCCACCTTGAAGAAACCAATGAATGGCTTCCACCTCCAGGTGAACCCCTCCTCCAACCCCCGCAAAGCAAACTTGACCTTCTCCAACCTCAGGAATTCTGCCAGGTCGCTCACCCAAATCCCCACCTTCGGCAGCTCCGAGTCCCGCCAACACAACAAAATCCGTCTCCAGGCTATCAGAGAGGCAAAGGCCAATATTTCGGCCTCTCTTCCCACCTGGACTCCCGGATCTTCTGACACACTCAATATCGCCACCTCTGGACCCAGGGCCACAATCTGCTGACCCTACATGCTTGTGGGGCACCCAGGTAATGCTCACACTAAGACAGTTTTTGGCATGGGTCATGTCAGGTGTGGACAGAAGCAGCAAGGACCTAATTTTTCTTCCATACCAGCACCTCGAGATGAAATGTGCAGCCAAGGATTTTTAATCTGGAACAATATTGTATTAGAATACTCTTCCGATAACATCCAACGTGGAGTTGGAAAATTGTCTGAGGCAATAATGTTGAAAGACAGTTGAATTTATCAAAGGCTTGACTGAAGGTGCAAGTTAATAACAAAAGTAATTGAAGTACTGCATCGATTATTCAACCGACGCATGTGTATTGGTCATGGGTAACTGACAAATAAAATTTATATTCCGCATTTTCATTTGTATTCCCCTATCTGCTATTTCTGAAGTCGCGCGTAATATAGTGATAGTAATTTAAGAGAGGCAGTGACGTAGTGGGATTGTCACTGGACTAGTAATTCAGAGACCCAGGGTAATGTTCTGGGACCCAAGTTTGAATCCCAACATGGCAGCTGGATATCCAACTGGATATGATGGCCATAAAACCATTGTTCATTGTCGTAAAAGCCCATCTGATTCACTAATGCCCTTTAGGGTGGGAAATCTGCCATCCTCACCTGGTCTGATCGACATGTGACTCCAGACACACAGCAATGTGGTTGACTCTTAAAATGTCCTCGGGGCTGGGCAATAATTGCTGGCCCAGCCAGCGACGCCCACATCCCATGATGAATTAAAAAAATTAATTGATTTCACATCTTTTAAAATTCAGAAGCAACCAGTTTATGTTTTATACAGTCCTTTAGTGCCAAAATTCTCTGTGCATGGTCCTGTGGCTGCGTGTATGTGTGTTTCTGTGTGTGTGTCTGTCTGTCACTTTGAAATAATTAGGCTATTTAATTTGAAAAGCAGCCAGTTTTGCAAACATTAACACTTAGCTCCATGAAGTGTCAGTGGATTTTAGATTTGTTACACTTACTACACTACTCATGCACAAACTGGCACCAAATCAATTTGTGACAACATATATCTTCATAATTCACAGTGACAGTCTATTATTCCATATTTGCTCACTGATGTGCACAGGGTAGTGGGGAAAATGATTACATTATCAGCGAGAACGTACAATGAGAAAGAATATCATCCCATATTTATTCTGGCAGCTGCTACACCACAGCATTGGATTTTGAATGGAGAATTACTTTTTAACTTTTAGCCTGAGCAGACTATCACGCTCTGGTTTCTGAAGTTTCTGAAGCAGGTTTGTCTCAGATAGTGAAGGAATGTTTCAAGTAATTGGTGAACCATTTAATAAGTGACATTGATGGCAAAATAACACGGCACGGTGGCACAGTAGTTAGCATTGCTGCCTCACAGCGCCAGGCACCCAGGTTTGATTCCGACCTTGGGTGACTGTTTGGAGTTTGCATATTCTTCCCATGTGTGCGTGGGTTTCCTCTTGGTGCACCAGTTTCCTCCCATAGTCCAAAGGTATGCAGGTTAGGTGAATTGGCCATGCTAAATTACTCCTTAGTCCCCAAAGGTTAGATGGGATTGCATGGTTACGGGGATAGAGAGGGGGAGTGGGCCTATGTAGGGTGGTCTTTCAGAAAGTTGGTGCAGACTGGTTGGGCCGAATGGCCTCCTTTTGCAATGTAGGGATTCTATACAACATGAAATAATGCACCTACCACATATCTAATCATACAGGAAAGATGGTACAAGATTCAATAACCAGCTTGTGCTGAATTGGGGTATCTCAACCTGGGCAGAAATTGGACTCTTACAATTGGCAAGATGCTCTGGTGATATAGAAGAGAAAGTTTGAGCGACAGCTATCCCATGACCTTTGCTCGAAAGTGGACCTGTGTCAACATTGTGTGACTGTGATAAACTCAACCGTGGATAACTTCATGACTACACTAGTTGGGTGGGCTCAGACATTAACAACAGCTACGGAAGTGAAATATTGCAGAATTGTTGGTTCCTGTGCAACCATAACGTGGTTAGCACAATTGCTTCACAGCTCCAGGGTTCCAGGTTCAATTCCGGCTCGGGTCACTGTCTGTGCGGAGTCTGCACATCCTCCCCGTGTGTGCGTGGGTCTCCACCGGGTGCTCCGGTTTCCTCCCACAGCCCAAAGATGTGCAGGTTAGGTGGATTGGCCATGATAAATTGCCCTTAGTGTCCAAAATTGCCCTTAGTGTTGGGTGGGGTTACTGGGTTATGGGGATAGGGTGGAAGTGTTGACCTTGAGTAGGGTGCTCTTTCCAAGTGCCGGTACAGACTCGATGGGCCGAATGACCTCCTTCTGCACTGTAAATTCTATGAAGTTCCTTCCAGAGAGGAGAGGGTAAAAGGTAGGAAAAAAAATCAGTAACTGCTTATTCTATTACTCAAACCTCTGCTCTCATCCAGCCTCTCCCTTCCAGAATGACATCAATAGCGTTCCCCTGGTCCTCACCTTCCACCTCACCAGACTCCACTTTCAATGGAAAATGTTCTTCCATTTCCACCACTTTTAGCGTGATGAAACTATCAAATACACCTTCCCTTCCCCTTTCAGGAGTGAACCATTCCTACTGTGACACCATGGTCTACCCCTCAGTCCCTTCCCACAGCACCTTCACGTGAAAGCACAACAGGTGCAACAGCTGCCCTTTTACCTCCTTCTACCCCATCTTCCAGGGCCCCAAACACTCCTTTCAGGTGAAGCATCATTACACATGTGCTTTTTTTTTCAATTTAATGTACTGTGGTTTAGTCTACATTGGGAAGACCTAACACAGATTGGGTAACCATTTTGCAGAACAACTCTGTTTAGTCCACAAACATCATGCCATGCTTCCAGTCACCTATCATTTTCATTTTCGCATTTGGCCTTTCTGTCCTCGGGCTCTTACACTGCTCTGAGGAAACTCAGCCGGAGCTTGAGTAACAGCCGTTCTTTTGATGAGACACTTTACAACCTGCTGAACTCAACATTGAGTTAAACAATTTCAGATTATAACCACTGGTCCTTTTTTTGGTGATAATTTTGCTGTTTTCATTTACAGTTCTTCTAAACCTATCTATTGTTTCTTTACGTATCACATTCTCATCATTCACATAGCCATTAAATCTCTCTTGCATTCCACCCTATCACAGGCCTTCCTTTTCTTCTTTCCACACCATCCTCACCATCATAGCCCTGCACCACTTTACTATCCTCTGTACTTGCTTAAAACCTATTACATTGTTAACATTTTCCAATTCTAACAAAAGGTCAGAAACATTGGGTGGAATCTTCCGACCTCCATGGTGAAGAGCTTGGAGGTGGGAAAGGCATGTACTTAACTGCAACCTCACTGCCTTCCTGCCTCTGCCAGATAGTTAGGTTCTGGGTGGGAAAGCCCGTGGCCGACCTCGTGGCCCCACTGCCAAAAACAACGGAGCCCAAAAACAACGGAGACCGCGCGCGAGGACCCGAACGTGCTGCAAGGTATTCCCGCGCCCGCAGAACGCCGGGACCCATCCGGATCGCAAACTCACCCCCCCAGCAACCCCACTACCTCAACCAGCGCCCGGGGCCCTGCCAGACGCGACCCCGGAAATGTAAACCGCGCCCTGGACCTCGCTAGCGCCCTGGACTCCGCCAGCGCCCTGGACCCCGCCAGATGCAACCACCTACCTTCCACAAGGGCGGACGTCTCCCATCGGATCCCAGGATCATCCAGCAGCAGCCGCCGACCGAGAAAGCGAGGGAAACGCAGCGGTCTGCAGGTTAGACTGAAGGAACGCGGTTTCAAGACCCCTCTCCCCAGCATACTCCTGGCAAACGTCCAAGCGATTGAAAACAAGCTGGATGAACTTAACGCCAGACTTACCTCTCAGAGGGAAGTAAGAGACTGCTGTGTGCTCTGTTTCACAGAGACATGGCTCACCCCCGCTTCACCGGACTGTGCCATACAACCCGAAGGCTTCTCTATTCACCGGGCGGACCGCACGGCATCTTCAGGCAAAGCGAAGGGTGGAGGGGTTTGCCTCCTCATCAACTCCTCCTGGTGCTTGGATGTCGTGACCCTGGCGACCTACTGCTCCCCAGACCTGGGATACTTGACCGTAAAGTGCCGCCCATACAATCTTCCACGTGAGTTCACTTCAGCCATTATCACAGCGGTCTACATCCCACCCCAGGCAGAAGTGAGGAAGGCGCTGGATGAACTGTACACAGTCATAAACAACTATGAAACAGAACACCCGGAGGCCCTGTTCATTGTGGCCGGAAACTTCAACAAAGCCAACCTCAAGAGTGTACTGCCAAATTTCCACCAGCACATCTCCTGTACCACCAGGGGCGACAACACTCTTGACCACTGCTACTCAAAAATCAAGGGCGCCTACCGTTCCATCCCCCAACCGCACTTTGGGAAATCAGACCATAAGACTGTGCTCCTTCTCCCGGCTTACAAGCAGAAACTCAAGCGGGAGAATCCAGCTAAGAAGGTTGTGCAGTGCTGGTCCGAGGAGACAGAAGAGCTCTTACGTGACTGCTTAGAGACAGTGGACTGGTCCATATTTAAGAACTCAGCGACTAACTTAAATGAGTATGTCACCACCGTCACAGACTTCATCAGCAAATGTGTGGACGACTGCGTGCCAAAGAAAGCAGTACGTACGTTCCCCAACCGGAAACCATGGCTCAACCGCGAGATTGACTCCCTACTGAAGGACAGATCTGAGGCGTTCAAGGCAGACGACCCTGTCCTATACAAGAAATCCAGGTACGACCTCCGCAAAGCCATCCGAGATGCCAAGAGAGAATATCAAACTAAGCTAGAGTCACAGACAGACTCTCGGCGGTTGTGGCAAGGACTAAGCAACATAACGGGCTACAAAGCGAAGCCGAGCAGTATCTCTGGCAGCAGTGCACCCCTCCCCGATGAACTTAATGCATTCTATGCTCGGTTTGAGCAGGTAACCAACAATCCGCTATCGAGTGCCCCAGCAACCCATAATTCACCCATACCCACCATCACAGTTTCCGAAGTCAGATCGGCCTTCCTGAAAGTGAACCCACGGAAGGCGATGGGCCCGGACGGGATCCCTGGTCGTGCACTCAGAGCCTGCGCGGACCAGCTGGCAGAGGTTTTCACAGACATCTTTAACCTATCCCTACTCCACTCCGAGGTCCCCACCTGCTTCAAGAAGACCACCATCATACCGGTACCAAAGAAGAACCAGGCAACGTGCCTCAATGACTACCGTCCGGTGGTCCTGACGTCAGTTGTAATGAAGTGCTTCGAGAGGCTGATCATGAAGCGCATCACCTCCATACTCCCGGAACGCCTTGACCCACTTCAATTCGCATACCGTCGCAACCGGTCCACATCAGACGCCATTTCCCAGGCCCTACACTCATCCCTAGAGCATCTCGAAAACAAGGACTCCTACATCAGACTCCTATTTATTGACTACAGCTCCGCCTTCAACACCATAATCCCAGCCAAGCTCATATCAAAGCTCCAAAACCTAGGACTTGGCTCTCCACTCTGCAACTGGATCCTTGACTTTCTGACCAACAGACCACAGTCAGTAAGAATGAACACCAACACCTCCTCCACAATAGTCCTCAATACCGGTGCCCCGCAAGGCTGCATACTTAGCCCCCTACTCTACTCCATGTACACACACGACTGCATGGCAAAACTTGGTTCCAACTCCATCTACAAGTTTGCTGACGATACGACCATAGTGGGCCGGATCTCGAATAACGACGAGTCCGAATACAGGAGGGAGATAGAGAACCTAGTGGAGTGGTGTAGCGATAACAATCTCTCCCTTAATGCCAGCAAAACTAAAGAGCTGGTCATCGACTTCAGGAAGCAAAGTACTGTACACACCCCTGTCAGCATCAACGGAGCCGAGGTAGAGATGGTGAGCAGTTTCAAATTCCTAGGGGTGCACATCACCAAAAATCTATCCTGGTCCACTCATGTCGACGCTATCACCAAGAAAGCACAACAGCGCCTTTACTTCCTCAGGAAACTAAGGAAATTCGGCATGTCCACATTAACCCTTACCAACTTTTACAGATGCACTATAGAGAGCATCCTATCGGGCTGCATCACAGCCTGGTATGGCAACTGCTCGGCCCAGGACTGCAAGGAACTTCAGAGAGTCGTGAATACCGCCCAGTCCATCACACGAACCTGCCTCCCATCCATTGATTCCATCTACACCTCCCACTGCCGGGGGAAAGCAGGAAGCATAATCAAGGATCCCTCCCACCCGGCTTACTCACTTTTCCAACTTCTTCCATCGGGCAGGAGATTCAGAAGTCTGAGAACACGGACGAACAGACTCAAAAACAGCTTCTTCCCCACTGTCACCAGACTCCTAAATGACCCTCTTATGGACTGACCTCATTAACACTACACCCATGTCTGCTTCATCCGATGCCAATGCTTATGTAGTACATTGTATATATTGTGTTGCCCTATTATGTATTCTCATGTATTTTCTTGAATTCTGTTTAATTCCCTTTTCTTCCCATGTACTGAATGATCTGTTGAGCTGCTTGCAGAAAAATACTTTTCACTGTACCTCGGTACACGTGACAATAAACAAATCCAATCCAATGCAATCCAATTGAAGCCCTTTAGTGGCCACTTAGTGACCACTTAAAGGCCTCAATGCGCTGCTGAGATTACCCGTCATGGCGGTGGGAACTGTCACCATACAGCATGCATGGCAGCTAAGACTATGCAGCCAGTTTTTCACCTCCGGGGGGTGGGGGGTGGGGGGGGGGGGGGGGTGACAGTGTCTTCAATCAAAGACATTCAAGGCTTAATCAAGGGACTGGGTATTGGGAAGGTGGGGTAGGGCTACTGAGAGCCTTGCGTTTTCTGTTGACCCACACCACGCTCCACACGAACCTCACTCAGTGAATCAATTCCCCCCCCCCCCCCATATTACTTAACTGTGGCCTAGTTTGCTCTGTGATCCTGGGACTCTAGTGCATGGCCTTTCTGTAGCAGCCATGGCCTCTCCAGTGGCGCTGCTGAATAGAAGAGCTGTCAGCCGCCAATTAAACAGCAGCTTTTGGTATATGGGACTTCTGCGCCCAGGATACTGATTCTAGGAAAAGGTCCACCTCTGACCTTGTCCCTGCCTGATTGGCTTATGGTTCACCAGACATACCCAAAAAAAGAGGTGGCACAGTTCTCTCGCTGAATCTCCAGCGAGTCCCTCAACACCTCAACCAGAATCCGCCTGTTAACTCTGTTTAACTCTCCACAAATGCTGCCTCACCTGCTGAGTACTTCCAACATTTTCTACTTTTATTTCTGATTTCCAGCACCTGTTGGATATTGCCTTTGTTTCACCATACCATCTTATTATGGCTTCTCCATCAGAGGAAATCATTTCTCTCTATGTACAAATAAACTTGTGGATGTTCTCTGTCTCAAATCCCTTAATCAATTGAAACACTTTGATTAACCCACCTCTAAATTGGCTGCACTTCTTCCCCACAAAAGCCATTACATATCCATCCTCGTGGTGCACGTTACCTAAAACTGAATGCATTTATTCCAGATGCAGTCTTATGGGGTTCTGTGCAGCAGAAGCATTAGTTCCTCCTTCTTATACTTCAGCCTGCTTGAGTTAAGGGCCAACTGACAGAATGTCCTGGGAGGCTCAAAGGCAAGGAATTGTTTGAGGTGAAACTTCTGCCGATCCTTTGACACTGACACTGTTCCTATCCAAAATCCAGAGATCAGAACAATTTGAGTTGCTTTGGCAAGAACCTAATCCATTCCTGATCTAAGTGGGGCTTGGTGGGCTGGGAGACAGATTTGTGTTGTGGCACCTTACTCTATGTTGACATTCCTGCAACACTGACACGACAGCAAAGAAAACATCTTTCTCTGTGTGTCACATGGAGCTGGAAACCATCCTTAAGGTTTTCACCACATTCCCTTGCCCCCAAAAGTCGTGGCAATGCTAAAGATCTAGGAAAGACATGTCCACTGATTGTCACTAAGCAGTCTTCAATATTTGAACCTCCTTTGACTTATTTTATTTCTCGATTTTAATTACTAGGATAAGGTACATGCAATTTCTTAATAAAATCCATTTAAATACTTGGCTTCAAAAACTTATGTAACTTTTAGAGTGGAGTTGGATTCAACAAAAGTATTATTGATTTCATTTGCATACAAGGGAGTTTATCCAAGCTTGCCATTATCAATAAGACAGTGTGTTAATTAACCTATTTTCTTCCCTCAAATTTAAAATATTCTAAATTGGAAAAGAACAATTAGCGTGTTCCTCAGTAGCGCGTCCTCGCCGGCAGCAGGATTCTCCGTTCCTGTCAATGGGATTTCCCATTAAGGCCACCCCACACCGCCGGGAAAACCACAGGTGTGGGTGCTCTGCCAACGGAGAGTCCCACCCACAAGATTTGAGTCAATTACAATACTTATCCTGTTTAAGTTAGATACTGAATAGTGCTGTTTAAAAATGTTATCTTATTCAGTTGGCAGTGTTTAGTTAACTGTTTCCATTTTGTGTGCATATGCAGAAGAATGTGTTTGCTCCCTAGAATCCACCATGTCCATGTCTTTAAAGTGCCTAGTTTTTGATTAGCTTAGGAGTATGTTTTATATTCCAGAGTATCTATCCTGAATCAGAAATATTTTTTTTTGTTTTAGAAACATGATTAACATCATTCAGATTTGGAAGCTTCTAAATCTAGAGTCTACTAAATCCTCTTCCTTAGTCTGTCACTCTGCAACAACTTGCACATATTTGCCCTACATTGCTGGCTAATATGCATACTATCAGGGATCATCTGTAGGACTGAAGAAATATTATTCATTTGCAAGATGTGGTCACTGCTGGCCAGGCCAGCATTTATTGCTCATTCCTAATTGCCCTTGAGAAGGTGGTGAGGACACTTACTTGGACGGCTGCAGGCCAAGTGGTGTAGGTACACCCAAAGTGCTGTTACGAAGGGTGTTGTAGGATTTTGACACAGTGATAATGAAGGAACAGCGATAGATTTCCGAGTCAGGATGGTGTGTGTCTTGAACGAGAACCTGCAGACGGTAATATCCCCAAGCACCATCAGGCATTATGATATGGCAAGTCATGAACTTACAGATTGTGGTTAAATACAGTTTTGCTGCAGATGGCCCAAAGCACTTCATAGATGAGCAGTTTTGAGTTACTAGATCTGTTCTCAATTTATTCCATTTAGCTTAGTGGTAGTGCCACACAATGCGATGGAGAGTATCCTCAGTGTGAAAATGGGACTTTGGTTCCACAAGGATAGTGGTGACTCTTAATAATACCGTGATGGGCAGATGCATCTGAGACAGGTAGATTGGCGAGGTTGAGGTCAGAAATGTTTTTTCCTCTTGTTGGTTCTCTCACCTCCTACTGCAGACCCCATCCAGTAGTTATGTCCTTCAGGACATGACCAGCTTGGTCAGTAGTGTTGCAACCAAACCATTCTTGGTTATGGTAATTGAGGTCCCCCCACCCAGAGTACACTTTATGCTTTTGTTACATTTAATGCTTGCTCCAGACGGTGTTTAACATCAGCAGAGGGAGATTGGTAGGTGGTTATCAGCAGAAGGTTTGACCTGACACTATGAGATGTCCCACTTGCTTGTATACCATTGTGTCACCATTTCTGGTGGGTCTGTCCTGCTGGTTGGACAGGACACAACATGCAATGATAACATGATGATGAAGGAGTCTGGGATTTTGGCTGTGAAGTATGATTCTGTGTGTATGGGTATGTCAGACTGTCCCTTGTCGTGTTCCCATGACTAGGTCAATACTGAGTGGTTTGTCTAGTTGTATTCTCATTGTAATTTCTTGTGGTGGCTCGATACAATTGAGTGGCTTGGTAGACCATTTCAAAAAGCAGTTAGGTGTCAACCATATTGCTGTGGGTCTGGAGGCCAAATGAGGTAAGAACAGCAAATTTCCTTACCTAAATTTCAACTCTGGAGTTAACAACAGAAGGGACAATTGGTAGTCATTTATAGAGAACTAAATGTTGATACTTATTCAAAGCATATCAAATTATCACTGTTATTCCATGCAGAATGCGATGACCACCCCAAACCTTTATCTCTGTCTCTAAAAATGTAAAACAAAGGCATTAGATTATGAAGGGCTTTCATAGTGGCAAACAATTTTCGCTTTTCCGTAAGTCTATTTCCATGCAAAGAGCTTTGTAATATGCAAATCCTATTGTAAAGTATATATTTGCAGTAATGACTACTATGATAATAATTTAATTTAATTTAAGAGGTAGTGAATACAAACAAGGATTAATGTTGTGAAGCAAAGGTTCCACGGGGCAACCATGCTCAACAAGAGCATGGATCATAGAATCTGGGAGAAAGCCAGATCCATGGCATTAATCTTTTTCCAGGGATTGGACTTTATCACCAGAAATAGAGGGAATGTTGTGAATTAGAAACACTGATATCGGGCACATACAATTCTGCAATGAATGTTCCCTTCAGTGGCTTGAGAAGTTGCACTGTGACTTCTTGAAGCAGAACCTTGATTCAAATATTGATAGTTACCTAACTCTCTCCTCCATCTTCACTCCATTCTTATTTCTATCAATTTATTTTCATTTCTTCCATCAATCTGTTTTTTCCTTCACCTTTGTACCCCCCACCCCACCCCACTTGAGCCATCTGTTCCTAGGTACCCTTTGACACACTGCTTACCTTTGATCTGACATTAACACATTCTAATTTCTTTATGTGCCACTATCAGCATCCTAGTTAACCTTAATCACCCTCATTTGTCTTGCTGTCCATGACATCTTTGTCAATCTCCATCTATCGCTGGGCCTCTATTCAGACCCACTGCTCCACACACTACAGTATAAATCTGATCCTATTTCCAATTCTCTCCAGCTTTTTCAGAGTCATCCAGACTCAAAACATTAGCTCCCTTCTCTCTCCAGAAGATACTGTCAGACTTGCTGAGATTGTCCAGTATGTTTGTTTTTGTTTTAGATTCCAGCATCCATAGTAATTTGCTTTTATCATTTCTATGTTTAGATAGTTGCTTCTACAGGAATTACTTGAATCTTTCCTACAAATGGAACACAAAGCGACCTTTCACCTCTGAGGGGTTAACAGCTCAGAAAGATATCGGTGGAAGTGATTTTCACTGGTATGGTAAACCACTCCGAGAGAAAAGTCAACAAATCTGCACCCACCAATTCTACCTTTGCCCAAAGTCAAAATTATCCCCTGCCATTGTAACCAAGTGGTTCCCTGACAGTTGGCAACTGCCTCACCCAAGTTCTTATGACTAGCATTTATCAATGATGAAGAGAAAACTGGAAATATTTGGAACGTAGATATGTAGCCAGATGTCTTCTTTTCAACACCATTACATGATGAAAAATTAGATTTGATTCAATACCAAACACGTCAGTTGTATGTCTGAATTAGGATCACTCAAGAAAAATGAACAATTCTTTCAACAGCATCATTGTACAAAAACTATTCACCTGGAAGTTAACAATGTATTCTAAGAGACCTATCTAAGGAGGGAGATCTGCAATTTCTTATCTGTTTAAATTGTCTCTGAAAATAGTCTTGTTTTCAAGCAGGGATCAAAGTTAGCCAATGAGACAACAGATTAGCAACTCCACTATTTAATTCATCAAATTGCGTGAAAAACAAGTTAGAGAAGAAACTATGCATCTGCTCTCTAATGTGGTTCCAGGATAACTACCCTAAGCATTCCCAGGCTATCCAATCAGATATTGAATCCTAGGTTTACTGTGACACAGGAATCCTGATATGTTCCAGAGTAAGGTTTCTTGATAAATGGACGCTCATCTTACAGCAAGTATTCATGAGGCCACTCAGGTAAGCATACCTGAGCATAACTCATCTCCGCTATTTCAGTGACCGACTGCACATCTGCAAAAGTGAGAACAAGGACAGAAAGTGTTGGAATCACTCTGGCAGCATGGGAAGAACAGACCGGTGAGCATTTTGGGTGTAGACCCTTCTTTGTTTGAAGGGTTCATACCCGAAGTATCAACTCCAGAGATGTTGTCTGCCCGGCTGAGTACTTCCAACATTTTCTGTTTTTACTTCAGATTTTCAGCACCTGTATTTTCTTGTTTCTGCCTTCAAAATCGATGTTTGTTTGGCAGACACCAATATTTCTCACAGTTACATGTGAGTATGAATTAAATAAGTCCAGGGGGTCAACAGAATTGAGCAACAGGCTTGCAGAGAGTCCATTATTTTCAATGCTGAGAAGGCAAACTAAATAGTTCTGCCAGTAAGGTTGGGCTGCATTGCTGCACTCCAGTTTACTTCTCGATAAGGTGCCAACCATTCATTAGTTATACCTGCATCTGTGACACAGTAATCAAATCAGAGGTACACAAATGAGAACAGGTAACTGGACAAGTTAACAGAAAAGTGAACGCCCTCTGAGAAGTCCAATCCTGTATACCACAGCCAGCAACATTAGTACTCTTCAAAGTCACAAAGATCACTGCACCAAATGAAATTGGCCTATTCCATGCAAACACTGCAAGGATATGACTGAGGTGTCAGACCTGTACAAGATAATTACCAGGACAACATCAGATTTGTCCGCACTGATACCGGATCTCCACATTTATGCAAAAAACACAAACGCTGCTGCAGTTGAACTTTAGTATCAGTCAAAGAGCTTTCAGCAGAATAGCAGTGACAAAGTTTCACAGGCCTGAAATCCCAGTTTCCAAACACTTCCAAGCCAGACATCCCAGTTTTACATTTCCAAGTCAACATGACATTACACTTTTATTTGCAGCATCCTGCTAATATCTTAAAAAACATCATGTCAACATTTTATTTTTAAACTGTCAACTATTATAAAAACTATTGGGCTGCATTCTCCATTTCTGAGGCTAAGTGCCGACGCCAATGGAGGACCCGTGGTGTTTAACAATAGGAAAATCGGTGTAAACCCTCTGACCTATTCTGGTACCGGTGAGGGCCGAGTGTGGCGCCGCTGGATTCTGACCGCAGACAGCACGTCAGGAACACAGCCCATCGGAGGCGGAGCACCACGGGTGGGCCAGCAGATGATGCGCCGACAGCATTGCAGCTGCACGTGGCGCGGCCCGATGACGCTGATTTGGAGGGGGCGGAGCATCATGAACCAGCATCAAACCTGCCTGCCCCATTCTCCGCTCGATCACCATTCCCGATTTCGCCGTCATGTTACGGAGAATTCCGCCCAACGTGTCTTGCTTTTTCCAAACAACAATCTATGGTTTTAGTGAGGTATGTGCTGTCAAAATAGCAGCTTTATGGTACAGGTTTTAGCAACGCCTCGCTATCTTTCACTCCCTTTCCATTTAAGTTTCACTTGATGCCTGCTGGGTATCAATGCTTAGGAACCAAACCATGTAACAGGAACACAAAGGGCAGGATTCTCCACACCTGATGCCGATATCGCATTCGGTGGCGGGGCGAAGAATCCAGTTTCCCGCATGAAATCGGGGCCAGTGCCAATTCAGCGGCATACTCGGGGGAAAAAGCCACGCCGATTATCGACCACCAGTTGGAGGCGGGCCGATTGGAGGGCAGGGGGGCCTCATCCACGGCTGGGATATTTTTGAGCGGGTCATCCGGTTCGGGCGCGTGGCCGAATGCCTTGGGCCATTATTTCCACAGTGCAGGTCCGCGGTCTGAGTCCGCCATGGAGTACGGCGCGGCCGCTGGAGGCCGTGCGCATGTGCGGCCTCTGACCATATCTGCAGCTGGAACTGCGAGCTCCACAACAGCTCCCTGCTAGCCCCCTGCAAGGCTGTGAATCTGTGGCTTTTTGACGCCAGTTTTTCTGGCGTAAAAGACCACAGTTTTTACGACAGCGTGGGGACATAGTCCTTGAAATGGAGAATCCAGCCCAAAATTGTCCTCAAGAAATTGAGCCTAATACAATATACATATTATATATAATCCAGTCCAGAAAGACCATTAGTGCCAAAACATGCTGAACAACATTTATGGAAGGGGAGCAATGGGCCAATGCCAATTAGGCAGACATAATTGACTGCTTGCAGTGAGGCCACAGGAAGACTCTCAGTAATCAGTTGAAGAGTCAGGGGAGGAAGCCTCAATTCTCAGTTGAGGGTTGGGTCAAAGGAAGAATTAGTTAATGATGGGTTGGTTCATTACCTTTAAGTTGGTTCCTTCAGAAATTAAGACAGCAATTAGGAGGACAAAGGTTGGGTCTGACATCTTGTCAGCCAATAGGAGGTTGGGGTGACTGAGGTTGTCAGCTTAAGGACTATTTTCAGGGCTTGGGGGAGAACTCCTGCTTTGCCTTGGTGCATAAGGAGTTCTAAAGAATGCATTTCTTTAAAAAGTACCTTAGGCAGTCAGA
This sequence comes from Scyliorhinus canicula, assembly GCF_902713615.1. Classification (NCBI taxonomy): domain Eukaryota; kingdom Metazoa; phylum Chordata; class Chondrichthyes; order Carcharhiniformes; family Scyliorhinidae; genus Scyliorhinus; species Scyliorhinus canicula. Next base: position 125,802,992 of record NC_052148.1, on the reverse strand, counting down.
CCTCCCATCTTACATTCTTTGCCAGGCATCTATTAACATGACCCTCCCCCAAGCTTCAAATAATTTTACTTTGTGATGCCATCTTTGAATGTTAATGAAGTGCCACCAGGCTTCTATGGCCTAATTTGGTGCTGCAAACTATAAATGGCCAGTAATGAGAGGGGGTTGCTAGTTCCGGATAATTTAGGCTCCACCTTTTCCATCGATCAGAGGGTAGGGGATTATTAAATTGTGGCCATTGTTTCTCAAACTCATAGATACGAAGTATGAAATATATATTTAACATAGCTACCACCCACTGGCAGAGGTTGCATTACATCACTTTAATCGGCAAGTAAGATGATGAGCTGGATTCCCCGATCCTCCTGCCTGCTGTTTCTCGGTGGCATGCCGTTTCTCGGTGGCATGCCGTTCGCTGGTGGAAGGATTCTATACTCCCATCGTTTGTCAATGGGATTTCCCATTGAAGCCACTCCACGCCACCAGGAAACCTGCAACTGGGAGTGCGCTGCCAGCAGAAAAAGAGAATTGCAATGGCCGGAGAATTCTGGCCAATGTCTTTTGACCTTAGAGAATATATCATAGAATCCCTACAGTACAGAAGGAGGCAATTCGGCCCATCAAGTCTGCACCAACCCTTTGAAAGAGCAGCCTACACAGGCCAATCTCTCTCCCTATGCCTGTAACCCCAACTAAGGGAAATTTAGCATGGCCAATCCATGCTAAAGTTCACTGTTCACAGTTCACATCTTTGAACTGTGGGAGGAAACCGAAGCACCTGCTGGAAATCCACGTAGACACGGGGAGAATGTGCAAACTCCAGACAGACAGTGACCCAAGGTCGGAATTGAACCCGGGTCTCTGATGCTGTGAGGCCGCAGTGCTAACCACTCTGCCATCAGTAACTCATGCAGATTTATCAGAAGTGTAAGTGAGCCGCAGCTATTTTATGTTTGGCAGGATTTCCCTTTTCTGTTATCCTACTCATGCATAACTTCTGAACTGGAATTTATTTGGGTTATTTCGCATGAATCCTTCATGATATGATCAAACACAACAGCAACAAAAATGCGAAGCACCAAATTGTAAACAGTGCTATTACAAGGATTTTCAGAAACTGTTAGAAACATATCCTGTTCTTCTGTTACAGAATCACAACCACAGCAGCATGCATGATGGACCTGAGGAGGTATCCTTTGGATGAACAGAACTGCACACTTGAAATAGAAAGCTGTAAGTGATCCCAATGTGTTCATTGCTTCATTGTAAAGCAGCAACGATTGATGTCAAGTTGTTGCATTATGATGAATGTAACAACCAATTAATAGAAAATAGACTGTTAATACTAATCACTTCTGCTGTGGTCTGATGCCACAATATCAGGAGATTTGATTGGAAATCTATACCGTAGATGACATTTGCACAGACTTTCTACTTGCCAACCTCAATGTTCAGCAGCTGAAGGATGCAGGTTTGGCTGTAGTTCAAATCCAGCTCACACACAGCTGTTCAAACTACAGAAGCTTTCACAGTCACAAAATGCATTTAAAAAGGAATTTAACCATTTCATTGTATTAACATTTTTTAACCTCTTTTCATTGGTTGATCAATTGGCCTTGAACATAATATTTCAAAATATTGTAGGACAGGATTTTCCCACCCTGATGCTGGAGGGACAGGGAAATCTGGCTCGCCTCTTGTTTTGGGGTCAGAAAATCTCGCCTGAAAGTGCCCATCTATTTTATGCACAGCCAGAATACTAATCGTTAATATAAAACACACCCTTTGATTCAGGGAAATGGTTTTAAAGCAACAAGCTGCAATAAGGCACAGTTTCATACATAGGAACATGAGTAGGCTATTCAGCACCTTGAGCATATTCCGCCATTCAATGAGATCACATGTCTGAACTCCTTTAATATCTGCTTTTCCTCCATATCCCTGAATACTCACAATAAAAAAATTACCGATCTTAGTCTTGAAATTTTTAATTGTTCTAGTATCCGCCTCCGTTTGGGGAATGATTTCCCGATGCCCTTTGCCCTTTGTGTGAAAATCTGCTTCTGGATTTCACTCCTAAATGGCGCACTCTGAATACTAGATAATGCCATCTTTTAGTTCTGAATCGCACCATGAGAGGAAATAGTTTCTCTGTAACAATCAAATCCATTATCAATTTGGTAGGAAAAATGTGAGAGGCAATATAAAATAGAATATTATTCTAAAAAGGATGTATGAACAGTGGGAACTGGAGACATACGTGCACAAATCACTGAAGGTGGGAGGACAGGTTGAGTAAGTGGTTAATAAAGCACACAGATCCTGGGTATTATAAACAGGGCTGTAGAGTACAAAAGCACGTAATTTATAATAAACCTATATAAAATTCTGGTTCAGACTCACCTGGAGTATTGTAACTATTTCTGGGAACCACACATTCGGAATGATATGAAGGCATTACAGAGAGTGCAGAAAAGATTCATGAGAAATGTTCCAGGGATGAACATAGATTGGAGAAGCTAGAGTTATTTGTCTTGAAAAAGAAGCGATTAAGAGGAATATTCAAAAACATGAGGGGCGGGATTGTCCACTGGCTCTTGCTGAAAGTGCAAAATGTGATTGGGCGGAGAACAAGTTTCGACACCAAAGTCAAACGGGCACCAATTTGACGCAAATCGCAATTCTCCATCATCTTGATAGCGGCGTCAATGTGTACCGGAACGTATGTGTAGTAAACACTGATTGTGTATCATTAGCAGGGTCACCCAGTATTCTCCGTAGCCTCCGTGATTCTCGGCCTTCCCTGGGCCAAGTTCCCGATGGCATGATTCACTTGTGCTTTAAAAAATCGTGAAACTGGTGTTGTGGCTGATAAGGGCAAGAGAGAGAAGGTAAGACACAGAGAGGAGCGACTGTAGGGTGCCAGGGCCAGGGGGAGTTGGGCCAACTGGCCGGGGTGACCCGTCACAGGACTGGGGTGATGCCCAGGCACGGACCACCATTACCGCGGCCTGCAAGGCAGCCATCTTGCTGCACACCCCACTGACTATCCACCTTGTCCCCTGGTTCTGCAGAGTGACATCGGCTGTATGGGTGACCCCACCTCCCCACCATCACACCCCACCCTCTGCCACAACCCCCTAGCCTCTATAATTAAACTGTGCCCTGCACCTGTGCCAACTTAACTGGTGTCTAACTTTCTGGCCTTATGGGCCCTAACGCTACGTCTGAGTGCTTCCCCAGACGGTACAGCAGGAATGAAGGCGGCCTACTGTGATTCCCACCTTGCAACCTGGGTCCCCGTTGTCAGGTGGCTTCTGGGCAACCAGGCCTGGATGGGCCCAGCAGCTGTTCACGTATCCCATTGTGCCACCTTGTTCTGCCTGCTGCCCACCAGATGCACCAGAGACAGGAGAGGGGAAGTCCGAGGTGCTGTGGTGTTCCCCTACCTCCCCTATGGGAGTCATCGGCATGGAGTCCATCACCTCCTCCTTCCTAGGGATGCACGATGGCCCCCGGGCTACTACATGGGACGGGAGTGTGAGCGGAGCTATCCCCAAGGCTACCCCGCCTCCTGGCGCTGACAGTCCCTGGAGGCCCACTCTGGTCTCGGTCAGGGTCCGCACACTCATGGCCATGGAGCACAGGGAATGGACCACCTTCACCTGGGACTGTGCCACATGATTCATTAACTGTGCCATCACCTTCTGGGTCTGTGTCACATCAGCCAGTGATGGCGCCATCTCCCTCTGGGACTGAGCCACCTCCCTCTGGGACTGAGCCACCTCCCTCTGTGTCTGTGCCATGATGGTCAGCGCCTGGGCAATACCGCCGACGTTCCCAGCCATGGCCTGCTGAGACTGGGCCACGCTCAGGAGCACATCTGTGATGTCCAGGTGGCTCTGGCACGTGATTGCCTGTGAGACGACAACCCTGCCCTGGGACTCTGCCAGTACCTGCACAAAATGCCACAGGTCATGGACATTCTGACCCATGGCCAAAACCGTCACCCCCAATGCCTCCACTGTGGATGCTACCTTTGCGGAAATGGCCTTGGTGGCACACATTGTTGGCACCACCTCCTGCTGCTGCTCACGGATGGACTCCTCCAACTGCACCTGCAGGTAATGGATGCTCGCCGGCAATCCCTCATGTAGTCCCTGGCTCTGTGAATTCATCTCCACGATCGATGGGACTGTCCGATCCAGAAGCCCGAAACCCAACTGGTCGGCCCTAGTACCTAGGGTCAGCCTGCACACCGACCATCCACCCCTCGGGTGTTCCTACCTTCCCCTGCCGTACCGGAGCAGCTGGGAGGTGAGCAACAGATAGGGTACTAGCAGCCTCTTCACTAACAGGCCCAACCGAGGTGAGAGTTCTAGGATGGTGGAGGGTGCTGGAGATAGCTGTGATGGAAATCACTGTCATCCTCCGACCCGAGCTCCGGGGTCTCCTGAGTCTCAGGGTGGAGGGCTGGTGCCCGAGCTTCTCCCATCGCTGCTCAGCTCCCGGGGGGCGCTCTGGCTGTGGCTGAGATGGGGGCGGCACACGTTAAATGGACCCGCCTCATCAGCAGCAGGTACTATAAGACACAAGACAAGATGCATGATTAGACTGGGAGCCGGGGGGTGTGGGTGGTGGGGTGGGGTGGTGTGGGGGTGAGGATGGTGTGGGGGGGTGAAAGTAGTATTGGTGGAGGTGAACTCCACCTTGGCGATCTCCCTTTCCTCTGGGTCGCCAACCACGTCCAGGACCCTCTGCTCTGCCACAGTAAGGGGACGCATGTCCAGCGGTCCTGACCCCCTCCTGTCTTCTCCCACTCCCGGTAGTTGTGCACAGCCTTCTCCTGGGGGTGGGGGGAGGGGACACAGAAAACGGCAGTGTCAGACAGCCTAACACATGGAACACAGTGGATAGGTAGCTGGTGGCCTCAGTGGCCAGGGCACCAGGCCATGGCGACTGGTATGGCCGCCCTGAGGAGGTCATAGAGTTTTTTTGGCACTGCTGGCCAGTCCAGGCGGTGTTTCCGACGGCGCTGAGCACCTCTGCCACCTGTGCCCAGGCATGCCGAAAGGTGAGGCTGGCAGCCTCCTTCCCTGGATGTGGTATAAGGTCGTAGCCCTCTCCTGCATGCCATCCAGGAGGGCCTCAATCTTTGTGTCCATGAAATTTGGGGCCACATGTTTTACTGCCGTCTTGTTGGCTGGGATGGTGTATGCGGGGACTGAAGTGTGTATATGTAGCTGCAGCTTGTCATCCTCCTGAGTCTCAATCGCGAAACCAGCAAATCCTGCACCGTTTCTCGTTAGAATCAATTATGTTCCACGTGGTGCCGATGCTAGCCCCTTAACAGTAGCACAATCGGTCCAGGTGTGGCGCCAGTTTTGCTGTCATTGAAAGTCCTCAAATTCTGCATTGCCGTTCACACTTAGTCTCAGAAACGGAGATTCCCGCCCGAAGCATCTGGACAGAGTATACAGGGAAACACTATTCTCACTGGGAGGAGGATTAAGAGCCAGACAGCATCAATTTAAAATGTTATGATTTGACAGGTGGGAAGTGTTGTGCAAAACAAATCCCAAAGGGAAACTTGACAAGCTATCACAACTCTTTTTCTTGTATTTTTACCACAAGAAGATATGTCTACTGAATCCAGAAGCCAAGAATGCCCAGAACATTTTTGAAGATTTTAAATATTAAATTAAAATATTATTAACAAATGAAAGCAAAATTAAATACACAAGATTATATTTATACAGTTAAAATTAGTAGAATAGGGCCGCACAATGGTTAACACTGCTACCTCACAGTGCCAGAAGCCCGGGTTCAATTCTGGCCTTGGGTGACTGTCTCTGTGGAGTTTGCACGTTCTCCTCGTGTCTGCATGGGTTCCCTCCAGGTGCTCTGGTTTCCTCCCACGTTTCAAAGATGTGCAGGTTATGTGGATCGGTTGTGTTAAATTGCCCCTTTGTGTTCAAAAGATTACGTGGGGTTACTGGGTTATGGGGATTAGGTTGGGGAGTTGGCCTAGGTAGGGTGCTCTTTCCGATGGTCAGTGCAGACTCAATGGGCCAAATGCCCTCCTTCTGCACTGTAGAGATTCTATGATGAAAATTAGTCTTACAGAACATTCCCCAAAAAGGCTTTCTGATGAGATAGCAAAACTGTATAAATATTTAATCTGTAAAAATTCCCAGTAACTTGACTATAAGGCAACCCATCTGTTGATATAGGGGAGTTATATCACTGGGCTCCTCTCTCTATCACACTCTGTTGTTGAAATACAAAAAAACTTTGAAACCAAACTGTGCTTTCTGAAAAAAAGCAGATATTTTTCTGGACCAGTTGAAGCTCACTTTCTCTCTTTAAGTACAGAGCACACTCCAGGAAGTCTTACATGGCCACTCCCAATACAACTCCCAACCTCTCTCTAAGTAGTTCTTTCCTCTTTCATCTTTATTCCATTGTCCTTAACCTTCTTTGAAATTTTCTTTTTGCAGAATCTAAAAATATTTTATGTTTTCCCTTTTTCCACTCTAAAAATAAAATTTTGTAACCTCTTTTTATGACCTTCTCCAAATTATAAACCGCTTTTACGTCCCATATGGGATTCGACAACTAAAAATCCAATTCCTTCCTTAACTCCAAATGCAAATTTCTAACCAATGTTTATGTACTTATAGAAAGCCCAGCTTGGCCATATTTACCTCAAGTGGATGCCTTTGGCACCCAGACTTTTTTGATATGCTCACCCTGCAGACAAGCTGACTTCAGTTTAATTAAATTAGTCACACATACAGTCACAAGCCTACTTCACAAAATAACACAATCAGCACGGTAGCATTGTGGATAGCACAATGGCTTCACAGCTCCAGGGTCCCAGGTTTGATTCCGGCTTGGGTCACTGTCTGTGCGGAGTCTGCACATCCTCCCCGTGTGTGCGTGGGTTTCCTCCAGGTGCTCCGGTTTCCTCCCACAGTCCAAAGATGTGCAGGTTAGGTGGATTGGCCATGATAAATTGCCCTTAGTGTCCAAAAATTGCCCTTAGTGTTGGGTGGGGTTACTGGGTTATGGGGATAGGGTGGAGGTGTTGACCTTGGGTAGGGTGCTCTTTCCAAGAGCCGGTGCAGACTCGATGGGCCGAATGACCTCCTTCTGCATTGTAAATTCTATTAAAAATTGTAGTGACAGTTGGTTTATTCCGCTCTTCACAGGATGGATGAACTCTGGATCTGTCTCTATAATATATTAGACTGGTGCAGACTCGATGGGCCGAATGGCCTCCTTCTGCACTGTAAATTCTATGATCTATGAACCCCAAAAATATTTTTGAAGTACCATCTTTCTTCACAAACGTTATGAGCAAAAGAAGCAATGGTGACCTTCCTTACACATCATATTTGGAATGTACTGTCTGAAGAGCCAAATTCAATCGAGGCCTCAAAAGAGAATTGGATAATTATTGGAAGAGAAAAACTGCATGGCCATAGGGAAAAGGCACTGGATTGGGACAAGGTGAGCTGATCTTGCAGACATCTCATCGACACATAGAACATAGAACAGTACAGCACTGAACTGGCCCTTCGGCCCTCGATGTTGTGCCGAGCAATGATCACCCTACTCAAACCCACGTATCCACCCTATACCCGTAACCCAACAACCCCCCCCCCCCTTAACCTTACTTTTAGGACACTAAGGGCAATTTAGCATGGCCAATCCACCTAACCCGCACATCTTTGAACTGTGGGAGGAAACCGGAGCACCCGGAGGAAACCCACGCACACACGGGGAGGACGTGCAGACTCCGCACAGACAGTGACCCAGCCGGGAACCGAACCTTGGACCCTGGAGTGTGAAGCATTTATGCTAACCACCATGCTACCGTGCTGCCCCATCAACATTGGACCAAATGGTCTCTTCTTATGCTCTAACCATTCTAAGAATCACAGGGTGGAATTCTCCGCTCCCGGAAAAAATCGGGAGGGCCGTCGTGAACTTGGCCGAGTTTCACGATGGCCTCGGAGGCCACTCCTCGCCCCCTATTCTCCCCTCCCGGCGGGGCTAGGAGCGGCGCTCCGTAAATCTCGGCCGCGGGGGCGTTGCGCCGAGAATGACGCGGCCGACGCGTCTAATGACGTCAGCCGCGCATGCGCAGGTTGGCCGGCTCCAACCCGCGCATGCGCGGCTGATGTCATGACGCTGATGGCACGAACCCGCGCATGCGCGGTGGCCGTCTTTCCCCTCAGCCGCACAGCAAGTCGTGGCGGCTTGATCTTGCGGGGCGGTGGGAAGGAAATAGTGCGTCCGATTTGGACGCCGGCCCGACGATCGGTGGGCACCGATCGCGGGCCTGTCCCCTCCCGAGCACAGTCGTGGTGCTCTTAACCTTTCTAGGCCACCTACAAGCCCCAAACGGGCTTCTCACTCCCGTTTCACGACGGCAGCGACCAGTCATGTTTGCCGCCGTCGTGAAACGATCGCGTACGGCAGGCTGCTCGGCCCATCCGGGTCAGAGAATCGCCGTTCGCCGTGAAAAACGGCGAGCGCCGATTCTTCCGAGCGGGGGGGTGGGGGGACAATTGCGAGGAGAATGTGAATTTTGTCGGGGGGCCCTCCTGCGATTCTCCCACGCCGCGTGGGGAGCGGAGAAACGCACCCATGTTTTCTGATAGCATCATGCTGGAAGTAGAGGGACTGGTAGAGCCATGCTATTAGACGCTATTTGGGTAGAAAGTGCGAACATGGGGAACCCTACCACGGCTCTGGGAGGGAAGGTGGAGGAAGGGGTAGACGTGTAGGTAATGGAATGGACACAGTTGAAGACGTCGCACAATTGAAAGTATGAAAGGTAGCATATTCAGAAATGATCCATTCTCTGGGTACATTTGCTTTGGTTTATTGTCCCACTTCCACCCGCTTTGATCATTTTCTCTATTATCATTTAATCTCTCCCTCATTCCGCTCCATCACACATCTAAACTTCTGCAGGGATTTCTTTTTCTTCTCTTCCCCTTTCTCTGCCTTTTTACTTCTTTAAAACTTGTTACTTTTTCATGTTTTCAGTTTGAATAAAAGATCATCAACCTGAAAACTAAGTTTCTACCTGCACAGATGCTGACCGACCTGCTGAGTACTTCCAGCATTTTCTGTATTCATTTTAGATTTGCAGAATCCTTAGTATTTTGCTTTTGTACATCGTAAGTCTGATTTGAGACCTTAATCTCCATTTGATGTCAAATGCAAAGGAATTGGGACTCCCTCCTCTGATCGTCTAATACCATTCCTGTGAAGAGTCAATTCAGGACATGACAACAAGACTTATGCTGCAGCTTTAGTATTACAGTGAAGAGGACTATTCACAGCAGTGCTAACATTGCAGTGCAAATAGAGTCAGATGATCATTTTCAGTAAATGGCAGAACAAACCCTGATCAAATCCTACAGTGCCTAATGGATGACTGAGCAGATCCCCAAACCAAGGTTCCCCATCTGCCTGTGGTCTTATTTTGTTGCAAACAATTGAAATTCTTTTATGAGCAAGCCAAGTAGGATAAATTAAACTGAAATACAAAAAACTAATATCTTTTGAAATATATAGGACAGAAATGCTCGTCTCCCCCTCTTGCCTTTGACCATTATTATTATTATTAGAAGTTCTGTCTCACCGATGTAAAAAAAATTAACATTTGCCTTTTCTGTCAGCACAAACAGAGATGAACTAATTTGATTACTGTTGATCTGGTAACCTATACGCTATGGACGATTTAATATGCTTATACTAACACAGCACCCTCTGTTGTTTTAACAAGGATGTTAATCCTGTTTAAATAGCTGTTAATCCTGTTACTCTAAATGTATTAACGTCTCTGTGAAAATAGGGGAAAGAAGAATTTTCTTCCTATTCATTAAATGTTTGTACAATAAAAATCAGTAACCTCATCTATGGTATGTTGGATGGGGGTAAAGGATCATTGAAGTATAGAACAATAGAAATTTACAACCCAGAAGGAAGGCATGAGGGCGGCAGGGTGGCACAGTTGGTTAGCTCTGCTGCCTCACAGCACCAGAGTCCAGGGTTCAATTCCGACCTTGGGTGTCTGTCTGTGTGGAGTTTGCATTTTCACCCCATGTCTGTGTGGGTTTCCTCCGGGTGCTCCGGTTTCCTCCCATAGTTCAAAGAAGTGCAGATTATGTGGATTGGCCATGCTAAATTTCCCGTTAGTGACCAAAGATTGTGTAGGTTGGATAATGTTGTGGGGTTACGGGGATAGGGTGAGGGAGTAGGCCTAGGTAGAGTGCTCTTTCAGAAGGTCAGTGCAGGCTCGATGTGCGGAATGGCCTCCTTCTGCTCTGTAGGAATCCTATGGTACTGTGGCCCATTGTGTCCTTTCCATCCGCCATAATCCCACTTTACAGCTTTTGGTCCATAGCCTATAGATTACCACACGCAAGTGCATATCCAAGAATTTTTCAAATGCAATGAGTGTTTCTAACTTTAACACTATTTCAGGCAATGAGTTCCCGATGCCCACCACCCTTTGAGTGAAAACATTACTGTTCAAATTCCTCCAAACCTCCACCCCTGAGCCAAAATCTATATCCCCTGGTTATGGACCCTTGAACCAGGGGAATAGGCCTTCATATCCACCTCACCAAGACCATTCATAATTTTATATACTTTAATTAGGTCTCCCCTCTTCCTTCCTTGTTCCAAAGAAAATAGCACCAGCCTATCTAATCTTTCCTCACATGTAAAATTCTCCAATCCAGGCAACTGCCTTGTAAATCTCATCTGTATCTGTTCTGGTACAATAACAATTTCCCTACATTGTGGTGACAAGAACAGTATGCAGTACTCCAACTTTGGCCTCACTAGTGTTTAATAGATGTCCAGTATAACCACATGGCTCTTGCATTCTATGCATCAGCTTTAAAGAAAAGTATCCCATAATAAAAACATAAAATGCTGGAAAAACTCAGCAGACATGGTAGCAGCTGTGGAGAGGGAAACAGAGTTAACGTCTTAAGTCCATAAGACTTCTTCAGAGCTCTCTTCCCTTAGGTTTCTCAGTATCCTAACATTTATTAAGTATTCCGTTGTCTTGATGCCTTCCCCAAATACATTGGGCGAGATTTTCCGCAAATGTGGAGAATCGTAAAGGCTGCCGTGGGACAGGCCTTGACCCACGGCAGCCTTCACGCCCACTTCCGGGGCCGCTTCTCCCCCCCCCCCGTGCGTCACGGCGGCGCTGCCTTGACGATGGTCGTCAAGGCCGCACATCAAGCATCACGCCGGTTGACGGTGCCGATGACGTCAGCCGCGCATGCGCAGTTGCCGTCTTTTCCCTCAGCCGCCCCGCAAGACGTCGTGGCTTGATCTTGCGGGGCGGGAGGGAAAAGAGTGCGTCCGTCACGGACGCACGGCCCCCTTGGCATGGCCGTGGTACTGCCATGCCAATCGGGCCCCCAGGTGCCCCAAACGGGCATCTGGTGCCCTTTTCACGACGACAGCCAGCTGGTGTGTTTGCTGCCGTGTTGAAACGGGCATGAAGGCCCGGCCGCTCGGCCCATCGGCCTCGGAGAATCGCCGCTCGCCGTAAAAAATGGCGAGCAGCAATTCGTGGCATGGGTCGGGCGTGGGGGGGGGAGAATAGCGGGAGGGCGTGAAAAATGTCGGGAGGCCCTCCCGCTATTCTCCCACCTCGCGTGGGGGGGGGCGGAGAATCGCGCCCATTACCTCACACTTCTCCAGACTGAACTTAATTTGCCCCTGTTCTGCCCACCTGAGCAGCCCATTGATATCTTCCTGCACTCTCTAGCTTTCTACCACACACCCAATTTTTCTTTTGCCTGAATTATTCTTAATCATAACTCCCTACTCAAGTCCAAATCATTGATATACACCACAAAAAGCAAGGGAGTGCTGTGGTATCCCATTGAATACCACACAAACACCCATTGACTATTACCCTTTGCTACCTGCCTCTGGGGCAATTTGGATCCACCTTGTCACTGAGTTGGAAAGAATTTGAGGCTCCCATGACTAATTTCAGGGGTGTCCCGTAAATCAGAAGGGTATCTTTTTTTATCACTAACATCACTATTATAATTAATCTCATTTGATTTTCAGGGCTGTTATGATCCAAGGTCAGACCCCAACAATGGCTAGAATATTGGACTGAAACCTCAATATTTTAGTTTATTTGTAAGACTGTGCTGAAAGAATGATTTGCTCCAGGAGGATTGCAATAAAAAATAGGGCTTTGGTATTTCTAAAATAAAACTTTATTATAAATACAATATTAAACTTTTAACTTCACATCCGAAAAGGAACAGCTTACAATTACCCCTTAACACAACTATACAATTTCCCATTAAACAACAAGAAAGGAAACATACAGCTCTTAATCCATCTTAAAATTAGTGGGACATAGAGTAATACTTTCTTTATAAAACAGATTTGGCTCCAGTTAGAAGAAGCCCTTCAGACTCTTGCTGAATGTCTTCAAATAGCTGCATCAACTAGGTTGTTTCAGTTTCTTCCTTGTCGTCAGACAAGACTGCCCTGCTTTAAAATATTATTACTCTTTCTTTCTTTCAACTATCCTACTTGGAAAGAATTACGGACTCGTTGTGCGCGAGGAAGTTGTGGTGTTGATTCAGGCGTCGGTTCGGTCCTCGGGGACTCCGGCAGCGTGTCGACCTCATCTTCATCCATGGGTGGGACCAAGGGGAGGGCGTCGGGGAGGACCTCCTGCCAGTGGGAGGCCGGGAGATTTCTGGACCATAGGGCCAGCTGGACGGCCTTCCAGACCGTTCTGCCGCTCCACCTGCCCGTTTCCCCTGGTGCTGTAGCTGGTCGTCCTGCTCGAGGCAATGCCCCTGTTGAGCAGGTACTGGCGCAGCTCATCGCTCATGAATGAGGATCCCCGGTCGCTGTGGACGTAGGCGGGGAAACCGAACAGAGCAAAGATGGTGTTGAGGGCTTTGATGACAGTGGCAGAAGTCATGTCGGGGCATGGGATGGCGAAGGGGAATCTCGAGTACTCGTCGACCACATTGAGAAAGTACGTGTTGCGATCAGTGGAGGGGATGGGGCCCTTTGAAGTCCATGCTGAGGTGTTCAAATGGGTGGGAGGCCTTTACCAGGAACACACGGTCTGGCTGGTAGAAGTGCGGTTTACACTCTGCGCAGCCCTGGCAGTCTCTGGTGATAGCCCTGACTTCCTCGATGGAATAGGGCAGATTGCGGGCCTTTATGAAGTGATAAAAGCGGGTGACGCCTGGGTGACAGAGATCGGGAGAGGGCATCGGGGGGCTCGTTGAGCTTACCGGGGCGATACAAAATCTCATAATTGTACGTGGAGAGCTCGATCCTCCACCTCAAGATTTTATCATTTTTGATCTTGCCCCGCTGTGTGTTGTTAAACATGAAGGCTACCGACCGTTGGTCAGTGAGGAGAGTGAATCTCCTGCCGGCCAGGTAATGCTTCCAATGCCGCACAGCTTCAACAATGGCTTGGGCCTCTTTGTCGACGGAGGAGTGCCGAATTTCGGAGGCATGGAGGGTGCAGGAAAAGAATGCCACGGGCCTGTCTGCCTGGTTGAGGGTGGTGGCCAGAGCTACGTCTGATGCATCGCTCTCGACTTGGAAGGGGAGCGTCTCATCAACCGCGTGCATCGCGGCCTTGGCGATGTCGGCCTTGATATGGTCGAAGGCCTGGTGAGCCTCGGCCGTTAGTGGGAAAACAGTGGAGTGAATGAGTGGGCAGGTCTTGTCCGCATAGTTAGGGACCCACTGGGCGTAGTACGAGAAAAACCCCAGCCATCGTTTGAGGACCTTGGGGCAGTGGGGGAGGGGGAGTTCCATGAGGGGGCGCATACAATCGAGGTCGGGCCCGAGAACTCCCTTCTGAACCACATAGCCGAGGATGGCTAATCGGTCCATGCTGAACACGCACTTCTCCTTGTTGTAGGTTAGGTTGAGGAGTTTGGCGGTGTGGAGAAATTTGGAAAGGTTAGTGTCGTGGTCCTGCTGATCGTGGCCGCAGATGGTGACGTTATCCAGGTACGGGAAATGGCCCACAGTCCATACCGGTCAACCATTCGGTCCATCTCCTGCTGGAAGACTGAGACCCCGTTAGTGACGCCGAAGGGAACCCTAAGGAAATGGTAAAGGCGGCCGTCCACCTCAAACGCGGTGTGCTGGCAGTCCACCTTGCGAATGGGGAGCTGGTGGTAGGCAGATTTCAGGTCCACTGTCGAGAAGACCCGGTACTGTGCAATCTGATTGACCATATCAGATATGCGTGGGAGGGGGTACGCGTCGAGCTGTGTGTACCGGTTGATGGTCTGACTGTAGTCAACAAGCATCCTGTTTTTCTGACCAGTTTTCAGCACTACCACTTGGGCTCTCTAGGGACTGTTGCTGGCCTTGATAATACCTTCCCGCAGCAGCCGCTGGACCTCAGACCTGATGAAGGTCCTGTCCTGGGCGCTGTACCGTCTGCTTCTGGTGGCGACGAGTTTGCAATCCGGGGTGAGGTTCGCAAACAGGGAAGGTGGGTCGACCTTAAGGGTCGTGAGGCCGCATACAGTAAGGGGTGGTAGGGGCCCGCCAAATTTCAGGGTTAGGTTCTGGAGATGGCACTGGAAGTCAAGGCCGGGTAGCAAGGCAGCGCAGAGGTTGGGGAGGATGTAGAGCCGGAAGCAACTGAACTCTACGCCTTGGATGGTGAGGGTCGCGGTGCAGTACCCCCGGATCACCACGGAGTGGGATCCGGAGGCCAGGGAGATTCTCTGGTTGGTGGGGTGGACCGTGAGGGAGCAGCGCCTTACCGTATCGGGGTGGTTGAAGCTCTCAGTGCTCCCGGAGTCCAGAAGGCAGGAAACCTTGTCCCCAGCGACCTTCACTGTCATCGAAGTGGTTGCGAGGTTGTGCGGTCGTGTCTGGTCGATCTGGTCTGGTGACGGAGACCAGATGTGGCTGGTCAGCAGCAGCTGCAGGAGGCTCCACATCTCTGCGTAATAAATTGATGCACTATCAATTACGACGAGACGAGAGTAGAGAATAATCGAGGCTTTATTACGCAGAGATGTGTAGCCTCCCACAGCTGCTGCCTAAATGGCTGCAGCTCAGAGAGCCCACACATTTATACTCCGCCTACTGGGCGGAACCAACAGGCAGGGATATACCCCCGTAGTTGATGCCGCGTGGAGAGTAGGTACCTGCCGTAGATTCCGTTGGTCTGCTGAGCATGGTTCTCCTTCAGTAGTGCCATGGCTTAGCGTATGTCGGCGCGTCCCAGATGAAGGGGAAGATGTCTGAGCTCAGCCGCGTGTAAAGGATCTGGAGCTTCTGTGCCTCTGAGGGTGGGTCAGTCGCCGATTCAATGTATGCCTCGAAGCAAGCTAGCCAATGTGCGAAGGCCGACTTGGCGTTGTCTTCTTGAGGGTGCAGCTGCAGGCGATCAGGCTTGATGCGGACATCCATCGTTTTAAAATCTCTGCGTAATAAATTGATGCACTATCAATTACGACAAGACGAGAGTAGAGAGTAATCGAGGCTTTATAATGCAGAGATATGCAGCCTCCCGCCGCTGCTGCTGAAATGGCTGCAGTTCGGAGAGCCCACGCATTTATACTCCACCTACTGGGCGGAACCAGTAGGCAGGGATCTACCCCCGTACCTGTAGTACAGGGGCCTCACCGTAATACCCTGGTATGCAGTATATAATACAACAGTGGTAACTACCACAATCTTAAGAGGTGTAATGGCTGTCGGGAATCCCGGAGGAGGCCTCTCCTGAGATCGACCAGCCATGTCCCGCCCCAATTCCAGCAGGATGTGGCCGGTAGATTGTGCCCATTATCTCTGCAGGCTGTAAAAGCACATTAACTACCCAGGGACTTACCCAGGCAAACTACTCTGCATTAGCCTAGACAAATAAACACATTCCTGTGTCAATTTCACTTACTGGCTGCTAAAACCACCCAGGCTCTGCAAACAGAATTCTTATCAAACAAACATATTCTAACCCCAGGCTTTTAACCCTTAACTTGTCCACCACATTTATAATCCAATTTCCCCAACACCTTCCAATCGTCACGGGTGTCAATTAAATTAATTTATTCTTAAGGGTGGGGTGACAGTTGGTGATCTTGTCCAATTTGCACTCCATTTGCCTGTTTTGTGAATGTGCTAACTTCTGTTGAGATGAGATTCCATGGATAGTGGCAATTTTCCAGTACCATGGAATATGTAAATAAACCTCGACAGCAGACATGACAGCTGAGTCCAATTCTGTTCTGATTTGATATCCCTGAACACACACACACATTTTTCCAGAGAATTTAGAAGAGAGTGATCAGGAACTCAAACACTGGGTGGGATTCTCCCCTACCCGGCGGGGCGGGGTTCCCGGCGTAGCGGAATGGCGCCAACCACTCCGGCGTCGGGCCTCCCCAAAGGTGCGGAATTCTCCGCACTTTTGGGGGCTAGGCTCGCGCCGGAGTGGTTGGCGCCACGCCGACTGGCGCCAAAACCGGCACCGGCGGCCTTTGACGCCTGCCGCCGGGGCTGGCCGAAAGGCCTTCGCCGGTTCGCGCATGCACCGGTGCGTCAGCTGCCGCTGCCGTCACCACCGGCGCATGCGCGCTGGGGGATTCTCTTCCGCCTCCGCCATGGTGGAGGGTGGAGGCCGTGGCGGCGGCAGAAGAAAAAGAGTGCCCCACAGAACTGGCCCGCCTGCCGATCAGTGGGCCCTGATCGTGGGCCTGGCCACTGTGAGGGCACCCCCCGGGGTCCGATTGCCCCGCGTCCCCCCCAAGACCCCGGGGGCCCACTCGCGCCGCCGATCCCGCCGCCACCAGAGGTGGTTCAAACCATGGCGGCGGGAGAGGCCTCTCAGCGGTGGGACTTCGGGCCATCGCGGGCCGGAGAATCGCCGCAGGGGGCTCGCCGATCGGCGCAGAGGGCACGTCGATTGGCGGGGCGTGATTCCCGCCCCCGCCAATTCCCGGGTGGCGGAGAATTTCTGCCATGGCGGGGGCGGGATTTTCGCCGGCCCCGGGCGATTCTCCGACCCTACGGGGAGTTGGAGAAATTCGCCCCCTGATCTTTTACCCTCATTAACTACACTTTAGGAGGATGTGAAATCATTGGAAAGTGTGCAGAAAAGATTCACGAGAATAGGTCCAGGCACGAGGAATTTCAGTTATAATAATGGATTGGAGAAGTTAACACTGGTTTCCTCAGAGAAAGGAAGGTTGAGAGATTTGATAGAGGTGCTCAAAATCATGAGGGGCCTGGACAGAGTGGATAATAATAATGATAATCTTTACTAGTGTCAAAGATAAGGAGAAGCTGCTCCCATATGAAAGAATGAAAGGGTACAGATTTTAAATAATTAGTAAAAGAAGCAAAAGTGAAGTGAGGAGAAACATTTTTATGCAGCGAGTGATCAGGGTTTGAAATGCATTGCCTGAGAGTCTGGTGGAGGAAAGTTCAATTGAAGCATTCAAAAGGGCATTAGGCAGTTGTAGCAGTTGTATGAAAAGGAAGAGTGTTCAGGGTTCCAGGGTGAAGGCAGAGAAATTGCACTAGATGACTTACTCAATCCGAGAATGCATACAGACATGGTGGGGCCAAATGGCCTCCTTCTGCACTGTGACCATTCTGTGATTCAGATGTTGAGGTCAAGATATAGCAACCAAGCCACTGCCTCAGCTAAAATCGGCTAATTCACCATTGACCCGAGGCTAAATCTGGGACTAGCCCTGCAGCCCATTGGGTATAAAAATGGATCATTTAAATTAGATGTTTAAGATGATTAAAGGAATTGATAGGATGGATGAGGTGCTGGCGGGGGGCGGGGGGCGGGGGGGGGGGGGGGGGGTTGGCATTGGAGGGAGCAAGGTTGAGGAAGTAAGAAGAGCAAAGAACTCAGTATGAGGGACAGAAAGAGGACAGGAAGTGTTGCACGGAACCTGGTAACAGGAGTTGGGGGAGGAGAAAGGAAAGCAGGAAGAAAGTGAGTAGGAAAGCGACAGGGAGCAGAACAACTAAGGGACAATTAGAAGACATGTTCATCGAGGAGCATCCACAAAAAAGTACTCCAGTGAGAGGCAAATAATCGGTGGGCAGGCTGAACAACAAAGCAGGTTTAAAAAAGGCCTTCACCAAGATGTTCATCTTATTACATTGATACAGTGCCACCTAGTGATAATTGCTAAGATTACATAGAACATAGAACATAGAACAGTACAGCACAGAACAGGCCCTTCGGCCCTCAATGTTGTGCCGAGCCATGATCACCCTACTCAAACCCACGTATCCACCCTATACCCGTAACCTAACAACCCCCCCCCCCCCCTTAACTTTACTTTTATTAGGACACTACGGGCAATTTAGCATGGCCAATCCACCTAACCCGCACATCTTTGGACTGTGGGAGGAAACCGGAGCACCCGGAGGAAACCCACGCACACAGGGGGAGGACGTGCAGACTCCACACAGACAGTGACCCAGCCGAGAATCGAACCTGGGACCCTGGAGCTGTGAAGCATTTATGCTAACCACCAAAAATAAATAGAAGTTAATTGATAGTCAAGTAACATGAGGGAGCCAAGTTAAGTGAATAGATTACATAACATTATTTTGTTATGTTAGCATTTGTTTGGTGTTCAGTAAACTTCTTAAAAAACATTAAATCAAATAAAGAGTCAGGGGTCAGAACAAAAGAGAGTAATGACTGTCTTTTCACATTTGTTGCTCACATTTTTGTTTAATCACATGAGTTTTGAAACCTGTTAATTATTTCTATCAGCTGACAGTTGAAACAGTGCTATATGAATTCAGTACACCTGTAAGACAGGCTTTCTAACTTTTAACCGAGGGAGTGAGGCAAATATGTTCCACGGCAACATTTCATTAAAATTGTATTTTGAGAACAAAGCCTCAGATGAAAAAAGATAGGGAGAGAAGGAAAGAGACGATAGGAGGGGAGAAAGATATGTTGAGAGGGAAGGAGGCGATAAGAGGGGAGAAAGATGGGGAGAGAGGGTAGGAGGCGATAGGAGGGGAGAAAGATAGGGAGAGAGGGTAGGAGGCGATAGGAGGGGAGAAAGATAGGGAGAGAGGGTAGGAGGCGATAGGAGGGGAGAAAGATAGGGAGAGAGGGAAGGAGGCGATAGGAGGGGAGAAAGATAGGGAGAGTGGGTAGGAGGCGATAGGAGGGGAGAAAGATAGGGAGAGAGGGTAGAAGGCAATAGGAGGGGAAAAAATAGGGAGAGGGTAGGGGGCGAGAAATATAGGGAGGGTAGGAGGCGATAGGAGGGGAGAAAGATAGGGAGAGAGGGTAGGGGGCGAGAAATATAGGGAGGGTAGGAGGCGATAGGACGAGAAAAGATAGGGAGAGAGGGTAGGAGGCGATAGGAGGAGAAAAGATAGGGAGAGAGGGAAGGAGGCGATAGGAGGGGAGAAAGATAGGGAGAGAGGGTAGGAGGGGAGAAAGAAACTCTAACCTCTCGGCTATCATTCTTTATTTATTTTCATGGTTCTCCTTTACCAAAATTTCTGCAAGGGTACTTGATAGTTTCTGCTAGGTCATGCTGTTAATTCCAGTTAATTTACCTTTGGTTGTTCATAGCAGCACAAAGTTTTAAATTATGGCCAGCATAAAACAGATTCCCTTAACCTTTGGCCAAAAATCCTACCAATACCATGAACAATTACATATGGTTATTTTTTCCAATGAATTTGTTTCAACTGTATTAATAAAACTGATTACCGCTCCTAAATATATCAAGGAGTATTTTTCGATGCAAGGAAAAAATAGAGATTTGAAGGCACTGCCCAATTGTGGTAGTTCACAAATTATTTTTATGGACTGGATATTACCTGCCTTCTCCAGGTAAATTAATGTGGGGGAGGGGTGATGTGGTGGGATTGGGGGTGTAGCAGAGGGGGGACAGGGACACACCAGTCAACCCCACTGCCTTCCCATCTGCACCCCCCCCCCCCAAAATCGGCAGCCCATTCACCATATTTAAGTAAATAATCAAAGGTAATTTAAGCTTGTTAACAAGCCAATTCACCCAATAAAACACTAATCACATCACAACATGGTTGGTGTGTGCAGTCAGACAGTAGTAGGCAGGCGTTTTTTTTTTCTTTTAATCTATAAGGGTGGGAAGAAAGTGAGGTATTATATTTGGTCTGTGCCCTGTGCCCAATGGGATGCAGCCTCCCTAAGATAGCACCCCACATTTCATCGCACCGACCTGCTGTATAAAACACACCACCTCGCTCTCCCCTGACCCTCTCCATGAACTGCCCAAACCCTCTTCCCCCAAGACACTAGACATACCTGCCCGGGGATCCTCTGGGACTGGTTGCAGCCCCGGCAACACCCAATGATGCACTCTTGATGTTGCCTGGACTGCTGGATATGCCAGCCAATCAGATTGATTGCGTATTGTGGATGCAGGATGGGCTGGCATGGAGTGAGTTGGCTCTACCTTACATTGCCTCTGCTGGCGGTGGGGTGGGGGGTGGAGGAATACAGCCTTCACCCCCCATCTCCCTCCGTAATATGCTGCCCAATGTTAGTGGCAATGCAAATGAGTTACAGTGGACAATTAAAGGATAAATTCAACTCAGAAAACTGCTGTAATGTTGCTGAAAATTGAGCTCAATTTCAATGATTATATCCAAAAACAAACCCAGCATGGTTTTAAATTCTGCATTTTTATTCAAGTTCCACACCAGGATTTAAGGATGGTGCAGTTCTTCCTTAAATGCCAAGTGCGTGGACTATCAATCATTGAATTGGACAATAAGAAGTCTAACAACACCAGGTTAACGTCCAACAGGTTTGTTTCAAATCATTAGCTTTCAGAGCACTGCTCCTTCCTCAGGTGAATGAAGAGGTATGTCCCAGAAACACATATATAGACAAAGTCAAAGATGCAAGACGATACTCTGAATGCGAGCATTTGCAGGTAATTAAGTCTTTACAGATCCAGAGAGAGGGGTAATCCCAGGTTAAAGGGGTGTGAATTGTCTGTAGGATTTTGCAAGCCCAGGTTAGATGGTGGGGGGTGAATGTAATGCAACATGAATCCAAGGTCCCGGTTGAGGCCATACTCATGTGTGCGGAACTTGGCTATAAGTTTCTGCTCGGCGATTTTGCGTAGTCGCGCGCCCTGAAGGCCGCTTTGGAGAACGCTTACCCGGAGATCAGAGGCTGAATGCCCTTGACTGCTGAAGTGATTGTTGCGCAATTGGATTGGAGTTCATGATATTAGGAAACTAAACACAAGAAAGGCCTAAAATACTAAAATATGAATACAGTATATGCTGGAGAAAATACTCAGCAGAGGAGGCAGTATTTGTGCAGAGAGAAACAGAATTAATGGGCTAAATTTCTTGTTCTGCGATCAGGTCCCAAACGTTGGGCTCATTTCAGGTCCCAACACTGAATGTTGCCAGTGTGACACATTGGATGCAAGAGAAATAGCCAATTAGTGGCCCTGGAGCACACAGTATGTACAATTAAAGACAGCGTCATGCTCCTGAGACCCAGAGGTCAATAGGAGCCCATTAGCTCCTATGGATTGGCCTACCCAGCATTAGAGATGGGCATTGTCAAACAGGTAGGAGAAAGCACACCTCAAGGTGGAGGCGCCTTCTCAAGGTTTATAAAATGTATCCAATAAAAACTGGCAATAGGTGCAAGAGTGGCATTGTAGAGCGACCTGTAACTGTGACCATTGTGACACACAGCTCACAACTGTGAGGGTGTAACAAACAATACTGTGCACTAACACACTTGGTCAGCAGTCTCCTTTCATTAGAGGTGGCAGAGGTGCCTTAATAGGCCTAATTGGCTACGTGCTGCTTGTGGACAGGTAGCCTTTCCAGCTCCGAGCCAGCATCTTTCAATATGGCCCGGAGAAGGGAATATGCCAGTGATGCACTATCAATTACGCAAAGACGAGAGTAGAATGTAATCGAGGCTTTATTACACTGAGATGTGTGGCCTCCTACAGCAGCTGACGAAATGGCTGCTGTACGGGGAGCACACATATTTATACTCTGCCTACTGGGCGGAGCCAGCTGGCAAGAATCTACCCCCGTACCTGTAGTACAGGGGCCTTACCGTAAAGCACCTATATATACAATATATAAATCAGTGGTGACTACCACAGCCAGCAAACTGACACACCATGTTCTGTGTTGGGAAATCGTAGCCACAAGCACCTCCAGTCCTGCCTCCTCTGGAGGGCTAACATTCTACCTTCGGCTTCTGGTTTCTCCCAAAGCTGCCTGACTTGCAGAATGTTTCAATATTTTCTGATTTGATTTCAATTTACAGCGTTGATAGTATTGTGCTGTTTCTTTCTATAAAATATAAATAATGTTTTTGAAATTTGTAGTTTCTGTCGACGCCCATGGAAAATGCTATAAACTACTCGGGTAAAGAGTTTTATGGGAAAATCAGAAAATGGATTGCGTTTCGTGCAAACCATTAAAAGATAACCTTCAGTAACTTTCACTGTCCTAAAAATGATTTCCTTGAGGGTTTTCATTCTTAGTAACATTCCATTGGATGTTGGTGGGCTGGAAAATACTAAACCCTGAAACCCTCTGTGAATGACTACTCTGCTGTCAGCCTCAACTATTTCTGGAAATTGTATATTCTGGTGAATGCTAGGAGCTGTGATCTGCAAGTTTCAGTCTACTCACGTAACAATGATGAATCTAGATTGCTGTATAAACTCAAGCCTCTCACTTAGGGACAGCAGAAAACATGGTGACAGGCATTTTAAGGACATTAAAAATTAGAGAAGTTCAATGTTTGTTCTGCAAACACTGTAATTTTTTGTGTCTGCAAAACTTTACTAATCCTATTTCCTGTCATACGCTTAATACGATGAAAAAAGATGGTGGCAGAAGGGACTATTTTACAATAATTTGGGGTGATCAGATTGGTTTTCCTGCCCTTTTGTTTTTTGCTGCCTTTCTTGATTTTGTTGAAAAATGATTTTGATTCCTGTTTGACTATTACTGAATGTATTCTGACTATCATTCAAACTGGTATAATATGAAATTTGAGCAAAATTAGGGGAGACTTGTTTGACACAAATGTTTGCATCTGGAAAATGTGTGATGGACTTAACACTCAGCTTGTTATCTCCAATTTTTCCTTTATCCCAAGAAGATAAAAGCTTGGTTTTGGAAATGGACTCAACTCTATCATTGGTTCTACTATATCATTCTTTGTCCTACCATATGCTATATCCTATCACACCTTCAATGAACACTCCTGGTCCTGTCATCAGTTTCTACTGATTTATTTTGCCACTTTAAGGACTGTCATGAATTTTTCCAGTTAAGGGTGTCACTCTTAAGTTGAAAGGATGCGACCATAAAGACAGAATGGTACAGACAAAGCAGACCACAAGAAATAAGCATTTATATCTAAACTCCCCATTCAACGTAATGTCCTATCTGACACTGAAGCCTCGATGAAAATAATCAAATCAGAATGCTTCTTCGTTTTCAATGATATTTCTGTTCATCACTACTAAAGGTTTCATAATGTCACCTGTAAATTCATGAGCAGCTTGGCACTAACATGCAGTTTTATATTAAAGGATTAATGTATGGCCACTTTCATTGGGTGGGAATCAGGCACAGCGGAAGTCACCTGCCAGATGGAAGCGATTTGGGACCCAAGCTTGGCCGGGATATTTTGGTTGGGGGAGTTCCCATTTCTGTCATCCAAGGAGTCGGTGACAAAAACATCCCTGCCCATACTGACTGCCCGTCAGAATGTAATATTGTGTAATACCATGGCCAGAATGTTATAATCGTTCACTCCCCTGCCTATTCTGAGCAGGAGGGAGAGCGAAATGTCTTGGACTGAATTCCCTCTGGGTTCCCACCTGTCCTGACCCCACAGCAATTTTGCATTAGGGCGGGCAAGGCCTCAGACGGTAAGCGCAACTTGGTCCCATATCAGGGCCTCAAGTCACCAATTAAGGGCCACTTATAGGCCGTTTCCTACCCTGCCTCAACTTTTCAACTGGCAAGTAGATTGTAGCAAAATGGGAGAACCCTGGAAATAAGAAACATTTGGGGCGGGATTCACCGTCGGCTGACGGCGCAATCCAGAAAGGTGAATGGGCGGAAAATCGGTTTTGACGCCAAAATCGTGGTGGGGGCTGGGTTTGTGCTACATTGCAATTTTCCGGTGCCTCAACAGTGTTCCACTCCACACATACAGTAAACACTGTTTACATATCATTATCGGGCCTGACCCGGTTTTGTCTGGGACCTCCACGATGCTTCGCCTCCACTGGGGGTAATTCCTGATAGCATGGTTCACTTGTGCTTTTAAAAATCGGGAAACAGGCACCATGGCTGATGACGGAGAGAGAGGTAGGACATGCAGAGGCGCGGCCATGGACTGCCGGTCCTGACACTCGCTGGGCTGGTTGGGGGTGGGCCCTGCCAGAGCTAGGGGAGGGGGAGTAATGGAGGGCCGAGCCGTGGGGCTGGTGCGACCCCCCCATGGGACTGGGGCGGTGTTCAAGCATGGACCACCATTTCCGCAGCCTGCAAGGCAGCCACCTTGCTGCGCACCCCTCTGACCACCCACTGTGGCCCGTGGTTCTGCAGAGTGACACCAGCTGTATGGGTGCCCCCAGCCTCCCTGCACCCCAGCCCACACTCTACACCCCTGCACCCCAGCCCCCACCCTCCACCTCACCACCCAGGCACTCCAGCCCCGTACCCAGCCATACGACCTGCACCCCACCCTTCGCCATACCACCACCCCCCATTGAGCCTCCACTCTCCAGCGGGGCAGGACACGGTCCACCCAACGGCAATGCCCACAGTAGCTCCGACAGGGGGGCAGTGGGCAGGGACTGTGGAGTGTACCGCTGGTAAATGCCAGCCAATGGTAACCTTCGCAGCAGGGACAGGCGCCAGGGCCAGAGGCACCGACAGGCAGCGGTTCGCCACAATCACGAACATGCCCTGGGTCGCCCTACGATCACCTGCTGATGACAGGCCGCTCTTCACAAACCAAAAGGGGTTCCACTCATTGAACTTGCAGCTGATATGTGACCATGAGATTCACATCATGCACACCTGCGCCCGATACCTGGTCAATGTGCACGACGCAATCATCCACATTGTTTGACAATGTCTTACTCCTGCTCATGGTAGCACTTACCACTGTCCACCTGGGTGATCACTGCATGCGAGCTAGCCATTCCACCACATGGTGCTATCAAATTCCTAGGCTGGCATAGATGGGGACAGTGATTGAGGAGGGGGGGGGGGGGCACCGGAGCGGTGAGCACTGGCTGAACTGCAGTCCTTGGGTCAAGCCCATCCATAACCTTCACTCATCCCCCCCCCCAAACACTCCCTCTGCGGCCAGTCCAGACCAGCCCATCCCTCACAGCCCTCTGCCAGAATATCGAGGCAAGTTGTAACATTGCGCATAGGTCTTTAATGTGCACAAATTTATGCAGGCCAGTGCCCTCGTCCCTATCGCTATATTGTGCCCTCCACCCGTGCCAACTTATGTGGTGTCTACATTTCTGTCCTTACAGGCCCTAACGCTATGTCGAGGTGAATCTCCAGGCGGTACATCAGTAATGGAGGCGTCCTGCTGTGATTCCCGTCCTGTGACCTGGGTTCCCATTGGCGGGTGTCTTCTGGGGCGACCGGGCCATGATGGGCCAGGCTGCTGCTCGGTGTCCCAGGTCGTGTTGTGCAACCCTGATCTACCTGCTACCCATATGATGTGCTAGGGACAGGAGGGGGGGATTTTGAGGCACTGCAGTGTTCCAGCACCTCACCTGCGGTAGTTACCGGCACAGGCCTCATCACCTCCTCCTCCCTTGGGGAGTCCGGTGGCCCCCGGGCTACACCATTGGACTGGAGTGAGAGCAGAGCTAACCCCTCAGTCTCCACCGCCACCTGGCACTGCCTTCTGGGTCTGTGCCATATCAGTCAGTGACTGCGTCATCTCCATCTGGGTTTGGGTCACCTCTCTCTGGGTCTGTGCCATGTCGGCCAGTGCCTGGGCAATGCCACCAATGCTCTCAGCTATGGCCTGCTATAACTGGGCCATGCTCTGGAGCGCCACTGCAATGTCCAGGTGGCTCTGCCATATGGCTGCCTGTGAGAGGGCAACGCTGTCCTGTGCCACGGCCACCGCCTCCACAGATTGCCCCAGGCCTTGGACATCCAGACCCTTGGCCGAAACCTTCAACCCCCCAAGGCCACCACTGTGGATGCCACCCGTGCGGTATTGGTCTGGGTGGCACACATGGCCGGCACCACCTCCTGCTGCTGCATGTGGTCGGACTCCTCCAACTGCGCCTGCAGGTACTGGATGCTCGCTGACAACCCCTCATGTAGACCCTGGCTCTGTGACTGCATCTCCACAATCAATGGGACCGTGCATTCCAGAAGTCCAAAACACGTCTGAACAGCAGGTAGTCCATGGGGGACAGTCTGCCCTCCGACCGTCCGCCTCCTCGGAGGTTCCTATCTCCACGTGCTGTGCTAGAGCACGGGTTTGGTGCACATCAGCTAGTGCCCCAGGAGCCTCTTCACTAAAGTGCCCAGCCGAGGTGAGTGCCTTTGGGAGGGTGAAGGGTGTTGGAGACAGCAGTGACGGGAAGTCAGTATCATACCCGGACTCGAGCTCTGGGTATCTCGGGATGCAGGTCGAGGGCCCCGTCCATGTCGGTCTCATCCTTGTCGCTGGTCGATGCACGGGTTCCAGCTGTGGCTGAGGACAGGGGCAAGGGACACCAGAAGGGCCCGCGCCATCACTAGCAGCTCCTGCAAGACACAAGACAAGGCGCATGATTGCTTTGCGGGCCAGGGGAGTAAGTGGGTGGTGGGGCGTGTGGGTGGGGGGAGGGGGTTTTGTGAGGAGGGGGGGGAGGGGCTGATGGTTGAGAGGGTGTGTGGGGGAAGGGGGTGTGGGAGTCATGGTGGTTGTGGAGTCGGGGTGGTGGTGGGGGTAACTACAACTCAGCGGGGTCTGACTTCCTCGCGCGCTGCCGACCTTGCCCCAGCAACTGCCCTTTCTTTGGGCCCAACCATCACAGCCAGTGCCCTCTGTTCTGCTGCAGTGAGTGGCCGCAGGTTCGGCAGTCCCCCTCCAATCTGCTCCCGCTCCCGTCGGCTGTGTCCAGTCTTCTCCTCTTCTCCTGGGGTGGGGGGGCACACAGAAAACCCACAATGTTTGGCAACCTGATTCATGCAGCTTAGGGAGTGGGTAGCTGGTGACTTCAGTGGCCAGGGCACCCGGCCATGGTGTCTGGTATGTGTGCTGGCATGTGGTGCAGGGTGGGGGTTTGACTGCCCTCTGGGGGGATGGGGGGCTAACAGGTTTGTGGGACGGGATTTGGTGCCAGGGGCACAGTGCTGACTCACCCTGGCTGCTCTGAGGAGGTTATGCAGTTTGTTCCAGCACAGATGGCCGGTCTGGACAGTGTTGCCCACAGCGTTGACCACCTCTGCCACCTGCATCCAGGCCCAGTGAACGGCAACGGCTGGCGCCTCCTTGCCACCCTCGGGTACAGGATTGCCCGCCTCTCCTCCACAGCGTCCGGCAGGGTCTCCAGTTCCGCATCGGTTAATCTCGGGACCATACCTCTTGCTGCTATCTTGTTGGCTGAGGTTGTGTGTGTGGGGAATCTGTATATGTGGTTGCAGCTTGTCAGCCTCCTGAGTGTTAATCCCGAACCCGGCGAATCTGGCACCGTTTCTCATTGGAATCGATGGTGTACCACGTGGCGCCGATGTTAGCCCGTTCATGATCATTGAATTGGTCCAGGTGCAATGCCAGTTTTGCTATTGTAGAACGGCACTAATCCTGCCCTCACATCCACATTTAGTCTCAGGATCGGGGAATTCAGCCGTTGATCTACATCTCTGGTGGGAAGAGAAACCCCTTTCTGCCTCTGGTACCTCCACCTTAAGGCCAGTGACCTCCAGACCTCCCTCCACCACCCCCCCCCCCCCCAGCCTTTCCCCAAGACCCCTAATTCCGCCCCTTGTGGCACCCCAAGCCTTCCTTACCTACCCCCCCTGCCCATGGACCCATTTCCCTTTACATAGAATTTACAGTGCAGAAGGAGGCCATTCGGCCCATCGAGTCTGCACCAGCTCTTGGAAAGAGCACCCTACCCCCTACCCAAGGTCAACACCTCCACCCTATCCCCATAACTCAGTAACCCCACCCACACTAAGGGCAATTTTGGACATTAAGGGCAATTTATCATGGCCAATCCACCTAACCCGCACATCTTTGGACTGTGGGAGGAAACCGGAGCACCCGGAGGAACCCACGCACACACGGGGAGGATGTGCAGACTCCGCACAGGCAGTGACCCAAGCCGGAATCGAACCTGGGACCCTGGAGCTGTGAAGCGATTGTGCTATCCACAATGCTACCGTGCTGCCCCAATACAGCCCCTTCCCTTAATCCAGTTTCAGGCTGTTTGGTACATTTCCTCTTCAAGCCTCTGCAGTGCTGTTGCTGCGGAATTGGAGAACAGCAAGCCAATCTGATTCACCAACAGCTCTCTGAGGTGGGACGTCCTCCCGAGTGAGGCGTGGAAGTCCTACGTTATGCCAATCAACGGTCGTTAGAGCTGAAAATGGCATCTGGGCTGTTGAGTTGGCGGGGTGTGTTCCCAGCCAACTCTTCAGATGACAGGGACCATGTCACTGCCATCTTAAAAATTGAGACCCATGTTGCCATGGTTCCTGCTGGTTGGCTACATTTGGCTTTGTTGGCCACTTCAAGCACACTTGTGGTCAACATTACAGATGGATCACCCCATTATCAGCCCTCAAACATCCCACAGCTCAGCTTGACGAATCCACGTCAAAAAGATGTGAATTCAAGTAACATATCATATCCCCCACATCATTTCACCAGAAATAATTGCACTATGCAGTTCTTGTTATGTGGATAATATCAGAACCCCACCAAAAGCAAAATGATTTGATGACATTGGTAGGGGAAGGAACATCATAGAGACTCGGTGATCCTCTTCCGATAGAGGTGCAGATCTTGAACATCCACCTGAAAGGTAGTCTGAACCATGGTTACATCTCATCCTTTGGACTGGTCCCCTTACAATGCAGCATTTCTTTCGCAGTACAAGTTACTGCTGACTAGATAACATGGCAAAGTCGTAAAGTGGATGTGAACTGACAACTACCTAACTCAGAAGTAAGAATGCTCCCTTTCGAGTCAAGGTGAGACTTTGTGAGGTACTCAGCGAAGGGATGCAAGAGACAATTAGAGATCAAGTAAATCTGTGGTGTTATAACATACCCTAATGATTGGGAACAAGGCAGCAGCAGCAGAGTTCTCTGACCAGGTAAACTGCCCTTTCTATGATGAGAAACAGCACATGATGTGAAGTAGCCTAAAGGAAGGGAAGGAAAATAACTTAAAAATACAATGTTGTCTGAGTCGATCAAAACTATTCTGAAAATGATTCATTCTATTCTGACAGATGCCAGAAACACTGTTATCCATTATTGAGATTGTTGCTTGCTGGTTTTATACAACTATCTTCTTGATATCCATAAATTTTATTATTAAAAGTGAAAATGAACTATTCCATTTTTCGTGTTTCATTTTACTTTTTTCTCAGAAATTAACCCATTTTCCCTCAAACCGTTTTCTAAAAACTTAATTCCTGCTAATCAATCAGTGTAGGTATTTTTCTCTGAATGATAGGATGTTGAGGGAAATATTCAACTTATTGTCCATGCATAAAAACAAACATTTGCAGGTTGGCCATCTATTATAAAAACACCCGCTTTGTGTTTCCACTGATAGGGCATTTTATCTGCAGTGATCATTTACCTCGACAGTACATTGTAAACCTACCCCATATACATTCTGATCCGGCGTCCAGAGAAAGCTAGAAAGTTATACAGCTGGGTGGCTTATTGAGATTTTTCCACTTTCCTCAGAGATACAATCTTTCTTATAAATTGTCAGCCCAATTTCATGGAAGTGGAATAAGGCAGCCAGTGATCTTTCTCCATGAGTGCAGTATAAATGATAAATGCTTCACTGCAATAAAACATTGATGCAAGCATCCAGAAAATAATATAACATAATAATATAATAACAGTCTGCTATCACTTTTGTAGCTTTCATTTAGGAAGAAAAAGGTACAAGAAAATGATGCAGGAATATTTCTATATGACTTGTATTTTGCTATGGAACAAATCATTTGGAATGATCCATACACTTTTCTTGAGTGGCAGAAGACTAATAAGGTATTTTACTCTGAAAGGGAGTTGAAAATATTCTTTGTATTGCGTATGCTCATAAATATAGTCTAATTATCAGTGCTATGTCATTATCTAATATTTGAAGGGCAAATGATAATTATGAGGGAACCAGCACCATAACCATTGCAGTTATTATTAAACTATTATTTGACCTGCTAAACACTTGATTAAAATATTGTGTGAATTTTTTTGTAAATTTATATTTTAAATGTGCAATTGCCTTGACAATTTATGTTCCATTATGGTACATATTTATGAGCAATGAATGGTGAATTAAGGAAGTAATGTCGTATTTTGATAGGATCATTATAGTTTTGATCTGGATAATAATGCAGTGGAACATAGACATAGATGATGAAATTTACCTCCAGTGTGTCAGCTCAACCATCGGCCAACTGAGGAAAAAAGTATTTGAGGACCAGGATTTCAAACCCAAGACTACGGTCATGATTTACCAGGCAGCCATGAAACTCACACTCCTATATGTTATATTATCCTATATATAACTGCCTCAGTTACTAGAGGCAGATTAGTAGAGTGTCGAACTCATTTAAGAGCATCGTTAATCGTTCAATAAATAGGTTAAACTTATCTCCGAATCTGGAGCATCTTTCAGCAGAGCTTACATCAAGTAGCAGCTTATGTTACTCGAAGTAACATAACACAACATGGTACAGGAGTGACTGCTCAATCTCCCTAGTTCAACTCAGCAAGGTTAGAGACAACCAGCTACCGAATCCAGGCACAATGGACAAGATTTAGGCTCCTCATCAACCCAGGACCACCGGTAATCTTAGTGCTAACTGGCGTTCATTCAAACAAAAATTCCAACTATACCTGGAAGTATTCGACCTAAATGGTGCGACCGATGCTCGGACGGTGACCATGCATGAGAAATCTTCAACTCGTTTCAATACTCAGAAGGGCAGGACAAAACAAAATATCAGACCATCCTGGACAAATTCGACAGCAAGAAGTCTTACAACACCAGGTTAAAGTCCAACATGTTTGTTTCAAACACTAGCTTTCGGAGCACTGCTCCTTCCTCAGGTGAATGAAGAGGTATGTCACATATCTCTTCATTCACCTGAGGAAGGAGCAGTGCTCCGAAAGATAGTGTTTGAAACAGACCTGTTGGACTTTAACCTGGTGTTGTAAGACTTCTTACTGTGCTCACCCCAGTCCAACGCCGGCATCTCCACATCACAAATTCGACAGCCACTGCGAGGTGGACACGACCGAAATATTCGAGCGCTACATCTTCAAGTAAAGGATGCAAGGTAAATATGAATTCTTCAGTAGTTATCTAACTAACCTTAAGCTGCTAGCGCAATCCTGCAACTTCGGTGACATAACTGACTCCATGATTAGAGACCAAATCGTTTTTGGTGTCCACTTTGATCCTCTGCGAGAGCAATTGCTGAAAATCAAGCATATGACCTTAAAAGTCGCTATTGAAACGTGCACTGTGAATGAGCACTCACAAAATCGCTACTCACAATACAAAAATGCTGAGAGTGAAAAACAAGCCTCCCACGAGGTGGAGAGTGTTCAGGCCATCTCCTCGATGCAGCGCCTCCACATTGCCGACGGCAGCCATTTGGCGCGCTCATCCCGGGGACCGACACATGTGCAATACGACCGGGAATATGAAACGGCCGAGAACCGCACCACGCATGCGAAGTTGCTAAAAGAGCGCACAGTGAAGGAAACTCTGATTACGCATGCGCAATCCATTCCTACACCTTACATCACGAGCATCAGAGGCTCCGGACCACGCCCACTTAAAGGGGAATTGTCCGAAAAAATTTTAAAAGAGTTTTAAAGCTACAAAACACAATTCTTTCACGACGAAAGACAGAACATTGCATGAACTTCTACCAGCAGTTGAAAATAACCTCCGCAGCACCCTGGAACAAGCAGTTTGCACCACCCAAAGTGAAGAGCACAATGACCAATCCTAAACAAAAGAAGATGATTTGTTTATCGAAGAATACTACTCAGACGTGGCCGAGTTATTTGGATATGATGATCATAAAAGCATCAGCGCCACAGTTGAAGAACTCAACATGACTCTACTCATGGTTGATGAATCCAATACCATGATGCAATGGCAGATCGGTGATACATTGGATGACAGCAACCTGTCAAATACGCAAGAAGAAAACGATGCCACACAGCGAGTACTGACTGACTCCGTTGAGAGAGCACAGATCGATTCCACAGAGGGACCACTGCACGACTCCACACAGAGAGCGATGAAAGCCTCCACAGAGAGAGCGATACAAGCCTCCACAGAGAGAGCGATACAAGCCTCCACAGAGAGAGCGATACAAGCCTCCACAGAGAGAGCGATACAAGCCTCCACAGAGAGAGCGATGAAAGCCTCCACAGAGAGAGCGATGAAAGCCTCCACAGAGAGAGCGATACAAGCCTCCACAGAGAGAGCGATACAAGCCTCCACAGAGAGAGCGATACAAGCCTCCACAGAGAGAGCGATACAAGCCTCCACAGAGAGAGCGATACAAGCCTCCACAGAGAGAGCGATACAAGCCTCCACAGAGAGAGCGATACAAGCCTCCACAGAGAGAGCGATACAAGCCTCCACAGGGAGAGCGATACAAGCCTCCACAGGGAGAGCGATACAAGTCTCCACAGAGAGAGCGATACAAGCCTCCACAGAGAGAGCGATACAAGCCTCCACAGAGAGAGCGATGAAAGCCTCCACAGAGAACGATACAAGCCTCCACAGAGAGAGTGATACAAGCCTCCACAGAGAGAGCGATGAAAGCCTCCACAGAGAGAGCGATACAAGCCTCCACAGAGAGAGCGATACAAGCCTCCACAGAGAGAGCGATACAAGCCTCCACAGAGAGAGCGATACAAGCCTCCACAGAGAGAGCGATACAAGCCTCCACAGAGAGAGCGATACAAGCCTCCACAGAGAGAGCGATACAAGCCTCCACAGAGAGAGCGATACAAGCCTCCACAGAGAGAGCGATACAAGTCTCCACAGAGAGAGCGATACAAGCCTCCACAGAGAGAGCGATACAAGCCTCCACAGAGAGAGCGATACAAGTCTCCACAGAGAGAGCGATACAAGCCTCCACAGAGAGAGCGATGAAAGCCTCCACAGAGAGAGCGATACAAGCCTCCACAGAGAGAGCGATGAAAGCCTCCACAGAGAGAGCAATAAAAGCCTCCACAGAGAGAGCGATACAAGCCTCCACAGAGAGAGCGATACAAGCCTCCACAGAGAGAGCGATGAAAGCCTCCACAGAGAGAGCGATACAAGCCTCCACAGAGAGAGCGATACAAGCCTCCACAGAGAGAGCGATACAAGCCTCCACAGAGAGAGCGATACAAGCCTCCACAGAGAGAGCGATACAAGCCTCCACAGAGAACTCGTTGGCAGACTCCAAAATGGAAGAAACTCAAGACTCTGTAGCGAAGTCCATGCATGAACAAGACCAGCAGCAGACTATGAAAGTCTACCAAGCTCACGTGAACAAGAAGACTATAAAAGTCTACCCAGCTCATTTAACCAACAAGACGACACTGAATGTCTACCTACTGTATGTGAGACAAGTGACGAAGAAATCACAATTCCCATACAAGGTGTGCAACACCGAACGCATGACTCTGATCAAGGTAGTGCTCCAGATCAAGACGATGACTACCTGGATAACACAAGGCATCATCACGAAGTGCGAATACACCACACCGGGTACATTGCAAGTCCAGTCAATCCTTGCCGAGGATTTCGAGGACGAATGGAATGCAGAGATGGATGTCAACCAATGCCCATCCAGTTCAAACGAGACACAGGTGCCTCTGCCAACCTGACCTCACAGTTGGGCTTCAAGAGAATCAAAAAGGATCCCAAGCAACTGAACCTCATCCGATGGGTCTACACCATGACGCCGTCTCATCCGGATCTTCAGGCGAGCATCAATGACATGCAGACCCAGTACTCAGATGTCTTCAGCAGGATAGACATAGAACATACAGTGCAGAAGGAGGCCATTCGGCCCATCGAGTCTGCACCGACCCACTTAAGCCCTCACTTTTACCCTATCCCCAGTAACCCCTCCTAACCTTTTTGGTCGCTAAGGGCAATTTAGCATGGTCAATCCACCTAAACCGCATGTCTTTGGACTGTGGGAGGAAACCGGAGCACCTGGAGGAAAACCACACAGACACGGTGAGAACGTGCAGACTCCGCACAGACAGTGACCCAGCAGGGAATCGAACCTGGGACCCTGGCGCTGTGAAGCCACAGTGCTAATCACTTGTGCTACTGTGCTGCCAAATGGATGGGCACGCCAAAAGGATGGGCACGCTTCCGCACGAATACAAGATTCTACTGTGGCCTGACATCAAAGCAGTGGTCCACGCACCCCCAGCAGTCCCTGCTCCACTGAGGAAGCGACTGAAAGCAGAGCTCACCAGCCTAGAAATGAAAGTCATCATCTCTATGGTCACCGAACCAACCGACTGGGCCAGCTCAATGGTGCCCGTAAAAAAGACTTTGGGGGACCTACGCATCTGCATCAACCCCAAGGATCTAAACAAAAACTACAAGCACAACAACAAAAGCAACAAGAACAACAAAAACCACAAGAAGCATCAATACCACAAACACAGAAAAAAGTCCAGGTCAGACAACAAAGATGACATACGGAATTTCTACCACCAGCATAGAAACAAAAGTCTAAATAAGACAACAAAGTGATTCGACCATTCGAACACCTCATTTAAGAGCATTGTTAATCGTTCAAAAAAGACGTTAAACTTATCTCCGAGTCTGGAGCATCTTTCAGCAGAACTTACATCAAGTAGCAGCTTATGTTACCCGAACAGTGACTACACAACACAACAGTGACTACATTGGAATAAAATGGTAAACTTGTGATACTGAAGTATATAATTTATCAATAGAAAAAGGGAAGTGAAATGTTTACAGTAAATGTGATAGAGATGTTGAAAATTGTGAGGAGGCTGGACAGAATAGATACAGAAACTGTTCTTACTCGTAAAAGGATCAAGAACGAGAGGGCACAGATTTAAACTGATTTGAAAAAGGTGCAAATGAAACGCCATTTTTTACGGGATGTGGGCTATGCTGGTGGGCCAGCATTTGTTGCCCATCTCTAATTGCCCTGAGAAGGTGGTGGTGAGCTGCCACCTTGAACCGCTGAACCCTGAGGTGTAGGTACATCCACTGTGCTAATAGGGAGGGAGTTCCCGGATTTTGACCCAGCAACAGGGAAGGAACGGTAATATATTACCAAACCAGTATTGTAAGTGACTTGGGTGGTGTTCCCATGTATCTGGTTTGGATGCACTGCCTGGAGGGGTGGCAGAGGCACGTTCAATCGAGGCTTTTGAGAGGGTACTGGATGATTACTTGAATAGAAACAATTTGAAGCGGTACGGGGAAAAAGTCGGGGAATGGCAGTGAGTCATGATGCTCATTTGGGGAGCCGGTGCAGACAAATCAGACCGAATGGCCTCATTCTGAGAAGTAAAAATGTTGTGATTTATTCACGTAATTGCTCCTAAAATTGAAGTGGCATAAACCACATCTGTTGTCTGTAGGCATCAGCTTCCACCTAAACTGCCTACCCTCAACAGGACCTGTCTATTCACATTGATGAAAGCTCGGCAAAGTGGATCGATTTTACTTTGTCTTTCATCAAGGTTAGCAATGAGCTATAGATTTACACAATGATGACACTTTGATTACTTTATGTTCATTATTTTGTTTTTTTTGTGATTACTGAGTTGCTTCTTCTTTTTTTTTTAAATAATTTTTATTGAAATTTTTCGATACAAACATTTACCCCTATTACATTTTAAATTATAACACCACAAGTCCCCCCTGGAAAAACCTCCCCACGCCCTCCCCCGCGCGCACCCCCCCACCCTCCCTCCCCCCCCCCCCCCCCCCCTCCGCGCTATCAGTCTAGCAACCAAACTGTTTTTCCATTTCCGCCGATGGCCTCGGGCAGTCCTTGCCCGCGACCCCCCGCTGACGTGCTCCCTTCGTTGCTATCCCCCCCCCCCCCCCTCCCTTCCCCCCCCCCCCCTTTTCTCCCCGGGTTGCTGCTGTTTCGGCCTCCGGTTCCTATCTCTGATCCAGAAAGTCAAGGAAGGGCTGCCACCGCCGGAAGAACCCCTGTACCGACCCTCTCAGGGCGAATTTGATTCTTTCCAATTGGATGAAGCTTGCCATGTCGTTTAACCAGGTGTTAACGCTTGGTGGCCTTGTGTCCCTCCACTGAATCAAGATCCTTCTCCGAGCTACCAAGGACGCAAAGGCCAATATTCCGGCCTCCCTTGCCTCCTGTACTCCTGGCTCCACCCCAACCCCAAAAATCGCTAGCCCCCACCCTGGTTTGACCCTGGTTCCCACCACTCTCGATACCGTCCCCGCCACCCCCTCCCAGAACTCTTCCAGTGCCGGACACATCCAGAACATATGTACATGGTTCGCAGGGCTTCCCGAACACATAACACACCTGTCCTCCCCCCCGAAGAACCGACTCATCCTAGTCCCCGTCATATGGGCTCTGTGCAGCACCTTAAATTGGATGAGGCCCAACCTTGCGCACGACGACGACGAATTGACCCTCTCTAGGGCATCCGCCCATGTCCCATCTTCTATCTGCTCTCCCAGCTCCGCTTCCCACTTGTCTTTCAGCTCCTCTATCGGTACCTCCTCCACCTCCTGCATTATTTTGTAGATGTCCGAGACCTTCCCTTCTCCGACCCAGGCCCCTGACAGCACCCTATCACTCGCCCCTCCATCGGGAAGCAAGGGGAATCCTTCCACCTGTTGTCTGGCAAATGCCTTCACCTGCAGGTATCTAAACGTGTTCCCCGGGGGGAGCTCAAATTTCTCCTCCAGCTCTCCCAGGCTCGCAAACCTCCCCTCTATGAACATGTCCCTCAGTTGCCTGATGCCCGCCCTGTGCCAGCTCTGGAATCCCCCGCCAGTGTTCCCCGGGACAAATCTGTGGTTCCCTCTCAGTGGCGCCGCCATCAGACCCCCCACTTCCCCCCTGTGTCGCCTCCACTGCCCCCAGATTTTAAGGGTGGCCGCCACTACCGGACTCGTGGTATACCTTGTGGGGGGGAGCGGCCATGGTGCCGTTACTAGCGCCCCCAGGCTTGTATTGCCGCAGGACGCCCTCTCCATACGTTTCCAAGCTGCCCCCTCCCCCTCCATCACCCACTTGCGCACCATCGATGCGTTCGCCGCCCAGTAGTATCCGGAAAGATTGGGTAGCGCTAATCCTCCACTGTCCCTACTCCGTTCCAAGAAAATCCTTCTCACTCTAGGGGTGCCATGCGCCCACACATAGCCCATAATGCTGCTAGTTACCTTCTTGAAGAAGGCCCTGGGGAGGAAGATGGGCAAGCACTGGAACAGAAACAAGAACCTCGGGAGGACCGTCATTTTGACTGACTGCACCCTCCCTGCTAGCGACAGCGGTACCATGTCCCACCTCTTGAACTCCTCCTCCATCTGCTCCACCAGCCTTGAAAAGTTCAGCTTGTGGAGGGTCCCCCAGTTCCTTGCCACCTGCACCCCCAAGTACCTGAAGCTCTTTACTGCTCTCCTAAAGGGGAGCCGCCCAATTCCCTCCCCCTGATCTCCCGGGTGTATCACAAAGACCTCACTTTTACCCACATTTAATTTATATCCCGAAAAGTCCCCAAACTCCGCTAGTATTTCCATTACCTCCGGCATTCCCCCTTCCGGATCCGCCACATACAACAACAAATCATCCGCATAGAGTGATACCCGATGCTCCTCCCCTCCCCTTGTCAGTCCTCTCCAACCCCCTGAACCCCTCAGTGCCATCGCCAACGGTTCGATCGCTAATGCAAATAGTAAGGGGGATAGGGGGCATCCCTGCCTGGTACCTCGATGGAGCCCAAAATACTCCGACCTCCTCCCGTTTGTAACCACACTCGCCATCGGGGCCGAATACAGCAGCTTCACCCACTTGATAAATCCCTCCCCAAACCCAAACCGTTCCAGCGTCTCCCACAGGTATTCCCACTCCACCCTATCGAATGCCTTCTCCGCATCCAGTGCTACCACTATCTCAGCCTCCCCCTCCACTGCTGGCATCATAATTACATTCAACAGCCTCCGGACATTTGTATTAAGTTGTCGTCCCTTTACGAAACCCGTCTGGTCCTCATGGATTACCCCTGGCACACAATCCTCTATTCTGGTTGCCAGGACCTTTGCCAACAGTTTGGCATCTACATTCAAGAGGGAGATAGGCCTATAGGACCCGCACTGTACAGGGTCTTTGTCCCGCTTCAGGATCAAGGAGATCAGGGCCTGTGACATTGTCGGGGGCAGAGCCCCCCCCTCTCGCGCCTCATTGAAGGCTCGCACCAGCACTGGACCCACCAAGTCCACATACTTCTTATAAAATTCCACCGGGAACCCATCCGGCCCCGGCGCCTTCCCCGCCTGCATCTGGCCTATCCCTTTAACTAGTTCCTGCAGCTCTATCGGCGCCCCCAGCCCCTCCACCCGTTCCTCCTGGACCTTTGGGAACCTCAATCTATCGAGGAAGTTCTCCATTCCCCCCCTCCTCCTGGGCGGCTCAGACCGGTACAATTCCCTGTAGAAATCCCTGAAGACCCCGTTCACCTCTTGCCCCTTCTGCACTACGTTCCCTCCCTTCTCTCTCACTCCCCCAATCTCTCTGGCTGCATCTCGCTTGCGCAGCTGGTGTGCTAGCATCCTGCTCGCCTTTTCCCCGTACTCATAGACCGCACCCTGTGCCCTTCTCCATTGCGTCTCCGCCTTCCTAGTGGTCAGTAGGTCAAACTGGGCCTGTAAACTGCGCCGCTCCCTCAACAGCCCCTCCTCTGGTGTCTCCGCATATCTCCTGTCCACTTCTATAAGTTCCCCCACCAGTCTCTCCCTCTCCTGCCTCTCCTTCCTTTCTCTGTGTGCCCTTATGGAGATCAGCTCTCCTCTGATCACTGCTTTCAGGGCCTCCCATACTACCCCCACCTTCACCTCGCCCGTGTCGTTCGTGCCCAGATATCTCTCAATGCCCTTCCGGACCCTTCCGCACACCTCATCGTCCGCCAGCAGCCCCACATCCAGGCGCCACAGCGGGCGCTGGTCCCGTGCTTCCCCCAGTTCTACCTCTACCCAGTGTGGTGCATGGTCCGAAATCGCAATGGCCGAGTACTCCGTGTCCTGCACTCTCGAAATCAGCCCCCTGCTCAGTACAAAAAAGTCTATTCTGGAGTACACCCTATGGACGTGGGAGAAAAAAGAATACTCCCTCGCCCTTGGCCTGCCAAATCTCCAAGGGTCTACCCCCCCCATCTGCTCCATGAACCCCCTTAGCACCTCCGCCGCTGCCGGCCTCCTATTCGTCCTGGAACTCGATCTGTCCAGCCCAGGGTCGAGCACTGTGTTGAAGTCCCCCCCCATGATCAGGCCTCCTGCCTCCAGACCCGGAATGAGGCCCAACAGGCGCCTCATAAAACCCGCGTCATCCCAATTCGGGGCATATACATTTACCAGCACCACATTCTCTCCCTGCAGCCTACCCTTCACCATCACGTACCTACCCTCCTTATCTGCTACCACCTGCGCCGCCACGAACGACACCCTCTTTCCCACCAAAATCGCCACCCCCCGGTTCTTTGCGTCCAAGCCTGAGTGGAACACCTGTCCCACCCACCCCCTTCTCAGGCGCACCTGGTCTACTACTCTCAAGTGAGTCTCCTGCAACATTGCCACATCCGCCTGCAGTCCCTTTAGGTGTGAAAAAACCCTTGATCTCTTGACCGGTCCGTTCAGCCCCCTCACATTCCAAGTAATCAACCGGGTCGCGGAGCGACCCGTCCCTTTCCCCTGTCTATTAGCCATGTTCTGTCCCCTGTTCGCCCCGGGTCGACCCTCCCCTTCTGACCCGTTCCCCATGGCGATGGCCCCCCCACTGAGTTGCTTCTTCAATGTAAATGTTGTGCTGAGATGAAAGTAACAACTGAATCCATTTTCTTTGGCCTGAATTATTCACCTGTCAGGTGTGTGCACACGGCAAGCCCGGAAGCCGCCGTGAAATAAACTTCCAGCTGCGATTGGCCCCGGAGCATGCTTTCACGCTAGCTGGCCAATTCTTCTTTAAATTCATTTTTTACGGGATGTGGGCTATGCTGGTGGGCAAGCATTTGTTGCCCATCTCTAATTGACCCCGAGAAGGTGATGGTGAGCTGCCATCTGGACCCGCTGCAGTCCCTGAGATGTAGGTGCATCCACTGTGCTAATAAGGAGGAAGTTCCAGGATTTTGACCCAGCAACAGTGAAGGAACTGTGATATATTTCCAAACCAGTATTGTAAGTGACTTGGGTGGTGTTCCCATCTATCTGATGCCCTGTCCTAGATGGTAATGGTCCTGGGTTTAGAAGGTTCTGCCTAAAGAACCTTGGTGAGTTCCTGCATCATGTAGATGGTACACATGACAGACACTGTTCACATTGTGGAGGGATTGAATGTTAGCGGAAGGGGTGCCAATCAAGCGGGCTGATTTGTCCTGGATGGTATTGAGCTTCTTAAGTGTTGTTGGAGAGAAAATGGTGAGTATGACATTGCATTCCTGACTTGTGCCATGTAGGTGGTGGACAGGCTTTGGGGGGTCAGGAGGAAAGTTACTCACCACAGGATTCCTGACCTGCTCTTGTAGCCACAGTATTTATATGGTTTGTGGTTAATGATAACCCCCAGGATTCTGATAGTGGGGGGGGTTCATCCACTCGGCACTTCTGGCTGAAGATTGTCGCGAATGCCTCAGCCTTGTCGTTTGCACAGATATGCGGGCTCCTCCATCATTGAGACTGGCGATATTTGTGGATCCCCCTCCTTCAGTGAGTTATTTAATTGTCCACCACCATTCACGGCTGGATGTGGTTGGACTGCAGAGCTTAGATCTGATCCATTGGGTGTGGGATCGCTTAGCTTTGCCTATCACTTACTGCTTATGTTGTTTGGTATGCATGTCCTGTGTTGTAGCTTCACCAGGTTGACACCTCATATTTAGGTATGCCTGTTGTTTCCCCTGGCATGCTCTCCTGCACACTTCATTGAACCAGGGTTGACCCCCTGGCTTGGTGGTAATGGTAGAGTGGGGGATATGCCAGGCCATGAGGTTGCAGATTGTAGTTGAGTACAATTCTGCTGCTGATGATGATTCACAGCACCTCATGGATGCCCAGTCTTGAGTTGCTAGACCTGTTTTGACTCTATCCCATTTAGCACAGTGGTAGTGCCACACAACACAATGGAGGGTGTCCTCAATGTGAAGATGGAACTTTGTTTCCACAAGCACTGTGCGGTGGTCACTTCTACCGACATTATCAGCACTGGGGCAGCACGGCAGCACTGTGGCTTCACGCACCAGGGACCCAGGTTCGATTCCTGGCTGGGTCACTGTCTGTGTGGAGTCTGCATGTTCTCCCTGTGTCTGCGTGGGGTTCATCCGGGCTGCTCCAGTTTCCTCCCACAGTCCAAAGACGTGCAGGTTAGGTGGATTGGCCATGATAAATTATCTTTAGTGTCCAAAAAGGTTAGGAGGGATTATTGGGTTACTGGGATAGGGTGGAAGTGAGGGCTTATGTGGGTTGGTGCAGTCTCGACGGGCTGAATGGCCTCCATCTGCACTGTATACTGTATGTTCTATCATGGATAGGTACATCTGCAGCAGGCAGGTTGGTGAGAATAAGGTTGAGTGTGTTTTTCCCTCTTGTTGCTTCCTTCACCACCAGTTGCAGTTCCTGTCTAGCAGCTATGTCCTTTAGGACCTGGCCAGCTCAGTCAGTCGTGGTGCTACCAAGCCACTCTTGGTGATGGATATTGAAATTCCCCACCCAGAGCACGCTTTGCACCCTTGCCACCTTCAGTGCTTCCTCCAAGTGATGTTCAACATGGAGGAGTACTAATTCATCAGCTGGAGATTTCCTTGCCCATGTTTGACATGGTTGGGGGCAGTTTTGTGTGGCAGGATTGGACTGGTAGAGAACCTTTGTTTACCAGATGTTTAGTCTGGGGCCCATTCTCTCATCTGCCTTGGTGAATACGTAAACAATGGTTTGTAGCTCGGCCTTTGAGTGTGCGCACACACAGGCGTTGTCTGCAGACAGCAATTCAATGACAGAGTTTGGGGTGGTCTTGGTTCTGGCCTGGAGGCGTCAGTGTTTCAACAGTTTCCGGCTTGTCCAGTAGGTTAACTCCACTCCAGTGGGCAGCTTCAGGGTGACAGGGTGGAGTGTTGCTGCAAGGAAGCTGGAGAAGACACAGTCCTGTTTGATCCCAGTTTGCACACGCGCTGGGTCAACCTTCGACGAGAAATACATGTGGCAATGTTGGATATTTTCCACTCTCACAATAGCCAGCATTGTGGACTCCCCCTTGTTAGTATTACAACCGTGCCTCACTCACGTCAGCAAGATAATGTTTCCCACACAGCCAAGTGCTCTGACTTTGTCCACATGATTCTTTGCCATTTGCACGCTGCTGAAATTGATGTAAATGCACAATGGCCATTGACATTTCAAAGGAGACCAAAGCACACGGTTAGCAGAATTTAATAGTCATAGTAATGGTTGGGACCCACTAACTAGAGAGCAGATAGCAACAATGCCATGGCCATTTCCGGGGGCACCAATGGGATTAAATCCTGAATCAGGTAGTCTGTTGCATGTCTTCTGGATTGCCAGGTCCCACAGAGCAAATATCCCGCCTCTGAGAGCATCCAGCCAATCAGAGACCAGAAACTCATCAGGTCTTGCAGCACCATCAGGAGTGGTGATCAGTGCCAGAATTGTGATCAGCCTGAGGAGAAGAATGGCCACTGGAACCTCAGAACACAGGTCAAGCAGGCCCCAACAAGGGGCCACTCTATTATTGATAGGCGTAGTGTATAGACTTTCAAATATTAGCTAGACTGTAAGAAAGGGTATAAGTCAACAAATAATAGGAGCATGTGAAAAGAATGCAGAAGTAATTATGGATGACTTTAATCTTCATGTTGATTGGGTTAACAAAATTAGAAAGTGTAGTTGCGACAATGAATTCATAGGTTGCATTAGGGTCAGTTTCCTACACCAACCAGGGAACTAGCTATTTTGGATCTGATAATGAGTAATGAGGCAATTTTAATAAATGACCTCAGAGTAAAAGATTCCCTCAGAAGTAGTGATCTTAACATGACAGTTTAATATTCACTTTGACAGTGAGTAAGTTGAGTCGGAAACAGCTGTGATTAACTAACTTAAATAAAGGGAACTACAATGATATGAGGACAGATTCAGCAAAGTGGACTGGGTGGGTAGATTAGCAGGAAAGACAGTAAACAAGCAGTGGCAGATTGAACAAAGTTATCCTCCTGACTGTCTGCAATGCCCCGACTTTTGGAATTATAAAGAGTCTTACTTAGCCGACCACACCAGACTTCAAACCTTTTGACGAGCTGGTTGCATTGGTAGCTGAACAGCATGAATATAAATATTCCGTTATCATGCAGCGGTTTAATATGGCAATGTGGATTCCAGGTCAATCAGTCATTAACTTTTTGACCCGCCTCAGGCAACTGGCATTGCAAGTTAATGCCATCCTCTCCCAAATGTTGACGGATAGGCTGGTTGGTTTGTGGGATAAACAACACGGCCATTCAGAGGAAGCTGTTGGCAGGCCCATCTTAGATTATCAATGGGCCATCGAGTTGTCACTGTCCTGTGAGCATGCACAGAAAGGTGTGCAGGAGCTGCAGTGGTCCATAGACTATTGCATCCATAGTTTGCACACACACACACACACACCCACCCCCCCGCCCGCTGTTCCGAACTCCCACTGCAACACGGGGCAATGCCGGTTGGATCCAATCAGCTCCCAAATTGCAACCCCATAGGCAATTCCACAGCTGGACTAAGGATGCAGGAGCCACTGAAGACCTACGGGGTACCTCCCTCAAGGACGAAGGGGAGAGCCGACAGCATTGCCAAATGTGTGGTCAGAGGACATGTAATGGACAGAGCCACCAAATTTGGTGCAGAGAATGCTGTCCAAAGCAGCTGCTGAGATCGCCATCAGTCAGGGCCTTGGATGTGACACCCCCCCCCCCCCCCCCCCCCCCCCCCCCGGGCCCGGATGAGGAGGACTGTTTGTTGCAGCTGAACTACGTCACAGCCCTGACGGTAGTGCTGATCCAGATCACATTATAAGTACATAGCCATCCCATAGTGATGGAAATGGACACTAGAGTTGCTA
This sequence comes from Scyliorhinus canicula, assembly GCF_902713615.1. Classification (NCBI taxonomy): domain Eukaryota; kingdom Metazoa; phylum Chordata; class Chondrichthyes; order Carcharhiniformes; family Scyliorhinidae; genus Scyliorhinus; species Scyliorhinus canicula. The sequence continues at coordinate 125,758,305 of NC_052148.1, read as the reverse complement.
TCTCCATCATGGACCATCAGGCCTTGTGACAACTTCGCACAAGCATCATACTGCTGAAGTTGTGCAACACCAAGGTGAGGTTGGTGACCTATAACAACGGGCCATTGAGGATAGTGGAGCCCAATGTAACTCCGTTAACACACAGGCACCAGTCGGTCCATCTTTCCTTGGTTGTGTTACACAGGCCGTGGACCAATTTGCTGGGGTGTGATTGGTTGCGAGTCCTCCGTTTCAACTGGCAACAGGGTTGTTGAGTGGGCATTGGGAATCTATATGACGTATTGGGCAAATATCCCAAAGTGTTCCAGGAGGGTCTGGACATTTTAAAAAAAGGCCAAGGCCCATATCTATGTGGATCCTGATGCTCAGCCCCGGTTCTTTAGGATGAGACCTACCCCCTATGCATTGTTTACCAAGGTTCACATGGAGCTACAGCGCCTGAAGGATCTGGGGATTATATGCCCCATACAGTTTGTGATATCAGCCGTGCCCATGGTGTCGGTGATGAAGCCCGACAAATCTGTCTGACTCTGCAGAGATTACAAGCTCACAGTAAATAGAGATTCATGCCTGGACCAGTACCCGATGCCTTGAGTGGAAGATTTGTCCGCAAAACTAGCCAGAGGGTGTTCCTTTACGAAACTTGACATCAGCCACACTTATTTACAGGTGGAACTAAATCCAGCGCCCAGAAAATTTGCAATCATGAACACCCATGGAGGGTTATTTGAATACACCCATCTCCCCTTTGGGATCTCATATGCCCTGGTGATTTACAACATGTAATAGAAAGCATCCTGCAGGGTCTGCCGAAGTTGGCCATCAATGTTAATGGCGTGTTCATCATGGGCTCCACGGAAAAGGAGCGTATGGATAACCTGCCAAAAGTGCTCAAGCAGTTTTCCCAAATGGGCACCTGACTAATGAGGAGCAAGTGCGTGTTCCATGCTCGGGCGGTTGATGTACGTAATCTCAGGGTGCACAGGGATGGTCTAAACCAAGGAGAGCAACGTTTGCGCTATAAAAGGGACCCCACCCCCAAAAAGCACCACTGAACTCTGGTAATTTCTAGGCCTGGTAAATTATTATGGAAAGTTAATCGCCAACCTGTCCACCCTATTGGCTCCACTCCACACACCGTTGAAGAAAGACCAGAAGTAGTTCGAGGTGTCTCGCAAGACACACCATTCACCAGAGTAAAAGACAGTCTGTCACCCACACGGCTCCTCCCTCACCATGACCATTCAGCCGCTAATTCTAACATGTGATGCCTTCCTCTTAAGGCATTGGGGCGGTGCTCCCCACAGATGGGACGATGGCACGGAAAGCCCTATTGTTATTCCCTCAAGGTCTTGGCAGAATGATGATATTGCCGATAATCGAGAAGGAGAGCTTAGCGGTAATATATGGAGTCAAGAAGTTCCACCAATGTATTTACGGGAGGCACTTCTCTATTGCGACGGACCACAAGCCTCTGCTCGGTCTTTTTAGGGAAGTTAAAGGAATTCCATCCGTTGCAACAGCCTGAATTCAGAGTTGGCCGCTTCTACAAGCCGTGTATGAATATTTGTTTCAACACCGCCTGGGTACGCAGATTGCCCATGCCACACTCTCTGTCATCAACCATTGCTCATGAGTTCCCCATTCCCACCAATGGCGGCAGAAGTGATTGCAACTCTTAATTTTATGGATACCTTGCCAGTGACAGCTACTCAGGTGCAAGCATGAACGAGGCAGGTTCCAAGACCAAAACAGTTCCACATGCTTTTGAGCTGCAGAATGCAGGGGCCTCTCCTGTAGTCCGACATCTTTTGCCCAGAAGCTCTCAGCTTGGAGGACAGTGTCATATTATGGGGTGGATTGTCATCCCACCACAGGGTCAGGAAACCCTGCTGAAGAACCTATACAGTGGTCACTCGGGTGCCTTTAAGATGAAGCTGCTGACCTATAGTTATGTCTGGTGGCCCGGCATCGATGGGGACATTGAGAGCTGATTGGTGTGCCAAGAGCATCAGAAGCTCCCGCCGGCAGCCTCCCTTCATCCATGGGAATGGTCGGGATACCCATGGGTGCGACTGCATGCAGACTTTGCAGAGCCTATCATGGGGTCCACGTTCCTGATCCTCGTGGACACCCACTCGAAGTGGCTTCACGTATACAAGATGACCTCGACGACGTCCACAACCAGTGCAGGAAAGCTCAGGTGCTCATTCAGATCCCCTGGGATTCCTGATGATGGACAATGGGACACCCTTCACAAGTGATGAGTTCACCATGTTTACAAAAAGAAACAGCAGCCAGCATCTTAGAAACACCCCGTAACACCCCTTATCTAACAGCCTAGCAGAAAGAGTGGGCCAGACTTTTAAAAGGGGCATAAAGAGGCAAGCCATAGGCTCCATGGACACAGGACTAGCATGGTTCCTTTTTAACTCCACACATGACAATGGGGGTAGAGATACGGATGGGCAGAAGGTTTCAGACCTGGTTGAGCCTCACGTTCCAAACCTCGGCAGGAAAGTAGAGGTGCAGCAGAAGGTACAGAAGTAGCATGACTGGCGGCACTTTCACTCAGGGGATGTGTTTTATGCCCGTAACTTTGGCTCCCAGGTGTCATGCTGGAGAGTACAGGACCAGACTTCTATAAAGTTAGAATTCAGGGAGAGTTCAGTGAAAACAGTTGGACACTTCAAGAAGTGGGACCCCGCACTACACAATGCCAACCGGCCGCATTGATGTCCCCTCCATGCTGAGAACTGCCTCTCAGGGAGCCTAGCCATCATTTTCCCAGCACCCAACCCAGCAGGAGGAAGATGTCTTGGAAATGGACACAGAAGTATCCATACAGATGGACGACTTTGCGTCCGGGTCCGAGATCTCCGTGATAACACTTCGGAAGTTGCCAGAAAAAGGCGATCGATGAACCGATAACGCCCGCCTGACTCAGAATCACTGCAAGCTGCAGCACCGCCTCGGATGAAGCCACGCAGAAGGCCCCCACATTGACGGCTGAAGGGGAGCTTTGGGACTTAGGGGGGAAGGGTGGCATAACCCCCACGAGGACCTCGGGGAAACCATTATCAATCCTTGTTCCACTACCGCTGGCTTCATCAAGTTACTAAAGGCCACAATCCCAACGGTTTCAGCGAGCACTGCTGGGACACGACTTAACAGCCAATTGGCTGCTGTATTCCTGGAGGAACAGCCGGCAGTGTTACATTAATGCCAGTTAAAACAGAGACACCGGTGCAGCGTAAAATTCCAAACTGTACACATGTCAATGCACTTTTAATAAAGTTCACTTATTCAGAATTTAACAACAGTAAGCCATTTTGCAGATAAATTTTGAGCCTTGTTTGCTCTTTTTCTAGAGAATAACACTGCCAGATTTAGAATTTTAAGTGATAGGGCTGGGCCCAAAGCAAAGCTGTAAAGAGTTGAACCATAAACTGAGAGACACAGGACGGGATTCTCCGTGGTCCGAAGCTAAAATCGGGAAAGGTGATTGGGTGGAGAATCAAAAACCCGTGAAGCCAATATCGTGGCGGGCACAGGACACACACCACACTGCAATGCTCCGGCGCCACGACAGTGGCATCAATGCGTTCTATCCGCTTGTACAGTAAACATTGTTTGCATATCATTAGCGGGCCTGTTCAGGTATTCTCCATGGCCTCCACGATGCTCTGCCTCCACCAGGGGAATTACCGACAGTGAGTTTCACTTGGGGTTTAAAAATTGTGAAACAGGCGCCGTGGCTGATGAGAGAGAGAGAAGGTAGGAAACAAGGGGCTGGATTCTCCACTCCCGATGCCAAAATCACGCTTGGCAACAGAATCCATTTGGTGGCAAAATTGGGAGCAGCGCCAATTTTTGAATTCTCCGCCCCCTGAGCCGGTTATCCACGGCCTCAGAACATTGCCTGAGGCCTGCTCGTGGTGCTCCGTCTCCGACCGGCCGAATTCCCCACGGCATTGGACTCTCATGGTCTCATCCATTTGGGAACCTCGCATGGCAGCTGCGGACTCAGTCCAGGGCCACCACAGTCGGGGGTGGGCCGATCAGCGGGCGGGGGGGGGGCTTCATTCGGGCTGGGAGCACTGTGGATGGGTGGTCCAGGGAGCACGAGGGGCCGATTGGCGACACTAATTTGGCGGTCCAGGTCCCGCGTCCACCATGGAGCACGGCGTGGCCGCTGCAGGTTGCTGCCGTGTGCATGCGCGGCCTCTGAACTGGAGGTGCTGGGGGCCGTATCGACAGCTGGTGCTGCGAGCTCTAAGCTGCCTCCCTGCTAACCCCCAGCAAAATGGGCAATTGGTGGCTTTTTACGCCAGTTTTCCAGGGTTCAATGCTCGTGGTCATGGAGCACAGGGAGTGGACCACCTCCCTCTGGGACTGTGTTACATCATGCTGCCACTGTGCCACTACCTTCTGGATCTGTGCCACATCAGGCAGGAACTGCGCCACCTCCATCTGGTTCTGTGCCACATCAGCCAGCACCTGGGCAATGCCACCGACGCCCTCAGCTATGGCCCGCTGTGCCTGCGCCATGCTGAGAAGTACCACTGCAATGTCCAGGTGGCCCTCGCACATGGGGCTTGTTTAGCACAGGGCTAAATCGCTGGCTTTTAAAGCAAACCAAGGCAGGCCAGCAGCACGGTTCAATTCCCGGACCAGCCTCCCCGAACAGGCGCTGGAATGTGGCGACTAGGGGCTTTTCACAGTAACTTCATTTGAAGTCTACTTATGACAATAAGCGATTTTCATTTCATTCACATGGCTGCCTGTGAAAGGACAGCCCTATCCTGGGTCTCAGCCACCACCCGCACAGAATGCCCCACGCCTTGGATATGGCCAAAACGTTCACCCCCTCTCCCCCTAGGCCTCCACCATGGACACCACCCGTGAGGTGTTGGCCTTTGTGGAAAGCTGGCTGGCACCATCTCCTGCTCCTGCAGGCACTGGATGGTTCCCGACACCCCGTCATGTAGTCCCTGGTTCTGCGACTGCATATCTCCACTAGAGATGAGACCGCCGTTTCCAGAAGCCCGAAACCCAACCAACGGCAGCTAGTCCCTGGCTTCGGGCCACTCTCCAACCATCCATCCCCTCGGGAGTGGTGTGCACTAGATAGTGCCTCAGGAGCCTCTTACTAAATTGTCCAACCAAGGTGAGCGTCTCTGGGGCGGTGTTGGAGAAAGTTGTGACGGAAAGTTAGTGTCATCCCCGGACTGGTGTCTCCGGCTGTGGGGCCGAGGGCTCCAGTCCGTGTCTGTGTCGCCCTCCTCCTCACTGCTCTCCTCCTGGAGTTGGAGTTGGGTCGGGGGCTGCGGCAGGGGGCAATACAAGCGCCCGCCTCATCAGCAAGTGATCCTGCAAGCCACAAGAATTGACCCATGATCGGACCGTGGGTTGGGGGTGGCAGAGTGGCTAGCACCGCTGCTTTGTGGCCTTGAGGATCCGGGTTCGATCATGGCCCCGGGTCACTGTCCGTGTGGAATTTGCACATTCTCCCGTTTCTCCGTCGGTCTCAGTCCCACAGCCCAAAGTTCTGCAAGTAGGTGGATTGGCCACGCTAAATGGCCTCTTAATTATAAAAACAGAATTAGGTACTTTAAATTTATAAAAAAAATAAATTACTGGATCATGGTTAGGGAATGGTGAGTGGAGATGGAGGGGCTGTGGGGATGGTACGGGTGTGGGGGGGAGGGTTTGGTTGGTGATGGGTTGGGGTGGTGGGTTGAGGGGCTGTGGGGGTGATGGGGGTGGTACGGGTGTGGGGGGAATGTTTAGTTGGTGATGGGTTGGGGTGGTGGGTGGAGATGGAGGGGCAGTGGGAGTGATGGGGTTGGTACGTGTGTGGAGGGGGTGGGTTTGGTTGGTGATGGCTTGTGGTGGTGGGTGGAGATGGAGGGGCAGTGGGGATGATGGGGGTGGTATGTTTGGGGGGTTGATGGGGTGGGGTGGTGGGTGAAGGGGGGCTGTGGGGATGATGGGGTGGTACGGGTGTGTGGGGGGGGTTGGTTGGTGATGGGGTAGGGTGGTGGGTGGAGATGGAGGGGCTGTGGGGGTGATGGGGGTGGTACGGGTGTGTGGGGGGGTGTTGGTTGGTGATGGGTTGGGGTGGTGGGTGGAGATGGACGGGCTGTGGGGATGATGGGCGTGGGGGGTGGTGTGGGGTGGGGTGGTAACATGCGTGCCATGGGTAACGCTTATATGCGGCTGCAGCTTGTCACCTCTCAAGTGTCAATCCGGGATCTGGCGAATCAGATACCATTTTCCATTGGAATCAGTCGTATTGCAGTGCTAGTCCTTTAACTGTACTGGATTGGTCTGGGAAGGGCGCCAATTTTCCTGTCGTAGAACACCACTGATTCAGTCCCGACATCAGCACATAGGGCACGATTCTCCCAAACAGGGAGAAATCGTAAGGCTGGCGTCAAAAACGGGCGGGTTTGACGCCAGCCTCTCCCCCCCCCCCCCCCCCCCCCACCGGGAACTGATTCTGGTCCCCGGTCGGGGCTAGCATGCCGCCGCCGTAAACTCCGGCATCGCGGGCTTAACGAATTTCGTTAAGCCCGCTTGCCAGAGTTTGCGACGGCTGACGCGTCACATGACGTCAGCCGCGCATGCGCGGATTGGAAGACTCCAACCCGCGCATGCGCGGATGACGTCATCGCGTAACCCGCGCATGCGCGGGCCGGGATGCCCCTCAGCCGCCCCGCGAATGGATACAGCGGGGCAGCGGAAGGACAAAGAGTACGCGGGAATCGGACCCGCTGCCCGCGATCGGTGCCCACCAATCGCGGGCCCATGGCACCCTTGGCACGGCCGTGGTACTGCCGTGCCAATCGGTGCCATGGTTGCCAAGATCCGAACTTTACTGCCGTTTTTACGAACGGCCAGACCAGGTGTGTTTGCCGTTCGTAAAAACGGCCGTAAAGGGCTTGGACTTCGGCCCATCGGCCAGCTGAGAATCGCTGCTCGCCGTAAAAAAACGGCGGCAGCGATTCGTGTCGGGCGTGGGGGGGGGGGGAGAATAGCGGGAGGGCGTCTGACTAGCGTGGCCGTAAAAATTTACGACCCCCGCTATTCTCCGCACCGTCGTGAGTGCGGAGAATTGCGCCCATAGTTTCTGACAGAGAATCCCGTCGACAAGCTCCAAGTATCATTCTTGACCTTGATCTCAAGATAAATGTGCTTATTTTGTCTCACTTGTTTGATGGTTGGGGAGGGGAGTGAGAAAAATGGTTTTGACTTGTATCAAGCCAAACTACCATCACGGTTGCGCCCTGTGTCCTGGATTTAACCACACCTTCTGGCAAGCCACTCATGTACTGATATTAAGTTATGCAAAGTGGACCTCTCCCCTCCAAACCCGACTTCAGAGGGAAAGAATTACAAGAAAAATGTAGAGGGTCTCTATTAACCAACACAATTTTGTTAATAGAACTGCTTGTATATTCCCTGTCAAAAAAACAACTACATGTTGAATAGAATCACAAAAATACAGAATAAATGGTGTCATTTCCTCCAGCTTGTGTTTGCTGCAAGTTCACTGATAATGTTGACAGTGCTGCGTTCACCATGGCAACTGGATCTACCAGAGCCGCCACCAAAAAAGCAAGCGGCTTACTTCATTTTTAAACAGTGATGATTCTTGAATGTTACATAAATTTCTTAAATATGGACTTACTGCAAAAGCAACGATTTTAGTTTGTTAATGGAAAATCTGTACTCATCCACAAGAAACAACATTGAAATATCGCCTGAAGAAAATATAATAATAATAAACATTTTGCCATACAGTTGACTTTCTTAGGAGGAAATTAATTTCCTGCCATATATTTATTTTTAATTGAACATTCAGCTAAAAATTATGATTGTAAAAGGAATAATTTAATAAAATCAATAGTTTTGCTTACTATCTGTCTTTGAGCAGGCCAATACATTAATCATGAAGAGCACCCCGTTCCATCTAAACCGTGCCCTTCATCTAAGGTGTGGTGATCCTCAGGTTAAAACCAGTCAGCTCTCCCCCTCAAAGGGGAAAGCAACCTATGGTCATCTGGGGTGACTTTACCTTTACTTTACATCAAATATATACACTAATGCTATTTATGTGGGCTGGTTAGCTCAGTTAGCTCGAGGGCTCGGGTGTGGTTCTTCAAGGATATCGCCTGATCCCCACCTGACAGCAATATACAACCAACCCGAGTTCCATGGGTACAGTTTTGCCAGAAATTTCACACATCACAGAATCTCCTCAACTCAGTGTGGATGGCATAGGTCCAGCAGTTTTATCTTCAAGTAACTGAAACAGTTGCAGCAACAGTGTATTTGCTTATTCTGAGCTCCTGCCTTGCGTCTCTGTCTTCTTTGGCCTGCCTGTACTGCACCAATGTTGTCATCAACTTCTACAGGGCTCTGATAGCTCTCTCTCCTTTTATGTAGTTTCAACCATAAACTTTGCTTTCCAATTTCAGTTTTAGTTTCCTTCGCAACTGGAAGGATCTGTTTCCTTTATTCACTTTCCCTTTCCAATTACGGTTTCTTTCTCACTGACGTTTTGCCCGCAAATTCCATCACTATTGCAACTGAATGAATAATAACTTATTGTCACAAACAGGCTTACATTAACACTGCAATGAAGTTACTGTGAAAATCTCCTAGCCCCTTCCGTGCCAGCCACTGTAACATTCCGGCGCCTGTTCGGGTACACAGAGGAAGAATTCAGAATGTCCAAATGACCTAACGGCACGTCTTTTGGGACTTGTGGGAGGAAAGCGGGGCACCCGAAGGAAACCCACGCAGACACAGGAAGAATGTGCAGACAGTGACCCAAGCCAGGAATCGAACCTGTGTTCCCCTGTCCTGTGTCCATCTCTTAAAACCTGGGACACTGGCGCTGTGAAGCAACAGTGCTAATCACTGTGCTATCGCCGTTCATTACAGAAGGTGTAAATGAGGACTGGAAGATGGTGAATATTATCCCAATGTTTGTAAAGGTATAGAGATGGGAACCTAAAAATTACAGATCAGTTTGCCTAATTTCAGTAGCAGGGAAAATGTTTTGAGAATTCTGACAAAATGTCTTTGATATTCATCAGATCAGTGGGGAGCCATCAAGAATACTGGGCGGGATTCTCCGACCCCCCCACCAGGTCGAAGAATTGGCGGGAGGGGCGGCGTGAATCCCGCCACTGCCGGCTGCCGAATTCTCCGGCGCCGGCTATTTGGCGGGGGCGGGAATCGCGCCAGTCAGGAGCCACTGGCAGCACCCCCCCCCCCCTCCGGCTGGCGATGGGCCGAGTGGCAGCCCGTTATCGGCGGGTTCCGCCGACATATGTTAGGAGAGGTACTTACCGGCAGGACCTGGCTCTGCAGGCGGCCTCGGGGGGGGGGGGGGGGGGGGGGGGGGGGGGGGGGGGGGGATCTGGCCCTGGGGGGTGCCCCATGGTGGCCTGGCCCATGATCGGAGCCCTCCAATCCGCGGGCGGGCTTGTGCCATGGGGGCATTCTATTCCTCCGCGCCAGCCACTGTAACGGTCCACAATAGCCGGGGCAGAGATGAAACCCCTGCACATGCACTGGGATGATGCCAGCACACGCTGGCGCTCCCACGCATGCGCCAACCCGCGCCGGCCGGTGGAGGCCCTTCGGCCCGGTTAGCATGGCACCAAGCCCCTTTCACGCCAGCTGGTGTGGCGCAAAGCACTCTGGAGCCGGCCTAGCCCCTGAAGGTGCGGAGGCTTCCATTCCTTCGCGCTGGAGTTGCCCGCCCCTCCGGATTCCGAAGAATCCTGCCAATCTGTCAAAAATAATCAGCAAAAATTCAAATGCATCACAAATCTATTGAATTATTTGGGAGGCAATTAACTTTGGTTGATAAAGACAATAAACTGATTGAAGTTTTAGAAGACATGTATATTTAAATGGACTACAGGATCTCTGGATGCTTCAGCCATGGCTCAGTGCTAGCTCACACTTTTATCTCTGAGTCATGGTAATAAGTTCAAGATCTACTCCAGAGATTTGAGCACCTACTCTAAACTGGCACTTCTATGAAGTGCTGAAGGAGTGTGGTACTGTTTGAGGTGCTGTTTTTTAGCTGAGATGCTGCATTATTCTGACAGGATGCCAGGACTCTTTCTTTCAAGCAGTCTAAAAAGATTTCTCTTTCTCAAAATGGAGAATCCAAGACATCTCTGTACAGCAAGTATTCCTGATTGCTAACTTTTAAAAAATGGATTGGGACCGGAGATGGTTTTGTTGTTTGAGTGGAAATAAAGATAGCAGTTAAGGGTTATTGTGTCACTGTATTGATTAGCATTGTTTAAGGGATAATTGTAAGCTATTTTCTCATGTGATGTTAAAGACATTTTAATGCTGTGTTCCTAATAAAGTTTGTTTTAATATACCATGGGCTAGATTCTCCATTTTGGAGACGAAGTCCCCCGCCGACATGAAATCTGTGGTCTTTAATGCCATGAAAACTGGTGTAAAATGGCCACCGATTCCCCGTTTTGATGGGGGGCTAGCAGGGAGGCAGCGTCAAGTTCGCAGCTCTAGCTGCCGATATGGCCCTCAGCATTTCCACTTCCGAGGCCGCACATGCGCACGGTGGCGGCCTACACTCTAGTGGCAGGATGGAAAAGGATCACCCTTATACTGATCTGACTCCACAAATTGTGAAAAATTATAGTAAAAGGAGGTCAGACTGGACTTGCAATTTTTGACACTGTTTTAAAAGCAACTCCACTTTTGTTCCATATCAATCGTCCCAGAGTTTTTTAAACTGATCTGAAAACTCACTGACTTAAGTGTTCACCATTGACAATGCGCCATATAATTTCCGGGGCTTGCTGATAACCTCGTAAAGCTCAACAGGAGTTCACTCAGCAGTACACAATGTCAAATACTGCCTTCGTAGCACTTACTGTGTGAAAATTGAAACCCACCAAAATTACAGTTTATGTCAGCACTGCAGGACTTGTATGAATTTAAAACACAATTAAAATAAAATTGAAGAGCGCTGCAACACTACTGTGAATTCCAATAAGGGATGATATCTGTACAAAAGACAATAGTATTGGCAAGTGCCTTCAGCCAAAAGTGCCAAGTCGGTAAATCTACTTGGACTTTCCCCAGGGTTCCTATCACCGTTGATGTCAGCATTCAGCCTTTCCATTCACTCCATGTGACATTAAAAAGTGCCTGAATAAATAACACAGCAAAGGCTAGGGCCCAAATTAATATTCTGGCCAGAATGTGGATACCAGAACTAGATTTCCCTCCCACAGCTGTAAGTTTGTATGTTGTGTCATAAAGGGGTCGAGAGGCTTTTATGGTTGAACAATAACTGCTTAGTAGTAACATATAACTATAAACATATAGGGCTGGATTCTCCATTTCTCCAGCAGCCCAGGGATTTCCCGATGACGTGAGGCTGCCCACAATGGGAAACACCATTGGCCAGCTGGCGAGATGGAGAATTCCGGAGGTGCGGGATCTGGTGCGGCGGGACGGAGAATCCCGCCCATAATATAGGATACAGTCCTGACTAAGTGCTATCTCCATGTTGACTCACTGCTATGCTCTACTCCTCCCATGTGACTCTCTACATTATAATCTAAGTGGCATCGTTTCCCCTGTCACACATTTTCCCTTAGTTTCAAACACCCTAATACTACACCTCTACCCGAGTCTTTACTCAGATGTATCTCCAGTAATAGTTACATGCTAACGCTTCTCTCCCCCGGTCTCTGACTGTACAGATTCAGATGATATGGAGGTGGACATAGAACATACAGTGCAGAAGGAGGACATATGGCCCATCGAGTCTGCACCGACCCACTTAAGTCCTCACTTCCACCCTATGCCACTAACCCAATAACCCCTCCTAACCTTTTTGGACCATCACCTCTAGTTAACCAGTCTGATACTTTGACCATCTCACCAAAACCAGAACTCCCTGCAAACTCGCCACTGACTATACTCCTGGATGAGTGGGACTCCAGCAGGGCCAACGTTTGCTTCTCATAAGCAGTCAGGACTTCAATGATGGGTATACCCCACCTGTACAGGATCACAAATTTCAAACTATCATATGGTATGCATCCAATCCATTTATCGACTAGTGCTTGCCAACCTGGAGCGAATGTTCATGCATCATAAGGTGATCCTGCCAACCACCGTCAGCTAATTAGACCATTGCTTGACATGCACAATGGCTGTGGCCTTGTAGAATTGTGCTACTTTTCATGAGGAGCTAACCGTAACTACTTCCTGCATTTGCTAATGAGGCCTGTGTCACACTAGATAGAGCAAGATTGCTCATACTGATGTCGTACACACCCCCTGGCCGACCTCATGAGGGCACTGAGCCTTTGGTTGCATTGGAACCATGTCCTTCTCACCACATCAACACTGTTGACCTTATCGGCCACTGTGCAGCACAAGTCTGGCTGGGTTTCCTTCTCTTGCCAATGCTTTACATGAGCTGCACACAGGAGGGAACCGAGGATGGCCTTATTGAATCTGGGGGCAGCTTTTCCCCTTCTAGAATTGCTCTGATGGCACAAACATTCATTCCTGCACAGATGTCATCAGTGTACAAATAAGGGTGTTCTGCGATGGCAGGTCAAGACGGTGCCAACTTCCAGCTGTGGAACATGATGTCGGCGCCTGACCATATCATTCAGCTCAGGATACGACCAGTTGATATTATTCAGTGACCCTGCAAGCAAACAGAAAATAGAAGTGATGGCAGGTCTGTGCTCAAAGAGATCTACATGATTTATGTCTTCGCACTGCTGAAGACAAGAACTTGAGTACAAGCACTCCATTGTTGGAAGTGCCATTCTTTTGATGAGATGTTAAGTGGAGGTTCCAGCTGTCCTCTAAGTGGAAGTAAAATGTACCATCCTACTATTTGAATAATACAGGGAGTGCTCTCAGTTCCTGTCCAATATTTGCCCTTCAAAGAAAATTACCAACACAGATTAGCTGGCTATTAAACACTGCTGTTTGTGGAACCTTGCCAATTTCCTGCTGTGCTTGCCAACATTGCAACACTTCTAAAGTACTTCAATGACTGTGAAGTACCAGAGGTGGTGGCATAGTCAAGAGCGAGTTGCCCTGGGTCTCCGCAACATTAACTCCAGACACCGTTAAGTCTCATACCATCAGGTCAAACATAGGCAAGGAAGCCTCTTGTTTATTACCACCTATCTCACTCACCACTGCTCCACCCTCAACTCAGCTGATGAATCAGTACCCCTCTATGTTGAACACCACTTGGAAGAAGCATTGAGGGTGGCAAGGGTACAGAATGGACTCTCGGGGGGAAATTTCAATGTGCATCGCCAAGAGAGGCTCGATAGAACTACTATTGACCAAGCCTAAAAGGACATTGGATCTGCAGCAGGTATTGAGGGAAACCTACTTGAACTTGTCCTGACCAATCCAGCTGTCACCTGCATCTGTATGGGTAGGAGTGGCCACCACACAATTCTTGTAGAATTGAAGTCCCTCCATCATGTGTGGCACTACCACCATGCTAGGTGGGAGAGATTTCAAACATACCTAGCAACTCAAAATTGGGCATCCATGGGTCGCTGTGGGCCATCAGCAAAACTGTATTCAACCACAACCTTTAACCTCATGGCTCAGCATATCCCTCATTCTATCAAACAAGGGGATCAATCTTAGTCCAATGAAGATTGCAGGAGAGCATGCCAGGAGCAGCACCAGGCAGACGTAAAAATTAGGTGTCAACTTGATGAAGCTACAACACATGACTACTTGCGTGCCAAGTTGCGGAAACAGCAAGTGATAGACAGAGCTAAGTGATCCTACAGCAATATCTAAGCTCTGCAGTCCTGCCACATCCAGTCGGGAATGGTGGTGCACAATTAAACAATTCACAGGAAAAGGAGGTTCCACAAATATCCCCATCCTCAATGATGGAGGATCCCAGCTCATTACTGCACAAGACAAGACTAAAGCATTTTCAACTATCTTCAGCCAGAAGTGCCAAGTGGATGATCCATCTTGGTCTCTTTCTGAGGTCCCCAGCCTCACAGATGCCAGTCTTCAGCCAATTTGATTCACTTGACTTAGTATCAAGAAATGGCTGAAGGCATTGGATAATGCAAAGATTACGGGCACTGACAACATTCCAGCAATAGTACTGAACACTTCTTCTCCAGAACTAGCTGCACCACTAGCCAAACTGTTCCAGAACAGCTAAAGCATTGGCATCTACCAATATAGAATGCCTAGTAGATATGTCTTGCCCACAAAATGCAGGGGGAACCCAACTTCATGGTTTAATCGGGAGATTCGCTCCCTACTGAAGGCCAGGTCTGAGACGTTCAAGACAGGCGACCCGGACCTATACAAGAAATCTAGATACGACCTCCGCAAAGACATCAAGGATGCCAAGAGACAATACCAGGCTAAGCTAGAGTCACAGACTAACAACACAGACTCACATTGGTTGCGGCAAGGCTTAAACAACATAATCGGCTACAAAGCAAAGCCGAGTAGAATCTATTGCAGAAACACACCGCTCCGCGATAAACTCAATACATTCAATGCTCAGTTTGAATAGGAAACCAACAAACTGTTGTCAACTGCCCCAGCAGCCTCAAACACACCCATACCTACTGTCACAGCTTCTGAAGTCAGATCGGCCTTCTTGAATGTGAACCCTCAGAAAGCAATGGGTCCAGACGGAGTCCCTAGTCATGCACTCAGATCCTGCGCAGACCAACTGGCGGGTGTGTTCATGGACATCTTCAACCTCTCCCTACTCCGTTCCGAGGTCCCCACCTGCTTCAAGAAGACCACCATCATACCAAAGAAGAACCAGGCAACGTGCCTCAATGACTATCGTCCGGTGGCCTTAACATCTTTAATTATGAAATGCTTTGAGAGATTGGTCATGAGACATCAACCCAGAATGCCTTGATCCACTGCAATTCGCATACTGCTGCGACTGGTCCACAGCAGATGCTATCCCTCTGGGCCTACACTCATTGGTGGAGCAGCTCAACCACAAGGACCCCTATATCAGACTCCTATTCATTGACTACAGCTCCGCCTTCAACATCATAATCCCAGCCAGGCTCATAACCAAACTCCAAAACCTAGGACTCGGCTCCTCCCTCTGCAACTGGATCCTCGACTTTCTGGCCCACACACCACAATCAGTAAGGATAAACAACGACACCTCCTCTACGATAGTCCTCAATACCAGGGCCCTGCAAGGGTACACACTTAGCCCCCTACTCTACTCTCTACACAACTGTGTGACAAAATTTGGCTTGAACTCCACAACAGTGGCTATACTTCCTCAGGAAACTAAGGAAATCTTTCATCAACACCTCAGAAGAGAAAAAAGGCCTGCAAAAAGGCTGACTGTGAAATGTTAGGATTAGTAATTGTAAACTCAAAAATCATGACCTGACTCAGAAAAGTAATTTGAAAGAGAAATTAGATTCAAAAAAGCATGCAAGAAGAAAAGGAGACCCACAGACAAAATTACAAAAAAACTTTGGAAGGACCTTAAATGGGCAATCAGAGGCAAAGAGAGAATTTGAAATAAGAGCTGCAGATAATAAAATTGCAGCAAACCTCAGGCTGATCATCACAGAAGAAGGAACAAATTTGTGCTTACCATTCAGTCGCATTGACACAAAGCATGCCTAATCTATCCTACCATCAGTTGCCTCAAAGATCCAAATGAAAGAAAATTACCTTAGCATAATTGGCAGAAAAAATCAGGAAGAGACTAAATTGGTGCTGAGACTGGGTGGATGAACTCACACAGAACTGAATGTCAGCTGAGTGCCAGACAGCTGGAATGCTCCTCCGGTGCACTGTACTTGTATGGAAGCAGCTGCCCAAATCTTTTCCTCCCAGGCCATCTACATGCCCAGATGGAGTCCAACTTTGGAGGGAATGGGAACGCAGCTGTATGCATCTCATGCCTGCACCTGTGCACTGAGTTGCTGAGACTGAGGCTGCTCATCCTGGATATGAGAAATCACCCTTTGCTACCTAAATGAGGTGTCAACCTGCTGAGGTTACAATACAAGATTACGTGCATGATAATCAGCAAAGGCATCATGCTATGGCCAGAGTTAAGTGATCCCACAACTAATGGATTAAATCTAAGCTGAATGGTGGTGGACAATTAAACAATTAACTTTAGGAGAAATCCGCATAAACATCACCATTCTCAATGATGGGAGAGACCAGCACATCAGTGCAAAAGACTAGGTTGAAGCATTTGAAGCCATCTTCATTGGAGACCCTCAGGTGGTCGAAGCCAGGGCAGGGTGGCACCCTGGGACTCATCCTGGCACCTGGGCACTTTGGCACTTCCAGCCTGGCACACTGGCAGGGTGTTTGGGTGGCACTTCCAGGATGCCAGGAGCACTATCAGGGTGTTAGGCTGGCAATGCCAGAGTGCCCAGGTGCCAGGTTTGCAGTGACAGGGGTCAGGCCTGTGGTGCCTTGCCAAGTTGAGGAGGTTCCTGGGGGCTTCCCAAGATTGGGGGGAGAGGGTCAAAAAGGTGGGGGGAGGGCCTGAAAGGGGGTGGGGAAGATCAGGTCTGCCGGACAAAATGGCGCCCCGATCTGCAAGAAGCCTTCCCAAGTTCGCTAGCAGGCAATCCCTCTAAGTAAGGACTTGGTAGGGAGAAATTCCCCAAGTATAAAAAAAATGGCAAAGTGCCATTGGATAGTGGGATGTTTCTCAGCACTGCAGCTAATACCCCGCTAAACGCACCCGACAGCGGACTTTAGCTTAAGTCCACTGAATCAGGCCAACATTTCAGATTGATGACCTTTCATCAGACCTGGAAAATGTTCATGATATAACAGGCTTTCAGCAAGTACAAGAGGGATGTAAATGCATTGGAGGCGGTTCGGAGGAGATTTACTAGATTGATACCTGGAATGACTGAGTTGTCTTATGAGAAAAGGTTGGGAAGACTAGACTTGTTTCCACTCGGGTTTCGAAGAGTGAGTGATGACTTGATTGAAGTAGATAAGATCCTGAATGTTCTTGGCAAGGTGGAAGTTGAAAGATGTTTCCTCTTGTGAGTGCATTCAGAAGCAGGAGGCACAATTTAAAAATTAGGGGTTACCCGTATAGGATAGAGTTGAGGAGCAATTCTTTCTCTCAGAGAGTGTGTGACTTTGGAACTCTCTGCTTCAAGAGACGGTGGAGGCGGGGTCACTGAAATTTTAAAGGTGGAGGTAAATATCTTGCTGGGCCAGAGAATCAAAGGTTATCGGGGTCGATGGAGAAACACAAAGAGATCAGACTTGTTTATATTGAATGGCAGAGTAGGCTCGAGGGGCCGAATGGCTCCTATTTTGTATATCTTCGTATACCTACAAAAGCAGAAAAATGGGTAAGGGGACAGAAGAAAAGGTATGTCTGACAGCATTTTCACTGTAAATAATATTACAGCAAATGCAGAGTGTGGGTTGCAGAAGGATGAGTTGTCAAGGCTTGTGAACCTTTATTAAATCCAAACGTTCATTAGCTCACAGTACCTAAATGCTCACAATATGGTTTTTGACCTTGTGTATTCCCAGACGTGTCACTATGCTATAAATTATTGTAGGACATGATGGAACGTATTTTGTGTTGCTTCACTCAATTGCAAGTAGTGAGTGCCTTCTGCTGGTTCCCTCCAGATCTACACAGAAAAGGAGCGCGATTTAACAAAACTAGATAGATGAAATGAATGAAATGAAAATCGCTTATTGTCGCGAGTAGGCTTCAAATGAAGTTACTGTTAAAAGCCTCTAGTCACCACATTCCGGCGCCTGTTCGGGGAGGCTGTTACGGGAATCGAACCGTGCTGCTGGCCTGCTTGGTCTGCTTTCAAAGCCAGCGAATTAGCCCTGTGTGCTAATTCCCCTATCGATCGCATTTAGCCGGGTGTTTCCCGGCACAGGCAGCGCCGAGATCGACCCCGCTATCAAATGGGACTCTGCATCAATTCTGGGCCTCGGGGAGGAATGCCACTCTTAGTCCTGTTTCCTATACGAACGAACTCCGCCGATATGCCAGGTCCATGTTTGTGGAAACCTATGCTAAATGGAGCCCAATCAGGATCTCCTAGGCAAGACTGTTAGGTCCCAGGTGCTGGGTAGATCTGGCGTATACATATTCAAGTGAGACTAACCGCTCACTTGAATATGCAAATCTGGGTCCTGACCTCAATGCGGCAAAACCAGATCGCGACGCCTTGCGAAATCTCGTTTCACCTCACGAGGTGTGACAAGGCCGGTAAATCTGACGAGAGGCCTTTTGAGAGATTTACTGACCTATCGTATCCCAGGTCGGGCACGGCAAGGCCGATAAATGTCCATAAGAGTGCTTGTCATGTCAGTTACTTGCAGAATGACTGCTGGCGCGTGCACAGGAATCCTGTAAATAGCCACAGTAATTGGGAATGGTTAACCTTTTGAAATATGAAGCACAACTGCATTGCTAATGGCAGCTTTCACTTCATTTGATTCTGATATTTTTGAAAAGTGAGGTCTTCATTTATCAAAGCACCGACAAAGCACTTGGGCATCTTTCCACTGTGCTGAAGGAGTATAATTCCTTACCAATTATTTCCTTTATTTTGTAGATGGGTACACAACAGATGACATTGACTTTCAATGGACAGGTGGTAACTATGCAGTCACAGGAGTAGAGAAGATTGAGCTGCCACAGTTTTCTATTGTTGAGTACAAGCTGGTTTCAAAGAGAGCAGTTTTTGCAACAGGTAAGCCATTCAATGCAAAATAAAGGCTGTATCAATCATTTATGTTGCTGAGCTCCATTTGTTCTTTCATGGTAGTTAATGACCCAGATGGATGGAAATTCTTTGCATTGCACCTGTCTTTCATGCTTAGAATAGTGACAAGTGAAGCAGGTTAGCAGTGGGACGTTATGGAAAATTATTAGTCCATGATGAGAAGATTTGGGGGTTTTCCCACTCAGAGCTCTTCAACAGCTGCCAACTAAATGTAAGTTACAAAGGTTGTTGGGAAATAAAAGTTTTGTGGAGTTCGGAATGTAGGATACTTCCCGTTCCACCCTGACACAGCAGTCTCAG
This sequence comes from Scyliorhinus canicula, assembly GCF_902713615.1. Classification (NCBI taxonomy): domain Eukaryota; kingdom Metazoa; phylum Chordata; class Chondrichthyes; order Carcharhiniformes; family Scyliorhinidae; genus Scyliorhinus; species Scyliorhinus canicula. Next base: position 125,739,166 of record NC_052148.1, on the reverse strand, counting down.
TGATGAGCTGGGGCTGAAAATAATAATAATAATAATCTTTATTTGTGTCACAAGTAGGCTTACATTAATACTGCAATGAAGTAATGGTGAAAATCCCATAGTCGCCACACTTCGGTGCCTGTTCAGGTACACTGAGGGAGAATTCAGAATGTCTAATTCACATAACAAGCACCTCTTTCGGGACTTGTGGGAGGAAATCGGAGCACCCGGAGACACGGGGAGAACATGCAGACTCCGCACAGACAGTGGCCCGAGCCGGGAATCGAACCTGGGTCCCTGGCGCTATGAAGCAACAGTGCTAACCACTGTGCTACCACGCTGCCCAACCATATCATATTAACTTCTAATCAATAACTAAGGACAGCACGGTGGCACAGTGGTTAGCACTGCTGTCTCACCGAGCAGAAGTCCCAGGTGCGATCTCGGCTCTGGGACACTGTCTGTGTGGAGTTTGCACATTCTCCCGTGTTTCCGTGGGTTTCCCCCTCACAACCCAAAGATGTGCAGTCTAGGTGGATTGGCCACGCTAAATTGCCCCTTAATTGGAAAAACTGAATTGGGTACTCTAAATTTTTTTTTTAACTCTGAATCAATAACCTTCAAGTATCACAGGCTTTCGTGAGCTATAAGACATTCTGCATAAGTAAAAGATGCTTATATGCATTAACAAAAGCCATGTCCATTCAGAATTAGCCAATAACCAAGTCTTGGGCATTAAATTTGGATCTGTAGCACCATTTGCTCAGAAGGCCATGGGCCAAGTGCTGAAAAATGCGATTAGAAATAGTTAGTGGTTGCTTTAGACTGGTGCCGATGCAATGGGCCAAATTGCCTTTTCTGTGCTGTAGACTCTACTCTGTAACACTGGAGCCAGTGCTCTGGAATCTGGAGGATTTTTGAATGGGGCGTACTGCTTCAGCAACAATAAACACTGCGGATTGGGAAGACAATCGAGCAGACATGCTCTCCATGCGCCAGAAGTGTTCCAGCTGGTCAGATCATGATGTCAAGCAGCTAGAGCAGCTGATTTGACGCATGATTTACAAACTTGCACCATTCAACTTATTCACTTGTCACTCATCAAAAAATATGCATAAAGCTGCAAGAGGATCCCACTACTATCATTGTTTGCATGTAAGTTGATTTCCACTAACTGCTTTTATTGTAAAGACTCTGGAAGCACTGTGGAGTATTTTTGGTAGTGTTGTGGTTAATTACTAGATTTGGTAGAGAATGTTGCTATATCCTCACAGGGAGGGCCGGAGGTTTGATCCACACAAAGGCTACAGGCGATGGGAGCTACAGACACAGTGCCTCTGGATCTGCAACAAAACAGGGTGATGGAGTAGAGACTGCAGGGAGGTCAAGCTTCATGCCAAGCCCTCGGCTAAGTTGGAGCCCGACAACTACATGTTCCTTGACCATGACAGACCAGTCAATTTCAGTGTGCATCTTCATCAGCATTTTCCTTTACGCTAACTCATTGAAGCCCTCATCTGAGTCCACTTAGCAGAACTCAACTGCAAACATGCCTTCTGGTGAGCTTGGGCAGTTTTCCTGAGATGCAAACCAGGCAGCTCTAAATGAAGACAGAGGTCCAATTTTAGCCCATCTTTTACCTCCACGCACAATAGGAGAAAGATCTCCAAAACATCTTGAGGAACACTTTGTTAAATCCATTTGAATATTATTCAAGGTTGTTCTTTAGATTTGGACATAACTAGAATAATCTGCCATACTCCTGTTTCCTTTTAAACAATAATTGGATGTATGGCCCGCAAAGGAACAAAATTATTTCAGCGATTTGGATCCCCCCCCCCACTCCAACCCCCCCCCCCCCACCCCCCCACCCCCCCCCCCCCCCCCCCCCCACTCCCCCCCCCCCCCCCAACCCCCATGCCAAGGAAGGGGAATAGGGAGAAGGGAAGGGAAAAGGAATGTCTTCATTTTTTCTGATTATAGTTGCGTTTTAACAAGAGGAAAATCCAGATTTTACATAAATTGATCAACAATCCTCAGCCCGGAGTGGGAAAAATGGAAGAAAAGTTGGTTTACACCAGTGCGAACAATCCTCACATCGGTCAAGAGGAGGCTGGTCACTAATGATGCTGATGACATTAAAAATGAGTTATTCCTATCACCTTAATCATCTGCTTTTATGGAGGGGCGGGGGAGGGGTGTGGGGGACAACCAACAAATAACGAACGCAGGCAAAAGGACAAGGGGAGGAAGAACCAATGCCAGGTCAGCAGCTGCACTCCTCCTTATCCTGATTCCACGGGAAGATTTCTATATTTTTCCATTTTTGGTGGTGGTAACTTATTCTCAGACTGTAGTGAAGAATCTGAGCAACCAATTTACTGGAGGACCTTAAACAATGCTCGGCCTATCATTTATGTATGTAAATTAAGTACCTGTTTCAGGTGAGCTGCATAGGCTCCTGAGAAGCTGCCTCTACCAGAATACCCTGCCACTGATTGAACAAGGACATTTCCCAATGTTGACCCATAAAACAAGATTCAATTTCTTCGCAGATCACTGCTTTATGATTCTAGTTTACATTTTTTTATATTATGTTTGATTCCATGCTACAAGTGAACAGGATTAGGAAGAAAAGAGACATGCTTCAGGAGCTTTGTTAGGACATGAAGTCATTGCTATAACTTCATAGCCAATCGGTCGGAGGACATTATTTTGACCCACCAACATACAAATGGTGTAGCTGATCTCTATCACTCGTTTCCATTTCCTGAATATTTTACCAAGTTATTATTATGTTCTATGTTATTGGCAGGATAAAGAAAGCGAACAATTTGCAGAAACATTGCTTGATATAAAAACAGAAAATTCTGAAAACAGTCAGCAGGTCAGGCAGCATCTGTGGAGAGGAACAGAATTCATATCTCAGTCCAATGATGACCCTTCATCAGAACAGGAGAAAGATAGAAATGTAATGGGTTTTGACCAAGTGAAAAGCAAAGGGTGGGTGGAGAAAAGGAAATAAAAGTAAAGTGCTGCGGATGCTGGAGATCTGGGGTGGGATTCTTCGTCCCATTGCACCAGTTTTCAGGTGAGGGGCGCCCCGCGGCAGCGGGATTCTCCGTCCCGCCAGCCAACCAATGGGATTTCCCATTGTGGGCAGCCCAACGCTGTCGGGAAATCCCCGGGCATGGACACGCTGCCGGGGCAACGGTGAATCCCGGCAAAGGAGAATCCAGCCCCTGAAATCTGGTGCAGGGCAGGAGAGATTAAATGATAAAATGTTTTACTGGTACAAGAGCCAAAAAGGTGTGGTCATGGGCAAAGTAAATTATTTACCTTTACCTATTTTTCTATTTATTTTTTAGGTTCTTATCCAAGACTATCACTGAGTTTTCGACTGAAAAGAAATATTGGCTATTTCATCTTGCAAACATACATGCCCTCAACTTTAATTACAATATTGTCGTGGGTATCCTTCTGGATCAATTATGATGCTTCTGCCGCAAGAGTTGCACTAGGTATTGAAATAACAGTCAGCAATCTAAATCACTGTGTGAGATGTAACATGTTAACTTATATACATTATATATGGTAATGGATATTCCAGGGTGAAGGCCAATGTGTGCAGCGTGGAGGCAAAGTAGCGAGCTAGACAGATTACCAGAAGTTTGCTCTACAAACTCAGGGTGCTCGTAAAGTAACTTTAAAAGATAAAAACTACAAATAACCACTTGGTACATGTTAAACATGCAATGGTGGGATGTGGGAGAGAGCTCCTCTGGGATACCAGTCTGTAAACCTAGCCATTATATTAACTAACATCACGGTGCAGAGCTATAACGAGGCCTTCCTACATTGGGAAATCCAACTTTGCAGACTCATCTGAGACTCGGCTCAGAGTCCAGTGAGAAGAGAGGTTGAATTCTCCGCTTCCCACCGGCTGCAGCAAGAAAAGCGATTGGGCAGAGAATAGCGTGCAAGTGAAAAATCTCTTGCGCCCGCACCGATTCTGAGGCCATGATCCAGTCCCCCGTTGGCGGTGCTGGTGAGGTTTGTGCCCTACGCCGGCAGGCACATGCAAAACTAACATTTGCATGGATTTAAATCTCATTAGTGGGTTGGACGCTTCATGCTCCACCCCACCGTGATGCTCCGCCCCTCTCAGGTGGAGATCATTAGAGCACAAATTTGTGCACGTATTTACAAGCGGTACCTGAGCACCATGGCAGTTGACAGGGAGTGAGAGGCTAAAAGAATTCTCATAAACTCTCAAAGATTGTCGGACTTGCTGGGCACTGGCTTCCTGGGCCAGGACGAGTAGCAGGGTGCGATTTGGTGCCAAGCCTGTGTACTCGGGGTGTCCCCCCTCGGGATTGGGGTGGCCAGGCACAGACCTCCATTGCTGCAGTATGTGATTTAAACCCCTCTGGTGCCACTTACAGGCTCCTGGCTGTTCACACTGCTCACTGTGTCCTGCAAATGTTCAGAGTGTCTGGTGATGTGGGAGCCCTCCGGAAACACTCTGGAAACACTCATATGTCAGCAATATCATCAGGCGTGACCATGCTCAATCACCGGCCCACCAGTCCTCAGTGTAATCCCACTGCAGAGAAAACAGGGGATTAGCAGATCTCACTCCAACCAAAGGACACCAGCACCATGCCCTATGGAACACACTGCCCCTCTCAGCTCAGAGGCCTCAACAGTGACACCGACCCTTCAGGATCCCGAGCTGTCTCCTCCTGGTGAGGCCGGAAGCACTGACTGCCTCTGTGATGCACAGTCAATGGACACGAAACGTAGATGAGATCCAAACGATAGGCTTTAATGCACAAGATGTGTGCCCGGCAGCTGACGTACAGAAGAAAGGCCGACTGCCGGGAAGCACGGGTTCTTATATCCCGCCTTGTAGGTGGAGCTACCTACCTCTCAGCCAATCGGCTGAGAGGCACATGACTTCCTCAGCCAATCAGCTGAGAGGCACATGACTTACCCGAGCCAATGGGCAGCGCGTCTTCTGCACCAATAGCAGCTCACTTCCAAGGTACCGTAATACCCCTAGTCATACTACCACACTCTGCCACCTCCTCCCAGGTGCTGTTAAAGAGGGCAGGCTTGAGTCTGCGGCCCACCCTGGGGAAGAGGGTGTCCACCTCAGACTCCCAAAAATGGGGAGCAGGTCTTCTCTGAGCCATATTTGTGGCTGTAATGAGAATATGATGAGTGGCGCACTTAGAAGTAGCTCCAGTTGTCAGGCTATTTAATGTTATTTGCAGCCCCAGCGGTTACACTGCCCACTTGACTGGGAATTGCTTCCAATTCACACCGGCAGAGTGCTGGACCATTTACATGTCCTAGACTGCAGAACAAATAGCGCGCCCAATGGGAATGGGAATTGCACACTATTCAGTCGCGCCGGGAATACTCTCCCAAACAGAGAATTCAGCCCGAGGTGTATGAACCTTCAGCTAATCATAAGTTGGTCTCAGTAGTGGCGGGGGAGCTGAATCCAGACAAGAGGAGTGATCTGGATTGCAGTGTGGCATGTTTTCATCAGTAGCTTACATTTTAAAACTGAACATAGGAATTTATCAAAAATTGACATAAAGTGTGACAAATTAAGTTTTGGCTGACAAAAAAGTATAATTTGGCTCCTGGATGGCAAAAACTTGGCCATTACCAAAAGCTTGCAGCTTGGCTATACTTCCCACCACCTACCCCACCCAAACTACTGCAGTGATGTGAGGCTCTTACGACAAAGTCACACATAGAATTTCCACAGTGCAGAAAGAGATCATTTGGCCCATCCAGCCTGCACCAACCCTTTGAAAGAGCACCCTACATAGGGTCACTCACCTATCCCCATGACTCCACCTGACCTGCACATTTTTGGACACTAAGGGTCAATTTAGCATGTCCAATCCACCTCACTTGCACATCTTTGGACTGTGGGAGGAAACCAGAACACCCAGAGGAAACGCACGCAGACACGGGGAGAACATGCAAACTCCACACAGACAGTGACCCAAGTTTGGAATCAAACCCGGGTCCCTGGTGCTGTCCAGCCAATACATGATCGAAAAACATAGTTTCATTCTCCACATGAATGCTGATGACACACAGTTCTAACTTGCCAACATCTCTCTCAACTCTCCACCACTTCTGTGTTGTCAGACTTATTGTTTAGCGGTCGGTTGAGCTTCGTTGTTTTGTGATGTAGAGCCGAGGCCAACAGTGTGGGTTCAATTTCCATACTGCCCGAGGTTATTCATGAAGGCCTGCCTTCTCAACCTTGCCCCCCCCCCTGAGGTGTGGTGATCCTCAGGTTAAATCAGCTCTCCCCTCAAAGGAGAAAGCAGCGTAAGGTCTTCTGGGACTATGGCAACTTTATACTTCATGTTGTTTGCACAGATCCCACACTTCAACTCAAAACTTTGTCTTAGTTTAAATCAGACTGTTTGCAACCTGGATGTCCTATAGGATCCCAACTCAAACTTTTCACTCCATGGACAGAATTTTCTATTCCGGGGCTAAGTCCTATCACGGGGGGTGGGAAACAGAAGTGTTTCACGCCTTGGAGGCCGGTGGGAATTTGCACCGTATTTCACGATACCAACCTTATTAATTATGCAGTCAAGAGTTTCCTGATGTTTTTTGCGGTGTAGCTGGCTGGATGATATGCACCCTACTATTATATCCTGATGCCATATTCAAAATACGCCCAGACACCAACGTACCCATCATCAGTGGAGGAGCGGGCCTGCTATCACAAGGAGCTCTGGCCCCCAGATTCAGTGACGCATCCTTGGAAGTCGTTCTCAGTGCTGTGGAGGCCTGGAGGGGGTTCCTCTACACAAATGATGGAAGGAGAAGGCCGAGGCGACACACCAACCCTGCATAACAGGACGTCTCCAGGGCCTCCACCAGAGGACTGCCCTGAAATGCCGAGAATAGATGAATGACCTCATTTGCTCCACCAGGGTAAGTGAACCCTCAGCTGCTCACACTCACCTCCCTGAATGATGGAAGGGGCATGGGCCTCAGTAACAAGGGTACCGTCTATATGGACCACGTATAAAAAGCTACTCAAAGTGATACGGTGATGCCTGCTAACCCTACTGTAGTCCATCTAATCGGCAGGTGGAGAGGCCATTGTGGATCCGTGACCCTTCAACACAGAGAGCTCAGATGCAGTATGGGACTGTGGAAGGGGGTTAGACACAGAGTACCAGCAAGCACTGCTGATGACATGTCTCTGTGAGCCTTACCCTTCTATAGAAATGGGCTCACCACTCTGGAGGGTGTTGTCCCAGAAAGCATCCTATCGGGCTGCATCACAGCCTGGTATGGCAACTGCTCGGCCCAGGACCGCAAGAAACTTCAGAGAGTCATGAATACCGCCCAGTCCATCACACAAACCTGCCTCCCATCCACTGACTCCATCTACACCTCCCGCTGCCTGGGGAAAGTGGGCAACATAATCAAGGATCCCTCCCACCCGGCTTATTCACTCTTCCAACTTCTTCCATCAGGCAGGAGATACAGAAGTCTGAGAACACGCACAAACAGACTCAAAAACAGCTTCTTCCCCACTGTCACCAGACTCCTAAATTACCCTCTTATGGACTGACCTCATTAACACTACACCCTGTATGCTTCATCCGATGCCAGTGCTTATGCAGTTGCATTGTATATCTTGTGTTGCCCTATTATGTATTTTCTTTTATTCCCTTTTCTTCCCACGTACTTAATGATCTGTTGAGCTGCTAGCAGAAAAATACTTTTCACTGTACCTCGGTACACGTGACAATAAACAAATCCAATCCAATCCAATCCAACCAACCCTTGTGGGCAACCTACAGTACATCAATCGGATGGCACATAATCCAGTGGGGTATGTGTAAGACTGGAAGCATAAGAAAGATACCTGAAACCCAATATCTCTCAACCCCATCTTCTCTCTTTGTGCAGGAAATGTTGAGGCACAACAGGAAAGATAGAGAGAGAGTGAGTTAAAGAAAGAAAGGTTCTACCTTGACCTCAAGAACATCATTGACTTTGAGGAGCGGGCAGCCCAGCTGGAAGAACCAGTCAGTGGAGATGGAGAGGTCAGCGGGCAGCTTCCATCCAGTCAGGATCCATGCATGTCTCATGGAAAGCTATTGGTCATGTTGGAGGCAGCTCTGCTGTCGCTCCCTCTCTTCTCGCTCACTTTAAGATGTCAGCAAGAAGAGGGAAAGGGAACAAGAGACGTCCCGCCAGCAGTGCCTCCAGCCCAAAGACTACTGAGGACATGGGGGAGGAGGAAGATAGTGCACCTGGAGAGCTGTCACAGCAGTCATCCGCACACTCCACCAGTGCAGAGACACACACCTTGGTGGGTACTAGATGGAGTTGAGACCGAGCCTCACATTTTGGTGGTCACTGCATGGACACATGTCCACAGCAGGAGGAGGCAAAGTCACTCACACGCATTGGCATGCAGAGAACTGCTTGGGAAGAGACACCTGTGAGATTAGATTTGGATGACGAACCTCGGGGATAAGCCCTGCACGAGATGCTGGGAAACCAGCGAGAGGGATACAATGGAGTGGCACCTGACAGGGTGGAATCTATCCGCCTGCTTTCTGGTGAAGTGGTGCCAACATGTGCACGCATCAAGGCCTCCTTGGAGAGGATGGGGAACGCCTTGGAGGATCTGGACCAGCAGAATGCCCAGTTTCCCGCTGAAATGCATGTAGATCTGCATTCCATTGCTGTGGCAATGGGCGAACTTTTGCTGCAGCTACGAGAGGGTATGGGGCACTTCAACCTCCCTCCATCTGCCCCTTGTCCTCAAAGAGTCAGGCAGGTGTCCTTGGGCACCCAAAGGGAGATGGAATGGTTTATGGACACCCCTGGAACCTCTAACATTCAGCCTTGCCCTTTGTGACCACAGAGGGAGCAGCTGCCTCACAGAATGAAAGCCAAAGTAAGCCTGGGCCCTACAGGCCTCGGGACTCCAGAGGATGCCCACCGAGGTCATCCATGGCTAATGGTAAACTGGTCAGCAGGCTGCCTCCACCTCTGCTGTGGAGGCTGGGGGATCACCTAAAAATGGTCACAAATGCAAGATTAAGAAGTTTTGAATTCACGTGGCTGCAGGGGTGCACTATGAATATCACTGCTGCACCTGGTTCTCCAGGATCCATGGTCACTGGAGATCTCCCTCCTGATCTCCACATGGTGCACAAGACCTTCTTCAGATAAGTACCAACATGTCATGTCCATGCCATGTTGGTCCAGGCATGAAATCCTACAGATGCACGGATGATTTGGTGCGGGGGGAGTTTCTGGTCAAGCCTACATCTTCATCCCTTAAAGTGACACAAATTAGTTTCACGTCAGTCTCTGATAGGGATGACGCCTTGCCATGGTGAGCAGGAGCACATGTGTCCACCATCATTTTCCACTGGTGAGAAAATTATTTTTCAGCCCCAACCGCATTGTCCGCCCACCTACCATGGGGGGATTGGAAAATTCTTCTTCACAAAAATTGCCCACTTCTATAACATTACTGGCATCCACCCATACTTTAGACCAGCTACTCCAGAGCCCTCATTCATGTCACATTTCTGCCACACAATTGCCATGCAATGACCATCTCCAACATGAGAGAATCTAAGAATCTTTCACTGACGTTCAAAACAATTACCATTGATGAATTCCCTACTATCAACATCATGGAGGTTATCATTGACCATACATTTAACAGGACTAGCCATAGGAATACTGTGGTTAGAAGAATTGGTCAGAGGCTGAGAATTCTGCGGCGAGCTAACTCACCTCCTGACTCCACAAAGCCTGTCTACAATCTACAAGGTACAAATCAAGAATGTCATGGAATACTCTCCACTTGTCTGAATGACTGCATCTCCAACAACACTGAAGATGTTCAATACCATCCAGGAAAAGGCAGCCCATTTGATTGGTACCCCATCCACCACTTTAAACATTCACTCCCTCCACCAGCACACACAGTGACAGCAGTATGCAACATCTACAAGACGCACTCAGCAACTCACCTTCCATACATATAAACTCTACCACATAGAAGGACAAGGACAGGACATGCATGGGACCACCGCCACCTCTAAGGTCCCCTGCAAGCCGCACGCCAATCAGACTTGGAATTATATCGCCGTTCCTTCACTTACGATGGTCCAAAATCCTGGAAATCTTTCCTAAAAGCATTGTGGGTTAACCTGCACCAGATGGACTATAGTGACTCATCGCCATCTTCTCAAGGGCAAACAGGGATGGGCAACAAATGCTGGTCTAGTCAGTGGCACTCACATCCCATGGAAGAATAAAATAAAAGCTTTTGCCACCCTTTGTAACTTGAGCTCATCCAAACACTGCTGCCTTCTATGCAATCCATCATCATGTCCAGTTTATTCATCATCCTGAACTACATTTATTTCCATTCTCCTAAGGTTTCCAATTCCAATTTGAAATTCTAAACCTGGAGTTTAAATCCCTTTGTGGCCTCACCCTGCCTATAGCCCCTTTCAGTCCTCTTACCTCCCACACCAAACGTTCTGTTCCTCTGACAATGGCCCAATGCATCCTTTGTCCCTTCACCCCACAATTGGTAGTTGTACCTCCAGCCACCCAGGGTCTCTATTTACCCACCTCCCATTATTCCTTTCAGACCCTATTTAAAGCTGAGCTCTTTGATCAGACTTTTGGTCATTACTCCTATTGTCTCCTTCGTGGCATATATATTTCCATGAAGCAACATGAGATTTTCTATCTTCTTTTTTTTTAAATTTAGCGTAGCCAAACAACCTACCCTGCACATCTTTGGGGTGTGGGAGTGAGACCCACGCAGACACGGGGAGAATGTGCAAACTCCACATGGACAGTGACCCGGGGCCAAGACCAATCCCAGGTCCTCGGTGCCATGAGGCAGCAGTGCTAACCACTGCGCCTCCATGCCGCCCCTTCTATTTAATAATAATAATCACTTATTGTCACAAGTAGGCTTCAATGAAGTTACTGTGAAACGCCCCTGGTCGCCACATTCTGGCGCCTGTTCAGGGGGCTGGTACGGGAATTGAACCTGCACTGCTGGCTTGCTCTGCATTACAAGCCAGCTATTTAGCCCACTGTGCTAAACCAGCCCCTAATAATAAGCTTTTATTGTCACAAGTATGAAGTTACTGTGAAAAGACCCTAGTCATCACATTCCGCTGCCTGTTCGGGTAAGCTGGTACAGGAATTGAACCCGCGCTGCTAGCCTTGTTCTGCATCACAAGCCAGCTATTTAGCCCACTGAGCTAATTATTTTAAAGCCACAATATCTGTGTGAGTGTGCAGATGTAAAACTTTTAATGTTATAGATAAGCATAAATGTATTTAAATACTGCATATTGATTTTTATTTCTCCAACATTTCACAGGAATCACAACGGTACTTACCATGACAACTATCAGCACTCACCTCAGGGAAACCCTTCCCAAGATCCCCTATGTTAAGGCCATTGACATTTACTTGATGGGTTGTTTTGTATTTGTATTCCTGGCTTTATTGGAGTATGCCTTTGTCAACTATATATTCTTTGGAAGAGGACCACAGCTTCAGAAGAAAGCAACAGAGAAATCCACACAGCCCCACCTGAAAAGCAGATTGGGAACCAACAAAACTCAGGTAACACGATAGGGATCTAAGAGTGCAGATGTGCCCTGGGAGTTCCTTTTACAAGGGAATCAATTTGCCGGGTAAGTTTTCACCTTTGCTGCTGAGATAGTAATTTAGTGCAATCGATCACTGACCCATTGTAAAACCAATCTGATTTTTATTCCATAATGCCTCCATGCAGCAAATTTGAAAAGCAACTCCACACATTTTTCATTGTTCCAGGGCCCAATCCAAGGCCCACCTGGAGGGGCCCACATCCCACAGGCATCCTTCAGTGGGCCATTAATCCTGAACTGCTGAATGAAAAGTTGGGTAGATGGGAAATCCTGGACCCTTGGTTTTGTTAGGTCTACAGAAACCGCAAGTTTGAGCAGAAGCTGGCATGTCCAACCACATGACCAATTTCCAGCCTGCCTGGTTGGTGCATCTCAGAGTTCCGGCAGGAGTGCACCAATCAGGTCAAGGATTTGGGGATAAATTTTTAGTTGTTCCACACCCCCATACCCCACACCCCAACACCCCCACCAAAGAATAATGGTGGAGGGTGCTCATAAATACCAGCATCAGCCTGTGGGAAAATTACACAATGCTATTTCTGGCATACCAGGTGACATCAGCCGCCTGTTGCCAGATCATGTTGGTTTTTTTTCATTTGTTCATTGGGTGCAGTGTCACTAGCTAGACCAACATTTGTTGCCCATCCATAATTGCCTTTGCGAAGGTGGTGGTGAGCCACCTTCTTGAACCCCTGTCGTCCCTGTAGTTTAGGTACACTCACAATGCTGTTAGGAAGGGAGTTCAGCAATAGTGAAGTAATGGTGATATAGTTCCAAGTCAAGATGGTGTGTGGTTTGAAGGGGTACATGCAGATGGTGGTGTTCCTCAGCATCTGCTACGCCTATCCTTCTGTGTGCTAGATGTCACGGGTTTGCAAGATGCTGTCAAAGGAGCCTTGGGTAGTTTACTGGGAAGTACAAGCTCTGTAAGGAAAGATATACTAGAGAAGTCTTAGAATGATGAACATATCTTAAAGGAAAACTTCACAACAAAGATGAAAGAGTTGTGGAAAGACTTATTAACTGTGATCTTTCAAAGTGAAAGTGTATATTTCCAAGCAGCTTTAAATAATTTCAGGCGTGGTGCCAAATGTTTTAAGTCTCCCCAGGAGGGGAGAGACTTTGATCGTTAGGTCGTTGCTTCTGAGATTGCTGAGATGATTTTCTTGCAAACACTCCAGGGCACTTTCCCTTTTCTGACATTTAGAAACCAAAAAAACTCATTGTGCACTTAGCACTTGAATTCTGTATACTGACTACCCAGTCATGCCTGGATAAAGTTGCTTACTCAACAACAAGATGTCGTGAACCAACAATGCTTACATTGCTTTCAACCAAAGTGATTTTTGTACGGCCACAAAGAAACCACACCGCGTTTTTGTGAAAAAAAAGCTTACTGTATTTTACAACTACCATTATATGCATAAAAGCAAATTACTGCGGATGCTGGAATCTGAAACCAAAGAGAAAATGCTGTAAACTCTCAGCAGGTCTGGCAGCATCTGTAGGGAGAGAAAAGAGCTAACATTTCAAGTCCAGATGACCCTTTGTCAAAGCTGGACAATTATATTGAGCTCCAGTATCTCCCTACTGGGTTTTCCTTAGTCGGTGCCTTACTGGCCAACTCTATTTACACAAAGCCAGACATTATTAGAGGTCCCTCACACCCTTATATTCTGCCATATTCCATACCCTGTGGACCTCGCAGAATATGTCATAGTTTGCAAGGTCCACAGGGTAGTTAATCATTCCAATCCCGGAAGCGTTATAACATCCCTCCCCACAAAGTCCAAAGAACCCTCTGAAGACCGTGGTGAAGAAGGACATCAGACTCTCTTGACGTTTGGCTAGACATTGTGCAGCTGAGGTATCGGGTCGGGTGGTGTTTATCTAGAAGGTGAACCCCGCACGACCGTTGTGGCGGCTGCAATTCCCGAGACTGCGGTTCCGAAGGCTGCCTATCGAAGGATTCCTGTCTTTCCATGTCCGAGTCTATGACATCAGTCATGTCAGTACCTCGACTCCCTTGGGACTCCATCATGGCCTGATCAGGCAGCAAATCCACCTAGGTGGATTGGCCATGATAAATTGCCCTTAGTGTCCAAAATTGCCCTTAGTGTTGGGTGGAGTTACTGGGTTATGGGGATAGGGTGGAGGTGTTAACTTTGGGTAGGATGCTCTTTCCAGGAGCCGGTGCAGACTCGATGGGCCGAATGGCCTCCTTCTGCACTGTAAATTCTGTTTTTTAAAAATGTAGTTTGAGAAGGAGTTACGAGGACCAGGAAGTTTCCGGAGAAGTGGTCACGTAGACCGAATGTGATCAAGGTGCTTTCACATGAAACCGGCCCTGTTTGGCAGAGGATAACTCCAGAGACCAGTTGGGTGCTGTCAGCAATGTTTCAAACAAACACTGAGCCACCTGGCACAAAGTGCCTGGGCGGTCGACACTGAATGGGGCAACTCTGTTGCTGCTCCTGGTTGTGGCACACTTTCGTACATGTGTCTGGAAAAATCATACCAAGGCTCAGGCCCATCAGCATTTCAGCAGGCACCACTGCTGTGCACGTATAGGTTTGGATCCCATCCTTGTCACCAGTTTTATAAGGCCATGAATAGTCCACATCGAGTTTTGTAGAAACAAAAACTTACTTTATTTTACAACTACTATTACTTACAGTTCCAGGAGCTCCCTACTGGGTCTTTCTTCTTCAGAGCATTACTGGCCGACTAATTCTACATAGCCAGACATTGTTAGAGGTCCCCCACCCCTTATTGGGGAACTCATATTCACACGGAGTAGTTAATCATTCCTGTCCCATAACACACATGTGGGTGAGAACAGTGATATTAACAAAGGTACCTGTCGAGATGTTGACTATCCAACATCTGCATAAGAAGAATTACGACAGCTGTAAGTCCTGATGTTATAAGTGCATGTGACCATGCAGCCATTGCAGTATGGTGCAGTTTGCACACTAATTTATAGAAATAAGGATCATATTAGGAAACACAGACTCAATGGGCCAAATGGCCTCCTTCTGTGCTGTAGGGGTTCTATGATTCTATGACACCTACCGGAAGATCTTAACGCGATGGCCAATGGTTCAATTGCTAAAGTAAATAGAAGCGGAGACAATCGCTGCCCCATAGCCCTATTCAGCAGAAAATAACCCAAGTTCAAGGTATTTGTGTGAACACTAACAGTGGAAGCCCTATACAGTAAATAAATCCATGATACGGACCTTTGCCTAAAACCAATCCTCCCCACTCCACGCTATCAGAAGCTTTTTCGGCGTCCATGGAAACAATCACCTGCAGTTTGGGTATTTGAGAGAGGGGGGAAAAAATATTTAACAGCCAACGTATATTGACCAACAATCGACAAAGCCTGTCTGGTCTTCCGAGATCACCTCTGGGAGGCAGGGCTCCAATTGCCATGCCAGCACGTTTGTAAGTAATTTAACGTCTGCATTCAAAACGAGATGGATTGAAATGATCTACATTCTACATAGGGTCCTTGTCCTTAAGGATCAGAGAAATAGAGGCCTACACAAGTGTAACGGGCAATGAAACCTGGGGCAAGGAGTCATTGAACATATTGAATATTAAAATCCTGCAAACCTCTTTTTAAACTCTTTGGGAAATCCATCAGGGCCAGGAGCTTTACCGTGTGCATTAGCCCAATGCATTTCATAATTTCCTGAGGGCTAATGGGGATTCCAACTCCTCCCATCTCTCCCTATCCACCAATGGGAAGGGTAGCCCATCCAAAAACTCCTTCATGGCTGAACCCTTCTCCGGATGCTCCGAGCTATAAAGATCCCGATAAAATGTATAAAAAGCCACGTTGACCTTAGGCGGGGCGGAAACCAAACTGCTACCCGAGTCCCTCATCTGCACAATCTCCTGGGAAGCAACTTGCCGCCTCAGCTGATGAGCTAAAAGGCACTGACCTTCTCCCCGTGTTCATAAAAATCCCCCCTCAAACGTCACAGCTGGCTCACCGCCTTACCTGTTGATAACTCAAATTACGTTTGCAAGTAACTCTGGGGTTTGGGCAAGCAAGTACTGATGGCCCACCTTAAGCCACTCAACCCTCACAATCCTTTACATGTATGCTTTGTCGGCAATATCTCCCCCTTGATGACCACCTTGGGGGCGTCCCACAACATAGCAGATGAAATAAACTCACTCTTATTAAATTCAATATATTTCCCAGTGACAGAAGACATGCGTTTGCAAAATCTCTTGTCCACCAAAAGCACCGTTTCCAATCTCCATGGTGGGTGTTGGGGGAGACCTGACTCTAGGATCAAATCCACAAAATGTGGGGCATGATCTGAAATCACAATTGCCGAATGCCCCGCCTTCTTCACCCAGTTGAGAAGTCTACCCACCACAAAGAAATATGTGAGCAAACCTGACGGACATAGGAAAAGAAAGAAAAAAATGTATCCCTCAGGTGCAAGATTAGCTGATGCGAAAACAGATCCAGAATGGAGGCGAGCAATGTGTCAATAAAACCCTTATCATCCCAATTTGCTGCACAGACATTAACCAGGACTGCCATGGTAGTCGCCATGGACCCACTATCAATTACATGTCTGCCACTAGGATCAACCAATATTTTAGCAGCTCAAAATTGAATCCCTTTATCGATCAGAATTGCCGCCCCCGGGCCCTACCGTCAAAGCTTGAGTGAAATACTTGGCCTACCCACCCCTTTCGTAAATGTGTCTGGTCCTTTACCCATAAATGAGTCACCTGCATTTTGGTAGATCAAATCAGGGCAGGACCTACGGAGCTAATGGTAGGGAGTTGGGGAGAGTTACAGAACAAAGAGATCTAGGGATACAGGTTCAGAGCTCCGTGAAGGTGGAGTCGCAGGTGGACAGGTAGACAGGGTGGTGAAGACGGCATTCAGAATGCTTGGCTTTAATAGTCAGAATATTGAAAACAGGAGTTGGGACGTCGTGTTGACGTTGTACAAGATATTGGTAAGTTCTGGTCACCCTATTATAGGAAGGATAATGTTAAACCAGAAAGAGTGCAGAAGAGATTTGCAAGAATGCTACCAGGACTTGATGTTCTGAGCTATAAGGAGAGGCTGGACAGGCTGCGACTCTTTTCCCTGGAATGTAGGAGGCTTAGGGGTGATCTTATAGAGGCCTATAAAATAATGAGGAGAATGGATAAGGTAGATAGTCGACATCTTTTCCCAAAGGTAGGGGAGTCTAAAACCAGAGGGCATAGGTTTAAGGTGAGGGGGGAGAGATACAAAAGAGACTAGAGGGGAAATTTTTTCACAGAGAGGGTGGTGAGCACCTGGAATGGGATGCCAGAGGCAGTGGTAGAGGCGGGTATGATTTTGTCTTTTAAAAAGCAGTCAGACACTTACATGGGCAGGATGGTTGTCCAGAGACAAGGAGTGCAGTCAATGGGTGTGATGAACGGTATTAATAACTGCAGTAAACGGTACCTGACCTTTAATACCATGCCCCTTTAAGATGCTTGGAACCCCGGGGGACTCCGCCCCTGGCTATACCCCCAGGAAACGGTATATAGGATAAGGCTCCATGTGGTGAGCACACTTCTCTCGGATGCTGTTCAGTTCTCTGTAGATTAAAGCCTTTTGATTACCGACCTCGCTCTCGCGTCGTAATTGAGGGTGCCTCAATGGGAAATCCCGCAGGCGGGCTGCCTCTGCCACCAGAAAACCCGTGGTGGGTTGCTCAATAAATCCCGCCTGTATTCACCATCAGCAAACTATCTCTGCCCCTCACCCCCTTCCCCCCACCCCCTTGTCCCCAAACAATACGACACTCAAATGTACATACAAATAACAGTGAGGTGAACAAAAACCACTAAACCCTATTTCTACTAACCATAACCATAAAACAGAATGAAAACACTAAGCTCATTATCTAAAAACAAGCTAATATAATGAGCTGCAGCTACCCCCACCACTCCTCTGCATTTACCAACTCTTTGGCTAGCAGGGCAGCCCCCGCCCAGAGTGAAGGAAAATACTTACAAAAAAAACACAAAGAATAAAAAAAACTTAAAACATCATACTCCAACAGGGAGCTACATATTTCCCATAATAGTTATAACACGAAGAACAAAAGCCCCCATAACATTAAGACCCCCCACTCAAATCCAACTTTCGAAACAGTCATCCCTCACAAGAACAAAGAAGTGTGAATATGTACAAGGAACCCCAACAACGCCCCATATCCACATGCCCAACCCCAACCTCCTAAAACCTCCATCAACTCGCACCCAACCCATGTTTTTTCACAAAAGATTCCGCCTCCTTTGGCACATCGAAGAAATAGTCTAGCACCTCAAAGGTCACTCTGAGCTGTGCAGTGTGCATAACCCCAAACCGAACTCCACTCTTATGCAGGGCAGCTTTAGCCTTGTTAAACACCGCTCGCTTTATTGCCAGCTCCGCACCAATGTCTTGATAAAGCCTAATGGTATGGCTTTCCCATTAATAGGCGCAATATTCCTTAGCCTGTTCACAAGGCCTGTTCCTTTTCCTGGAAGCTGTGGAACTTCACAATAACACCCCGTGGTGGTTCGTTGGGACGGGGCTACTGTTGGAGTGTCTGGTGGTCTCGATCCAGCTCGGGAGGGGATGTGAATCCACCCTCCCCCATCTTCCCAAACATCTTTGAAAAGTATTCTGTGGGATGGGTCTTCCATTCCCTCTGGCAACCCCACGATCCGATTATTCGGCCTCCTGGAACTATTCTCCAGATCATTCCCTTTGGCCTTCAGTGCCTGTTTCACACCGGCCATCTGAGACATCTCAGCTTCTAGAGAGGCAATATGGCGCTATGCTGGCAGAGAGAGAGAGAGAGACGCCTCTGTGCCCTTTATCGCTGGACCGTGCACTTTTACCATCTCGTTGGTCTTCTCCAAGCCAACTGAATGGTAGCCAGGGCATCTTCCATTGATTTACAGAGGTCCCCAGTCACAACTTGTCATTGCTTTTCGAATTTCGCCAACAAGATGCCGGTAAGCCTCTTGGCTGTTAGTAGAGTGGCTGGAGTCTCAGCAGTAACCTCCGCCATTTTCTCCACTGAAGAGCCCGAGAAGCCTTCAATTGCGTCAACGAACGTCTACCTTCAAATTTCTTTACCCTGGTCCTTCTGGGAACCTTATACCATCAATCAAGTTGGACTGTGCCCAGAAGCCTGTCTACTAACATTTCCCACCGAGGTGTATCTGCGCTGGTGGAGTGTGGGAATGACAGCTGTACCGCGACTATGGTTGCAACCTCAGAGCTCTCCTCCGAACGGTTCTCCTCGGAGTCAGAAGAGGGTGCCCCAGGGATGGGCCGGCGCAGTCAGCTGGAGGACCTGTGGGAGAATGGACATGTGGTCAGTGGGAAGGATGGGTCAGTCAGTAAGTCAATCCCTACTCATGTTTGACAGGTCGTCCGGGTGGAGCCCGGTGGTTCCTCATCTCTACGGCGTCCACCAGCCTCCGTGTGGCTGACTGATCTGTCCTCAGCCTCCCGGTCACCTCCAGGGCATGGTTCTCAAAGGAGGTGAGGATTTTTAAGTCTGGCACCCCTCCACCAGTCTGGGCCTTCTCGCGACGATTATGGGAGAGCTTTTCCTGAGGAGACACAGAGAGGGCATCGTCAGCCACACACGTGGTTCACAGTGGTGGGAGGGGGGGGTGGAGGAAAGGCTGGGGATCGTGTGGGGAGTTGGGGTGTACGCTCCCTATCGGAGGGGTGGGGGCAGCATTGGTGTCCACTAGTATGTGCTGCCCGGTGTAGGTCGTTGAACATTTTTCGGCACTGAAGGCCAGACCTCCTGGTCACACTCCCGGAGCTGTCAGCTGCTGCCACCTCATCCCAGGCAGCACTGGCTGCCTTGTGGCTGACTCTATTGGACCCTCAAGGGAACAGGACATCCCTCCTGGCCTCCACGGCATCGAGCAGCCTCCCCAAGTCAGCATCCCTGAATCATGGGGCTGGTCTCCTCAGCGCCATTATTGCGTGCTGGCTGGGGCTGACTGAGCTTAAGTGCTGCTCAACCTTGTTAATGGAGGGTTGTCGAGCACAGTCCCGGCGAACCTTCATTTGCGACGAAGAGCCCCTGAGGCCTCGTTAAGTGGACCAATTAACATTGAATTGTGTTGCTGGCCTTGCTGGGCAAAGCGCCGAGAAGTTCACGGCAATTCCCACTCGCTTCCACACTTAGAAATTTTTCCGGAGAATTGTGCCCCATGTTTTGTTTTTCAAAAATTGGCATACTCACCTATAGTACACTATGAAAACATGGTTGCAGCAAAATACATGTCAAACACAAAATACTAAAATTATCAAACATACTCCCCAGTCTAACAGAAGTTTGCACTGACTCAAATATCTAGTTTTGTCTTTGAATTAAAAAATCTCATCTCGACAGTAAACCTTGAACTGTTCTAGTTAAGCACAGTCTTTATGTCAAATACTCAGTTGCCTCTATAGTAGTGAAGTGGAATGTAATAAAACTGAAGAATTGCTGGATATTTCATTCACATTTTGTCTTAATGGATATGAATAATGGACTATTCAGTACTTACTGGTATAAGGCACATGCACAAAATTGTCGTAAAACTGCAAGACTTCATGCACTAAGTATTTTTTTGTTGGTCTGAGAAATCCTGGGGCAGTAAAATAATTGAGGATTGCATATTTCTGATTTCCATTTTAACCAATTGCTACTTTAGAATGGTAACCTTTCCTGAA
Source organism: Scyliorhinus canicula (assembly GCF_902713615.1). Lineage (NCBI taxonomy): Eukaryota > Metazoa > Chordata > Chondrichthyes > Carcharhiniformes > Scyliorhinidae > Scyliorhinus > Scyliorhinus canicula. The sequence goes on along the minus strand of NC_052148.1, from coordinate 125,718,691 downwards.
GCTGTTCTGATGCTGTAACGCATGAGGTGATGTTTTCTCCCGTGTACATGCTCAGTGTGTTTGCTATTGATGAATAATCATATGAAGTCACATCAGATGCAGACTTTTACTGAATGCACGTTCCATGTCGATTCACCAGGAAAGTTATTCTTAATGGTCCCACCCAAGGCAATAGTTTGAAAAGTCCAAATGCATCACAAACAGCGGAACCTTTTTGCTGAATGAAGCTGCTGGTCATATTTCGTCACCTGTGAATGGAAAAAATAGAAATGTTAATAAGTGGAACCCTGAGGGAGTTCACTGATAGTTTCTTGGTGGAAAGGGGTTAGGCATCTTTTTATTGGCTGTTTTGTTTCATTATGCTCTAGCCAAATCAATATTTTCTAAGCCCTGTCAAAGCTAAAATTAAAGATCTTTAAGTAGATCAGCTCTTTAAAAAGCAAGATTGATTTTGCTGAAAAACACAATACCTCACTCTACCCAATTCTAAGCTCTCATATATCTAACTGAACTTGATTTTACAGTTGGACAGTATATCTTGCCAATAGATGGGCTCCTAACAGCGCCTCCAAGGGGGGGAAAAAATTATTTTCTTCCTCACGTCCATGAAATGACAGTCATTTTAATGTGGAAAGTGTTATATGCAAAGATTATCAACACATAATTTTTTACGTTCAATAGTCTACTGTTATTTATTCTTCATATATTTTGTAATTTCAATGCACTAATCCTTAGTCACACAATAGAAGGCATTATTTGCTGTGCAGTCAACGTATGTTAGACATATACGTTAATTCTACTAATTAAGAATATATTACTTCCGCGAAAGCTGCAAAAATCCTGTTCAGAATAAAATATAATGTTCCACAGCACTCACATTCTTGATCATCATGGCTACTAGATTTGAAGAGAGTTAAATCACAGTTTACAGTCTAAATTGGAGACGGAAATCTATTTTTGCTCTTAAATAATAACAGGTTGCTCTCCAAAGATTTAAAAACCCTTCAGTGTGTCAATTAAAGCTATTAACTGGGCATCTGCAAGCACTCATTTCCATTTTTTCAAATACAGCTAGATGAAGTAAAGGCTCAGGAAGCTTGGATTGGATTTTGTTTATTGTCACATGTACCGAGGTACAGTGAAAAGTATTTTTCTACGAGCAGCTCAACAGATCATTAAGTGCATGAAAAGAAAAGAAAATAAACAAAATACATAATAGGGCAACACAAGGTACACAATGTAAATGCATAGACATCGGCATCGGGTGAAGCATACAGGGGTGTAGTGTTAATGAGGTCAGTCCATAAGAGGATCGTTTAGGAGTCTGGTAACAGCGGGGGAGAAGCTGTTTCTGAGTCTGTTCGTGCATGTTCTCAGACTTCTGTATCTCCTGCCCGATGGAAGAATTTGGAAGAGTGAGTGTGGTGATATGTGAGTAAGCCGGGTGGGAAGAGTCTTTGATTATGCTGTCTGCTTTCCCCAGCCAGTGGGAGGTGTAGGTGGAGTCAATGGATGGGAGGCAGGTTTGTGTGATGGACTGGGCTGTGTTCACGACTCTCTGAAGGGAGCGGTATCAGGTGGGGGGTTGTGGGTGGGGACCCAGCAGGTGCCAGGTCTCGGAGGGAGACTGTGTCCTGTTGCCCATCGGGGTGTGCCACGTAGGCGTACTGTGGGTTTGCGTGGAGGAGGTGGACTTTTTCAACCAAGGGATCTGATTTATGGCTCCGCACATGCTTCTGGAGGAGGACGGGTCCAGGAACTGTCAGCCATGTTGGGAGCGAGACGCCGGAGGTGGACTTCCTAGGGAAGGCAAACACACGGTCGTGAGGGGTCTCATTAGTAGCAGTGCACAGGAGCGACCAGATGGAGTGGAGCGCATCGGGGAAGACCTGCTGCCAGCGGGAGACCGGGAGATTCCTAAACCAAAGGGCCAGCAGGCCGGCCTTCCAGACAATCCAGTTCTCCCTCTCCACCTGCCCATTTCCCCGGGGGTTGTAGCTGGTCGTCCTGCTCGAGGCAATGCCCTTGCTGAGCAGGAACTGACTCAGCTCATCACTCATGAAGGAGGATCCCCGATCGTTGTGGATGTAGGTGGGGAAACTGAACAGGGTGAAGATGCTGTGCAGGGCCTTGGTGACCGTGGCAGAAGTCATGTCGGGGCATGGGATGGCGAAGGGGAACCAGGAGTATTCATCAATTACATTGAGGAAGTACACGTTGCAGTCGGTGGAAGGGAGGGGCCCTTTGAAGTCCATGCTGAGGCGCTCAAAGGGGCGGGAGGCCTTCACCAGGTGCGCTCTATCTGCCGGTAGAAGTGCGGCTTGCACTCTGTGCAGACTTAGCAGTCTCTGGTTACGGTCCTGACCGATGTACCGTCAATTACCACGAGGTGAGAATAGTGAAACAATCGAGGGTTTATTGCACAGGATGTTGTGCCTCCTGCAGCTGGAACCAGAATGGGAGCAGAGCAGGAGAGCATACACTTTTATACATCGCCTGCTGGGAGGAGTCAGCAGACTGGGAATTACTGTGGTACCTGTAATACAGTGGCATTACCGTAATACATGCAATGTGTTACCAGTGGTGTTTACCACACCAGGCTGTGATGCAGCCAAATAGGATGCTTTCAGTGGTGCATCTGTAAAGGGTGGTAAGAGTTAATGTGGACATAATGAATTTCCTTAGTTTCCTGAGGAAGTATAGGCGCTGTTATGCTTTCTTGGTGGTAGTGTTGACATGGGTGGACCAGGACAGAGATGTGTATCCTTACGAATTTGAAGCTGCTAACCATCTCCACTTTGGCCCCGTTGATGCTGAGAGGCCTGTGTACAGTACTTTGCTTCCTGAAATCAATGACCAACTCTTTAGTTTTGCTGGCATTGGGGGATAGATTGTTGTTGTTGCACCACTCTACCAGGTTCTCTATATCCCTCCTGTATTCTGAATCGTCGTTATCCAAGTTCCGGCCCACTATGGTCGTATCGTCAACAAACTTGTAGATAGAGTTGGAACCAAATTTTGCCACGCAGTCGTGTGTGTTCGGGGAGTATAGTCGGGGGCTAAGTCCACAGCCTGGCGGGGCCCCGGTATTGAGGACTATTGTGGAGGAGGTGTCGTTGTTTATTCTTACTGATTGTGGTCTGTTGGTCAGAAAGTCGAGGGATCCAGTTGCAGAGTGAGGAGCCAGGTCCTAGGTTTTGGAGCTTTGATATGAGCTTGGCTGGGATTATGTGTTGAAGGCGGAGCTGTAGTCAATAAATAGGAGTCTGATGTAGGAGTCTTGTTGTTGAGATGCTGTAGGAATGAGTGTAGGGCCAGGGAAATTGCATCTGCTGTGGACTGGTTGCTGCGGTATGCAAATTGCAGTGGATCAAGCCATTTTGGGAGTATAGTGGTGATGTGCTTCATGATCAACCTCTCGAAGCACTTCATTACAACTGACATCAGGGCCACCGGACGGTAGTCATTGAGGCACATTGCCTGGTACTTCTTTGGCACCGGTATGATGGTCGCCTTCTTGAAGCAGGTGGGGACTCAGCGTGGAATAGGGACAGGTTAAAGATGTCCGTGAACACATCTGCCAGCTGGTCCGCGCAGGCTCTAAGTGCACGACCAGGGATTCCGTCCGGACCCATCGCCTTCAGAGGGTTCACTTTCAGGAAAGCCGATCTGACTTCGGAAGCTGTGATGGTGGGTATGGGTGTGTTATGGGCTGCTGGGGCAGTCGACAGCGGATCATTGCTTTCCTGCTCAAACCGAGAATAGAATGCATTGAGTTCATCGGGGAGGGGTGTGCTGCTGCTGGAGATACTGTTCAGCGTAGCTTTGTAGCCCGTTATGTTGTTTAGTCCTTGCCACAACCACCGAGAGTCTGTAGCGCTAGTCTGTGACTCTAGCTTGGTCTGATATTCTCTCTTCGCATCTCGGATGGCTTTGCGGAGATCGTATTCAGGCAGTTAAGCAGCTTGTTCACCTCCTGAGAACTTTTTAAAATTCTTTCATGGGATGTGGGTGTTGCTGGCAAGGCTGGAATTTGACTGTGGGTTTAGGCTTCACATGAGTCTAGGTGGCACAGTGTTTAGCACTGCTGCCTCATAGCACCAGGGACCCGGGTTCGATTCCAGCCTTGGGTGACTGTCTCCCTGGGCGGGATTCTCCCATTCGGCGGCAGAGTGTCCACGCCGTCGGAAACACAGGGGGTCAGCACAGCGCTGGAGCGGTTCACACCGCTCCAGCCTTCCATCCGGCGTGAGCTGTGTGCCATGCCAACCCACGCATGCACAGTGGTGCCAGCATCAACAAGAACATGCGCAGTGGTGCTGGCGCCAATCCGTGCATGCGCGGTGGCCTCCCTCAACATGCCGGCCCCGACGCAACATGGCGCGGGTGTTCAGGGGTCGGCGCAAAAGAAAATAGGCCCAGGGAGCAAGCAGCTGGCCTGCCGATTGGTGGGTCCCGATCGCGGGCCAGGCCCTATCAGAGGGCTCCCCCCCCCGACCATGTGCGCAGAGTTCCCACCAACTGCGACCAGGTGTCGATGGCGCCAGCAGCCACTCGGCCCATGCGGGCCGGAGAATCGGCGGCCCGGCCACCTAGAGCGGCCCACAACCGACATTGCGCCAAACGCGCCGGCGCCGATTCTCCGTTCCGCGGAGAATCACATGCTGGCATCGGGGCGGCATGGCCCATTTGCGGGGATTCTCCGGCCCAGCGCAGGGCTGGGAGAATCCCACCCCCTGTGTCTGCCTGTTTCCTTCAGGTGCTCCCGTTTCCTCCCACAGTCCAATATTAGGTGGGATTGGCCTTGCTAAATTGCCCCTTAGTTTCCAGGGATGTGCAGGTTAGTTTCTGGGTTTATTGGGTAAGGGCGGGGTGGGCTGGGAGCGGGCCTGGGTCTCTTTCGGAGAGTCAATATAAACTCGATGGGCCGAAAGACCTTCTGCACTGTAGGAATTCTATGATTGATGTGGACCAGATCAGGTAATAATCGCAGATTCCCTTCCCGAAAGGATTTCATTGTTCCATATGGGCTTTTACAACAATTGATGATAGTTTAGCAGCCACCACTACTGAGGCCAGCATTCAATTTCAGATTTTATTAATTGCATTTTATTGCAGCAATTTTAAACCCATGTCCTCAGAGCATTAGGCTGTATCTTTAGATTACTAGTCCAGTGACATTACCACTACTCCACCATCTTACCGTATTATAGGGAATTTATGCAGTTATGTCATTACCACTAAAAAAAGCCCATTCTCATGAGATCCCACCAGCTCTTCAGCAGAGGCTGCAGGACGCTGTGAGCTCGGTGCTTGTATACAATAGGACTGAAAAAATTCTGTTCTGCAATCAGCCTCGTTACATATTTAATGTGGGCTCCAGGCATGAATGGACATTTTTACTTGAAGATAATACATTGTTTCTGAGCTTTAGAAAGAGAAAGATGCCTTAAGGATGGCTCAAAAGAGATTAAGTCTTCATTCCTGGCTCCTTGACATCATTGTGACAGCTGCAAGCACTAGCAGAACAAAGATTCAATGAAGTATATGAAGGAAATGGATTAATTATCGACCACATAATATACACATCTTGAAGCAGCACTTCGGATGCCAGAGCTGCTTATGTGGTGGGAGGAGGGCTGGTTAGCTCAGCTGGTTGGACAGTTTTAGCATATGGGTCAGATTAAAGCCATCAGCACATGGTTTGATTCCTGTTCTGCTTGAGGCAGACTCAGGATTTGCCTCCTCTCCCTAATCGTAGTAAAAAAAAATGCCAGATTGGCGAACAGCTGCCAAGAACCTTTCTTCCGTCAGGGAGCTGAAGATGTAGATACATGGACGTAGTGCTGGACAGCTTTAGCAAATGGCCACAAGAGTGACATCAATAATGCTCCAGATTTGGAGGATGTTGCTATTTTGAAAAACAGCACCCTCTCATTCTGTTTTGTCATTCCACTGGGGAAAATGATCCAAGTGTTTACCTCGATGTCATCATGCTGCACGTTGATTGCGGCCTCCCAAGGAAGCTTGTAATTAAATTATGGTGGAAGGTGTCTTCTGGTCATATTTCAGCAGCCAGGACAATTCCTTCACTGCCTGTCTGGTGAAGCAGGCAGCAGAAGCAATTTTCCTCAGACCTTCCCAAACAGATGCGCCGAATTTCAAGGGTGAGTTCAGTTTCCTTCTTGATTGATATCTTGCATTCCTCCTTTCATTCTCCTTCCAAAAATAGAGAGAAAGCCCACAGAGTTTGCATTATGCATTTCATATTCTGACACTCAACTTTTGTAAACAAAAGTGAGCATAAAAATTTTTTAAAGATAAATAGTGAGCAGCTAAAGAAAAATGGTACGACAATAAAAATTTATCCAGGAAAATCCTGCAGATGAAGTTCTGTTTACCTTCCTCAAACTTAGAACACATTTTAACTAATTTTATTATTTTAGCACCTATTATTCATTGGAGCTGAGATAAGAATTGACTGGGACTGGTGCTGCTAAATCAAATCATGACTTTGTGTTAGCGTTTTTGGCCCTCAAATAATGTTGCTTTGCTTGATTGACACCGGTCAACTGGAGTCACAAAGTTCCCTTGACTCACTTTCGGCGCGGTTTTCCCACCTCAATCCGGGCATGCTGGGTGAATCACGGGAGAGGCCCAAATCGAGAGCCGTGCTGGATGCAAACTAGTTTGCAAGTCACCCACCCACTCCCGATGGCGAGTTCCGGATTTCACCCAAAAATGGCAAGAAGGTCATTAAGCCTAATTTGATTTCATTTCAATCTCAGCAATGGCCTTCAGTGACATGACCATACTCTGGAGTGCCTTGGAAATGTCCACTTGTGTCTTGGACACAGGCCTCATCGATGGGACATGATGTTGTGTCCCTCAGCCATGGTTGTCATAGACTGAGCCAGTGCTTGGTAGCGTCACTTAAGGTGTGTCACTTAGGGACTGGATTCGCTCACTGGGCTAAATCGCTGGCTTTTAAAGCGACCAAGCAGGCCAGCAGCACGGTTCGATTCCCGTACCAGCCTCCCCAGACAGGCGCCGGAATATGGCGACTAGGGGCTTTTCACAATAACTTAATTGAAGCCTACTCGTGACAATAAGCGATTTTCATTTTCATTTCATGCTCCAGATTTTCCACCACAGTCGCCAACTTAGAGGTTCACCTCTCTGATGCAAGCTGACTATGCTGTCAGTCACTGCTCTTTCCTCGGGCAATCCCGTGATCTCCGGACCAATTCCTCTTAGAAGGTGAGGACTCGGATCTCTAGGATTCCTCCAAGTGCCTTCATACTTTCCTTCTTATTATAGGCTATCTTCTCCTGCGCGGACAAAGAGTGGACATTGTGAGCCACTCGCTTGATGGGTCGGGGGTCTTTAGCAGGTGGCATATGTGGGCTCCGCAGCTAGACATGAAGGGGCTGTGCTGGTGTGTTCCAGGGAGTTCTGAGGTACAAGCTTGAGGATCAGATATTGAGAGGGTGCGAGGTGTTAGCCAGTGGGTTTGGGGGAGGATGGGGGTTTGGGAATTTGAAGGGTCGCAGGTGAGATTTCTGACTTAAGAAAGATGGTAACTTACCCTTGCATCTCATTGGAGGTCATTCACCTTCTTCTGACATCAGGCAGTTGCCCTCCTGGTCATGCTGCTCGCACTCACTGCAGCTGCCACTGCCTCCCAGGTGGCTGACCCTGCTGCTGGTCCTCTGACCCCCATGGGGAAAGCAGGGTGACCCTCCTCTCAACAGAGGCATCGAGAAGCCTGGTCAAGTCAGCATCCCTAAAGCGAGAGCAGGTCTCGACTGAGTCAAGTAGCAGTACCTCATAGAGGTGCTGGAGCGGTTCTGGCTTGGATCAGGGTTCACCTCCTGGGTGGAGCTCCTATACAATGCTCCCATGGCAAACACACGGACAACCAACACCAACTCCCAGTACTTCCAGCTGCACAGGGGCACCAGGCAGAGATGCCCACTGTCCCCACTGCTGTTTGCTCTAGCGATCGAACCACTAGCGATTGCTCTCAGAACAGCAAGAAACTGGAGGGGGATCCAAAGGGCCAGCAGAGAGCACAGAGTCTCACTCTATGCAGATGACCTGCTCCTCTACATCTCAGATACACAAAGCAGCATGGACGGAATCATCGCGCTCCTAAAAGAGTTTAGCGCCTTCTCGGGCTACAAACCCAACATGAGCAAAAGCAAGATATTCCCAGTGAACCCACAAGGGGGAGGGACAGCACCAGTGGGATTGCCGTTTAAACAAGCCCAACACAAATTCTGCTACCTGGGGATCCAAATAGCCCATGACTGGAAAGGGATCCACAAATGGAACCTCTCAGCCTGGCGGAGGAAGTAAAAAAGGACCTGCAAAGGAACACACTCCCACTCTCCCTCGCGGGGAGAGTCCAGACGATGAAAATAAACGTACTGCCCAGGTACCTCTTCCTGTTTAGATCCATTCTGATCTGTATCCCCCAGGCCTTTTTCAATTCACTGAACAAACTAATCATTTGTATGGGGTGAGAAGAATGCTAGCATCCCAAAGAAGATCCTGCAGAAAACAAAGTCCAGGGGGGCTAGCCCTCCCAAACCTACAATTCTACCACTGGGCGGCGACGGCCGAACGAGTAAGGGGATGGATCCAGGAGCCAGAAGCCGAGTGGGTGCGCGCGGAGGAGGCCTCCTGCAGGGGGACCTCGCTCCGGGCCCTAGCCACCCCGGCACTTCCATCCCCACCCAAAAAACACTCCAGCAGCCCAGTGGTGGTAGCCACCCTCGGGTCCTGGAACCAACCACGCCAGCAATTCGGCCTGACCAAAATGTCCGACAAAGCTCCCATGTGCAACAACCATAGGTTCACACTAGCACTCACCGACGCCACCTTCAAAAGGTGGAGATAAGACATGGGGACACTGACAGTTAGGGACCTATACAACGACGGCAGGATCACAACACTGGATGAACTGACAGAGAGACTTCAACTAGCTAGGGGCAACAGACTACGGTATCTGCAGCTCAAAAACTTCCTGTGGAAGGAGACAAGGACGTAACCACGAACACCACGACAGACACTACTCGAGGAGTTACCTGATGCAAATATTCTGGGTAAAGAAAACTGTAGCGACATGTACAAATCTTTGCAGGTCCTTTTCACCTTCCTCTGTCAGACAAGAACCCGAATGAGTAGGTTCTTCCCAGAGGTGGAGGACAGATGTGAACAGTGCCAAGGAGGCCCAACCAACCATGCCCACATGTTCTAGTCTTGCCCCAGACTTGCTGGGTATTGGGCAGCCTTCTTCGAGGCAATGTCCAAAGTGGTAGAGATGAGGGTGGAGCCGTGCCCGTAAGTGGCGGTCTTCGGGGTATCAGACCAGCCAGATCTATTCCTGAGGAGGAGGGCGGACGCCCTTGCCTTTGCCTCCCTGATCGCCCGCCGTAGAATCCTGCTCGGCTGGCAGTCAGCAGCACCACCCGAAGCTGCAGACTGGCTGTCCTACCTCTCAGAATCTCTCCAAATGGAGAAAATCAAATTCACCGTCCGAGGTTCGGATGATGGCTTCTTCAGAACATGGGAGCCATTCACCCAATTGTTCCGGGATCTGTTTGTGGCCAACGAATTAATTAGCTGATGAATAATCAAGCAGCCAAGAGCCAGGGGAAAGTAGCCAAAGCAGGAGAAAAGAGAAGGAAGGAGGGAAAGACCCCAGTGGGGGGGGGGGGGGGGGGGGGGGGGAGAGACAGTGCAAGGGGGGATAGCCAAACACAATAGAAAAGAAAAATGAGGTGTAAGGAGGGAGGGGGGCATGGGAGGGAGGGGGACAGGGAGTAGGGGGCAAGACGGAAAGACAGAGGGCAAAGAACAATAGAGGGGAACCTGGGGGGGGTGGAGACGAGGCAGCACACACTGGGAGGAGAGTGAAGGAAATGACAACGACCATGACGAACACAGCGACAGAGAGCATGAAAGTACAGCAGGAAGAAATGACGAACAGCCGAAGCAGTGCCAAAAGCACGACAACAGCGAAAACCAACCGGGAGAAGCAAGCAAAATCGGGGGCGCCACCAAGGCTCCCCCCCACCACCCATCCAGTTCTATTTTGTAATACTGGTGTTGTATGTACTCTCTCTGGTAAAAAAAAAGTAGAAAAGAAAGATGGGTGCCCCCCCCCCCCCCCCCCCCCCCCAGACATGTATAAAGTTATAATTGTCTCTCCATTGCCTCATTGTATATACACTTCCCCAGTTTTTACCTTCCCACACCCTGGTTTATTACTGCGTATTAACGTGATCTTGCTAATTATATAGCACTGTTGTTTTTACCGTGTTTGTATTACCGTCTCTCTTTTTTCCCCTCCTTCTTCTTTATGTACACCTGTAATTATACCATGTTTGAAAACCCAATAAAAAACATTTATATAAAAACGCAACTCAATATTAACCAGAATTCTCTGGCTGTCCAACGGCGTTAGGATTCTCTGGTGCCCCCAGTGGTGACCCTTCCCCCGCCCATGAGTTTCCTGGTGGCTTCAATGAGAATTTCCATTTACAGCAATAAGAGCAGAGAATCCCTCCACCCACAAGTGGCGCATCACCTCCTGGCACCGAGAAACAGGGGGCTGGGAAGCTGGAGAACCCAGCCCTAACATACAGTTTCTTTTGCAAGCTCTGCAAAACACTGTAAATAAATATCATTAACAATATGTCATAAATAGATGGGAGCACGATAGGTTACAGTTTTATTGGGCTGTTTGTTCCTTACTATTCAAGAATTTCTGACAACAGCATCTACTCTTATATGGATGTTGGGGAAAGTTCAGGAAAAGCTGATTATTTTTCATGCTTCATTATATTGGGACGTTGCTGGCAAAGCCAGCATTTATTATTCATCTCTAATTGCCTTTGAGAAGCTAGCGATGAGTCATTTTATTGAATTGCTGTAGTCCATGGAGTGTGGTAAAGGTACAACCTTGGTGCTGTTAGATAATAATATAATAATCTTCATTGTCACAAGTAGACTTCCATTAACACTGCAGTTAAGTTACTGTGAAAAGCCCCTAGTTGCCACACTGTTCAGGTACACAGAGTGAGAATTCAGAATGCTCAATTCACCTAACAGCACGTCTTTCGGGGCTTGTGGGAGGAAACCGGAGCACAGACACGGGGAGAACGTGCAGACAGTGACCCAAGCTGGGAACCAAACCTGGGTCCCTGGCACTGTGAAGCAATGATGCTAACCACTGTGCTACCGTGCTGCCCATGGTCGGTACTTCAGAATTTTTACCCAACAATGATGAAGGAATGGTGATATATTTTCAAGTCAGGATGGTGTGTGACTTGAAGGGGAACTTGCAGGTTATGGTGTTCCCATGCTTCTGCTGCTATTCTCTTTGTAAATACTAGAGGTTGTGGGTTTGAAAGATGCTTTCGAAAGAGACTTGGTAAGTTGCTGCAGTGCATCTTGTCGATGGTAAACACTGCTATCATTGCATATCAGTGTTCGATGGAATGAATGGGTAAGGTGGTGGATGGGGTGCTGATCAAGCATGCTGCTGTCCTGAATGATGTTGAGTTCCTTGAGTGTTAACTCAGTCGGAAATGCACTGGTCCAGGCAAGTTGCAAGAATTTGGACCGGATTAAAATTTAGGGCTGCTGGTACCTTTAGTCAAGTAAACGCTATGGGCGGGATTCTCCGACCTCCCAGTCATGCGTTTCTCAATGACAGGAGGTGGTGCGTCACTCGCTGGCAGCAGGATCCTATGGTCCTGCCTCTGTCAATGGGAATTGCCATTGAAGCCGGACCTTGCCGCCGGTAAAGCTGCGGGAAGAGGTGCACTGCCAGCGGGAGTGGAGAATCCTGCTGCCAGCGAGTGGCCAGAGAATTCTGGCCTATATCCCAAATTCACAATTTCTACTGATGCTGCTGAGCTGACCGACAAATTATAATCAAGCGATGGAGACAATCAGGTGTATTGAATCAAAGTAGAATTTATTGAACAAAAAATGGTAAATATACTTAACAAAAGGCAGTGAAGACAGCGAGGATATTCCTATTCCCCTGAGAGTGCAGATCCCGTGAATTGCTGATAACACAGGTGAGCTATTTGTCTTTATCCTGATTTGACCAGTATCTCAGGAAAGTTGTCACCTGTTATGGGCCAGGGTTCAGAGAACCCCAAAGTGTATCATGGAGTTCACCTGACCCACAACTTTTACTAGATTGTGGTATGGGAAGCACACGGCCCACTCTACAGGTGTGGTACAGCAGAAATGGAAAAGTATTTTTTAAAGCAAAACAATGTTTATTCTATGAACTCAAGTTAAGCTTTTTAAAACATACAGTGAACATCTTAGCAACCATTAATTCAAATACAACCCCCAAAGAATACAATACTAAGTAATTCTTAAGCTGTCCTTTTAACATCCAGAAGACTTTAAAAAACCTTTCAGCAGAAGCACATCAGGTTAAAGTCACTACTAAGAGAGTTATTAATTTTAAATCACCAAAGGATTGATTTAAATTCTTTAGATTACAAAGAGAGACTCTAATACACCTTCTGGCTGTGACTGCAGCTATCCAGCTCTGAAAACAAAACTAAAACACACCCTGCAGCAAACAGCCTAAAACTTAAGTAAAAAGCTGACAGACAGCCCAGCTCCACCCACTCTCTGACATCACTGCATTAATAAACACCCATTTCTTAAAGGTACTCTCACTACAGATACTTATATACACACCCATTTATAAATACCCATTTCTTAAAGATACTCTCACATGACACACCATAGGAGTGATGCTGTGCCAGTGATGTCTTGAAACCGTATCCCTAATTCTGTAAGTCCTTGTGCCATATTTAGACATGGCTTTTATTAACCTTCTTCCGACCAATGAGAAAGGATGAGCCGGCACCCAATTAAGTTAATGAACCTTATTGGTTGATCACAATAAAATTTTACATTTTTCTTTCATGAAGAAATGCCTTTTCCAAATCAGTATGTGTTTAACTATAAGAAATAAGGAGCCAATCAAATAAGTTTTCCTTGAGCTGAAGAACCAGCAAGTTTATTAACCTTTGAACCAGAGAAAAACAAATAATAGAGAGGATGTCAGGACTTCAGCCCTCCTGCAATCATTTCTTCCCTGCTCTCAACCTTTCCCCTCCAACACACACACACACACACACACACAGGTATAGGTTTCAGAGATATGGGAACTGGAGCCCAATGGAAAGAAAAGGTAAAATAATATACAGTTGAGTGTCCTTTGATTGTCCTTGACGTGTAGATTTTAAACATTGCGGCCAGTTTAGGTTAACTGGTTTATTGGGTGTTGGGTGCCGGTAAAAGATAGTACAATTATTACCAAATCTCAGTTTGCTGGTATTTTTCTGGTAAAGTTGACTTCTCAAACTGGATGATACACCTTTTCCAAAAGAGAGAGAAAGAGAGAGCACAGCTTTCAACCTGTTTCCACTGCTGAACACTTTCTTGATGCTGCCAAGTGTCACTTGCAAACTCTCTGCAGTGGCTGCAACCTCGCCTTGAAATACTTCACCCATTGTGTATTTCCAAGGGGTTTTGGGTGTATCTGTCTGTGGCAGCCATTGTTTCACTCTCCAGCACATTACATTTTAATGTATCTTCCTTTGACAGTTACTTGTTTTGATAGGTGTCTAGATTATAGGAATTGTCTCTCTCCTCACATTTCCAGAGGGTGCACCTTCAAATGTGGCCTTGCATTTTAAAGCATTTTGCTTGAGGCAGCACGGTGGTGCAGTGGTTAGCACTGCTGCCTCATGGTGCCGAAGTCACAGGTTCGATCCCGGCTCTGGGTCACTGTCCGTGTGGAGTTTGCTCATTCTCCCCGTGTTTGCGTGGGTTTCACCCCCACAACCCAAAGATGTGCAGGCGGGGCAGATTGGCCACGCTAAATTGCCCCTTTACTGGAAAAAATGAATTGGGTACTCTAAATTTATTTTTTAAAACTACCTCTGACCAATCTTTCAGTCACATATCCCAATATCTCCATATGTGGGTCGGTGTCAGATTTCATCTCTCAGCTCTCCTGTGAAGCACCTTCAAACATTTGACTATTTTAAAGTTGTTATATAAATGGTAACTATTATTGTTCTTGCATTGGTGTTAATATGAGTTGCAATCAATCCCAAAAGGGCAGATAATTGGTGCTATTAACACTACATTAATACCGATGTTCTAAGATGCTCTTTTTACAGAATGTGCCACACTAATAACATTGCAATGTGAATTTGATTAATGTACCAATATTATGGTTGAAAGTCAGAAAGGAATAACAGTCTGCGGCACCCATTCACCAACCTTTGGTAAACATTGTGCTCATTAGAATGATGGATGTTCGCACTGGAGAATGGGCCAGTTTTCCATTATTTTGGGAAACCGATATCAGAAATAAGCATTTATGGATCAGTGAGAGCCCAGTTAGAAACAGAGGCAGGGATTGTGTCCTGCTCACAGGGGTGGTGAAGCCCCATCAGTTCTATGTGAGTGGCTTGATGCAATCGAGTGCTTTCAACCGCTTAAATGGCTTACCCTCCCTGCAATTGAGGTCTCCAGAGGTGGAAGCCCTGCCTGCCAACAGCAGCTAACCAATCAGAGGCTCGCAGCTCCTCATGCAGCCAGCACCAGCGTGACCAGTGGCTGCTGATGGCATTGCATCCCCCAGAAGAGCAGGATCGCCGTGAACGCCCAGTCCAAAGGTGAAGAAGAGTGGGCGAGGGTCGCTAGGTTGGGGTCATGTGATGGGGACGTGGGGAATGGAAGCAAAGCCGTGCCCCTCAACTGAGCACAGAGAGCCTGACCGTGAAGGCCCCCACACCTGATAGGGTTTACTAGGCAGCCTTGCAAGGATGCAGAAAAGCCATGTGGTTCACGTCAAATTCTTCAGGGCTCAGAAATATTGGATGTCAGTTGGCTCAATAATGAGCCTAATTGACATCCCACTGCTGGCAGTCAAGAATTCACCATCAGTCCCTTCCTCCCACCAACTAAATTGGCGAAGGTTCTCTCACCTCAGTAGACTAACCTGCCCCATGATAAGTGGGCCTGGCTGCCACGATGGGCTGCATTAAATCCAGCCCAGAGTAACAATTTCCCCTATTCCGTCACAACAGTGGACTTCAGCACCATCTTCAAATGTTCTACTAATTGCAGTTAATCAAAAAAGCATACATGCCTTACTTTTTCTGGCTGTTCCTTACAGAAGTAACATGAACCATCACTGTACTATCAACAGGGCAGAGCCTTTTGTACTTTGCAACCAAAGGTTAAAGTATCAGCAGTTAGATGAAAGAATACATGTCACACTAGACTATTTATTCTGTTCCACAGTGGCCATGGCTTCGACTGGTGGGGGTCCAGCTGCCTGTGGATCCACCATGCCAATCCCTGGATTGTGTGTACCCGTTCTGGGAGCAACCCTAGCCCCTGCCTGTTTGTCCCATTGACCACCCATAACTCTCACTGACTGTGGAGGCCTCTGGCCGTGCGGCTGAAGGCTATTGCTAATTGGGAATTGGCAATCGTGGTTAAATGAGCACTTCACACATCCCAAGTGGATTTCCATGGGTAGGCGGGCCATGTAGCATGCAGAAGTCATTGTCTGGCATCCCAATCGGACCCTGATGCCTGAACACTGTGCCTGAGCACTGCGGAAGGCAACACCACGGACCCAGCAGCCAACACCCGAACACGCAGGGGCTGAGCGACTGTACCAGGAACATTACTGCAGCAGGAGGGTGGGTGAATGCACTGGAGAGGGGACCTGCTCCTGGTCCAGGTAATGTTATGTGCGGGTGTCTGGGGTGCAGGTTGAGGTGTTCAGAGAGCAGAGACTCCTGCTGCAGTCAGAGGGTGTTGGCAAGGCGTGCCGGGTGGGGGGGTGGGTGTGGCAATGGCGGGACTAGAGGGTCCCTGGTTGTCAGTCTCACACCCTCTCCCAATTCTTTACAGATATTGTACGGTCTGGATGATATTTTGGACCCAGCGGAACTTGCCCTGGTGGTGCTGCTGGAAGGCCAGGCAGCCAGACAACGGAGAAGGCGGCATTGGCAGCACCATCGGCAGAGAGTCGAGGTGGCGACCCATTTGCTGGGCCCCGCCCCATACCCTGTGGACCCAGCCACCCATCAGGCCAGGGAGGGACCCAGAGAGAGAGGCCACCGACGGCCCAACGTATATAGGCATCGCTGGTCTATTGAACAGATGACTTCTATGCCTCAGGATCATTCCAGGGCTCGAGCACGGACTTGTGTAGCATCTCACATGCTACAGCCCACATGTGCAGCTGTGAGGTCACAGATATTCTGTTTGCGCAGGCAGCAAACTATATCGACAGGATGCCCCAGGTCCTGGGGCTAATTGATGGCCCGCATGTCACCTTGTGCTCACCGGGCCGCCTGAGAGTGCCTTACATCAACAGAAGGGGTTCCACTCCCTGAACATCCAGCAACGACCAGATGAGGACCATGCACTTGTGTGCACACTTCCCAGGAGTGTGCACAACAGCTACATCCTGGGGCAGTCGGACTTCCCCAACCTCATCGGGGACCCCAGGATGGGCAGCAGGCTCTTGGGGGATAAGGGGTACCCGCTGGGGACCTGGCCAATGATGCCAGTATAGAGGTCGGTGACTGATGCGGAAACACAATACAACGAGGCCCATGCGGCCATTCAGGATTTTATTAAGTGGTGCATCAGACTGCTCAAAATGTGGTTCCAATGCTCAACCCGTTGACAAAGGCAGGACCAGAAAATCCCGCTGGCGGGCTGCCTCCTCCGCTGAAAAACACGTGGCGGTTTGCGCAGTAAATCCCGCCTTGATTTTTAATAATGGATCAGACACAGTTGGCAGTCTATGGATGGATTCTCAGTTTGAGAGACTAAGTGCTGACACCGAGACTGAATGGAGTCTCGTTACCGATGGGGTGCGACTGCCAGGGCTATTCAGGATATGCAAATAGGCCAGCACTAGCGCCACGTGGAACTACTGCAATTCCAACTCACGCCAGTGTGTGATTCACCAGGGTCGGGATTGGCACTTGAGAGCCAACAAGCTGTAGCTGCATATAAACACCCAACTCCCCATTCCAGCCATGGACATGGCACCCCAGAGAGTGGCCCCAAGGTTCACGGACGCAGAGCTAGAGATATTGCTGGAGGTAGTGAAGGAAGGCAGGCACTCTGTTCCCATGGTGAAAGGAGGCTGCCATCCACTGATATCAACCGGGCCTGGGCAGAGGTGGCCGTGGCTGTGAGCACCGTGGGTCCCACCACAAGGACCGGAAAGCAGTGCCGTCAGAAGCTACCTGACATCCGCAGTAGAAGTCGTAGGTGCAAGGTCACGGCCATGGGTCAGGATGTCCACGGCCTGGGTTACTCTGTGCGGGCAGTGGCTGAGGCGCAGGACAGGGCAGCCTTGTCACAGGCAGTCATGTACCAGGGCCACATGGACATTGCTATGTTGCTCCAGATCATCGCCCAGTCACAATGGGCCATGGTTGAGAGCGCGAGATCATCGGCGTGGCACTGGTTGGTCTGAGCCAGTAACGGAGGGACCTGGCACGGACACTGAGTGATGTGGCACAGACCCAGAGAGAGGTGGCACAGACCCAGAGGGACAAGACACAGTCCTAGAGGGATGTGGCACTCTGCCTGTGCTCCACGGCCGTGAGCATTGAGACTTTGGTCAAGAAGAGGGCAGGCCTCCAGGATTGGCACTGCCAGGTGACGGAGCCCCCAGAACCCGCTCCAGACATGCCCCCATCCCAAGGAGTAGCCCGTTGGCCATTGGGCACGCCGAGGGAGGAGGAGGTGATGGGGCCTGTGCCAGTGACTCCCGCATGCAGCGCCTCTGAATTCTACCACCCCCCACTTGTCCCTGGTGCGTTCGATGGACAGCGGGAAGAACAGGGTGGCACCACGCCAACTGTGACACCCAGAAGACTGCTTGGTGCATCCAGGACCAGTCACTCCCAAAGTGCCGAAGTGGGGCAGAATTCGTACATTCTTCGACAGCAAAACTGGCGCCACACTTGGACCGATTCAACGACTGTTAAGGAGCCAGCACCAGTGCCACGTGGAACACAAATGATTCCAAAGGGAAACTGTGCGGGATTCGCCGGATTCGCGATTGACACTCAGGAGGCTGGCAAGCTGCAGCAGCATCTGCACTCTTCACTCCCCACACACCATCCCAACCAACAAGATGGCAGCAAGGAGAGCGGCCCCCTGTTTTACAGACGCTGAACTCTAGACCCTGTTAGAAACAGTGGAGATCAGGCAGGCGACCCTGTACCCCGGCATAGGAATGACGCTGCCACGCTGTGCCTGGGTGCAGGTGGCAGAGGCCGTCAGTGTCGTCAACAACAACATTGTCCGCACCGGCCAGCAGTGCTGAAGATACTGCACAACCTCCTCAGGACGACCAGGTGAGTAGGCACCACTGTGCCCCTGGGATGAACCCTCATCCCATATACCCGTAACCCTACCCCCCCCCCCCCCCCCCCCCACCCAGAGGGTGGCTGAACCCCCTCCCTGCACCACATGTCGGCACCCATACCGGCTGCCATGGCCAAGTGCCCTGACCACTGAAGCCACCAGCTATCCACCCCCTAGGCTGCATTTATCAGACTGTCTAACTCATGCATTTTCTGTTCCCTCCCCACAGGAGGAGGCTGCCCCTGACCGCTGGGAGTGGGAGAAGACTGGAGGGGAACTGCTGAATCTGCGGCCCTTCACTGCAGAAGAGTAGCGGGCCCTGAATGTGGTCGGTGGACCCGAGAAAAGCGCTTTCCGGGGTGGAGATCACCGTCAGGCTAGGAAGTGAGATCCGCTTAGCTGCGGTTCACGTGACACGCGTATCACCCCCCACACCGCCCACACACCATCCTCACCCCCACGCCACCCTCACCACCCACAGCCCCATTCCACAATCCCTCTCAAACACACACTCCTACCCCCTCCCCAACACATCCCCCCCTCCCACTCCCCTTCTTCCCCCCCCCCACTTCCCTGCCCGTTGTCTAATCATGCATCTTGTCATGTGTCTTGCAGGACGTGCTGATAATGGGGCGGGCCTTTCTGGTGTACCCTGTCCCCAGCCACAGCAAGGGCCCAGGTACCGACCAGAGATGATAGCACGGACGCGAGCCATAAGACCCAGAACATCCCGGAGCTTGAGTCCAAGGATGACACAGAACTCGCATCACAACTGTCTCCAACACCCTCCATCAGCCCAGAGACACACACCTCGGTCGGGCACTTTAGTGAAGAGGCTCCTGGGGCACTATCTGGTGCACAACACCTGCATGCTCTGGTACAGCAGGTGGAGGTAGGAACTTGCGAAGGATGGACTGGTGGAGGGCAGGCCTCAGGGACAAGCTGCCATGCAGATGGGTTTCAGGCTTCTGGAATGGACAGTCCCATCGATCGTGGAGATGCAGTCACAGAGCCAAGGACTACATGAGGGATTGTCGGCGAGCATCCAGCACCTACAGGTAGAGGATCCAACTGCATGCAGGAGTAGGAGGTGGTGCCTGCCATGCATGCCACCCATGCCATGGTGTCAGCGGTAGAGGCCTTGTGGCCGAGGATTTCGCCCATGGATCAGCACGTCCAAGGCCTGGGGCACTCTGTGCAGGTGGTGGCTGAGGCACAGGACAGGACTGCCTTCTCTCAGGCAACCATGTGCCAGAGTCAACTGGACATTGTAGCAGTGCTCCTGAGTGTGGTCCAGTCACAGTGGGCCATGGCTGAGAGTGCAACAGCATTGCCCAGGCACTGGCCGACTTGGCACACATACAGAGGGATGTTGTCCGGTCCCAGAGGAAGATGGCACAGTCACTGGCTGATGTAGCACAGACTCCAGGGTGATTGTAAATTCAGTGGGTGATGTAGCGCAGTCCCAGATAGAGGTGGTCCATTCCCTGTGCTCCATGGCCGTGAGCATGCAAAGCCTGGTCGAGAGCAGTCCTCCAGGACTGGCAGTGCGAAGTGGCGGGGAGCCTCAGGGTTTGGGTCCGCTTGCACTCCCGTCCCATGAAGTAGCCCGGGGGCCGTCAGGCCACCATAGGGAAGAGGAGGTAATGGGGCCTGTGTCAATGACTCCCGCAGGGAGGTGTCGGAAGACCGCAGCCCCTCGGCCTCCCCTTCCTGTCCCTGGTTCATCTGGTGGGAAACAGGGTGGCACCAGACCACCTGTGATATCCATCAGCATCCAGGCCCGGTCACGCCAGAAGATGCCTGCCCAAGGGAACCCAGGTCACAGAGTGGGAATCACAACCGTTGACAGACCTTAAAGAGCATCTCTTCAATTCATTATGATAAAGGGGGCGTGGCTTCACTAGTATTACGCTCACCACTTGTCCTCCTGACTCTGTTCACCACTGGATTCAAACTGGAGCTGTCCCAGCCACAAACGTTATGCTCTTGCCATCAATTCCTCAATCTCTGTCTCAAATTAATCAGACTGTTAAAAACCGAGCATCCTACTCAACCCTGACTTGAAACTATATTGTCTTTTCTTCACTGTTGCTGCGTCAAAGACCTGGAACTCCTTTTCTAACAGTACCGAGGGTGCACCTACATCACATAGAACATAGAACAGTACAGCACAGAACAGGCCCTTCGGCCCTCGATGTTGTGCCGAGCCATGATCACCCTACTCAAACCCACGTATCCACCATGGACTGCAGAGGTTCAAGAAGGCAGCTCCTCACCTCCTTTTGAAGGGCAACTACGGTTGGCAAGAAAGGCTGGCCTGGTCAGAAATGTCACATTTTATAAAAGCATAAAAAAATACTAAAGTACACTTCTGACTCCATATCATTGACATCACAAAAATTTTGACTCCTTATTTCTATCTGCCTATCTTTGCCCACCCCATCTCAGTCCGGCAGCTCCTCAAACAATCATCCATGCATTTCCCATTTTGAGATTTGACTGTTCTAATCATCTTCAAAAATCTTTCATTCTCCATCCGTCCATTTCTTCAACATATCCAAAGCTCAGTCTGCAGATGTGAGTATTGGCAGGTAGGCACAGAAAATCATTCATTCATCATAGTGAAACTGTCATCTCTTCAGGAGACATCTGATGGTAATGGTATTGCAAGGAATAAATGACATCAATTTAACATAGAGGATAATGAGAATCTGGGTGCCATTGGGATAAAAACATGAAAATAGACCAGAACGGTAGCACAAGTGGATAACACTGTGACTTCACAGCGCCAGGGTCCCAGGTTCAATTCCCCGCTGGGTCACTGTCTGTGTGAGTCTGTACATTCTCCCCGTGTCTGCGTGAGTTTCCTCCGGGTGCTCCGGTTTCCTCCCACAGTCCAAAGACTCACTCCTAGGTGGATAGGCCATGATAAATTGCCCTTAGTGACCAAAAAAGGCTAGGAGGGGTTATTGGGTTACGGGGATAGGGTGGACGTGAGGGCTTAAGTGGGTCGGTACAGACTTGATGGGCCGAATGGCCTCCTTCTGCACTGTATGTTCTATGTTCTAAGATGAAATGGCTTAAAAAAAACTCCAGATAGCAGGCAGATATAACTTTTTAAGTTGGGGCTTCGTCTATTCTTTCCATAAGCTAAAATGGTGTGTTGCATGCACATTGGCTAGGGGAGCAACTGTTTCTGGTGCACAGGTATTCAGCACGTACAACCAGGTTATTATCAGGGCCTATAGTTTCTGTCACCAATGCATTCCAGTCATGTAGAACTGTTATAATGAGTGAAGTTAGATTGCCTATTTGGCACTTTTGACCAACGACATTGTTGCAAGCAGTTTGGCCTTTGACTCTTTCACTTTCATGCATGGAACCTTCCCCTCCTAATAATTGCTTAATTGTCCACCACTTTTTTCAACTGGATATAACCTGAATCAATGTAGAAGACTCCCAGGAAACTATGCACCAGTTCCAAAATGCTTATCCTGCTAGTGGCAAATGACATACTCAGGAGGCATCTGAATGTTGCTTTTGTAAGTGTGACTACATCAGCATTGTGTTCCTAACCTGAGCAAACCTGTGCCAGATGCTAATAGAGACCATGGGCGGGATTCTCCGACCCCCCGCTGGGTCGGAGAATCGCCAGAGGCCGGCGTCAATCCCGCCCCCGCTGTTTCCCGAAGTCTCCGGCACCTGAGATTCGGCAGGGGCGGGAATCGCGCCGTGCCGGTCGGCAGGCCCCCCCCCCCAGCGAGTCACCGGCCCGTGATGGGCCGAAGTCCCGCCGCTGTCATGCTGGTCCCGCCGGCATGGATAAAACCACCTACCTTACCGGCGGGACCAGGCGGCACGAGCAGGCTCCGGGGTCCTCGGGGGGGCACGGAGCGATCTGGCCCCGAGGGGTGCCCCCACAGTGGCCTGGCCCGCGATCGGGGCCCATCGGCGGGCGGGCCTGTGCCGTGGGGGCACTCTTTTCCTTCCGCCTTCGCCATGGTCTTCGCGATGGCGGAGGCGGAAGTGACCCCCTCCCCCTGTGCATGCGCGGGGATGACGTCAGCAGCCACTGATGCTCCGGCGCATGCGCTGACTTCCGCCGGCCGGCGAAGTCCGTTCGGCCCCTGCTGGTGTGGCACCAAAGGCCATTCCCACCAGCCGGCAGAGCACCAACCACTCCGGCGCGGGCATCGCCCCTCAATGTTAGAGCTTGGCCCCTAAAGGTGCGGAGACTTCCGCATCTTTGGGGCGGCCCGACGCCAGAGTGGTTCACGCCACTCCATCACGCCGGGACCCCCGTCCCGCCGGGAAGGTGAGAATCCCGGCCCATTTCAGAGTAAACTATACTGCCTGAGTAATGTTGTAATTCAATAACTAAATTACTGTGAATAGCTATGCTGATTTTTACCTTGCAGGTACAGGTACCTCATGCCTCGTGTAGCGGACCTGTACACGAAGTTAACGGACGCCACTCCTTTACAAAGCTGGACCTGAGCCACACATACCTCCAGCTGGAGTTAGACGCAGCGTCTCGAAAATCAGTAAAGTCACCATAGTCCGAGATGACCATAGACTGCTTTCCCCATTGATGGGGAGAGGTGACTGGCGGTGATTTAACCTGAGGATCACCACACCTTAGGCAAGAGGCAAGGTTGAGATGATGGAGCCTTCATGTATAACCTCAGCCGGTACAGGAATTGAACCCACGCTGTTGGCCTTACTCTGCATCACAAACCAGCTGTCCAGCCAACAGAGCTAAATTGGCCCCGGCTTCTTGAAAATACGTTACTGTCAACACCACAGGGGCTGGACAAGTACACCCAGCATCTATTCGGGGTGTCATTGGTTTGTGCAATTTTCCAACGAGTAATGGAAAATATCCTCCAAGGACTCGTCTACCTGGATGATATACTTATCACATGACCCACCGGGAAGAGCACGTGGGCAACCTAGAAGAGGTTCTTCGATGGTTTTCATACGTGGGTGTTCACCTGAAAAAGTGCATCCTCTAGGCTAAAGGGATCACATATTTGTCGATAAGGGCAGGTTGCATCCAGTGGATGAAAAAGTCCAGAGCATCAAGGGAGCTCCAACACCTGAGAATACGGCAGAGCTG
Source organism: Scyliorhinus canicula (assembly GCF_902713615.1). NCBI lineage: Eukaryota > Metazoa > Chordata > Chondrichthyes > Carcharhiniformes > Scyliorhinidae > Scyliorhinus > Scyliorhinus canicula. The sequence goes on along the minus strand of NC_052148.1, from coordinate 125,695,092 downwards.
AGGTCGCTCCTGGGACTTGTCAACTATGACGGGAATTTATTTTTAAGTGTTTTTATTGGTTTTCTCATTTTTATATTCAACTTGTACGTCAAATTACCAGTTTCATAGCTGCACATAGTACCAAACAAAAACAACGAAGAAAAAAATAAAATTAGAAAAGAGCGATAAAGCAAAGAATGAGAAAAACAAAATACAACCAAGGATCATTATAAATATATACCCATCTACATGTCGCCAACCCCCCCCCCCCCCCCCAACTCTGTGGCTGCAGGCCCCTAGTTGGCCAATCCGCACTCCCTGGTGTTGAGCATAACGTGTATTACCCATCATATTGCTGCTCGCTCTGGCTTTCCATTTATCCTCGGGCCTGTCCCCTGTGGCCATGGTCTTTTTAACAAGCCTTTTGCACCCCCTCTGTTCCCGCCCCCTTCTCTTCCCTATCATTTACAATATGTGGCTCATCTGTGCCCGCCTCCCGCTCATCTCTACTGGTCGCAGGTATTACAGGAAGTTTATCCCAACCCTGGCTACCCTGCTGGCGAAGCTGCAGGGTGCTCCTAAAAGAAAGAACCAGAAATGAGTGTGGAAAGCGCCACAAGTGGAAGCATTCACCAAGTTGAAATGACAGCTGTTATCTTCAAAATTCTAAACACGTAAGGCTGCTTATCCTCATGTGCGACATCTCTCTATATGGTGTTGGGGCAATGTTGTCCTATCGATGGGACTGAAAGACCAATAGCCTATGCGTCCAGGACCCTGGCCGATGCAGAGCTTTGTTGTGCGCAGATTGAAAAAGGTCTGGCTGTGATTTTTGGGGTGACATAATTACACCAGTACATCTACGGCCATCATTTTACTGTAATCCTAGATCAAAAACATACTCGGCCTATTCAAGGAAGATAGATTAATACCACCGATAGCCTCGACCAGGATACAACGGTGAGCTTTGCTGTTGCAGCGTACAAATGCACATGTGAATATCATCCTGGCGCACAGATTGCGCCCGCGAATGACCTTAGTCAACTCCTGCTGTCTGTAAGACGGTAGCGGACGAAGTTGTGCTAGCATTACCTTTATGGACACATTACCCTTCACAGCCGCTCAAATCCGCTCATGGGCCTAAAAGGATCAAACATTGGCTCAGTACTTTCAGAGGACATTATGGTCAGATACATACCTCCGGCAGGATCCCCTCGACATTCAATGCAAAAAAGATGCTCCTCGACATGATACTTGCCCCTGACATGGCCCCACAGGAGATCCCCTCCACCACCGGCCACTGAGGGACCTCCCTGTGGGCCTCGTGGAATATGCGTTCCCCTGTTAGTCGGTGGAGGTCTTTCAGCTAAGACTGGTGGAAATCAACTTATAAAAGCCAGTCTAGAATGGTAGTCTATTTTGGGACCTTGGAGCTGTGGCCTTTACTTTTGTTGTCAAATTAAATCTCCTTTGAATTTACCTTCCCGGGCCTCCTGAAACAGGACTTGGAGCAACCCTCATGCAGCAAGGACAACCAGTTGTGTTTGTATCCAGTGAATTAACACAAACTGAATTATGCTATACATAGATTGTGAAGTAGTGCCTGACTATTGTCTTTGCTTGTGAGCATTTCCATCAGTACCTGTTTGGGAGAGAGAAAGTGATGGTCGAGTCTGACCGCAAGTCACTTCAAAGCATCTTTCTCAAACCACTTCTATCTGCTTCAAAGTGTTTACAAATGAAGTTGCTTCATTGCAGAGATATCATTTGGAAGTAAAGTACAAACAAGGGAAGCAGATGTACATTGCCGATATGCTGTATAGAGCTACACTATCTTTGAAGGAAGTTGATAATATTTGTACCAAACGTGAAATCTTTCAGATTCAACAAGAAGCAATGGCACAACCACAGTCACAGTTGACCAATATTCAGAGTATTAGGAGTTAAACCAGCTGACGTCGATGAATACCAGTGAGATTGCAGACGCCTGAAACCACACTTCAGTTTTCAGACATTGTGATGAGTGACAATGGCCCTCAATTCATCAGTGAGAAATTCACACTCTTGATCAAAGATTAGAAAATTCAGCACAACATGTCATCTCCACACTATGCCCAATCAAATGGAAAGTCAGAGGCAGCAGTGAAAATTGTCAAAGCATTCATCAAAGCATTGACTAGATGCCTTGCAATGTGCTGAAATGTTAGAGTGGAGAAACATGTTCGCTGAACGTATGGGAAGTTGTTCATTCCAACGACTAATGTCAGGCTGTACCCAGACTACCCAGCAGTTAAAAAACTACTGAGGCCAGGAGTGACAAGATCAGAGTGAAACAACAAAGATAGATTTCACTTTGATAAATCTCCCTGTACCAGGATGAGTATCAGGCAGTCTCCACACCAGATGAACGGGAACGGGAACTCTACTAAACTCAGCGAGGTCTCAAACTGGCTGGATGAGGATGGATATGTTGCCGCTACACAGATTTTAGTTGGCTGTTTTTTTTTAAAATTCTGATCCTGGGGGTGACTGGTCTAGCAGCAAACTATATTGTCAAATTTTCATTGGTATGTACTGTACAGAAACCAAATGGGGCAAGTGGGAAGCTGGAGTTTAAACCGAAGCGTAAATAAAACTGATACTCGGGGTGAATTGCTTAGTCTGACAGGGTGGTAGTATCGCTGATACCGAGTCCCAGATGCAACCTTGATAAGCTTGTAATTTAATATTGCCACCAGGTTTAAGGGCAGCACGGTAGCATTGTGGTTAGCACAATTGCTTCAGAGCTCCAGGGTCCCAGGTTCGATTCCCGGCTTGGGTCACTGTCAGTGTGGAGTCTGCACGTTCTCCCCGTATGTGCGTGGGTTTCCTCCAGGTGCTCCGGTTTCCTCCCACAGTCCAAAGATGTGCAGGTTAGGTGGATTGACCATGCTAAAATTGTCCTCCGTGTCCAAAATTGCCCTCAGTGTTGGGTGGGGTTACTGGGTTATGGGGATATGGAGGTGTGGACCTTGGGTAGGGTGCTCTTTCCAAGAGCCGGTGCAGACTCGATGGGCCAAATGGCCTCCTTCTGCACTGTAAATTCTATGATCTATGAGCTTTTATACTGATGTTCCATAGTGTCAACACCCAGGAAACATCATAAATATACCAGGTCCTTGGGAACTCACACTCAGAATTTTGGTCAGAGTCAGTATCCAGAGAGACAATTGGGCTGAACAAGTGTCCTGCCATACCCCTGATTCTGCTGCTGCACCACGGGAATTTCTGAGCCCTTACAAATTACAAGGTCAAAACTGTCAGCTGCATAAAGGAAGTCAAGTTTTAAATCAAGGTGGCCATGGGTTGCACACAGGAATGACACTTAATTACTCTGCAGTTTGTGAAGTGCGTCTAACTCTATGTAACAAGCAGTAACATCAGCTACTGATCACATTGCCTAAATCAACATACTTCTCTGTTTCTCAAAATGTTTCTCTTTTCAAACACAGGTGGACGCTCATGGAAATATTCTCCTCACAACTCTTGAAATTCGGAATGAAGTGAGAGCTTCCGAGGTGCTGACGAATATCAATGATCCAAGAACGACCATGTTTTCTTATGATGGTGCCAGCATCCAGTACAGAAGGTCAGCCACAAGCAGGGGTGGCTATGGTAGAAGCACAATAGAAAGGAACATGGTTCAGAAGAAGGGACGGTTGCGGCGACGAACATCACAACTGAAAATTAAAATCCCAAATTTGGCTGATGTGAATGCCATAGACAAATGGTCACGGGTGGTCTTTCCTGTAACATTTGGGTTTTTTAACTTGGTTTACTGGCTCTATTATGTACACTAGCTCAAACATTATGTACAGTACGGGTAGAATTCCTTCTTATTTTCTTTTATTAACCCTTAAAGAACTGTAATAGCAATATAGCAACAACCTTAAGGTAAGATATTCAGCCCCAATATTGTTTTCCGAATTAAATACATAAATATGTTTATCAATGAACTTGTGTCTGATCGCTATGAATGATTTGGCTTCAAATAATTTTCTGTACATAAATACTTAACTTCTATTGGTAGGTATTCAGGATTTTCTGCTTTACATATTTAGGGCTGAATTTCATGGTGGTGATCCCACCCACCCTATTGTAAGCCGGTAGCAACCTGCCACATCCATTTTCAAGAATCCTGTCAGTATCAGAGGTCAGGCACTTAACTGGCTGTCTTCAGGATTGATTTGCCTTAAGGTAAAGATTATGCCCCCCCCCCCCCCCCCCCCCCCAAACCATAAGAACCACCAGCCAATCAGAGAGCCAGCCACAGTTCAGTGCCAGCAGTGCCACCAGGAGTGGTGGCTGCTGTTGGCACTGCAGCAGGCCTCAAAGCAGCAACCAGGAAGAAGGCTGCAAAAGTCAAGTGAAAGAGGTTGTCTCACAGGGGTTAGTCAGGCAGGATCCATATAATCAGCAGGGACGGCACGGTGTGAAGAAACAATCGCCTTCCCGACTCCCCCAATTAAATTAGGGATGAGAAAGATTGAGGTCAGCCTTCATGCCTGCAGACCAATTGAACACTTATATAGGGCCTCAACTCACCTTCACTGGTGATATTCTACCAGTGGCAGGGAGGCCCCAAACCATATGAAAAGGCCACCCACTCTACTCTTCAGGACCGAGTAAGGTGAGCTCTTGATTTGGCACCGTGTGCCCTTGGAGGGCACTGTCAAAGACAAGGGCTACTCCTGCTGAAGAGGCACCCAACCCTCTCTCTGAATCCTGCCTGACGGCCCCCAGAGAGTCTGCCTCACTCACTTGTCTCCTGGGGTTTCCTGAATGGTTGTTAAGTCGAGTCTACTGCAGTACTAGCAGTGGCACATTAGAAACACTAATGCATAGCACTAATGCACACAATTTACTACTGAAATTATTTTTATACTAACCTGATGACGGAAAAACATAGATTGAAAACTAATGTGCCAAGTACCCTTCGACATTCCAATGGAAAGTATATCCCTTGCGCTTGACACCGAGAAGGAACAATATCTCCTGCACTCAGAGTGAGGCAGTCTTGGTCAGAAATGGTGGCGAGTGCAAGTGTATCACAGTTGACTCACTGTGCCAGCCATATTTTGTGCAGAGCAGTTAGTGCTGTTATACGTGTTGCAGTGAAAATCACTGAAGTTCAATCCTTAGGTTTACGATCATTTAGTACAATGGTGCAGAACAATTTAATGTCTCATACACGACAAGACAGAAATTGCCTGTGGAGATTTTCTGATCCTCAGAAATATTCAATATAAACTGCTACTGAAATACTTTCAAACAACACATGTTTATACGTGCAGCCAACAGAGGTGTAAATTTTGTGATATTTTAACATAGAACATACAGTGCAGAAGGAGGCCATTCAGCCCATCAAATCTGCCCCAACCCACTTAATCCCTCACTTCCTCCCTATCCCCGTAACCCAATAATCCCTCCTAACCTTTTTGGTCACTAAGGGCAATTTATAGGGCAGCATGGTGGCCTAGTGGTTAGCACAGCTGCCTCACGGCGCTGAGGTCCCAGGTTCGATCCCGGCTCTGGGTCACTGTCCGTGTGGAGTTTGCACGTTCTCCCCGTGTTTGCGTGGGTTTCGCCCCCACAATCCAAAAATGTGCAGAGTAGGTGGATTGGCCACACTAAATTACCCCCTTAATTGGAAAAAAAATTGGATAATCTAAAACTAAGGGCAATTTATCATGGCCAATCCACCTAACCTGCACGTCTTTGGACAGTGGGAGGAAACCCACGCAGACACGGATGTTTTAAATATCCTTTTGAATCTATGCTTCATACATCCGGTGGGACATTTTTGTTTAGAAAATATTTTATTGAAGCATTTGTAATTTTCACAGTTTAACACTTTAATATTCCTTAAACTACCGGGAGCCAACACATGCAAAAAATCTAAAAACAACATCCCCTACTATCCCCGCTCTATTTCCTAATTATCCGTGTACTAAGTTCCCTGTCCTTGTCTTACACAACCATGCCTCCCATTTTCCTCCCCCCCCCCCCCCCGCCCCCCTTACTGCTGACATTCAGTTTTCCTTGAAGAAGTCGATGAACGGCTGCCACCTCTGTGCAAACCCCAGAATTGAACCTCTCAAGGCAAACGTAACTTTTTCCAGACAGAGAAACGCTGCCATATCGCCAACCCACACTCCTGACTTTGAAGGCTCCGAGTCCCTCCATCCCAGCAAAATCCGTCTCCGGGCCACCAGGGAGGAGAAGGCCAGAACATCAGCCTCCCTGCCTGCCATGACCCCCGGATCTTCCGATACCCCAAATATTGACAATTCTGGACTCGTAGTCACCCTCCCTTCCAGGACCTCTGACATAACATCCGAGAATCCCTGCCAGAATCCCCTCAACTTCAGACAACGCTCAACAACGCCCAGAACATATGTACATGATTTGCCGGGCTTCCCCCACAGCGTCCGCATCTATCCTCCACTTCCTCAGAAAACCTGCTCATCCGGGCTACCATCATGTGGGCCCTCTAAACCACCTTGAACTGAATCAGGCTATGTCTGGCACAAGACGAGGATGAATTAACTCTCTTCAAAGCCTTTTTCCATAGTTTGATTTCCAGCTACCCTCCCAAATCTTCCTCCAACTTCCTCTCCACCTCCCAGATAGGGACTCCTTCCTACTCCTTATATATCTCTGGGACTCTCCCCTCCCCAACCCCCGTTTTTGACAACACCTCATCCTGTCGTTCCCTCAGGGGGAGGCTAAGAAAGCTTGGAACCTGCCTCCGGACAAAGTTCCGTTCCTGTAGGTACTGAAACCCTTTCCAAGCCGGCAACTCAATCTCCTCCTCTAGAACATAGATGTACAGCGCAGTACAGGCCCTTCGGCCCTCGATGTTGCACCGACCTGTGAAACCACTCTGAAGCCCATCTACGCTATTCCCTTATCATCCATATGTTTATCCAATGACCATTTAAATGCCCTTAATGCCCTCTAGTGCCTCCAGGCTCGGGAAACCCTTCTAAATGAAGAGATCCCCAAATCTCTCAATCCCTGCCCGCTGCCACCTCCTGAAGCCCCCGTCCAGCACCGCCCCCCACCGGAACAAAACTGTGATTGTCACAGATCAGTGACCACTCTGATGCCCCCTCCAATCTCATGTGCTGTCTCCGTTGTCCCCACACCCTCAGGGCTGCCACCACCACTGGGCTTGTGGAGTACCGAGCCGGCGAGAATGGCAGGGCGCTGTCAATAAAGCCTCCAAACTCGTACTCTTACAGGATACCGCCTCTACTCGCTCCAAACCGACCCCTCCCCCACTACCCACCTCCTGACCATCGATATGTTGGCTGCCCAGTAATAATTAATAAAACCCGGGAGGGCCAAGCCCCCCTCCCCGTGGCCCCGTTCCAGGAGTGCCTTCTTCACCCTCGGGGTTTTACAAGTCCACACAAAACCCGAAATTGGCGCATTCATTTTCCTAAAAAAGGCCTTTGGGACAAAAATTGGGAGACATTGAAAAAAAACCAGCAGTCTCGGGAGGACTGTCACCTTCACCATCTGCACCCTCCCCTCCAGTGTCAGCGGGAGCATGTCCCACCTGCGGAAATCCCTTTTCATCTAATTGACCGCTTTACCCAGATTTAACTTGTGGAGCTGTCCCCAATCCTTAGCCACCTGGATCGCCAGATACCTAAAGCTCCTCCCCACCACCTCAAAAGGTAACTCCCTCAGTCTCCTTTCCTGCCTCGTGAACACCTCACTCTTTCCCATTTAAACCTGTAGCCTGAGAACCGCCCAAATTCTTTCAGTGTCTCCATAATTCCAGCCATTCCCCCCCCCAACAGATCTGTGATATAAAGCAGTAAATCGTCCGCGTAGAGCGAGACCCTGTGCTCCACCTCCCCCTCTCACTATTCCCCGCCAAACATTCGATAACCAAAGGGCCATTGCCAAGGGCTCTATGGCCAGGGCAAACAGTAGTGAGGAGAGCGGACACCCGTCTTGTCCCCCTACAGAGCCTAAAATATTCTCACTGGACCCGGTTGGTTCTTACCTTCGCCATAGGAGCCTGGTATAGCAACCGGACCCAATCCACAAATCCCTGTCCAAGCCCGAACCTGCCGAAAGTATCCCATAGGTACTTCCACTCCACCCAGTCAAAGGCCTTTTTTGCATCCTTAGCTACTACAATTCAACCTCGCGCCCCTCCGCTGGCATCATTATAACATTCAGGAGCCGTCTAATGTTGGATGTCAGGTGCCTGCCCTTCACAAATCCCGTCTGGTCCTCCCCGATTATCTCCGGGACACAATCCTCTATACGTGTGGCCAAGACCTTTGCCAGCAATTTAGCATCTACGTTCAAAAGGAAAATCGGCCTGTATGATCCACAGCTCTCCGGGTCTTTGTCCCACTTCAAGATGAGAGAGCTCAATGCCTGTGATAGCATTGTGGGGAGCACTCCCAGCTCCTTAGACTCGTTAAAGGCCTTAACCAGGAGTGGCCCCAGTAACCCAGAAAACCGTTTATAAAACTCCACTGACTATCCATCAGGTCCCAGGACCTTCCCTGATTGCATCGCCCCCAACCTGTCTATCACCTCCCCAAGCAAATTGGGATCCCCAGGCATTCCACCAGCTCCTCATCTACCTTCGGGAACTCCAGCCTCTCCAAAAATTGCTTCATATCCTCCTCCCCAGCTGGGCATTCCGATTCATAGAGTTGACTATAGAATTCGCGAAACACATCATTTATCACCTCCGGATCCACCACTACCTTCTCCCTCATATCCTTTACTTTTTTTTTGCCGTACAAATAAGTCTATCCTGGAATATACCTTGTGCACATGGGAGTAGACTGAATACTCCCTGCTCCCTGGCATCCCAAATCTCCACGGATCCTTCCCCCCCCCCCCCCCCCTCCCCCCCCCCCCCCCCCCCTCCATGCGCTCCATAAACCCCCGCAGTTCTTTCGCCATTGCTGATACTTTTCCCAACCTGGAACTCGACTGGTCTAGCCTCGGGTCCAGAACTGTATTAAAATCCGCCCCCATTATCAGCCGGCGTGAGTCGAGGTCCGGAATCTTCCCCAGCCCCCTCCTGACAAACGCAACATCATGCCAGTTTGGGGCGTATATATTGACCATCACCACTGCCATTTCCCCAGCTTCCCGCGAACCATAATAAATCTACCCCCTGGGTCTGCCTCTATCTTCCCCATCTCGAATGCCACCTTTTTATTAACCAGGATTGCCACCCCCCCCTTGTTTTAAAGTCTAATCCCAAATGGAACACCTGTCCGACCCATCACTTCTTCAGTCTAACTTGGTCTCCCAGCTTCAAGTGGGTCTCTTGCAATATGGCCATGTCCACCTTCAGCTGTCTCAAGTGTGCGAACACATGGGCTCTTTTGACCAGCCCATTCAGTCCATGAATATTCCACATAACCAATCTGGTCGGGGGGGACCCTACCCCCCTCCCCTGTCAATCAGCCATGACTTTTCCTAGGACAGCCCTTGGCCCATGCCCCGCACCTCACATGGCCCACCTCTCGGCAGCAATCGTCATCTACTCTCCCCCTCCAACCTCCTAAAAGTCCCCTCTTTGTCAACAGCACCCCTCTTCCTGCCCCCTCCCCCCCCCCCCCCCAATTACATTAATCTTCAGATCACCCCCCACTTTGCTTCCGTGAACTAGCCCTCCCAGCTAGCCTGGCATCTCCCGCCCCCGGTGCCTAGCATCCTACCACCTGTTGGTTCCCCTCCCCCCATTCTTCGTATAAGTTCTCAAAACAATGGCACAAAGCACAAAAAACAAACAATCCCTCCCAAGGTCCAAGCACAGAGGCCCACCCCTCCTCCCTTGACAAAATCTTATCTATTCTAACACCTTCAAGCAGGACCAAATATAAAAGACCGGACAAAGGAAAAGGAATTATACATGTAAAAACTCAAACAACTTTTCAAACATCGCAACTTAAATTACAGAGTTAAAAGACTAAGGTTTTTAAAAGGGCAACACATAACTTCTAACTCAGTTCTCCACAGTCAAGGTTAAAGATCCTTGTTTGTCTACCAGGTTATTGTCCTTCATGAAGTCCGCCACGTCCTCTGGCGAGCCAAAGTACAGTTCCCGACCCTCATATGTCACCCATATGCCGGGTAAAGCAGACCAAACTTTATTTGCTTCTCGTACAGGGTCACCTTGATTTTATTCAAACTTGCCCTCCTCTTTGCACGTTCTGCTCCCAAGTCCTGATACACCCGGACCTCAGAATCTTCCCACATGCACCGTTTCATCTGCCTGGCCCATCTCATGCTGCGTTCCTTATCTAGGAACTGATGCAGCCGTACCGCCATCACCCTTGGGGGCTCACTCCCTTGGGCATACGCATAAGCACCCTAGGGCCCAGTCCACCTCCAACGGCTTGGGGAACGGACTTTCCCCTATCAGCTTCTCCAGCATCTTCCCCAAATACGGACCGGCATCCGATCCTTCCTTCCCCTCTGGCAGACCAACGATCCGGATATTCTGTCTCCAAGGACAGTTCTCCAGGTCCTCCACCTTCACTAGCAGCCATTTCTGTTTGGCCTGTAGCATCCCGGTCTCCATTGCCATCGCTGTGGACTGCTCCTCTCATTCCACCGCCAGCACCTCCAACTTCTGGATCGCCTGCCCCAGGTCGTCAATCTCTCCTCCACACAGTTGACCACTGCCCTCATCGAGTCCACTGCCCGGGCCAGGTCCTCCGCACACTCCTTGCGATGTTGAGTGAACTTCTCGGTCAAGTAGTCCACCAACTGGTCCATCGACCATTGAGCTGGCGAGGTTGAACCCTGCTTCCCCGCCATTGCCTCTCTCAATCTCTGGTCCTCGCTTCCAGCCAACGTTTGATTTCTCCTTTTCCGATTTTTCCGCGGGCGCAGCTCCATAAATTAGGGGTCACCTCCTTCTCTTTTCGCTTTTACACCTTTATTTTGAAAAATTCCTGTGAAAATCAAGCTTAAAAGCCACAAACAGACCACCAAGAGTGGGAGCTGCCAAATGTGCGACCTTTCACTCCATGGCTGCCACTGGAGGTCCGGTGGGACATTTTTTTTTAATAAACATTTTATGGAGGTATTTTCGGTACAGTAACAACATCAAAAGAACTAATATACATGAAACCATAAACATAGTGGAAAAGCCATTTACCTCTCGTACAGGTCCCACCCTTATTGACCGCCTACTCTAATCTAAAATACCCCCCCCCCCCCCCCCCCCCCCCCGTCTGCTGACGATTAATTTCCCGCAAAGAACTCGACGAGCGGTTGCAACCTCCAGTCTGACACCCCGAAAATCGCCATCTCTGGACACAACGCCACCCTTGCTTTTAACACCATGGACATAATGTCCGCAAACCCCCGCCAAAATCCCCTAAGCTTTGGACATGTCCAAAACATGTGGACATGGTTCGCTGGTCCTCCCGCACATTTTGCCCACCTGTCCTCAACCCCAAAGAATCTGCTCATCCGGGCCAGTCATGTGAGCCCGATGAACAACCTTAAATTGTATCAGGCTGAGCCTGGCACAAGTTGCGGACGTGTTGAATCTACTCAATGTGTCTGCCCATAGACCATCCTCTGTCTCTCCTCCCAGCCCCTCCTCCCACTTGCACTTCAGCTCCTCAGTCTGCGTCTCCTCTGACCCCTTAAGCTCCTTAGAAATGTCTGAGATGCTCTTTTCTCCTACCCACCTTCCGGAAACTACCCTGTCCTCAGCGGTAGGAGCGGGAAGGTTGACACCTGTTTACGAAGGAAGTCCCGCACCTGCAGATACTTGAATTTGTTTCCCCTCGCCAACCCAAACTTTTCCTCCAACGCCCTCATACTCGGAAAGCTCCCCTCTATGAACCTATCCCCCATTCTCTCAATCCCTGCTCTCTGCCATAACCGGAACCCTCATCCATACTCCCTGGGGCAAACTAGTGATTATCACAGATTGGGGCCCAGGCCGATTCTTGGTGGGACATTTTGACATTAGGGATTGCTGATGGGTTCTGTGTCTGAACTTTACATTATACCCGTACAGTGTTATCCAAAGTTGGTAAATTTGTTTCATTTCAAAAATGTATAGTTTGTGTGCAAAAATAATGTATGTTAAACACATACTGTCGAATTAGAGAAGACTTTCTATCGAATGAAATCTTGAGTAGGTTAAAAAATGTTTCAGCCAGATCTTAATTGCTGCAATTAATTTAATTTTCAGATTATATTAAATACATTTAATGGAAATCTCTAAATCTAGTTTAACCAATAAATTAAACACAAGTAAATTGGGACTTCACAGCAACTTTCAACATATCAGGGTTAAATTCTAGCTTCAGTTATTTAACTGTCTAAGTTTATTTAAACATTTTCTTTAATAGTGATCAACACTTAAAGGAAGAAATGTGAAACAGCTTAAAGGTTGTGGGCGGGATTCTCCATCATCGGGACGCCCAGAATACGTTCTCCAATGGGACGGAGAATCGGGCGTGGGGGCAAAACCGGGATTGGCGCCACTCTGACCCCTCGCTGGTGGCATGAATGACCTCCAGACTACGCACCAGCAGCAGCATGGGAATAAATGCAAATGGATGGTAATGACCCACTTGCATCTATTTAGCCAGCCCGGCGCCCTATACTCCACCCTCCCATGATTCTCCGGACCACGTGCGCGAGGTTCACTTGTGGTCTCTACAATCCTGACCCTGACGTGGTGGATCTCACGGTGGGCCAAGGGAGCAATGGTTGCCCCCTTGCGCCACTGTGAGGTCCACCACACCAGGGCCACGATTGTAGAGGGCATCCAAGGGAACTCTCCCCACTCCCGCACTGACAGCAGCCCCCAGCCCCCAGGTGGTCGCGGATTTGGGAGTGACTGGACCCAACCAGGCACCCCTGTAATAGGGGTAGTCATCCACAGGGACCCCTGTAATAGCAGGACTCACCCCCAAGGACCCCTGTAATAAGGATTCCATACAGGGACCCCTGTAATAGGAGAACCAACACAGGGGACCCTGTATTCAGAGGACCCCCAGAGGGACCCCTGAAATAGCAGGACTCCTCCCAGGGACCCCTGTAATAAGGGGACACCCCACAGGGACCCCTTGCCTAAAGGAACTCCCTCCACAGACCACCCCCAGACTCAGAGACCGCCTACACACACAGACCCCACACACACAGACCTTGGGACACTTGGGGGATTCTCCCAGGCGATTGGGAGCCCCTGGGTGGTCAGGTTCTGGGCATGATAGTACCCTGACACCCCGGATGCCACCAGGCACCCTGGCAGTGTTATCCGGGTGTTATGTGGCATATTGCCTGCCCTGAGGATTGGGCCCTTATGGGTTTGGTGCGGGGGGGCTTAAAAACCTCCTCATTGATAAGTTGGGGGGGTCTGGAGGCTGTGATGGAGGTGGAGTTCAGAGATCAGGGCGGTGCTTGTTAGTGCAGCAAATGTGACTAAGTGCATCCTCGGCGGGGCATTCCTCACCGAGGCCCAGAAATGAAGTAAAGTCCCTTTAACAGCAGGGTCCCTGTCAGCGCCGGGAAACATCTGGCTAAGTGCATCCAACACGGTTTTAATTTCTGTTAAAGCACACCCCTGTACTGTGGGGGTGTCCTTATTGAAGAAATGAGTATTATTTTACTGTCGGTCCTTGTAACAATCACGAGGAGTATTTTTCCACTTCACCACCTATGTGACAACCATGATCAACGTCGCCACAATTTTACTTCACTGAAATCAATACACTAAAAATCAAATCAGTTCCGTAAAGGCTTCACCATGCCAGCTTATCACCCAAGCAAAGATATTGAACACAGGGCCCGTTCTGTTCCATAGCACTGATGACTGATGAGATTGACACTTAAGCCTTAATACCTATGGCATGATCACCAGAAAATACCAAAAGTTAATTAACAGTTTGTTATTGGAATTTCATACTTGATACAAATGGTACCTTATAGGGTACTAATACATAATAGAATGAAGGAGTTTAGAAGAAAGAGAGGCAACCTTATTGAGACATATAAGATTCTCAAGCGGCTTGACAGGGCAGAGATTGAGAGGCTGTTTCTCCTGGTGGGAATGTCTAGGACCAGAGGGCATAATTTCAATTTAACGGGTCAACCATTTAAGACTGAGATGAGGAGGAATTCTTCTTTCAGAGGGTAGTAAATCTGCTGAATTCTTTACTGCAGAGAGCTGTAGAGGCTGGGTCATTACCTATGTTGAAGGGGGAGATAATCAGATTTTTAATCAGTAAGGGACTCAAGGGTTATTGGAACAAGGCAGGAAAGTGGAGTTGAGAATTGTCATATCAGGTCAGTCATGATCTCATCGAATCACAGTGCAGACTCGATGGGCCGAATGGTCTACTTTTAATTCCACGTCTCATGGTCTTATGAAACAGCATAAACTAAATAGCATTATCTTGAATATGACAGAAAAAAAACCTCCAGGTTTAACTGTAGATATCTTATTTTAAAATGTAAAAATTAACACGCTTGGCTTGTGATCAGGATCACCACCTTTTCTGAATAGCAAAGTCTGGGGCGTTGAAACAAAACTTCCTGTCATGTAGTGGTTGAGTGCAAGGTTCAAAAGATAATAACCCTGGTTGGTAGGTCAACTACTTTGTTGAGGGTTTTTAGAACTATGCATAAGTAATAATACTTTAAAATAATCCTAGAATGTATTTTATAAGTACATAATGCAACTTCTTTTCGATTATTCCTTCAATACTGAAAATATATGTGAAAGGAATTGTTATGCACAAGATTTCAAACTGTTCATTAATGCATAACTCCATAATGATTTTTTTTTTTGGAAATGCATTTTTTAGAGTTGTTCTTTTGATACACAATGAAAATAAACATAAACAAATCTGTACACACCAATTACAGTTTACAAAAGCTCCACATTTGAGTTGGCCTCCCAACACCAACTCCCCCAACTTCCCCAAGATGTCATCCCTTTTTTGTTCTGTGCCGTGTTTTCTTTTCTTTATTTACTGGTTCTTCCATCCTGTACTACATAGTGGGGTAGTATAGCAATACATATGTTACATCAGTGTAGGATGTTCTTATTTTGTTGCCTGTATTGCAAACCTTTGTACCACTTTCAGCTGCATTAGGCATGTGCATTTGGAGGTGGAGTTGACATTGCGCAGTGTTCGCTCCAGAATCCCCACCCAATTTCGAACTTTACCTCTTCCTCTCATTTTCCCTTGTCTCGTCCAGTGGGAAGCTTGCCTTCCCCTGTGGTTGCCCATACAAGTCCCCGCAGTTTCCCTTCCCTAAGTTCTCCGCATCCAGCAGTTCTTCTAACAGTGATTGTTCCGCCGCCTGTGGGTATGTCTTCATTTTCCTGTGGAGAACGTTTTTGATTTGCATGTGTCGTAGCTCATTCTCCCTGATAATAGATCATAGATCATAGAATAGTACAGCACAGAACAGGCCTTTCGGCCCTCGATGTTGTGCCGAGCATTGTCCGAAACCAAGATCAAGCTATCCCACTCTCTGTCATTCTGGTGTGCTCCATGTGCCTATCCAATAACCGCTTGAAAGTTCCTAAAGTGTCCGACTCCACTATCACAGCAGGCAGTCCATTCCACACCCTAACCACTCTCTGAGTAAAGAACCTACCTCTGATATCCGCCGTTCCCTTCAAGCCCTGCCTCTGGGGTCTCCGCATACCTCCTGTCAATCTGTGGTATCTCCCTTACCAGTCGGTCCGTCTCTGCCCTGTCCACCTTCTCCCTATGGGCCCGGATCGAGATCAGCTCCCCCCTGACCACCGCCTTCAGTGCTTCCCACACCACCGCTGCTGAAATTTCCCCCAGTTGAAGCTTCACTGTCAGTTCCTTCGGCGTTATCAGTCTGTTGTCCGTGTAGAAGTCCCTATCTGTCAGTGTCGTTCCCACCCACCCCCACCCCCACCCCCACCCCCCCCACCCCCCACCACCACCCCCCACCACCACCACCCCCCCCCCCTCCACACCCCCCTCCCCCCCCCCCCCCCCATCCTGTCTCCACATTTTGAAGGTGCCGTCCATTTTGGCTGGCACAAACGTAAGATTGGTGCAGATGGGGGAAATAATGGACATTTTGGTCAAACAGAAGTGTTGCCTTAGTTGGTTCCGGGACCGGAGCATGGCTATTACCACTGGGCTTGTGGAGTGCTTGGCCAGTGGGGATGGAAGCGCTTCTGTCGCCACGTCCTGGAGCGACGTCCCTGTGCAGGAACCCTTCTCCATTTTTACCCATTGAGCTTCTGGTTCCTTTATCCATCCCTTCACTCTTTCCGTTGTTGCTGCCCAGTGGTCGTATTGCAGGTCTGGGAGGACCAAGCTCCCCATGCTTCTCGTTCTTTGTAGGACATTTTGGGGGATCCTTCAGTTCTCTTCCTCCCTACACAAATGCCATGATCATTTTTTCTACACTGTTGAAAAAGACCTTGGGGATATAGATCGGTATGGATCTGAATAGCAAGAGGAACCTGGGCAGTATGTTTATCTTAATCGTCTGCACCCTCCCTGCCAGACAGGGTAGAAGTGTGTCCGACCCCTGCAGGTCATTATTGACTCCCTTCAATAGGCTGGCCAGATTCCATTTGTGGAACCGTATCCAGTCGTGAGTGATTTGGATTCCCAGGTAGCGGAATTTGTTTTGGGCCTGTTTAAATGGTAAGAATGGAGCAGTGGTCTGCTAATCTAATATTCCCCAAACCCCGTCCCACCACCCAGACACACACAAGGCAAACTTACGGTGGGGGTAGGGGAAAAATTGAAAATAACAGGGATTAAAGGGGCCTGAGATGGTGCTTTGCTGCTGAGGTAGCAATCTTTGTAGCCAACGAACTTCCACGGATGCAAAGTGTTGCAATCATTAGTTGGTTAAGATCTTCTAATGTCTGGCTTGAATTAGAACTGGCGGGCTGTAGAATTCTCTCTGAGGAGTCACTTCCACTTGACTGACCTCAGTCTCATACTGACGGTTCCCCTTTGGTCTGTGCAATTCTAGCTTACATCTATCAGATGGACTTTTGGCCTCACTGAATTGAAACTACATTTCTTAGCATGGCAGTTTTAAGTGGGCTCTTAAACAGCCCTTCTCCTTGTTCTGAACCCTCAGGAAGAATCCAACAGGGGGGAGAATTTGGAGCACTAACTTCACAGTTTGTAATCTGGATATAAATGTCTACTTGCCTACAGCTCCTCTCACAGGTCACTTTCACAGGCTAGCTGGAAGCATTTAAATCACCAGGGCTTTCAAACTGGGTTTTATACTTTCATCGACCTGCCTGGAGGCTGTTAAGGCAGAAGATACTTCCCCAGGCTGGTTGGAAGCATTCAAATAGCAAGTTCAAAAGCTGGTGGAGAGTGTCTTGCTGTGTGCTGCTTTTCAAGTCTGCACAGATCTGAGAGACAAAATGGTGCTGCCTGGTTGTTCCAGAATCTTGTAGAATCTCTGATAAGCTTGACCAATCCCAAACAAGAATAGAAGATATCCCACAATTTCAGAGGCACCGATTGGCTGCTTGCCATGTCCATCAAAATGACATCACTGGCTTTGCCACAGAGCATCAAGAGGAGTCCTGGGCCAGTACATTAGAACAGAGATGTTTTCAGTTTGACCAATGTCCGCAATTTAAAACAAAATCTGTAATGTTGCAGGACAGGAATTTAAAAGAGAAACACAAAACAGACAAAGATTTAGCAAGTTTCTTACATTACTCTTAACATTTAAAGATAGATTTCCTGATCCTATGCCTGGTTGAACCAGATTGCCAGAGTACAATGAAGATGGGAAGAGTGCATACCTGATTTTCCATCCATTTAAATTTATGGACAGCAACATAGAACATAGAACATAGAACATAGAACGATACAGCGCAGTACAGGCCCTTCGGCCCTCGATGTTGCACCGACATGGGAAGTCAAAAACTAAAGGCCATCTAACCTACACTATGCCATTATCATCCATATGCTTATCCAATAAACTTTTAAATGCCCTCAATGTTGGCGAGTTCACTACTGTTGCAGGTAGGGCATTCCACGGCCTCACCACTCTTTGCGTAAAAAACCTACCTCTGACGTCTGTCCTATATCTATTACCCCTCAATTTAAGGCTATGTCCCCTCGTGCTAGCCACCCCCATCCGCGGGAGAAGGCTCTCACTGTCCACTGTCCACCCTATCTAACCCTCTGATCATTTTGGTGGGTTCTCCTACAGACATACAGTGCCCCCCCGCTGATCAACCTAACTATGCCAGTAATACATCCATCTGAGGCCAAGGATCGCCAAGGGACCCAAACCACTGGTGAGTTATGGCAGGACAGGGGTCTGTTGGGTGGAGTTGCAGAACAATGGGGAAAAGGTTTGGCACCAAGGCCAGGGGAATGGCTCTCAGCTGCTCCCCCTTCCCAAAGCTGGCACAGAATGCCTTTGAATGAAGAACCCTCCACCGGAAGCCTGCAAGCAATCTTGACAGGTTTTCTCTTGGGGTTTCCCATGTGATGAGTCTCCTGCTTGCTGCTGGGTGAATACCAGGACAGCTGGATGAATACCAGGACGCCAGGATGAGGCCCTTAAGGGGTCATTAATTGGGGTTTCCACCCACTGCTTCCCACCAAATTAAATGCCCACCCCCGATCAAACTTGCCATTGCGGAGTGCATTAAATTCCGGTGATGGAAACACAGGAAGAATTACGGCACAGAAAGAAACCATTTGACCCATCGTGCCTGTGCTATCTAATCCCACGTTTCTGCTCCTGCTCAGTTGTCCTATAGATTATGACACCTGATGTGTTATGTACTCTGGGATCACACAGGCTGCAACTGGATGCAGCTTTAACCAAAAGATACTCCAGACCTTGAAGTTAGTTCAACCTGATTTATTGAAGCAGTAGCACAGTTAGCACAGTTCTCTACGAGTTCGACTCTCTGCTAACCGAAGTGTGGTTACTCTGTCTGACTGAGCCAGACTAGCTCTTAGCCACATGCTGGAGGTCTAATACTGTGCATACACCCCGACTCACTCTAGATGTTTTATCAATGGAAAGAGGGGGAGTGTGATGCCTCATGCCTTTTATCGTGAGATACCACTCCTGAGTGTCATGCCCGCTCATTGGTCATGTCCTGTTCTCTGTGTTCATTAGCTGGCTGTCTGTATATCATTATCTGCATGTTTGCATATCATGACAACACCCAAATGCATATCCTAGTGTTTGTGAAGTGCAGTGGGGCTTTCTGCCTCTACCATCCTTTACCTAATCTTTATCAAAGACTTGGATAAACTGAATTAGCAAGCATTCAGTTATAGATGGTTTGAAAATTGATTGCGAGGGAGAAACTAAATTAGCATTTTAATAACCCAAAACCATATTTAATGACCCAAAATCATTTCAGTGAAATAGGAATTTGATGATGGCATCAACTAACTTTAAACAAAAACAACTGTGTAATGTAGATGTCTACTGGTGACCTCAACTGTGTTTTTCCTTCAGACTTAATTCCTGAAACAGGAACATATGAATGTGGAGGCAGAAGAAAACCTATTATTCTATCTGGCCAGTTCCACTCCCTCAAATAACGTTTTTAAATTCTTCCTCCAATATCTCCCTGAAACTCCCCATGCGATTAAATAACATAGCTCCTTTCATAGCTCAGGATGACCTAATATGGTTTTTTTTAAGTAAATGTGTTTTGAAGTGTAGTTCCTCTTTTGAATATCCATCAATGGCATGTTTACTAACGGTGGATAGTTAATAACTAGGAGCAGTCTGTGTCAGAACCTCTATGGCCTTTGCCATGCTGGTTACCATGGTAATTTTACACTGCACCAGTTGCTACAGTCGGGTTTGTGTGATCCAGCAAGGATGGGTTTGTTCTCAAATTTATAGTCACAATGGTGGCACAGTGGTTAACACTGCTGCCTCACAATGTCGGGGACCCGTGCTTGATTCTGACCTTGGGTTACGGTGGAGTTTGCATGTTCTCCATGTGTCTGCGTAGGTTTCCTCTGGGTGCTCCGGTTTCCTCCCACAGTCAAGGATGTGCAGGTTAGGTGGATTGGCCATGCTAAATTGCCCCTTTGTGTCCAAGGGTTAGGTAGGCTTACGGGGATAGGGCAGGGGAGTGGACCTTGGTTAGGGTGCTCCTTCAGTGCTGGCTCGATGGGCCGAATGGCTTCCTTCAGCATGGTAGAGATTCTATGGTCACCACATCACTAATTGCACTTTCATTTTTCAGATAACAGAGTCTCTTCAAGAAGTAAATTTGTTTCCCTTTCTTGACTATTTCTTTCAAATAAATTGAAGATTGATGGAATACATTGGAAATAAAACAATGGAATAGCAGGGTAAATTTTAAGTAGCGTTGGGAAGAACATGTAGATATTACCCAGGGGCATATGCGTTGACACTTGAGTTTCACCTTCTGCTGCTTGGGGAAAATGTTGCCAGTTCTTTTAAACTCTTCTAACATGTACATATTGAATGTTTCAGAATAGCACATGCTGAGGAACATAATTTTCATATGACATGTATCTTACACAATTAAGATCCTTGCACTGTGTCTCTGGTATGTACTATTTGCCACAGGTATAGATATAGGTGGTTGAAACTGCTCTATGGAATATTAGTAACCGCTGCATTAATACATTCATATCAATTTATTTTTTCCTGAGTCGCAGCAAACTCTTTAATACATTGAATTTAAGCAGGTTTATGCTTTAGAAAATAGTGGACAGAAGAATTTAATTCCAAATCATTAATAAATTACTAACATTTTCAATCCCAAAAAGCATGAGTGAACCATTTTATTGGTCACTACGAAATTTTAATTTGCAACAATGTTGTGGTTTCATTTTTCTCTTATGAGGGTTTATTTATGCAAATAGGATTGTTTTGTAATCACTCATGTTCTAAAAGTGGTTCTGGAGGAGCAATACTCAAATAGAGGCCTATAGCCACCATATGCTGTTCTCTCCCCGTTTTCTTTTCTCCTTGCTACCAATACAGATCTAGGTTGGAGACCTTGGTTTCCCTTTGATATGGGGAGGGGACACAACTCATATTTCTGAGTATTGACAGGAGACCAAATGACAGCTAGCAAGACCTGCAGAATAGCTCAGGTCTCTGGGAGTTCAAGTTGGGTCATTTACAGTAAATCACAAAGATACCGCACGCCTGCCGTCAGAAGCATTGTATCAGTTAATAATTCCATCGATCTGTCTGTTTTATTAGCCAACGCAGGGCATATACTGTTCAGTACTTTAAGGGTTAACATATTAAATTATTATTTGCTTGTAATTGTGTACCTATTAAGTTGAATACTCAAGTAAGGTGCAAATCTGCCTTTGATGCTAATTCACTTTTTTCTACTGTTTGTGAAGCTTCATAAATAAGGGGTTAAGATCTGTTGTGGTTCTATTAAATGGATTCTTTGAAACACCTTTAAATCTCTTCAATTTTCTTTCAATAATAGTCAGCTGTCACATTTACAGTTTCCCATTAAAGCAAACATGCTCCGGGTAAGTCGCATGAGCAAGGTATTTTAATGATGAAAATGTGACTTTTGTCATTTCCTGGGGACTGATACAGGTACCAAGATTTTACCAAATAAATAGCTACTCTTCATTGGCATAATGCCAGTCTGAAAATCAGGGGTTAAGACTGAAGAATGTCAGGACAGCTTATAGGTGGAATTAGTTGCCCGAGTTCAATTCATTTTTTAGATCTCCATTTGTTGGAACATTATGCAAAAGCAGCGTATTCCATCTCAAAGGAAATGACAACTTCAGCTTCTCTTGCCTACCATGCAAACAAGCTGAAGAGCATTACTGGTGGCAACTTGGGTGACACTTACTATTCTGCCCTCGTTGTCAGGAAGCATTGCAGGGCTTAGGTGGACCCGAAACAGAAATGGAGAATTTTTTTTCAAAAAATGATCGTTCTTCTTCTTAAACCTTTTAAAACCATGGCCTGAATTTTCACAAGGGAGAGCGTCATCCGGAGAGCAGACAGGGAATGCAACCCCCGAATCCGACAAGCGAACTGGATTGGCAGCGGGGGCAATCTTGCCTGGGAGAGCTGTCAGCCAAACGCCATGCCCAAGACCAAGTCCTCTGACCACAATGTTGGTAAATACTGGGGAACCCAGGGAGGGGAGGAGAGGAGACGCCCTGTGGGTTCCAGGGGGGAATTTCACTGTTGAGGGAGTGCTGACCCGTCCCTGAAGGCCCTTCCGATCGTGATGACCCCCCCACCACACACAAACTTGCCACATGCGATCGAGTGTGAGACTTTATGGTCGCGATTCTCCGACCCCCACGCTGGGTGGGAGAATCGCGGGAGTGCCAGGCGATTCCCGCCACATCGCCCCGGTACCCGCACGCGATTCTCCCACCCCCTCCCCCAAGACGCCGTGCCGAGTTTCACAACAGGCCGCTCAGAGAATCGCCGCTCGCCATTTCTAACAGCCGAGAGGCGATTCTCCGGCCCGGACGTGCCGAGCGGCCTGCCCAATCCGACGGGTTCATGCCGGCGCCAACCACACCTGGTCGCTGCCGGTGTGAACAGTGCGTGAACACTGCGTGTGCGGCCTGTGGGGGTGGGGAGGGAGGATCGAGCACCAGGGGGGTGCTCAGTAGGGGTCTGGACTGCGATCGGTGTCCACCGATCGGCGGGCTGGCGTCTCTAAGGGACGTACTCTTTTCCTCTGCCGCTCCGCAAGATCAATCCTCCATGTCTTGCGGGGCGCCCGCGGGGAGGATGGCAACCGCGCATGCGCGGGTTAGCGCCGGCCAACCTGCGCATGCGCGGGTGACATCATTTAAGCGCCGCCGGCCGGGGGGGGGTTCTCCAGAGCAACCCCCACCCCTGTTTTCATTACACATTAAAATGCTTAAAATTTCAGTTTGTCAGTCACAAACTATGGAAGTAAACAGTCAAAAATTCAATTAGATATAGATTAATTAAATTATTTTTAGGTTATAATATTTGTAAGAAAGTATTACAAAATTTATGATTTAAGCTAAGTATTTCCCAATGGAGATATTCTGGGAAGAAATTAAAATATATATTTTTCTCCAGTCCGAAATAAAACAAGAAATAAAATAGTGTTAATAGGTTATGTTTCTGAAAATTGATTGTCTAAACAAGAAAATTGAGAGGGAACATATGATTTTAAAGTTAAGCCCTGTGGAATAAGAAATTTCTGGAACATACAGAAATGATTTGAGGATCACCGTAACTGCTCTTAACCTTCTTGAGATTGGTGTTCAGTGTTTGGGGATTTTGCACCTGAATTCTGCAAATATACATTGGATCAGCATTTGAATTTTAGTTTAAACAATCAATTTTCAGAAACATAAGCCGAAATTCAATTTCTGTTTTATATTTTTATTTGCCATACAAAGTGGCATCTAACATTACCTGCCATTCAGTCAAAAAACTTACTGTGAAGGAAGAGTATCATTTATGTGACAGAACTTCTGTCCAAATCTACCGTCCTGTGAAAGTACTCCTTCAAATGGGTTTTGTTATTGTTATGGGCCAGGGTTTAGAGAACCCCAAAGTGTATCATGGAGTTCACCTGGCCCACAACTTTTAATAGATTGTGGTATGGGGAGCACACAGCCCACTCTACAGGTGTGGTACAGCAGAAATGGAAACATTTTTTAAAGCAAAACAATGTTTATTCTCTGAACTCAAGTTAACCTTTTTAAAACAAATAGTGAACATCTTAGCAATCATTAATTCAAATACAACCCCCAAAGAATACAACACTAAGTAACCGTTTAAGCTTTCCTTTTAACATCCATAAGACTTAAAACACCTTTTACCAGAAGCACATCAGGTTAAAGTCACTACTGTTATTAGTTTCAAATTAGCAGGATCGATTTACAGTCTTTAGATTACAGAGAGAGACTCCAATACACCTTCTGGCTGTGATTGCAGCTATCCAGATCTGAAAACAAAACTAAAACACACCCTGCAGCAAATAGCCTAAAACAAAAGTAAAAAGCTGACAGACAGCCCAGCTCCACCCACTGTCTGGCATCACTGCAGTCGTAAACACCTATTTCTTAAAGGTACTCCCACGACAGATATTTATATACACACCCATTTATAAACACCCATTTCATAAAGGTACTCTCACATTACATTATTATATATGGGCCGGGATTCTCCCCTACCCGGCAGGGCGGAAGTCTCCGCACCTTTAGGGGCCAAGCCCTAACATTGAGGGGCTAGGCCCGCGCCGGAATGGTTGGCACTCCACCGGCTGGTGTGGAAGGCTTTTGGCGCCACGCCAGCCGGGGCCGAAGGGACTTCGCTGGCCGGCGGAAGTCCGCGCATGCGCCGGAGCATCAGCGACTGCTGACATCATCCCTGCGCTGGTGGTTTGATCCACGGCAGCGGGAGAAGCATGACAGCAGCGGGACTTCAGCCCATCGCGGGCCAGAGAATCACCGGGGGGGGGGTGGGGTATGCCGAACGGCGGGGAGTGATCCCGCCCCCACCGAATCTTCGGTGCCGGAGAATTCGGGACACGGCGGGGGCGGGATTGACGCCAGCCCCCGGCGATTCTCCGACCCGGCCGGGGGGGGGGGGGGGGGGGGGGGGGGTCAGAGAATCCCGCCCATGATCTTGATGCTATTCCCAAAACTCACATTTTGAATTCACATACCAAATATTTGAACACAAGTGATCTGGCAGCTCACTTTTCCTCATAACTAGTCAGTAAGTAAAACATCACCTATCTAATATAACCAAGCCAGCAGAACTCCACTCACTGGTTCAGTTAGAACAGCCAGTCGGAGCCAAACTATGGAAGGAGATAGGTGTCAATTCAGCTTTTAGTCAACGCTCAGTTTGCTGATGTTCGCCAGGATGGGGATTGGACTACTTGCAGATTGTGTCATTCTTGGATTAAAGAGAGTCAAAATGTGTCTGGTTCCTCTCTCTGTATCATTTTCTGGTGACTCTTGCTGGAAGAGCATGCATATGGAAATAGGTAGAGGAAAAGATTGCGTTTCATCGCGACTTCAGGTAACAGGGATGTGCTGACTAGTTGCACATCAGGTGGCTCTCCTCACACAAACCCGAAAACAGACTTTTATCCGAAATAGTCCATTAACATAGGGAAAAAAGTAACCCCACATCTCAACCAGCATCAATGCAAATGGAGCAACAGCAACTCAAAAGGCTGAAGAGAAATGAGAAATGGGAAAATCCAGGAGAAGCAAATTGCTGAGCAGGCAGACGAACGAGGTGAGGAAACCCAGGCCATGTCAGAGGGAGAAGGTCCGACCCACCACAAAAGAAGCCCCCTCCCCCACCAGAGGATGATTAGAAGATGTTTCTCTCAAGGGGACTGAGAGAACACAGAGAGGAGACAAAAAACAATATTCAGTCAGCGGTCAGGGTGGCGGGTAAAGGGGTGGATAAAGGAGCTAGAAGCCGAGTGGATGCGAATGGAGGAGGGCTCCTGCACCGGGATCTCCCTCCAGGCCTTGGCCATGGCTGCATCCCATCCCCACCGAACAAACACTAAACGAGCCCAATGGTGATTGCAACACTCCAGTCGTGGAACCAACTGCAACAGCACTTTGGATTAACCAAAATGTCCATTAAGGCCCCCATCTGCAACAACAACACGTTCGCGCCAGCCAAAATGGACACCACCTTCAAAAGATGGAGACAGGATGGGGGGACATTGACAGTTAGGGACTTCTACCCAGACAACAGGCTGACAACACTAGACTAACAGAGAAGTTCCAGCTGGCAGGAAGAATTGAGCTAGGGTACATGCAGGTCAAACACTTCTTACATAGGGAAAAATGGACATACCAATGACCACCAGAACAATCGCTGCAAGAGACCTACTGGACGGGACATCTTGGGGAGGAGGAACTGCGGTGACCTCTATGGGAGACTACTGAGAAGGGCATACGCACCACTGGACGAAACAAGGGAAAAATGGGAGTAAGACCTAGGGTTTGAAGTACGATGGGGATTCTAAAGCAAAGCACTGCACAGGGTCAACTCCACCTCCACATGTACAAGGCTAAGCCTAATGCAGCTTAAAGTGGTACACAGAGCCCACTTAACCAGAACCCGAATGAGCAGGCTCATCCCGGAGGTGGAGGACAAATGTAAATGGTGCCCAGGAGACCCAGTCAACCACACCCACATGTTCTGGCCTTGCCCCAGACTTGTCGGGTTCTGAACATCCTTCTTTGAAGCAATGTCCAAGGTGGTGGGGATGAGGGTGGAGCCCAAGAGTGGTAGTCTTCGGAGTGTTGGAACAGCCAGATCTCTTCATGGGGAGGAAGGCCCTTGTGTTTGCCTCTCTAATCATCTGCAGGAGAACCCTGCTCGGCTGGCAGTCAGCAGCACCATCCAAAGCTGCAGACCGGCTGTCAACCTATCAGAATTTCTCCAGATGGAGAAAATTAAATTTGTCATCCAGGGGTTGGAAGGGGCTTCCACAAAACATGGGAGCCATTCACCCAGTTGTTCCAAGAACTGTTGGCAGCCAATAAGACAGAGGAAGGGAGAGGTAAGCCATGATACAACAACAAATACAAACAAAAGGGGGGAGGGGGGATAAAGAGACATGGAGCCCAATCATGTCCAGCAAACCTGATTGGCTGGTAGGGAACCTGTTAAATTTGAAAAAGAAAACATGAAAAAATTAATTAAATTACAAGGCAGAGGAGCAATTAAACCTGAGGACAGGGATTAGGATTTTATAGTAGAAATCTAGCACCAGGGACCATACAGTTAATTGTAACGTAATCTAATAACAATTTAATAAGTATTTATTTTAAATTAATTAACAAGTGCTTAAATGTCGCTCAGCGGGGTGCAATGCTATAACTGTGAGATGTGGGAGATCCGTGACGCTTCCAGTGTTCCAGTCGACTATGTCTGCAGGAGGTGTAACCAATGAACCACTCACTGATCACATGGTTCGGTTGGAGCAGCAGTTGGGTGCACTTAGGAGCATGCAGGTGGCAGAAAGCCTATTTGGGGAAAACAACAGCAGCCAGAACTACAACTGGCTTTGTTGCTCAGTAGGGGAGATTAAAGTGCAGGACAGTGATAGTTATAGGGGACCCTATAGTAAGGGGCACAAATGCGCATCAGTGGATGTGAAAGAGACTCCAGGATGGTATGTTGCCTCCCTGGTGCCAGGATCAAGGGTGTCTCCGAATGCGCACAGGACATCCTGAAGGGGGAGAGTGAAGGGGGCCAGAGGTTGCAGTACACATAGGTACTAACGACATAGGCAGGAAGTGCGACAAGGTCCTGCAGAAGGAGTTCATGAAGTTAGGCAGTAAGCTAAAAAGTAGGACCTCTTGGGTTGCAATCTCAGGATTACTTCCTGTGCCATGTGCCAGTGAGGCTAGAAATATAATAATAATCTTTATTGTCACAAGTAGGCTCACATTAACACAGCAATGAAGTTACTGTGAAAAGCCCCTCGTCGCCACATTCCGGCGCCTATTCGAGTACACAGGGAGAATTCCGAATGTCCAAATTTCTTAACAGCACGTCTTTTTGGACTTGTGGGAGGAAACTGGAGCACCCGGAGGAAACCCACGCAGTCACAGGGAGAACATGCAGACTCCGCACAGAAAGTGACCCAAGCCGGGAATTGAACCAGGACCCTGGCGCTGTGAAGCAACGGTGCTAAACACTGCTACTGTGTTGCCAAATAGGAGGATACTGCAGCTAAATATATGGCTAAACTGATGGACTAGGAGGGAGGGTTTCAGATTTTTGGACCACCGGGATCTCTTCTGGGTAGGTGGGACCTGTACAAGAAGGAATAGGTTGCATCTAAACTGGAGGGGCACCAATATCCCGGCAGGGAGTTTTGCTAGTCACTCAGGAGGATTTCAGCTAGTATGGCAGCAGGTGGGAACCAGAGCGTTTGCTTAGAAGGTGTAATAACTGGGGGAAATAGAATAAAAATAAGAGAATAACAACATCACCCTGTCTGCGCTAATGCAGTGGTCTGAAGTGTATTTTTTTCAACTCCAGAAGTATACAGTAGCAGGTAAGCTAGATGAACTAAGAGCACTTATTAGTTCTTGGAACTGTGATCATAGAATTTATAGTGCAGAAGGAGGCCATTCGGCCCATCGAGTCTGCACCGGCTCTTGGAAAGAGCACCCTACCCAAGGTCCACATCTCCACCCTATCCCCATAACCCAGTAACCCCACCCAACACTAAGGGCAATTTTGGACATTAAGGGCAATTTAGCATGGCCAATGCACCAAACCCGCACATCTTTGGACTGTGGGAGGAAACCGGAGCACCCGGAGGAAACCCACGCACACACGGGGAGAATGTGCAGACTCCGCACAGACAGTGATCCAAGCCGGGAATTGAACCTGGGACCCTGGAGCTGTGAAGCAATTGTGCTATCCACAATGCTACCGTGCTGTCCGTGATGTTGTGGCTATCACAGAAACATTGTTAAAGGAAAGGCAGGTTTTGTAGCTGAACGTTGGAGGATATAGGTACTTCAGGCGGATAGATGGGGATGTAAAAAGGGTGGGGGAGTAGCATTACTGGTTAAGGAGAATACTATAGCCATACTGCGGGAAGACACCTCAGAGGGCTCATACAATGAAGCAATCTGGGTAGAGCTCAGGAACAGGAAGGGGAAAATCACAATGTTGGGGGTTTATTACAGGCGAGAGATAGAGGAGCAGATAAGTAGAGAGATTTTGGAAAGGTGCAAAAGTAACAGGGTTGTTGTGGTAGGGGATTTTAACTTCCCCTATATTGACTGGGACAGAGTGTGTAAGGTGTATCCAAGGAGGCTTCTTGAATCAATATGTAGATAGTCCAACTAGGGAAGGGGCCATACTGGACCAGGTATTGGGGAATGAGCCTGGACAGGTGGTTGAGGTTTCAGTAGGGGAACATTTTGGGAGTAGTGATGAGAATTCTGTATGTTTTAGGGTACGTTTGGATAGGGATGAAGGTAACCCTCACGTTGACTGCTTAACTGGGGAAAGGCAAATTACAATAACATTAGACAGGAATTGAAGAATTTGGATTGGGTGCGTCCGTTGGATAATAAATCAACATTGGACATTTGGGAGTCTTTCAAGCGAGAGTTGAGTAGGATCCAGGAAAGTCACGTTCCTGAAAGAACGAAGGATAAGTATGGGAAGTTTAGGGAGCCTTGTATAGCGAGTGATATTGTGAACCTCGTCAAAAAGAAAAAGGAGGCTTTTGTACGGTGTAGAAGGGCAGGGACAGTCAAAATCCTTGGAGTATAAAGAAGGTAGGAAGTGGGGGGCGGCATGTGGCACAGTGGTTAGCAATGGGACTGCGGCGCTGAGGACCCAGGTTCGAATCCCGGCCCCGGGTCACTGTCCATGTGGAGTTTTCACATTCTCCCCATGTCTGCATGGGTTTCACTCCCACAGCCCAAAGATGTGTAGGTTAGGTGGATTGGCCACACAAAATTGCCCCTTAATGAAAAAAATAATAATTGGGTACTCTAAATTTATTTTTAAAAAGGAAGGTAGAAAGGTACTGAAGCGGGAAATTAGGAGGGCGAGGAGGGGTCATGAACAGTCCTTGGCAAGTAGGATTAAGGTGAATCCCAAAGCTTTTTATTCATATGTAAAAAGCAAGAGGGTGGCCAGGGAAAGGGTTGGACCACTTAAGGACAGTGGGGGAAATCTAAGTGTTGAGCCAGAGGAAATGGCGAGGTACTAAATGAGTATTTTGCATCAGTGTTCACCAAAGAAATGGGCGTTGTGGAAGATGATTCTTGGGTAGGGTGTTGACAGTCTGAGTCATGTTGACATTGACAAGGAGGAGGTATTGGGTGTTTTAAAAGACATTAAGGTAGATAAATCTCCTGGGCCGGATGGGATGTACACCAGAATATGGAGGGAAGCAAGGCAGGAAATTTCTGGGGCCTTGACTGACATCTTGTATCCTCATTTGCTACAGGTGCGATCTCAACGGCTGTACAATAGTTAATGTAGTACCGCTGTTTAAGAAAGGTAGCAGGGATAATCCAGGAAATTATAGGCCGGTGAGTCTCATGTCAGTATTAGGTAAATTATTGGAGAGAATTCTCAGGGACAAGATTTATACCTATTTAGAAACAAATGGACTTATTAGCGATTGACAGCATGGTTTTGTGGAGGGGAGGTCGTACCTCACTAACTTGATCGAGTTTTTTGAGGAGGTGATAAAGATGATTGATGAGGGGAGGGCAGTGGATGTTGTTCACATGGACTTCAGTAAAGGGTTTAACAAGGTGCCTCATGGCAGACTGGTACAAAAGGTGAAGTCACACGGAAGGGAAAATGCTGGAAAATCTCAGCAAGTCTGGCAGCATCTGTAGGGAGAGAAAAGAGCTAACGTTTCGAGTCCGATGACTCTTTGTCAAATCTCACTGCAACCCCTTGTGAAGTCACACGGTGTCAGAGGTGAGATATCAAGATGGATACAGAACTGGTTTGGTCTCAGAAGGCAGAGGGTAGCAGTGGTAAGGTGTTTTTCTGAATGGAAGGTTGTGACTACAGGGATTGATGCTAGAACTTCTGTTATGTGTAGTTTACAGAAACGATTTGTAAGAAAATGGGGTTGGTTTGATTAGTAAATTCACAGATGACACCGAGATTAGTAGATTGGCAAATAGTGTTGAAGATTGTCAGAGGACACAGCATCACATAGATAGATTGGAGACTTGGGCAGAGAAATGACAAATGGAGTGTAATCTGGACAAATGTGAGGTAATGCATTTTGGTACGTCCAGCATAGAGGGAGAATATAGTGTAAATTCCAAAACTCTTTGGAATATCGAAAGTCAGAGAGATCTGAGCATACAAGTCCACACATCTTTGAAAGTGGCAACACAAGTGGAAAGTTAGTCAAGAAAGCATATGGAAAATTTGCCTTCATTGGATGGGGACATGGAGTATAAAAACTGGCAAGTCATGCTACAGTTGTATAGAACCTTGGTAAGACTGCACCTAGAATATTGCACACAATTCTAGTCGCCACACTTCCAAAAGGATGTTGAGACTTTGGAGAGGGTGCAGAGGAGGTTTACCAGGATGTTGTCTGGACTGGAGGGTGTTAGCTATTTGAATAGACTTGGACTGTTTTCATTAGGACAACTAAGGTTGAGGGGCAACCTGATAGAGGTCTCCAAGATTATGAGGGGCATGGATAAAGTGGATGGGCAGGCACTCTTTCCCAGGGTGGAGGGGTCAGTCTCCAGGCAGTATAGGTTTAAGGTCCGTGAGGCAAAGTTTAGAGGAGAAATGGCCTAGCAAGCCACTCAATTATATTCAAGCACTATGAAACCACAAAAAAGGGATGCGCAGTGGGTGTACCTACACCTCAGGAACAGCAGCGGTTCAAGAAGGCAACTCACCACCACCTTCTTAACGGCAACTAGGGATGGGCAATAAATGCTGGCCTAGCCAGCGACACCCACATCCCATAAATTATTTTTTTTAAAGTGCAGCAAATTGGAGGAATAAAAAACAAAATCTATGGATTAAATTTAGGAGACACAAAGCTACTGATTCTTCATAATTTCCTGCAGTAAAATGTGATAACGTTTTGTTTGAATGTAGCATGATTGCAAAAATTTTGTTCATTTAGTGCAATATGCATGCAGCTGTTTAGTACTAAATGGAATTGTCATTTAGGATGCTTAGTGACAAACTCATCACAGTTTAGCAATGTTCAACTCAGAAATCATATAATTACTCCTTATCAATAATACTTTAAGGAAAATCAAATGGTGGTTTGTAATAACCTGTCTGAAAAAATATAAATCCAAATTATTCCAGTCAGAGCCACCAAGTATTGCTTTACATAAACAGTTTCAGAACACTGATGAGTAAGAAACATTGCTGTATTTGCAATTTTCTCAAAATCAAGCAGTTGATTGAAAAATATAATAGAAACTCTTTCTGTAGTGCAACATTTTAGGGATGAAAATGAAGGCTGTGACCCTGAATATTCCAGCAGAAATTTTCAGCAGCGCAAGAGCACCAATGTCATAAATAATCAAAATACTGAAGGCAGCAAAGTCGATAATGTAACTTTTGTGGAGACGCTGTTTGTCTGGCAAAATAGATTAGGAGGAGCTATATTACTTGTTTGTAGTATGTCGTTACTCTTTGCATTATCCTTCCAGAATGGTCTGATGGTAAGATTCTAAAGAAAATACCAATCTTCAACTTAAAGCAAAATAGATTTAATGAATAACGAATTGAATAATGTTGAGTATGTTCACTCTTACAGAACTATAACTGGTGATAAAGTAATTAATTAACTGTATTTAACTACACGTGCTAACTATGCTATTACCTATCTCCCTAACACACTGCTGTCTAGTCACTCCTAGTTCGAAGAAACCCAAGATCCTTTGAAGTCACATATTTATACATGAATCTAGTGCTGCCATCTAGTGGTTGTCTTACACTATGATGTAGTCATTAACCCTTTATATATCTCTATATATACATATCACTACAGGA
This sequence comes from Scyliorhinus canicula, assembly GCF_902713615.1. NCBI lineage: Eukaryota > Metazoa > Chordata > Chondrichthyes > Carcharhiniformes > Scyliorhinidae > Scyliorhinus > Scyliorhinus canicula. Next base: position 125,662,524 of record NC_052148.1, on the reverse strand, counting down.
GGTAGGCAAAAAGGATGGTGGGGTAGATTTTCAATTTGCCACCTAAGCATTAAAATAACTTTGGGGATCAGATGCACATTATAGAAACCACTTCATTTTGAAAATCAGGCCATTTTATGTCAGGGGCAGCCAATCTGCAACATCAATTTTATTCCCTAATTTTCCCCTTGTCATATTTCTAACAGGATATATTTTATTCTTTCTATAACATTCTCACTGTTTTTCAGAAACCATCTTATTTTCCTCTTTACATCCTCATGCTATCTTGTCTCAAATTCTGGGGATGAACTGAACAAATGGAACAATGTTATTGTTTTGTCTTCATGTACTGCATTTAAAATCTGAAATGAGCAAATATTGGTACAATCCCAGTTGATGTTCTAACTGGTTGGAAGAATCCCAGAATGGAACCCTGACTCAAAGGACCATGGGCGGGATTCTCTGTCGGCCGATGCTGAAATCGAAAAACAAGATTGGGCAGAGAATTGGCTCCGACACCGAAATCTGGCCGGGCACCAATCTGACACCAAACCGCAATTCTCCATCACCTCGATAGCAGTGACAATGGAGTCCAGAACGCAAGTACAGTAAACAACATTTGCATATCATTAGCAGGCCCGACCCAGTATTCTGGGGGGCCATCACGATTCTCCGCCTTGGATGGGCCGAATTCCCAACGGCAAGGTTCTCCTGTGCTTTTAGAAATTGTGAATCTGGCGTTGTGGTTGATGAGGGAGAGAGAGGATGTAGGACGCAGAGAGGCATGACTGTGGGCTGCTGGGCCGGACACTGGGCTGGGTTGGGTGGGGAGGGCCCTGCCAGTGCTTGGGGGGTGTTGGGGAATGGACAGTGTGGCCATCGTGACCCCCCAAAGGGACTGGGGTGGTGCCCAGGCATAGACCGCTATAACCATGGCCTGCGGGCAGCACGGTGATGCAGTGTTTAGCACTGATGCCTCACGGCGCCAAGGCCCCAGGTTTGATCCCGGCCCTGGGTCACTGTCTGTGTGGAGTTTCACCCCCACAACCCAAAGATGTGCAGGGTAGGTGGATTGGCCACGCTAAATTGCCCCTTAATTGGAAAAAATGAATTGGGTACTCTAAATTTATTTATTTTTTATTTTTAATTAATAACCGTCATGTATCACAGGCTCTAGTGAGTTATAAGACATTCTGCATAAGTACAAAATGCTTCAGGGGACCTGTGAATAAATCAAAGTGATACATTTAGTGATCATGTTTTTTACCGGTTTCCCTCCATCTCAAAGCCAACAGTAAGTGCCAAGCCCTTCATCTGGCCTCAGTCTAGAGATGCCATCCCCACCCCATCCTTTCCACATAAAGGACATCCTGGGACCAAAGATGAGTGTTCTTCCCATTCATTCATGATTACGTATAGAGGCATTACTCTTTGTCCAGGGTGATGAGAATCATGTGCAAGATGTCCTCTTCAAGACACTTTCCACTTGCCTCCACTACTAATGAGATTCTATAAAGAGACTGTTGCCTTGGTAACCTAAAAAGTCTTGTCAGCCACAGCCATTCACTCGGGAGGTTGGAGGTTTGGAGTTGCGAGTTGTCTACCCTCCACCATCCGTGCCTTTTGGAGGTATCTGCCTCCCTCCCTTCAGCCCTGCCTCTAACTGCAGCCAATGGCAAATGGGACAGAATGAACAGCTGCTCCACACCTTGCTGGGATCTCAATGTTATGACGCATACGAATCTGGGGTAAACCTGCTGCAATATGGGATTCATCAAAAGGAGAACACAACTGAGCACCTTTGACATCATTTGGCTCATAATTATTAGGGTGTCTCTTTAGATGGCCACTTGTGCTGACTTTGAATTCCACCCACCCTCAAAGACCCTCCTCCTATCTTGAGGGATCTCACTCACTGACCAACAGTGCAGTCAAGGTCAGTTGAGAAAATAGTGCACATCACTTTTCAAACTTACTCCACCACCTTCTTCCCTCCTCCATTAACCCACCAACTTCCCATCCCTCCATCACCATAGACTCAATACTACCACTCCTCTCTCCTCTGTCACACTTGAACATCCCCTGTTTATCTTGGTCTATATCGCCATCCACCTCTACAATGCCTTTCCTCCCCTCAGAGTCAACAGCCCTTACATCGTCATAGCCACTAACCCTGCTCCCTCCGAGCCACCTGTCTTGGTCTCCTCAGTGACCCACCCAGTGAGACCTTCACCTACCAGGCTCCCTTCACCCTGCACTGGCTTTTTTCCAGCACACCATTTTTACTGCCTCTGCCCACCATGATTCCCGCCACTGGTGGGGAGCGGAAATTTCTGCCCGTTACTTGGGGTGCAAAGTTAAGAGTCATATGGACAAATGTAAGTTAATTAATGAAAGCCACCATGGATTTGTTCCGGAATAATCATATTTAACTAACATGCTGGAATTTTTCAAGAGGTAACAGAAGGAATGATGAGCAAAATACTATTGACCTGCTATACATAAAATTCCAAAAGCCATTCGATACAGTGCCACACACCAAACCTGTGAATAATGTTATAGCTTATGCAATAAAAGGGCAATAGCAATGTGGATACAAAATTAGCTCAGTGACAGGAAACAGAGAAGTGGTTAATGGATGTTTTTTGAGCTGGAGGAAGGTTTGTAATCGAGTTCCCCAAGCTCCAATGTTGGAACCCTTGGGAGAAATGGTCTCATTTTTTTCAACTTGGGTGGGAAAAATCTGTGTAACCTGTTGGCTGCACTGTTGGCCTTTCCCACCAAATTTTTTAACACTCCTCCGAAAAATAAAATCCTGGGGGCGGACTCCATGTGGGCTGTAACGATTATGTGAAATTTCCAGCAATGGGCTCTGTTCTCATAAGCAGTATCAAGGCATAGATGCTCTCACCTGCATTTCCTTTGAGCATTGTGTCTCATTGGGAGACCAATGTTGGAGAATTTACCCAACCAAGTCTGAAACAACATTCTAAAGCCGATCAATCCATAGTCTCTTCTGACACCCTTTCCTGGCAAAATATTCAACTTGTATGATAAATTCACATTCCAGGTGCAGATTTTTTCTATACCAATACAGCAATGTGGTTGACACTTAAATGCCCTCTGAAATGGCCGAGCAAGCCACTCAGTTACATCAAACTGCTGTTTCAATCAAGAGAGCAGGAGGGCATGCCAAGGGCAAGACCAAGCAGACCTAAAAATGTGTTCTCAATCTGGTGAAGATGCAACACAAGACTAATTCAATGCAAAACAGCAAAAGCACATGATGATTGACAAAGCTAAATGGTTCCACAACCAACGGATCAGACCTAAGCTCTGTGGCTCTGCCACACCCACCCATGAATTGTGGTGACAATTAAACAACTCACTGGAGGAGGAGGAGGAGGCTCCTCAGATATCCCCATCCTCAATGATGGGGGAGTCCAGCACAACAGTGTAAAAGACAAGGTAGTAGCATTTGCAACAATCTTCAGCAAGAAGTCACAAGTGGATGACCCAACTTGATATCTTGTGGTCCCCAGCATGACAAATGCCAGTCTTCAGCCAATTCGATTCATTCCACTTGATATCAAGAAATGGCTGAAGGCCCTGGATATGGCAAAAGCTATGGACTCGGACAATATTCCAACAATAGTACTGAAGACGTGCTCAGGAAATAGCTGTGCCCCGACCCAAGATATTCCAGTACAACTACAACACTGGAATATACTCTGAAATACGGAAAACTGCCCAGATATGTCCGTCAACAAAAAGCAGGACAAATCCAACCCGGACAATTATTGCCCCATCAATCTTCTCACAATCACCAGCAAAACAAAGTGATGGAAGGTGTCATCGACAATGCCATCAAGCGACACTTACTCAGCAATAAATGGTCCCCTTACACTCAGTTTGGATTTCGGCAGGGCCACTCAGCTCCTGACTTCATTACAGCCTAAATCCAATCATGGACACAAGAGCTGAACTCAAGGGGCGGGATTCTCCGACCCCCTGCCGGGTCGGAGAATCGCCAGGGGCCGGCGCCAACCCCGCCCCTGCTGTCTCCGGCACCAGAGATTCGGCGGGGGCGGGAATCGCGCCGCGCCAGTCGGCGGGGCCTCCCTGGCGATTCTCCGGCCCGCGATGGGCCAAAGTCCCGCCGCTATCATGCTGGTCCCGCCAGCGTGGATCAAACCACCTACCTTACCGGTGGGACCAGGCAGCGCGGGCGGGCTCCGGGGTCCGCGCAGGTCGATCTGGCCCTGGGGGGTGCCCCCACGGTGGCCTGGCCCATGATCGGGGCCCACCATTCGGTGGGTGAGCCTATGCCGTGGGGGCACTCTTTTCCTTCCACCTTCGCCATAGTCTTCACGACCTCCGCACCTTTGGGGCGGCCCGACGCCGGAGTGGTTCATGCCACTCCATCCCGCCAGGACCCCCCGCCCCGCTGGGTAGGGGAGAATCCCGCCCAAGAGGTGAAGTGAGAGTGACTCCCTTGACATCAAGGCAGCATTTGACCAACTGTGGCATCAAGGAGCCCTAGCAAAACTAAAGTCAATGGGAATCAGGGGGGGAAATTCTCTGTTGCTTGGAATTATGCGTAACATAAAGGAAGATGGTTGTCGTTGTTAGAGGGCAATCATCTCAGTCCCAGGATATTATATGGAGGAGTTACTGAGGGTAGTGTCCTGGGCATAACCATCTCCAGCTATTTCAACAATAATCTCCCCACCATCAGAATGTCAAAAATGGGGATATTTGCTGATTATACAATGTTCAGCACCTTTCGTGACTCCTAAGATACTGAAACCTACTGTGTCCATATGCAGCAAGATCTGGGCAATGTTTAGGATTGGATTGATAAATGGCAAGTAACATTCATGCTAGACAAGTGTCAGGCAATAAATATCTCCAAACAGAGAGATTTCAACCATTTCCCCTTGATATTCAATGGCATTACTATGCTGAATAATCCTATTATCAATACCTTGGGGGTTACAACCATTGACCAGAAACATGCATGGATGTGTGTAGCTCCAAGTCACTCACCATCCTGACTTAGAAATATATCACCATCCTGACTTGGAAATATATCACCATTCTTTCACTGTCGCAGGGTGAAAAGCCTGGAACCCTCTGCCTAACAGCATTCTGGGTATACCACATGGACTGCAGGGGTTCAAGAAGGCAGCTCTCCATCACCTCCTCCAGGGCAATTAGGGATGGGCAATAAAAATGATGTCCAAACCAGCAATTCCCACAACCTGTGAAAGGATTAAAAATTACAATTCAAAGTTAACAAGGTAACTTTTACACCTAAACTGTTTTTCAGTGAAAGAAAGCACTGCAGTGATCTCAGGGGAATAGACAATACTAAAGTGACTTGCAAAAGCATTTCCCTGAATTTAGCTAGCAATCCACAAACAGCAATCTATTTATCAGTGCAACTCAGAGTTTAAGCTCTTACAAGCTTAACCGGACGGTCTGCACTTGGGCAGGACTGGAACCGATGTCCTAGGGGGGGTGTTTTCTAGAGCTGTTGGGGAGGGTTTAAACTAATGTGGCAGGGGGATGGGAACCAATGCTGGAAGTTGGAAGGTAGTAAAACAGGGACAGAAACAAAAGGAAGTGAGGGGAAAAGTGCAAGGCAGAGAAGACATAGTCAGAAATCCATAAGGGCGACAGTACAAGGTACAGTGACTGAGGGGAGCACAGTGTATAGGCCCAGTAATAACAAAAGGAATAAAACTGGAGATGTTAAGATTCAAAACAGAGGTAAAAAAACCAACATAAGTGTACTTTACCTGAATGCTCGTAGTATTCGGAATAAAGTAAATGAGTTGGTGGCACAAATCATCGTAAATGACTATGATTTAGTGGCCATTACTGAAACATGGTTAAAGGATGGTCACGACTGGGAGTTAAATATCCGAGGGTATCAAACTATTCGGAAGGACAGAGTGGATGGTAAGGGAGGTGGTGTTGCTCTGTTATTTAAGGATGACATCCGGGCAATAGTAAGGGATGACATCGGTGCTATGGAGGATAAGGTTGAATCCATTTGGGTGGAAATCAGGAATAGTAAGGCGAAAAAGTCACTGATAGGAGTAGTCTATCGGCCACCAAATAGTAACGATATGGTGGGGCAGGCAATAAACAAAGAAATAACTGATGCATGTAGAAATGGTACAGCAGTTATCATGGGGGATTTTAATCTACATGTCGATTGGTTTAACCAGGTCGGTCAAGGCAACCGTGAGGAGGAGTTTATAGAATGTATCCGCGATAGTTTCCTAGAACAGTATGTAATGGAACCTACGAGGGAACAAGCGGTCCTAGATCTTGTCCTGTGTAATGAGACAGGATTGATTCATGATCTCATAGTTAGGGATCCTCTCGGAAGGAGCGATCACAATATGGTGGAATTTAAAATTCAGATGGAGGGTGAGAAAGTAAAATCAAATACTAGTGTTTTGTGTTTAAACAAAGGAGATTACAAGGGGATGAGAGAAGAACTAGCTAAGGTAGACTGGGAGCTAAGACTTTATGGTGGAACAGTTGAGGAACAGTGGAGAACCTTCCAAGCGATTTTTCACAGTGCTCAGCAAAGGTTTATACCAACAAAAAGGAAGGACGGAAGAAAGAGGGAAAATCGACCGTGGATATCTAAGGAAATAAGGGAGAGTATCAAATTGAAGGAAAAAGCATATAAAGTGGCAAAGATTGCTGGGAGATTAGAGGACTGGGAAATCTTTAGGGGGCAACAGAAAGCTACTAAAAAAGCTATAAAGAAGAGTAAGATAGAGTATGAGAGTAAACTTGCTCAGAATATAAAAACAGACAGTAAAAGTTTTTACAAATATATAAGACAAAAAAGAGTGGCTAAGGTAAATATTGGTCCTTTAGAGGATGAGAAGGGAGTTTTAATAATGGGAAATGAGGAAATGGCTGAGGAACTGAACAGGTTTTTTGGGTCGGTCTTCACAGTGGAAGACACAAATAACATGCCAGCGACTGATAGAAATGAGGCTATGACAGGTGAGGACCTTGAGAGGATTGTTATCACTAAGGAGGGAGTGATGGGCAAGCTAATGGGGCTAAAGGTAGACAAGTCTCCTGGCCCTGATGGAATGCATCCCAGAGTGCTAAAAGAGATGGCTAGGGAAATTGCAGATGCACTAGTGATAATTTACCGAAATTCACTAGACTCTGGGGTGGTCCCGGTGGATTGGAAATTAGCAAACGTGACGCCACTGTTTAAAAAAGGAGGTAGGCAGAAAGCAGGAAATTATAGGCCAGTGAGTTTAACTTCGGTAATAGGGAAGATGCTGGAATCTATCATCAAGGAAGAAATTGCGAGGCATCTGGATAGAAATTGTCCCATTGGGCAGACGCAGCATGGGTTCGTTAAAGGCAGGTCATGCCTAACTAATTTAGTGGAATTTTTTGAGGATATTACCAGTGCAGTAGATAACAGGGAGCCGATGGATGTGGTATATCTGGATTTCCAGAAAGCCTTTGACAAGGTGCCACACAAAAGGTTGCTGCATAAGATAAAGATGCATGGCATTAAGGGTAAAGTAGTAGCATGGATAGAGGATTGGTTAATTAATAGAAAGCAAAGAGTTGGCATAAATGGGTGTTTCTCTGGTTGGCAATCAGTAGCTAGTGGTGTCCCTCAGGGATCCGTGTTGGGCCCACAATTGTTCACAATTTACATTGATGATTTGGAGTTGGGGACCAAGGGCAATGTGTCCAAGTTTGCAGATGACACTAAGATGAGTGGTAAAGCGAAAAGTGCAGAGGATACTGGAAGTCTACAGAGGGATTTGGATAGGTTAAGTGAATGGGCTCGGGTCTAGCAGATGGAATACAATGTTGACAAATGTGAGGTTATCCATTTTGGTAGGAATAACAGCAAACGGAATTATTATTTAAACGATAAAATATTAAAGCATGCCGCTGTTCAGAGAGACTTGGGTGTGCTAGTGCATGAGTCACAGAAGGTTGGTTTACAAGTGCAACAGGTGATTAAGAAGGCAAATGTAATTTTGTCCTTCATTGCTAGAGGGATGGAGTTTAAGACTAGGGAGGTTATGTTGCAATTGTATAAGGTGTTAGTGCGGCCACACCTGGAGTATTGTGTTCAGTTTTGGTCTCCTTACTTGAGAAAGGACGTACTGGCACTGGAGGGTGTGCAGAGGAGATTCACTAGGTTAATCCCAGAGCTGAAGGGGTTGGATTATGAGGAGAGGTTGAGTAGACTGGGACTGTACTCGTTGGAATTTTGAAGGATGAGGGGGGATCTTATAGAAACATTTAAAATTATGAAGGGAATAGATAGGATAGATGCGGGCAGGTTGTTTCCACTGGCGGGTGACAGCAGAACTAGGGGGCATAGCCTCAAAATAAGGGGAAGTAGATTTAGGACTGAGTATAGGAGGAACTTCTTCACCCAAAGGGTTGTGAATCTATGGAATTCCTTGCCCAGTGAAGCAGTTGAGGCTCCTTCATTACATGTTTTTAAGGTAAAGATAGATAGTTTTTTGAAGAATAAAGGGATTAAGGGTTATGGTGTTCGGGCCGGAAGGTGGAGCTGAGTCCACAAAAGATCAGCCATGATCTAATTGAATGGCGGAGCAGGCTCGAGGGGCCAGATGGCCTACTCCTGCTCCTAGTTCTTATGTTCTTATGTTCTTATGTTCTAATTCCAGACAGAATAAGCCAGAAATGAAAAAAGACACATAGATAGAATTTACAGTGCAGAAGGGGAGCATTCAGCCCATCGAGTCTGCACCAGCTCTTGGAAAGAGCACCCTACCCAAGGTCAACACCTCCACCCTATCCCCATAACCCAGTAACCCCACCCAACACTAAGGGTAATTTTGGACACTAAGGGCAATTTATCATGGCCAATCCACCTAACCTGCACATCTTTGGACTGTGGGAGGAAACCGGAGCACCCGGAGGAAACCCACGCACACACGGGGAGGATTTGCAGACTCCGCACAGACAGTGACCCAAGCCAGAATCGAACCTGGGACCCTGGAGCTGTGAAGCGATTGTGCTATCCACAATGCTACCGTGCTGCCCCTTGCAGAATAATGTGTGATATTGCCACATGGAAAGTAGACCCCACAGATCAGTTATTTTTTAAGGATAGCAAAAATAATTGATTCTAAAGGCACTAAACTAATTGTTGCATTTCACTGTATGTTTTGTAAAATGCTGATTAATATGTTTGTGTGGTATTCCTGTGTTATTTTAAAGACGGTTCGACCATTTAAATGGATGGTTTTGTCAAAATAATAGAGAAAGCAATTTCACGCAAACATGTTAATGAAGGCACTATAGGTATCAGAAACTGAAGTTTTAACCCCCATTAATGTTTAATGGGTTCATTAAATTTGATGTATAACCTATCAAGAATTATTGTGTTATACATTTCTATAAACATCATTGACTCTATTCTGTGGATTTTCCACTCCCGTTCATGTCGTCGGGAGGGTTTGGCGATGGAAGCAGAAAATAGCACGGGAAGTGCAAAGTCCTGCTTTACATTGGCATGACGCAATTGTACCCTCCCCCTGTCAGTGACGGGACGTGTTTCCTGATCTTCAGCATCGGGAACATCATCATAATACATTAACATATAATTATCAGACCTCTCAGGGGAGCTGAGGTTAGTACAATGCTCAGGGGAAGAGGATCATGCTCAGGCATTGCCCTGGCACTACCCAACAACAAGCCGGCATTACACTGGCACCCCCTGACCTACCCGGACAATGCCCAGGTAGTGCCGGGAGTGAGGAGAGGGTGCAGGGTGTCACCTGGGTGAACTGGTGTGGCCTTTCAAAATGGTGCTCCAGATTTTTGAGTGTCTGATTTGAATGTGGGGCAGGTGAATCAGAGGCTGCTCTAACAGGGATACATTGTTGGACCCATGACTTGAGGTTTTTGTTTTACTAAGGTTCGCAATATACAGCGAAAAAACCCACCATGCAACACCATTTTTCCCACCATCGTTGGCCTTTGCCGATATCAGGAAAAATCCCAGCCTATGGGCTGGATTCTCCGATTTTGAGGCTATGTCTGGACAAAGTGTCTGGTTTTACAACAAAAAGTTGGTCCCAACCCCATACCGATGCTCCGACCGGTGAGGGGCTAGCAGCCGCGCCACATAAAATGCACGGCCTTCCTGCTATAAATGCCTGGAAAATTGCCGGTCTGTGGCCGCGCATGTGCACGGTGATGATCTGCAGAGGTCGCGCCGTACAACATGGCGCCGGGCGGGCGCAGACCCGACCTGCCAGATAGTGCTCCCCTGGACACCCCCGGGCCACCCCTCAGCAGCCCCCTAGCCCTCACCAAAGCCCCCCGGCCAGCAGCATGGCTCCCTCCGACTGTGGCGGCGCTGGACACAGTCCGCAGCTGGGTTTCCAAAAACCGAGAGCACAGGTCCCCCGCGCCGTCGGGAACTCAGCATATTGGGGGCGGAGCATCAGTGGAGGGCCTTCAGGTAATGTCCTGAGGCCATCCCAATGGCGTGCGGCATACTCCTCGATAAGGCTGTTTTGGAGGTGGCGGAGAATCCGAAAGCCCACGATTCAGTCGTAAACAGGGATGCTCCACCTGATAGCCGATTACGATATCGGCATCGGGCACTGTAGAATCCCGCCCTATGACTTTTTTAATGTAATTTACAGCAGAACTAGAAATGAATAACAGATTTTCTATATATTTTTTAATCATACAACTATATTATACCAGCACGCTACTCCGAATTATAATTTATATCAATTTATATTGTACAGAAAATATATCTCCCATAGACTTGATTATATGTAAAACTTGTGATTTTAAAGATTCAATTATTAGTTGTACATTAATCTAATGATCCATGGTTTATCTTATCAACACTATTCGGCATAAAGGGTAAAGCATATATAAATTGAAATGAATTTACATTTTAGATCAATTTTTACACATGTTTGGTGAAAGGTTTGCGTTTGAAAATAAAAGCCTCATATTGAAGAATGAATAAGAACAATGCCCTTTAATTATGTGGAACAGTGTGTTTTATGTATAATTAAAATTCCATTTATTCCAATGCTGCAGGTAATTGCAAATGACTGCAGGTTTTTTTAACTTGTATCTTAACTTGCTGCAATTGCTGATTATTGATGCTAATCTGTTATGAAAATGTGACTTTGTGTAAGTGTTTTAAATGCAAAGACCGATCTGATTTTGTTCATTTCTCAACCAATGGTCAGGGACAGGAACTCAGTGCTTCATTACTTTCCCCTTTTCTCCGTTTAAACAGTCAGAGAGTCGGTTCAGCAAGGAGCAGGCAATGTTCTTTTGCAAGTGTCAGTTTGAATCTATTGTACAGCACCACTGCCTGCAGGATATGTAGTTAAGAGTAATGTTCCAAATAAAAATTTGAGCCTAATGAGCGTTATAAATTATCCATAAGGAACTGTGATTTTACTGCTAGTGCTAAATATAGATTTGCTTCCAAATGGAAGTCATTTTTCCGACAAGATTATTCAAAAGATACGCACAGATAAAATGTAATATTTTGAATGGAATATTTCAGAGAACAGCCAATGCTGTGCAAATGCTGCATTTATCTTTTGCACTATACGGACATTTAAAGCAGTCTTTTTTTAAACTCTTCTGAGACTCTACAATGCCAAGACTTCTCAAAGATATTTTGTATTTATTCATTAAATTATTAATTGTTGGGGCAGCACGGTGGCGCAGTGGTTAGCATTGTTGCCTACGGCGCTGAGGGCCCGGGTTCGAATCCCGGCCCTGGGTCAATGTCCGTGTGGAGTTTGCACATTCTCCCCGTGTCTGCGTGGGTTTCACCCCCACAACCCAAAAATGTGCAGGATAGGTAGATTGGCCACTCTAAATTGCCCCTTAATTGGAAAAAATAATTGGGTACTCTAAATTTATTTTTTAAAATAAAAAAATTATTAATTGTTTTCAGCCTTCATTCAGTAAGATTGAAGATGAATGCATATTTGTCTGACATCACGTTTGTCTTTTAAACTGTCTGCTTACAAATATTTTATCAAATATTAGTGCGGCACCGAGGAAAGTAATAAAATGTTTAAATGAATTGAGAAAATTGTATTTTGTTCAGTTTATCCTTATTACAGTATGATTTAAAATCATCAATTCCATATTAGAGCTTTGATGTTTGCTTCTTATTTGTTATTACAGTCTGAATGATGAATGAAAAATAAATTAATTCTCCTCAAGATGCTAAAATAGCCTCAAATTGTATTTGGGTCTTGTGCAACACCAGGGAAATAAAATAGCTATAAAACAACCCCAGGGAGGAATTTTTCAGAGCCACTCCCTTATAAAGTGAATAACTTTAACACAGGGAGCAGCATTAACAAGCCAAAGGTTACATTTCTCTCTCTCAGTCAAAGGAAGATCTGCTAGACAACTTGATTGGCCAGCAGCTCTTGCAGTCCCAGAGTGCCAGAATTGAGTAGTGGGCTCCTGAGATGAAGATGATTTGGCCACAAAGGTAAGACTGAATATTTGGACAGAGGGGTCAGGGAGCGTGGGTGGGGTGGGGTGAGGGACAAGTTTTGAAGGCCAGGTGGGGAAGCACAAAGGAGTGGGGGTGGGTATTGCTATCTTGGAGTGGGGGGGGGGGGGGGGGGGGGGGGGGGGGGGTGGGGGGTGGTGCATACATTTTCCAACCATTCACCAAATTTGATGAAATGATGGCCTGATTACTATGGTCCACTTACTGCCAGTCAGCATATTAACTTTTTTAAAAATAATCGTTATTGTCACAAGTAGGCTTACATTAACACTGCAATGAAGTTACTGTGAAAAGCCCCTAGTCGCCACACTCCAGCGCCAGTTCGGGTACACTGAGGGAGAATTCAGAATGTCCAAATTACCTGACAGCACGTCTTTCGGGACTTGTGGGAGGAAACCGGAGCACCCGGAGGAAACCCACACAGACGCAGGGAGAACATGCAGACTCCACACAGACAGTGACAGCTGGGAATCAAACCTGGGACCCTGGTGCTGTGAAGCAACAGTACTAACCCACTGTGCTACCGTGCTGCCCACAGCATTACCATAGTGGAGGAGGAATTCGGCCTTTCAGTGCTCAATAGTTGGCCACTTAAGGGCCTCAGTAGACTAGGAGCAGGTCCCCGGGTGCACGCCTAACCCTACATCCCGCATTATACTGGGAACCAGTTTGGGAGTGGAAAGGAAGGCAGTGGGCTGGCCAACCGACATAATTAACATGCCCCCCCCCACAAAGAAAAAAATAGTTTGGACCAGTATTCTTATTTCTCTGTTTTACTGGTGTTCCATTTGAAGTATACAAGACCAGTTCAGACCAGTAATCTTATTTCCTGTTTATTGTTTTTTCCATTGGCCTCCTGCCAAAAACATGCCTGTCAGGGGGCAATATCCAGCCCCAGGTTTCAACCAACAATTCTGTTCTTTTTTTTTTTTATAAATGTTTTTATTCAGTTTTCGTATTTTATATTGAACAAATTACAAATTGTTAGGAGAGAGAAACAAAAAAAAAACAAACAAAAACAAACACGCAAAAATTAACATACATATTTACAGGTAAGCATCTTCGTAGTAGTAACTGCGCCCCCCCCCCCCCCTCAACATGTTTATTTAGCTTGGTTTTGGGCCTTAGCTAGCCATCGAACCCCCGTAACGAACCTGTAGCCCCCCCCCCCCTCCCGCTACCTTCCCCCGACTATTCTTCCTCTTGTACATTGGCCACAAATAGGTCCCGGAACAGTTGCATGAATGGCTCCCACGTTCTGTGGAAGCCGTCGTCCGACCCTCGGATGGCAAATTTGATTTTCTCCATTTGGAGAGATTCCGAGAGGTCGGACAACCAGTCCGCAGCTCTGGGCGGTGCTGCTGACCGCCAGCCAAACAGGATTCTACGGCGGGCGATCAGGGAGGCAAAGGCAAGGGCATCCGCCCTCCTCCCCAGGAATAGATCTGGCTGTTCTGAAACCCCGAAGACCGCCACTATCGGGCATGGCTCCACCCTCACTCCCACCACTTTGGACATTACCTCGAAGAAGGCTGTCCAGTACTCCACGAGTCTGGGGCAAGACCAGAACATGTGGGCGTGGTTGGCCGGGCCTCTTTGGCACCGTTCACATCTGTCTTCCACCTCCGGGAAGAACCTACTCATACGGGTTCTTGTTAAGTGGGCTCTATGTACCACTTTTAGTTGCGTCAGGCTGAGCCTTGCGCACGTGGAGGTGGAGTTAACAATTCTGTTCTTAATCATAAGTAAAAATCATAAGGAGAAGAAAGCCAACCAACTCTATATTTTAATATTGCTGTACTGTTTTGCCTCATAAACAGCCTTCAGTTCATTGAATCTTTGATCGGTCTAAAAACTTCAAATGTTCAGAAGGGCACATCTCTGAAATTAACCAAAAATATTTGCATGAAAATTTCCAAACAAAATGGCGAAGTGTCAGGTTCCAACTGAAAACCAGTGGGCAGGATTCTCCGTTCCCCGACGCCAATTTCGTAGACGGCGATCGGGTGGAGAATCCCTTTTTACGGTGGATTCGGAGCGGTACCTGTTTTTGCATGCTCCGCCCCCTCCGAAACAGCATCATCGAGCAGTGCGCCGCACGCCGTTGGGACGGCCTCAGGACATCACCTGAAGGCCCTCCCTCGATGCTCCACTCCTGATGGGCCGAGTTCCTGACCGGCGTGATGGCTGCGGACTGTGTCCAGTGCCTCCACAGTCGGGCGGGAGCCATGTTGTTGGCCGGGGGGGGGGGGGGGGGGGGGGGGGGGGCGACGGCAAGGACTGGGGGACTGGTGGGAGTGTGGCCAAGGGGTGGTGAGGATGTGTCCAAGGGGGCACTAACAGGCAGGTCGGATCTGCGTAAAGCTATTTAAGTTGATGTACATGCAAATCATGTTCAAACATGTAGAGGTTATGCAGTGGCTGTCCAGGAGTCTTAAAGGCATGAGAGCAAAGAGATCTCGGGATGACACAACCTGATTATGAATGGTGCTTATTAGTGTTGCCTATCTCAGCTACAGGGAGTAACTGTGTTCTCTAACATTCCTGAGTCATGCTCGTCAAACTAATTGGCTATCATGAGTTAAGCTTTAACAATATCAGCTGCCCATATTTTTAAAGTCAAGGAGACACCCGGTGCGGAGAGGGGCAGGGAGGGAGGAGGACCTCCTCACAAAACTGCTCCTGGGCCTGGTGAAACTTGTCATTAACAGGTCCAGGTGGCAGGCAATCGAGGCAGTTCATGCAACCCGACTGTCTGTCCCTCTTCCGCAGCTTCATTCATGGCTGGGTGTCACTGGAGCATGCAGTGTCCATGGGCACCATCAATGCCTTCCGTGCCTGGTGGGCACTGCAAGGGTCAGGCCACAGTTCAGGCCAAACAGGTAGCTCGAAGGCTAAGGCAAAGGAGACCAAAGGTTTACAGGACCCACGTGTCCTTCTTGGAGCTTTCGGACAACATGTGCCGCCAGAGACTCTGCCTCTCAAGGGAGATAATGCAGCACCTGTGCAACATTCTTTCAAACCTGGTACCATGTGGAGGAGGAGGGTACCTACTCCCTGTGGCGGGGAATATCATGGCAGCCCTCAACTTTTATTCCACAGGATCATTCCAGGGCTCAACGGGTGACCTTTGTGGCATCTCGCAGTCACCCACCCACAAATGAATCCGTGACGTTTAGACCGGGACTAGGCCCATCAATTTGCATGGGCAGAAGGACCACGGATGCCCTCATCACTTCCCGGTTCGCACACTGGGACCATCATGTTGTCCGTAGCTCTACAACACCTCCCCCACCCTCCGTTCCAATAACTTTGTGACTCCCTCTACAACCAAGGGTGGAGGTCAGCAAAAAAAACATCTCATCAGTGTGCTGGGGATAAATGTGTCTGGAGGTACGGCACCTGGATGGGGCTCAACCGTGTCCCAGGGTCCAGCAGATCTCCAACTGTCCGTGGGGTGTACATGTTTCCACCTGATGTGCAACAGATGCTGTGCGGCGCTCACCAGAAAGTGACCCAGAAGCCTGTCTGCTAGGTTCTTCCGCCAAGGTGCTGGGGCGGGAGAATCGGCGGGGTGCCGCGCGAGTCTCGCCATGCCGCCCCAGCACCCGCAAGCGATTCTCCCCCCCCCCCAAGCCAGCGCGGCGAGAACCATGGCTGGCCGCTCGGAGAATCGCCGCTCGCTGTTTGCAAAAGGCAAGTGCCGATTCTCCGGCTCGGATGGGCCGAGCGGCCGCCCCAACAAGACAGGTCCCCGCCGGCACCGTCCACATCTGGTCGCTGCCGGCGGGAACTGCACGGGAATGCTGGGGGGAGGGGGGGGGGCCTGTGGGGGGGGGGAGGTGGGTTCACGCACCGGGGGCGGGGGGCCTCCAATGGGGTCTGGCCCGCGATCGGGGCCCACCGATTGGTGGGCCGACCTCTCTAAAGGAGGAGCTCCTTTCCTCCGTCGCCCCGCAAGATCCATCCGTCATCTTCTTGCGGGGTGGACTCGGGGAGGACGGCAATTGTGCATGCACGGGTTGGCGGCGGCCAACCAGCGCATGCGCGGGTGACGTAATTTACGCGGCACCACTTTTTACGCGACGCCAAGGCCCAGCGCGCGTAAATGCCGCGACGCCGCTCCTAGGCCCCCGGGGGCGGGAGAATAGGGGGCTGGGAGCGGGCTCCGACGCCGGAGTGAAACACTCCGGTTTTCACTCCGACGTTGGCACTTAGACTCCAGTTGGGAGAATTGCGCCCCTTGTCTTTGGGATGGTGGATGGCTATCACATAGAAGACAAAGGGTGGATACTTCCGGTGGCGGCAATGCGGAGCTAAGCCGCACGTTCGGCAGCTCCCGCTATCGTAGGACTTTTGGGCTCTTCTAAGGGCCCCAAACGGCGTTGGTTCAACGATTCCCGGTGTGTGAAGGTGTTTGGAGTAATAACCCCTGGTATTTATGGTGCGGACCCGGAGTGGGGCGAGGAAAAAAACGGCAGCAGCTCCCCTGGAAAAGCGGGGAAAGGTGGACAAAATCGCGGCCTGTGGAGCCCCTGAGGAGTGGAGGCAGTGGGCGCAGGAGCAGCAGGCGGCCCTTCTGCGCTACTTTATGGAGCTGAAAGTGGAGTTGCTGGACTCTTTGAAAGTTACTACAAGTAAGCTGCTGGAGACCCAGACAATCCAGGGTGCAGCGATCCTTGAGTTGCAGCAGCAGGCCTCTGAGCGCGAGGATGAGGTCTCGGCCCTCGTGGGGAAGGTGGAGATGCACGAGGCGCTTCACAAAAAGTGGCAAGATCGTTTTGAGGAGATGGAGTTTCGGTCGAGGAGGAAGAACTTGCGGATCCTGGGCCTCGAGGAGGGGCTGGAGGGGTCGGACCTGCCGGCCTATGTGGCCGTGATGTTGAACTCGCTGGTGGGGGCAGGATCCTTCCATCTGCCCCTGGAGCTGGAGGGGGCCCACAGAGTACTGGCCAGGAGGCCTAAGGCGAATGAACCCCCGCGGGCGGTGCTGGTGCGGCTCCATCGGTTCAGTGACCGGGAGTGTGTGCTGCGATGGGCCAAGAAGGTGAGGAGCAGCAAGTGGGAGAATTTGGTAGTGCGCATCTACCAGGACTGGAGTGCGGAGGTGGCCAAGCGGAGGGCCGGGTTCAACCGGACCAAGGCGGTGCTCCACAGCAGACAGGTGAAATTCGGCATGCTGCCGCCTGCAAGGACCGGCATCACTATTTTGAGTCCCCGGAGGAGGCGTGGGCCTTTGTGCAGGCTGAAAAGCTGGACTTGAACTAGAGATTGGGGGCTGTGGGAGTTTTTTGTATCACTGTTTATGCTGTTGCTGGCTATTCTGTTTTGTTTTTTTTCTGCTTTCGGATGGTGTTGGTTATGGTTTTGTGTTTTAAGGGGGTGTTGGGGTCTGTGGTTGTTTTTTTTTTGTTTGTACGGGGTTGGTGGATGGGTTGGGACTGCTATTTGGGAGCTGCATTGAGGGGGTGGGGTGGGGCAGTGGGAAAGCGCGGGCTTTCCTCTGGTTTCCCATGCCGCGGGACGAGGGGGGTGGAGCTGGAGGCAAGGGGCGTGGATATTAGTTCCGTTTTCCTGCGCTGAAGCGGTGCCAAGCTAGCTGATGCAGGGGGGGAGGGGTGACACCATATCGGGAGGGGTCGGAGTTAGGGCGGGAGCTGCTGGTCAGCAGAAGTCAGCTGGCTCACGGGAGTACTATGGAGGGAGTGTCACGGCTAGGTGGGGTCCTAGCCTGGGGGAGGGGGGGGGGGGGGGGGGGGGGGGGGGGGGGGAATACCGGGTTGCTGCTGGATTGGCCAGGGAGGAGCTGGTGTGGGTCGGGGGGGTTGGGGTGAGGTTCTATCGCCATGGGAAACGGGCCGGGTGGGGGGTGCTGGCCAGGGGCGAGCAGTCGATGGGCTATGGCTAGTCGGCGGGGGAGGGGGGCGGGGTTCCTCCTGATCTGGCTGATCACGTGGAACATGAGGGGGTTGAATGGGCCGATTAAGCGGCCATGCTTCAGGAGACTCACCTGAAAGTGGCGGACCAGGTTCGTCTGAGGAAGGGGTGGGTGGGGCAGGTTTTCCATTCAGGGCTCGACGCGAAGAACCGGGGGGGGTGGCGATCCTGGTGGGGAAGAGGGTGGCGTTTGAGTCATCTGAGGTTGTGGCTGATAGTGGCGGCAGATATGTGATGGTGAGCGGTAGGCTGCAGGAGGAGAGGGTGGTGCTGGTAAATGTATATGCCCCAAATTGGGATGATGCTGGTTTCATGAGGCGTATGTTGGGCCGCATTCCTGACCTGGAGGCGGGGGGCCTGATCATGGGGGGGGAACTTCAATACGGTGCTGGATCCCCCACTGGATCTTTCTAGTTTTAGGATGGGCAGGAGGCCGGCGGCGGCCAAGGTGTTGAGGGGGTTTATGGACCAGATGGGAGGGGTGGATCCCTGGAGGTTTGGGAGGCCGAGGGCTCGGGAGTACTCTTTTTTTCTCCCACGTGCACAGGGTTTATTCCCGTATTAATTTTTTTTGTCCTGAGTAGGGGGCTGGTCTCGAGGGTGGAGGATGCCGAATATTCGGCTATAGCGATTTCGGACCATGCTCCGCATTGGGTGGATCTGGAGATGGGGGAGGTGCGGGACCAGCGCCCGCTTTGGCATCTGGACGTGGGGTTGTTGGCTGTTGAGGAGGTGTGTAGGAGGGTCCGGGGATGTATTGAGAGGTACCTCGAGGCCAATGATACTGGGGAGGTCCGGGTGGGGATGGTGTGGGAGGCTCTGAAGGCAGTGATTAGGGGGGAGCTGATTTCCATCCGAGCCCATAGGGAGAGGGGGGAGAGGAGGGAGAGGGAGAGACTGGTGGGGGAGCTGCTGAGTGTAGATAGGAGGTATGCGGAGGCCCCGGAGGAGGGATTGTTGGGGGAGCGGCGTAGCCTGCAAGCTAAGTTTGATTTACTGACCACCAGAAAGGCGGAGACACAGTGGAGGAAGGCGCAGGGAACAGTCTACGAATATGGGGAGAAGGCGAGCAGGATGCTGACGCATCAGCTCCGCAAGCGGGACGCGGCTAGGGAGATTGGTGGAGTGAAGGATAGGGGTGGGAATGTGGTGCGGAAGGGGGTAGAGGTTAATGGGGTCTTCAGGGACTTCTACAGGGAACTGTACCGGTCGGAGCTGCCGGTGGAGGGGGGGGGGGGGGGGAATGGAGAGCTTTTTGAACAGGCTGCGATTTCCAAGGGTGCAGGAGGAGCAGGTGGAGGGACTGGGGGCGCCGATCGAGTTGGAGGAGCTGGTCAGTGGGATTGGCCACATGCAGTCGGGGAAGGCGCCGGGACTGGATGGGTTCCTGGTTGAATTTTATAAAAAAATATGTGGACCTGTTGGGCCCCCTGTTGGTTCGGACCTTTAACGAGGCATGGGAGGGGGGAGGTTTCCCCCTGACGATGTCTCGGGCACTAATCTCCCTGATCCTGAAGCGGGATAAGGACCCCCTGCAGTGTGGATCATATAGGCCAATTTCACTGTTGAACGTGGACGCCAAGTTGCTGGCAAAGATCTTGGCCACTAGAGTAGAGGACTGTGTGCCGGGGATGATACATGAAGATCAGACGGGATTTGTGAAGGGGAGGCAGCTGAACACTAACATGCGAAGGCTGCTAAATGTGATAATGATGCCGGCAGCAGAAGGAGAGGCGGAGATTGTGGTGGCATTAGATGCGGAGAAGGCCTTTGATAGGGTTGAATGGGGGTACTTGTGGGACGTGTTAGAGAGGTTCGGGTTTGGGGAGGGGTTTATTAAATGGGTGAGGTTGCTGTACGAGGCCCCGATGGCGAGTGTAGCGACAAATGGGAGGAGGTCCGAGTACTTCAGGCTCCACCGTGGGACGAGGCAGGGTTGCCCCCTGTCCCCCTTGCTTTTTGCGCTGGCAATTGAGCCTCTGGCCACGGCGCTAAGGGAGTCGGGGAGGTGGAGGGGTTTGGTGCGGGGTGGGGAGGAGCACTGAGTGTCACTTTATGCAGATGACTTGTTGCTGAGTGTAGCAGACCCGGTGGGGGGAATGCCGGAGGTGATGGAGATTCTTGCTGAGTTCGGGAGTTTCTCGGGCTATAAATTGAACCTGGGCAAGAGCGAGCTGTTTGTTATACACCGGGTGATCAGGAGGGGATTGGTAGGCTCCCGCTAAAAAGGGCAGTGAGGAGTTTTAGGTACCTGGGAGTTCAGGTGGCTAGTTGTTGGGGGGCTTTGCTTAAGCTTAATTTTACTAGGTTGGTGGAGCAGATGGAGGAGGAGTTCAAAAGGTGGGACATGCTGCCGCTGTTGTTGGCGGGTAGAGTACAATCCGTTAAAATGACGGTGCTCCCGAGGTTTTGGTTTTTGTTCCAGTGCCTCCCCATCCTTATTCCAAGGGCCTTTTTTAGGAGGGTTAACAGCAGCATTCTGGGATTTGTTTGGCCGCATGGGACTCCGAGGGTGAGGAGGGTCTTTTTGGAGCGGGGCAGGGATGGAGGGGGGCTGGCGCTGCCCAACCTCTCTGGGTACTATTGGGCGGCTAATGTCTCGATGGTACGCAAGTGGGTAATGGATGGGGAGGGGGCAGCATGGAAAAGGATGGAGATGGCGTCCTGCGGAGGCACGAGCCTGAAGGCACTGGTAACGGCGCCGTTGCCGCTCCCTCCAACGAGGTACACCACAAGCCCAGTGGTGGCGGCCACCCTCAAGATTTGGGGGCAGTGGAGGCGACACAGGGGGGAAGTGGGGGGCTCGGTGGAGGCCCCGCTGCGGGGGAACCACCGGTTTGTCCCAGGGAACATTGATGGCGGGTTCCTGGGGTGGCAAAGGGCGGGCATAATGAATTTGGGAGACCTGTTCATTGACGGGAGGTTTGCGAGCCTGGGTGAGCTGGAGGAGAAGTTTGAGCTCCCCCCGGGGAATATGTTCAGGTACCTTCAGGTCAAGGCGTTTGCTAGGCGGCAGGTGGAGGGGTTCCCTTTGCTGCCCCCATGGGGGGTAAGGGATAGGGTGCTTTCGGGGGTGTGGGTCGGGGATGGGAAGGTGCCTGACATCTACCAGGTGATGCAGGAGGTGGAAGAGTCGTCGGTAGAGAAGCTGAAGGCTAAGTGGGAAGTGGAGCTGGGGGAACAGATTGAGGTGGGGGCATGGGCGAACACCCTGGAGATGGTGAACTCCTCCTCTTCATGTGCGAGGCTTAGCCTCATCCAGTTCAAGGTACTGCATAGGGCTCATATGTCCGGGACGAGGAGGAGCAGGTTTTTTGGGGGTGAGGACAGGTTCATTAGGTGTTCGGGGAGCCCAGCGATCCATGCCCATATGTTTTGGGCATGCCCGGCACTGGGGGAATTCTGGCAGGGGGTGGCGAGGACGGTGTCGAGGGTGGTAGGGTCCAGGGTCAAGCCAGGCTGGGGACTCGCGATATTTGGGGTTGGGGTGGAGCCGGGAGTGCAGGAGGCGAAAGAGGCCGGTGTTTTGGCCTTTGCGTCCCTAATAGCCCGGCGGAGGATCTTGTTGCAATGGAAAGATGCGAGACCCCCAAGCGTAGAGACCTGGATCAATGACATGGCGGGATTCATTAAGCTGGAGAAGGTCAAATTAGCCCTGAGGGGGTCGGTACAAGGGTTCTTTAGGCGGGTGGCAGCCTTTCCTCGACTTTCTGGCTCAACGATAGGGAACTAAGTCAGCAGCAGCAGCAACCCCGGGGCGGGCAGGGGGGTATTGTTTAAGTTAATTTGCTGTTGTAGGCTGCAAAGAGACATTGATAGGACGCAGAGCTGGGCTGAAAAATGGCAGATGGAGTTTAACCTGATAAGTGCGAGGTGATTCATTTTGGTAGAAAAAATTTGAATGCAGATTACAGGGTCAACGGCAGGGTTCTGAGGAATGTGGAGGAACAGAGAAATCTTGGGGTTTATGTCCACAGATCTCTGAAGGTTGCCACTCAAGTGGATAGAGCCGTGAAGAAGGCCTATAGTGTGTTAGCGTTTATTAACAGGGGGCTTGAGTTTAAGAGCCGTGGGGTTATACTGCAACTGTACAGGACCCTGGTGAGACCACATTTGGAGTATTGTGTGCAGTTCTGGTCACCTCACTATAGGAAGGATGTGGAAGCATTGGAAAGGGCGCAAAGGAGATTTACCAGGATGCTGCCTGGTTTGCAGGATAGGTCTTATGAGGAAAGGTTGAGGGAGCTAGGGCTTTTCTCTTTGGAGCGGATGAGGATGAGAGGCGACTTAATAGAGTTTTATAAGATGATGAGGGGGATAGATAGAGAGGACGTTCAGAGGCTATTTCCTCGGGTGGATGTAGCTGTTACAAGGGGCATAACTATAAGGTTTGGGGTGGGAGATATAGGAGGGATGTCCGAGATAGGTTGTTTACTCAGAGAGTGGTTAGAATGTGGAATGGACTGCCTGCTGTGATAGTGGAGTCGGACACTTCCGGAACTTTCAAGCGGTTATTGGATAGGCACATGGAGCACACCAGAATGACAGGGAGTGGGATTGCTTGATCTTGGTTTCAGACAATGCTCGGCACAACATCGAGGGCTGAAGGGCCTGTTCTGTGCTGTGTCCTATGTTCTATGGTGTGGGTGATAGCTGTGAAGCGTCATCCGTGTCATCCTCAGAGATTTCCCCGAGGTGCTGTCGAGGGTGGGAGGGGGCTGTACTCATGGACAGCCGAGACTCATCGGTTGATGTTCCTAAAAGGCATGTGACATGGTTTTAGTACATGGCCTGGTCAAAGTTTGAAAAATCAATATCTTACTTGAGACTGGTCATCTGGATGAAGGTGCGGTGGCTCTTCATTTTTCTCCTGCTGGCCAACCTGGCCCTGCCCTGTGAGCTCCATGGCCCTCTCCTCTTAATTTGGGCATCCCACTGCCCGTTTTCTCTCTCTCTTGGTGGTTATGGACTATCTTCTCCTGCAGGGCCACAAAAGGGAGGATATTGTGAGCCAGATGCCTGGCGGATTGGATGTTGAGGACAACTGGCATGTGCGGGCACTGCGCCTAAGGAGGTATGAGTTCTGATGAGGAGTGCCAAGCGGTTTGAGGATGATGTTGGGAGTTCAGGTGCTGGTAACCAGTGAGGTGGCGCTTTGTGGGTTCAAGGTGACATTTCGGGGGGTGTCGAAAGGTTGAATACCAAGGGGAGACAGGGGACATTTACCCTTGCTGATCATAGGAGACTATTCATCTTTTTTTTGCATTGAACCCCATCCTATTGATCATGCTACTGGCACTGACCAGAATTTCCATCATGTCCCAGGTGAGATTGGTGACCTTGCAAACACACAGGTACATTGTGCCCTGCCTTTCCTCCACAGCATCCAGTAATTGAGTGAGGTACCCCTCTAAGAATCTGGGAGCTGGTCTTCTAGCTGCAATCCTCCAGGCTGACAGCGAGCAAGTGCTGTGGAGCTGTTTAAATGCCTCGCTCCCTTGATTAAAGTGCTCAGCTCTCCCCTAGGAGATCTGATGCTTTGCCCCCCAGGAATGGCGTTTTTCAAGTGGGGAAAGAACAATTTCGAAGTGTCTAAAGATTGCGATGTGGATCGCGCTGGATGGGCTGGCGAGATTTGCACTGATTTTCGCACTAAAGATGACACTTTGCCATTTATTTCATAAAATGTTATCCATATATTACTCTGCCAACCCAGCACACCAATGAATTCTCGACATATTTCTCCAGTCTACTTTTTTGGGATACAATTTCCCTTTACCAGCACAGATTTCCTTCATCTGCACCAAGCAAGTGTTTAGTTACCTGCTCCCTGGATGCTACAGATGTTTCTGGAGCCAGTCCGTAGGGAGCCCAAAGGAGCCCAAAGGACCAAATGCAACAATGTATGCATGGCGGGCTCCTGGCAACTCCAGACTACAAAGCAGGAAACTGAGTCAGAATAATAGTGGGGTGAGGGTTCATCTCCGCATTGGCCATCGCAGAGGACCACAACGGCCGATGCAGAGTAATAGAGTGCCCCACGGCATAGGCCCGCCCGCGGATCGGTGTGCCCCGACCGTGGACCAGATCACCATGGGGGCTTCTCCCAGGGCAAGATCCCTCCGCGAGCCCCCAGGAACCCCGGAGCCCGCCCGTGCCACCAGGTCCTGCCGGTAAGGGACCAACTTTAATTTACGCCGCCAGGACCAGCATAGAATGGGTGGAACTTTGGCCCATTGCGCGCCGGAGAATCCGGACAGCCCCGGGGCCCATTGAGTCATGCCGGACCCCACCATTCTCCAAGGCGGGCGGCGCTACTCACACCGGGCCGGTTTTTGGGGGGGTGGGAGAATTTGGAGGACGGCAGGGACGGGATTCACGCCGACCCCCGGCGATTCTACAACCCGGCGTGGGGTTGGAGAATCCCGCCCATTATCCATGAAAAACAGGATAGATAAAGATAAACTATTTCCATTGGTTGGAGATTTGAAAACTCGAGGGCATAGTGTAAAAATATGGGCTGAACCGTTCAAGTGAGATGGTAGGAAGCACTTCTTCATTCAAAGGGAACCTTCTCCCACAAACAGCAGTTGAAGCAGGAACAGTTCTTAAATTTCAATCTGATTGTTGTTGAGTAAACATAATAAGGGATATGGGCCAAAGGCAGGTATATGGAGTGAGGTCACATATCAGCCAAGATTTCAGTAAATGGCGGGATAGGCTCGAGGAGCTGAATGACCCACTCCTATTCCTATGTTCCAAATTTTCCATCCCAACCTGTTTGCTATTCTTTTAAAGATTGAGAATGAGTATTCCGTTTGTAATTTCAGTCAATGGATGAGACGAGTGAAAATTTGGACCTGTGACATTTCGATTTTAGCCTGGCAGGAGTCCAACAGAATGGTCAGAAAATCAGCTGAGAACCAGCGAAGCAGCCTCCCAGCCTTAAAAAGCACTCAAGGGGAAACTAGGAACGTTCATGAGGGAAAAGGGAACGGAAGGATTAGCTGATAGGGGTAGATGAAGTAGTATGGGAAGAGGCATGTGTGGTGAAGAAACACTCACATAGATGAATAGGACTAAATGCTTGTTGTGCTGTAATTTCTATGTAAAAGGATTTTCCAATGTCTTTGTTAAGAGAAGAGTCTCCACACATCCAAAATAAGACCACGAGCATGAAGGGCAAAGTCACAGACTCCCTGTGCCAGAGCTTTTTGTTCCTCGGCCTTTCTATGGTCAGTAGCAGCTGTGCTGAAGTCAGATGAGGTTTTTCAACACTCAGAAGAAGCAAGCAGGTGGCATCCAAGCCTGGGCCCTTTAAGAAAGTGTATAGACTTAGCAGATTCTTTAGAGATCTCAGTGAGAAGTTCTGCACCAGAAGAAGACACTGCATTGGCGTGTCATTCTTTCAGTTATTAACCACAAGTTCAAATTTGTTTTTCAAAGTTAGAGGTCTTTACAGGGAATATAACAAAGAAAACCAACACACATTGCTACATGGAAGCCCCAAAGGAAAAAGAGGTATAGAGCCATGGCACACCGAGTGAGGTAATTGGCGTGCTTTTAACATTGCATCCAGGTTTGGGAGAGGTGAGGGGCTGATTCCACAGCTGCTGACCTCCTCTATAATCTCTTACCATGCTTGTTTGGTGAGATGGAGAATCTCACCTCATTTTGTCCCTTGGGAAGAGGATTTCCTGCCTTGTTCAAAAAGCCTGGAGATGAACCTGTGGAGGGCAGTGCTGAACCTGGGTCTGCCGATTGACATTGTCTGTTGCCATTCGGTGAGCTCTTTGAGTCTTCAATGAAGGAAGCAGCAGCATCAGGAACAGCAAACGTCAGACCTCCCAAGGCCATAGGACAAGTGAAGGCAGCGAGAACAGAAAGGGTACCTTTGTTCAGGCAGTGCAGAGAATGCAGCACTGGCACAGATATGGCACCTGCTGTGGCATCAGTGACACTGACCTCATTGCCTGGATTGCTGCTTTGAGTCCAGGATTGAACTCTAATCATATAAATCAATCCCTTCAGGACCTTGTATGTTTCAAACAAGTCACCTCTTACTCTTCTAAACACCAGTGGATACAAGCCTAGCCTGTCCAACCTTTCCTCATAAGGCAACCCAACCATTCCAGGTATTACACTGAACTGCTCCCAATACATTTACGTCCTTCCTTAAATAAGGTTACTAATACTATACACAGCACTCCAGATGTGATTAAACTAGGTGCTCTGCATAAATCCCGCCCAATGGACATAACTCTGTGGAAAGATTTCAAAGTGTGGTAGCAAGCTTCCCGGCGAGGCCTGCAACGCAATACAACGTTAATTGGTTCACTTAACGAGGAGCCATGGGCTACACACCAGCCCTCCACTGACACAATCGAGCAGACCTTAAACAGCTCTTGCACAGCCAATCCCAGTCAGCTCACAGCCATGGCAATGAGACGACCACCCCCAAGATTTGAAGACGCGGAACTGGGGAGGCTCCTAGATGGGGTTGAGGCCAGGAGGGGTGTCCTGTTCCCCCGAGAGTCCTGGAGGGTGAACCACAGGGCAGCCTGTGCCACCTGGGATGAAGTAGTAATGGCTGTCAGCTCGGGTAGTGTGACCAGGAGGACTGGCCTCCAGTGCCACAAGGAGGTCAACGGCCTACACACATGGGATGACACCCCCTTACCCCAAAACCTTCTCACCTTCTCTCCCATGTGGCTAGCCCCCGCCCCCACCCCTCCATTAGACCCGCCAACCCTCTCTTCATACCCCCTCCCTTTACCCCCCCCAACCCTTCCATCACACAGCAACCCCCCCCCCCCCCCAACCACAGACACCACTGTGAATCACAGGTGCAGGTAACAATGCCCTCTCTGAGAAGCTGTCCCACAATTGTCGGGAGAGGGCATAGACTGATGGTATGTTGCGGACATAAGAATCATCACAACCTTTGAGGAATGGGCCCTGGAGGTGACGTGGTGGCCAAGGATAGGATGGTCACCAACGTGGCGGTCAGTGCACGGGGCAGAGGTGAGGATCCACCTGGTTCCACCTGGTGGACCTGTCAAATGTGAGTTGTTATTGCCATAGACACTGACCATCTCTGCCACTCACCACATGTCCATTCTCCTGCTTGATTTCCAGCCGAAGGCGCCAGACCATCCTGGGTTGTTTTCTCCTCCCCCTCCCAGGAGAACACCTCGGAGGACAACTCCAAAGATGTCAATATAGATGCGGCACAGCTGCCATCTCCACCCTCCACCAACGCAGAGACATACACCTCGATGGGCAACGTTAGTGGAAAGGCTTGTGGGGCACAGTCAGGTGAGCACCACACAATTGCTGGTGAAGCACATCAGGTGGAGGCAATAATGCCCAGGCGAGACAGCAGTGGGATGGCTGCTGGATTCCAGGACTCAGTGGGTCCCAGTCAGATGCTGAGCCTCTGGACACGGTTTACCCGGAGCTGATGCTGACATTAGGGCGCAGCCGTGAGATTCAGAGGGGGGTGTGAGCAGCACTCCAGTGAGTCCATAGCCAATTGGAGGAGTCCCAGAGGTTATGGGTGCAGTAAATGTCGCCGGCAATACATGGCACCGAAGCCAACACTACTAGGGTGCCGGCTGCAGTGGAGAGCCTGGTACACGACATCAACAGCATTAGTGAAGTTGTCCAAGGCGTGGCGCAGTCGGTGACAGCCATGACTGAGGGTCTCGGCAGAATGTTTGACTTGCTGGGGGATGTGACCCAGTACCAGGTGGGCCTTGATGAGTCTCTGTGGGACATGTCCCAGTCTCAGATGGGAATAGCCAAGACTCTGCAGAGGTTGAACCAGTTGCAGATAGGCATTGCGAGGTACTGCAAAGCATGGCCCAATCAGTGAGGAGCAACGCCGAAGACGTCAACACTTGCAACTGGTACAGACATTTGGGAACCGCCAGGGCTGCAAGTGCCAGATGGTGGAGCTCTATCCAGCTGCCCCTCCATTCTGAGGTGAACCCCAGGGCCTTATGGGCACTGACCGGGAGGAGGGCCGTAGGGTGGAAACGCAGGCTTATCCAATGGACTGGCGATGGTAGCCACTAGCTCACCCGAGTTCCACCCATTTGACAAAGTGGCATCTCGCAGTCAGAACACGGAACAGTATGGCACAGCTGTGCATGTGCCGCTGTCAAGTGTGCAAAGCCCTCCCGCCCCAGAGGACGCCCATCAGGGGCATTAAAGGTCACGGGATGTGGTAAGCAGCTGGCTGCCCCCACCTCTGGTGTGCATCCTGGGAATGCACCTAGACATTGCAGTAGAGCAAGAAAGGGGGGGTGTAGATAGGGGGTAGGGAGGGGAGTGTGCGTGGGGGACCAGGGAGGAAGGGTGGGGATAGTGGGTGGTACCATTGGGATAGTGGGGCAGTGGTGTACACTTGTACGAGATACATTAAAATACCCTCACCACAACCAGTATGACGCCTCTGGCTCTTTGTTCCACAATGCGGGCTGACCACCAATCCCATGCTCACCCCACCCTCAGACATAGGGTCCTGACCACCACCCCGGTCAGCACCCTCCCCCATCTCCCATCCAAAACACCCTGCCCACCCACACCCGGCCTCTGGGGGGGGGGGGGGGGGGGGGGGGGGGGCTGCTCACCGGACCGCACATCCTGCACTCCGGACAACCAGACAGAACGTCACCAAACCCCGGCAAGAGACATGCGCCCAGGGCTGGGGCCCATGCCCTGGGTGTTCAGAGATTGGCTGTTGCATGTATGGTGCTGCCTTCCGCAGTGTTCAGCCGCAGTGTCCGTACAACAAGGCGTGATTGGGATACTAGGCACATGAGCCTCATATGCTACACGGTCCGCCCACCCACAGGGATCCACTTGGGATGTGTGGATTGCCTTCCCTATTAGCAATAGCCTTCGACTGCATGGCCAGAGATCTCCGCGGTTAGTGTGAGTCCTGGATGTTC
The DNA here is from genome assembly GCF_902713615.1 of Scyliorhinus canicula. NCBI lineage: Eukaryota > Metazoa > Chordata > Chondrichthyes > Carcharhiniformes > Scyliorhinidae > Scyliorhinus > Scyliorhinus canicula. The sequence goes on along the minus strand of NC_052148.1, from coordinate 125,633,076 downwards.
GGTAGGGGGAAATAGGCAAGGACTAAAGTTGTCCCCGGAACGGGAACACACGATCCAGGGGTTGGCATGGAGGACCTGTGCACAGTTGCCTTCCCCCAGCAGAACCCTCTCCCAGCCCCGTTCTCCCCCATCCAGCCCAAATACCCCCATGGCGGCCCACCCCCAACCGTGGCTGCACCCCCTTCTCCGCCTCCGAGCACAGGGACAGGTTTAGCACCTTGGGCAAAATAGCTGGCTTGTAAAGCAGAAGGGTAGCATGGTGGTTAGCATAAATGCTTCACAGCTCCAGGGTCCCAGGTTCGATTCCCGGCTGGGTCACTGTCTGTGTGGAGTCTGCACGTCCTCCCCCTGTGTGCGTGGGTTTCCTCCGGGTGCTCCGGTTTCCTCCCACAGTCCAAAGATGTGCGGGTTAGGTGGATTGGCCATGCTAAATTGCCCGTAGTGTCCTAATAAAAATAAGGTTGTTGGGTTACAGGTATAGGGTGGATACGTGGGTTTGAGTAGGGTGATCATGGCTCGGCACAACATTGAGGGCCGAAGGGCCTGTTCTGTGCTGTACTGTTCTATGTTCTATGTTCTATGTTCTATGTTCTATGTTCTATGTTCTATGTTCTAACAAGGCAGCAGCGCGGGTTCAATTCCTGTACCAGCCTCCCCGAACAGGCACCGGAATGTGGCGACTAGGGGCTTTTCACAGTAACTTCATTGAAGCCTACGTGTGACAATAAGTGATTGGCCTCTTTCTGTGCTGTAACCTTTCTGGACTGGAATTAATGGAAGCAACAAAGTCTTGCCTACCAGCTAGAGAGCCAGTGGCAACCCCACATTGCCTCTTTTAGAGATGGCCTGCTGAGGCAACTAGCACTCGGGCACTTGACAGGCCAGTGGTGAGCGTTCCCTGGAAGTCCCAGCTGCTGAGAGCTGCCAGCCAACTAAAGGTTAGCAGCTCTTTTGTACTCAGCAGTGCAACGGGGAGGCAGTGGCTGATGCCAGTACTGCACCCATTCGGATTGAGGAGGAACAGTTTCCCCCTGTCTACTCTGTCCAGACCCCATGTGATTTTGACTACCACGATCAAATCTCCTCACAATCTTCTCTTCCAAGGAAAACAGTCCTAGCCTCTCCAATCTTTCTGCATAATTGAAGTTCCTCATCCCTGGAACCATTTGGCATCCTCTCTAATGCCTTCATATTCTTCCTAAAGAACTAAACAGAATAGTCTAGTTGAGGTCAAACCAGTGTTTATGCAGGTTTAACTGAATTTCCTTTTTATACTCTCTAACCTTACAGATCTCGTATGTTTTATTAACCACTCTCTCAACCAACCCAATGATTTATGCACACATATACCCAGGTCCCTCTGCTTCTGAACACCCTTTATGATTTTGTTAAATAAAACTGACAAATTTACCTAATTTGAATTATCAATGTTATGTTTTCTTTTGCATTTCAAAATGGCAACCACCTATACCAACACTGACGGTTCACATTTTATACTCTGTTGTCTGGTCATGTTTCAGACACTTCAGCCAGTTATCTGAAAACTCATTTACCCAGGTGCCTTTACACATGAGACAAACAAGGGACAAGAGTACATTCATAGTTCAACCCGATTTTTATTACTGAATTTTATGATCCAAACTCTATTCATACAACAAACTCTAAATTCTGAAATTAACTTATAAACACTATCATCTATCCGAGTCTCAGATACTCCCATGCAGCTGAACTTGACCAGGATGCTCCGCCGGGTGTGACTCTTTGCTGAGCTCTGCTGATTCCGGTGACCTTACTTCTTGAACTCCTGGCCATCTTTACGAAGGTGGATCTCGAATGCCCTCTTCCATCATCACCGCGTCTTCTCTTCGCTGGAGGTGGAGTCTTCGCTGGGGGTGGCTTCCAGGTGTCTCTTCTTATACCCCTTCCCTTCTCTCTTTTGCACCTTTTTGGAAAGTTCTCTGGCTTCCAGCCAATGGGGTTACTGGAGGGGGGCCGCAGCATCATTGGGATTTCTGATTCCATATATGGAAGATGACAGGAGCCCCCTAGCGATCCATTCTCAGCTATATGGAACTCACATAGTCCTTTCTATATATGGTGTTGAGGTTCACTAGAGTCTGATCGATACTTGACCTGAAGTGCCTGCTGGCCAATACCAACTAATGCACAAAAAACTGGCCTTAATTGGCCAAGGTCAATCACCTCTGGTTCCAGGACAAGTTCAGACTTGCCCTTGTTCACCTCTGATTAGTGTCCGTGTTTATTAGGCATGTCTGAATTCCCATCAGGCCTGGCAGTTCAAGCTGTTGGTTGCTGTTAATTTAGATTGTCCAATTCTGTACCTGGCCTAGCTTTTTCAGCTTTTGCCCATTTTGTCACAACTTGGGTGTTCAGTTCAACCCCCGTTTTTGGGGAGGATGTTTCAAAGCTACGAAGGTCAACTTACATACCGTGATCTACAGTAACTTATGACAAATTTTGTCTTTAACAGCACAGCATTAGAAACTGCATCAAATTTATATTTGATTCTATTTTACTTGCTTTTATAATTACAGTTCTCCATTATTCCAGCGATCGACTACATCTAATATAGCAGTATTCTCATTTCAGCTACACTTAACTGTTATTGTGAACCTGAATTTTCAGTACTCTTCTAATTTTCTGGCATTATTATAAGTCTTTACTTATTACTCCAGGTGTAAAAATAGCTCCATTGACAGAGAAGCAAAATTGTAAACAAGTCAAATTCACAGAAATGAGACAAATAAAAGGAGCGTCACAAGGAAGAGAAGAACCTGCTTGATGGAGTGAGGTGGCACACTCGTTCAGTGCAAATGGTGCAAGATGCACTTTCTGAGGGCCCTGGCTACCAATGAAAGTTGATGGGCATCTACCAGGAAACGTTAGGTGCACAAGATAGCTTGTCCGAAATCTTGCGTACAATGTCCTAGAGCACGGAGGAGTATGACTTTGTTTCTTCTTCAATGTTTGGAAGAGAGCATAGAGGCCATTTTGTCCAAAATCGACTGAGTGTTCAAGTCCATCAAAACAAGTTAGTTACTCTTCTCAACTCTAACAGCTTCCATGGCACACACATGGCTGCATTGGAAGCGAAGGCAGGGATGATGGCAGCTCGCACTCCTGCGATCGAAGCAAAAATAATTACCATCTAGGATGTGAGAACCACTGTGGACAGAGGCTTTCGGAGTGTCAGCTCACCCCTACATTCTATTGTCCAGCAGAGTATTAGGAAATACTAAGATATTTTCCCAGAAGGAAACGCTTGACTCAGTAGGCAATTGTTTTCTCTCAGGACGACCGCATAGCTTCTCCCCTGCCTGTCACCCCACCAGTGCCCTTCTTAGTGCCATGCGGCCTGCCATCCTATACTGCCCTTGTTCACGCTGGATTATGCAGTATACAATTGATTAATTCAGTTCTAGTGCTACATGAGATAACCCACATACAGAAAAATAGGAGCAGGAGTGGGCCATTTGGCCCTTCAAAACGGTCCACCATTCATTAAGATTCTGGAAATTAGGTATCCTCAATGGAAGTTCAGAGGATTTCTACCTCTGAAGCTGTAGCCACTAGGGAAAGACTTCATAGGAGTACTAAAATATGAAAACAAAAACAAGCAGACAAGACAGGCACTAAGGGTTTGCACAATGGTGAGTCCAGATTAGATTGTTCATTGCTGAGAAGGTGACAGAATGCTAATTTTTCCTAGTGGGCTCTAAAAATAATGCTCTCCATTACAAAACCAAATGCATATAAAGTGCAGGGTTAAAAAGTATAGAAATTACTCGTGATGGCATTAATATATGAAATGTTAACATGCTAATCCCAAATTAAAATAAATGGATTGATACCTCCATTAAGACATCAGAGATAAGAATTTGACATCAGCATGTTATCGAGTTTAAGTGATTACATTTTGGGCCATGCATAATTTCTCAGTCTGCAGCACATTCTGAAATGTCTCACGTTATATCATGTTCATTCCTCAATATGGAATGGCACCAATTGTAGTAGTGGTTTTCCACAGAAATCTCGTTCAGTTAAAGGCAGAAGATGTGGGGACAGAAAGGCATTTTGCGAGATAAATATTAGACTATGAATTACCACAGAGAAATAAAAATTTATCACTATAAAGGACAATTTCATATCAGCACCATGTATCTGTCAGAAATATATCTGCCTCGCATGCAAAGAAACCTCCATCTTCCTTCTGCACTACCTTCATACATCACCTTCATTATTTAAATAATTCATTAATTTGGAATTTACTTTCTTCAGATAATATTCACTGAGACAATGACAAATGGGAATTTGCAGAAAGAGCTGCTATTTTGCAACTAATGCAATTTGAAAATGAAACTAAATATATTTTATTTTTCATTTTCTAGAACTTATTTTGTGCACACAGGACATGAAATGAGCCATAATGAATATTGACTGAAGACTGGGTACAGATTGTTGATGGCATTGTAATATGCATTGCACAGTCACCAACCCAGACTACCAAATAAGAGATGTAAAGTACATATGCAGACAGCTGCTGATGTCCAAAAGATTTTCACTGCACACTTAATCAGACAGTGATCCACAAACATTCAAACGAGATTGAATCCTCTGCATATTTTAACACAGCAGATATGCATTCATGTGTTCAGAGAAGATTTATTTTAAAGTATCATTTGACTCCAATGAAATAAAATTATATTTTGAATTTAGATGGCTTCAAAAATGTCTTCCAGGCTTTACAACTATTACCAATATGATGGCTGTAGTGTTCAATGGGTTGATTGGTCTCTGTTTAATTATGTTATCCAGGGCAACACTGTGATGGAGTGGTCAGCACTGCTGCCTCATGGCGTTCGATCCTGGCCCCGGGTCACTACCTGTGCAGAGTTTGCACATTCTCCCCATGTCTGTGTGGGTCTCACCCCCACAACTCAAAGATATGCAGGGTAGCCAAAAAGGCCATGCTAAATTGCTTCTAAATTTAAAAATAAATAAAATTATGTCAGTTAGTTCTTTAACCTATGTAACTGTATTTGATTACTTACGCCAGTGGGAGGAGATAGAGAGCTAATTAAACAGAGAATCTTCCAGAGAAAGATATGGGGATCTGGTTGAGACTGCATAGAAAATCCTCTAGATCTTAAGATATACAGCAGCCTGGTGAGTACATGACAAGGTCAACTTTATAGAACCAGAATATAAATGTTCATCATGTGCCACTTTTATATTCTTTTTACTTGTAAGACACTTTGTAGCCAGGTCTTCAATCAAGTAAACTTGATCAAATTCAATCAAGGAAAAAGTAATTTTTTTCTCTTCACCATTTGGTCAATACCTTAATGGTGTGGATCGTCTGCTCTTGTAGAAGCTGCCCAATTTTCATCCCATCAGTACTGAGTTCCAGGCAATCCACCCCACCAGAAGCCATGGCGAAATATGCTTCAATCAGATTTGGGTCATCCTGTTAGAATTTAATAAACCAATGCAAAATCATTTTCTTAACATTTGTGAATGCCTCCATGGGATTTGAGCATTGGTGGCAAGACCAGCAGAATGAGAACTTGTGTCAAATGTCATATATACGTTTGTTTTGCTCAAGAGACATTTTGTGACCAGGTCTTGAATTATTGGAGAAAATGCTCATAAAAATTGGATTGGATTAAAAGTTGAATTCAGACAGTGATGAATGACACTTTCAGATTTTAATAAAACGTTGTTATAACATTGATATACAATTAGGAATGTGCATTCTGAACATCCCCAGTCCTCTGTCATGTAAAATTATTACTGCAAGCAATGCAACTATCGCAAGTTACATTTTTAATCAGCAGGAACTCAAGTCATTTTGTGTGTTACAGGGTAGCTGGAGGAAATAGAAAGATAGAAACACAGAATATAGGAGCAGGAGGCTAATTGGCCCTTTGAGCCTGCTCAGCCATTCATTATGATCATGGCTGATCATCCAACCCAGCAACCTGTTCCCACTTTCCCCTCCATATCCTTTGATCCCTTCAGCCCAAAGAGCTATATCTAACCCCTCCTTACATACAGGGCACAATTTAACTAGATGGGAACAAAGTGCCATTTAGAAATGTCTTCCTGATCTCCGAGGCCCCCGAAGCGAACCCCAACCCCACCCATGTCCCAATGCACTATGGGAGGGCCCCCAGCTCTCCTCAACACACACGCAGTGCAGCCCCAGAACAATCACACCCGTGCACAAAATACCAGCTTGGCAATGCCAACCTGGCACTCTGCAGTGCCCCTGTCAGCTGGCAGTGTCACCTGGGTACCTTGGCAGTGTCAGGCTGGGACCCAGGTGGCACTGCCAGGGTTCCAAGTTGGCAGTGCAGGGTGCCATCAGCCATGCCAGGGTACCACCCTGCCCACAGGACATGCACCTGGGGGCCTCCTACCCCTAGGGAGACCCCCACGACTGCCGTTCCATCTGTGGAGACCAGTATTGAACAGTGCTTGCCCAAGGTATCTCGATAACTCATGAATCTGCACATTACAGTGAGACTAGCCATCTCACTTTAATACGCAGATTTGCTAAAAGGTGAACTTGCCCACAATGTCTTGCGAGATCGGGTTAGATCTCGTGAATTATTGCGAGCCGGATAGATCCTGGCTGCGGAGTCTCCCGACTTTTATGGGCCAGTTAGCACCACAGCGAGCTGCTTTTCAGGTGCAGCCCGCAATGTTTTGACTTCAACTGCATTCTGTGGTAGAGAATTCCACCAACTCACCACTGCAGCATGTCATCCCTGCTCCTGTACACGGGTCTTCTCTCTATGAAGGCCGACATATAACAACCATTCTAATCTAATCCCATTTTCCAACACTTGGCGCAGAGTCTTTTATGTCTTGGCATCGTAAGTGCACATCTGAAAATTTATTAAATGATATGAGAGTCTCTGCCTCAACTACCCTTTCAGGCCGCGAGTTCCAAACTCCCACCACCCTCTGGATGAAAAGATTTTTCTCTCACATCTCCTCTCAACCTCCTGTCCCTTATCTTAAATCAATGCCCTCTGGTCATTGATCCCACCCCAAGAGGAAAAGTTTCTTCTTGTCTACTCTATCTATGCTCCTCATAATCGTATATATCTCAACCATGTCTCTGCTCCAAGGAAAACAACCCCAGTCTATCCAATCTCTCATCTCTCTTCATAACTAACACTCTCCTACCCAGGCAACATCCTGGTAAATCTCCTCTGCAGCCTTTCCAGTGCTATCCCATCGCTCCTATAATAGGCAGCACGGTAACATAGTGGTTAACACTGTGGCTTCACAGCACCAGGATCCCAGGTTCGATTCCCTGCCGGGTCACTGTCTGTGCGGATTCTGCACGTTCTTCCCGTGTGTGCGTGGGTTTCCTCCGGGTGCTCCAATTTCCTCCCACAGTCTAAAGATGTGCAGGTTAGGTGGATTGACCATGCTAAATTGCCCTTAGTGTCCAAAATGGTTAGGAGAGGTTATTGGGTTATGGGGATAGGGTGGATGTGAGGGCTTAAGTGGGTCTGTGCAGATTTGATGGGCCAAATGGCCTCCATCTGCACTGTATGTTCTGTTCTAATATGGATTCCAGAACTGCACTCAATACTCTAGCTGTGGTCTGTAAGTTTACTTTCAGCGACTGGTGTCTTGTTGCACATTCCACTCTCTCAATCTATAGCCATTCAGATAATAATCGGCAACCAAAGGGCATAACCTCACATTTATCCACATTGTATTGCATCTGCCATTCTTTTGGCCATTCACTCAACTTGTCCAAATCACACTGAAGGAACTCTGCATCCTCCTCACAACTCACCCTGCCAACCATTTGTCATCGACAAATTTGGAGATATTATATTTATTTCCCTCATATAAATCATTAATACACACTCCAGGAATTCCTCCTCTACGATATTGTTACATATTTGATTTGGCCAATCTAAATGCAGATTAAAGTCACCCAGAAATACAGATGTTCCTTTATCGCATCCATCTCAAATTTTCTGTTTAATGCCATCCCTAACATCATCAGTACAGCTTGGGGGTCTATCTGCAACCCCACTAATGTTTTTTGTCCCTTAGTATTTCTCAGCTCGACACATACAGCTTCTTAGTCGGAGCTAATATCGTTCCTCCATTGTGTTAATTTCCTCTTTAACCAGCAATGCAACCCCACTGCTTTTTCTTTTTGATTGTCTTTCCTAAACACGGAACACCCCTGGATGTTCAGTTCCCACCCCTAGTCACCCTGCAGCCATATCTCCATAATCCAGACTTTTTATTACTCATTTACATCTATTTGCGCAATTAATTCATCCACTTTATTGCAAAAGCTCCGTGCATTAAGGCTAGTCTTTTTTTTAAATAAGTTTAGAGTGCCCAATTAATTTTTTTTCCAATTAAGGGGCAATTTAGCATGGCCAATCCATCTAACCTGCACATCTTTGGGTTGTGGGGGCGAAACCCACGCAAACAGAATGTGCAAACTCCACATGGACAGTGACCCAGAATCGAACCTGGGACCTCTGTGCCATGAGACAGCAGTGCTAACCACTGTGCCACCATGCTATCCCAAGGCTAGTCGTTTTAACAGTCCTTGTCCCATTCCATTATTTTTCACTGTAGCCCTATTTGATTCTAGCCCTTGATTTCTCTGCCTATCACTTTTCTTATTCCCCTTTCTGTCTTCTGTTCTTGTCCTTATTTCCCCATCCCCGACACCTTGCAGAAGTTTCCATCCCCCTGTCAGGTCAGTTTATACCTTCCCCAACCACTCCAGCAAATATCCCTCCAGGACATCAGTCCTGGGCCTGCCTATGTGCAACCCATTCATTTTACCTTCCTCAGAACTGGTCCCAATGTCCCGGGATCTGAAACGCTGTCCCTCACACCATCTATTCAGCCATGTATTCATCTGATATATCCTGCTATTTCTTCTCTGACTAGTACATAGGTGGCACGGTAGTACACTGGTTAGCACCGTTGCTTCACAACGCCAGGGTCCTGGTTCAATTCCCGGTTTGGGTCACTTTCTGTGCGGAGTCTGCATGTTCTCCCTGTGACTGCGTGGGTTTCCTCCGGGTGCTCCAGTTTCCTCCCACAAGTCCTGAAAGACATGTTGTTAGGTAATTTGGACATTCTGAATTCTCCTTCAGTGTACCTGAACATGTGCTGGAGTGTGGCGACTAGGGGCTTTTCACAGTAACTTCATTGCAGTGTTAATGTAAGCCAACCTGTGACAATAATAAAGATTATAATTAGTAGTAGAAGTAATCATAAGATCACTACCTATGAGGTCCTACTTTTCAACTTACTTCCTAACTCCCTAAATTCTGCTTTTAGGACCTTATCCCTTTTTTTCACCTATCTTGTTTGCATCAATGTGTACTTTGACCACTGGCTGTTCACCCTTCAACTCCAAAATGACCTGCAGTCGCTCTGAAACATCCTTGCCCTGAGCACCAGGTATGGACCATCCTGGAGTATCCTTGCCCTGAGCACCAGGTAGGTACCATCCTGGAGTATCCTTGCCCTGAGCACCAGGTATGGACCATCCTGGAGTATCCTTGCCCTGAGCACCAGGTAGGTACCATCCTGGAGTATCCTTGCCCTGAGCACCAGGTATGGACCATCCTGGAGTATCCTTGCCCTGAGCACCAGGTAGGTACCATCCTGGAGTATCCTTGCCCTGAGCACCAGGTAGGTACCATCCTGGAGTATCTTTGCCCTGAGCACCAGGTAGGTACCATCCTGGAGTACCATTTGGGGCCACCCCTTTCAATTGAATCCCTAATAACTATTGCATTCCCACATGTTTTATTCCTCTCCCATGCAGCACAGCCAATGGTGCTGCAACAAATTTGCCTGTTGCTACTTTCCCCTGAGAGGCCATTCCCCCCAAAGCGGTAGATCTGTTTTGCAGGGGAATGGACACAGGACACTCCTACATTGCATGCCTAGTCCTCCTGTTCTGCCTGGTTCATAAGATATATAAGATATTGGAGCAGAATTAAGCCATTTGACCCATTGAGTCTGATCCGCCATTTGATCATGGCTGATCTCATCCTGGTCTTAACTCCACTATCCTGTCCGTTCTTCATAACCCTTCGACCCTTCACCAAATAATAATCTTTCCAACTCCTCCTTAAATTTACTCACTGTCCTAGCATCCACCGCACTATGGGCTCGTGAATTCCACAGATTCACAACCGTTTGGGAGAAGTAGTTTCTCCTCAACTCCATTTTAAATTTACTACCTTTTATCCTAAGAATATGACCTCTCGCTCTGGAGTGCCCCACAGGAGATAGAATCTGCTCCAAGTCTACTTGATCCCTTTTATCATTTTGTATACCTCAATTTCATCTTCCCCCATTCTTCTAAACTCCAGAGAGCATCGGCCTAAACTGTTCAATCTCTCGTCATACGACAAACCTCATATCTGGAATGAACCTAGTGAATCTCCTCTGAACTGCCTCCAATGCTACTACATCTCTCCTCCAATACAGGGACCAAAACTGTGCACATTCTTCAGGTGTGGTGTCACCAATGCCTTGTATAATTGCAACAACACTTCCTTACCTTCACAATCTATTCCTTTAGTTATAAATGACAACATTCCATTTGCTTTCTTTGTTATCTACTGTACCTGCATGCTAGTTTTCTGTGACTCATGAATGAGGACACCCAGATCGCTCTGCAACGGAGCACCTCAAATTCTTTCTCCATTTAGATAATAAGTTGCCTTTCCATTTTTCCAACCAAAATGCATGACCTCGCACTTATCCACGTATTTTAGCCCACTCTCCTAGCCTATCTCTATCCATTGTAAGGTTCTTATTTCCTCATTGCAACTGACTGTCCCACCTATTTTTGAGTCGTCTGCAAATTTGGCTATAGAACCTTCTATCCCTGTATCCAAGTCATTTAGATAGATTGTAAATAGCTGATGATCACCCATTCCCTTCCTGCTTGTGGAGTCTTAGCCTGCTGTTTGACCACCTCACTATATGTATTATTTCTGATACTCTCAGCCATGTGCATTCTCCACAGTGCCCCCAGCCGCAGCTCCAGCTCCAAACCCCGGGCAGCTGCAGCTGAAGACACTTCCTGCACACATGCGGACCACAGGCACTGGAAATGTTCCTGGCTTCCCACATAGAGTAGGAGGAGCATGCAATGGCTTTGCGCTCTCCTGCGTTAATTTACCCCTTTAATTAAACCTAGGGAAGATACTTAAAATGAAATCACATCAATTACTCTAGGGTCCTTCTTCCCTGGTTCTTATTACTACAGAATATAGCCATTACAAAATATGAAATGAGATGAAAATCGCTTATTGTCAAAAGTAGGCTTCAAAAGAAGTTATTGTGAAAAGCCCCTAGTTGCCACATTCCGGTGCCTGCTCGGGAGGCTGGTACGGGAATTGAACCCGCGCTGCTGGCCTTGTTCTGCTTTACAAGCCAGCTGTTTGGCCCACTGTGCTAAACCAGCACAAAATATAGATCTTCCAAACTCTAAAAGATAGAACTAGTCAATACTTACCTGTCCAGACACACCCAATCAGCTTCTTTCACTTGCCCCATGACACTTTTGAATCCTGACATAACCTCCGGAGCTCCAAACTCGAAGCTAGCACACACCGCACTCGTGCGCTGTTTTAAATCTCCCTACTGCCTCTCCCCTTGCACTGTTTTCAACTCACTGACTTTCTGTCAGTCTTGCTTTATCTTGCACTCTTTTCTCCTCCAGTCTTCTCTCGCGTTCTTTTTGAACTCTTGGCTCCTCCCGCACTCTTTATGATCTCCCAGCTCCTCTCTCACAGCATTCCTCTGCTGCCAGTAAAATATCAGCGGGATGGAATGAGGCACTTAAGTGACCATTAATTGGCCAATAATTTTTTCAATAATTTTCAGCCCTTTCCCTCGGCAATACTGCTTCTTCCCATCCATTTATTTCCTCTACATTCACAAAATAACCTTGACTGTATGAAATTTTAAATCTTGATTTTCCAGTCCATGTACACACTGAATGGTACATTAGGTTTTACACCGGTTATATCTGAAAGGGGCTGATCCCACCAGAGATACAACTTTCAGAACTATCCTGATGAAAGGTAATTGATCTGAAACATTGGACGAGTTCTACCAGCCGCATTGCGCCTGAAAAGCGGTGCGGCTGGCAGATCCCTCTTCCGGGATTTTCCCAGCTCGCCACCCTTCGTAAGGTCTAACATGACCTCACGAGACATCGCAACGTGAATCTTGCCCGAAGTGGGTGGGGGTCACTTTCTGGCAAATCAGCATATTGGAGTGAGACAGCTAGTCTCACTCTATGCTTTCCAGAGATCTAACCAACCAGTTGGGATCTAACTCCCTCGCCTTGGAGACCTTGGGTGAGCGCCATTCAGTGCTGGTCTCCACAAATCGGGACCAGATGGAACGGCACCCGTGGGGGTTTCCCAGGGGATTGGAGGCCCCCAGGTGCTTACCCTCCAGGTAGGATGACTCTGGCACTGTTGGTGCCACCTGGCACTGCTTACCTGGCAGTGCCACCTGGGTTCAAGCTTGGCACTGCCAGCTGGCAGGGGCACTGCCAGCTGGCAGGGGCACTGCCAAGGTGCCAAGCTGGCATTTTCTGCCCTGTGGGGATGCGCGGGGTCCGAGGGCCTCCTGATCGGTGAGTTGGGGCTTGGTGGGGGTTCAGGGTTCGCGTCAGGAGGCGGAGGTGAGAGATCGAGACACCATTTCAAAATGGCCTCCCGATCTTTCCCTGCACTGAGGAGTTCCGGCAAGCTCCCAGTGCAGAAAATGGAACGAAGTGTGGCCTCAGCAATGCGAATGCATTCCCCACTGGGGCCCCCGATCTACCCGAATGGCCGTTTGATAGCGTGGTATTTCTGGAAGCTCGGAGTGCCAGGAAACGCCCAACTAATCGTGCGTTATGGGACTCTGTAGATCACACTCACTTTCTCTCTCCACAGATGTTGTCCAACCTGCTGAATATTTCCAACACTTTTTTAAAAAATTCAATTTCCAACATTGCTCCCATAATTCAGCAAAGAACTGGACAAACATTTGTTTAAGAATGAGATCGACTGCCATGAGGAGAACAATAAGTACGGCACTGATTAATATGGAACACAAAGAGGGTAGAATTACTTGGAAATATTATCTGCAGTTTGTGCTATTCCAAATACAATAATGCGGGATGTAATTTGAGAATAGTTCAGTGGAGTTCATATTTTAATGTCTTGCATGTTCAAGGAGATCAGCCTGTTTTTCTTGTGTTTAGCACTTCCTGCAAGGAATTTGGAAAGTTGGGTGGAATCCAGAATATTATGAATTGCAATATGATCTGTGTGGGAGAGAAGTTTTGTGGAGAAAAAGATTATATTCTCTTTTTAATTTTTCTTATGTTTGTAAATAATTTTGGTGAGGATTATTTTCCTTGGATGTAATCTCCAGAGATCTTTCAATTTGATATTAAAATTTTAAAATTGTTTCTTTTCATTGCTTTTTACAAACTAATTTTGAAGATTGCGCATTTGGGTTCATAGAGAATACGGTGGGTATGCAACATTTTTTAAAAAATGTAATCTTCTTGCAATTATGCCCCATTTAATATTTAAGTAATGATAAACAAGGAATCATGTCATATTCTTGAATAATGGAAGATGAGATTGCGCTGAGCACAGGACATGTTACTTTTCTGTGTCATCAATATGCTTACAACGTTTCTGTCTGAAGGTGGCAGAAAGAAATACTTGTCAATACCTTCAGGATATATGCTGAGGTGAGAAAATTCTTAGGAAAGAAACAACATTGCAACACAAAACCATTTCTATTTTCTACATTTGATTTCAACTGTTAATTGATAGACGTTACACTGTGTTAAGAACCCTGTTGATGTCAAATGCAAGGGTATCCAAAAGCTAGAAGTATAACTTGGAAACACTGACTCTGTGGTGTGTATTTTCAGTTTTGTATAATGTGAGGAAAGATAGGCAAACAGTGTGAAACAGTCCAGCCTTGTTGTAATCAATTAATAAAGAATATTTAGTTTTATGATTTCTGTAAATTCTATGATTTTTATTAACTTAAAAGGAACACACAGGAAAGGCTACAGTACACTTTTTAAAAAATATTTTATTCAAGACATTTTTGTATAAAAAAACAAAAGCAGAACAACCAAGCAACATGATGAACAATTCCCCCTGCCCCCCAAATCGACCCCATCCTCATCTCCTGCCTTCGCCTTTTTATCCCCCCTTACCCCCCATTCCACCACTCCGCAGACCGCTCAAACCTCCTTAAAGAAAGCAATAAACAGCTTCCACCTCTGGGCGAACCTTTCCAATGACCCCTCCCCCCCCCCCCCCAAGATGAACCTGACCTTCTCCAGCCTCAGGAATTCCACCAAATCGCTCACCCACACCCCCGCTTTGGCGGCTCCGAGTCCCGTCACCCGAGCAAAATCCATCTCTGGGCTATCAGGGAGGCAAAGGCCAAAACATCGGCACCTCTCAGCCCCTGGACTCCGGGGTCTTCCAACACCTCAAATATCACCAACTCTGGATTTGGGACCACCTGCACACCCAGCACTTCGGACGTTACATCTGCGAACCCCTGCCAGAACCTCTTTAGTCTTAGGCACGCCCAGAACATGTGGATGTGATTACCAGGCCTCCCCGCACACCTATCTTCTACCCCCTCAAAGAACCTACTCTTTCATGCTACTGTCACATGTGCCCTATGGACTGGATTCTCTGGTTGGCGATGCCAAAATCGCGTTCAGTGATCAGCCGGAGAATCCAAGTTTCTGATCAAATTGGGGGCGCCGCCACTTTTGCGATGCTCCACCGCGGTGTCGCCAAAGCGGCATACTCTAGGAGCGCCATGTATCGACGGCTTCAGCACATTGCCTGAGGCCCACCCCCCCAATGCTCCGCCACAGACTGACTGAGATCCCAACGGCATGGGTCACTCATGGTTTCACCTGTCGGGAGCTCAGAGTGGTGGCTGCGGGCTCAGTCCAGCGCCGCTACAGTCGGGGAGGGCTGATCCGCGGGCAAGGGGGACTGTATTAGGGGCTGGGACACTGTGGGTGGTTGGTCCTGGGCGCACGACCCGGCTAAAGTGGAGGGGACTATTTCGCGGGCCGTGGCCGCGCATGCGCACGGCAGTGGCATACAGTGGTTGCGCTGTGCTACATGACGGTGGCCACTCGTGCACTCCGCCTGCAAAATAGTCCCCCCCCCCTTTGGCCAGCTCATGCACCCTGGACCACTCCACCCACTCTGCCTCTCCTTAAACAGCTCTGCCTTCAGCACCTCCAAATACTCCTATCAACTGTCAAGATCTCGTCCATCAGTCTCGCCATCTCTGCATGCTCTGCTTTCTCCCTGTGCACCCAAATTAAAATGAACTCCCCCTAACAATTGCCTTGAGTGCATTCCACAGCATGGCTGCCATGATTTCCTCTGTTTCATTTAGCTTCACGTAGCCCTGAATGTCTGCCGTCACCCACTCGCACACCTCCTCATCCGCCAACATCCCCACAACCAGTCTCCACTGTTGGTGCTGTCTCCCCCCACTCCAGACCACGCAGAAATCCAACAAGTGTGGTCAGAAACCAGGGGTGGAATTCTCCAATAATGGAGCTATGTCCCCACACCCGCAAAAAAACGCACACTAATCACTCTGGACGTACCTGGAGAAAGTCCAGGGTGATTCTCCGATTTGCAAGGGGCTAGCAGGGCCCCGGAGTAGCTCTCGCAGCTCCGGCTGCCGATACGGGGCTCTGCACTTACGGTTGGGAGTCCGCGCATGCGCATGGCGGCGGACTGTGTCGGCCACCCCAGGGGACATGGCCAACCCACACTGCGGACTGACACCAAGAAGATAGGGCCCCCCCCCCCAGATCGCGCGCGCCCATGGATCAGTGGCCCCTGATCGGTAGCTTGGCCATCCTGGAGGCGCCACCTGTGAATGATCGCCCCCCCCCAACCAGAGTGGCCGTCTGAGTCCGCAGCCACCATGCCGAGTGGAACCATGAGAGAACCACGCCATCGGGAACTCGGCCAGCTGCACTCGGTGAATTGCCGCTCGGGCCTCTCTCAATGGCCGCCGTCAAGTGCCGCGTCAGCCGCATGTGCCCGATTGGCGGTGATTCTCGGGGGACCGGGGAATCTCGGGGGACCGGGGAATCTCGGGAGCGGCGTCGGACCTGATCTCGGGTTTGACGCTCATTCTCCGCCCCTACGCCAATCATGATTTTGGTGCGGAGACTCCGAGAATCCCGCCCCAGAATCGCCAAATACTCCGAGTCGACCACCCCCGCCAGTAGCCTCTTATCTAACACAAAAAACACTATGGGAGAACAGCCGTTGCACATGGGAGAAGTATGAAAACTCCTTCGCCCTCGGCCTCCCAAACTTCTATGGGTTCACCCCCCACCCTGCGTTCCACAAATCTCTTCAGCTCCTTCATCGCTGCCGATACCCTCACCATCGGGAACATGGGCCGGGATTATCCCCTACCCGGCGGGGCAGGGGGTCCTGGCGTGTCGGAGTGGCGTGAACCACTCCGGCGTCGGGCCGCCCCAAAGGTGCAGAATTCTCCCCACCATTAGGGGCCAAGCCCTCACATTGACGGGCTAGGCCCGTGCCGAAGTGGTTTCCACTCCGCCGGCTGGCGTGATGGCCTTTGGCGCCACGGCAGCCGGGGCGGAAAGGACTTCGCCGGCCGGCGTAAGTCCGCGCATGCGCCAGAGAGAGGGTGTCTTCCACCTCCGCCATGATGAAAGCCATGGCGGAGGTGGAAGAAAAAGAGTGCCCTCACGGCACAGGCCTGCCCACCGATCGGTGGGCCCAATTCGCGGGCCAGACCACTGTGGGGGCACCTCCCCAGGGTCAGATCGCCCCACGCCCCCGCCCCCCAGGACCCCGGAGCCCGCCCATGCCGCCAATCCTGCCGGTCAGGTAGGCGTTTTGATTCCCACCGGTGGGAGAGGCCGGTCAGTGGCGGGACTTCAGCCCAGCATGGGCCAGAGAATCGCCGTGGGGGGCCCGCCGACCGGCGCGATTCCCGCCCCCGCCGAATCTCGGGGACGGAGAATTCGGTACACGGCGGGGGCGGGATTGACGCCAGCCCCAGGTGATTCTCCGGTGGGGGAATCCCGCCCATGCTTTCTGAATCTACACTGTCTAATCCGGTTAGAACTTTGTAGGTTTCTATGAGATCCCCTCTCACGCTTCTAAACTCCAATGAATATATTCCTAATTGATTTAGTCTCCCCTCATATGACAGTCCCGCCATCCCAGGAATCAGCCTACTAAACCTTCACTGCATGCCCTCCATAGCAAGAACATCTTCCTCAGATAAGGGCAACAAAACTGCACACAATACTCACCAATGCCCTATACAATTGCAGTAAAACATCTCTATTCTTCTACTCAAATCCTCTCGCTACGAGTGCCAACATATGGTAGCACAAGTGGATAGCACTGAGGCTTCACAGCGCCAGGGTCCCAGGTTTGATTCCCCGCTGGGTCACTGTCTGTACGTTCTCCCCGTGTCTGCGTGGGTTTCCTCTGGGTGCTCCGGTTTCCTCCCACAGTCCAAAGACGTGCAGATTAGGTGGATTGGCCATGATAAATTGCCCTTAGTGACGAAAAAGGTTAGGAGGGGTTATTGGGACAGAGGTGGGAAGTGAGGGCTTAAGTGGGTTGGTGCAGACTCGATGGGCCAAATGGCCTCCTTCTGCACTGTGTTCTCTATATGGTTTGCCTTCTTTACTACCTGCAGTCCCTGCAGGCTTACTTTCAGCGACTGATGTGCGAGGACACCAAGGATACACCATCATCCATCCCCTAATCATTTAGGTAAACACTTGTTTTCCTGCAGCTGTGATAATCTGCATATCAAAGAACCCCTCAAACATATGCACTCTTATCAATCCTATTCCTCACTTTATTTTATCCAAATTTAATTTGTTAATCTATATTTTAGCCAAATATCTTGACAATTGGCCCAGATTTCATGTAGCAAGATATCCAACAAAGTCTGCCATCAGTTAGACTCGCCCTTCACAATTCAGCTCAAAAAATGTTTGTTCACTAAGTTTCTGAATGTGCAAGCTGTAACAGGGCAGCGAGGGAAAGACGGCATCTGGGGCCTGAGTGAAAAGGCAACAAAGAGGGTCTCTTCTTAACCAAGGAGATTTATGGAATTAAACACAGGAGGGACTGAGAGGTAGAGTGAGTTAAGGGGACTGAAATCAATGTCAAATCAGTTACAGAAAAATAAAATTAACATTTGATATTTTTTAAGTCTCCAGACTTGATTCTTATAACAGCTTACTTTTGGTTTGAGAGAGGTTGATTGGCAGTCATTAATAATTAAATGTCATTAAAAGGTTCTTACACTTGCAGCTATTAGCCTCATAGCCAGATCTTCAGCAATCACGCAATAAACTTAAAATGGAACCAACAAGTGATGATATTGGGTAAAAAGGCCATTTGTAATGCTTCTCAGCATTCTACAGGACTTTGGAACTGGATTTTTAAAAAAACCTCGAGGTGAATCACAGAAAAACTGTGACTTCTTATCCAGTCAAGGGATGGCAGAGGCAATTAGACCACACAAAGATATGTATTTATCTTAGATTAAATTATTTGTTTCAACCATTGAAGTCCTGTGGCCAAACTTTAAATAATGCTCACACACTAACGAGCTGTGGGGTTCAGTATGTCTGCGTGGGTACCCAAATTCCTTGAAAAGCTAATCCTGGAAACTGTAGTCACCAAACTGCTGTTGCTATTGTATCAAAACATGGACAATGTACAGCAGACACCTCAAATCACTTGAGAGATATCACCAATATTGCCTCTGCAAAATCCTGCAAATCCACTGGCAGAATAGGTGGACCAACCTGAGGGCTGTCTCCCAGGCCAATATCCCCAGTATTGAGGGACTAATCACACTCGATCAGTTATGATGGGAGGTCCACATTGCCTGCGTGCCTGGCACAATACTCCCGAAACAAGTGCTCTACTTTGAGCTTTTCAATGGTAGGGGATCATGAGGAAGGGAGAGGAAACAATACAAGGACACTCTGAAAACCTCCCTAAATAGATCGAAACGTGGGAATCACATAGAAAGCATAAACTGGAGAAGCATCCACGAAGGCGCCAATCACCTCGAGCGTCACAGGGTGGAGCATGCGGTCGTCAAGTGTAAACAGCGGAAAGGGAGCGCAGAATCCAGAGCATCCCACCCACCTCATCAAACACCACTTGCCAAACCTGTGATAGTCTGTGGATCCAGGATTGGACTATTCAGCCACCACAGAATCCACCTCTCCGGAGTGGAAGCAAGTCAAGTAATCTTCGACCCTGAGGGACTGCCCATGGTTGCTTATGAGCCAGAATATTCCCCATCAAAACACATCCTGTCATAATATCCACTCATGTATATTATGAGATACAGACAGGCAGTGATTGACACACAGGATAACCAATGAACACACACAACACAGAACAACCAATCACCAGACAGGACACCACCATTATAAAGCCCACAGGGCATTAAGGCTCTCCCTCTCTCACAGGACACGGCCAGGGAGATAGTCGCAGTGCACAGGCCAATGAACATCATCACCATGTGATAGAGAGCTAGTCTGGTCAAGCCAGTAGGAGGTTATCAGTTAGGTTAATAGTGTCAACCCACAGCAGATTATGTACAGCAATCAACAGGTTCAATAAAAGTGTTGGACCTTTTTGTGTCATTGGCACGTAAGGACACCATGCGCTCTATACCACCCCCCCCTCCCCCCACCCACTATTCCTTTCCATACCCCCAAACTTCTTAATGCAATGGCCAACGGCTAAATCACGAGTGCAAACAGCAGGGGGGACAGAAGACATCACTGCCTAGTCCCACGGTGGAGAGAAAAGTATCTTGAGCTGATGTTTATGCGGACACTCGCCCTCGGTGCCTTATATAGTAGCTTTACCCAGTTCACAAATCTTGGTCCAATCCCAAACCTCTCCAGAACTGCCATCAAGTATCCCCATTCTACCTGGTCAAACGCCTTCTCAGCGTCCAATGCTTCCTCCATATGTTAATAAGCTATTCACAAACCCAGGACATGGGATTGTTGCAAGGTGGAAGAATGAGTGGCATGGTAGCACAGTGGTTAGCACAGTTGCTTCACAGAGCCAGGGTCCGAGGTTCGATTCCCAGCTTGGGTAACTGTGATGAGTCTGCACAGGTTTCCACTGGGTGTTCCAGTTTCCTCCCACAGTCCTGAAAGACATAGTTAGGTGAATTGGACATTCTGAATTCTCCCTCAATGTACCTGAACAGACGACATAGTGTGGTGACTCGGGGATTTTCACAGTAACTTCATTGGCGTGTTAATGTAAGCCTACTTGTGACACTAATAAAGATTATTATGTACAATAGGAGAGCTTTCCAGAAAGTGTCAAAGGACTGATACTTGCATTATAAGAAACATCGTTATATGAACTTGCAAGGTTACTGCAGGCAGATTTGATCATCTGCACACATGAAAACATGCTCCTGAGTGACAAGGTGGGTGCAGTTCATAAGTTATGGGAATGGAATTTTAAGTATTAATTAACTTGGAGGAAGGCCACTTTTGTTTTCATTTTGCATGCCCACTGACACCATTGCTGTTGAACTAACGTATTGATAACATATTTTCCTAACATGAACACACATCTGCACTGCATGTTAAGCCTTATCCTGTCTCTAATACATGCAGTCTGACCTTCAACCACCAAGTCGGGTGACTCCATATGTATTACATTGTATAATATCTAATACTGCAGTCCACAACCACAATCAGCTATTATCATGACAGGAAATGATGTTTGTAAGTTGAGTGGGACAATAGACTACCAAAAAGGAGATCCAGTGGCACGGCAGCATCGTCTCTACCTCTGAAGCAGTAGCTCAGGGTTCAAGCCTGGCATCAGGACTTGTTGGCCACAGAAGAGTGCTTATAACATGATTCACCAGTTTTATAATTAGCTCTGGATTCCTTCAATCAGTTACTTCTTTTTCCTTTGGGGAACTGTAGGGGTATGTATCCAAAATAGGAATAAACTACCAAAGAAATATTGAGGTGCACGGAGTTGTGAGTCTTGACCATTTTCTCGACTGGACAGGTTCAGGTTGTGCTTTAGTCACAAGTATAAGAGGCGAGGTGCGAGTTCATCTGTCTACAGCATTAAGTATCTTATGGTGTAGCCACCCAAGATGGACACTGGGCTACAAAATGGAGAACTGCTAAGGCTGCAGGGAAAAAAGTCTTAGCAAGGACAAGCAGTTTGCAGAAGACTAATTAGCATTCTGCACGTACAGAAACCAGTTTGTGGCCAGGTGCAGAGTTTCAGCCAAAGGTGTAAATGGCAACAAGATCTACATAGTAATGAGGTGATCCAGATCCTACACAATAGAAACATTTAAGTATGAAGGGATACTTTTGAGTAGACGCCTAGACAGAACGGCACCACTGTATCCAACACAAAGAACCATAGGGACAGCCCACCCATCGAGAAACGACCCTCAGATTGGGGGTTTGGAAGATATCGATTGGGAAAGGCCCAATCGATACATGGCAGGTAAAAGGCCCGCCCCGAAGGGGCACGGACTTCTGGACCTATAAAAGTAGACCCCGCACATGGTTCGGTCTGTTTTGTCGCTCCGGCTCTGCTGCTACATCGCATCCTGACTCCAGTTCCATCACCTGCCGTTGAGCCATCAGCCATCGAACTGTAAGTGCCAATACAACGATCGCTACGTGATCCAGACCTTGCTAGATCCTGACAACTTTAAGTACCTGAGAGTTGCAGACCAAGAACGGGACGAAGGCCTTGCTCCCTGACCTTGCCTGTTCCTGTCTAGATAAGTATTTTAGTTGTTTAGTATTAGAAGTTAGTCTCTTTAGCGTATGCATGTGTATTTATTATATTTGTCATAATAAATATCAATCGTTTGGACTTGCTAATCGGTGTACAGATTTATTACTTTGAACCTGACCTTGATATACTTGTGAGGTGTCTATACGGCACCTGGCGACTCCTGAGCATAATTACATATAGAGCCATAGTAGTGTTAAGCACACGGCCTTTAAACGGAGGCGTGTTAATACACTCCAGTAAAACGAGCAACAATGGTGAGTTTAGAAACGTGGAAAATAGGAGACCATTTGGCCCATTGAGCCTGCTCCACCATTCAACGTGATCATGACTGATCCTCTATCTCAACGCCATACTCCCACTCTCTTCCCATACCCCAATGCCTTTAGTGTCTAGAAATCTATTTCTTTCTGAAATACGTTATAACTTGGCCTCCACAGCCTTATATAGTAGAGAATTCCAGAGGCTCACCCGCGTCGAGTGAAAAGGTTTCTCCTCATCTCAGTCCTAAATGGCCCTAACTCCATATCCTGAGACCATGAGTCTTATTCTAGACCTCTCAGCTAGTGGAAACATCATCCCTGCATCCAGCATGCCGAGGCTTGCCAGAACTTTATATGTTTTAACAAGATCCCCTTCTCATTCTTCTGAACTCCAGTGAATATTTGTCTCTATCTATTGCCAAAACACAGCAACTTCCTGCCATTCAATGCATGTCAATGGTACGGTAGACAGTGAGAGGCCGTTTTCACAAAGCTAATGGCAGAGCAAATACCAGTAACCTCAACAATATTTTTTTTAATTAGGGGTCACCCTGATTGCATCAAGATGAGAATTTGTTTCTCAGAGGGCTGTGCAATCTTGGAATGCTCTGCCTCAGAAGGTTGTAGAGACTGGGTTATTGAATAGTTTTAAGGCGGAGGTAACTTCTTGTTAGGCAAGGAAATCAAAGGTTATCAAGGGTAGATGGGAAATACAGAATTCAACTCAAAAAGATCAGCCCTGATCTTATTGAATGGTGGAGTAGGCTGGAGGGGCCGAAAGCCTACTTCTGCTCTTACTTTGTATGTTCATATTTTGACAGCAAATTCCGACACAGTAACAAAAATTATAATACAGATTTCCAGCAATCTTAAACTATTGCCAGGAATTTCAACTTCAACAAGGGTGCAAAATGTATGATATTATGTCAGGCCTTTCTTACATACCATACACAATTTTTCTTTCCATTTACTTTGAATGTTTCGAGCAGCGTATAATGTATGTGGTGATCCCTTCATTATTAAAAATCTGATTTAAATATACTCCAGAAAAAATTCATCACATGAGGTCTCTGGTGATATATTTTTTGTCATTTTATCTTCTGGTGGAAATAAATGTCAATGAAATTAAAATTCAACATTTAAAAAACAAATTAATAAAGTAGGAATCCAATCTTGTCCAAGATTGGATTTCCATTCTGCTCTGAGTAAGTTGATTTCAGAAGTAGCAGCAAAAGGGCAATAACCAGAAACAATAGCTCAGTTTCTCTCTCCACAGATGCTGCCCGACCTGTTTGCAGCATTTTCTATTTTTGATTCAGATTCCCAGAGTCTGCAGTATTTTTCTTTTGTAACAGTAGAGATGCTGTTTGGTAGGGAATCTTGACAGGGCTCCTGTTCTCAATATTTTGCAATCACTTCGAAACACAATCAGACTTGGCTCACATGACTACTGCGGCCAATCAACCATGACAGTCATGCCTAACAAATGAAGAATGGCCACTTTGCTGCATGGTCGCATATCAGATTTCAATTAGACATCTAAAAAGTGAACATTTTAAGACATTCAAGAGGTTAGATGCTCAGCTTTCGCTTCTCCCAATGACAGAAAGGGGAAGAGTGGTAGAAAAAGTGATGATGTCTGGCTGAGACAAACTAGATATAGCAGATAGTTTTTAGATTTGTACCGTTAGCAATGTTTGAAGGATATTTTACTCAATATATTTACCCCAGCTCCCCAACAATGAGAAATATAAAGAGATAAAAGTTCAAATGACTTTAAACATCTATTCCAGTTTAGTTTGCAATACTTATTCAACCAGATGAGAAATATTGACAATAGGAACAGTTCTATGCAGTGCACATGTGGACCAATCTTTTTTTAATTAAAAATCACCAGGAATGTGTGGACTCCATTTTTCAGATGGACATATACAAGTTTACCCCTTATTCGAAATTCCAAAAAGCTCTGAAACCACACTTGGCTGTTCCGAGCAGTTTGTGCTGTTCCTGTGGCCTAACTTCCTGTGGCACTGAAAGAGTTGAACGCAGTACCTGGTTCCATCGGGTAGGGAAGCCAAGTAACCCCCCATCAGACACAGCACCGACCTGCGACTCCGAGCAGTGTTCGAGGATCTTTGCAGCTTGGTATTTTAAAATTCCCGAATCCGAGATGCTCTCGGCCCTGAGCATTTCGAATAAGGGATACTCAATCCCTGTACCACAAGAATTTGTAAGGATTTTTCATTATAGTGAGATCAGTTTAAAGTACAACTAACACGGGCAGCACGGTGGCGCAGTGGTTAACACTGCTGCCTCATGGCACCGAGGACCCGAGTTCAATCCCAGCCCTGGGTCACTGTCCGTGTGGAGATTGCACATTCTCCCTGTGTCTGCATGGATCTCACCCCGAAAACCAAAGATGTGCAGGGTAGGTGGATTAGCCACGCTAAATTGCCCCTTAATTAGAAAAAAAATGAAATTGGTACTCTAAATTTACTTTAAAAAAAGTAAATGTAAGACTACAATTTGGTAAAATACCCGCACGGCCTTCCCTTTTAGGGGCATCAGTGCATTTCATGCAAATTCTCAAAACAAAACGCGAGACTGAATTCTGCACATTTCCCTACAAGGGATCAAGGCAAAAGGCAAGGTTACCTCGGTAGTGTTGTGAATGCCTCTGATGAATTAGACCATGTCAAGTTGACAACATCCATTTTCAGTTACTCTGCACATCACAAGAGCCAATTTTGAGTTTCACATGGACAAGGCAGTGAAAGTCCCTTACATAAGAACTGAGCTCAGGCTTGTAGTGCAGTCTTTCTGAATGAAACCTTTCTGTTAAGATTCCAGCAGACTTCTCAGAACTAGAGATTTATCTATGCAGTTTGTCTAGTCCGAAGGAAATAATTGTGGGCAAAGGATCTAATAGAGTTCTGCTGTCTAGTGTAGTCATGCCATAAAGTGGCTGGACACAGATTCAAAGCTAACCTCAATAGTTTATTGCTACAAGAGGAAAAAATAATCAAATTCTAGAGTCAATCATAGGCACCTCTGTCAATTCGCTTAAAGCCAGAGAGTAAAGGCTCCCATCACCCCTCAGAGAAAGGAAAATGTCAAACCCATAAAAAAATTCTAATTTATAAATAATTGTCTTGCTTTATTTTAACTTCCTATAAATATTCTTGACTCATATTTAATGAATATGACCAGACAACATCATGGATGTAAACGCTAGAACTTTGTCCACAAGTCATGGTTTTATACTATAGACAGTTTCAACATGAACATTATAGAAGCAGGATTCCCCATATGCTCCCATTTCCCCACAAGATTTATTATCTATCAACCCAGTAACACCTTCTTCCCTTTAGTCACACAATCCTTGATTGAACCAAAATATATACAAATGGTTTCAATTGCCTGAATTTACAGATTTTCAGCACTAAAAAAGGACATGACTCCTTGTTGCACAACAATTCAATAAGATGGAGTTTTGTGGGCCTTTGGTGAATTGAATATGGGAAGTGTCAGCTGCTGCAGCAGAGAGAACATGAAGGAGACTCTATAGCAAGTCATTTAACAGCGAGAGAGACAATAACGTCAGATAGTTCAGGATTTTGTAATCTCTAGGTAAGCTAACAAAGGGTTGGAAGTTTGAATCAACAGATTTTTAAACACATATTTGTAGCCACTGACTTACAAAGTTCCACTTTCCCCAACAGCCTCTGCCCATAAACTTGGATAACCAGCAGGACATGACTTCTCAGGTTGGGGGTACTTTACATCCTCTGTAGCAACATGTCATAGCAGTTACTTCAAGTCTACACCAATTCACAATTACAGCAGAATATTTATAGGAAGAAGTGTAAGTTATCTAGCAACACAAATGAAACGGGATTAAAATATGTAAATTGAAAAGGGCTAAATATCTTATAAAATAGAAGAACGAGTGTGCACACAATACATATACAGATTTGCAAGATATTTTTCCTGGTTATATACTGTTCTCCTTCCCCTTCTTAAAATATAATCAATTCTCAAGTAGTAGCAAGGGTTGTGCTAATTGCAATACTTGCAGTGTGCTAGGTCTGACTAAAATACTGCAGATGAACCAGTAGTTGCATTTCTTCTTCCTTCGCAGAAAATTGAGTTGTAAAATTCACATGAACAACACGAGTGACATCTGATACCTCAGTTAAAGCTTTCTCTTTGAACTTCTTGAATCAGCAATGGACAATGGATATATAAAGTAGCTGCAGATCAGTACTCAGGGACTGCAGCGGTTCAAGAAGGCAGCTCATCGGCACCTTTTCAAGAGCGCCTAGGGATGGGCAATAAATGCTGGCATAGCCAATGACACCCACGTAACATAAATGAATAAAAAGGTGACAAAGCAAAAACCTTAGAACTGCATATTTCAATTACTGTGGCTAGTTACTGTATCAAATACCGTGTTATGTCCAACATCCTTGGCTCTGAGCATCAAAAGATAACCAAACGTTTTAAAGAATAAAACAGGTTTAAGTTTCTGATAGTTCTCCAGGCTTGACTTTATTTATTCATGGAATCTTGAAGATGTAATTACTCTATTTTACTTCAATATCAGTGCAAAGCTCCAAGTAGTTCTCAGTCTCTATTGGAAATGTTACAGAAATAGATGCCTCTGATTGCCTCCAGTCATTTAATTTGTAGAACAACCTGTCGAGAGAGAATTTGTAAATTTAAGGTTGAGATACAATTGAATATGTGCCAAAACAGTTCCTACTTTAAAGAAATACACTGACATATTGCATACACATTCAGGAGCTATCATATTTCCACTCATTTTGAACGCTTAACAATACAATAGCTTATTCACACAGGTTTTTTGTTACATTTATTCCTTTTGTGTCTTCAAGTGCACCACCCAGGAAATACTGACAGATGTGTTTTGAATTGATTGCTGAAATATTTTAGTAAATCTAGTCAATGGTACTGCAATTGGTTTATGTGGGGACATACTAAGATTTCTCATATAGGAACTTTCTGATCTTATCCACAGTTTCCTGCAGTTTATTCTTAACTCTTCTAAATAAGGGACTGTTAACTTATAACTGAACCTCATTCTGGCCAGCAAGAGATCGGCACTTACAGGGATATCAGGTAGACCATATGAGTGAATTCACCCAAGTATTTTTCTTACATTTCCCAAGGGCTCAAAATCAAAAATATTAGGAAACATAATCGGGAATATAAACCTGTACATCTACTTCTTGTCAAACATTAAATGCTGCTTTTGTTCAAATTTGACAGTGTAAATATTTGAATATCATTCTGCATTTAAATAATTTTAATTTGAAATTAAACATACAAATTTTGTTCCCCCAATATGTTCCCATTAATGCACAAGAGTTTAACCGAGGTGCCTACCATGGTCCCCATCTGCAGCAACCACAGGTTCCCATGGCATGCTGTGAAAGTCTCCTTTCACAGCATGCCATGCTAGACACCACCTTTAAGAGGTGGAGACAAGATGGGGAGAGTGACGCAAGTGATCAGGGACTTCGCAATCTTAGAAGAACTGACGGAGAGACTAGAACTACCAAACGGACAGGAACACCGACATTTACAAGTCAAAAACTTTCTCCGCAGGCAGACGACGAGGTACCCTAGAGCGTCGAGAGACACAATGTCGGAGGAGCTACTGGACATGGACCAGTATGGAAAAAAGGAACTACGGGGACATGTACAGACAACTTATAGAAAGGGCATCACGGTGGCGCAGTGGTTAGCACTGCGGCCTTAACACACCGAGGTTCCAGGTTCGATTCCGTTTGGAGTTTGCACATTCTCCCCGTGTTTGTGTGGGTTTTGCCCCCACACCCCAAAGATGTGCAGGGTAGCTGGATTGGCCACACTAAATTGCCCGGAATTTGAAAAAATTAATTGGGTACTCTAAATTTTTAAAACAATAAAGGGCGAGAGAGCACCACGGGATGTAGGAAGACAGAAATGGGAGGGCGAACTAGAGATGGAAGTAGGGTGGGGACTCTGGAGTGCAACACTAATTAGGGCAACAGCATGGGTGGAAAAAGCTTCTGTTCCAGCATATATATTTTCGAATAAATCGTATGCCGTCTCACTGTTGAAAATGTAGTAAGAAATTAAGGTATTCGAATTTTCAACGAAATGGGGCACTGAAAAGAACTATTTTGGTATTGTCAAACAAATTTGAGATCAAACAAAGGAGATGCTGACAAAGACAAAAAAATGCAAGCAAATGTAGAGGTGATGTAATGGAGCACATGAGGCACATATGATGAAAGAGAAACAGACGGGGAGGGCGATAACAAAAATAAGAGCAAGATCAGCAATATGTGTGCTGGGAAATGCTTTAAAACTTAGTGAAACATGCTACAGGATATAATTTAGCATTTTTAAAAAGCAAAGAACAATCTTGTTTCAACACCATTAATAATGAAGGTTAGGGCAGCACAGTGGCACAGTGGGTTAGCAGTGCAGCCTCACGCGCCGAGGTCCCAGGTTCGATCTTGGCTCTGGGTCACTGTATGTGTGGAGTTTGCACATTCTCCCCGTGTTTGCATGGGTTTCCCTCCCACAACCCAAAAGATGTGCAGGGTAGGTGGATTGGCCAAGTTAAATTGCCCCTTAATTGGGAAAAAATTAATTGGGTATTCTAAATTTGTTTTTTAAAAAACAATGAAGGTTGACAAAATATCCAATTTTCAGCAAGCCATTGTTCTCTTTGAGTCTTGATGTTGCTACATTAATCCCAGCTTCAAGCACTGGGAATATTGTTTTACCCATGTTGCAAATAAATGTTCAGTTCGCAAAATGAAAATAAAAACAGAAAAAAAGTCAATCCAATTTTCATAGATTTCACATTCAGTAACACTCTTATATGAAGATTAGGGAGTCTAAGAAAAAACTCAGCAGTGTAATGAGAACATATCTGATGCCAGTGATTGATTCCAGCTCAAAAACGGTAGCACTCAAGATTTGAAATTAACTGATCTTGATGTTTCAATCCCTGTAAGTAATTTAAAACATGCCCACAAAAGGTCAGTGTGGGAAATGAACAGTAAAGGGTGCTCTCAGTTTGAGTTTAAAGTACTTTACAATAGCAATGCAGACAGAGATTTTTTGCATACCAAAATGTGTATGATTCACGATTTTAAAGTACTCTTACATGAATGCCGAAAATCAATCCTCTGCCATACCTCACATTGAGGAGCACAAAAGCACTCAAAATGTGCGTTACAGAAAAACACAACATTTGAAATAAAATAGATATTTGATTTGTGGCACAATAAATTTTTAAAAAAGTGATTCAAATATTTTTTTCTCAAGGCAGACTTGAAAATTATCCGACTTTTATTCTTTGGAACTAATTTTTTTCCTTCAAACAATTTAAATAGATTTCAGCATCATTTCGGAATCCCTGTTATCTTAACTAAGGAGTACATATACTGAGCAAATTATGGCTGTGTTGCAAACGGTGCAAGTTGGATCGACAGGAATGCAACATTTAGTACAAGCCCACTTTTCCCATTGGAAGAGTGACAAGGGCACATGCAACAGATAGACTGACCAGTTATTAATGTAATAACAATGGGCAGTGTGATTCAAATTTGATTTTTCAGGTCTCAAGCATTTTGAAGAGCATCTAAAACAATCTCTAAATGAGTTCTGTCATCAGTGTATCTTTAATACCAGCCCTAACCAGTATTTGGATGGCATTCCAGACATCCAGTCAAACAAATAAAATTAAAAGCTCAGTTTCTCACACACAAGGTTGTGGTCTTAATCAACAGTGCAGCCACTTGAACGTAGCAAAGTCAATAATAACTAGCACTGTGTGATGTGTACTAATCAAATATTTTACAAAATTCTTGGTTTAATTCCAAATTTATAAATAAAATGCTAATGAAACATGACAAAACAAATCTCCTGTTTCTTTTCCTGCATCGTATGAAGAGATTAAAAAGGAATGTGAATAAAATAATTTTGAAAGAAAGCACCTCAACATTACAATATATACTGAACCCGGTAAAATAGGTTAAAAAACATTTTCTATCAATGTTAATTTTGTCTCCAAATCATCAACTTCCCCAGTGCAGGAAAAAAACCTAGTGAGCACAGTATTTGGAATTCATGAAGCAAAACATAATTTTGGATTTAAACTTGCGATCAGTTTGGATCATCATTGTATTTCCATGTCACAAACATTCCAATCTTCATTGGCACGTGTACCCAGTGCAGTTGAAGAGCTACCCCAATCAGCAAAGTTTCAGATTCAATCCCCAATATGTACTGAGTTAGCTGATTGCACCAACCCTCCTTTCACAGCAACTGCCAAACATGTACTCTTATTCCAGAAGAACAAAGGCAATAGATACATGGAAACACAATCACCTGCAAGTTTGATAGATTAATGATTTATTGATGCATTAATTTGTTTGGTGCCTTTAAGGATTGATTGAGTATATAGCTAGGGTATATAGCGGGGGAATAGAATTATTCAAAAACACCCAGTCTGCAAAAAGATAGTCAATGTTTCAGACAATGAATAAACTATCAAACTTTGGTGCCATGTCTGCAGAAATTCAAAACATTGTTTCATAAGAAGTTGCATAACTGTTTCATGTAGAGAGTAAGACCATTGTTCTTCAGTACAGTTAGTAATGAAAATGTATCAAAGCCTTAGCAACAGCAAGGTTAATGCAAGCGCCTTATCTTTATAAGATTGGCGCACGTGGCAGGCGCACGTAGACATTTAATTAATTTGATGGACATTTGTCAATCTTATGTAGTGACCAATGTTTGAATAACAAAATTTTGAGTGAACAAATCAGGAGGTTTCAGCTGAGAATTAAAAGCCAATGGGAATAAATGAGGGATTAGGCCATAGAAATGGATTCCCTTAAAATTGAGACCTCGTGGACGAGGTTTCATTCGTGAATTCCTGCCTTCCTGAATTTTTGAATCATCTATTTCTGATACTTTTCTTATGCTTTTAAACTCTTGCTTTGTTCTAACCAGTTTATGTGTTATTTGATCTAAGTTTTGATTTAGTTCTTATGCAAGTGTATTAAAGTGAATAATTAGCAATAAAGTTGTATTTTTGGACACCTCCAATCAACCGGACCGTGGGCTCTTATTTGAAGATAAAATAAGAGATTGTACAAAGTTTCCCTCCAAGTGACAAACCATCCTCACTTGGAACTATTTTTTATTTTTTTTATAAATTTAGACTACCCATTATTTTTTTTCACAATTAAAGGGACATTTAGCATGGCCAATCCACCTAACCAGCACATCTTTGGGCTGTGGGGGTGAAACCCACGCAGACATGGGGAGAATCTGCAAGCTCCACACAGACAGTGATCCAGGGCCGGGATTCGAAACCGGGTCCTCAGCGCCATAGTTCACTTGGAACTATAATCACTGTTTCTTCATTGTTGCTGGTCGACGTCCTGGAGCTCCCTTCCTAACAGCACTGTGATGTACCTATACCACATACACTCCAGCAATTCAAGGAAGCTCCGCGCCTCCTTCTCACGGGCAATTAGGGTTGGTTTAGCCAATTACATTTACATTCCATGAAAGATATGTTTAAAAAGATATTGTATGAATGAAGTATATATTCAGGCTTGGGCTGATAAGTGGCAAGTAACATTTGTACCACATAAGTACCAGGCAATTACCATATCCAACAATAGAGGATCTAACTATCTCCCCATGATATCGAATGGCATTCTCATTGCTGAATTCCACTCTATCAACATCCTGTGGGTTACCATTGGCCAACCATATAAATACTGCGGCTACAAGAACAGATCGGGGTTGGGAATTCTGAGGTGAGTAACTCACCTCTTGCCACCTAAAATCTTGTCCACCATCTCCAAGGCATAAGTAAGGAATGTGATGGAATAATTTCCAATTGCCTGGATGCGAGCAGCTCCAACAAAACTCAAAAAGCTGGACACCATCCAGGAGAAAGCAGCACACTTGACTGGCACTGGATCAAACACCTTCAACATTCACTCCCTCCACTGCTGATAGTGACAGGAATGTGTACCACATACAAGATGCACAGCACAATTTGTCAAGCCTCCTTAGATAGCACCTTCCAAACCTGAAATATCTACTACCCAGCAGACACATGGGAACATCACCACTTTCAAGTTCCCCTCCAAATCACACACCATTCTGAGTTGCAATTATGTTGCCCTTTTATCACTCATTGGGTCAAAATCCTGGAAATATCTTGCTAACAACACTATGGATATATCTACCTTGTTACGACCGGGTGAGGAGAGAAGGGCAGACAGCGAGAGTTTCATCTCCTTTGACAGATTTCAAGCTATAAATCAACAGGAAATGGGTCTATTTTGTCTTCCACAGAAGGTTTTGAATTCTGTCGAGTATCAGGCTGGTTAACAGTCGCCACTGTCTTGATAAAACACAGCTGATCAAATTCCAGCACTTTGCATTTTTAATGCCATCCTTTCAAGAAAGTCCCTGTTTCAAGTGGACCATGACACCACCTGGCATGTGAAGTTCAATGCAACAGGTCTGCAATGCAATTCATAAAGAAACTTTCCAGAAAAGAACTTACAGTATCAGATATCAAGTGACTCAACGCAGCCATTTTTGATTAATGCCTTCTTGCATTAAATACACTACGTCTGTGGTTATCTGGTGAATTTGTAAGTATATCTCACTCAGTCACAGCTTATCATGATAGCATAGACATCAGACATTTCACCAGCTCACCACCATCTATTCAAGAGAAATTAAGAATGGACAACAAATACTGGCCTAGCCAGTGATGCTCACGTCCCATAAAATAACTTGAAAATCTGATGCATGTCCTTTTAAATACATTTACATTTAACTAAAACAATAGCCTGGATTTCAAGCAAAAGTAGAATTATGCCCAGTTGCGTTGCATGTTGTCCCTTGGAAATATAGCGTACCAATATTTACTCCTAGGATACGCATGAAAATAGTCAGTGGAATGGTACTAAATCTATTGGTGCCCATGTGCCTTAACTTCAATGCAAGCCATCATTTCCAGAAATTCAGCAAATTGGGGAAAAAATAAAGAATTATTAGGCAGCATACAGATACAGACTCAAGAATGCGAGAATTACCTTATTTGCTGCCTCCAGAGAGTGAATGAGGGTTTGCAGCTCTTCTTTGTCCATCTCAATGGAAACCGGCTTCAATACTCCATTTTCCCGAACATCAAGGTCAAGGTTCAGCAATGGTGTCTGAAGAAAGGCAATTTTATCACTCGACAGGGGTAACTGTAATTTAAAAAAAACTAAATTCAAATTTGAACCTCCCTTCAGTTTTATTCAATTGATTTGATCTAAAATACGATTTGAATGTTGCCCTTTACTCACAAAAGGAAACTAGTTGATTACCTATATTCTGCACACATATTCAGCTTTCTACAAATATACAAAACACTTCATACAGTAGATACCGAACAGTACTTGAGCTACTTAACAGTTTAATTAAAAGTTCCAACAGTCTACCAATTAAACAGCAAACAATTCCTTGTGGAAATGAAATAAAAGAAACATTGTATTAAGTATTCTTTTACATAACTGCACCTAGATTGTACTGCCTCATGAAATGGAAATTTCTTGTATTTGTTTTGCTGCCGAATAAAACAAGCAACTGTATCATGTTGAAATACTCAATGGTTTAATGTATAAAGAATGGATAGAAAAATACCATAATGGGCATTACTTTATATTTTATTACAGTCCACTTAGGCTTCTTGGGAATGAGAAATAAACATTTGAACTCTGCTGCTGAAGTATTTTTAAGAATATACTATGCAGTACGATGGCGCAGTGGTTAGCATTGCTGCCTCACGCCGCCGAGGTCCCAGGTTCGATCCCGGCTCTGGGTCACTGTCCGTGTGGAGTTTGCACATTCTCCATGTGTCTGCGTGGGCCTTGCCCCCACAACCCAAAGTTGTGTAGGGTAGTTGGATTGGCCACGCTAAAATGCCCCTTAATTGGAAAAAATTAATTGGGTACACTAAATTTATTTTTAAAATATACTATGCAGATTAGAAACTTAATTTGTTCACTCTTCAGATAGTTTTGCTCCCCATGCTATTTTCTTTTTTCCCCATTTGTCAGAAACAATATTTGCTTACCACATCTTTTCTGAGTTTTCTAGGGAAATCAATTGTACTTGCAATTATCAACCTCCTGCTGCACAGTTCATTCCAGCTGATCCAAGATACATTATTTCTTCAAAATAAATGTTTAAACTGCACTTATTCTGTAATACACTAAAGAAACTAAATTTATGAAACACAGCAGGCTACCTTTCCATATTTCCCAAGCATAATAGCAGTATTTTCAGTTCCCATTATTTGAAAGCAATTAAGTCAAAGCTATTTTAAATTCTGATGTTATACTCTGCAACATTCTTGCTGTAATACATTTTGTCATTGTTCAATATTAGATTAATTCAATATACTCAAACTAGTTACACTATATAGTTTCCAGAGTTCCAAGTAATACCAGTTCCTTCGCATATCCAAACCAACCGCTTATCTGTAACAATAATGATACTTTTGGTGATATCTCAGTTCAAAAAGGATATACTGTAACTTGTTCACTCCCAAGTCTGGCAGCACTGGTTTGTAACTAATGGTTTTTGCAAATACATCTATAATTTTTGGGTTGATTCCTAGGACACAATGCCCTCGTTAGCATTTATTCCTTAACTAACACATCAAACAAATGATCTAATTGTTTACTTGATTTGTTGTTTATGGAATCTTGGTGTGCATAAATAGGTTGCCAAATTTCTGACAATACAACATTGACTAAATCTCAAGCAACTTGGGTTGTCCAGAAAGGTGTAATAAGAGCAAGTCTTACATTTCAAAGAAGTATTGTTAGAAGTTATGTTGTGATTCACCCTGTTGAAGGTTATGGAGAGAGAAATAGATAATGCAGTTGCAGAGAATGTTGTTTGTGACTCTGGTTAGGGAAATAATTTATAGTTAAAGGCTTGATCTGAAGTAATGAATACAATTCCAGGGACACATTATTTTGGCAGCTGTGGAGAAATCAGAGCTTAAAAACGCTGACAGTATATTGTCCCTCTAGGTAGAATCCATTTAATTCTATACCTTTAGCTGCCAATCAAAATTCTGTAGCTGAGCAGATGACACAGCATTGGTTTTCTCAATTAAGGCTGACTTGAGTTCCTCCTTTCTTCCTTTTAAACAGTTAAGTACTGCTTCTTGATGGGGTGCAGCCAATCCATTCAACAACTGGAGAATCTAACAGAAAAAAAAATCCAGGCTGTATTATTGCATACAACTTATTTTTCAGATTCAAGCCACCTCTAGTGTGTGGACAAAGGATTTAAAGAATTATGATTGCCTTAATATCTATAAACACACCAGTTTGATTTAAAAATGTACTATATACAACTTCTATATCTTTTAAATTGAGGCTAACTAGTTTACAATAAATTCAAAGCTGTTTTATGCAGAG
Organism: Scyliorhinus canicula; assembly: GCF_902713615.1. NCBI lineage: Eukaryota > Metazoa > Chordata > Chondrichthyes > Carcharhiniformes > Scyliorhinidae > Scyliorhinus > Scyliorhinus canicula. Next base: position 125,597,295 of record NC_052148.1, on the reverse strand, counting down.
GAAATTCTAATTATCCAACAGTTTAATATTTGAAGCCGGTTCAGACTCGATGGGCTGAATGGCCTCCTTCTGCACTGTAGATTTATGAAAACGCAAGGCTGGGAGTAGAGAGCACACCAGTGGGATTAGTTTAAGATTGTTCCAGTAATGAGCTGGCACAACATTGATGGGCCAAAATGCTTCTGTGCTATAACCCACCAGGGTCCTTAGTTTTGCTGAAATTGCACCATTGTGAAAATGTATATTCAAAACTGCAAAGGGTATATACTGCTTGAAAATGTATTTAAATTAAAAAGGTGCAAGATTTATACATATGGAGGAAATGCAGGATTAGTTTATTGGTCTTGTTGGGATGAATCAGGTATAAAAATAACAATGAGAGTGACTTTAAACACTAAATTCATCACATTATGTACAAAGCCATGCAAATTGGTTTCCAGGCTTGAACCCTGGTGGAGGCCAGGTTGAATTACCTTCACCAATATTCAGAAATATTCAGAAATATTTCTTCCATTTGTTGGCAAGAAAATGTATGCTCAACAGCTTAGTGACAAAAAGAATGAACAAGAGAGGAGTTGAGTGGGGCTAAAACCAGTGAGACAAAGCGAGAATTCAGAGGAGCTGAGCTGAGCGGGGCTGGGTGCTACCTAGCTTACGGGTTCAGAAACAAAAATCAATTGTGACATCAAAGAGAAGTTGTCCGTTGACAGGCTGAGGAGTATTGCCACTTAGGGGCAGAGTCAAAACAACTGACAGATGAAAAACAATAAAAATATTAACTATTAATAATACGTAGGTGGTGAAAAACTGAGGAGTCTTATTTTTTTAAATTAAGGTTTATTACTATTAGTAAGGTGTGTTAAGAATTAGTAGGGACTGATCAGTATTAACAAGGTTTGTTCTTAAGATGCATTTTTATTGGTAAATTAGCAGTAGTGAGTTTAAGTAATAGAGAAGTGACGGTGTTACTCCAATCTCTATAATGCACATTCGGTGCTATCACAAAACAGTACAGCACAGAACAGGCCCTTCGGCCCTCGATGTTGTGCCGAGCATTGTCTGAAACCAAGATCAAGCTATCTTGTTCCTCTTGACAAGCCATTCAATCTCTTTTGTGAACCATGGTTCCCTCACAGAGCCATCTCCTCCCTGCATGACAGGGACATACCCATCAAGGACACGCAGTATTTGTTTCTTGAACAAGCTCCACTTTTCATTTGTGCCTTTCCCTGACAGTTTATGTTCCCATCTTATGCACACTAATTCTTGCCTAATCGCATCATAATTACCCCTCCCCCAATTCTAAACCTTGCCCTGCCGGATGGCCCTATCCATCTCCACTGCAATAGTGAAAGACACCGAATTGTGGTCACTCAGGACTTCCAGGAATAAAACTTCACCTTAAGCAACTTTCAAATCGCGTCCTTCTCCCACCAACTTCACAAGTGGAGGATGGATTTAAAAACAATGGCTCTCTCTCTCTCTCCCTCCACCCTCTCTTTGTCTCTCTCTCCCTCCCTCCACCCTCTCTTTGTCTCTCTCTCTCTCCCTCCCTTTGTCTCTCTCTCTCTCTCTCCCTCCCTCCCTCCACCCTCTCTTTGTCTCTCTCCCTCCCTCCACCCTCTCTTTGTCTGTCTCTCTCTCTCCCTCCCTCCACCCTCTCTTTGTCTCTCTCTCTCTCTCCCCTCTCTTTGTCTCTCTCTCTCTCCCTCCCTCCACCATCTTTTTGTCTGTCTGTCCCTCTGTCTGTCTCTCCCCCCTCCCTCCCTCCACCCTCTCGGTCTCTCTCTCTCTCTTCAGTGTACAGATTTAGGAACTTTTAATTCAAATATTCGACAGTACATTACTTACCTTGAACCATTCCTTTGGTCACTGTTGCAATTACAGTGTATGGAGGATGCGCCAAAAGGGCGCGAAACCCTTGGGGCCTATAAGATAGCGTCCCCAAGTTCAGTTCGTTCTTCTTGGCCTTGGCTCTCAGTGAGGAGAGACCTGCCTAACAGCTTCTTGGCCTTGGCTCTCAACGAGGAAGTGCGTTAATGCATGCGTACTAACAGGTATACAAGGTAAAACTGATAGTTTTTCGCAACAAAATCTGTCAGGAGTTTGTATTCCGGAAATTAGTGAAAGCCGTACCCGTGTTTGCAGCACCGCTTTATTACCCCGTGTTCCAAATTTAAAGAGAACCCACAGACATAGAAAAATGGCAATGAAGGCAATGGAACGCCTTATGAAGCCGCAGGAATTCGTGGTCGCAGCGACCAGTAGAGTAGGACAGTGTCCCGTTTGGGAAGATGAGATTAGAAAGTACCTCAAAGGGAAAGGATGGCCCCTTTGGAGTGAATTTTGTGCAAATGAGGAAACAGGTCCCGGGAGTATAGGACATACTTGGTGGGAGAACCTGACAAGAGATCCACAAGAACATAGAACATAGAATTTACAGTGCAGAAGGAGGCCATTCGGCCCATCGAGTCTGCACCGGCTCTTGGAAAGAGCACCCTACCCCCTACCCAATGTCAACACCTCCACCCTATCCCCATAACTCAGTGACCCCACCCAACACTAAGGGCAATTTTGGACACTAAGGGCAATTTAGGTGGCCAATCCACCTAACCCGTACATCTTTGGACTGTGGGAGGAGCTCGCAAGCCGATGGCAAACGTGTCCTGTCTGGCACAATTGCGAGGCATAGAGGAGGTCATTAGGACGCTCCGTAGAGAGATAGACGAGAGAGATAGGATGAGTAAAGTCGATGTAAGTGACATAGAGGAGGAGAACAGAGAGTTAAAAAGGAGGTTGGCAGCAAAAGACAGAGAGGTGGATGTTGCCAAGAGGGCACACCAGTCTTGTCTGGGGCACTTAGCAGCTTCCAAACACAGTACGACAAGGCCTACCAGGACACACAACGTGCGGTCCTGGTGCGACAAGAAACGGAAGACAAGAAACAGGTAGAGGCATTGCAGAAGCAGTGCAGCGATTTAAAAGCAGCCCTACGAGCACTCCATGCTTCCAACACGGAACAAAGGCAGAGCTCGGAAGACCATGCAAAGTGCCGGAAGCAGAGTGCGGAATTGCAATCTCTGCTTTTCAGTTCAGAATGGCTTTCAGAGCACATTCGGATCCCAACTAGATCAGGAAAACGGCCCCGATTGGCAAGAATTAAATGAAACAGCCCATACGTACGTGCATGGAGCATGTGCACAGGAGAAGCCCCAGAAAAGAGCACCCCAACCCCCCACATCGCCGTTAAAAGGACAAAAACCCACACTTTCCTTGCAGACAATTTACAGTACCCAGGCACCCCTCATGAATGTGAGATTATCTCACCACACCACAACACGGGCCCCTTCATCGCAAAAACACCTCCCTGGAAGATAGGTAGTTCACCCCAGAGACCTGGTTCCAGACATGGTTATTTTTGGAACCCCCCCCCCCCCCCCCCCCCCCCGAAAGCGCCCCGGTATACGCAGTGCAGGTCTCACAGACCAACATCCAAGATTTAACGCAGGCCCAGAGACGAGATGAAAAGCTCAGAGAGGTTTTAAAGGGAAACTTCCCAGCACCTTACGACAAATTTAGGAAAACTCTGACCACACATGACGGTGTGATCCTGAAGGATAGTCTCTATGTAGTTCCTGAGCAGGACAGGAATCAACTCATTTGTTTGTTCCATGACAGTCATGGACACCAGGGAATTGAGCCCACCTCAGACAACTCTGTTGGTGGCCAAATTTAAAAGCAGACATCACCCACTACGTTGAGAATTGCTTGATCTGTGCCCAGAACAATCCGGACCGATATGCAAAAAAGGCTCAACTTAGCCACATGGCCCATGGACTAACCTCCAGATTGACTTTATAGGACCCTTGCCCCCGTGTAGAAATGGATATAAATATGTGTTGGTGGTCATCGACACATTTACAAAATGGGTAGAGGCATTCCCATCAAGAACTAATACGGCAAAGACCACAGCCAAAAATCTGATGCACCACATCTTTACGAGATGGGGACTCCCCCGCAGCATGGAGTCCGACCAAGACTCCCATTTTACAGGACGCGTTATGAAAAACGTCCTGACAATATTTGGCATTACTCAAAAATTTCACATCGCCTACCACCCCCAGTCAAGTGGTATTGTCGAGAGGATGAATCGGACACTAAAAGCCACCCTCAGAAAAATGGTTCAACAGAACAACAGCACATGGGACTCAGTTCTCCCATTTGCACTTATGTTCTTACGAAACACGGTATCAACGTCCACAGGATACACTCCCCACACTCTCATGACCGGACACCCCATGAAAGGCACAGAATATTTATTAGGTTTAGACTTGACCAGCCCCGAAGTGATGGCCCTCACCCACGAGAACGCTGTGCGACAGCTAATCGATAACGTTAAAACGGCTCAACCAGCAGCCGCAGTAAGATTGGGCACCAGAAAGAAACAGAGCACGGCTTGTTTCGACAAGACAGTGCATGCGACTGAGTTTGCAGTAGGGCAGCAGGTTATGCTCTCCCTTTACAACCCCAGCACATTCCTGTCACCTAAGTACTTGGGTCCGTACTCCATTTCGGACAAAGTAAGCCCCTCCGTGTACAAAATAAAATACCCCAATGGAAAGTCTGGGTGGTTTCATATTAACCAGCTCAAGGCATATGGCTCACAGTCCAACCACGCACACCACATCCTGCTCGCCGCAGCAGACGAGCTCACCCCGCCCACAGAAAACGCATTCCTGCCCTGCCCCAGCCCGTCCAGCCCATCCATGGATTCGACCTCAACTCCGCCCCCTGACACATGACTCTGCCTCTCCACGCCCACCGACTTCAACGACAGTGACTGCGAAAACACTGATGACACCACAGCACACCATGATACTATCCCCCTGCAACAGGCCCCACTCCCAGCGACTCTGAGAACAATTCAAGTGATACTTTTGAGATCACATACATTAAAGCCCCACACCCAGGCCCACCACCCAACGATGACGAATTCCACTCCAGCACCTTCCAACTAGACCCACGCATATGGCACCGCGACAATTCATTCAGGCTCATCAGGAACGATGAGATGAACCCCAGGTCACACCACGCAGCTTTGGCAAAACTTATACAGACAAGAGTATGGCAGCTGGGAGAGGATGATGACATTGAGTCTGACTCCCACCATGCGAATCCCTTTGCGACCCTGTTCGCAACAGAAAGCTGAAGTGTCCAGATGATGTTTTAAAAATAACCGCTAGAGTTAAACGGTGTCCTTTCAGATAGAACCTGCACGATATTCGTTGCATGTTTGTTTGTTTGTGTTTGTCAAATGTTCTTTGTTTGAATTTAAGCAGCCTTCCACAGCCCCATGCCAAATTTGTCCGCAGATACCTCCGAAAACCGAAAATCGCTGAGACCTTGCCAGGACCCAGTTCGTAACAGCTCTTCCGATTTGTCGGAACCCCCACGATGACTATATTCTTGCCCGTTCTTGCCGGTTACTCGGGCAGTGGAGAAACGGCACTGGTCCCCGCTCTGTCTGAGGACCCCCCTCTGGTCAGCTAAGCTCGGGTAGAGCACAACCCGCCCTACCCGGGGATTCCATCCAACTCTTACCCGCCGCGGTCCATACGCACCTCATTTTGGCTCTTTTTGTTTCAAAAGTTTTTGTTTTGTTTTATAGTAACCGTTCAGTTGCTTCCCCTCATGCTATTTGCATCCTCAAACATTGGGATGGTAAATCGCACAGGCTGCGAGAAGGCTCGCACTGTTTCAGTATTTTTAAGTGTGTCTTGTCCTGAAATTCGTTTTTTTTTTAAATGAGGGAGTCACAGATGGTGACCAATTATAAAGGGAAATTGACACTAAAGGACAGACAGACTAACGCACGGGATGTTAAGCAAGATAACAACAGATGTTATGCTTGTATTCACAGAATTCCAGAAGCTCCAGGACAAGAGAAGAGACGAGAAGAAAAGAGACGAGATGAAGACGACCTCCATCTTTGTTGTAGTGATTATAAGATGCATTTGGTTGCGCGCGAACGCGAACCCCCTCACCCCCACCCCACAGGCTGTCAATGATTCACTTCCCCATAGCACACAGAGCCTAGTAACAATCAACAGTACCCAGACATGGTGTGATAAGTTTATCACATGGTATTCCCTTTCGTATGTTGTCGAAGCACTTCTAGCACTGGCGATACTCTGCAGCATCGTGCAGACTATTCGCATGAAGAAATGGCGAAGGAGAGCCTACCGCTCTCGCACCCCGGTATACAGAATAAGATCCCCTATTTTCGGTTTCCACCAGGCCCCTGAACCCCTTGACATGGAATAAAGATCATTCGTTTTGTTTGTGCGTCTTCATTTGTAAATAAAGAAATGTGTTCGTTTGGTGAATAATTGATTGTAAAACTCTGTGTTTGACCGCCAAACCAGAGGAAAATTTGAATGCTGCTATTTGTACAGTTAGGAAGTTAGTATTTTTTGAATGATTTAATTGAGAGTAGTTTATTGAGGATAGTTAGAGGTTCCAGTTTTTTTGTATTGTAATGCATGTCCTTAATGACATAGCGCCCCCATAGAGTTTTGATGATGTGTATGTAAAATTGTTTAGTTAAAAATGTATTGCATAGTTAGGGTCAGAGTAGAGCATAATCATGAGTGCCCGCTTGGTCAGAGGACGAAGACATTGCAGTAGTGTGATCCTTCACGCTTCGCGTTGAGGATCACAAGGAGGGAGTGTAGCCACCTGGGGTGGCCATGACCCTATTTCAAAATGGACACTCATAAGGAGTGTCGGGAAAATTGGACAACTACAGAGAACACAAACAGGTGCATGGTTTCCTGTGTATTAAGATTTGCAGAACCCAGACAGAACCGAAACCAATAGCCATTAACATATTAAGGAGTGATCTCCAGGGACAATAAGAGACATTGAAACAATCGGGACCAAGACAGACTCCCCGGCACCAGTGGGACCTAGAACAAAGGCAGGCCAATGAACACCTAGGGCCCGCACAATGATCAGGGAACAACTCCAGTATTGGAGAAAATCGAGGAGAACGATTGAGACATGGTCCAATTAATTGGGACCGAGTCTGGGTCCGCCCAAAAGGGCGCGAAACCCCTGGGGCCTATAAGATAGCGTCCCCAAGCTCAGTTTGTTCTTCTTGGCCTTGGCTCTCAGCGAGGAGAGACCTGCCTAGCAGCTGCATCAACCAAGTAAGTCTCAGATCAACGCATGCTACGAGATAGGCGCTCCTATTCCGTACCAGCTCGAAGCCAACAGAATCAGAACCGGACAAACACCATTGTTCCTCTGACCTCGTGGGCCATTCGAAGCTAAGTATAGGCTTTTAGTAGTAGTGATAGTTTAGTAAGTAGAGTTTATGCATGAGTACTGATTGACTGCGTGTATAATAAATGTGTATTGATTTCAAACTTACTAACTGGTGTATTGAGTTATTGATCAGTACTTGGCTTTGAACCTCGTGGTGGTATCAGAAAGATACCTGGCGACTCTAGAGCAAAGGTTATTAAAACAGAGCAATTAAGGAAAAGCATAACGAGCAACACCACCCGCTCGCCTCCCTGCTCCCCCAGCCACTTGTATATATCTCCAATTCTTCCCTCCCCTTCCACATCCGGGAGCAGCAGTCGCTCCAGCAAGGTGTAACCCGGTAACCTAGGGAACCCCCTCCAGACCTTTCGCGCAAATCCCTCACCTGCAGATACCTGAACTCACTTCACCTCGGCAGCTCTACCGTCTCCCTCAGCTCCTCCAGACTGGCAAACTCTTCCTCCAAATATAAATCCCTTACCTTGACTAGCTCCACTTCCCTCCACCTCGTGTATACACTATCCATCCCCTCTGGCTCAAACTCATGATTCTCTCACAGCAATAAGCACCGACATCCCTTCCATCCTAAAATGCCTCCTCAAGTGATTCCATATCTTCATTGTGGACTGCACCACCGGGCTCCTTAAATACCTACTTGGAGCCATTGGCAACGCTGCTGTCACTATGGCCCTAAAACTAGATCCCTTACAAGATTCCTCCTCCATCCTAACCCACTCTACACCTTTTCCTTCCCACCACCGCCGCACCTTGTCCACATTCGCCGCCCAATAATAATGAAGCAAGTTCGGCAACGCCAACCCCCCCCCCCCCATTGCCTCTGCTCTATAGCAGGGTCCTACCCACCTTCGGCACCTTCCCCGCTCATGCAAAGTGAAAAATTACCGTGTCCACTTTCTGATAAAGGCCTTTGTTATAAAGATCGGGAGAGCTTGAAAGATAAACAAGAACCTCGGCAGAATTTTAATTTTCACCAGTTGGACCCTCACTGCCAGCGTTAAGTGCAGTGTATTCCACTTGTTAAGATCCTCCCTAGCCTCTTCCACCAGCTTCATTAAGTTCCACTTATGGAGCCCCGTCCATCTCCTCGCTACCTGAATCCTCAAATACCTAAACCTATCCATCACTACCGTAAGTGGCATCCCCCCCTAAATTAGTCCGCTGTGCCAACTCATTCACCGGGAATACCTCGCTTTTCCCTAATTCAGCTTGTACCCCGAGAACCCTCCAAACCTCCCAAACAGCCCATTATCCTTTTTATACTCTCCAACGGATCCGAAAGATACAGCAAGAGGTCATCGGCATTGAGCGACACCTGATGCTTCCTCTGTCCCCTCATAATCCCCCGCCACTCTGCCGACCCCCTGAGAGCCATCGCCAATGGCTCTATGTTGGATAATTATTTGTGCAAAAAGTTGTCAGTTGCAGCAGCCTGAACTCTGGTTTTCAGAACTTGAGCAATCTATAAATGTGCTATCTACGTAGCTCTCAACCAGCAGGATGCACGCACAGAGGTAGAAAGAGAGATGTGGTCCTGCAGTCAGAGGAGGGGAGGCTGGAGAACGCCGGAACAGATACTAGGGGGCCTAGTGAAAGAAAGACCACAAAGAACAGAATGCCCAAAGAAACATTGAAAACAGAATTTGGGGTGGGGGGAGGGGGAGAGAAGAGACAAAAGGGAAAAAAAACACATATGTCAATAGATGACAATTGCCCACTGTATGATATCAGACCTAAGGAAGTATATTAAAGCAACAAAAAGGGGGGGGGGGGGGGGAAATATGGTCTGTTAATACCAATGCAAAAGTTGTAAATTTTGGCCAACGCACGTACCTTGTCTACTGGACAGTATATAACATGAATAACTGCAATAAAAACATAATCACAAAGGGAAAGGGGGTTGGGGGGATAAGAGGAACTGGGCCGTGTTTCTTTCCAATCTTTGGCCTTTGTAAATTGCATTTTGTTTGTAGTGTATAAAATGAAAACCCTAAAAAAAAAATCAGGGTTAATGTGCATATCCAGTGTGTGGTAAATTGGTGAGTTACAGGCTCAGATTATGAAAATGATGTTGTGGCTATAACAGAGACCTGGCTCAAAGAAGGACAAGATTCAGTGATAAATGTTTCTGAATACAAGATGTCCAGGAAAGACAGGAAAAGAAAAAAAAAAGAAGAGCTGGCGGTATTGATCAAGGTGAGTAATACAGTGCTGGACAAAGATGTCCCTGAGGGGGTCACTGCAAAGTTTATTTGGTTAGAGCTAATAGAACAAAAAAGGAGTAATTACATTGCTTGGTGTTGGCTAGAGGCTACCAACTAGTGGAAGGATGGAAATTACAGTGAAGCACAAAAATAATAGAGTAGTTATAACAGTGATTTGAATTATCAGAACATAGACTTGATTAGTATTAGCGTAAAGGGCAGAGGAGGACAAAAGATCCTGAGTGTGTTCGGGAATATTTTCTACAACAGTATGTGAGCGGACAACATTGACAAAATAATTCTCAGTGTGCTAAAAATGACGCTGACAACCAAATTAAGATTTCGAGTTCAACAGGAAAGGAGGCACTGCTAGACTTGTTTCTTGGGAATGAGGGGACCTAGTGGATCATGTCAGTAGCAGAACATTTAGGGAACGTTTAGGCTGTCTATAGAAAAGTACAAAGAACAATCGAGGAAATTAAACCAGGACAAAGCCAACTTCAATTCGGTATAAACAAATCTGGGCCGCATATATTGGGAGTCAAGGGCTGGCAGGAAAATGCTACCTTCAAAGAAGAGATGGTTCAGGTAGAGTCCCTCAAAAGGGAAAGATAGGATAAACAAATTCAGAGCTCCCTCAATGAGAACAGATAGAAATTAAGACAAAGAAGAAAAATGTGCTTATGCCAATGTCAGGTAGCAAAACTCAATTGAGAATCAGGTTGAACATAGAAGGTTCAGAGGGGAGATGAGAAAGCAAATAAGAGAACCAGAGGCAGCATGAAGAGAAACTGACAGCAAACATAAAAGGGAATCTTCTATAGGCATATTAATAGTAAAAGGGTGGTAAGAGGGTGGAGCAGGATCAATTTGGGACCAAAAAAGAGATTTTCACTTGGAGGCAGAGGGCATAGCTGTGGCACAAATGAATAACTTTACCAAGGAAGAAGATGCTACCCAGATCATGGGTGAAAAGAAGAGGTAATTAAGGCACCAGAAGGATTTAAAATTAATAACGAGGTATTGGAATAGCAAAGTTAATAAGGCACCAGGACCCGATGAGGTGCATCCAACAATACAGAGAGAAGCAAGAGTGGAAGTTGCAGAGGCACTGGCCATAATTTTTCAGTCTTCTTTAGACTCGGGAAACATGGTAGAGGACTGGAGAATTGTAAACAATATACACTTTTCAAAGAAGGGTGTAGAGGTAAGCCCAGCAGCTACAGGCCAGTCAGTTTAACTTTAGGAACAATAAGTTGGGACAAAATTAAAAGCTACATAGGCAAATGCAGGACACTTAAGGAAAGCCAGCATGGATTGCCTCAGGGAACATAATCATAGAATCCATACCGTGCAGAAGGAGGCCATTCAGTCCACTGAGTCTGCATTGACCCGCCGAAAGAGCACTCTACCCAGGTCCATTCTCCAGCCCACACCGTTAACGCTGTAACCTAACTTGCATATCCCTGGATACTAAGGGACAATTTATAGAATCATAGAATCCCTACAGTGCAGGAGGCCTTCGACCCATTGGGTCTGCACCGACTCTCCGAAGGAGCATCCCACCCTGGCCCACACCCCTGCCCTATCCCCGTAATCGCACCTAATCTTTTTTTTGGACACTAAGGGGCAATTTAGCATGGCCTACCCACCTAACCTGCACCTCTTTGGACTGTTGGGGCGGCACGTGGCACAGTGGTTCGTACTGCTGCATACGGTGCTGAGGACCCAGATTCACACATTCTCCCAGTGTCTGCGTGGGTTTCACCCCCACAGCCCAAAGATGTGCTGGTTAGGTGGATTGGCTATGCTAAATTGCCCCTTAATTGGGAAAAAAAAATAATTGGACTCTAAATTTTAAAAAAATCTTTGGACTGTTGGAGGAAACCGGAGCACCCTGAGGAAATCCACATAGATATGGGGAGAACGCACAAACTCCACACAGTCATCCAAGGCCAGAATCAAAGCTGGATCCCTGGCGCTGTGAGGCAGCACTGCTCACCACCATGCCGCCCATAGTTCCTTAGTTCAATATAGCTACTTAGTGATTTCAATTTTGAAAGGTTTGCAGCTATAATGGTCAATTGCCACATGACTGAGAGATATTGTGGGGTACAGGCTAAATCTATGAGTGTAAATGACATCAGAAATAAACTGTCAGAATCGAAACCCTGCTGTCACTGATGAACTCACCAATGTCTCAAATTTGGATAAACAAATGAATCCCATCTCACACTCTTGAGCAGATGAAACACCACTCTCTGGCGTGAGTGTATTTGTGTGGTGAGGTTGCTCGATTGCTTGAACCCAGTCCTGCAGTGAGGGCATCTGAATAGTCTCTTGTCAATATGTACATGTTGATGGTACCACAGTTCTTCTGAACCTTTAAAGCACTTCCTACAGTCTGGACATAAAGGTCTCTCTTCAGTGTGAACTTGCTGGTGTGTTCGCCAGTGAGATAACAGTGAATCCCTTCCCACATTTAGAACAGGTGAAAGGCTTCTCACCAGAGTGAGTGCACTGGTGTTGAATAAGGTCAGCTGATTGTATGAACCCATGCCAACATTGAGAACATCTGAAAGGTGTCTCATCAGTGTGAACAAGTTGATGGCACCATGGTTCCTCTGACCTTTTATAGCACTATCACATTCTGGACATTTGAAAGGTTTCTCGTCACTGTAAATCCACTGGTGCATCAGCAGCTTAGATGATGTCCTGAACCTCTTCCTGCACTGTGAGCAGCTGAATGGCCTGTCCACAGTGTAGTTGCACTGGTGCATCCTCAGTACATTTGGGGTTTTAATGTTCTTTTTACAGTCAGAGCATTCAAACTCTCTCTTGATATGCAGCATGGTGGCGCAGTGATTAGCACTGCTGCTTCACAGAGCTGAGAACTCGGATTCAAACTTGGCCCCGGGTTCCTATCCATGTGGAGTTTGCACATTCTCCCCGCGTTTGCATGGGTCTCATCCCCACAACCCAAAGACACGCTAAACTGCCCCTTAATTGGGAAAAGAAGAATTGGGTATTTTAAATTTATAAAAAAATAAATAAACTCTGTTAGTGTGAACAGGCTGGTGCTTCTGCAGGGAAGAGAAACTAGAGAATCACTTGCCACACATGGAGCAGATGAATGGCTTCTCCTTGGTGTGATTGTGCTATTGAATCTCCAGGTTGGTAATTGTTTAACTAACTTGGGGGAATGTTTTGGAAAAGGTGACAGAGAGGATTGGTGAAAGCAATACTGTTAGTGCATTGTACATGACCTTCCAATGGCATTTGGTACAATGCCACATAATAGACTCATGAATAGGAAGAGACAGTAGAAACATATACAAAATTGGTTAAGTGGAAGGAAATAAAGAGTAATTAGAGGATGATTTTTGGACTGGAGGAAGGCTTGCAGTGGAGTTCCCCAGGAATCAAGTATTGGGACCCTTACTTCTCTCTATACATATTAATAAAGTTGGTGTACAGGGCACAATTTCAAAGTTTGCGGAATATACAAAACTTGGACACATCGTAAACTGTCAGGAGGGTAGTGCAAAACTTCAAGTAACATAGACGAGTTAGTGGAATGGGTGGGCACGTGTCAGGTGACGCCCGATATGGGGAATATGATGTAATTCATCTTGGTAGGAAGAAGGTGGAGAGACAATATAAGATAACGGGTAGAATTTGAATGGGGATGCAGGAACAGAGGAACCTGGTGCATATGTGCACAAGTCATTGAAGGTGGCAGGAGAGATTTCTATCATGGTTAATGAAGCAAATGGTCTCCTAGATTTTATTAATAAAGGCATAGAGACGAAGGTTAAGGAGTCTACGTTGAACTTATACACGTCACTAGTTTGACCTCAGCTGGACTATTATGTCCAGTATGGGTGTCACAATTTAGAAAGATTTGAAGACATTTGAGAGAGCGCAGAAAGGATTTGCATGAATGGTTCCAGGGATGAAGATCTTCAGTTCTGAAGGTAGATTGGAGAAGTTATGACTGTTTTCTTAGGTGCAGAGATGGCTGAGAGGAGATTTGACAGAGGACCAGTAAGCTCTTGCTTAACGTTGATTCACTTTCGGTCATTAAGTTGTGTTAGTAGATCCACTTAAGGTTGCCAGTTTCACTTTAAAGCTGTTTGTCACAGACTTCCTCTTCAGTGGCCTGTCTGCACTCAAAACCTTTCTCACAATGCTTCCTCTCTTGCCCTCAGACCATCTTCCAACCACCACTGCCACCCTTTACGTCCTTATATTGCTGTCCAGTCTGCCCCCTATGGCAGCTGGGCCTACCTCCTGTTCTTACCAAAGTCCGTTGCGAGTTGCTCCACTCCCGACCTCGCTGCTTGCTTCTCTCCTGGGCTCCATCTAGTACGGGTGCAGTGGTCCCAGGATTCTAGAAGCATCCTGCAACAACCAACTAACCACTAGATGGAGCGAGTCAATCCAAAATTACTGTACGGAGATGAGTGCAATTTTTAAAACTGTCATGTACTGATTATACATTTAATAATTTATTTTATTTTGCAAGTTTTTTCAACGAGGATCGCATAGTACTGCACATATGCGGTACAGAATTTCAACTAGTACATTGTTATTTCCAGGTGGCAACTGTCTAAAGGAACCTAACTCTGGCCTTAACATTGATTTCCATGGGAATCTAAAAAGTCATTTCGCTTAAAGTCAGGATTTTCATGAATGCAACCACATTTTAGGCGAGGTCACTCCTTGTATTCAAAATCTGAGTAGTCGGGACAGACTAGATAGGTAGAAACTCTTCCCACTAGTGAATGGTTTGAGAATGAAGGGAGAGGGCAGCACGGTGGCACAGTGGGTTGCACTGCAGCCTCACAGCACCGAGGTCCCAGGTTCGATCCCGGTTCTGGGTCACTGTCCGTGTGGAGTTTGCACATTCTCCCCGTGTTTGCGTGGGCCTCGCCCCCACAACCCAAAGATGTGCATGATTGGCCACACTAAATTGCCCCTTGATTGGAAAAATGAATTGGGTACTCTAAATTTAAAAAAGAGAGAATGAAGGGGCAAAAATTTAAAATAATTGGCAAAAGAAGCAAAAGCAATGAGAAAAAAAAAAATTTCTCACAGCAAATGGTTAGGATCCAGTATGCAAAAAAAATAATATTCAAAAAATGCTTAGACCAACCTCTTCATCTATTAAATGCTTGCCACTGACATGTTTCACAAATGCTGAGGTTTCTTCTAGGATCTCCATCCATTCCACTAGACTCCAAACACTTCCATAATCCCGATATCGAGGAAGTGCACGTCCACAAATACCATCAATTATTCTGTGAATAAACTACAGAAATAGGAATAGAAAGCTTTAAATACAAAAAAAGCACACATGATGATATCTATTCAATTCCATTTTAAATTGTATTTGTGGTGAAGCATATAGAGACTATCATTAGGAAAAAAAATCTAACCATCGGTTCTTGTAGATACATTCAGTCTATGTTTCTTGGTCCTCTTTGCCAGCCAGCTGAAAATCTTGCACAATGTTCAAAACTTTCAGCTATCGCTCCAATGTGAAAACACAATTTTTAAACATTCCTTCATAATACCTCTTATCCTCAGATTAACTTTAGTTAATCTTCACTAATGGCAAGTGAATTAAAAGTAGAAGTGCCAGTTAAAGCTAAGATATATGATGTATTAGTTGAGTGCTTAGGTCTGTTAGAAACACAGGAGAGCCCAAGAGCAAGTAGTCCAGGTAGTTTAGCATCTGAAGCACTTTCTTGTGGGGAAACTGACCTGGAGAGAATTTGGTTGCAGCTCAAGTACGAGAGGGAACTTTTTAAAAAGGACATGCTAGGGGCTTCCGGTGGCGGCGATGTCCGAGTGAGCCGCACATTCGGTGGGCTCTCACTCCGGCGGGCCTGAACAGCTGTTTCCCCGCAATAGCGGGACCACGGAGGCGGCAGAAAGGCTGCCGTGAAAGAAGAGGAGAGCGGGCTGCAGAAGATGAAAGTGTGGGAGGCCAGCAGGTGAGGAGGAAGGAGAGAGAGACGGAGGAAAGGAGGAAGCTGACCTGCAGGGTAAGATGGCGGACCCACGGACCTTCCTTCCTCCAGGACAAAGGGAAAAAGAAAAAGTTTGGAGTTGCTGAGGAGGGACAGCTTGGACCCACTTCAGATGCCCAGGAGGTAAAATTGAAGGAGCTGGGCGAAGGAAAGCGGCAGCGGAGGTGCTGAGGAGCGGGCTGCGGCATATGGAACAGCGGGATTCCAGAAAGCAGAAGAAGAAGGAGAAAAAGGGACAGAGACAAGGACCGGAAGAAAATTACCTGGGACCTAAGATGGCGGACACACGGACCCCGGACTCAGCAATCCAGCTGGCGCTGGATAACATGCTCCAGGTAATGAAGTCCAGTTTTGAAGCGCTGAAGCGGGACAGCTTGGACCCAATCCAGAAAGCGGTGGATCAGCTGAACCAGAGGCTGGACGCCCAGGATGTTAAAGTTAAGGAGCTGGGAGAAGCGGTGGAGGAGCAGGCGGATGCGCAAACGGTTGCAGCGCTAGAAGTGGACGGCCTGAAAGAGCGGCAGAGAAGACTGCTGGACAGAGTGGAGGAGCTGGAGAATAGAGTCCGCAGGAACAATCTGAGGATGGTCGGCCTCCCGGAGGGGGCGGAGGGAGCTGATGCTGCAGCGTTTGTAGCAGACCTGCTGAAGCAGCTGATGGGAGCCGAAGCCTTTCCGCGACCGCTGGAGCTGGAGGGGGCACACAGGGTGCAGGCAAGGCAGGGGCGGCTGGGCGGACCCCCCCCGCCCGATGGTGATTAGGTTCCACAGGTTCGTGGACAAGGAGCGGGTGCTGCAGTGGGCAAAGAGCGCCAGGAGCAGCACGTGGAATAAAAGTGTTCTCCGCATCTATCAGGACCTAAGCCAGGAGGTGGCTCGGCGGCGAGCAGCCTTTAAGAATGTCAAGGAGGTGCTGTTCAAGAAGCACGTGAAGTTTGGTCTGCTGTTCCCAGCTCGGCTATGGGTCACGCACCAGGGTCAACACCACTACTTTTCCGAGCCCGAAGAAGCGATGGATTTTGTGAGGGACCTGGGGCTGGTCCCGAAAGGAGGCCCCAAGGACGCGAGTTAGGGCCCGAGGATTTCTGTGGGGAGGAACGCCGAATGTGCCTGGACTGCTGCTCAACGGTTTGCTGGGCCAAAGGGGCCAAGCGGAACATTTGAGACTCTTTCCTTTGTTCATGGACATTTATGTGCTTTTTCTCTTTCTTCTGTGGTTTTTCCCTTTTTTTTTCCTGTTTGGGCTTTTTGTGCAGCTCGCGGAAGACACTGGAGCCGGCTTGCCCCAGTGGGTGGGGAGGAGGGCGGGGAAACAAGGGGAATGGGACAGGAAGGCGCCGGAGTGTTGAGTCACCGGGCTAGCAGATTGGCTAGTCAAGGAAGTCAGATGGGGGGGAAGTTACAGCCAGTAGATGGCAGGGGTGGGGGTATCGGGGGATGGGGTTAGGGGAGGGGGGGGGGTTGTTCTGCTGACGGGAGAGGGACTTGAAATAGGCACTGGAAAGGAGGTCGAGGGTGGAGGCAGCTATAGGGCGGGCCAGGAAGGGCGCGATGCACGGGTCAGGGGCCGGCCCGAGAAAGGCTATGGCTGACCGGCGGGGTGGGGGGGGGTGGGATGTGCCCCCCGACCAGGCTGATCACCTGGAACGTCAAGGGACTGAATGGGCCGGTTAAGAGGGCGCGGGTGTTCGCGCACTTGCGGGCCCTGAGGGCGGACGTAATTATGTTGCAGGAGACACATCTGAAAGTGTCAGACCAGACCAGGCTAAGGAAGGGCTGGATTAGCCAGGTCTTCCACTCGGACTTGGACTCGAAGTCCAGAGGGGTGGCAATCATGATCAACAAGCGCGTGCAATTTGAGGCAGAGGGCATATCCGCAGACAGGGGGGGCAGATACCTGATGGTACGGGGCAGGCTGGAGGGGAGAAGAGTGGTGCTGGCGAATATATATGCCCCGAACTGGGATGACGTGGACTTCATTAAAAGAGTGCTGGGGAAGATTGGATTCTCGCAGGCTAATAATGGGAGGGGACTTTAACATGGTCCTTGACCCGACTTTGGATCGGTCGTGTCCCAGAACGGGTAGACTCTCAGCAATGGCAAGGGAGCTGAAAGGGTTTATGGAGCAAATGGGGGCAGTGGACCCCTGGAGAGAGGGACAGCCAACAGGAAGGGGCTACTCGTTTTACTCGCACGTCCACAAAGTATATTCCAGGATAGATTTCTTTGTGCTAAGCAGGGACTGTATGGGGGAGGTAAAGAACACGGAATACTCAGCAATTACCATTTCAGACCATGCCCCGCATTGGGTGGACCTGCAGTTCGGGGGAGCGAGTTATCAACGCCCGCAATGGAGGCTAGATGTGGGACTGCTGTCGGAGGAGGGGATCTGCGAGAGGCTTCGGAAATGTATAAAAAATTACCTGCAGGTGAATGACATTGGGGAGGTCTCAGCGGCGACCGTGTGGGAGGCGCTAAAGGCAGTAGTGCGAGGGGAGCTGATTTCAATTGGGGCCCATAGAGCCAAGGCAGACCGGGCAGAGATGGATAGATTGGTCAGGGAAATGGGCCGGATAGATGAAGAGTACGCGGAGTCCCCGGGGGAGGTTTTACTCAGGGAGAGGCAGAGGCTACAGGCGGAACTGGGGGCACTATCCACGAGCAGGGCCGTGGAACAGCTTAGGAAGGCGAGGGGAGTGGTGTACGAGCATGGGGAAAAGGATAGCAGACTGTTAGCGCAGCAACTTAGGAGGAGGGAGGCGGCCAGGGAAATAGGTAGAGTGAGGGACGAGGGGGGAGGCGCAAAGTGGAGGATCCGGCAGAATTGAATAGGGTATTCCGGGACTTCTATCGTAAGCTGTATACTTCGGAGCCGCCAGAAGAACCGGAGGGGATGAAAAGGTTTCTGGATGGGTTAACATTCCCAACAGTTGGGGGGGGGGGGGGCGAGTGGAAGAGCTGGGGGCCCCGATTAGAGTAGAGGAGGTATTGGGGGGCCTAAAGGCCATGCAGTCGGGGAAGTCCCCGGGGCTGGATGGATACCCAGTAGAGTTTTATAGGAAGTTCTCGGAGCTGGTGGGCCCGGTCTTGGCGAGGGTTTTCAATGAGGCAAGGGACAGAGGGACCCTGCCGCCGACGATGTCACAAGCCACCATATCTCTGATATTGAAGCGGGGTAAAGACCCGGAGGTGTGCGGGTCCTACTAGGCCAATCTCCCTGATTAATGTAGATGCCAAGCTCCTGGCAAAGGTACTGGCGGGTAGAATGGAGGACTGTGTACCGGAGGTGATTGGGGAGGATCAAACGGGGTTCGTGAAAGGTAGGCAGCTGGCGGCCAATCTGAGGAGATTGCTCAATGTGATAATGATGCCCCCGGCGGGTAGAGAGGTGGAGGTAGTGGTGGCTATGGACGCCGAGAAGGCCTTTGACCGGGTGGAGTGGGAAAATCTATGGGAGGTGCTCGGACGGTTTGGGTTCGGGGAGGGATTGGTGGATTGGATCAAATTATTATATCAGGCCCCGAGGTCCAGCGTCAGGACCAACAGAGAAGTGTCGGAGTACTTTAGGTTGTACCGAGGGACCAGGCAGGGCTGCCCGCTCTCCCCGCTGCTGTTTGCGCTGGCCATAGAGCCGCTGGTGATTGCGCTGAGAGCCGCAGAGGGTTGGAAGGGGATGGTGAGGGGCGGGGTTGAACACAGGGTTTCTCTTTATGCAGACGACCTGCTCCTGTACGTGTCGGACCCAGTGGCCGGGATGGGAACTATACTGGGAATGCTGAGGGAGTTCGGCCAGTTCTCAGGATACAAATTAAATACGGTCAAGAGTGAAATGTTTGTGGTACAGGCAAGGGGCCAGGAGAACAGATTGAGAGGGCTACCGTTTAGGTTAGTTGAGGAAAATTTCCGGTATTTGGGAATCCAGGTGGCACGAGACTGGGGCAGGCTGCATAAGTTAAATTTGGCCAGGGTGGTGGAGCAAATGAAGGGAGAGTTTCGGAGATGGGATGCACTCCCGCTGTCGCTGGCAGGGAGGGTGCAGACTGTAAAGATGACAATCCTCCCTCGATTTTTGTTTATTTTTCAGTGCCTCCCGATCTTTATCCCACAGTCCTTCTTCAAAAGAGTTAACGGGCTGATCATGAGCTTTGTCTGGGCGGGAAAGTCTCCGCGGGTGAAGAAGGCGATGTTGGAGAGGAACCGCAGCGAGGGAGGGCTGGCTTTGCCGAGTCTGGTCAATTATTACTGGGCGGCCAACATCGCTATGATAAGGAAGTGGATGGTGGGTACGGGGTCTATTTGGGAGCGGGTGGAGGCGGCTTCGTGCAGGGGCTCCAGTTTGGAAGCCCTGGTCACGGCTCCTCTACCGCTGCCGCCGGCCAAGTACACCACCAGCCCGGTAGTGGTGGCGACCCTGCGGATATGGGGCCAGTGGAGGAGGCATGTGGGGGAGATGGGGGCGTCTGTCTGGGCGCCAATCTGCGACAACCATCGGTTTGCCCCCGGCAGTATGGATGGGGGGTTCCGAGTATGGCAGCGAGCAGGGGCGGGAAGGGTGGGTGATATGTTCCTGGAAGGGAGCTTCGCGAGTTTGAGGAGCTTGGAGGAGAAATTTGGGTTGGTAAGGGGAAATGATTTAGATACCTACAGTTGTGGGACTTTGTTCGTAGACAGGTCCCATCTTTCCCGCGCCTCCCGCCAATGGGGATCCTAGACAGAATAGTCTCTGGGAGGGACGAAGGGGAGGGTAGAGTCTTGGGTATTTATAAGGTGCTCATGAGGGAGGAAGGGTCCCAGACAGAGGAACTGAAACTTAAATGGGAGGAGGAGCTAGGCGGGGAAATGGAGGATGGGCTGTGGGCAGAGGCCCTGAGTAGGGTAAACTCGACCGCGACATGTGCTAGGCTCGGGCTGATCCAATTTAAGGTCGTTCACCGGGCCCATATGACGGTGGCTCGGATGAGCAAATTTTTCGGGATAGAGGACAAATGCGCTAGGTGCGCGGGAGGACCAGCGAACCATGTGCACATGTTTTGGGCATGCCCTGAGCTGAGGGGGTACTGGGAGGGATTTGCGGGGGTCATGTCCCAGGTGCTAAAAACAAGGGTGGTGATGAGTCCAGGGGTGGCAATTTTTGGGGTTTCGGAAGACCCGGGCGTCCAGGGGGAGAAAGCGGCCGATGTGCTGGCCTTTGCTTCCCTGATAGCCCGGCGACGAATATTATTGGCGTGGAGGGACTCAAAGCCCCCGAAGACGGAGTGGTGGCTTGCGGACATGTCAAGTTTCCTGGGGATGGAAAAAATTAAGTTCGCCTTGAGGGGATCTGTGCAGGGGTTCACCCGGAGGTGGCAACCATTTATTGACGTCTTTGCGGGAGAGTGAGCGTCAGCAGGGGGGTGGGGGGAGGGGTAGAGTAGAGTAGGAGGGAAAATATGGCGGGTAGTACGGGTGGGAGGGGAGCGGGCTTGTGCAATACGGTACGATGGAAGTATTGAAAGTACGTGGATGTTTGCACATTTTTGCCTTTTTTGCTTCCTTTCTGATGATGTCTGTAACTGTTTATAAAGCCAAAAACTACCTCAATAAAATTGTTTATTAAACAAAAAAGGACATGCTAGAACGAAAAATGGAGATGCGGGAAGAAAAGCTTTTTAAAAGGAAATTGAAATGAGGAAACTTGATGTGCAAATGGAAAAATTAGCATGGGAACGGAAAGAAACGGAAAGAAGAGAGAATACCAACAAAGAACAATACAGCACAGAAACCGGCCCTTCTACCCTCCAAGCCTGTGCCGATCACGAGTCCCATCTAGACCAACTGCCTGTATCCTTTTATACCCCGTCTGTTCATGTGCCTAGCCAGATAAGTCTTAAAGGTTGCTAACGTATCTGCCTCAACCACCTCACTTGGCAGTGCATTCCAGGCCACCACCACCCTCTGGGTAAAAACCTTTCCCCGCACATCTCCACTGAACCTGTCTACCTTCACCTTGAACTTGTGCTCCTTTGTAATTTTAAATGCCGCCCTGGAAAAAAGCCTCCAACTGTTCACCCTATCTATACCCCTAATAATTTTATAAACTTCTATCAGGTCGCACCTCAGCCTTCGTCTCTCTCGGGAGAACAATCCCAGTTTATTCAACTGCTTATTGGAAGAATTTAAGAATTCATTATCGTCTGTGATAAGAACCAATGTTGAAGACCATAGGTGATAACTGGTAGACAAGCAGCTATAATGGCTGATGATTATGAGCTACCCATAAGTTTAAACCTTTTTTCCTTCACCCCCACAATTTTGAGAAGGATAGTAGGTGGGCGAATGAAAGGAAAGCAGGTAGCCAGGGTAAGGACCGGATTGCTGGGAATGCTCCGAGATCCCCATGTCAGACCAGGAAGAAAGGTACTGAGGATGGAGGTGAGATTTGTAGGCCTACGTATTACAAAAATAAAGTGGGGCAGGTTTGTTCAACATGTAGGAAGATGCGGGGAAAGCCCATGGGACTTCTTGGGGTTTATAAGGATTCTGAAAAGGGAACGATGGTGGAGAATATTTCAGGGCAGACTGTAGCTCTAGCAAGAACCAGGAGACCCTAGGTAAACACTGCTGTGGGAGGTCAGGTGTGGCAAATAAGAATAGATTGGTGCTTGATGGCTGGCACAGACACAATGGGCCAAAGGGCCTCTTGCTGTGATGTAAAACTCAGTTACTTTGCACCCTTTCTATTGTTTAACTTTGCACCCTTTCTATGGTTTCAGTATCTATTTTAAAATGGGATGCCCAGATTTGGACGCAATACTCTTAATTGCAGTCTAATCTAATTCAATGTACATACAAAATCACTTCCTTGCTTTTATATTCAATGCTCCTATTAAAAAAATCCAGAAATCCCTTTGCTCACATTCTCTTGAGTTTACAAATTTGACAGTTGATCTAACCAAGTTGTTTACAACGATAAAGGAATTTGATTAGAAACAATTCCCTCCAATGGGGGAAATCCAGAACAAGACGACATCATCTTAAAATTAGAGTTGGCTCATTTAAGAGCGAAATAAGGAAGCACTTCTTCACAGAAAGGATAGTGAAAATCTGAAACTTGCTGGTCCAAACAGTTGTGGATGGATTTTGCATCAACTGTAATTTTCACGACTGAGATTGATTGATTTTCTTGGGTCACAGTATCAAGAGAACAAAGGCAGTTAAATATAACTGAAGTATAGATCAAATCAGGAAGATTTACCATTTTGGTTATATATCCTGTTAGTTATTCACTCCCACTTCTGATTAAAACTTGATATTGATCTGCACAACTGCTTTTAACATCTATTTTACACACTATTAACCCATCTATGTCCCCCTGCATTAATTTTATTTTGAATGGCCTGGATTTTGGTATTAACCTGGAATATCATCTTGTATGCCAATGGCTAATTTAATCCTTTATCACAATGCTGACCGAGGGTGCAACAGAAGATGTTTGTTGTAAATGTAAGGAAACTGGCATGGCACTATGTTCAAAATCATTGTGAGGTATTTTAAGCACCAACCCTCTGAGCAAAAGTATCACAATACTTCGGCATAAAGTTAAAAACATGCACATGTGATGACATTTTTAATCAGCTATAATAAAAAAAACTTTGGGATGGGGGGGGGGGGGGGGGGGGGGGGGGGGGGAGGGCAACCAATGAACAGATTCGCAGTTATAACAAAGATATCAGAGCAAAGTAAATTCAGTTCCCACAGTGCAAAATTCGGCCCATCCAGTCTGCACCAACACTCTGAAAGAGCACCCGACCGAGGCCCCCTCCCCCCATCTACCTTCATAGCCCCAACTAACTGCACATCTTTGGACACTAAGGGGCAATTTAGCATTGCCAATCCACCTAACCTACACATCTTTGGAATAAAGTATTTTTGAGGAAGCTTAGCGAGAATTCCTCTTGTAATTTCCTTCTTCCCATTCACAACATGATCCAATGTATGCAGAATACATAGAAATGACTGCAATTCAGCAAAAAAAGCCATTGGGGAAGAGATCGGAAAACAGCCTCAAATGGCATCAGGTTTGAGAATTCAGTCAAATTTAGCTATGTGAGACCACATTTTGACATCCAATGTATCCAAACAAATCTTTTAATTTGATAGAACTATAGAATAGAACTCTAGAATTCCTACAGCGTAGAAGGAGGCCATTTGGCCAATCAGGTCTGCATCAACGTTCTGAAACAGCATCCGACCCGGGGTCACTCACCCACCCTAACCCTGTAACGCCACATAACCTGCAAATCTTTAGACACGGAGGGGCAAATTAGCATGGCCAATCCACCAAACCTGCACATCTTTGGACAGTGGGAGGAAACTGGAGCACCCGGAGGAAACCCACGCAGACACGAGGAGAAACTCCACAGTCATCCAAGGCTGGAATTGAACCCGACTCCCTGGTGCTGTGAGGCAGCAGTGTTAACCTGTGCTACCGTGCCAATATTTCTTACTGTAATATTTATAATTATTGTAAAACTCTGTACTCAACAATTAAATTCATACACAGTCGTCAGGTTAATTTGTTAAATGCTAAACATATTGTGTAACATTCTCATCTTATTTTTATATTTGGAAAAAAACAAGTCCAAAAAGGATATTTTAACACATCCAAATTTTCATGAACACAACCCAGAAAGATTTGGTTAGGTGGATTGGCCACGTTAACTTGCCCCTTAATTGGAAAAAAAATGAATTGGGCACTCTAAATTTAAAAAAAAGAACTGCACACGTTATAATGTATCTCCTACTTTCTTCCTACCAGTCTGCCTATTCCATTAAATTGTCTATGTCTTTTTGAAGTTCTACACCATTCTCCTCATGGTTTGCAATGCTTCTAAGTTTTGTTTCATCCACAGATTTTGATATTGTGCTCTGTACATCAGGATCTATGTCATTACTATTTATCAGCCAAAACAAGGGTCTCAACATGGACACCTGGGGAACTCCAAAACAAACCTTCCTTCAGTCTGAAAAACATCCATGAACCATTACTCTTGGTTTCCTGTTACTCAATCAATTTTGTATCAATGTTGTTATTGTCCTTTCGATTGCATGAGCTGCAACTTTGCTCACAACTTTTCTGGGTGGCACATGCACAGTGGTCAGCACTGCTGCCTCACAGTACCAGGGACCCAGGTTTGATTCAAGCCTTGGGTGACTGTGTGGAGGTTGCACATTCTCTTCATGTCTGCATGGGTTTCCTCCGGGTATCTGGGGCGGGATTCTCTCAGCCCGACGCCAGGCTGGAGAATCCCCGCGCCACGCCACGATTCTCCGCTCTCACCACTGGCGCCAGCGTGGTTGGGGGCAACTGTACACAGCCTCCCACCCGCTGATTCTCAGCCTGGGATGGGCCGAGCGGCAATCATAAAAAAAAACCCGTGTCCCGCTGGCGACGTTCACACCTGCTGTCAGCCGGCGGGACCTCGGCATGGAAGGGTCCGAGTGTGGCCTGTGGAGGGATCCGACCTACCCCGGAGGGTGGGGCCTCCAATGTGGCCTGGCCCGCGATTGGGGCCCACCAATCGGCGGACCAGCCTCTCTGGCTGGGGGCCTCCTTTCTTCCGCGTCGGCCCCTGTAGCTCTGCGCTATGTTGCGTTGGGGCCGGCATGCAGAAGTGAGCCACTGTGCATGCAAATGTTGGCGCCGGTGCCATTGCACATGCGCGGACCCCACGGTGCCCAGTTCACACCAGGATTAGCAGCTGGAGCGGCGTGGATCGGCGTAGGGGCCAGAATTGCTAATCCTGAGGCCGTGTTGACGCCGTCAAGAAATGCGACGGCGTTTCCCACGGCGTCAACACTTAGCCTCAGGATCAGCAAATCCATCCCTGGTTTCCTCCCACACAGTCCCGAAGATGTGTGGGTTAGGTGGATTGGCCATGATAAATTGCCCCTTTGTGTCCAAAGTGTTAGGTGGGGTTACAGGGATCGGGTGAGGGCCTGGGCAAAATGCTCTTTTGGGGGGTCGGTGCGGACTTGACAGGCCGAATAGTTTTCTTCTGCACTGTAGGGTTTCTAGGATTCTATGTTTGTTGTATGGCACTGTATCAGTGCCTTCTGAAAGTCCATATGAAGCAGATCAACAGCATTGCCCTCATCACCCTCTCTGCTACCTCTGCAAAATATTCACAGTAATTTAGTTAAACACGATTTTCCCTCAACAAATCCATGCTACCTTTCCTTAATTAACTTGCATTTGTCCATATGACTAACTTTGTCATTAATTGTTGTTTCTCGAACCCGATTACATCTGTAAGTTTTCCCAGTTGTGAAACTTTCACCTTTTATTTCTCTCTCCACAAATGCCACCAGACTGGTTGAGTATTTTGTGTTTTCATTACTGCTAAACATTAGTTTATTTCCACCACCTATACTGCGTGGATGAAACGAACAAGCCATTTGTTAACTTGCTGCTATTTTTAAGAGTCTTTTAATATTCCAACTGGCACAATTACGGGGAGAAACTTCACCAATTTTTTTAAAAATAAGAAATAGTGACGAGTAGCCAGAGAGGTGGAGAGTCCGCACCAGTGTGCAACCGGCTAGAGGGTTACTCTGTAAAATCCTGGCACTCGAGGGCGGCCCGGATACAAGACAGACCCGCTGGCGTCACTCTCGGCAGCAACGGTGGGAAATACCGAGGCTTCAGCTGCGGCCTCAACCCGCCACGCTCGGCTTTCATCAGCTAGTGCGGGGGAGCCTTTGCCCACCTCCCGGCCTACGGCACTTACCCTGGAGCAGTCCTCCGCCTCCAGCCTCGCCAGTAACGGCAGCATGGCCGCGAGCTCCGCTCTCGTGCCCTCCGCGCGCTCGGCCGTTGGGCTGCCCGCCGCCGCTCTCAACTTGGCCTCAGCTCTAGTCACCGGGAGCGACTGAGGGAAATGTCAGTCAAGCACCTCCTCCCACCTGACCACCACCGCCAACCACAACAACGTGACTTCACATGGGAGCCTCATCTGACTGGATGTCGGGTCGGGGAAGAGGATCAATTGCTGCTCTTCTCTCTCCGGGGCTCGAACGCCAGTTGACCAACACTCAACGGGAAGATTCAGACATGAAGAGTCACCACCTGCAAAAGGTACCAGTGTTGCTGCCGTGTCATTGAGCTGTAATCCAGCAAGGGCCTGTGCTTTCAGGAGAAAATGAGATAGATTTGGATAATAAATGAAACAAAGTAAAACAGTGCCGTGTGTAGTATGCCCCAAACAAGGGTCTTTGCTCTTGTTTCTAATTTTCTACCAACAAACCTTTCCCCCATCAAAAATCATTACATTGGCTTACTCATATTGCCGTTAAATTCTGTCCTTTCCTGTTCCACACTGCTTGTGTTCAGCTGCATCACTACATTTCTCTATTATCTTGACTTTTGTCTTTCGATTCCTTCATCGGAACACTTCCCCTTCTGCCAGTTTAAAGCCCTATCCACAACCATAGTTATTCATCAGGATACTGGTCCCATACGGTTTAACTTTAGCTCACCCACAAAATGCATTCCTCGAATAACAGGAAGGCAGGGTTAAAAAGGAAGGGTGGAACTTAAAACCACATCAATCACCGGAGAAAAGTTAAAAGTAAAAACTAATGAGACTAAATGCTGACAGGTCCCTTGGACCTAATGGCCTGCATCTTAAAGGAAGCAATTTAGAGATAGTCGATGCATTGGATTGGATTTGTTTATTGTCACGTCTACCGAGGTACAGTGAAAAGTATTTTTCTGCAAGCAGCTCAACAGATCATTCAGTACATGGAAGAAAAGGGAATTAAACAAAATTCAAGAAAATACATGAGAATACATAATAGGGCAACACAAGATATACAATGTAACTACATACGCATTGGCATCGGTTGAAGCATACAGGGTGTAGTGTTAATGAGGTCAGTCAATAAGAGGGTCATTTAGGAGTCTGGTGACAGTGGGGAAGAAGCTGTTTTTGAGTCTGTTCGTGTGTGTTCTCAGACTTCTGAATCTCCTGCCCGATGGAAGAAGTTGGAAAAGTGAGTAAGCCGGGTGGGAGGGATCCTTGATTATGCTGCCCGCTTTCCCCCGGCAGCGAGAGGTGTAGATGGAGTCCATGGATGGGAGGCAGGTTCGTGTGATGGACTGGGCGGTATTCACAACTCTCTGAAGTTCCTTGCGGTCCTGGGCCAAGCAGTTGCCATACCAGGCTGTGATGCAGCCCGATAGGATGCTTTCTATAGTGCATCTGTAAAAGTTGGTACGGGTTAATGTGGACATGCCGAATTTCCTTAGTTTCCTGAGGAAGTATAGGCGCTGTTGTGCTTTCTTGGTGATAGCGTCGACGTGAGTGGACCAGGACAGATTTTTGGTGATGTGCACCCCTAGGAATTTGAAACTGCTAACCATCTCCACCTCGGCCCCGTTGATGCTGACAGGGGTGTGTACAGTACTTTGCTTCCTGAAGTCGATGACCAGCTCTTTAGTTTTGCTGGCATTGAGAGAGAGATTGTTGTTGTTATACCACTCCACTAGGTTCTCTATCTCCCTTCTGTATTCGGACTCGTCGTTATTCGAGATCCGGCCCACTATGGTCGTATCATCAGCAAACTTGTAGATGGAGTTGAAACCAAGTTTTGCCACGCAGTCGTGTGTGTACAGGGAGTAGAGTAGGGGGCTAAGTACGCAGCCTTGCGGGGCACCGGTATTGGGGACTATTGTGGAGGAGGTGTTGGTGTTCATTCTTACTGATTGTGGTCTGTTGGTCAGACAGTCAAGGATCCAGTTGCAGAGTGGAGAGCCAAGTCCTAGGTTTTGGAACTTTGATATGAGCTTGGCTGGGATTATGGTGTTGAAGGCGGAGCTATAGTCAATAAATAGGAGTCTGATGTAGGAGTCCTTGTTTTCGAGATGCTCTAGGGATGAGTGTAGGGCCAGGGAAATGGCGTCTGATGTGGACCGGTTGCGATGGTATGCGAATTGAAGTGGGTCAAGGCGTTCCGGGAGTATGGAGGTGATGCGCTTCATGATCAGCCTCTCGAAGCACTTCATTACAACTGACGTCAGGGCCACGACGGTAGTCATTAAGGCATGTTGCCTGGTTCTTCTTTGGTACCGGTATGATGGTGGTCTTCTTGAAGCAGGTGGGGACCTCGGAGTGGAGTAGGGATAGGTTAAAGATGTCTGTGAATACCTCTGCCAGCTGGTATACGCAGGCTCTGAGTGCACGACCAGGGATCCCATCCGGGCTCATCGCTTTCCGTCGGTTCACTTTCAGGAAGGCCGATCTGACTTTGGAAACTGTGATGGTGGGTATGGGTGAATTATGGGCTGCTGGGGCACTCGACAGCAGATTGTTGGGTACCTGCTCAAACTGAGCATAGAATGCATTAAGTTCATCGGGGAGGGGTGCGCTGCTGCCAGAGATACTGCTCGGCTTCGCTTTGTAGCCCATTATGTTGTTTAGTCCTTGCCACAACCGCTGAGAGTCTGTCTGTGACTCTAGCTTAGTTTAATATTCTCTCTTGGCATCTCGGATGGCTTTGCGGAAGTCGTACCTGGATTTCTTGTATAGGACAGGGTCATCTGCCTTGAACGCCTCAGATCTGTCCTTCAGTAGGGAGTCAATCTCGCGGTTGAGCCATGGTTTCCGGTTGGGGAACGTATGTACTGCTTTCTTTGGCACGCAGTCGTCCACACATTTGCTGATGAAGTCTGTGACGATGGTGGCATACTCATTTAAGTTAGTCGCTGAGTTCTTAAATATGGACCAATCCACTGTCTCTTAGCAGTCACGTAAGAGCTGTTCTGTCTCCTCGGACCAGCACTGCACAACCTTCTTAGCTGGATTCTCCTGCTTGAGTTTCTGCTTGTAAGCTGGGAGAAGGAGCACAGTCTAAAGGTCTGATTTCCCACGGTGCGGTCGGGGGATGGAACGGTAGGTGCCCTTCATTTTTGAGTAGCAGTGGTCAAGAGTGTTGTCGCTCCTGGTGGGACAGGAGATATGCTGGTGGAATTTTGGCAGTACACTCTTGAGGTTGGCTTTGTTGAAGTCTCTGGCCACAATGAACAAGGCCTCCGGGTGATCTGTTTCATAGTTGTTTATGACTGTGTACAGTTCATCCAGCGCCTTTCTCACTTCTGCCTGGGGTGGGATGTAGACCGCTGTGATAATGGCTGAAGTGAACTCACGTGGAAGATAGTATGGGCGGCACTTTACGGTCAAGTATTCCAGGTCTGGGGAGCAGTAGGTCGCCAGGGTCACCACATCCAAGCACCAGGAGGAGTTGATGAGGAGGCAAACCCCTCCACCCTTCGCTTTGCCTGAAGATGCCTTGCGGTCCGCCCGGTGAATAGAGAAGCCTTCAGGCTGTATGGCACAGTCCGGTGAGGCGGGGGTGAGCCATTTCTCTGTGAAACAGAGCACACAACAGTCTCTTACTTCCCTCTGAGAGGTAAGTCTGGCGTTAAGTTCATCTAGCTTGTTTTCAATCGCTTGGACGTTTGCCAGGAGTATGCTGGGGAGAGGGGTCTTGAAACCGCGTTGCTTCAGTCTAACCTGCAGACCGCTGCGTTTCCCTCGCTTCCTCGGTCGCCGGCTGCTGCTGGATGATCCTGGGATCCGATGGGAGACGTCAGCCCTTGTGGAAGGTAGGTGGTTGCGTCTGGCGGGTTCCAGGGCGTTAGCGAGGTCCAGGGCCCTGTTTACGTTTCCGGGGTCGCGTCTGGCAGGGTCCCGGGTGCTGGTTGAGGTAGAGGAGTTTCTGGGGGGGCGGGTTTGCGATCCGGATGGGTCCTGGCGTTCTGCGGGCGCGGGAATACCTTGCAGCGTTTTCGGGTCCTCACGCGCGGTCTCCGTTGTTTCTGGGGTCCTGGGTCGTGGGTCGTGGGCCGGGGCTTCCTGGGGCAGGTTGGGCTAGGTCCCATGGTCTGTTCCCTCCCTGGGTGCTCCTGGGGTCGGATCTTGAAGTCGGCACGGTGGGGCCTCCATGTGGATTTTTCTTTCTTCCATCACCAGGTAGGTCGGGTTGCTGGGCGGGCCTCTCCGGGTCGGGTCGCTGGGTGGGTCTCTCGGGGTCGCGTTGGGCTGGGTCTTGCTGTCGGGGGTCGGGTCGGGAGCTCCGGGGACTAGGCCGGGCGATCCGGGGGCTGGCGTCGGTAGTTAGGCCGGGTTTGGAGCTTCGAGGCCCGGGTCGGCTCCAAATTGAGGCCAGCTTTAATTGGCTTTAATCTTACAAAATTCCCTAAATTCTGGAAAGGTCTGTGGATTGGAATACAAATGTACCACTTTTGTTCAAAAAAAGAGCTAGAATACAACAAACTATAGGTCAGTTAATACATCTTTCATTGGGAAATGCTGGGGAAGCATGGTGGCGCAGTGGTTGGCTTTGCTGCCTCATGGCACTGAGGACCCGGGTTCGATCCCAGCCCCGGGTCACTGTCGGTGTGGAGTTTGCATATTCTCCCCATGTCTGTGTGGGTCGCACCCCAAAACGATGTGCAGATGAGGAGCGTAGACAGAGTGGATAATCAGAGGCTTTTCCCCAGGGTAGAGGGGTCAATTACTAGGGGGCATAGGTTTAAGGTGCAAGGGGCAAGGTTTAGAAGAGATGTACGAGGCAAGGTTTTTTACACAGAGGGTAGTGGGTGCCTGGAACGTGCTGCCGGAGGAGGTGGTGGAAACAGGGACGATAGTGACATTTAAGGGGCATCTTGACAAATACATGAATAGGATGGGAATAGAGGGATACGGACCCAGGAAGTGTAGAAGATTTTAGTTTAGATGGGCAGCATGGTCGGCACGGGCTTGGAGGGCCGAAGGGCCTGTTCCGCTGCTGTACGTTTCTTTGTTCTTCTTTAATAGGTGGATTGGCCACACTAAATGCCCCTTAATTGGAAAAAAAGAATTGGGTACTCTAAATTTATACAAAAAAAATGTAAAAATTAATTGGGAAATGCTAAAATCCATTATTAAGCAGGTAATAGCAGGACATTTAGAAAATCATAATATAATCAACTAGAGTTAATATAGTTTTATAAAGGGCAAATGTTTTTGACAAACTTATTCGAGTTCTTTG
The DNA here is from genome assembly GCF_902713615.1 of Scyliorhinus canicula. Lineage (NCBI taxonomy): Eukaryota > Metazoa > Chordata > Chondrichthyes > Carcharhiniformes > Scyliorhinidae > Scyliorhinus > Scyliorhinus canicula. The sequence continues at coordinate 125,565,636 of NC_052148.1, read as the reverse complement.
AGGATGTAACAAGCAGTGTATAAGGGAGAACCAGTAGATGTAATATATTTGGATTTTGCAAAGGACGTTCAATAAGGTGCCACATAAAAGATTGCTGTAGAAGATGAGGAGTCACGGTGTTGGGGTGAAATGTTGACAAAGAGAGAGAGGGTCGACTAACTAAGAGGAAACAGAGTAAGGATAAATGGGTCATTTTCAGATTGGCAAACTAATAACTAGTGGACTGCCATGGCAATCAGGACTGGGGCCTCAACTATTTATGATCTACATTAATGACTTGGATGAAGGGACCAATTGTATTGTAGCCAAATTTGCTGACAACACCAAGAAATATATTAAAGAGCAAGTCGTGAGGATACCAAGAGTCTGCAAATGCACAGACGTTGGTTGGGAAAATGTAGGGTTGTCCACTTTGTCAGGAAGAATAGAAAAGCAGAACCAAATGAGGCCTACATCCCCCACAAACCCCAAAACTAAAAAGGTCGCACAGGAGCACGCCCACCAAAATGCTGGCTGCTTTGCAGCTAATTGAAGCTGGGAGCACGGGAAGGAGCCAGCATCTCTGTAGTCCCAGCAGTGGCAGGTTCAAGCGGTGGCCATTGATGGGATTACAGGAAATCTCTGAACAAGAGGAAGTTATGGTGCCCAACTTCAAGGTAAGTCCGGGGTATTGTCGAGGCATGGCTGGCAGGCCCGAGTGAGAAGAGATGAAGAAGGTGGGGGAGCAGTTTGAGAGATTACTGGCCGGGGTTCCTTTTTGCTTTCCCCACTTGAATGGCATCCTGCAGTATGAGGCCATGGGATATAATTTCTACTCTATTATTTCTTCCAATGAGTTAATGAATGTACCCTTTACACAGTTGCAGCAGAGTTTCTCTCTCCTCCTGAAGGCTTTGATTTCTGTTGGTATTTTTCCACATGTGCTAGTTGCCTTTCAGTATGCCATTCCAGTCATTAATTTTGAATGTATGAGCCTGGGTGGTGACGAGTTAGTTGACTGTAAATAGCATGAATGAAATGATTGAAAATCGCTTATTGTCACGAGTAGGCTTCAATGAAGTTACTGTGAAAAGCCCCTAGTCGCACATTGCGGCGCCTGTTCGGGAGGCTGGTACGGGAATTGAACCGTGCTGCTGGCCTGCCTTGGACTGCTTTAAAAGCCAGCGATTTAGTCCCTCTCATACAAACTGATCCTGCCCTAAGATAGCAACCAAATGTGCATTTTCAAGTGTATGCCACTAGATAGAGATCAGGAGCAGAAACTTTATTTGATTTTCTCTTTAGTTCATTGGTATTAAACCTAATTGTACCTCTATGCTATCCTGGGGGGAGGGGGGGGGGGGGGGGAGTGGGGGGAGTGGGGGGAGTGGGGGGGAGAAGGGATGAGTGAAGAGGTAAAGGACAAAGAAGAAGTTAAAGAAAACATTGAACTTTCCAAAGCACTGAAATTCTAGGAAGACTGGGAATCCAACTTCTAAAAAACTTTAATAACATTCTGAATGGAAAGCTGTTCCTTACGCTTAAGACAATGAAGGTTCAAGTTAAAGCCTAGAAATAATAACCATTTTGGAAGAAATTGGTTGAAAATTTTAACAGGGTGAAGGTTGTGCTAAGGAAATAGTAAAGTAGGAGATGAGAATAAAGTAAATGTTTTCCTCACCACAGTGGGGCCAGATGCTTTTGAGGTCATGTCTAACCAGTGTCGCAGTTGAGACTCCTGTACCATGGACTAATCTGAAATTAATGAGATTCCGGACTCCTATTAGGGAGGTGGTGGCGCAGTGGTATTGCTGCTGGACAGTAATCGAGAGACCCAGGGTAATCCTCTGGATACCCGGGTTTGAATCCCACCACAGACAATGGTGGAATTTAAACTCATTAGAACATCGTCTAATGATGATCATGAAATCATTGTCAATTGTTGTAAAAACCCATTTGGTTCACTAATGCCCTTTAGGGAAGGAAACCTGCCTTCCTTACCTGGTCTGGCAGTGTAGTTGATTCTTAAATGGTCGAGCAAGCCACTGAGTTGTTTTCAACTGCTACAAATAAAACACATGGATGAAATCAGAAGGACCATCCGTCATCGACCTTGGCACTGGAAACGATAGCGGCAAACTCAGCTCTGTCGACCTTACAAAGTTCTCCTCACTAACATCTAGGGGACTTGTGCCCTAGAGTTGTGTCCTGAAGTTGGGAGAGCTGTTTCACAGACTAGTGAAACAACAACCTGACATAGTCATACTCATGGAATCATACCTTAAAGATAGTTTCCCAGATACCACTATCACTATTCCTGGGAATGGCCTGTCTCACCGGCAGTCAGACCAAGGAGATGTGGCAGCACAGTGATATAGTCAGGAGCGAATTGTGCAGGGAGTCCTTAACATCAACTCTGAACCCCATGAGTCAAACAAGGGCTAAAAAACCTCCCGCTGATTACTTTGTGACGCCTCCCCTCAGCTGGTGAATCAATACTGCATGTTGAGCACCACTTGGAAGAAACACTGAGGATGGCAAGGATGCAGAAGTGAGTGGCATCTTCAATATCCATCACCAAGAGTGGCTCGGTAGCACCAGTGCTGGCTGGGCCCTAAATTACATAGTTGCTGGACTGGGATTGCTGCAGGTGGTGACGCAACCAACAAGATAGAAAAGCATACTTGGCGGCAGGAAGTCGTGGGGTGGAATGTGGCGCAGTGGTTAGCACTAGGTCTGCTGCGCTGAAGACCCGGGTTCAATTCCCGGAGCTGGGACGCTGTCCGTGTGGAGTTTGCACATTCTCCCCAGGTCTGCGTGGGTTTCACCCCCACAACCCAAAGATGTGCAGGTTAGGTGGATTGGCCACACTAAATGCCCCTTAATTGGAACAAAAAATAATTGGATACTCTAAATTAAAAAACAAAATGTAGGAGGAAGTCGCACGTTGGGTGGCTTCTGCTCGAGGCGTGATTTTTTAAAGTTTAATGCCCAGTCCCAGGGGCAATTTTTCAACGAATAAGTGAAGGAAGTCATAAGGAAGGAGGGGGATGTCCAAAAACTAAAAGAAAGCCATCGTGAAAAAGAGGGCGAGTGAAGGTTCACTGTCAGCTCGGCAACTGGAAACATGGCGGAGGCTGGGTCGTTGGGTGGGGCCGCACTGCTCACGGCGGAAAAGATGAACGAGGTGATGGCTTTGGAATTCGAAAAAGTTTGCAAAGCACATGGAGGTGATGAGGAAGGAGATGATGGCGACATTGAAGGTGCTGGTGTAGGAGGTGCGGGAGCAGGGTGAGAAACTGAAGGGAGTGGAGGAGGGCTTGTCGCAACACAGCGATCAGCTCACCTCGATGGGTGCGGAGCTGCAGAGGGTGGTCGAGGCCAACAAAGGTCTATCCGAAGGTGTGAGAGCCTGAGGCTGACTGAGTACTTTGCCAAGATGTTGGCGCCGCTGTTGGGGGAGGGGGAAGATCCCTCCCGTACAAACTGGATCGGGCTCATCGGTCGTTGAGGCCCAAACCAAAGATGAATGAGCCTCCAAGAGCGGTGATTAGTTGCATCCATAGGTACCATGTGAAGGAGAAGGTACTGAGTTGGGCAAAGCAGAAGAGGGAGGTGCAGTGGGCTGGACCTGGTATATGTATTTACCAGGACTTAACCGTGGCCTTCGGCCGAGTGAAGACGGCACTGTATAACAGCAGTATGTGGTTCGCCGTAGTGTACCCAGTTAAGTTGAGGGTGACCAAGACTTTTATTTCGAGATGGTGGAAGCGTCAGAGGTGTTTGTGAAGGCAGAAGGACTGGAGCAGAAGTGGGAAATGGGACTGAGGATTGATCTTAGACTGAGGGTAGGGGGATGGAAGATTGTATTTGGTTCTATTTTTTATTTCATGTTGTTATGAGTTTAATGGGGTGAAGTTACCTATTTGGATCAGATAGAAGGTGGGATTTTTTGTAATGACGGTTTTCTGGGGTTTGCAAGTTTGCACTGGGTTTGTTTGTTGAAAGGGGATTTCTTTGTTTTCCTGGGAGCAGGTGGGGGGGAAGGAATCGTGGGGAGTGGGGCCCGGGCAGTGGCCTCCGCACTAGCAAGTTCAAGCTGGCTAGTGAACGTGAGTGTGGTGGGGGGAGGGGCTGCGGCCATTGGAGCCTGGTCAAACAGGTTTCATAAGAACTAGGAGCAGGAGTAGGCCATCTGGCCCCACGAGCCTGCTCCACCATTCAATGAGATCATGGCTGATCTTTTGTGGACTCAGCTCCACTTTCCGGCCCGAACACCATAACCCTTAATCCTTTTTTTCTTCAAAAAACTATCTATCTTTACCTTAAAAACATTTAATGAAGGAGCCTCAAATGCTTCATTGGACAAGGAATTCCATAGATTCACAACCCTTTGGGTGAAGAAGTTCCTCCTAAACTCAGTCCTAAATCTACTTCCCCTTATTTTGAGGCTATGCCCCCTAGTTCTGCTTTCACCCGCCAGTGGAAACAACCTGCCCGCATCTATCCTATCTATTCCCTTCATAATTTTAAATGTTTCGATAAGATCCCCCCTCATCCTTGTAAATTCCAACGAGTACAGTCCCAGTCTACTCAACCTCTCCTCGTAATCCAACCCCATCAGCTCTGGGATTAACCTCGTGAATCTCCTCTGCACACCCTCCAGTGCCAGTATGTCCTTTCTCAAGTAAGGAGACCAAAACTGAACACAATACTCCAGGTGTGGCCTCACTAACACCTTATACAATTGCAGCATAACCTCCCTAGTCTTAAACTCCATCCCTCTAGCAATGAAGGACAACATTCCATTTGCCTTCTTAATCACCTGTTGCACCTGTAAACCAACTTTCTGTGACTCATGCACTAGCACACCCAGGTCTCTCTGCACAGCAGCATGCTTTAATATTTTATTGTTTAAATAATAATCCCGTTTGCTGTTATTCCTACCAAAATGGATAACCTCACATTTGTCAACATTGTATTCCATTTGCGAGACCCTAGCCCATTCACTTAACCTATCCAAATCCCTCTGCAGACTTCCAGTATCCTCTGCACTTTTCGCTTTACCACTCATCTTCGTGTCATCTGCAAACTTGGGACACATTACCCTTGGTCCCCAACTCCAAATCATCTATGTAAATTGTGAA